>NC_142140.1:13087500-14311250 GCF_024610735.1 Ursus americanus | reverse complement strand
ACATTTAGCAAGTGCTAACCTATCTTGCCACTTCAAACACATTGTCTCATCTGATATTCACAAGGAACCTTATGTGGTACGTGCTACTGCTATGCCCAATTTATAGACAAGGAGACTGACCTGTCTGTAAAATGGGCATAACAGAGCAGTTTGCCTAAGATAACATCCATCATTAGTAAGTAATGGAGCTAGGATCCAAATATTGAATGTCTGCTGGATTCAGAACTATAGAAGTTTGCCTGAAACAGGTTTTCATAATTGGTTATGTGGAAAATAATATCTTATCGGAAAAAGGATGTGGGGGGAGGGGATATGACATAAAGGGAAGAAAATTTCAAACACTCTTTGAAAATACTTCAGCAGTCAGTCTCCATCTTTGAGTTTTCCAAAAACAGACTCTGAGGCAGAGCTTTGTGTTTAGGAGGTATGATGGGGAAAGCTCTCAGCCTCACCTGTGAATGATTCAGAGAAGCCAAACTGGTCGGAGGGAGGTTAAACAGTCGTGCAGTTCCAACAGAGGCCTTCAGAGGGCGCTCTGGAGCAAAACGTCCTTCTGAGGTTCCCAAATTGAGGCAAAGTGGGGCTTGCCTTTGTACCCCTACACTGACCAGTCATTGAGTTTGGGAAGTTCTTTCAGCCAAGTGCAGTTCCCAGAGAAAAAGAGAGAGAGACCGGGCTGTGAACTGTCATCAAACTTAGCAGCTGAGAGAATAAGTACCTTGGTTCTGAAAGAACTTCTGGAAGGTACTATAGAATCTGCTATGAGAGAGGGGACGTTGACATAATACAGGAACACCCCTCTAAGGGAGCAGACCCTGACAAGGAGCTTGGAATGAAGCAAGGGAGAGGATGAGGAGGACCTTAGAATGAGGAACAATTGTGTCCAATTTAACTTTTTAATTGTGTTTTCCTACTGAACTCAAATGTTCACTGAAATTTGACATTTTCCTCAGGCCCCAAGTTGAGAGCCAGTGTTTCATACTCAGATTTCCTCCACCGCAGGCAGCGCAGTAAAAAGTGCCTGCTGTGAGCAATGGTGGGTCATCAGTGCACACAAAGCCGAAAGGGGACTGTCGCCCTGTCACATACTCCTCTCCTGTCCCTGGAAGGGCTCCTGCTGGCTCTCTGAACCTCCCAATTATAAAAGCCAAGCTCAAACACTACAGTGTGGGTAGATAACAGGCATTTCCTCCCTTTTACTTAATGTGAGGGAACATGGATACCTAGATTTGATCAAAGCCTAATAAGATGCCCACCCAGCTAAATCATAACCCTAAGGCAAATAGAAAACCAGTACGTCTTTATTTTATTTCTTTTAAATGGTAGGTTCCTGGGGACAAGAGATCCTTTTTGGGACTTAGGAAAATTGATAATGCAAGTTATGTATCCTCAGGCTGACAAATGAAAACGGGCCTTTTTTTTTTAATACACTAACTTTTCTTTCTTCCAATTGGCCACCAGAAGATGGTCCTAAGCTTAGATGAGGCCACCGACAGCAACAGAGTAAGGGAACCTTAAATTATTAATACCTACCTTTCTTTTTTTAGTAAACCTCAACCAATATGAAATATTTGTTTCTACATCTCCAAGAAGATTATCATTCTATTAACCTTCAACGTGTTGCCTGCTCACAATCTGAGTGTTTAAATACTCTAAACAAGAAATCTGGTTGTATTCCCCACCCCACTCCCCCAATTCGCACAAAGGCTCAGAGTAAAAAAGCCTTTTAAATTTCAAGTTCATCTATTTAGAGGGGATATTAATCTGAATGGTTTCACTATTGAATCAATGAGAACTCCAGAGAGTCTTACAATTTAAATTCCATTTACCAACTGATGTACAAGGTTGTTCCATTTAGCATCTGACCTGCCACAAATTTAGTTGACAGATAAATAGATCATGTTATGTAAATTGCTTATATGATGGCTATTTTCTTCTCATTAAGCCTCTTTGATATAACATGTAGCAAAATTGCCTTAAGGTCTCCATTGTAGAAGGTCATTGTTTTGTGTTCCTCTTTTCTTTCACAGGATAGAATTCAAATTGAGCAAGGAACTCTCAACATAACAATAGTGAACCTCTCAGATGCAGGAATGTATCAGTGTGTAGCAGAGAATAAACACGGAGTTATCTTTTCCAGCGCAGAGCTTAGCGTTATAGGTGAGTCTTAATACTGGAAAGAAAAAAAAAATTTAAGTCACTAAACTAACATGTGTTTTGCTAAGCATGTTGTTCAATCCCACCCCCAAAAAAGGGGTAAACACATCTTTAGACCAAAGATCCTGCTCAAGAAGAAAGTAATGCAGTCTACAAGCAATACAAGGAAACCACTTTCTAAATCAGCCTCTACTGATGCTTACAGTGGGTAACACAGTTCCCTCGGCACCCATTTTTATTTCTCTGTCGACCACTCTTCTAAATTGAGCGGTTTCTGAAATGCTGTGGAGTGTTGCTGTTGTGCTGATATGGTACAAACTTCAGCTTGGAAGGAAGAAGAATTGAATTGCTTTGGAAAGGTTCCTTGGAACAGCTGGCAGAGTGCATCTTGTTCTTCCACATCTGAATTTTCCGGAGTATACAGAAGAGGTCTGCCTCTCCAGCTACCTCTTTCACCATATGACCCCTTTCCCTCTGCCTTCAGCTATACTGACTTTTTTGTTCTGCATATTCACCATTCATCATCCTCTTTTCCTCCAGGGGCCACTGGAACATACTGTTCCTTCTCGTTGGAATGCTTTTCCTACCCTCTTCATTTCATCAACTCCTTCTCTTCGAGTTCCATTGCTGCTTCCTCAGAAAGTCACACCAGGCCCTGTGCCTAGATTAACTTTTCTCTTATAGATTTTGTATGGCCTTTTAATCACCCTTTATAACAGATGCCCCAGTTGCATTTTACATTTGTTGATGTGATTTTTCCATTTTTTTCTCCCATTGCGCGTCAACTTCTCATCATGTCAGGGACCATATTTGGTTTAACTCATCATTTTATTCTCAGGACCTAATACAATAGGGAAGCACATAATATGCACTCAATAAATATTGAGTGCAGGAATGCATGTGTTAAGTGATGAAAGAGTTAAGAGACTGTTTTAAAAATTAATTATTTGCAGTGCCTGGGTGGGTCAGTGGGTTAAGTGTCCAACTCTTGATTTCAGCTTAGGTTGTGATCTTGGGGTCATGGGATAGAGCCCCAAGTCCAGCTCCATGCTCAGGAAGGAGTCTGCTTGAGATTCTCTTTCACTCTCCCTCTACCCCTCTCCCCACTCATGCACTCTAAATAAATAAATAAATAAATAAATAAATAAATAAATAAATAAATATTTTTTTAAATAATAAAAATAAAAAATAAAAAACGAATTATGAGTTAAGTAAGTAAATAACTGAAAGTATAAGTTAAGTGAATTGACAAACTGTGGTCATTTAAAAAGAAGTCCAGGCTATCAATTTGCTTGTGTCCCATAGAAAAATCTTGAGCCTGAATTCAGAATTTGTCTAAAAAAACCTAAGCAGTAGTTCTTAGGGAGAGCATAATAGAAAGATTAGGAATAAGAGAAAAGCAGCACACAAAGGGAGCTGATTCCGTAAATCCTGATGATTTGCCCAGTTTTGATTCTTGACTTTTTCTTCTGCAAGGCACTACTTGATGCCTAGCATGTAGAGCTTACATATATAAGAAGATGCTTCCAAGAGGAATATATTTCTTCCCTGTGCAAATTTAAAAAGGAAGGGGAAGCTTCCATGACTGTTCTTCTCACCAAGTTCTTTAGCTTGAACCAACATCCCAAAACACACAAGAATATGTGAGATTCCATGGCATTACAGCCCATTTCAAAGCGGCCGAAGAACATTCTGTGCTCCTGGAATAATCATCCCCTTTTCTAGGCCCTACTGTAAGCATGACCTTTTTGGAAGCCTAATAACATACCTCTCACTCTATAAATGTTGGGAACAATAATTCCAACTTTCTCCAGGACAAGTACGATGGTTTCACCCTGCCCAGGTTGGATCTGATTATTGATTGTTGTAACTGACTTTTTTGGAGCACAATTCAGCTTGGTAGCTTACTGAAGATTTTCTGCAAAAAGAAGTGTGTTCCCTATTAAACAGTATGTCAACTAGTTAGAGGAAGAGCTAAAATTGAGGTTGTATAGCCTAATGATGAAACACATTGTCCTAAAACCCTCTAAGTGAGTGCTGGCCAATTTACAGCTCTGGGAACCCATTATAATTTTAAAATTTTTTAAAGATTCTAAAAAAAAAAAAAAAAGAAAGAAAGAAAATAAGAAAATTTGATAGTAACAAAGGACTGTAAGTCATGGGATATGATTTCGGGGTAACAAGAGAGAATAACTAAGTCCCAAAAGCAGAGCTAGAGTGAGAAAGGCCATCAAATGATTTTTATCTAAAGCACCTACCCACAGCTGAAAATAACAGTGTGTATGAGATGTGTGTAGATCTATGTATATACTCTTACTTGTGGATAAAATGTAACAGCCTAAAACAACTCCTCCCACAGCCTTTTCCTGACCCTGTCCCCTCCCCCCACCCAGGGTTCAAGGCCTGTGAGTTGGGAGTCACTGCTTCATCTTTTACAGATTTTTATTTCAAATCATTTCCGACTGGATTCCAAATGAATTCTTGATCTGAGTCCTTTCCTAAGTGCCCTGAGGTCAGCAAGCCAAAGCAGTGAAGATAAGAGGAAAATGCCTGAGAAATTACTTAACCATTCTGATTTCAACCATGTTGAATATGAGAACAAGAAGGCATGTCAGTAAATGATACAGGCCAAACAGTGGTAAAAATAGTAAGGCTTCCAGGAATTCAGGAAAGAGAGTTTGGCTAATGGACTGGGCTGGTCAGCTGAGCTTTGAATAGTGATGTATATTTGGACAGACAGAAAAGAAGACGAGGAATATTCCAGATCAGAGTGAAATGGCCTTAACAAAGGCTCAAAGTTATAAAACATCTGGACAGTTTCCTGCACATAGAGAATCCTGAATGTTTTAAAATTTTTAATTCAAATATATAAGGTGTATGGGCAAAATTTAAATTAGATGGAAAAAAATAATTGAGAACCAATTTTAGAGATCTTGAATAACAAGCTTAGAAGGTCCTTCTTTAATATCCCATTTTCACATCCAAAAAAATCATATTAATATACTCTAAGTGAACTGAAGGACAGTTAAGTGTTGAAAGAGTAAATCCCTGGAGTTCATTTTAAATAAATGAGGGAGAAGACATTTCACTATTTAAAAATACACATAAATTAATATTGGTTCACTTGGGTAAGCTATAATACTATTGTATTCCACAAGTCACTTTGGTTCTTAAAGAATAGCAGTAGTTTGACTATTTGGGGTCAAATAATTGATTTGTTTTTACCTTTCTCAGAATCAAGGTGAATTCAAATTGAATCAAGAAACACAATGAAAACAAGATACTTTCTTATCAGGAAGAAAAAAATAAGAATCTTGGTTTCAACTACTGATCAAATACCAGGATCCCCCAGTGCTAGAGAGGAGATTCCCTTTCATGCTAGGTAATAAACCTAGAGTCATGAATAAGAGATGGTTAGGAAGCATATATTTAAGAGGCTTTTCCCTTGGTCTTGTTTTATGTGTTCTGAGTATTCAATGTGTATGTAACATATCTATATTTAATGGATTGAAACTGCTAAATAATTAATGTAGGTGCTGGGTGATTTACTCACTGGTTGGGAGAATAACATAGACTTTTACCTTGAGGTCAGTCTGTTAGAGTAGGCCTGGTTTTGAGTACATCAAATAGAAATGTCCTTGTCTGTGACTGATGTATCACCATTGATAGCTTAGTGTTCCTCAAGGCATCTATTCCCAGACTTTTTCTCCCATCTTAACCTATGTCATGGAAGAGGCTGACTGTGTGATGTACTCCTATTGATATCCCTGGGTCCCTGGGTGATACCATCATTCCATCCTTCTCTCCCACTCATGAAGGTGTGTTGGAATTAGGGTGAATAGAGTCTGATAATCATGGGGAACTTGGATCTTCTATAAAACCTAACTTAAAAAAATTAAGTATCTTGTTGGTAAAAATTTAAATTTTCTACTGTAACATTTCTATTCATCTTTGGTATTGACGTCTGCTTAGATGATCATAGTGGTGATGGGGACTGCTGGTTGAATCACCAACCTCGAGGTTTTCTGTGATGCTCCAATTAGAATGCTTATGCTGTATATATAATCATGGGGTAAGGAGAGGGCACAACTAAGGTCCCAGAAGCAGAAGCAGAAGCAGGGATTGAGGCACCTCTGAGTCATTACAGGAGTGTGCTTTAGGGAAAAGCCTATAAAAGAAAGCAAGACAGGAAAGGGGAGGGTGGGGAGCTGAGCAAGGTCACAATCTGGCCTCTATCTCATCCTGGAGAGGGACATCTGGATCATAAACTGCATCTCAGAGTTGTTCCCACCTGAAGCAAGCAGCATAGCCTTTTCTAAAATCTCTGTTTATCAGTCCATCTTTGGGCTGCCCCTTAGGTGGCAGTGACAGTAGGGGATGGGGTGGTGACATGGGTGCAGATGGAGCAAAACCTCCCAATTTCCCAGGGAAGGGGGCAGCTGGAGGGTGGTAAGCAGCCAACACTCAGAGCAGGTAGGGCTAGAAAAAAGAATCTGTGTGAGAGTGCCACCAGCATTCTCTACAGAGAACAAGTAATTGTACCAGACCAAGATGCTTTGTTACTTTGTCCAGTTTACCTGGATCATAATGGGGAGTGTGACTAGTTTGCTAGGGTATCTTTGATTTTGAAATGGGTTGAACTATCCCTACGAGCAAGTAGGTCTTTTGACTATGAACTGACTTTATCAGGACTGTATAATGGAACAGAAATAGCTTCTGCCCTGAGGAGTTTCTGTCTGATGCTTCTGTAGTGTGAGGATTCTCCTGGCCTGTGTGGTGGAGGACATCTAACCCTGGAAGGACGCTCAAATACCATTAAGGAACTGATGGTCCAATTAAAGTGAGGTGCAGGCTTGAGCAATTATTTGGTTAATTTGGCATTTATCCAGATGATTGGCTCTCAAATGAGGAAAACATTAAGGCTAAACTGAAAGTTATTTCACAGGGGGCTTTCACAAGGGCTCATCTGCATGTGAGTCTGATTTCTCAACTGCCTCGTTGAGCCAGATTACAAAATAATCAAATGTGCTGAGTGTGATCAGCATCCAGTGAGAGGACAAGGGCCTTTCTTACCCAAATGTAGTCATCTAGGCAGGAGCTTTACTAAAACTGTCATGAAGAAGGAAAGCTATGTGCTTGGGTCTCCAATTCCAATTTGATATTTTTAACAAGTCACTAAGCCTTCCTTTATTGGTAAAATGAGTATGCCATTATTCAGCTTACTGCCAAAACTGAGAGATCCCATGTGAAAGCTTTTTTAAAGCTTAGAAGTATTTGTAGCAATATCAGAAGTGTTTTGTTGTTGTTACTGAAATCATGTAGACAGTCTTCAAATCACTGGCAAACCCCATTTCTGTGATTCTCAGATTTTGCTGATGACAGTCATCTGGGGAGGTTCTTAATATCCTGATGTCCCACCATCCTCCATATCAACTAATTTAATCTCTGGGCCTGGGAGCCAGGTGTGATTCCAGTGAACAGCACAGTTTGGGAACTACTGCCCTAACTGATCAGATCAGAAGGACATTACTTTTTCGAAGGTATTCAGATGGCTGAGTCCTACCCCCAGATTTTCTGATAGGGTAGCTGGGGTGGGGCCTGGGGAGCTGCATTTTGAACAAGTTCCTGGGTGATGCTGATGCTGCTGGTCCATGATCACACTTTTGAGAACCACTATCCTAAAGCAGCAAACTTATCCTAGGTTGTGTGTGAATGTGTCTGTGTGTGTTTTACGTTGAATACAATCTACCTAGCAAATCTTCTGCTTCGGATCAAGACTCTGAATCTAAAATCCTCCTGTAGAAGGGAAATATCAGGCATCAGACATTCCCACCATGGCCTAAGGCCCCATTTCACTAAGTAGGATTACGCACACAGAGAGACTTCACAGGCTGACATGTGAGGACTCGTCTAAGATGGTTAGCTTGGCTCTGGTGGCTTCAAGCCAACTGAAGTGAGGGGCACCTGGCTGGCTCAGTCAGTGGAGCATGTGACTCTTGATCTCAGGGTTGTAAGTTCAGGCCCTGTGTTGGGCATAGAGTTTACTTTAAAAAGCCAACTGAGGGGAGACATTGAAATCTGAGGGGTAAATACTATGACAGTTCCTTACATGAGTTCACCCAAGGAAATGTCTTCACTGAGCTAGAATTTTAAATGTAACTCGGGAATGTAGCCCAAGGTATCACTGAGCAGTGACACCATGTATTATCCTACAACTAAAATCTCTGAGTTTTCTGTAAAACTGCTATGAATCCATTATTCATTTAGAAGTCCACAGTTTTTTGGTTTTGGGGGTTTTTTTTTAGGGGTCAGGGCGGAGGGCCAGAGGGAAAGGGAGAAGGAGAATCTTAAGCAGGCCACACCCAGTGTGGAACCTGACATGGGGCCTGATCTCAGGACCCTGAGATCACAACTTGTGCTGAAATCTAGAGTTAGTTGCAGTGCACCTGGGTGGCTCAGTCAGTCAAGGGTCTGCCTTCAGCTAAGGTCATTATCCCAGGGTCCTGGGATCGAGTTCCACATAGGGCTCCCTGCTCAGCAGGGAGTCTGCTTCTCCCTCTCCCACTGCCCCTTCTGCCACTTGTACTCTCTCTCTCTCTCAAATAAATAAAAAATCCCAAAAAACAAAACAAAAAAATGAGTTGGTCACTTAACTGACTGAGCCACCTAGGTCCCCCAAAAGTCCACAGTTCTTTACCTAAAGAGCTATCCAATAAATTCTCTTACATTCTAGAACCAGAAAGAAAGTTTAAATCTTTTAGCAAAACTACATGTTTCCTTTTACTCACCAGTGAGGAACATGCTCTTCTTCTTCCTTCTGTACACCACATTGACATGTCTGCTTTGGCTTCCAAAGTTCGCTCTATCGTGCCAAGTCTAGTACAATTGTTTCCTACCCTCCAATATTTGACTTTAGCCATATTCTAAATGCATTTGTTACTTTTTTTTTTTTAAGATTTTATTTATTTATTTGACAGAGATAGAGGCAGCCAGTGAGAGAGGGAACACAAGCAGGGGGAGTGGGAGAGGAAGAAGCAGGCTCATAGCGGAGGAGCCTGATGTGGGGTTCGATCCCAGAACGCTGGGATCACGCCCTGAGCCGAAGGCAGATGCTTAAACGCTGTGCCACCCAGGCGCCCCGCATTTGTTACTTTTTATCTTTAACCATTACCTACACAAGTCTTCCTGAATTAGTGAATCAATAAATAAATGAAATGAAATAATTATTTTTTCCCCTCTGCCACCTTCTAACAACAAATAGATTCTATTTTGGTAGTCCAGAACATATTAGAATTGGCATTCAAGAAGATTTAACAGTGATTTTCAAACTTCTATGCAAGTATAAATTACTTAGGGATCTTGTTAAATTTAGATTCTGATTTCAAGTCCTGGATAGAGCCTGAGATTCTGCATTTCTAACAAGCTCCCATGTGATCACCAGTGTTTCTTCTCTGGGGATCACATTTTCAGTGGCAAAAATAATAAAATTGTAAATTCTCAGGTCCCTCTCCTGGTGGGTAGAGTTCAGGAGTGTATATGTACGCTTGATAAGCTCCTCTAGGTGATTCCCATGATCAGTTCACTTTAGGTGCCACAGCTCTGGAATCTGCTTTGTAAATCTCTTTGGTGCCCAATCTTAAGCTATCAGAACAGAGTAGCTTTATAACTTAAAAAGCCGGTGGAGCTTGGAGAACAGAATAATGACGAGGCTGTTCTCTTTTTATCACCACTGTACATACAGTTAATCCATGTTTCCATTGTTGAACCCAGTATTGACAGAAGCTCTATCAATCATGTGAGATGATTTCTACCAGAAATAAAGCATTTGCATAAGGAGCAGTCCAGCTTTTTTTTCCCCAACATCAGCAGACAGTGGTTCTTCTACATTCCTGAAGAAATTAATTTTACACTTAATGTAAGGCAGGTTGCTTTTAATGAAACCTTTTGAATGTGGTTGAATGTGAACATAGCACAAAGGCAAAATCTGTGTTCTCTTTCCATGTTAAAATCCCTTTAGTGAGGAGTTTTGGAAGGAACACGATAAGCTAGAAATCAGTCACTGCTGGATAACGTAAACATTGCCTGTCCACACTGAAGGTTTCTCTTGAGCCTGCATATCTAGGGAGGGCATGTATGACTGAATCCCTTAAAACTGTGATACCTTGATTCACAGAGCCTTAGAGAACAAAATGAAACCATCAAAGGAAATGCAAGGGTGTCGAAATTCCTATCTTCTCAGCCCTGAGTTGGTTGTTTGAGAGTGCCTGGGGAGGAAAGAGGAGATCATGGTACTGCTTCAGAGAAGGGCCCAAAACTGGGGAAAGCTGAACTCCCAGGGCCCACTTGACCTGTTACTGTCCCTTAAGAGTGTGTTTGGGGAAAGTGGAGAAAGGAAGTTATGTCTTGAAGCTAGCTCCTACTGATAGTAGCTGAGTCTATGTATCCTCTCAGCTTAGTATTCATTGACTTCTTGTTGGTAACTTGAAATTGGCCACGATGGAAGTATTTATACCACAGAAATTGGAGAGCACTAAAAGCTAAGCTCTTTGGGGTTTCGTTCTGAGAGCCATTTCTTAAACAATCTACCATCACACCAGATGGTTTCAAAGTAGTTTAAGAATATAAACAGCCCAGATTGTTTTTCTTGGGTAATTCTACTTCATTTACTTCATTATACTAAAGACCCAACTCCAGAAAGAATGGAGTATCCTGTATACAGGCCAGGAAGTCCAAGAAGCCATCAATAACCTCACTTGGTGGGAAGAAAGGGTTGTGGTATCCAGGCAAAGCATCATGAGAAGAGAATTTCCTATTTTGAACTGAACTCTGAGTTCTCGCCTACAACATACATTTATTCAACAAAGACTGATTAAACATCTACTTTGTGCCAAACACTGGGCTCAGTAACGGATATATAGATCCATAATACATAGCCTCTTCCTTCAAGGCACTGATGATCTAATGATAACAAATGCTACCATGTATTAGCCAGTGAAATTCTAGGATTCTCTCTACCACATTCTAATAACTCTCTTTTGTTCATTCAACAAACATTTCTATCTCATAAGAAAGTTACAATCAAATAGGACATTACAATACTATACACTACTTGTCTAACCAAGGACATGAATCTGTGTGAGTATTTAGGACATTGTGCCAAATGTAATAAAATCACTAATTTGGACTGATATAAGGAGGTCATAGTGATTACAGATATTTAAAAATGCATACTGTCTTAAATAGGGTAGCTCAAAGGAGATTAACAAGGGTTTAGCAGGTGAAGCTCTTCAAACACATAAGAATGATTTTTAGTCAACATGTTAATTGCTATATAAGATATAATGTTCTAAAATGGCTTTAAAATGTTTTGCTTGGAATAAGAAAAGAATTTTCCAACCACGTCTCCACTATTAATTTTTGGCTTTTCAAACCTTTTATAAAAAGAAGGGGAAAAAAAGGCTAAGCCTGATCCTACTTGTTGGCAGAGAAAATGTTGAGAAATCTTAAAATGGTTCCTGTGTTCAAAAGTATTTGTCAGTTACCATAGTGCCTGAAATGCCAACATTAAGGAAGTATTTTTCATCTATATCTGAATGGATGAGATACCACTACTCAGCAATAAAAAAGCACTAACTGTTGATATGCACAACTTGGATGGATCTCAAGAGCATTAGGCTGAGTAAAAAAAATATCTGAAAAGGTCACATACTATACGATTCTGTGTATAAAATATTCTCCCAAAATGACAAAACTATAGAGATGGAGAATAGATCAGTGGTTTCTAGACATTAGGGAGAACTCGACAGGAGGGAGGTGGGTATGGCCATAAAAGGGTTGCACAAGAGAAATCTTTGCGATGATGGAATACTTCTGTTCTTCATTTCAGCAGTAGTTATTCAAGTCTGCATGTGTGATAAAATAACATAGAACTAAAGACACATATTGTACCAATGATCACATTCCTTATTTTGATATTGTATCATGCTCAGGTAGGGTATAATCACTGGGAGAAGCTAAGTGAAATATACATGACCTCTCTATCTTCATAACTGTACATCCATAATTATTTCCAAATAAAAAAATTTGTTCAAACCAAGATGAATTTATTTGGCCCTAAAAAGTGCCTTTATATTTCAGCATAAAGCCCCCTAATAATGGTGGTGGTGGTGGTGGTGGTGGTAGTGGAGATAGCAGAGAGGAGGAGTAGGTATGAAGCAAATATTGGGCTAAGTACTTAATATACAATACATGTATTATTTCATCTATTCTTCAAAACAACCTTGTGACTATAAATATTGTAACTTTTGTTTTACAATAACCATCCCAAAGGAGCAGGAGCCCATAAACATAAGAGCTATCACAGTAGGAGGAAACCTGGGTAAGCAGGGCATTCAATGAATTTGACCAAAACAAGCAGGGCACAGGTGTGAGGAACATAGAAGGGACACATCATGCTGATAGTAGAATAGAAAAATCTTACTTCAGAGTTTTGTTGAGTCTCCTTGTGAATATCATCCCTGGTTAGAGATGGCTGATTTTGAATCCACCATTCTGAAATGATGAACCTAGAAAGAAGAGTCCCACTGTAACCAGCCTTCTAGTTATCTACCCAGCAAGCCAGAAAAACCTTGGGGTTTTAAACTCTGATACTAGTATTACCTCTTCAGTGGTGAAAACATTTCAATGAACCATTAACTCTAGGTTTCTTTTTATGGATTGATGAGGCAATAATTAAAGATAATACATAAAGGTTAAAATATTCTAGACTTCTGAACTTCTAAAAGAGCCGAACTGAATAGTCTCCATCGACTGGCAATGTTGCCAGTGATGTTTCTACAGACTAAGTGCAAAGAACTGCCTGCAGAATTATCCTTTCCTCTTCAATGATAAAAATCACACTCATACATTTCCCAAATGTGACTCCCTCTGCACATCTAGTCAAGGAGTTATCATCCTTGCTTTCTCTCTTGAGAAATGATACTAAGTCACAAAACTTTTGTTTTCAAGGGTTCTTTTAGCCACTTTAAATACCCTTGACATGTGACCAAGAGTCATTTAATTCAGTAAAACCAAACAGTTGAGAATTACAGAGAGAGCTTCTTTTAGCCGGGTGCTTCTCATAGATCATGTAATGTTAATGGATTAAAGATCATTGATAAATAATAAAAAGTTGTATTTTCCAAATGGAAGGGGTTCTGTAATGACTCGTTCCAACACTGAGAGAGCAGTGCCCTCTAGTAGTTGATGTAAGAAATATTATCCTCTAAGTGCGTTAGATTTAGCAAATTAGGAGCCCCCAGTATCTGAGCGACTCTCAGACTCAACTGAGTAATTTGACAATTGGTTTTACCTTTTCTGAGCTATTAAGAACCTACTGAAGTTTCACCTTCAATGTGTACTAAATTTTTAAGTGCCAGCAAAGGTTGGGTTCTAATAGTGCTCTACTGGGGACCTTACCAGTAACTTTTAAAACCTAATTTTTCTGTGAGTGTCAAATTTAACAGGCTCCTTTCACTTAAATACAGGGTACAGACCGGAAAAAACATCATTCCATACACTTAAGGGTATCTTAGGTGCAATAGATGGTCACAAAACCGCAGAACGTTCAGAAAACCATTAATGGGTCAAGTATTCACAAACTGATGAAGGTTTGACAATTTTGTCTTAAAAAGCACTGCAGCTTCCTGTGGAAGCTGATAGATTTGCAGGCTTAAATAACAAAAGAACTAAATTAAGCAAATTAAGTAAACAAAGGGAAAAGATTTGAATTTATCATTCTGTTTTTATTAGTGAAAGATGTTCAAAGCCACACTTATCTCTAGGATATCCAAAAGATAATATGCACATAAACAGTACAGTAAAAATGCTTCTGAAACTGGGAGGTGTGTTTTCTGTCTTCTGTGTGGCCGATATCGTGCTATTTCAAATCTCGTAAAAGCCATATATAGTTTTTTAACAAATACACCCATGTGTTGTGCACGGTTTGATTTATGTAAACTCATTTCAAATGCAACTGCAGAATTCCTCCTGAACAGATGAAAAATGTCTGCCTAAAGTGATAAAAATGTGTGTGTAGAAAGATAGTTTTAAGAAGGGATTTTTATATAATACAGATTTGTAACTCTCACAAAATACTCTTTTTCAAAAACTTCTAGAAATTTGATTTTTTTTTGTTTTACATTAATGTGTCAATTCAGGTATATACTTAAGATGAAAATGAGTCTGTTGTGCTAGAAACCTTTCTGTTTTGCATGCTAGCATGTATGGGAGTGGTAAACGGGGGAATGATGTCCGTAGAACATAAATGTTGGGTTTGTTCATGTATTTCACGCCTAGCAGCAATCAAACACAGAGCTCACTAACCCAGATCAACACAGTATCTGAGGCAAAACTACGCTGCCCACAATTCCCCTCACCTACATTCTTGCTTAGTTTGACCATGTAACATGGCATTGCTGATAGCATGGTTCTCCTGAGTCTTTCCACAGATTTTACTTGTTTCAAAGTCTTTCCAGTTTTACTTGTTTGCTTGAGTTTAGCAATCTCAACTCTTCCTTCTGTCTTTCATCGAGCAGTCTTCACACACACACATACAACTCACCCATACATGTTCTGTAGTTTTTTAGTATTTATTAAGAATCTCACTTGTCTTTTTAATCATGCTAATATATTTATTCAAGGAGTGATTGGGTGTTAGGTTTTTTTTTTTTTAGCATGTTGTTACATAAATATTGAGTAGGTCTGCCCTGACCCTATCTTTCTCATAATCCTATAATTTTTATTGCGTGACTTTGCAGATCATACTAGGAATACATTTATCTCATTACCCCAGAAACATCAATAACAACTTGCACATTACTTATTAATTGCACTTATCATTATAGAATTGTGCTCCGAATTGTAGACTCCCCTCTCGAATCTAAGGTACACAGATCAAGATATCAATTGCCTACTAAATTCATCTACTTAATTTCACCTTCACATAATAAAACTAGCTCCTGTCATATATTGCATCACCCCTTTAAAAAGTAACCTTCCCACTTTTCTTTCTAGAAAATTACTGAAAATATTTCCAAAACAAAAGCACTTAATAAAAATTTAACATGCTTTCACCAAAGCTTATTTTTGTTTTATTTTTTTTATATCACTAGTATCTGGTTTGGTTGCAATTAAGAAATTGATTCCCATTCTCCCCACCCACGTACATACACGCTCACTTTCTGTCTTCCTTTAAGTAATTTGTGGTATTTAAATTTCACGTTCAACATGATCTAAAATCTAGAATTCTATTAGGTCAAACTGCAGGGAGTCAGGGGTTTTAAATAAAGTGAAATTAAGGTTCCAAGAGATGAATCCCTACTCAAAAGAGATCCTAGATCACCTTAATTTAATAGTTAATTAAGAAGAAATCTCCGAAGAAAATGGAGATTTTTTTCAGAAAGGCGTCTTTTAAATTCCTTCCGAGAGGATACAAATATGTATCTGTTGTTTTAGGAAAGCAATAATTCTTTAACATTATTTTCATATAACCACCTGAGTTATAAATGAGTTTTGGAACACTCATAGTGAGCATGGAATTGAGTTTTCTAGGAGCAAGCTCCAGTTTATCTTGCATGAGCCAAGCATTGCATTTGGCAACAGTAGCAGAAAGCTGGACAAAGCCCTTGTTTTTAAGGAGAAGCTCTGAGGGTGATGATATAGACATTTCTGCATGTTCTCTCATGGAGACACGCCCAGAGTGCTAAGGGACAGAGCAGAGGCAGAAACTGTTATTAAAGAGGGAATGCTTTAACCTACCTAATCAGAAAAATGCCCTGTGGATTTTCTTGTTTGTTTTTTTATGGTTCCCTGAAATTTTAAAATTTTTATTCATTTGAACATAATTTTTTAAGAGTCCTTCAGTAGAGTGATGGAATGTTCTGTATCTTGATCTTTATAGTGCAGTATGTCCAATTCATCAAGCTGTACACTTAAAACTGGTGCATTTTACCATATATAAATTATACCTCAATTTTAATAAACCCATCAAAATGTACAGTGCTACTCTTTTTACTTTAGAAAAAATTTAACTTCCCTTTGATGCCCAAGGCAACAATAAATGCACTGTAGAAAGAAAAAGGCTAAAACATAATCTAGCGAGGTTTTTTTCTTCCATAATAATTATTTGATTCTCTGTATTCTCTTCCAGCTGTGGGTCCGGATTTTTCGAGAACCCTCTTAAAAAGAGTAACTCTTGTCAAAGTGGGAGGTGAAGTTGTCATTGAATGTAAGCCAAAAGCTTCTCCTAAACCTGTCTACACCTGGAAGAAAGGAAGGGACATATTAAGAGAAAATGAAAGGTACTATCTTGAGATATTTTTAATAGTTGATTAATCTATAATAATTTATTTGTCTGTTATTAATAGTTCTAGAGGGAGGAATTTACTATCTGCTATTGGTGGACTAAATGTTAATCAAAGACCTGAAGTTTTGGGAAAGGGTGGTAAATCAGCTGGTCTCTATAATTCTTCTTGTTGTTAAGATTCTCCAAAGCCCTTCCTACAGAGAGAGATTGCATGATCCCTGTTGACTTTCATAGCTGCTCAAAGATGAGCAGCTAGAAAAACCTTCCTGAATTTGTTGATTCACCAACTTTTCTCCATACTACTACTTTTTGCTTAAACAAAGAAAGCCAGTGTGTCTTTGCTATGACAACTTCTCAAATATTTGGCAATGGCTATTATGTCTCAATAGTTTCTCCTTTTTTTTTTTTTTGAGGCTAAATATTGCTAATTCCAAAACTCATTTTCATATAACATAGTTTTGATTATTTTAGTAACATCTTTTTGAAACAACAGTTTTTTTCTTTCTGACATACAACTCTTGTGTATTTCCTTTTATATGTGAATTGCATTTAGACTGCATGCTGTTTATACGGTGTAAATATATATATATATATATATATATATTATATATATAAAATGGGTTGTTTGGGGTTTTAGGTCAAATTGCACCAAATGGCAGGTATCTGTAAGACCTTTTCTTGTCTGTCACCCTTATAAAATATCCCCCATGCCTTTCTGTAACCTACTCAATCTGTTGGAAAATGGTAATTATGCATGAGTCTATGTTACAGCATTTACTAGCTGTGTATATAATGATTTTAATTGATGCTAAAGGTCAAGTACTCAAGGATGCAATGTGGAAGCCTGTAAAAACGTATCCATATCTACCCTTTGTGCCCGTACACCTTTAGATTTGCATATGCAAATTAGATCTTTGCACTGATGATGTTGTCCTTATTAGTGATTTTTGCAAACAAACTTGATATGGTTTACAGGTGGTGTATTCATACACATATTTAAATTTGTAATATATATCCCTTCCTGATTTCTCTTATATTAAGGAAGTAGTGTAATTCACTGAATATTGGCATGGTGTTCAAATTTGGAGCCATACTTGAATCTTGAGAACACAGTTTTTTATTTTACCTCTATGTTTACCAGAAGGTGGCATGTAAGATTACTTTTAATAGTTATGCATTTACTTTGTTTATTAAAACACAATTGAAATATAACTAGTATATACCACATGTAATGCTTAGACTAAGGGTACCTTGTAATTTTTTAATTTAACAATGATATAAAGAAAAAGTACTTTAAAATAATATAGGTAATAGACAGACATGTCGAAATCCATGAATGAATGAAGTTAGAGTAACATTATTGTAACAAACAACATGCAGTGATTTAAAACAACAAAAGTCTATTTGTAATTTACACTGCATGCCCCTCAGGGGTCTGCGGGTGGCTTCGCTGCGCTCAATAGCCAAGGCTGGTAGAGTAGCACCATCCAGGACATCAGTATTGCAGAAGGAAAACAGAGTGGCCAAACATGCCACTGAAAGCGTTTGCCCACAAATGAAACACTTCATTTTCACTCACATTTCATTGGCCAAAACAAGTCACATGCTCTTCAAAAGTTCACTTTAGCAAGGAAATACAATCTTAGTATATGTCTAGAAAAAAAAAAGAAAAAAGATAACCTAATATTTTGAACAGTATTAACGACTGCTTACCACTGCTATAGCTTAACCATTGTTACATACTGATTAAATTACCTTTGGAAAAATGGTATATCAATATCAAGAACTCTATCTGATGAGTGAATTTCATTGATTGTTTCTACCACTTGACTTACCACAAAGCTTTTCTCTCTCCAGTTTTCATTCTTTCTCCTACTGATTTGATTAATAGTATTCACATATTGCTTCAGCATTTATATGGCACTAAAGATGTATTTGAACTGAGGAAACTCCCCATCATTATCCAAGTCTTGCTATTTATCACCTCCACCGCCAGAGTCACCAGGCATGACCCAAACTGTCAGTATTAGCACTTCCTTCTCCACTTGGGTGCTGTGTACTCACAGCTCTGCTCCTTCCTTCTACCTCACTCAGGTTGTATTAAGCAGACAGACTGATTTGGGTAATGTAAATGAGTCCCAAAGCTGACCAGGTATAATATAAAGGGAATGATGGTGTGCCCCATCCAAGGGAGACACCTGCCACTCAATTCTAGCATTATTGCTGCCATAGGGAGTTGCAGGTCAAGTGCCTTCCTATCTTTTCATTCTTCAAGAGAAGCTAGAAATCTGGGCTTTTATTTGAACTCTCTTCATTTTTAAATGTCAGTAACTCATTTTTTTTTATTTTAATGTTAGTACAACATGGGTCATGCATCCATAGACCAAGTTTTCTCTGTGAGTCACTGGATTTTAACCTCTGAGAAAGATTTAAACTCAATTGTACATCTCATAATTTCTGAAAAGGGTGAAAAATAAGACAGATCTTAATATTTTCTCACTGGCAGAGAAGAAATTTTGCCATTTTTCTCCCTTTTTTCTGGTAAAGGAGAAAGGCAACTAAGTGGGTAAGTAAGCAAAACAATTCATGAGTGAAAAATTTTAGAACTCCTATTTTAGGAAAAGATTGACACTTTTAGACTAACACAAAAGGCAAACTTCTTTGTGCCCAGTGCTGAGTTATAGTTTCTAATGCACAGACTTATAAGCCCTAATCCTCTTTTGAGATGTGAAATCTTAAGAATCAAAGGGCAAA
The DNA here is from genome assembly GCF_024610735.1 of Ursus americanus. Lineage (NCBI taxonomy): Eukaryota > Metazoa > Chordata > Mammalia > Carnivora > Ursidae > Ursus > Ursus americanus. The sequence continues at coordinate 14,291,995 of NC_142140.1, read as the reverse complement.
CCTTTAACCTTTGAGTAAAAAGTTATTAATATCTTAAGTACAAAATGCTGGTATAAGCAGTGTTTTGGTGAAACAAAACTTTATGATCAAGCACCCGTTTTTAGTAATGTTCTCCCTTCGTTTTGACTGACTTTGCCAAACACTGCTTAGTACATATGTAATTTCTTTAAGCAACTGCCTGCAAACGAATTTACAATAAAAGTATATGAAGCAATAGTTTTAAGTTTTTATCTTATTTAATCATACGGTGATATTGTAGTTATTCCAGTGGATATAGATGCAGAACGACTGGTTTAATGTTAGCACGTAAACTATTTTAAAAATATGTTTTTATGCGTTTATTTTGATTTTTAATGCCTTTAGAAATTTAAAGCATATTCACAGTAGCCTTGTCTATGTGAAGCATCTAAAAGAAAGATTGAATTTTTAACTTTCATAGCTTTGTAATTATGTACATAAAACATTTCTTTTTCTCCTGTACACGTTTCCAGCTACCAGAGTGTAGGCAATATCAGAGATTTAAAACAGGTATGACATGTCACAAAGCCCAAGTACTTGAGTCTTCAGGAAACACCTATCGTCACCATCAAAGCAGCAAAATTATTTGGATTAAGTGACCAATTAAGCCTACTAACTAATAAGGTTGATAATTTTGTTTACTTTTAGCTTCTAGATAGAAGGCACTTGAAACAGAAGAGATGGTAGTGTATCTATTAGAAACAAAACATCAAAATACAAAAGTAGGTGAATCACTGATAAAAACCTAGGGTCCTAGAATTATAAGGAGCCTAAGCCCATGTCTGAATCAGGATGGGCTCTTTCGGTGTGACAGAAACCCAAGTCAAGACTGGCTTCAGTACTTTGGCTCACATGTCTGGGAAGGCCGGGGACGGACTGACTGATGACGCAGCAGGCCTCAGGATCTCACATGGTGGCATCAGTACTCTCTCACTCTCTTGTCTCTCACCAGCCCTGCCTTCTGTGTTGACTCCATCTTCCATTGGGCTCTCCTCTCCTGCCGCTAGGACAGCTATCAGCAGCCCCATCCTGCCTTCTTTTCTAGCTTCTTATAACAATTTCAGAATTGATTTTCACTTAACTGAATAAACCTGCCTTGGTCAGTGTTGTCCCCTGAACCAAATACATTCAAGGAGGATGTGATGCCCTATGTAGGAGAACTTGAGTCACTGATCCTCAGAGGGCACATGGGGCTCCACTTCAAACCACATAGACTGAGAAGGGTTTCCCCAAAGAAATTTAAAGCCCCAATACCAGAACAAGGATAAATGAATGATGAATAAGCAACAATGCCAAATTCCTACTGTAGTCACAGAGCCCACCTTCCAGTCCAGGACAAGGGTTCCCCACAATGGCTGGACTCTTATCCTTCCCTGGCTACATCTAATAATGGGAACCTAACTAATTGTTTGAAGGTTTTTTCTTCAGAACCTATATCCTTGTAACTTTCATTCATTGTGTTTTGTTCCACTTTCTGAAGTTATGCTGACAAATCTGATTTTTCTCCACCCCCAACCCTTTCCTTTATATAGACTGGCAGGCTATGGTCCTGCCCGCTTTCAGTTCTTTCCCAAGCCTAAATGTCCCTGATATTGTTCATATGACATTATTTTCACATCCTCTCACTATCCTGATCATTTCTTTCATTGTTTTTATAAAAGTATGCCACCTAGAATTAAAAGCAGTATTAATAAAGGGAACAAATAGCTTTATTTTATCTCTGTAGCAAAGTATGATAATTACTGTTACATGATGTCTCTAAAGAAGAAAAATTATCTTCAGTGAGCTTAGATTAGTAAGGCAGGCAAGTGTATAATACATCATAGAAAGACCACTTACTCCCAAATGTTATTTTTTAAAAATTATCTTAGTGCTTAAAGGGATAAGTCTAGTTGACTGGAAAATTCACTTAGAGGAAATATTTTACTTCTCGCTGAAGCTGAGGAAGTGAGTGAAATGTTACTCTAGTTAACATTGTGTAAATAAAGACTTCTTATTCTTACTCATGCTTGAGAATTTTTCTCCTCTCTTTTAGACATTAGGCTAATAGATTATGTCAAGCTAGTGGATAATCACTGATACAGATATGCCATTGAATGTGGCTGGAAAGCATCTCAAACTTACAGCCTGCATGTCACAGGCATGGTTTCATAACAGCGGCATGACTCTTCTGTCAAACTAGCCAACTCCAATTTTGTTCAGTGAACGAAGAATACATCGACTTGCCATATGCTAGGCCCTCTGCTTGGTAGTAGGGATAGAGAGAAAGAGGAGACATAAACCCAGGCCTCAAGATGCTCATAGACCAGTGCAGGGGCCCTGTAGCAAAATAACAATATGTTTTTCAGTAATCCTAGGGCATATGTCATAAAGGTGATATACTGAGAAGGAACATTGAAAAATGTAGGCCAGCAATAGATTGTGGAGGCCTTGAATTTTATGTCTGCAGAGTTTAGACTTGAACTAGAAGACCCTGGAGAGAATTGAAGGATTTTATGCAAGGAGTGCACTGTCATACAAGTACTGTGAAGGGATTTCTCTGCCTGCAACATGGAAAAGAATCAGAGAGGAACAAGATTGGAGAGGCAGAGAGACCAATTGCAGGCAATAGTCTGGGATGGAAATGAAAAGGGTGATGATTTCAGCCTCTTGAAGATCAACGGGCGTTTAAAGGGTAAAATTTAAAAAGACTTAATGTAATAAGTAGAAAGAGTGTATAAAGAAAGAGGGGGTAAAAACGATTCCTAGGATTCTAACTTGAGCAGCTGGTGCCCGGTTGTGCCAATTGCCACAGCAGGGACTACAGAGAGAGCAAGTTTGAGAGGAGAAAATAAAGAGATTAATATTAACACTTTGAATTTGAAGTGCCTGTCAGTGGCGTTGTCACATTCAAATAAATAGGAATTCCCATTCAAGTATCACTTACTCAGCGAAGATTTTTTTTCCCACTAACCTGTTTAAAATTGTAAAAACCCCATCCTCTTTATCTACTTTATGTTCTCCGTAGTTCTTATCACCATCTAACATACTACATATTCATGAATTCCCCACCCTCCACCCAATCAGAATGTAAATTCCACAAGAACAAAAATGTGTGCAGGTGCGTGTGTGTGTGTATGTGCGTGCTCATGTGTATTTTTGTTACATTTGACTTAAACAATATGATATCTTACAGTCCTGGAGATCAAAAACCTGAAATGGATCTCATTAGGCTAAAATCATGTGTTCCTTCTGGAGACCCTAGGTAAGAATCTATTTCCAGCTTTCTGGAGGCCAACTATGTTTCTCGGCTCATGGCCCCCTTCCTCCATTCTCAAAGCTAACCAAGATGAATCAGGTTGAGCCTTCCCACATCACATAACTCTGACCTCCTCGTGGGCCTCCCTCTTCTTCTTCCTGTGGTGACATTGGGCCCTTTGAGCATATTTTGTTCCATTCTATAATAGGAGCATCTAGGACAATGCCCAGTATAGAGTAAGAGCTCAGTAAATGTGTCCAATAGGAAGTTGAAATATAGGTCTGAGTTTAGGAGAGCAATGAGACCTACATATCGCCAGTAGATAAGAAGCCATGGAGTGGGTAAATTCATCCAGACAGAGTTTTGTCAAATAAGAGCATCTGTGAATCAAAGGGAGTAACCCTGAGGAACAGCCACATACACAAAATGGTAGAAGCAGAGCCTGATGGAAGGATTAAGAAAGCAGACCCAAAGGCATAGAAAAACAAATAGGGGAATGTAACAAACAGAAACCAAGGGAGCAGAAAGGTTCAAGAGGGAACATGCGTTTGATGCCTTCAAGATACCCAACCAAATAATAGCTTGAAGATGACCACTGGGTTTAGGAGCCTTGACATCACCTTGGACAGAACACTTTCAGGCCACTGTGGACCACTTTTGAAGACAGTATAAACATCTACATTCTTAGGCATTTCTTCACAGACTGTAATGTATGTTTAGGTTTGCCTGATCCCCGCAGTCTAATCAGATCAAGTCTAGCATTCCATGAGAATATTCAACCCAAATAGGCATAAAATTCATATTCATGTTTCTTGCCTAGAGACACTGAAGTCTGCCTCCGAGGTGAAATTAGATCATGGCCCTAATATGCCTCTTCTCCCAAAGGCCTTTGGAAGAGTTGAAATTCATGTAATACATGGAGGCAAATCCCAGCGCAGGGCTACAAAACTCCATGCTGTATATAAAGTGTGAAAGCCTGTTCTGAAGACTCTGGCAGTCTGGGATGCAGAGCAAATGTGATGGCAGGTATTTGCCCAAAAGGCCAATCGAATCCTAGTGCGGAAAGGAGAGTTTATTGCTTAAGGCGTTCTGTTTCTCTTCTGGAAGCACAGTGTCTATATATGTGCTTTTAATGAGAAACCTGCACTCAGGATATCTCTTACAGTTGCTGCAGAGCTATATAGCTCTGTTATTAGGAATTCTGCCCTGGGGAACAATTATGTTATTGCAATAATTAGAGGCAGTTCATCTCCATAATAATGGAAATCCTGCCTTGGAGGCAAAACAACATCAAAGCAACATGAGCATCATTGCTCTAGATAGAATCTGTTGCCTGTTTATTGGTAGTACTATATCATTTTAATTTTGCATGTGCAGTTATGGAAATAGAGCTTATCCTGCTCTCCAAATTCAGACCTAGAAATTTCCTCCATTGCCTCAGTTTCTCTCTCCTAGAGCCATGGACAAAAATAGTTATGACTTTAAGTCCCCTGAAGTACAGTTGCAGAAGAATTTAGAGAGATTTGTTTTTAAACATTCTTCATGATACACAGACCCAGTGCTGCAGGAGACTCCATGAACTTCTCCTCAGCCACAGCCCTTTTTTACCTCAGTAGCGTATGGCACGTTGTATTGCGGTCAGGGGTTAAACTGATGGCCAAATTGAAGCAGGGACTACTACTAACTGTTTGATTCATGTGGTCATGGTATTGGTTATGCCTCAGGACATGCTTAGAAGAGAACTGAATTTTCATGTGGAAGTATCTGAATAAGGTCCCCAATGTAAAGGCAACACTTGATAAAAAAAAAAAAAAATTTCCAGGTGTCTAATCCTCTTTTTGTTAGTCAATCTTCTGTCCCTGTACTCGTTTCTATTCTTATTATCTCTTGTATGGACTTTGCAACTATTAAACTAACCTCTTAACTGGTTTATTTGGAATCAGCCCTCACTCATATCTTCCACAAGATGTGACTTCCCGTATCACATCTCTGATAAATTCAATCCAATAAACATTCATCACACAGTTCCTCTGTACAAGATGTATTTGAGATTATGAAAATAACCTAATTTAAATTTGGGTTCTACAGGTATTATTTAAAAAGGGATGCAATTTCTACAGTGGTTTAAAGGATAGAGACTTTTCATCTTACTAAAGTTATAAATTTTATTTTTTAACAATATATAAAAAATCATTCTATAGTTTTCAACACACATACACATATAGGTAGTTTTATGTATATGCATAGGGAAAAGCCTGGAAGGAATTTTACCAAAATGTCAGAGTTGGTTTCCCTGGGAGTTGGGACTTTGGACTTTTCCTCCTTCCTTCTCTAATCTTCCCTCCTTCTTTCTTTCTTTTTTTCTTTTGAATTTATAAATTTTATATTCGTGAGTATGATTATTTCATTAATGTTCATTTCCCATAACAGGCTGAAGGGGCCATGTGTGTTTGAGCACATGTGTGTTTGAGTACCCCCAACTTCTGGAAGTGTACCTAAAATACTCTAACTACTCAATATTTGTGTATAAACCGTCCAAAATCATCTGATGTTTGGGGGAGACTGGTGGAGAAGGTAGTGGGATATTTAAGTGGAAAGAGTACAAGAATGAAACATATTCAAACGGAAAATAGAGATGAATGAGCAGAGGGAGATAAGGCTGGAAATTTTCTTGGAATCAGGCTTCAAAAGATATTGCATGGCCATCTGAGGAGTTTGCACTTCACTGAGGAGCATGCAGAATTAGGGAATGATTTTGGCATGGGTCTCCACGCTTCCTATTGTTGCCTGTCTTTGATCAGTTGAGTTCAGTGTGTGTACTCAGATAGCATGTGTTGTGATTTACTGTGCACCCATCTGGGAAATCACTTGACCTTCCTAGGGCAGTGTTTCTGCAATCCTAAAACAGAGATCCAGAGGTAGTTTCCAAATTCAGGTCCACAGACCAGGGCTAAGCTGACTGCTGGAGAACCAACAGAGGTACATTTAAAAATGAGAATCCCACTCTTCTTCCCCCAACATTCTTTCTACGGAATTCTGAGATGAGACCCAGGAACATGAATTTGTCTTTACATTTTCCAGGTGACTCTAATGCACCGCTAGGTGTGACACTGTATCAGTGGCTTCCCATTGACCTCAGTACAGACAGCCCATCACATGACCAGTGAGACGCCCTCCACTGGTCCCACCCACCCTCACTCTTCTTCCTGCTTTCTCACTTACTTGCCCTCAATTTTACTTCTTGAAGTAAGAAGTCCATGTGGACCTCCTGTCACCTCTTCAAATGTCCTTACTCCTCCTACAACAAAGCCTTCAAACATGCTATTCTCTCTGTCTGGAATGCTCTTATCCAGGACTTGACAAACTATAGCCCACAGGCCAAAATCCAGCCTGCCACCTGTGTTTGCACAGCCTGCAAGCTGAGAATGGTTTTCCATTTTTAAATGCTAGGAAATAAATCAAAAGAAAAATAGCACTTTGTGACACATGAAAATTAGATGAAATTCAAATTTCAGTGTTCACAAATAAAGTTCTATTGGATACAGCCATACTCATTCATTTACAAATTGTCTAGGCTGTTTTTGCACTATAAGGGCAGGGTTGAACACTTGCAACAGAGACTGCCTGGCCTGCAAAGCCGAAAATATTTACTTTCTGGCCCTTTACAGGAAAGTTTACCAACGCCCAAGCCAACTCATGGCACATTGCTAACAATGCTGGGTATTACGACATTTTGCTAGGGGCACCTGGGCGGCACAGTCAGTGAAGCACCTGACTCTTGGTTTCAGCTCAGGTTGTGACTTCGTGGGTCATGAGATTGAGCCCCCTCAAGGGCTCAGCACAGAGCCTGTTTGAGTTTCTCTCTCCCTCTCTCTCTGCTCTTCCTCCCACCCTGAAATAAATAAATAAATCTTTTAAGAAAATAAAAATAAATAAAACATCTTCCTAGTAATAGGATCTAAGACCTTCCCTTTGCTTGGTTATTTTTATTTTTATTATTTTGGCTTTATTTTGGTTTGCCGTGCCTTTTACTCATCCTTTGTGACTTAACCTTTTTTTTTTATTTAAATTCTAGTTAGTGAACATGCAGTGCAGTATTGGTTTCTGGAGTAGAATTTGATGTTTCATCACTTATACTACCCAGTGCTCATCACAAGTGCCATCTTCAATCCCATCACCCATCTAGCCCATCCCCCGCCCACCTCCCTCCAGCAACCCTCAGTTTGTTCTCTATCATGAGGAGCCGCTTAGGGCTTGTCTCCCCCTCTCCATTTTTTCTTCTCTTCTTTTCCATATGTTCATCTACACAGAGGGTAAAGGATGTTAGAATGGAGAATAAAGTACAAACCTGAACCTTTTCCCCAAATTTCTTTAAAACCAGTAAAAGAATGAAGTGATAGGCAGTCTTCATTCCAGGTTGAGAATCTGTCCTTTACATAGACTGTTTTACATAAGTGTTTTCATTTTAATTTCATGATTATAAAAATTATAAAAGTCTAGTGCAGTTGAAGGAGGAGAGAAGATAGCAATCATGACTTGCTTCCCAGAGTTTTGTAAAATTCAGTTATTGTGACAATATATACACACGTGAAACCATTTGGAAGCCAGTGAAGTTTAAGTTCACATAACAGAACCCAAACAGAAGTACACAGCAGTGCTTGGGGAACAAAGGGGAAGAGACAGTCAGAGTCAGGCAGAGTCTGGCAAAATCAGCTCCAAACAGGAAGTGAGTTTAAGCAAGATGAAGCCAGTCTTGTACAAGAAATGAGGTAAGAGGGATCCAGCCAGGTGGAAGATTTGGTATTTTTAGAGTTGAGATGGAAGAAATGGAAGAAGAATCAGTAGGGAGATGCTTCAGATTCTTAACAAGAGATGATTAACATTACAAAATAATGTTGTCGAATATAAAATAATAGTGACGGAAACACTGTGATACAGTTTGACTCTGAAGAAGCTCAGGAATCTGTGGCTAGTAAGTCAAAATGAGACTTTGATCTCCCTTTGTGTCACTAGTGCGTTCATGAATAAACCTTGGGCTTTGGGAATCCTTGGGGATTCAGGATACTTATTACTTTGGCTCTTTTCATGTATTTTTTGGTTATCTTGTAGCCATCATTTTTATCCCGTTTGTTAATAATAGTACTAGCAACAACACCTAGCTTTTTTTTCAGTGTTTATGATGCCCTCTGTTAAACACTTCATGTATGTTCTCCTTTAGTCCTCAGAAAAATATCATGAGATCAATCCTTTTGTTAACCCTAGATTTTAGATAAGAAAGCCTAGGCTCAAAGAGGGTATTTATCAGCTGCAAAGCTCAATGGTAGTTTTAGAGCTGGGATTCAAATCCAAGTATCACTTAGGCCAGAGGCCGTGTCTTTACCAGCTTTGCTAGAAGAAGGAGCAAGCATTAGATGCTTCTCTCAACTGCAAAGAAAACACGAAATCTGGTGATAAGTTAATAAATTATTTTAAAAAACTAAAGCACTGCTTTCATTACCTCTCTTTTAAAGCAGTGGAATATTGCTGGCACCTTTAATATTGGTAAGGTGACTGGTCAGAAGAAGTTTTTACTGTTGTTTGATATTTTTAATAATAAATTGGCAGCCTTTAGATCCATGGCTTTATAGTTTCCTGGGAGGAAGGAGGCATGCTCTGATTTCAGGGCTGGGTTAGAACCATCTAAGTCCCTTAGAGAAGAGGTAAATTAAGTCCTTGAACTACCTCAGCAGTGCCTTTGTTCAGAGAAAATAGCTCTGTAGCGTCAAATGGATTTAAGTGATCATGAAAATATTCAAACCAAAGTGGCATGTAATTAAGAGCAATTAGAACTGAAGTGATGTGACTGGATATTAAAACCAGACATGCAGTGTTTGTGCCTTCTCAGTAGACACAAGGCAGATAATTTGGGCTCCTCCTAACTTTGTCATCTCTAGAAATAAAATCTGCTAGCCTGCTCAGATGCATAGATGCGATGTAAATATTGAAGGTCTAGGATCATACACTGTGTTTGACCCTATATTTCTGTTGTATAGTTTTATCCTCGTATTTCAGTCACAGATATGCCAGAGTTAATTAGATCCCTACTAGTAAATATCCATCATGGTGTTTCTAAATCCCTTTTGCCAAATGATCTAATTAGAGCAACACTTGGCTCTCTATATAATTACAACATATGGCACCTAGAGGGTACATATAGTAGAATTATAGGTTTCCTGATGAGAAATCCAGGTGGTGGGTAAAAGACTCTATTAAACAAAGTTGGTGTGTGTGTGTGTGTGTGTGTGTGTGTGTGTGTGTGTGTGTGTGTTTTAATGTATACAGTTCCTCCTACTCTCCCCAGAATAAGAAATATTGTGTAATTTAACTGTCCTTCCCACATGAAACAACATAATTATATCATAAAATGGGAGTGTTAAAATTTAAAGGAAAACAAATAATTGATAATATTAGCATAAATTACTTAACCCTCCACGCCTCTAAAAATTATGTATAGTAAGTTAGCCAGTGCTGGAAGCAGCTCTGTGTAAATGAATTAGTCGATGGGACATATTCCTCCCTTCAAGCAAATCACTTACCTAAATGGCTGCTAAGTATATAGCAAAAATGGGACTGAATCCCTTGGCCACTAAGAAAGAAGGGTTTCTTAATGCCTATTTATAATCTCTGGAAGTAGATAAAGCAGTTTGGGTAGATGATGAATTCAGTTTTGGTATATTGAATTTGAAGGGCTTATCATGTGTTGGTATTTTGGAGCCCACTTGCACAGGCTTGAAAGAGCTGATTGGACACTTTTCTTCCCAGGTCCATGTCACATTGGTAGCTTGACATTGACCAAAGTGGGAATATTGACACCATGAAAACTGGCACATGTCGGGACATTTTTTCCACAGAGAAACATTAACCAGCACATCATCACTTATGGGACATTGTGCAGCCAGTTTGGAGTTCATGAGACAGATCAAGAGTAGAAACATAGCTTTCCAACTCATCTTCTTTGAAGTGACAGGGTGAATAAAGTTCACCGAGAAAAGATGGAAAAACTGAAGTGCTCTGAATAGACTCTTCTGAATTGTGTCAAGTGCATGAGAGAAAGAAACCAAAAAATTCATCAGAAAACTAAGAGGAGAACCAGGAAATTGAAGTGTTGTGAGATTCTAGATAAGAGAGTGTCATACATAGGCATTGTCAGACATCACTGAGAGGTCATAAAGAATGAGGATGACAAAGTATATATATATATTTGGCATGGTTGTAATGAAGTCAAATTAACCTTGAAATAAACACTTTCAGTAAGAGCCAATCTCTACTGGCTGGATGATAAGCAGCTGGGTGTAGAACTAGTTTTTGCAGATGTTATGTAATCAAATGAAGAAGATTGGATTACTGGAGGGGAGTGACATATTTGTGGCAAGGATCTTATTCGGAAGAACACTGAAGCATATTTATAGTCTGAGGAACTCACACTGGTGAAGAAGTCAAAGATGTAAAGGAGGGAAGATGATTCTCAAGGAGACAGGAGGATGTTGGATCTGAAATAAATTGTAATGGGAAAGAAGGATGAACATGTCTTCTTCTCTGACTGTAGGGAAGGAGAGAGAGTGGGCAAGGACACAGAGAAATAAGCGGAAAGGGAAAGTTGAGGAATTAAATGTAATGTGGTCTTGACATGATCTTGATAAAATGAGAGTCAATGTTGTCTTTTGAAAGTGTGGATGTAGGTAGGGAACGATTGTGTGCTTGAGAGAAAGGGACATCTGGATTGTCTTCTGTGGTCAATGTGATAGAAATTAGGTAAGAATTGGACTGTGCTTTTTATATTTTCAGTTGCTTTCACCCATGTTGACTTTCCCACATATTGATATGCTCTAAAGAGTTTTATTCCAAAAGAGGTGGTTTGTTCCAAAGGATGCATAAAGTTGTTAAAAGAAAAAATGAGGCTTGACTGTTGTTAACACCAAGAAAAATGTTTTTTAGGCTAATTCAATATGTTCTGACTCAGAAAAAAAAAAACAATGCACTTTAAAATTACTCTAACCCTTTCTCATTTTCCCAAGGACTCACTCCTTGAGCTATCCCTGCTCTTTCTGAGACCATCAGACTCTCCCTCCTCTTTTGTCTGTCGGATCATTCTGGATAGCAGATCTTCATCTTCCTCATCCACTTTGCCATTTGCTTCTACCTCCACTCTGTCCCTAGGCGATCCCGTCCCCTCCCAGGGCCTTAAACACCATCTACACTAACTACTCCCAAATGTACCTCTTCAGTTCACTATCTCCCCTGAGCAATTAGGGCTCAACATGCCCAGACAGAAGTCATTGCTACTACCCTAAAACCTATTCTTCTCCCAGTTATATCATTCTCCCTCTTGTTGCTTAAGCAAGAAGCCTAGAAATCCTCTTTGATTTCTCTCTTTCAACATCCCATATATCTAATGCATTAGTAAACTTAGTAAATTCTACTTCTGTAGAATATATGGAATCTGTCTCCTTCTTTCCATCTGCACTGCCAGTGCCCTGGCCCAATCACTGTCCTCTCTTGTTGGACTATTGCAGCAACCCCATCTTAGTCCATGAAGCCTACAGAAATACCATAGACTGGGTGGCTTAAACAACACACATTTATTTCTCACAGTGCTGGAGGCTGGAAGACCAAGGTCAAGGCGCCAGCAGATTCAGTGTGTAATGAGAGCCAGGTTCCTGGTTCATAGGCGGTTGTCTTCTCACTGTGTCCTCACATGATGGAACAAGGGAGGGAGCTCTCTGATGTCTCTTTTATAAGAGCACTAATCCTATTCATGGGGGCTATGCCTCACCACCTGATCACCTCCCAAAGCCCCACCTCCTAATACCATCACACTGGGGGGTAGGATTACAACATAAGAATTTTGAGGGGGCACATTCAGTCCATAACACCCCCCTAACTAGCTACGCTGTTTCTACACTCACTCCTATCCAACCTGTTCTGTGTACCACAGCCAGAATGGTCTTTTTAAAATATAAAGCAAATCTTATCACCAACCCTTAAAATAGAAACTAAGGCGTTGACCACAATATTCAAGGAACTACATGATCTGACTCTTTATTGCATTATTTCTGGGTTTGGTTTCAGTAACCTTCCCTCACAGACCTTAAGTGCCAAGATGTCAAAGGTCAAGTGTATCTTCTTTCCTATTAGATCACCAGTGCCTACTTTCCTCTTCAATTCCTTCTTCATGATTTGTAATTACAAATCTATGTCTTGTTTTATTCGGCTATTATGTATCTTTTCTATCTGGTGTGTAAACTGGATGAGAACAGAACCTGGTTTTAGTCACCGCTTTTTATCCACTGCTAGCACAGGAATACCTCTGAGGGATTTATTCAATAGTTGTAGAATAAATGAAGAAAGAAATCAATGAACTGACAGTTTGCCTCATTTCACAAAGGATTTGAGGTTGCCTAGGAAAACAATACAAGCAATAGAAAAGATACAAGTAAATAATTCAGGGAGTGGGAATAATGGGAAATTATCAGTAAAAAAAAAAAGAAACAAAGATGTCAGAAACAAAATTAGTACATGGAAATACACTCTGTATAATTCACAGATTTGGATGTACTTGTCTTAGTACCTAAGCAAAGAGAGAAACATAATTAATTAAAAGAACTATAGTGTTTGTAAGATTAAAAGCAATTGTTTTTGCCTCATAGGAGAATCTTAAAAAAAAAATTACTCTTCATGAGATACAATTACTACAGTAGATACAAAAAAGATTTCATAGATGTCACACAATTTTCATATAGTTGGCAAATTATATATTGATGAAGGGCAAGTTAGTGAATTCATTTCTGTGAGGTAGGACCAACTATATTCTGGGGTTTGTTTGTCTTTTTAATGGAGAGACTTGACCCAATGGTAAAGTTTCAAGTATTTACATCAGTATTTTCTAGTTCTTGTGGTGGAATTGGAAGGGCAGGGACAGGGATGATACATTTTGTGTAATGCAGTATTCTGTGATCAAATAAATAGTAAGTATAGGGTCTATATTTCAGACCTTCTCAGAGCCTTTAGGATGTCATTTGTATTGAGAATTTCCAAGAATTATGTTTCCCAAATTTACTTGGAAATGAATTTTATTGCACAGAATACCTTGAAGGATATGGGTTTTAGGAGGAAAGATCTTTAGGAGGAAAAGACTCTGATCTAAGTGAATGTATGTGTTCATTTACTTTAGAAATTCCATCACTAACTGTCCTGACCAGGGTTGTACTAAGGGCTGGCTAGAATTTCAGTATTGTAATTACTAGCAAGAATATGAGATATAGCTGTTCTGTTACCAGTTTTGCAATACCAGTTTAGACTAGGTCTTTAACTATAAAGCAGGCCAAAGAGGATCATTAAGATAGTTACATGGTGGAATGCTACCTGTAGGATGGTACAAATACATGACTTCCATGTGAGAATCAGTGCACAGGCTATTGAAGCATTTAGCCATACCTGATTCCTGTCCACAGAGTCAAACATGGGGAATGCTGGGTAAACGCTATAAATAGTCTCAATTTTTTCCAGACATAGTTTTCCACAAGAATGCTAGGTATTATACCTGAATAACTGAACTGAAAGCAGACCAGATCTTTCTTTTTGGGATAATAGCATGAATGATGCAAGCCTACAATTAGCTAAGGAAGAACAAAGCTTTACTTCAGATTTCTTCAGGTATGAAGAGGCTGAAAGTTTGAACATAGTTAAGCGGGAATACTCAGCGATTTCTCAGCAGTTTCATCTTCCTCTTTAATTTGGCACCCAGCAATTTCTGTTGATTGGTAAATACTTGGCTATAAAGGTGTCAGTGGTATTCAAGTCATTACATTATACGTTTTTAGAATCCTAAATAATATTAATAATGTTCACTGACAGTTCTCTACCAACTGGCTTGGAAGTGTTTGCTTTGTCTTGAAGGAAGGCACATCACAGATGCTTTGCCAATGGATATATGTGTTTGTATATGCAATTACATAATAATGGGAATGTGGTCCTATTGTAAAACAAAACAAAACACCATTGATGAGCTGTTTCTAAGATTTCTTAGTATTTCATTCCTAATCACCTTTACCTTTATTATTCAAACAACCATAGTCACAAGGAAGAGCACAGCCTAAGGAAAAATGAATTGTGTTTTGTTTTGCTTTGTCTTGTTTTTGTTGCATACCCTCAGACATCACACTTGCTGTATTAAATTTATATTAACAGTAACATTTTGAGATAACTAGAGTAGAAATTATACTTTCCATTTTATTATTGGAAGCACTACAACACAGAGTGAAAAAGAATTGAATCCAATTAATAGAATTATAAAGCTCAGAATACTGTCCAGCCTAGAAATCTGTAAGCTGGCTCCTCCTCTTTAAGAGTACATTCATTTGCTTTCTAATAATTCAAAGCCAACATCCATGATGTTGATGGTGGAGCTTTTATCACTTCTGCTTCTCCATAAAGCCATTTAGTATTTAGTTGTGAATTTATAATGTGATTTTTATTTTACTGAATACTGAACTCTATATTAAACACATACTAAAACCAAAGCAGAGCATAAGAAAACTATGTATAAGTAAACAGTTTTAAATTTCAAATGGTGTTGGCGCACCTGGGTGGCTCGGTTGGTTAAGTCTCTGCCTTCGGCTCAGGTCATGATCCCAGGGTCCTGGGATCGAGCCCCACATGGGGCTCCCCGCTCAGCTGGGAGTCTGCTTCTGCCCCTGCCTCTGCCTGCCATTCCCCCTGCTTGTGCTCTCTCCCTTTCTGTCAAATAAATAAATAAAATCTTAAAAATAAATAAATAAATAAATAAATACATTTCAAATGGTCTTTATCCTTATTTAATAAATATTTGAGGCAACTGAATTGAAGTAAAAAAATAGCAATGCTATGAACACTCCTCTTGAAGCTTGCTGGAAGCCTATATGAGGCTACTATCTTAAATTGCATATCCTGGAAATAGACTCTAAGCTGGAAAGTTGCACGCAGAAGATTTGCTGGAGTATTCCGGGGCTACACATGTGAGGCAATGAGGAAACAGAACTGAGCAGGAGAAGCTGTGCATCAATGCATTTGCATTTGAGGCTTCAGCCAATCCCATTGGTAGTTCTGGGAGTGGATTGCTCTTCAGAGTGGTTCCATCTTGAGGCAGGGACTAGTCTTTGAAACCCTAGATCAGCCAGTCACCAGCCTCAGCCTGCCACCTAGAAGGGAGATGAGTTACCTTGTACAGGCAGTTCCCCACTGCAGAGGGTGCTCCAGTGAGGGACATGGCTGTGACGCTGTCCACAGCCAATGCTCTTGGGCAGAGTTGGGGGGAGCAGTGCATTGACACCAAGGAGGGGATGTGGATTGAATATTCTTTAATGTAATTGTTAAGAACTGACTGTGCGGCACTTATTATGAGAGGAATGTGTGGAACTATTCGGCTTCATCATAAAAACAAAACAAAACAAATCTGTCTTAGCCTAGTCTTAGATAGGATGCCCAGAGAAATCTGGCCTACTTTTACTTCATGATCAAAGCCTAAGTTGGAACTGACTGGGAGTCTTTCTTGGTTGGGAAACAAAATATGATTATTCTGCCTGATTTCATTTTTCCAACCCTTTCCTCTTAAGACAGACTCAGGGATTCACCTACACACTACCTTTTTTTTTTTTTTTTTTTTGTATGCTTGGGGATTCTCTCTTCTCTGAATTCTCTCCTTCCTCCTTCTTTCCCACAAGACCTCTCTGTTCTTACACCCCTCCATGCACCTGCACCTCCCAATTTCTAACTCTTTTCTTGAACTTTGTCTGGAATTGTCCTTCCATTTTTTCCCTCCTAGAAGAAGATATAAAAGATTTCTGATCCCTACAGAAGGCAGAAAAGAGGAAGAAGGGAGGAGGGAATGAGTAATGAGAGAAGGGAGGAAAAAAAAACTGTAAGACAATCAGACTTTTATATTGGACCACTAAGACCACCTCTTAACCTAGTCCCTGTGATTTTCTATGCAAATAGTGAGTTTCTTTTCTCTGATTTGAATTGAACGAACAAAGTCCCCTTTAGTTAGCTTAATGGTGTATATGCACCTTGCCAAGAAGGTAGGTATATATCAAGCATGAAAAAGAAAGCTAAAAGAAAAGGAAAAATCTGTTATACAAACATGACTGCATGTATCCACATTCATTTGGGAGTTTTCAGAAGTGAGGTGGAAGATTTGAATGCTGGAAAATGTTCTCTACTACTCATATATGTAAGTCATAGTAAGTACACAATGTGTAGGGTCCAGAGATTCCCATCTTCCCTGAAGGAAATAAATCTTCATGGGACTAATGTCATCTCTGGTTCTGAGAATTTTAGGGTCAGATGAAGCACGAAGAGATCAATAGGCCAGTGGTTTTCAACCTATTTCAGCTCCTCCAGCATACCTTGGGGTTGCAACACATTTCTATCACTCGAAATGGTTCATCACACACTAATTATAGGAGGAAGAAGAATGGTAAAGTGATGGAGGAAGGGAGCCTAGGAACATATGATGTATAAGAATCTCAGGCATAGGGGTGCCTAGGTCGTTCAGTCAGTTAAAAGTCTGACTCTCGGTTTCAGCTCAGGTCATGATCTCGAAGTCATGGGATCAAACCCTGCCTCGAGCTCTATGCTCAGTGCAGAGTCTGCTTCAGATTCTCTCTCTCTCTCCCCCTCTTTCTCTCTCTTTCTCAAATAGATAAATAAAATCTTTAAGAAAATAAAGTCAGGCAGAGTATGATTTGAAAAATCCCTCCCAAACATTTTCTCATGCATGGCGTTTCAACCTATGGGAATGACTGGTTCTCCCCAGCACTTTTATTATACATTTAGGAGAAAACTGGGGCTAGATGACTCATTGCAGCTCTCACAACCAAGTGTTGGCATACACATTCTCATGTAAAAATATGTGCAAACTAAAGAAACCTCTTCCCATTCTTGCTTTGGCAATAAAGCTTTCTATCAAGAGTAGTATTTAGAATCCTAGAAAGGTACCATCTGAAGGTCCCAAAAGTCATCCTGCCAAGGGGTCACTGAATCCGGCTTGCAAAATGGTTTTCTTTGGCAGGCACTATATATTAGCCAGCATCATGTTTAATATTCTTAAATTAGGTTCTAACCATTAAAATTTGGAATATGTCATGTAATCCAGATTTCTGACTTATTTTTAAAAACTGGATGATCAGTAACAGCCTGAGTTTCAATAGGCAATAACTGGCCAGAGCTGCGAAACAAGTTATCTTTTTATCAGGGCATGAAATCTCCCGTTAGCCATACAACTTTGTACCCTATATTAAGACGTAGTGACAGTTGCCATTTATCATGGCTCTTGTGTTATTGTTTTTCTTACAGTCGAGTTAAAATAAAAGCAACATATTTCTGGTATCTATTTCTCTATCAAAAAATGAAAATAAGAAAGCTTGACCAAAAGGCCACACATTTCAGAAAAAGAGCATGTTTTCTTATGCTCACAATGAATATTCTTTTTTTCATATCTAAGCAAAGTGAGTCATGAAAACTTATTCTTACCTGTTTCATTCATTTGTATTACCCACCGAGCCCCTGTAGGCAATGACATTTGTAGATCTGTACCTTTATGTTACCAGTGACAATTTGGAAGAACAAGATGATTTGGAATCCCTCAGACTTGCTGTGGCAGTCAAGCCAAGGATCTATTTTCTGACACACAGCACAGTGGTCTTTTCATTTTCCCATGAATGGTTAAATACTAGAATTACTGTATTTTGTCTTCCCTGGAGATTCTGCTAATCCACTGGTGTTTTTCCCCCTCTTTTTGTCTTTGTTTCATCTGTCACACTGACATGCATGACAGGTTGTCAATTATCCCTCTTTCCAGATTATATTAAAATCTGAGCATAAAAGCTCTATCCAGATCCCTCTTCCATTGTAAATACCAGGCATCTAACAATGCCGGAGTGAAGGTTTTCTCTGCCGTTTTCCCTGAGCAGGAGATTGTCAGCCTAACTTAGCACTTGATAGATAAAACAGACAGTTAAACTTGCCTTTTAAACTAGGAAATTATTTTATTCTAACATTACTGTTCATATTAAACTCCTGTGCCATTAAAGTTGTCTTCTTTAAATGGATGTGCACTGAATGCATTGTTTATTCAATTTAATTTAGGGGGGAAAAAAGCCTCATACAAGGGAAATGGTTGTTTGAACTGGTTTTACCAGTCACCAGCCATGTGAATGAATGTCCAATTAAATCGTGGCTCACTAGGACTGGTATAATAGTAACATCTGTTATCTTAATTAAACAAGTTACTATATAAAGGCGCTTTCATGGCTCACTTTGTTAGAGCAGGTTCTGACCTAGAAACTCAAGGAAGGTTTGTCCTCTTTGTGGGATTTGGTTGTCGGTGGTGTTCCCAGTTGGTCCCATTATGTTTTAGGCCTGACAGGTTTGTGATCTGCAAACATACACATATGTTCAAGCCCACAGAGCCTGGGGGAAGGATGGAACTAAAGTTCACGTTGCAAAGTGGAGGAGATAAAATAGGAAAAACCCTGAGTAAGAATGCTTTATATGCATGCCAGCCTACTTGGGTATTATGACTTGGAGGAACGAGTAGGGAGGAGGGGAAACTAATGGAGAAGAAAAAGTGAACAAATATACCTTGACTCTCCATTACTTGCTAGGCATCAAGGAAGACCCTTACCTGCAGGTACTGGCTGCAGTCCTGTATCTGTCTCTTTGAAATCCAGTAAGGTCTAAAAACCAAAGTTTTATTGTTGTTGTTTTTTCCTTTTTTCTTCTTCTTACTAATGTATTTGTTTCCTTTGAGCACTTTTGCAGCAAACTTATTTGGTGGCAGAAATGATCATGTATTGTATTGTGAGGTAACACATCAGACTTTTTTGGGAGATGTTAGTAAAATAAACTATGTACCATAGAATGTTTCTACTGTAAGAAATCCTGAACTCTAGAACACAACTTTCCTTGAGGGTTTTTGATAAGAAGTTATGCATTAGACCACTTTAAAGAAGATAATAAACTGAAGCTCAGTGATATTAAGTATCTTACTTATGGGTAGACAGCTAATAAGCTCCTCTAGTTGCTTCCTATTCACTTTAAACACAGTTTCTTCTTGCCACACCCTGGAGTGTCTTACATAGCCAAGCCTCTGCTTGTCTATCTGACAATATCTGCCATTAGCCAGCTCATTCATATAGCTATAATTACACAGGATTTATAGCTAATCAAAGACATCAAGCTTTTTTCTGCCTCAGGGCCTTTGCACTTGTTTTTCCCTCAGACTAAAACACCCTTCTCACTGATCTTCAGTGGCCAGCTCCCTCTTGTCCTGCATCACAACTGAAATGCCACTTCACTCAAAAAGACCTGGCTTCTGACATGGAAACCAAAAATGATGATATCAGAAAGAGTTTGGATATTATGTAATTTATTTCATCTGCATAGCATCTAGTTTTTCTTTTTCTGATAAAAGCATCTCAGTCATCCTCTCAGGAAGTGCCTTTTCCCATTAATTGCGATCTTCCTGGGTCTCTCAGTTCAAGTGCTGTTTCCTTCTTGTGCCGGGGGCTGGGCAGGCACAAGCTGAGCCCTCTTCAGGAATCAGCATTTTCCTATGGGCAGAACATGGTTAGAGCAGAGTCATGCTGATGGCAGCTCCCTGGGGATACTGCCCCTCAGATTCTACTCTAGATCCCAGGATCTACTATTGATTGCCCCCTTCCTAAGCCCTGTCTGGCTTCTCCAGTTTACGTACTACCACATAGCCTTTCAGGAAGTTAACCAAAGTCTATTTCAGTTACATATAACCTAAAAACCCTAACTGATACAGGCCAACAGTTGGATAAATCTGTAACAAGATGTTGTTGTTGTTGTTGTTTAAATCCACCTTAGAAAAACACGAAGGAACTCTTTAATGGCATTTGGGTATTTATCTTAGTTCTTAAAAATGATTACATCTTATCACATTTGAAGGAGACAACTCGCTCACCTGAATATCTGTAACCTTCTGGGGGCAGTTTGAAATGTTTTGCTTCACAAAAGCATTTGCATTTAACTTAACTAGTTACCCGCCTGATTAAATACCTCATCCAGAAGAATGAGGTTGTTGAGCATGTGGAGTTGCAGGATTCCCTGGAATTAGAGCAAATGCATCTCCTCCAGAGGGCTCTTTTCTCTAGAAGGAGAGCACATACTAGAGTATAATGTTGCCCACTCGCATGGACATGTAGTTGGCGTTCTGGTTATGACACTGGAATTTGTGAAGTCCTTTGGATGAAATCTTTTGGCTGCCTTTGTGCAGACTCAGGTTGCCTGGCATCTGTAGCCTCCCAGAATGAGTCATTGTACTTCTCTGCTTCATTGATTCTCGCTGAGGGAGATTTGGACAATGGGCCTGAACCTGCCAAATGAGTTGAGGAAGTCCCTAACACATCAGTAGCTTGTTATATAAGCATCTTGTGCTCAGCACTTAGGCCTGAAACTGTCTGTGATGAGTACGTTCCCATCCCAGGGACAGCCAGATGGGGTCCTTTGCCCACTTTATGTATGATATCAGAGCTCAGAGATGCTGAAATAGACCTTCTTCAGCAAAATGAGTGCCTGTTGCCCTGACAGCACTGGGATGGCATTGGAGCAGAATATCAAAGGCAACCTGTGACCTGTGGGGCTTTCATTTGAGTTACCCTGACGGTTCCTTGTAGGTGTGGAGGAAGAAAAAGGCCCCACTATTCTTGGATGAATTGTTTTCAACTCTACATGGAGGCCTTCTGGAATCTCTAGATGACCTAATCTTTATTTTCATAGCCTATGCACTTTTCTTTTATAGCATTTGAAGTTGCAGTTACTGGTTTCCAGTCTGCCTCCTGGAGAGAACACGCTTACCTTTCTTGGTCATTGTATCTCAAGCACTTAACACAGTTTTGTCACTTAATAGATCCTTCATATGTGTATATCAGAATAACAAAGGTAGCTCCTCTCTCTACAACAACTCTATGTATTACTTTCATTACAAATCTTTTATTGGAAGTGTCACAATTATAATATATATGAATGTATGCCTTTAGGAGCTTTACCTTTAAAATGCTATTTTACAATGGAGTTTTGTTTTGGAATGCCAAGATTTTAACCCCCAAACTAGCCACATGGGTCCCTATGCTGGGGACCTTAGGGCAAATGTGTGAACTAAGGGAAACTACAGACTTAACATCAGCTATGGCAAAGACCCAAGAGGTTCCCAACTCTATATGCACGTGCCTGGCAGGTTCCAGAAGTCACCCAGAGAGGCCAGGGTTAACGACCTGAAGCCCCACAACCCGAAGAGGTGTCCTGCTGCCCCTGCAGAGGTAGAAGTCCACACAAACAGAGAGGGAAAGAGAAAGAACAATAAGAACTACTTTTTCCCAAACTAGCTGTATCTAAAGCCTTAGTCAGATGGTGTCAGGGATAGAAATGGAGCCTGTCTGGGCTCACAGCTTGCCATGGTATTTTGAACTCTTAGTCCCAGATTCTCTTGCAACCTGACACAACTGCAGTGCCATGAAAAGGACTAGATGTGGGAAATGGGGTCAGAGGCCCAGTTTTGCCATCTATTTAGCCTTGAGCAAGTCACTTATTCCTTGTCCTTAAGATAGACCTAATAATAAACATCTGTGGTGTTCTGGTGAGACTTCCTTAGATGGAAAATTGCTTTATAAATGGTAAAGCACTGTGGAGGTTTTATTCTGTAGATTTTATAGATTTTAAATCTATATGTGTTTTTACGAAAATGAAGTTACAGCATACCTGTTTTAGAACTTGACTTTTTTATTTAAAATATGTAGTAATATCATTCTATAATGGAAATATAGAACATTTTTTCATTTCTTGTTTTCATTTTTAATGGGTGAATCACATGGTAAAATATGATTTTGTCAATTCGCTACAAATATTAATTTTCAATGTCTCAGTATCTTCTTGAGAAATGCTGTTTAACTTACTACATAAAGTTCTCATCAACCACAGCAAGACTCGATTCTGGCTGAGAATTGCAAGAGTAACTAAGGGAATTTCCAAGTAGTCATATTTTGGGTGCTTCCACCAAGATGATCACCGTAACCAATAGCATTATCTAGTATCTAACATGTGCTAGGTGTTCTGCATACACTGTATCTAAATCTCTCCAAAAGCATTCGAACTCATTATTATTATGCTCATTTTACACTTGAAGGAATTAAAGCTCATTAGCATTAACTAACTTAGTGATAGCCTTACAGGGTAAGTGGCAAAACCAGAATTCATCTGTAGATTTATTTGACTTCAGAATGACACAGCTTCCATCATATCAATATCCCAAGTGATCTCAAACTCAACATACCCAGATCTGACCTCATCACCTCACACTTCCCTCAAATGCATCCCAACTGTGCACCCCATTTCTATGAAAGATACCACCATCTAGCAGATTACCCTAAGGAGAAACCTTTCCCTCCATTGCCCTGAAAACACTCTTGTTAAGGTCGTTGACCTGTGATTATCAAATCTCAAGGTGAGTATTGGTTCTTCAGCTTGGCCTCTCAGCAGCATTTGGCACATAGTAGACCACCCCTCCCATTATGAAATTCTTGCTTTACTTGCTCTCCAGGATGTTGGCTTTCCTTCTATACCCTGGCCTCTCCTTCTTAGTTATCTATTGTATTTCTCATCTCTACAACCTCTAAACCGACCCAGTGCCCAATGTTGGGACCTCTTCTCTGTCTATCTCTTCTTCCTAGGTGCCTTATTTTCATTTAGTCTACAAAGCTATCTAAATGCTGGGCAAATCCAAGTTTGGATCATCAGCCCAGACTTCTTCCAAAAACTCCTGAGTGGTATATTCAATAGTCTATTCAACATCCACCTAGGTTTTTGCTATCCATCCTAGTCACAAAAGTTCTGACTCCAATACATACACTGTTTTTCCCCTCAATGAAAGCTGGGAAAAAGCTGTCAAGCTTTGTTGGGCTTATTGATTTGAATGACATCTTCTCCAAACCACCTTGAGGAATGCATTGATTAATGCAGTCATTACTTCCTGAGTTTATTCATTCAAATATTTAGTAACAACTTCATGTGCCAAGTACTACACTAAGACTCTAGATAAAAATTTTAGAACCATTTATCTAAGCCATAAGTAATTCCAAATTAAATTGATAACTTTGGAATTGGCTTTTAGTTTCTATAATACACAGCAAACGGAAGACTTCTGAATCACTCATTCCCCAATTCACTTTTCTAAAATATGCATAATCCTTTCCTAAATGGTGATTTATTTGGGTGTCATAAAAGATAATTGCAGCTTTATAAACCTGACCTAAGGGAGATTGAGTTTTTATTCAGAAACCTTGATTGCCTACACATCACCCTGCATACTCTGGTCCCTCTGCTTGATGTCATTATGCCAGCTTCTTCTAGAGAGAAAGAGGAAACTTTACTGAAATGAACAAGGTCTTTCACCTTCTCCCTTTGGGTTACATGAAGAAGCTATTTATGAGAGTTGTCCCCCGGTGCCCATTGGGAACTTGCAGAAGATCAATTACTACAGATGGACAGTATGTCTGGTCTTTCTCCCCCTTTCCACATATTAAATTGTCACTGTGTCAAATGTCTTGTCATCAAATATGGTGCTGCAAGGAAATTGCAATTATATTTATCAGTTTTTTTCTCTGACCTTTGGATTTCATTCAGTCTACAGAGAATCCCTCTAGGTGGTTCAAAGAACATGTGTCATCCAAATCAATAGGGCCAACAATGCCTGACTTCTTCCTCTTTTCACTGAGGGAGAGGGCCGTTCATGTATTAGAATCAGAACTTTTTTTGCCTAGGATGAATAGCAAAGACCTACGGCTTCATTGCATTTAATCTTGTAATGTAATAACTTTATATAGTCATGTAGTCTAGGTCTAGTAAGTAATTACAACAATACCATATGGAGTTTTCTAGTGTTTTCATCTTCTGTGCCTATACTAATTTTGAGCTTCTGTCTCTGGGTGGTTTTGTTTAGATTTTAAAATCTTGGCTTTTGTTCTCTAATTATTTTCTCTCACCATAAGAATCCCTGTCAGAATTCAGTAGGTTGTAAAACTAATGTTTAACCATAGTCCCTCTCCCTCCCCCCATCACCTGGAATATTTTGAGGGGACACGTGGCAGATAACAGCAGGTAGGTTCTCCAGCAGTGCAACCTCATTTTAATATTGGCTAAAGCAGAACTAATCAAGAAGGCAAATTTGCCATGAAAAGTCTTATAAAACATTCCAAAGTTAAATGGACCATTAAAAAATAGTGGGCAGAGGAGAGATAGCCAGGTGCTCACCAAAATCTAATAGTTGAACTTTAAAAGTCACACATAATGAGCAGACTAGATGCAAAATCAGCCTTAAAGATAAAGTATTCCTCAAGACTTAAGTCTAAAACACATATAAATCTTATTTACTAGCATGACTTGGCTATCGCCATAATAAATGATTCCTGCATGGATTGGTCAAGTGGAGCATATTAGACCTCTTCTCATTGCAAGTGACAAAATAAACACAGGCTCAGCTGTTCTTTCCACCATGTTGACTCTTTCTCCTCATGGCCGAAAAATGGCTGCAGCAGCTCCAGACCTTAAAACTATAGATATTTAATTACAGAAGGAAAGAGTAAGAATTATTTTCCACAAAGTCCCAGAAAAAGTCTCACTGCAGATCATTGACTCAGATTGGGTCATGTGATCATCCCTAACCAGACACTGTGACCACAAGAAATTAAATTCTATGATCATTATAAGCCTGGGTCCCATGTTTCACTCCAAGGTTTAGAAGTGAAACCTAACAAATCGTATGGCTGAGACTGGAAGAGGAATGCATTTTCAAATGGCTATTATTAGATTTAGAACTAGTGGATGCTAGACTGTCTATACAAGAAGGTAGGGTCAAAAATGGAAGATAGGGTGGAGAAGTTCAAACCCCATGTGCATGGTGGTGGGAACATAAAATGGTGCAACCACTATGGAAAAAAGGTATGGAGATTTCTCAAAATATTTTAAAATAAAATACCACATGATCCAGCAATATCCTCAAAAGCAATATCCTCAAAAGAATTGAAATAGGGACTTAAACAAGTTAACTAAGAAAAAAAGAAGACACAAATCACTAATATGAAAACTGAAAAATGTTATCCAAAATATATAATGAACTTTTAAAACTCAACCAGAAGAAAACAAACAACCCAACTTTTAAAATGAACCAGACCTTAACATACAAGAAGAAGATATACAGATGGCAAATAATCATATAAAGCGATACTCCACATCATATGTCATCAGAAGAATGCAAATTAAAACAACAATGAGGGGCGCCTGGGTAGCGCAGTCCTTAGGCATCTGCCTTGGGCTCAGGGCGTGATCCCGGCGTTCCAGGATCGAGTCCCACATCGGGCTCCTCTGCTGGGAGCCTGCTTCTTCCTCCCCCACTCCCCTGCTGTGTTCCCTCTCTGCTGGCTGTCTCTCTGTCACATAAATAAATAAAATCTTTAAAAAAAAATAAAAAATAAAACAACGAGATAGTACTGCACTACAATGGCCCAAATCCAGAATATGACAAATCCAAATGCTGGTGAGGATTTGGAGCAACAGTAACTGTCATTCATTACTGGAGTGAATGCAAAATTGTGCAGCCACTTCGAAAGATGGTTAGTGGTTTCTTACAAAACTAAATGTATTTTTACCATATAATCTAGTAATTTCACTCCTTGGTATTTACCCAGAGGAGCTGAAAACTTACACCCACACAAAAACCTGCACACAAATGTTTATAGCATTTTTATTCATAATTGCCAAATCTTGGAAACAACCAAGATATCCTTCAGTAGGCAAATGGATAAACTGTGGTACATCCAGACAATGGGATATTATTTATTGCTAAAAAGAAATGAGCTATCAAACCATGAAAAAAACCATAAAGGAACATTAATTAAATGTGTATTGCTAAGTCAAATAAGCAATATGAATAGCTACATATTGTGTGATTCCAACTATATGACATTGTGGAAAAGACAAAACTATGGAGACAGGAAAAAGATCATTGGTTGCCAGGGTGTCAGACCATGGAAATTCACCAACCCAACTCAGACTGTTGAATTCTCATAGCAGCCAGCCTAGCATCTTCCCTGCTACCTTGGCAATGTGCTCCTTTAAACTTTACTATAGACAATCTGTATTTTCTAAATTATCCCTGTCATTACTTCCCCCAGTACAACTGTGAATGATGAAAGTAAGACATATATTGAGTCTATCTCAAGAAGCATATGAAACATAAGCATTATAATACAATATAGAAAGCAAGAACTCCGTTTTTTTAAAGATTTTTTTATTTGAGAGAGAGAGGGAGGCAGAGGGAAAGAGTCTCAAGGGAATCTCAACTCAAGGGAATCTCAAGGGAGAAGAGGAGACTCTCAAGAGAGAAATAAATAAATATTTATTTACTTATTTTAGAGAGAGGAAGGGAAAAGCAGAGGGACAGGAAAAGAATCTCAAGAGAGCCCAAGGTGGGGCTTGATCTCACAGCCCTGAGACTGTGACCTGAGCCAAAACCAAGAGTCAGATGCTCAACAGACTGAGCCACCCAGGCGCAAACCAAAAGCAAGAACTCTCTTAAGAAACACTGATATCAAGGGCTGCAAGAACACAGGGGAAGCAGAAAGAAATTCAAGCGGGGAGAATCAGAGCAGTCTTCATACAAGAGAGAACACCTAAGAGGTGCCTTATGTGACACATTTGTGTAGAAGGGTATGGTGAAGTATTCCATGCATTCCATGAGTAAAGTGGGGCAATGAAACTAGAGCTAGGTAATCTAGATTTTATGAACTTCTGGATTCCTACATAACTTCAGAGCAACTGTCATAAAGATAGTTCATTGATTATTTTGTCCAAACAACTTATTTGACAAAAATTGTGTCCCTAGGGAATGAAAGGGTCAGCAGTCATTTGGGTATCCATACACCTGCAGACAAAGACACACATGCAATGAGAGCAAGTGAGGCATTAGTTGAAATCAGAGCTCTCAGAGTCTTTGCCAGAGCTTTGCCCTGGATCACAGTGCCTAAAATATATAAGCACTTACAGTTAGCTATAAACTATTCCTTTGTGCACTGGAATAAATATCATTACAGGAAACTACAGCAATATCTTGACATCAAGAAAAGAATATAATCCTTTGAAGTCCTTTTAGGTCAAGGAAATTAGCTTCTAGGGGGAAATATATTAAAAATAAGGAGTCGGGTAATATTTTCAGAGCAAATTTTCAGAAGGCAGTATATTTTCAGTTACGTCCATGATATCTATAGAGTACCTGTGAAAAGCTCTTTAAAATTATAAATACCTAATCATATTTCAATGTGATGGGACCAGAAAGTTCTCAAGTCTATACAAGGTGTTTGTGAATTCTTCAGAGTGGTTATAATTTTGATAGCCCTTCTCACATTTATTCCTCTCAACTTGTTGTGTGAAAATCATTGAAGAGCTATCTCTTGGTCTAGAATTGGCATACACAGTCTAATTATTATTTTTAAATAAATCATTTTCTTACTATTAGTTTGAACACTTAGCCCATGCCACATTTAATTGGGAGAACTGATCCTTTATATTGGAACCCATATTAATTTGTGAGTGACTTATTTGTCAAAAAATCTTCAACTCATCAGAAATAATTTGGGATCTATAATAATCCTCTAGTTTCTTCCAGAGGTAAATTTCCCCAAAGACTTTTAACACCTATTAATTCTTTGTCTCACTGGTTTGAGAGCATGCTGTCAGTTCAGAGGAAATGTATAAGAAAATGTTAAAACCAGCTTAAATAACTTTCTAGTTCTATTTAACTTTGGTACAACTTCAATGAAAATATTTCAAGTCAGCATTTCAAATTCAACTGCCAAGGCTCAGGTAATATTTCCTGGACTCAATCATATGGGCATGAAACACTGCAGCTATATCTTCAAAGTCCTTTGAAAATCTGTCTCATGATATCTTTAGAAGAAAATATTCCAAAATGAAATGAAGAACTTCATTTTCAGGTGAATTTTCTCTACATCTGTCACCTTCTTAGGCGTGGGTTCTGAATTGTAAAATATTTCTCTTTTTGAACCTGTGGAGATTGTAAAGGCTACATCCCTAGTGAAAACTGGTTTGAGATAATTCCCTGAAAAACTTTTGTTGAGGTATACAGTTGTCACTTTGGTTCACGTAGAGCCAGGAGGATGTAATAGTTAATAATGACTAATGCCCCTTTAAAAGATAGAGCTTCTCTGTCTTCTCTTGTTCACAGATATTTTAAATGTCTGTAGGTACTTTATGAACAATGCCTATGCCTTAAATAACTATATTCTTTTTTGGTAATATACTGTATCTCTCGAAAATAAACAAAAATAATTGAGGCAGCTTACATTGCAAGCTATATACATAAGACTTTTAAAATAGAACACTTAGACCATGTAGAAGAAAGGAAATGCATACGTTAATAATGACTTAGCTATATACATATTAATATGTTGAGCTTCCTAGTGTTCTAAGCCAAAAGGGAAAACAGTGAGTGACTATAAAGTTCATTATCTGAAGAATATTCTTGAAAAGAGACAACTTCTTCTTGATACTAAATTTGTTACTTGAATCCAGTGGCAGATTGATTGCAGTAATGCCTGCAGTGTTTTACATTTGCCTGTATCCCTGCTTCCCACTTTGACTCTGGGCCTGGCCATGTGACTTGCTTTGGCCTGTGCAGTGTTAGTAATACTGATGCAAGAAGATGCTTAAAACATGCTTGTACTTTGGAGCTTTTCTGTCACTGCTTTTCAAAACCTGTCACTGCCATGCAAATAAAATAAGGGAAGCCTGCTGGATGAGGAAGACACACATGACCAGTCACCCCTCTCACCCCAGGCAACATTTAACTGACTGGTAGACTTATAAGCAATAAAAAATATTTGTTGTTTTAAGCAGCTAAGCTTGGGGATTGTTTGTTATGCAGTGATAGCTAACTGATACAGATTGCCATACAAGGGATATTTAATAATGCAGCAGACAGTGTCTTGCACTGTAGTTTTTCAGCAACTGCAGAAATGTCTTCAGTATAACAAATGACAACCCTTGAAAGCATATCTTACATAAAAATAAAAATAAACTTACTTTTTATTTGCCTCAGTGCCCACTATTTAAAATGTGATTCAATTCCTACTGGAGATAACACACCTCTGAACCAAACCACTTTGTCATTAGAAAGCAGCCATTCTTTCAGTCATGCAGGGCAACCATATTTAATGGATGGGGAAGCAAAGGCTATTCTTACTCTCTCCAAGGCTGTAAATGAGACCTGGAGGGGATAAAATTACCAGACGGTGGTTTAGCCATGGTGTCCTGCTCCAAGGGTGAAAACAAAGCCATCTGCAAAAAATAACCTTTGAGAAACATTTTATAAAGGTAAATTGGTCTAGGAAGCATGTCCTAACTTTTTCAATCTAGTTGATACTTAAAAATTTTGCATTTCTACTTTTAGTGGCACTTCTCATAAAAATCTATTGTCTTTTTCTTCATCAAAGTCTATTTCAGCTGGCAAAAACATGCCAAAGACAATTAATTTGAAAATTTAAGTTATGTGAAAGATGTCATTTGAATCCCAAGAATTATTGAAACTCTGAACCTTAAAAATCATTTAGGCCATCCCCCCTTGATTCTTGAATTCCCTCCAATAAAAGCCTAACTTGTCTAGCTAGCTCTTGTCTGCTAAAAATACCACCAGTAATAGACACTCATGGCTTTTCATGGAGAATAGTACCCCTTAGGGAATTTTTATTCATTAAAATGTTTATCCATAAATAGAGTTTTTATCATTTAGTTTTAAGCCAGCTCCCTGGTGTGGCACAGGAGAAATCCAAGCTTTCTGTTCTATAACACTCTTCCAAATGTTTGAAGATAGCAGCTCTACTATCCCCAGGTTCACCCAAGTCCTTTGTTTGCCAGGCTAAATGTGTCAGCGTTCTTTGGTTGCAATTAACAGAAATAACTCTAGCTAACTCAAGCAAACAAGAATTTTATTGGAAGGATATGAGGGACTTAGGAAATCCATGGAAGAAGCAGGTTTAAAGCTAAATGGGCCCAAGGTAGCTCTCTGGGGCTAGGAAACAGGAAATGCAGAAGTTGTTTCTTTACAGTAATAGTTTGATCAGGCTGTCA
The DNA here is from genome assembly GCF_024610735.1 of Ursus americanus. Classification (NCBI taxonomy): domain Eukaryota; kingdom Metazoa; phylum Chordata; class Mammalia; order Carnivora; family Ursidae; genus Ursus; species Ursus americanus. The sequence goes on along the minus strand of NC_142140.1, from coordinate 14,261,505 downwards.
CTGCTGACTTAAACTCCAATTATGTACAGGCTCTTTGTCCTGATATTCTAGAGGAACATAGTTATAAATATTGTGGCATTGGTCCCAGGGCACAGGGGAAGAGGAAGCTCTGACTACAGCCCCACCAGATTGAATCCAGTGGGAAAAGATGTCTCCTCAAAAGAAAATGTGTATGCTAATCAAAGGAGACAATGGATGCCAGGTAGTCAAAAACCAGCAACAACAAATCCAGATGTTGAGCACCATTCTTTCATTTTCATGTGAAGCAGCTTTAGGTCCCATCTCTCTTCTTCCCATGTGTCCTCTAATATCCTGGACTGCCCTCTTCTTGGACAGTGATTAGTATGATCAGCACAGAGTGGAGCAGGGCTATCCTCTCCCTCAATCTGGTTGCTGTGTATCTATTAATGAAACCTACAATTATGTTCACATTCTTGGCAATCTCATCATTCCATTGACACACGCTGAGTATAAGTCACCTGAAACTTAGTAATTACTTGTCTCACTGTTCCTCTAGTCTATGCCAGGTCTTCTTCTATCAGGATCATATCTCTTCCTCTGCCAGGATGCTCTTCTGATTCCTGTTACCTCCTAATTTCTCTTGCCTGGTTAACCTTTATACTTCAGATCTCAGTGGCATCATCACTTTCTTAGATCCCATCCCCCTTATTATAAACTCTTATAATAAATACCATGTATTTCTCCTTTATAGCAGCTACTATGATGTAATTTTACATTTATGCATATGATTGTCTGTCTTCACGTTTTGTAGAAATAAAATCTAGATTTCTTACTAGATGACCTAGCCAGGCTTTAGCAACCAAACTTATCTCTTATCCCACTAGCCTTCTTTCTGTTCCTGGAGCACACAAATCTATCATATTAGTGTCTGTATTGTATTCTAAGTGCATATTGCTCAACTGAATTATCACATTCATATCTTTGGTTTATTTTTATTACCTGCCTCCTTCCACTAAAATTTAAGCTCCTGGAGAGCAGTGATGTTATTTGTCTTATTTACTGCTATATACTCAATACTCAGAAGACTTCAGGGCCCACAGTGGATACTCAAGAACTGTTTGTTGAATTAATGAATGTAAGAATAGTTATCCACAGAATAAATGATCTTCCCCCAAAGAGTATAAGTTCCATGAGGTCAAAACCTCATCAGCTTGGCTCACCATTGCCTTTTTAGTACACTACCTGACACATAGTAAGTTCTTATTACACATCTGTTCAACAAATGAAAGAATATGATATTTGCACTATTCATGCTTTTGGGCCTTCATTGAGACATTTATATTTATCCCTATTAACTATCATTTATTATTATATTCGGCTTAATATTCCAGATGATGGAGATCATTTAGGAATTTAATTCTGTCATCCAAAATATGGTTTCTGCCTCATGATAGGACCCTGACTGATACACAATATGTCATCTACCCCTCTCAACTTTGTGTCATTTGGAAAGCAATTAGCATGTTATCCCTGTCCTCATCCAAGTAATCAACAATCTCATTGGAGAAATGTGGCCACTACCAAGACTGGATCTACATAAGAAAATTAGACTGGGAACTAGCAATTTTCTAGTCCCATCAATTAGTTATGAACATCTAGGGTGAATAAATCAGATTCATGTTTCCCACCAAATTGACTTAGTCATTGTGTTGACTCTTTCATTCATTATCTTCTAAGAGTTGGGAGATTCCAATTGAAATTCCAAGTCTGCTAATAAGTAGCTTAGTGTTTCTCTGATTTTAAGGAACATGCAAATATCTAGAAATTTTATTAAAATAAAAGATTTTGATTCAGAAGGTCTGGGCTGAAGTCTGATATTCTCTAATTCTTACAAGCACCCAGGTATTACAGTACTGCTGATCCATGGATAAGACTTTGAGAAGGAAATAGGTAATCCTGGCTAATAATAATAAACACCATACCTTCCCCTATGTTCATCAGTTTTGTTTCTTAAATTCCACATATTAGTGAAATTATAAGGGAAGGAAAAAGAAAATAAGATAAAAACAGGGAGGGAGGCAAACCACAAGAGACTCTTAACTCTAGGGAACAAACTGAGGGTTGCTGGAGGGGAGGGGGGTGGGGGATGGGGTAACTGGGTGATGGATATTAAGGAGGGCATGTGATGTAATGAGCACTGGGTGTTGTACATCACTGATGAATCACTAAATACTACATCTGAAACTAATACTATACCATATGTTAATTAAATTGAATTTCAATAAAATCCAAAATAATAATAATAAACACCAAACTTATACAAGTGTAGCACTTTGCAGTCTTTAAAGCACTTGTTTGTAAATCAGTTTTTTAAAAAATCATTACAATGACCCAATGTTCATCTATAGATAAAGAAACCAAGGTTTAGAAAACTTGTAATTTATCGGTAATTCAATAGCTAATTAATAGCACAACTGAAAATTTAACCATGTTTCTCCAAGGACAGTGACTGTTCTACCTTACCCAGTGCTTCACATCACCTCTCTGGGCTACATTCATTCGTTCATTCAAAATGAATTTATTTAGGCTTCTCTACACATCAGGCACTATAATAGAGGCTGAGACTACAGCAATGAATGAGGCAAAGGTCTTACTATGGTTTCTGACTTGAAAATTAATGTCTCCTCCTAACAACAATATTCTATGATGATATAAATGTGTCATATTTACAAAATGTAATTATAGAATGAGGGCATTATCTTAGGCATCATTTTCTACCTACATGGCCTCAAAATTAATAAATTTAGCTGATTATCACCTCCATAGAAAACTTTTTCCCACATTCTTTGATTGCGATCAGGCATGTCTGATCTTTCATTCATTCCCCACTCACATCCATCTAATCAGTACCTAATTCTCCTTCTGAATTTTCTTCCTGTGCTTTTTTTGTGGTCATTCTGGCCATAGTTGCCTTAGTTCATGTTCTTTGCATCTCTTGTCTAGTCTAACAACATCCAATAGCAGTTTCTGTAATGATGGAAATATTCTGTATCTGCTCTGTCCAATGTGGTAGCCTCTTGCCACATGCAGCTAATAAGCCCTTGAAAGGTAGCTAAGGCAACTAAAAAACTGAAATTTAAATTTCATTACATTTTAATTAATTTGAATTTAAGTAGCCACATATGCCTAGTAGCCATCTCTTGGACATTCATCTGGACTCTTCTGGGAGTTTCCTACTAGGTTTTACTGCCTTCCACTGTGGACTTAAATTCATTTCATCACTCATTCATCAGTGTGATCTTTCTAAAATGCAAATCCGATGGTATCTCTTTCATGCTTTAAGTCACTTTCTCTAGCATAAAGTCTTTGCTTCTTTTTTTTAAGATTTTTTAACTAAGTAATAAATAAATAAATAAATAAATAAATAAATAAATAAATAAATAAATAAATAAATTTTATTTAGAGAGGGAGAGGGAGAAGTAGGCTCCCTGCTAAGCAGGGAGCCCAATGCCAGGCTTGATCCCAGGACCCTGGGTCACAACCTGAGCCAAAAGCAGACGCTTAACCTCCTGAGCCACCGAGGTGTCCCTACAATCATGGACGTTTAAAACCAGTGAACAGTCCAACTCCATCATGTTTTGGAGAAGAAAACTGTACAGCTTGCTAAGGATAAGTCAATAAATGAGTGGTGAATTACATCAAAACTTTTATGTATAGGGACTCATTCTAAAGTCGAAGTCTGGGAGGAAAGGTATTTTATTTTACAAATACCTACTTCAGAAGAATTTATTTAAAAATAAACAACGATTTGATGAGACTCGACTTAAAGAAGTTACAAAGTTGTGCCCCCTTTTGTACTTCACGTTGTGTCAGTTAAAAGTGGGGTGGGTCATCTTCTTTGAACCATAACCATTTTCAGTTGGATGTTAGGGAAGTCTGCTTTATCTCAAAAGCCCATGCCTTTGGGCTTCTGTTCAGATGGTATCAGCTGGAACAAATAAGCTGAGACTGCATTTGCTGTTTTTCTGCACTAATCTCAAGAACAGTTCCAAAAATGGTTTGTCAGCAGTCGAACTGAGTGCAGAATCTGTGGGCATGTACATATTTCTCCTCACAAGAAAATCACTTTTTAAGTTTCTTGGAAGTTGATTACAATATGCTTTTTTTCCCCCTCCTCGAAAGTAAGATAAGTCTCAGAATCTATCATTTTGTACTTTGGAATGTATTCCTAAACAGATAAAGAAGTGCATCAGCACTGAGAAAAATGTGGAAGGGCCAAGCTAAATGTATAGAGGATATAATCCCTCCAAAGAACTCTGTCACATGTAGACAAAGTGAGGTGAAGAACTGAGCAGTTATCCAGGGAATTTGTCTGGTTTGGGTCATGAACCTGACAGTTCAGATGTCCTCTTCTCAAATGATTTGTGCCTGATTTTTCTGAAAAACTGAAATAGCACTAACAACAAAGTTCGAACTCTGTATAATTCTGTTATAAGGCACAAAAGGCTTTCAATGAGAAGTCACTAAAAGGGAAGCCAAACACTTGTAAGTCTCACCCAGTCAAGATCACTGTGAACTATCTTAATACCAGCCACTTCTCAGAACAGCTCCCCAGGAGTTCTGCCACCACCACCATAGAATAAATGTGTTTTTTGCAAACTCTCTGAGGCATTACTGCACCCAGTTTTGAACACAAAGAGGAAAAAAACTCTATTTCATGAGCTTATAGTCTGGGGAGGAGGGAGATAGGGAGTGGGCAGTAAGAATCAGCATAAGTACCCAAATCGACCCTCTCCGTTTGGCATGTCACTCATTTGATGTATCATTTATTGGCATGCAGATATTGTTTTCTCTTTGTACACCCTCTCACCAGTAAGACTGTATTTGGCACAACGTTTTTGGGTTGCAGATGATAGAAACCCAACTTAAACTGGCTTACAAGGGATTTTTAAACAACTTCATTGCAGTATAATTTATATACCATAAAATTCACCCATTTTAAGTGTACAGCTCAATGAGTTTTAGTGAATTTACTGAGTTTCTCAACTAAAACTGTAATCTGGTTTTAGAGCATTTTCATCACCCTTCCAGGGGAATTTACTGGCTCATGTATCTGAAGATTCCAGAGTTTGGTCTGTGGTCTATGGGAAATATCACCAAGACTTGATTTCTCTTGGTTTCTTTCCTGGACAAGCTATTCTCTGCTATGAATGACAGGTGACCCCTGGCATATCATCCACCATTTTAGTAACTAGCAGAAAATGGTTACCTCTTTTCCAGTTCTTTTTTAAGCAAATGTCTTAAGATAATAAGACCCAAATTATCACCTTTTCAGGTAATAATTTACTCTGATTGACCTAGAATAGGTGACATCATACCCCCTGAACCAATCACTTTAATCAAAATCATGTGATACTCTCATTGGCCACACCTGCATCACATGAATTCCCCAGTATCTAGATGATGCTGTCATTACCACCCAAACCATGTGGTCTGAGAGTGGGGGCTGGGCTCAAAAGGAACATCAGGATTATTAGGAATGGCTGCTAGATAGGCAATACAATAGATGTCCACTTAACAGGAGAGCCAGTCAGAGCCATGTTGCTTCTTTCCTTTTGATTTCTCTGCAGTGGTTATCACTTGCCTTTAGATAGCAAATGCTCAGGAAATAGCTGTGGCCTGAGTATGTTTGTGCCAAAACAGAGCAGACCAAAATGAAGGAATCTGTATTCTCTTATTTTATTGTTTGGGAAGGCTACAAAAATTAGGGAGATGACTAATTCACCTAAAAGGTGATAATTTGGGGTTTATTCTAAGAAGCTACACGGGCACCTGATGGTCAGGAAAGGTCGGATGGATGTAGGACCTAAAAACAGATTGCAACCAGACTCTTCCCCTGCATATGGTCTTTCTTATATGTAGAAAATTGGCCTTTTTTAATTCCTTTTTCTCAGAATAATGACCCTAGTGAATGACCTGAAATTAATTCAGTGGTATAACATAAACTGGCAGGGAACCTAGTAAGCGTGTTGTCTTTTATATTCAACAAACATTTTTTTCTAAACTATATAAATCTTTACATATAACGTAAAAACAATGAGGAATAAATAATTCAGTAGCAGTATATACCTTGGAGCATACTGCCTTTAGAAAGAAACAGAGTTGAAAATTGCAAAAGAACCAACTTATATTTTAAGAGTAAATTTTAGACTTAATTTCATAAATGGAAAATGGTTCATAGCAAATTTAAGCATCCATTGAAACTTTATTTTCCATTGACTTTTAAAGTTTTCTTTCTTGACAAGGAACTTCAAGAATGGCAAAATATTTCTTTCTTAACTGCAATGTGACTATTAAAATGCTGTAAAAACTTGCAAATTAGGTTGTAAATAGCAGTGATGAAAGCATTAACTCTCTTAGCCACATTTCCTAAAGTGCACTTTCCATGATGCTAGAGATGGATATTAAAAAATAAACCTGAATGCTTATATAAAAAGTCCAGTTTCCTATTTTCCAGGCACAGTGGTATAATTGTAGCTCTAATTTATGGCATACTTTGTAGGATTGCTGATTAATTATACAGACCTCCTGATGTTTTATATTCTTTTCAACTTTTTCTCTTTCTGCTCTTTGTCCGCTACAAAGAGAATATCCCTAAGTCACTTATTACTAAGGTCACTTCATTTTAAAAAAGTGAATTTGCTATTAATGTCCGTTTTCTCATACATCACTGAAACTTATAAGCATTCATAATCTCTCTGTTTCTTGTTTTTTGGACCTAATTCACACACACACACACACACACACACACACACACACACACAAGTTCACTCACTCCCAGACACAGCACTTAAAAGAAAGCTTCTGATAAGCAACTTGTCTGACTCTAAGAGTCTAACCAAATTCAAACATGCCTAACAATTCTGCATCACTTGGCCTGAGATATTGGACACATTGACAAAGCAACAAAGTGTGCTTTGTTGGGGATAATATTAGCCAATCTAATTCTTTAAGTGATGAGAGATCTCCAATTTGAATAATTTACTACTGTGAATTATTTGAAAATAATTGTGGCACATTTGGTTTGTTGCTTGAAATTATCAATATTTTCAGGATTACTATATGCTTTTCATCATTCCTTTGAGTTTAACATTTATACAAAAGCCTCTTTTACTAGATTTTCCAAGAAATGTGGTATGCTGATTATTAGGGAAGGATTTGCCAGAAACTATTTTATACATATACAAGACAAATATGCTCAGATATTATCCTGTCCTTTTTTTTTTTAATTCTAAGTAGGTCATATTCACAGTCCTCTGTTCTCTTCAACACCCCCCCACATATCCTTATCAAATTCCCCTTATCACTGGCATATCTAAATTACTATGTTCTGCCCCTCGACCAAGACACCTTTAATTATAAGAGCTTTCTGCTCCTTTCTTAAGCTGTTCACTTTTTCTGTCATCGACTTACCCTTGGAATTAGGAAAAGGTCCTTGCAGATTTTGGCTATTAAATAGGAGAGGACACATATATCAATTCCTTAAATGTTCTGTCATCATGAGAATTATTTATTGAAACCCATTACCTGTGTGACTTTATAGTTCTTTTTAGATGGTTTGTCTGAAAAGAAAAAAGACTCTTCCTTGAAAAGAAATAGCTTTCTTTTTCATCTAGGGGTAAAAAAAATAGTACAACAACCAGGTCCCTGCCTACATTTTTCACATGACACTTGGTTGCGTATTTGTTGAGAGAAGAGAGGATTGCTACAAGGACTTGGCTTCATCATGGAAATTCTCTCCTGTATAAAATAGACCTGAAGGTACAAAGCACATACAAATAATCCCCATGGGGGGGGGGGGGAGGGGGGGGACACTCAAGTATTAACTTAAGCACATAGAGTCCTTTTCCCGAGCTTTACAGAAAACAATAAATATAGCTTACACACCTTCATAAATCAAACTTTTGGTGACATCTGTGTTTACTCCAGGACATTGATTTCTCTTTACAGTTTTGTGACAGAGAGGGGCTTTAGGAGAACTGTAAACTTTTGAAAACAGTGTGTATAGTTGCATTTGGGGGAGGGAGGATAATGTTATAATTTGCTTCTGATTCTTAAAGAGATCTCTGACTTCCACCCACCCACCAAAAAAGGTTAGAAATCAGGGTCGTTACCCCAAGAGGTATCCACCAGTGTGTCTAAAATTGTCAAGACTAAATGGATTTTCATCCAGTAATAAACGTATTTACTGTGTGCCTCTTTGTATATAAAGGACTATATGAAACAATAAGGCAACAGAAAAAAGTGTAAGACTTGGGGCCCGATGTCTGGAAATTCTTTGGATATTTGGGGTGATGGGATATTGGCGGTATATGATAAATGCCATGTAAGTAGAGCTGACAACTTCAAAATGTCATGAATTTGCAGTAATGGAACGTGCCCAACAACAGTTTGATGGCCCACTTAGTCATAATGTTGTAAAGGAACTTTGTCTTGGGAACGTGGTTGAAATAGGTATGTGTTTCATGAAGTTGAAGATTTGCATCTTTGTAAATACTCAGATGATCTTAAGCAGCACATAGTATACAGACATTAAATGGTAGTGAATCACATAGTTCTTTTTCACTGCTTCTGAGTACATCAAGGGGAAGATCAGTTTGGTCCTATTATGTGTCTGAACACTTTTGAAACCCTGGGTAATATCCCTTTACCAAAGAAAAAACAAGCTCTTGGCTCAATATCCTGGCAGATAACTACACCCAACTAGAATATAATATGTTAGGTATGTTTTTATCATATTTATTTCTATGGCAGGGATATTAGTTTCTATCTGTAGTAGCAATATGATGTTTTCTTTATTTTTAAAAAAAGATTTTATTTATTTGAGAGAGAGAGATTGGGAGAGCACGAGTGGGGGGAGGGGAGGGCAGAGGGAGAGGGAAAAGCAGGTTCCCCACTGAGCAGGGAGCCCAATGTGGGGCTCAATCCCAGGACTCAGGGACCATGACCTGAGCCAAAAACAGATGCTTAACCGACTGAGCCACCAAGGTGCCCCTGGTGTTTCCTTTATTGAATTACTTTAATTTTATACTTCGAGCCACTTAAAGAAAATATTGTGACTATTAATTATGATAATGGTGAAGAAAATAATAATAAAATGATCAGTGTGGCCAATATTTATAATGTGCTTACTATTTTCCACCACAGTTATAAATGCTTCACAGGTATTTTCACATGTAACCTTCTCAGAAAAACCTACGAAATAGATGTATTATTATTATGACCCTCATTTTAGAGATGGCAAACCGGAGTCCGGAGAGGTTAAGAGACTTTTCCAAGTGACATGTCTAACAAATATTGGGTCGAGGATGCCAGCTGGCTAGTCGTACATGAGGAGGGCAGAAATTAGGGTACCAAGGAATTTGGGAAAGCTTGCAGTAAATGACCATCAAGGTGATCCTGAGTTTCTATTCTGGCAAAGGCAAAAACACTAAGTGCAGTTGCTGTGCAAGCAGGGAGGGTCTTCGAGAATTTTAGCTGGACCCTGACAATAGCGTGCTATCACTGATGTGCACTGATGTACAGGAGGTGGGCGGTTTCCCTTTGATTTCCTCCCTTAGAAATGTTATAAAGTTCTGGGATGAGGGGTTGAAGCAAACAAACCACTATCTTGCAATTCCTAAAGGGTTGAGAGTTGGGTACATAATAAAATTACATGTTTTTCAGGCATGGCCAATATTGCTATTTGTGTTGTAGACACCTCCTCTGCTTACTAAATTACATAATCTATATAGCGGGCCTCCCTTTCTAATTAATAATTAATATTATCTTCCAGGCATTTTAGTTACTTTGGGGTAAGGGAACCCCTTCGATGATCACAACTTCAACTCACATTTTTACACATTCTTTACTTTTGCTTCTGTTTTCAGACATTAGGGTGAACACATATTTCTCAATATTAGAAAAAGCTATTTTGGCAAGCTTAATTATAAAGCAAAAAAAAAAAGTATCATAACCAAAGATCTAATGGCAAATTTAAGGAAAACCTCTTAGATGTGGTTATAACGGTTTTTGCTTCTTGTTTTCTTTCTTTCTTAGACCTTTCAACACCGCAGGATGGCATGGTAGAAAAAGTACAGGCTTCATAGTGAGATCTGAGTTTGAAACTCCATTCTTTACTGACTACATTGACCATGGACATTTTAATTGACTTTCCTGATTTCATTTTTCTCATCTGAAAAATAGGGATAATGATGCTTCTCGGGATTGCCGTGCAGTTTAACTGTGATAAGTGCAAGCATCCAAGAGCACCCAATAGTATATACTAGGTGCTTGATAGACTTCCTCATCACCTTGACATTCCCAACACTCAACTTAAGAGTATTGACAGCCATCCCTCCGGTCTTTTGGTCTGCTTCTGTCCATGTCTGCTTCTTTGTTTCCAATTATTTCTAAAGACAGCTTTGCTTTACTATTTAATTATTCTTTTACTAGCTATTCTAGTGTCCTAAAAGGTTGTTATATAAAACACTTTGAGTACCTTGGAGTTTAATAATAAGATTTTTTCTCATTATACAAGTAATATTACTTATTATGATGCTTTGATAAAAACACATAGAGGTGTAGAGAGTAAAATATGGTATTGCTTTCCTGTCCCTACCCCATTCATCTTCACAATGCCCTACAGATTTATATTGAAATTAGCTCACGTCATAAATTTCTGGAAGAAAGAAATCCTAAATCTTGTATTAATGGAGACACTGAGAGATCCTGCATAAGGTAAAGGTAGCAATTTAAGAAACACATTTTAGATAAAAACATGTCCTTTATTTCTTTCTTCCCAAAACATGGTGCTTTGGGTATTTGTTGCTTACAGTGTCAATAAATAAAACCTCAAAGTTGTATCTGCCCAAGAAAACTATTTCCCACATCTATCCATGCACTGTGTCCCAAAGAGTAATTAAAATTAACTCCAGGATTAACTCTGTGATCTAAACACTCATCTATACCTGGGAGGATAGTCCCTTCCAGGTTATTTTTACAGAGCTTTTAAAACTATTGTTCAGAGGAAGTTAGACTTGGATCAAACCAGGTTAAGCAAACACAAGTTTATTTTCTCTTTTGAACAGTGCTGGAGGCAAGGGCAATAGGCTCTGAACTTCTGGTTGTTCTTCAAGCAGACTGAAACGCACAGGTTGTTCCGTGGTTTATTAAACTCAAATCTTACGACAGAAAGCAAATTATCTCTAAGGGAACTTTGTCACCAAGGTGTCTGTTCAATAGCAATGTCTATTGCTGCCACAGAGACTACACAGAAAGATCAATGATAGGTTGGCCTGAAACTGCCCTTGAAGTAAGTATCTTCCCACTGACCTTCATCTAAATTCGTAATCTGAAACATCGTCTTTTCTCAAGATGAACAGAAAAGCCATCTTCTAGGGCTCTAAATTGACTCTTTATAAACTGCACATTACCACAAAACAATCTTTCTTTCTATAAATCAGGATAAATCCCTCTCTCCAATGAGGCTGAGAATTTCCATGTCTCTTTTAAAATTCAATATGTAAACTCAGGCAAATCCCAGTTAAACGTTGTATTGGTCAGGATTCTTCTGAGAAACAGAACCAATAGGATATATAAGAAAATATTTGTTATAGGAATTGGCTTACACAACTCTGGAGGCCAAGAAGTCCTATGACCTGCTGTCTACAAGTTGAAGACCCAGAAAAGCCAGTGGTATGGTTTAGAGTGATTCCCAAGGCCTGTGAACCAGGGACGCAGATGAGTCCAAAGGTCCAAGAACTAAGAGTGCTCATATCCAAAGCCGGAGAAGATGGATATCCTAGCTAAAACAGAGAAAGCAAATTCACCTTCCTCTTCCTTTCCATTCTCTTCAAGCCCTCAAAGGACTGGATGATACTCATCTGCATTGGCGAGGGCAATCTTCTTTACGTAGTCTACCAACTCCAGTGCTAAGCTCTTTCAGCAACACCTTCAAGACTCAGAGAAATAATGCTTTATCAGCTATTTGAACATCCCTTAGCCCAGTCAAGCTGGCACATAAAATTAACAATTACCAAAGCAAAAATGCCTTTGAATTTTATTAAAATAGATAGCCAAATTCAAACCAAAACAAATGGTTTTGGGTTTTTTTTTTTTTCCTTAAGAGCAAAGTATTGGTGTTTTTTGTTTGTTTGTTTGTTTTGCTATTGTCTACAGCACACCAATGCCAGTTCATCTTCCAGGCTTTTCTTAGTTCTCAACTGGCGCAAATCCAGTAATAGCTCTACCAAGTCTAAATGTCTTCACCTCTGTTGGGCACAGGCTAATTCTCCAGTTGATAGGTTGAATATACAAATCTTTATCTCTGTCTCTTCATTGCCACTTCTCCACTCCTTCGAAGTTTTGACCGTTTTATGGGTGTTGTGTTCTAGAACTGTGTTGTATTGCTGTTGCCTGAAGGACAGGTAAATACGCTGCATCTCTCACAAACAGTTCAGCTACTATAAAGAACTACTTAGAAAACCATATGTTGCCATTTTGGTATAGGTCTTCTCTACCTAATGTTGGCTACAATTTAATATCAAAATAAATATTAATTGGCCACAATAACAACAACCAAAAGACGATTGAATGGAAGATCTACTTTAGTCCAACAAATTAGGAAATTGGGTCGATTAAAGAAGAAATTGAAATTGCAGGCAGCCCTAATTTTTATTTTCCTATTGGACTTTTTATACTTTAATACATTATCCATTACCACACCAAAACATTTCTTCGTACTCTACATTTGATTGTTAGTATACCACCTAAAGAGCAATAATTTCCAGTCTTTTGAAATGTAGCTACTTTTGGAACATGGGGCCAGGCCCCATGAGGAAGGAAAGGTTATTGATGAGTGAGCATGATCAGTGGTGCTAGGCCCATGGAATCAGACACACTCCTGCGTTATGCCCCTTCCCCATCCTCTAAGGAACACAAAGTAGACTTTGCTATTAAAGTAGGTTCTGGCTCAACCCAGAACAACAGTCATGGTGGGTTTCCTCTCTTGACATCTTAAAGGTTAGTGTCCTCCTAAAGTTCATGTCTACCAGGAACCTTAGAATGTGGCCTTATTTGGAAATAAGGCCTTGCAGATGTAAATGAGTTAAGATGAATTCAAACTAGATTCAAGTGGGTCCTAATCCAGTTCCTGGTGTCCTTGTAAGAAGAGGGAAATTTGGATAAAGACGCATGCACAGAGGGAAGATGATGTCAAGAAACAACAGGAATGACACCATGTGATAATAGAGACAAGAATTCAAGTTATGCATCTATAAACTAAGGAATGTCAAGGACCGATGACTGTTACCAGAAGGTAGAAAGGCAAAGAAGGATTCTCCTTCTGAGATTCCCAAAAGAAAACAATCCTTCTAGCACCTTGATTTCAGACTTATAGTCTCCAGAACTACTGGCTTTTTAAGCCACCCAGTTTGTGGCACTTTGCTATGGCAGCCCTACAAAACTACTATAATGCCCTATTCCCCTTCTTACTCCATTGCTTTGGTCTCTCAGTGAGGTATGTCTGGGGTGGGGAGAATCCAAGAGGGAGGAAAATGTGGTCTACAGCCTAAAGGCTACCCAAAAGCCCTGTTCCATATCCGCAGCACAGGGTAATGGTTTAAAGCAATCTAAAGTGATCTCAAAAGCCCACAGGAATGGGGTAGAGATATTGGTGAGCTCTTAGAGCCAGGGTAGGAGCTAGAAGGTCTACCGGCTGCTTAAAGGAGCTACTTCTTCTCCCCTCCAGCTCATTGGTGCCCTACAGGGATGTGTTATGGTATGATCCTATTGTCCCATTGGTCACAACTAGCCGGGAATAGGTTTTTACATGAAATCTCCCAATTATTTGGATTAAAAGGCAACTCAGTGCAGAATGAAGCACACACATCCGTAACTAGGCAATCCTTTCTCTGATTTTATAATGAGGGCCTAGCTGACATGTGCCTAGCCCTGTACTGTCTCATAAGGTAGGGTGACCCCTGGTTTGGGGACGTCTGACTTCATTGCCCTCATTCTAGTACCTTGCTGGTGGCCCCTGGGGTCAGGAGTCCTGTGACATCTCTACCACACTGTCAGTTTGCTTGGGTTGAGAAGTAGCAGTATTTATATTAACCATGTCTGAAGTTTTAGAATATATTTTAGCCCTCCAGGAATGTTAACCTCTTTCGTAATGTGTAAGTCTGTGCTTTCCTGTTCGGGCTTTTAAATGGCAAACATGTTTTCTTGAATTCATCATGTATTAGAGAAAGGAGAAGCCTGTTATGGCCCTTTGAGATTTATTTAATTATGCATGATTTTAAGTGATTTATGCTATCCCTGATCTAACACTATTAAAGATGATTTAAAAGTTAACAATTTGAAATTTCCATTGTTTGTTTGTTGAAAAGAAATTATTAATCCATAATACCTCCCTTTGCAGAAGGGAAGAACTAATCTTCTAGGTTGTACTCTCAATGGTTTTACTTATAAGGAAAGCATTTCCAGACAGGTGAGGATGCGCTGCTTCTCTCACCAGTAGTTGGGCTTCCACGTAGAACTGCTCAGACAATCATAGGTCACCATTTGGGGATAACCCTTCTCTTTAGGGTGATAGAATATTGTGGACTTGGCAGCTTTTGTCATCTGTTACTAAAGCCCCCAAAAAGGAAAGATCAGCATTTTTAAAGGTCCAGTGTCCCCAGACTGGTTTTGATTAATAGGACTGACAAGGTCAGCTCTTCAATGGCTATAACCCAGAGCCTCATATTAAGAAAGAAAGATTCAATTTATCTCATAATTCCAGGTAGGTTCCTATTCTCTATGGATCTGAAATCTCTAAATGAAGTGGAGGAATAACTATTCTCTTTGCAACGGGCAATTTACTATGTTGTGAATTAGATGACCTTTTTTTCATGTAGGGAAAATTAAGTCCTATGTCACACCTTTATTTTTACTACTTGCTGCTTTATCATTTTTGACTTTTCTCTGATACTATCAATGATTTAAAAAGAGCCTACAGGTAGGTCAGGGCTAACATGTTCTAAGCCAGGAACAGATTTACATTTTCAATTCCTTTTATCTAACTTGATCACTATTCATGAGTATTAGAAGGAGCTCAGAGTTCAATACCAAGCTAATAGCTACGGGTCAGTCAGTAGACTGAAATGGGAAAACTAAAATGAAATAGAAACTTTGAAGTCTCATCAAGAAACAAACGTGAAAATACAACTATCCTTGGATTCAGGCACTATATTCATGGGAAAAAGTGAATGTAAAAATATTAGTTGAAAAATTTTTTCTAAGTTGGGATAGAATTCAACTGAAAGGAAGCAAATACTAGTGTTGAGTTATGTTTCTAAAGTTTCTTGAGTTAGTGGAAATTAGCACCCCAAGATAAATGCTAACCTTATACTAAATCCCCACTTATAAAAATCCCATAAATTCAAAGCAACAAGTCATTGTAATTTAATTTAGCCCTTTATCTGTAGAAATAAATAGCCAAAAGTATATGGCACAGCTGTGTATGAAGGAAGATGAGGTCAGTTTTTCCAGACCCAGAAATCCATGGTCATTCCTCCATAATTGAGTTAATCAGTCTTTTGGCAACAAGTTCTGCAGAAGTAGCCATCAAAGAATGATCTGGAGAACTCCTTGCTCCTCTCCACTTTCACTACCACTATCTCCTGAACAAGTTCACTAATTTCCCTAAGATATTGGACTCTTCCCATTGCAAGGGATTAAAACCAAATTTCTAATGTCTTAAATTATTGCCCTATGGGGCATCCAAAGGAAGCTGTTGGCTTAGCCATGGACAGAAACAGGGTCTCAAAGAGATCTTAAGTTGTCTCCTCTCTCTCTGTCTCCTGGGCTCTGCTTATCTTCAGTTGGTTTCTTTAAGGCATGCTGTCTATGGCAGGTAAGATGACTGCTAACAGTTCTAGATTTCCATCTCCAAATGTAGTAATAAATAGAAAGAGATTGTTTCCTCAAATAGCTCCTGGTTTTGGTAACATGCCTATCCATAAATCAATCACTGCAGACAGGGGAGTAGGATCTCCTGATTGGCCAGGCCTTGGTCCTTGCCTTTCTTTATTCTATGAACAGCATGGGAAACAGAAGCCTCACTGGCAAAAGTAATGCCATTTCTAGTATGCATTTATAGAAATGTATGCATTATGGTATAAAACACACTGACATCATTTCTAGGTATGTAATTATCTAAGGTCCTCCTGGTTTATATAGGCCCAGTGTACAGGAGGTGTTTAGTGGATATCTATGAATAAGAGAGCCCGATTTTTCATCCCCCTTCTATAGCTACTTGATGTTACCCATATGCTTCATTAAGCATAATAATGTGTTACAGGATTTCAGAAGGACAGAACTACTTGATAGTGGTCTTAACCTTAACAGAATCCTTTATTAATATCTGAAATAATAGATTTAGGAGGGTACGGAACTTTGGTTAATAGAATATTTGGCTAATGTGCTTATATCGTGCATTTCATGTGCTAGGCACCGATCTCAGCAGTGCACATCTTTACAACACCTTGTGAAATATAGTTACTTTTATTATTCCATTACCTCAAATAAGGAAATTTGCATGCAAAGATGTTCCTCACATGGCTCATAAGTGGCACGAGTCTGATTTGTGCCTAGATAGTATAGTTCTAGAGTTTATGGTTTTTCCTTTTTAAGATTCATTTATTTATTTTAGAGAGAGAGAGAGAAAGAGAGAGAGAGCACTCAAGCAGAAGGAGGGGCAGACAGAGAGGGAGAGTCTTAAGCAAACTCCACACCCAGCACAGAGCTCAACATGGGGCTCGATTTCACAATCCTAAGATAATGACCTGAGCTGAAACCAAGAGTTGGACACCCAACCAACTGAGCCACCTAGGCGCCCACAGAGCTTATGTTCTTAATCAGTACGTTATATTGGTTGGATAAGAAATTGGTTGAATTTCACTAAACTCCATGTTCTACCCACATTTGGATTATACCTAGGAAAAATAAACAGTCAGAGAAATATAATGTAATTCAATGACAGCTACTAAAAATGACCCCTTCTACAGATTATCCTCCTCTCTCACCTTTTCCAATGTCTGGAATTCAAGCCTTGGAGGCCTAGTTCTTATCTCTTTGTTAAAAAAAAAAAAATGGGAAGATTAAAACACTTACCAATGTCAGGCGCTGAAATCTTAAAAATCAGTAGTACAGCAGTTTGTAAAATTACCTTGTCATTTCACAAAGCTTAAAGGAAATTGGATAAGGAAGCTTTGAGGGTAAGGGGCAAAGAGAGCCTTGAGAGAGATTGTGTAGAGCTAGCTGGGTCCCACAGCTGGATAGCAACAATATGTTGGGTGCCTTTTGTGCAATGTAGTTACCATCATTAAGGATAACGGGATGGGAATGACAGTGGAAAATGAGAAAAAACATTAATACAGCACTTTACAATTAAGAGAACCTTTCATGTATCTTATCTCATTGTGGAAGATAATCATCATAGTAACCAGTGATATTAAAAGAATAAAAACTGATGTAGACCCAGTAGTTCTCTGTTGGGGATGATTTTGCCCCCAGGAAACATTTGGCCATATTTGGAGATATTTTTGATTGTCACAACTTGGAAAGAGAGGACAAGTGAATGGAGCCCAGTGCATAGGGGACAGAGATGCGGCTAAATAACCTCACAGGACAAAGAATTATATGGTCCAAAATATCAGTAGTGCCAAGGCTGAGAAGCCCTGCCTTAGGGCATGAGAAATTAGGCCAGGTCATACACTTAGCAAGTATCAGAGTCTAGGCTATTACGAGGTCATCTGATGACAAAACCTTTACTTGTTTCCTTATTCATATCCTGTTGGCATTAAACAGTATGATACAGGCAACGGCTTTAGGTTTTAGAAATTATAATACCACTTTAAATGGTATAAACTATTAATAGGCCTTTGTGTTTTGAAAGAATCAGCTCACCCCTCAGTGTTTAATATGCCCCAAACCTATGTTACCTCATGGAAAATGACTCTATATACAAAACACAAATGTCACCTTCCTGATTGAGTTCTCATATGCCAGCATTTTACAATTTCCAGAGAATTATTTTATAAATAGAAATATGATTAACTCCTCTAAAGTTATTTTTGTGATTATTGAGGGAATTAGGGTTTAATTACCACACTATTTTTATCAGTACATCTGCTCTTGGGCTAATGGGGCATCATATGGTCTTTACTGAGCAACTGTTATGTGTGTATTATGGTGTGAATGAACAAAGGGCCTCCTTGTCTGCATCTTATATACTGTGTGGGAGGACTCAGTTAATTTGTATATTGACTTCGGATTGTCAGACGTAATAGTTGAGGTGCAAAAAGCAGACTGATTTAATTACTATGTTAAGAGAAATTATGTTCAGAGAATGGTGTCCCATTTTTTCCATGTGAACAAATAACTAAATAAGAGGACACAGTTTTAAGGCTGAAATTTTTACTACTACCTAGTAAATACCAGGAAATGTGCTGGAAATTTCACTGACCTTATCTTACCTAATTCTTACTAACAACTTACCCGACCCGTATTGTTAGCTCCATTTTATAGATGAGGAAACTAAAACTCAGAAAGTTAAGCAGATTGCCTCTGATCACACAGCTGGAGCTGACGGAACTGGTATTTGAACGCCCATCCTTCTGATTCCAATATCCTTTGTAGAGGATAATAAGAGGATGAATAAGGTCATCCTGTCTCATCAGCCTGAGTCAAAAAACCGGGAATGAGTGAGAGGGAAATTTGTAGCTTCTCCATCCCAAAGAGCCTTCATGAAAAGTATATACCACGTTTGCAAACCGGCATATTTAAATCTTCACCTGTGGTCTTAAAATGATTAGCCAAAAATTCTATTAAGTGAAGCTGTGACCAGCCTAGACCCCTTATTTCCAATATTTGTCAAAGACTCTCTTAAGGCTATCACTAGTGCTCAGTGGTTTAGCCCCTCTGAATTCCTATATTCTTGATTTTTCTCTTAGGATATGTATTTATTTACTTCTTCACTCAGTCACTTAGCAGACACGTACAGGGCATCTACTATGTGTCATCCTAGGTACTAGTTCCTGGAGATTAAGTCGTAAGATAAACGTGGTCAGTGCCCTCAGAAAAACTCATATGCCAGGTAGTAAGTAGGATAGCTAACAAGTTAGCAAAATTTCTAGGTTGTGTTTGATAGGAAAAAATTAAAGTGGCTGCAAGAAAAGGGAATAACAAAATAAAACATCCACTTTAGAAATATGAGTCATAAGAAAAGCGCTGCCCCTAAGGTGAGGTCGTGAGAGGGAGGTAGCTATGTCCTGATGTCAAGGCAGGCAGAACAGCAGGTAGAGAGGACCTGAGGTGGGAAAGGGTCCCAAACACTGTAGGGACGTGCAAAAGGCCAGTGTAACTATAGTTCATTGAAGGGTAGAAAGATGAGAATGAAATCAAGTAGTCTAGAGAAAGGCAAAGGCCAGATCCATCAAGCCTTGTCGAATTTATCGAGGTCAGTGGGGTGCAAAGAAGGATTTTTAAGCCTGAGCAGTGATGTAATCTGATCTATATTTTAAAACGCCGTCTGACCACTGACCAAAGAATGCATTTAAGGGACAAGAGTAAAAATAGGCAGATCATTTAAGAGGCTGGTGACAGGCCAGGTGGGAAGGGGAGAGCAGAAGAGATAGAAAGAGGTGGGTAAATTTGAAGGATAGAGTAGAGGTTCAGCAGACAGTAATCTTAAATGAGCCATCTGTGTCTGTTTTTTTTTATTTCTCTATCTGGTGTCCAAGCCAGGCTGCATGTCCTACCCATCTCTACACCTTCCTCTTCTGCAATATTCATGTTGAAGATGGGGTTCTCTAGAATCCTCCCTGTTCCACTTTTGTGTCTGTCAGTGCAAGTGTTTCCTTCCCAGGTAGTAGATTTGTTCCTAATTGTGGGCCCTGAGATGTGCCATCCACGTTTGCTGTTCTGCCAAAGTCATACTATGTTGTGGGATATTTTTTTTAATTCATTTCTTGCATCTCATTGAAAATGTGTTGTCTGACATGTCAGAAATAAATATGCTTAATAATAACTCATTTAACTTAAGCCACCCCCTAGAAGAAAACTTTTTTTAACGATTTTTATTTATTTATTTATTTGACAGAGAGAGAATGGGGAGGAGAGAGAGAGAGAGAGAGCTCACAAGGAGGGAGAGTGGCAGGCAGAGGGAGAGGGAGAAGCAGGGTCCCCGCTGAGCAGAGAACCTGACTCAGGGCTGGATCCCAGAACCCTGGAATCATGACCTGAGCTGAAGGCAGACTCTTAACTGACAGAAGAAAAATTTTCAATGAAAATGTGTCAAGTGGCCAATCAAGAGATTTTTTTTTTCTTATACCTCTGCAGTGTTAAGACTAATGGTAATCAACAATGAACCTTCCCTATGCATAAAGTGATTAGGGCTGCCAAGGACAGAGAATGGTTACAACCTATCTATTTCCTAGTATTTCCAATATTTATGCCAAGAGAATGTTGAGACCATTCTAGCGAGAAAAGTGTTAAAAGTCCTAAATAAGTCACATGTCCTAATTATATTTATGTGTATATAGACAAATACCCTGAAAAAGATGTGACCGTCAAGTGATATAGCCATGATTTGTAGTTTGAAAGATGACAGAATGACAGACATCATTTTCAATTTGTCATATGAGATAAGCTTACTGTTTTGGTTTATTTGTTTTAATTTCAGAATTACCATTTCTGAAGATGGAAGCCTCAAAATTGTCAATGTGACGAAGTCAGATGCTGGAAGTTATACCTGTATAGCCACTAACCATTTCGGAACTGCTAGCAGTACTGGAAACTTGGTAGTAAAAGGTAATGATAACCCAGAGAACACGTACATTGATATACATGTCCTCATTTCTAATACTGCAATCTATAGAAGAGGCATCATTCATATTAATATGTACAGTTATCACTGTGTTGCTAAATTAATACATCATGCCAAACATTATACGATTAACGATTCTTAGAGAACTGCTGGTAATGAATATGATTGAAAAGCTATCTTATTTCAGAATCATCCAATACAATTTTGAGAATTACAGCCATTGTATCTATTATACTATTGTAACTAATGTTATCTTCAATCCTTTAATTAAATTTCTTTCAAGTCTCTGTAGATTTGAAATTCATGTCTAGGAACACTGTGCTAACAAATTAAAAACCCATGACTTGAATACTATTTTTAGCAAACATTGTTTAAACAATGACATTGGCTATTTTTAAAAGAGCTGCCCTGGTAATTCAGAGATAGGGATATGGATTATTACACCAATAAAGGGATTTGATCACCTCTGTGCTTTGCTTTCGTCACCCTGCCAACCCTCTCAGTTTTAAGGAAATAAAATTTTCCACATACCTTAGTCTGGGTGCTTTATAGTATATGACAGAAATTCCTTTATTGCTTTTAGCACAGCACATGATGTGAGTCTGTTCTAACACCAGGTTGATGGGATGGGCTGAAAGCACTAAATTGCAAAGGATGAGTTTTTAATTTACATTTTATTTGCATTTCTATTACTTTCTGTCTTGTCAAGTCATAGAATTTTTGAGTTGAGGAGATCTTGGCAATGGATGATCTGACTGAGGAGATAAGACTCATGTTGGTGACCTTCTCAAGGTTACCAGTAGTGGAAGACGGATGTTAGCCCAGGAATCCTGATTGTGCATTCTGCTTGGTTCTGTTTACTGCGCCAGGAAATCTTGTTAATTCAGCTTTTTTTCGTATAATAGATTTTTATAAAATAAGTATTTTTCTATAACCGACGTAGTAGATGGGTCACATAGTATTATTTCCTTCTTGCCCATTTGTGGCTCCCTTTGTGAAGTAAGATAGCCTAAGAAAAATAAAAATATCTATCTATTTTATATATCCCAATTTTATTTTAAAGAAAAAGCCAAAAATTACCTAATTGCGTATTTTGGGGTCCTTAGAAGGTGGAAAAATACTACCATTTGGGTAAGCCTTTCTATTGTAAACATCTCTGTGTATAAAAAAGCTGGAAAGGCAGGAGTCAGAAGTAAACCTGTATTTATTTATTTATTTATTTTTTTTTAAGATTTTATTTATTTTTCGACAGGATAGAGACAGCCAGAGAGAGAGGGAACACAAGCAGGGGGAGTGGGAGAGGAAGAAGCAGGCTCATAGTGGAGGAGCCTGATGTGGGGCCCGATCCCATAACGCCGGGATCACGCCCTGAGCCGAAGGCAGACGCTTAACCGCTGTGCCACCCAGGCGCCCCTAAACCTGTATTTAGATTAACTCCACTGTTTCAGTCTGTTAATGAATCACTCAGAGCAGTAGCATGGGCATAGGACTATATGTTCACTCTATTTCACAGGGCAGAGGAAAAAAGAGGTTAGATAATATTTATAAATCAAAATTCCAGCTAGAGGTCTTTGCTAATGTATGGCTTTCTCAGCTGCAAAAGGAAATAGAGATCAGCTAGGACCAGGAGGAATCCCAAGGTTTCAGAGCTGGTTAATGGCAGAGCTGGTACCTGATTATAGATTATTTGCTAGTTAGGGAGATATGAGAGAATACTAGGCAGCCATCTTAAGCAGTGATTAAGAGACTGAGCTTGAGGCAGAAAGATCTGGCTTTGGATCTCATTTCTCTCACTCGCTCTGTGACTTTGGACTACACTATTAACCTGTGTGGGGATAACAGTATGCCAACTGCTTAGGGTTGTTTTGATGACTGCAATAATCCACGTTAAGTGCTTAACATAGTGTCTGGCACTTAGGAAATATTAGTAGTTGTTTGGTTGTTGTTGCTTGTATTTTAATAAAATGGCTATACATACATTCTAAATCTTATTGAAATGAACATTTATGAAGTTACCATCACCAACCTATTAGAGTAATTAGCAAAGAGAAGTGAGCCTACCACACACACACAAAAAAAAAAAAAAAAAGAAAAAAGAAAAAAAATGCCCGAGAGTGTGAAAGATTATAAACAACTAAGCCTAGAAACCGTTTTTTGCTGTTCTATATTGCTGACAGTGGGATATTTCTACATGGAGTTACAAGTTATGTCCTGTGTTTGATCAACATCCTTCTCGTAAGCCTTGATTTCCTTACCTCTCAAGATAGTGGACAGAGGGGCGCCTGGGCAGCTCAGTCAGTTACGTAGCCGAGTCTTGATTTCGGCTCAGGTCATGATCTCAGAGATGTGGGATTGAGCCCCAGGTAGGGGTCTGCTCTGAGCTGAGTGCTCTGTGCTGAGCTGAGCGTCGAGCCTGCTTGGGATTCTCTCCCTCTCCTCTCCCTCTGCCCCCCGCCCCGTTCTTGGGTGTGCGCACTCTCTCTCTCTCAAAAGTAAATAATTAATTAATTAAATTCTTTAAAAAAGATAGTGAGCAAAAAGGAATGTCCTCTAATTCCCATCAGAGTTCATATCCCAGCAATAGGAGTGGTCCCAGGACCAACCATCCAGAAGATTCTCTGCTGCTTGTCTTGTACTGAATGATGGCACAAAACATTCCATACACCAATTATGAAATATGCCATGGTTATCCCATGTTTTAGGTGGATATAAATGTTGCTGAGGCAGGAACTTCTACCTATTTTAAGAGATTAAATACTTTATTTCTAGATTTCTAGTAAAATGTAAATGGTGATTTTCCAAGTATAGTATAAGAGATAGTCTTACTGTTATTTTACTGATTTTTTTAAATTTTAGTAATTTATTTGCTTCTTACAATGTGTACTAGGAAAAGTCTAGTTTTCCATTCATGACAATGATTTTTAAAAAATCTCCTTTTAAAATATATTTAAGTAAAGAAGTGAGTCAATATAAGGAAAAATATTAAGTATGTATTATTATTACGAGAGGATCCTAAAGATGGGATATGAAGGTTGGGAAACAGGATGTAATGGCATTTTCAGGAGAGTTTTAGTGGACTTATGGACAGGACTTAGAGGGACATATTACAGGATCAGTGTATGGCCACCTGTTTTGCTGAGACATATTGAATACTTTAAAACTGAAATTGCCTAATAGATGGGGAAAGAAAAAGAGCAGGGCTGGAAGAGAAAGAGGAAGGCGGAGACCTGTAGGAATGAGCCCTGAGGTCACAGTACAATGGTCCCCACCAGAGGGAGCTCATCTGTGTAGAAGTTGAGCTGTTTCTGGCCTTGGCTGGTGATGCTCTACTGCAGTCAGTTTTTCTGCAGAGGTTCTCTGATTCTTGTGTTATTCTTATAGATGAGATGGGGGTGAGGGGAAGAAATATGAGTTTTATCTGGTCCATATGTTCACAGAAGTTAGCAATCCTGTTACTTTAGGGAAGGTCAGAAGGTATTTGAGAGAACATTTATCTCCCGTTGCTTGGTTCTGACTCCCATTAACATTAATGGGAAGAACACGTGTGTGCATAGGGGCATCCAGACCACCAGGTCTCTGTGAAGGACATTAACATAAACTAAGAAATGCAATTTAGAAATCTGCCCCATAAAGCACGATAAAGGCAGAGAAAACCATTCTGAACTCCACGTGAACTGTGCCAAGTACTGAATCGCACATCATAATGCTTCAGCCCTGTACCTTTAATGTAAATGTAACAGTTTGGCCTGAAATATGACTGAGCACTGTATTTTAATTCAATTTTGAGATCTACAAAGGGACTAATTTATCAGAGAAGGCGTTCTCTAACCTTAAAATGTGCTTGTATTCATTTTGATCTCCTCATACGTAGGATTAAAACACTGTGAAGGTCAGACATCAGAACACGTCTTCTCTAACGTTTTTATAATAATTCCATCATTAACAACGCTTCTGAAATCCAATTCTCTTCCTCCTCACCCCCACCCCCATGTTTTGAAGGGAAGCCGAAGACCGTGTCAAACACAGGGTCAGTAAGTATGGGGGAGGAGAAAGAAGGTATAAATCCACTATAGCAGGTACAAGAGGTTTAAAATAAATCTCTGGCAGACAACCATAAAATGGATAAATATTCAGATTATGCATGAGTATGCTTCCAAACTGCAGAATTCTGACAGGTGCCCAGGGGGCTCTTGATTATCATCCCATCATCTGAATTTCTAAATTTCACTGATTTTATTTTTTAAGCTAGTTATAGTATATTTGGGATTTGGTCTGCTTTTTAATTTTAAGCAAGAACAGTTCTCATGTCAGACCCGTGAATCCTACCAGAAAGCATAATATTTGACCTTTCAACAAAGATGAGCTTTAGCAATTGTCGACATCATTAAGAACTATATGGAGGGCAGGCTGCATTTACATGCAATATTGTACTTACTAATTCATTTTTATCTCTATAGCAGAGTAAAAGGCATGCCATTTCGCATGACATAGCATCTTTGCTGTACAGGTTTCTTATGACAGATATTTTAAAGTAGTACTCCTGAAGACGAGCGACTTCGAGTATTTGTCTTAAATGTAGTTCAGCAAGATAACTATGGTAATAGCAACCCTAGCTTCTATTGATCCCCTCCAGGGCTGAAAATGAAATGCAGGCCTTTAAGCTAGGGATGTTATTACCATAGTTATCTTGTTGAGCCACAGCCAGAATGACCTTGGGTAAGTCTGTGGCTGGTGGTTCCAGTCTTTGAGAAACCTGTCCTACATCAGAAAACTGTACATGCCACATAGCAAGCGGAAGTTCAATAGAATGCTTAACAGAAATAGACATTTCCAGTGCCTTAGCCTAGTAAATCTAAGTCTTTAAGGATGAGGCCTGAAAAATAAACAGTTTTTTAAAGGTTTATTTATTTATTCCAGAGAGAGAGAGAATGTGTATGTGTACAAGTGGGGAGAGGCAGAGGGAGAGAATCTCAAGCAGACTCCACACCCAGCTTGGAACCCCAGGAGCCCCACACGGGGCCTGATCTCACAACCCTGAGATCATGACCTGAGCTGAAATTAAAAGTCGGATGCTTAACCAACTGTGCCACGTAGGCGCCCCCCCAAAATAAATATTTTAAATAAATACCCAACTTGATCCTGATACACACTATATTTTCAGGAGTTGGCCAACTATATGGCCCATGGGCCATATACAGCTAGCCCCCACTTGTTTATCGCCCAGGAGCTAAGAATGGTTTCCGCATGTTTAACTGGATGAAAAACAAAAAGAATAATAATAGTTTCAGACATGTGAAAATGTTATGACATTTATATTTCAGAGCCAGTCCACAGGGTCTCCATGGAACACAGCCATGTCATTTGTTTACCTACCAACTGCAGTTATTTTTGCCCAATAGCAGAACTGAATAATTATGACAAAGACCATCTAATTTGCTGCAACCTACGTCAGTTCCTCAGTGTTGCCTCTTAACGAGCGAAACCTAAAATATTTGTTATTTAGCCCTTTCCAAAGAAACAAAAACAAGAAGAGAAACTTACTGATCTTTTCTTTTATGACTTATTTTCCTTTTGCAAACAGATCTTCAAAATTTGGTCCAAGGTGTAGCTTAGCCAGGTTATACGGAACAGGGAATTTTGGCATCTCTTGGAGTCTGATTACAAGCTGAAATTGGTGGGGATATTTCTGTCACAAGACCTTAGCCTCACCCCAGTATCAAAAGGGTTGACCAAGTACTTGGATATAAGTAAAAAATCCAAAGAGGCCAAATCAAATCATTGATTGGGAGAGAGAGAAAAATACTTGGCAGGCACTAGAACAGTGTACTCAGTCAGCCTCTGTAGGAATGAGGAAGCTTCACACTGCTGGAACCAGACTGTTAGGCCAGGGAGAATCCTAAAGCACAAAACGTATCAACTGGAGTTTATCGAGATATTTATCTCTTCCTGAACTTTTCACTGCCACCAGCCTAAATCAGTTGAACTGTTTCACATTTAGTTTACACATCTCTCTGACTGCAGGTTGTTTTTTCACTAATGTATTTTTTTTTCTTTTTAAGTTGCCCTAGATGCACATTTTACCCTGTTTTCATTTGACTTTTAAAAGATTTCATAATAAATCAGTAAATAAAATAATTCTTAAAAATTAAAAATAAATAAAAGGACATTGGTTTTTGGATTAAATTTTTTCTTATTCGGTACACAGAATTATGTTTATAATAAGAAAAACACTGTACTTTAACTATCTTGATAGATAAAAAGATTCTCAGTAGAATTTAACTAAGACCTCATATATTTGTAACAAGAAATTCCTTTGTATTCTCATTTTCCGTCCCTGCAACGTGAAGTAGCTCAGGTGGCTTCACTGAACATTTCATTGATTCCTTCATTGCCAGAATGCTCATGGTCCATCCCATCAAGAGTTTATTTACATTTAGAAGAAGAGATGCTATCAAATGCATGCATATAACAGATAGAAGGAAATCCTTACCAACCCAACAAGTTTTACAGCATAGCTATAGTATACCCTGTAAAATAGTTCTGTTTTAACTGTAGGACTTTGAGAAATATCAACCTCTCCATGCATAGCATGACCGACACAATAATGTAGAGTCTTTTCAGTTGGAACCTTTTTGGAAAATGAGTTTGAAACAGCCCACATCTTCTATGTAAAATTATTCAAGGCTTTATCCATATTTGACTGGGGATCAATCAGAAATCAGTAACCAGCAATGACATTTGGCTGCTAAACCACAACAAAAGCTTTTAACATTGGGCCCTTATAACAGAATACATTTCAACCTAATTAGGTGTCTTCCACTGGAACCAATTATTTCTAGGCAATAATTAAGGGTCTTTCTAATAGGATTAACGCAAATTCTGACCCAAGGCACCTAGAATAGGAAAAGTTTGTTGTTAAAAGTGCTAAATGCTAATTATGTTAGGTCCCCTGGTAGAAGGACAATGGCCAGAATATTTCAATACTAGATCCTGTTAGACCTGAGACCTGCCACAATGGAGTTGGCAACAGTTAACTAAGGAGAATCCTAAAGAAATGGTAGATAAGTATACCTCTTGTTCTTTCTATATTCACAGAGCATGACATAACCTGGAACTCTTTCTACCAAGACGTGAAGCCAAGATCTTGATGAAACAGAGCATAATTATTTCCCCTGACATTCCTTTGAGCCCTAATGAGGGCCACATAGACTGAGCAAATGGTGTGCCTTTAGCAACATCAATCATAGATAGAGTGACTCCCCCTTTTGTCCAATTCTTAATGTAAAATAGTTTCTCACCTTTTATAATGTTAAGATTAAAGTGTAGTAAGACTGTCATTGAACATTATATCAAAAACTAAAAAAAAAAAATTGCCTACCATGACAGTCTACTCTGACTCCATCCTGCCATCATTTCTTCATCCTTGGTCTAGAGGGAGGAAGTAATTCCTTAACTCTTGTATTTCTGTGCCAACTCTGCCCTTTCATAGGAAGGCATCTATACTGAGGCAGGCTTCACATATTTGATTTTGGTGTAAAAGACACACTGTTGGCCAACAAGACTTTGAAAAAAATCTCAATCTCACTAGTAATCAGAGAAATGCAAATGTAAGCAGTGTGACAGGATTTTTTACATATGAAATTGGCAAAAGATAAACATCAACAAAACCTTTTGTTGATGAGAGTGTGACCAGAATACTCATACACTCACTGTAAGTAGGAATACAAATGGGAGTAGATACTATAGAGAGAAAGTAACATTGAAAAAGGGCAATCTCCTTGGCCCATCAATTCCATTTCTGTCTATTCTAGAGGAAATTATGTGTTCTGAGGTAGACTTGCAAAGAACTTCATTCTCTTGTTTGTAATGACAAAAAAAAATGCACAAGCAATATAAAGAATACAAAAGGTATTATTTCATTTAATGCATGTAATATGATTTAACATAAAATTAGTAATAGAAAATAATACCATATAATGTTTAAACATAAAAATACATGCGTAGTATAAACATTAACTCATGATAGTATTTGTGAGGGGAGGGAATCTGGAGTGAGGTTATATGAAAGGACATAACCTGTGTTGTTAATATTTTATTTGGATAAAATTTAATATAGATTCAGAGGGGGAAAAGGCTGGAAAAAATGTTAGAGACTGCTGATTCTAGAAATGGGAATATGAGTACTGCTGAATTGTCATTGTTAGTCTTACATGTATAATATCTCAAATTAAAAACACCAGGTCAGAATTCTTCAGCATAGTAAGATATTGTAGTCAATATCATCTAAACAGTGGATCTGGTTTTCTACCTCTCTCCCAGATATTATAGAATAGATAAAACCTTATTACTAGTGATATTTAACCTTTGAATCCAAAATTGTCTTTTAAAGAAAAAACTCTACTATAGAATGAAATAAGTAGCTTAATTCCTAATGAATACTTACCAATCAAAATAAATAAAACAAACAAACAATAAAGGCAAACACTATGACTCTGGCTTCATTAAATGTGAAGCACATAATTAATTTCTTTTCCGGCAATTCAAAGAGACTTGTGTTGTACTGATTCAGTTTAATTGAACTTATTACCACAAGCAGATAATAAGAAGTATATTGAAGATATCCATCTGGCTTGCACTGAAAACCTCACGTTTCATTCTTCACGGCTGTCATAGGCCGTACTAATTGCCTCATTTCAGCTCTTTTGCAATCAGTATGATTTAGCTATTAATGTGATAAAATTCTTACTCGAGAGGAAGTTGATATTAAAAAGCATAGATCTCTGGCCTACCTCTGCTACCACTACTGAACGCATCCCCAGCATTATTAAAGTTATATATTTTTCAAATACATAAATAAAAATCCATCTCTTTCTTGTGCATATCTTTTTAGGTTACATCTGTCATCTTATATCTTGCCATAGAGCTATTTCCCTACTGAAGGAAAGAAATGGTTTATGTTGAGCTTTTCAGTTCATAAAATGTTTAAAGATCAATGTGGTTTGTTTTCAGCTATGGTATGTTTTCTTTTTTATAATTTCCAAAGCTGAAATGGATTTTAAATGGCTAATTATGTAATAAATAAAAAGGAAAGTAAAATTAAGCACTTTTATCTTCTGTTCCTAAATATCAGAACTTCCTGTGGTTTGAGAATGAAGCTTTGTCACGTAGAAAGGCATTATATGGACAGTCTCTCTCAATAGTGGAAGAGTGTGTGTGTGTGTGTGTGTGTGTGTGTGTGTATCTGTGTCTGTGTTTTAGAACCTCCATCTCCTTGTGTTTTAGAGGTGGTCTCATGGGGGAAGCCAACACTTGGTCCCAGCTCCAAAAAGGAAAGTGTCATCTATTACCAATTCTGAACCAGAAAAGAGATATGTCAGGAAAATTCATGAGTGATTTCACCTTCCTTTCTTGGCATTTGTTTTCTATGCCAGAGGCAGGAGGGGGGTTTTGCTCTCCCAAAGGCGTAACGCCACCAAACCATAATTGAATTTCTCTGCCTGTCATAGGCAATCAAATCTAAGAAAACCTCCCAAAAGATTGTAGGCCTTTAGGTTAAATACAGAATCCGACCAAGATGAAGGCAAGTTAATTAACATTTCCATCATTTCTCTCTGATTTACTCTAGCAAGATTCATTTCTAAAAGGTTAAAATGGTTGTCTCTTTTATGCAGCCATTTGAAGAGCCAAAAGTAGGTTACTGGTTATGGGAGAAGAAATATAAGTGGAACATTTAGAGCAATAGTGGCTTTTTACATGGCCTTCTAGTGGTTCTGTAATCACTGTGCAAAAGTGCAAGACATGTTATTAAATAAGTATTAGCAATACCTACTTGGAAAGTTTCCCATACTGGAGAACATGTCACCTATTGTCATATTAACTACCCCCCCCTTTCTCTCTCTTCAGAAATAGAACTCCTTATAAATATAAGTCCAGCTTGGATTTTTCCCAGGAGAGGGGGATCCAAAGAATCTAATCAGAAGAGCCTTCTCTTCCGTATCTATTTTCATAAGGCTAGCCTACCCCCCTTCTGATATAACATGTATATGTCTCTGTTGGCTTTGTCTACAATATAAGTAAAGTATCTGGTCACCATGCTATTTGTACTTAACACCTCTTGATGGGTAAGGCAAAGAAAATTAAATTATAAAAACCAGTATAGTTGATGGGAAGACATTCTGATGCAGTCCAAATATGAGAGAATAGTCAAAAGATACAAATGACATAGCTGTCACCCTCCCTGTATGGCACCACAGGCCATGGTCTACAGGCTTTTTTAATAAATGCACATTCTTGAACTCTCCCCTGCTCTGATGAACAAAAATCTCCAAAGGTGCAAACCAGGAATTTCCTTTTTTAGTAAGTCCTCCAGGGAATGCCCGGCTGCAAACCTAAGAGCTCACAGTCTAAGAGTGGATACTGATAGGCAAAGAGATAGAGCTTTGTTGAAAGTAAAGAAGGAACAAAAAGGGAAGGAATGAAGAGGGAATTCACTGGGAGGATAAAAGTGATAATTGAACTGGGAACTAAGAAATGAAAAAGAGCTCACCAGGTTAAAAAATGTAAAGGTAATATCAGACAAAAGAAATTTATCTAATAGCCAAAAGGCATAAAAGCTCCCAGCATGTTTAGGGAAAGCCAAGCAGAAAGGTGAAATGAGAACACATCCAGAGAAGAGGTCCCTGAAACACTCTTGACCATATTTTAGGAACTGTGGACAAAAGAGAGGCAAATATTTTGGTTTTCTTTTTAATGGAAAGAAAGCACTTTCTATCAATTATACCTACATGATCTTGACACCAACATCAAGGGAAATTTTATATCTTCTAAGAGAATTTAGAAAGAAAAGTAGTTATCACAAGCATAGGATTTCTTAAATTCTTTTTCAAGTATGTGATAATCCATGTTATTTATAGAAATACTAGAAAAAAAGATAATCTCATTCAGAGAGAGCAGCTTAAATATCTTTTACATTTTTTCTAGAATTACATCTAGGCGTGTGTGTGTGTGTGTGCGCGCGCGCGTGCACATGCATGTATTTAAATCTACATTTGACCCTTGAACAATGCAGGGATTAGGACAACCAACTT
This sequence comes from Ursus americanus, assembly GCF_024610735.1. Taxonomy (NCBI): domain Eukaryota; kingdom Metazoa; phylum Chordata; class Mammalia; order Carnivora; family Ursidae; genus Ursus; species Ursus americanus. The sequence continues at coordinate 14,229,546 of NC_142140.1, read as the reverse complement.
CTGTGCAGTCAAAAATCCACATATAACTTTTGACTCACCCAAAACTCAATAGCCTACAGCTGACCAAAAGCCTTACCGATAACAAAGTCAATTAACATGCATTTTGTATGTTATATGTACTATATATTGTATTCTTACAATAAAGTAAGCTAGAAAAGAAAATATTCCTAAGAAAATCATAGGGAAGAGGAAATACATTACGGTACTGCACTCTATTTATCAAACAATTCTGTAAGCGGACCCACACAGTTCACTCATGTTGTTCAAGTGTCATTTATATATGTCTTCAAATCTGTAAATAGATATCCTCATCACAAAAAAATCCTGTACACACTGTTTTGTAACTTCTTTTTTCATTAATATCTTTCTACCGACACAGAGTTTTGATCAAAAATAGGGTCTAGCCTTATTTTCTTATAAATATGTTCCTTTCTCCTGCTAGTCAAAAGAACATCAGCAAGACTCCTTTAAAAAGGAAAATCTCTTGTGATACCTTTGTGGGCAGGGTAGAAAGCAAAGGCTGAGGGAGTGTTTAGAGGATTGGTTACCATGTCTCACCCCCACAGTGGTGATTAGGGGATTCATGTCAGCCTGGAAAGGAGATCACCAGTCATCCCTCTGCCCTCTTTACTCACCCTTTTCCTACTGAACTTTCTTATCAGTAACACATGATGCTACTAATCATATTCTGATCACATGAATTATTAGGGAATAGATGAAATGATAGAATCAGTATTTAGAATTACCATAAAAAGATAATCATAGGAACCTAATGTAACAAGCCTAATTTAATAGTGACAGATGTGAAGATTTGCACTTGGTCCCCAAAATCAGGATGAGAGGGTCAAATTTTAGGGTTAGGTTGTATGTTAAAAGTTTAAGTTGACTGGGGCCCCTGGGTGGCTCAGTCGGTTGAGCATCTGACTCTTGGTTTCAGCTTAGGTCATGAGCTCAGGGTCTCGAGATAGAGCCAGGGCATTACGGTCAGCGTTCAACACAGAATCGGCTTGAGATTCTTTCCCCCTACCTCTCCCTCTGCTCCTCCCCCTGCTCATGCTCTCTCTCTCTCTCAAATAAATAAATAAAATCTTTTTTTAAAAAAAGTTTTAGTTGATTATAAGATCATTGCTTGGAATCAGCAATAGTCTATACTTTTTTTTTTTTTGAGGCAAATTAAATCTATAATGTAGTAGAGTATCCCAAAATACGAGAGGGAAAAAACTACAGTAGCACTGATGAAAATACTGGGAAAGGAGTATGTTTTTATTTTAAGTCTGACCAAATTTGAAATCAGCCTGGAGGAAGACAGCTGGGCTGATGGTAGGAGGCACAGCTAAGACAACTGAAGCTGGTGAGGCCAAAGAACAGGACTCCTGGAGGGTGGATGAGAGGTATGGTCGGTGTTTTCAAACATTTAAAGAGCCAGCAAACTCTAGGTGACATCAGAGGGCAGTACCAGAGTAGATGGGTGGTAAGCATTAAAGCAGAAGATATTGTTATGTGCTCAATAAAAAGAAAAAGTTTCAAATAATTAAACCATGCAAAAGGTGAAAGTAGTGATTTTTTCATTATTAATAGTGATCAGTTCCAGACTGGACCTGTACCCTGAGGAAACACTGCAGAAAGAATGCGGGCATCAGATGGGAGCGTGTGGTCTGAGTGGCCTGCCTGTAAGGGGCGTTTTCTAGTCATTTTCACATTCTCACAGCCAACTTGGGTGACTTTGGAAACATTGACCCCTATGAACCTCCCAACTCTGAAATATTCTCATTCTGCAATTTTGTGGTTTTAAAGACTTATTTCTGCCCCCATTTTTCTACCCCTGAGCAAAAGCATGCCCCAAGGTGGAATTCTATCATGTTGACTTAATTTTCTTATTGCAGACTCTTTCTGATTTTTTTTTCTCCCAGTCTGAATTTATTCATGATCAGCAGTGCAGTATGGGTTGAAAAGGTTATTCTGCTAATTACGTATAGTATATTCTTAAAACACAGTCCAATAAAGGAATCTCTATTATATGTTGGAATCTGAGGAGTTCAATAAACAATACCTTTGTTCATTGACTGAGGTTTAAACCCATTGAGAGGTGGTCAGGCAGATGGCAACTGATGTCAGCTTTATCGTGATTGAGCTGATAGAAGAGAATGTGGCTTAGGTACATAGCAATAGTGGGTTCCCTAATTCTGAACTCCAGGTTTGGTAGACTTACATCGCTGTACAAACTCAAGGTCTCTGCCCCTATAAAACTTACAGAATGGGAGAATCAACACACTGTATGTGCTTATTTCACACTTCCAGGAGAAAGAATGGCATAGAGCCAGGAATTCTCCCCCCACCCCCAGACTCACCTTTGGATAAGGTGGAGGGAGGGTGGGAGGAAGGGAAGTGAGAGGAGTAGCAGGAAGGGTCAACAGTGTTCAAACATCAGCTGTAGACCACAGGTTGCCAAGTGGTGGCTCTCATGGCTAACTTGATGTGAAACTGCAGATTTGTTTTGTCTGGGAGTATTTTTAAAACTTCTGAATCGGGGTACCCTTAGAAGGGGGAGTCATGTATTCTCTAAACTGACCCCAGGCCTCATTTTTCCTTATTGTCTTATATCTCTATATCACACATGATACTATCAGGCCCTCCGTAAGCGTTTGACATAGAGTATTAAGTGGGTCTCATCACTCTGTGGAAAAGGCTGCCCTTTCGATTAGTTTTAATTATTAAATTATTAAGTAGATATAAATTGAATATGATGAGGATATGAGGAAAAGAAGATGAAAAGGCAGTGTTTCAAATCATTCTATTTATAATTCTGTACACGATTCTGTTCTAAATCTGCATTTTACTCCCACGTATATACCAGGAGGTTATCAGTGGGAAGAGAAACTCCGTTATCTGAATGGACATAGTCTTCTCAGGAGCAGCCAGTGGTTAATTGGGACAAGAAAACACAAGTCATTATCTTTGAGAAATCTGAAGCAAATTGAGGCAGGTTGTCACCTCTCACCAGGAAACAAATTAGTTCTGTCTTTAAAAAGACTCTGCTTTCTCCAGCTGCTGACTGGGGATTCCTGTCAACTGCCAAAGAAATAGGGAGGATGTGGATTAATGGTACTAAAATAGTGGTTATGAAATACCCGTAAACTCACTTTCTTATTTTCATGAATATTTCTAATTGATTTGACTAGTGTGTTTGAATGACAAAATTTGTGCTAAGTTTCAGCTCCAGAAGATCAGGGTACCATCTTTCAACCAAAGTCATTAGTGTATTAGTCTGTTTGGGAAAGCTCTGTGAATAAAGGAAAAGCCATAAATTATATGCAAAATAGCTCTTTCCCTAGCTAACTTATCTTTATGGACTCCCTGCCAGCCTGAGGAGGGGGGGTAGATTGTATCAGAAAAAAAGAGAGAGAGAAATAATAAAACAGTAACAACATGCTGGGTTATAAAGGTTGTGAATAATAGAAAACTTGAGAAGATATGACCTACTTTTTCTGAATTTTGTGAATATGGGAATGATTGCAGTCTAGTGGAAAGAACAGTGAACTGAGGTTCTGCCGTCCTGGGTTTTGGCCCCAGCTCTGTTACCAGCCAACTGTCTGACACAAAGTAGATCTTATCACTCCACACTCCAGTTTTCTCACCTATAAAATGAAGAACCTTGGACAGAGACAGTTAAGACATCTCCCAGTTTCGAAGTTCTATGATTTGATGAAGAAATATTTCGTTGGATTAAAGCATGAAAGCCCTTTAAATTCCAATTCTTTTTTTTTTTTTCACTCAACAACAACAACAAAAAATCCAAAGGTACTGTAACTCAGGCTCCCAAAGAAAATGAGATGAAATCTTCCATGTGCAGGAGATTTGAATTGTATGAACATTTATTTTACATGAATTCAGTTTACGATCCCTGAAGGAAAAAGAAAAATTACAATTTAAATGGTGCAGGCAATTTTACCAACCCGTTCATCCATAAGTACTTATGATATAAGGATCTGAAAGGACACTGGGCTCAGTGCACCTCATTCTTCATGTACCTCTTAAAATATGATCATCTTGCCACACTGAATGGGATTCCAGTGTTTGATGACATGTTGATTTTACAGTATGGTCACCAAACACAAACCAGCCACTTCTACTGGCTGATAGCCAATGAAAGAGCTGGAGACAAAACTGTCTCATTTGGATAACATATTGATTCCAAAGTGGTAACTTTTTGTGGGATTTTTAAGGGCAATTTTCAGTATGTAAAACTTTGTTTTAAATACTGACTTTAAAACTGAGTCCCATATAGATATATCAGAAAGCATTTAAAACGTGTACGTGAATGTTCACAGCAGCATTACTACTGATAGCCAAAAGTGAAATCAACCCAAATGTCCATCAGCTGATGAATGGAAAAACCAAATGCGGTGGTCTTTCCATACAATGAGCTATTATTTATCCCTAAAAAGAAATAAAATACTGATAAATCCTAATTATACATGAATGAACCTTGAAAACATGATGCTAAATGAAGGAAGCCAGACACAAAAGGCTACATATTATATGATTCCATTTATATGAAATGTCTACAACAGGCTACTTCATAGAAATAGAAGATAGAGCAGCTGTTGTCAGAGGATGGGCAGAAAGGAGTTTCGGGACTGACTCCTAATTAGTACCGAGTTTCTTTTTGAGGTCATGGCGCATTATGGACTTAGTGGTGATGGTTGTGCAAGTAGTAAATATGCAAAACCCAGTAAAGTGGATACTTTAAAAGGGGGAATTTTCTGTTACGTGAATTATATCTCAACTTAAAAAGAAAAAAATAAGTAATGATCTCTTTCCCACACTAAAAAAGGACGGAAGAAAAACAAAAGGGAGGGATAAAGTAAATTTACCAGCTGTGATTCAGGAATCATAATTTCGAGAGATTGACTTGTTCCTGGGGATCATCATCTTTATGACACTTACTTAGGTGCTTCTCCCGATCCCAATTCTACTGTGATGACAATCCTCCATCTACTCCTGAAGACATCATTCGGCAATAGTGCCACCATAAGTCATCCATTCACTGTAGCCTCATAGACTCTTGGGCACCCTTCCTCTCAGTTCCTGTGACACCATGCCAGATATTAAGAGCATGATATTTAGATAGAGAAGCTTTCTGCTATGTCCAATATAATGCATGTGTTCCCTTCTCTACTAATACACTGTAGGGGAAGACTATGGGCTTTGCAGGTAGACAAATCAGGTTCAAATCCCATTGTCACTTACAAGCTGTTCAAAGTAAACTTGGCATAAACAAGTAAATGGGCATAACAGAACCTATTATATAAGCTTTTGCGGAAGACTAAATTAGAGAATGTATTTACATTAATTAGCACATATCAGTACTCAAAGTTTTATTCCCTTCTCTTTCTCTGATTACTCTTCACAGCCTACCAGTTGAGAGCTCCCTATGCTACAAGGTGCCACATCCTATAAATACCTTGCCTACTTGGCTTCAGAAATAAAGTCTTTCTGCCATGCTGGTTCTATCTTTTCCTCTCAGTTAGAAAATTAAGATAATGCTTTAAAGTACTTGGTACAGTATTTGTCCATATAGTAAGCATATTATGAATGTTGGGTATCATTATTATCATTACTATAGAGATGGGTAATTCAAGGTTTGAAACCTCTAGAAAGTCATCTGTGATATGCTCTAAGCCACCCTCCAGCAGTAGCAAGGATTGCTGGTTATGTCACTAGGTTGAATCGATTACCTGGAGGCCATCTTGGTGAGACACAAGGAATAAAAGTGATGTGTTGGGCTCTGGATAATATAAATCGCACCAGTTACATTGAGCAAGGCAAGGCTTAGTGCTATGGTGTTGCTCTAGCTGCGCTTAAATAACCTTCGGTTTAGCCTGTGTCATTTCTCAACCTGGGTGAACTTGACCAAAATTCATAATGTCTCTGAGCCTCAAATTCCTAATTTAGAAAATAAGAGACACGTCGGCTTCATTTATGTACGTGTCTGTTTATTTTCTGTTGTTTTGTGTTGTTGTTGTTGTTGTTTTGGCCAGTGGGTTTCGATAATGTATGTACCTCCAGAATTAGGGGGTGTTTCTCTGTGTATGTGTGTGTACACATGTGCATGCAAATTTTTTTATCTTTCATATTATATTTGTACTATTATAATAGTATGAGAAATTTGGATAATTTTTCGCTATATTATAAAATCCTCCTCCTACCACCTCACCCCCTTCTCATCCTTCAGATACCAGATCTCCCCAGGCTCCTTCAGAAATCTCTAGATAGGCCATTAAAAGAAGTTTCTTCCTATTATTCTCTATTGTAGTACCCTATATATTTCTTCTATAACACTTTCAAAATCCAAACATACTTTTTTTTTGGTTTTGCATACATATGCATCCATTACCTGTCAGCCTAACTAGAATGTAACCTTTATGGGCATTAGAATTGCTTACCTGTGCCCACAGTCTTTATTTAGCACATCCCTTGTACATATTAGGTGCTCTGTAATGATCTCATGAATGAATGAATGAATGAATGAATGAACGAAAAAATGAACTACATATCCAGGTCTCCTTTTGCAGCATGTTAGAATCATCCTATTCTCACAGTTAATTCATAAATTGGCCCAACTGGAAAGACCCTTTAAGATTTTGGAAGAGACGATCTCATCTCTTCAAGCCCCTTCTTTTTTCAGAGAAAACTCAAAAGGGGAAATTTCATATCCAAGCCAAGGCCCAATAGGCTGTGCCTCCTTCTGCTCTAACATGTTGCCTCCCAAAAGAGCTCAGCAAATTCTTGTTGTTAAAGTAACAGCTGAGAAAATCAATAAGTTGATAGTCCAGGGGAAAATAGAGGTTCTCAATGGGGCACAGTGAAAGGGATATGGGTTTTGGTGTCCTACAGCTTGGATTTGTATATCAACTCTAGCCCTTCTGAACAGCCCTGTGATCTGGGACAAACTAATGTTTAGGAGTTTGAGTTTACTCCTCTATAAAATGGGAAGCCCGATGTGTTGCAAGAATTGGAATTTTCTCTGTAAAGCACCATGCTCTCTGTAAATGTCCCTGGCATTTAGTAGGTACCTTTAAATGATAGTCAATATCATTGTGTTTCTATTCCTTTCACTGCCTGCCCCCCCACTACCTCCACTACCATTTATCCAAGAGGAGTGCCTCAAACTGCTTAACTTTGTATCCTACTATGGTTCCCTAAAAATGTACCAAAACTCCAGCAGTGTTTCTGTACAGCACTGAGGTCTGAGAGATTAGTCACTCTCTTTTCAGACAAAGTAAATCATTACTTTATATCTACTTCTTATATTTATGTTGTTTACCATTGTGCATGTATTATAAAACCCACAAATCAATGCTCTCAGCAGGCGTAACTGTTCAAACCTGCAGAATGTCTTGTTTTGTACTAGGTTTTGACAAACCAGTATCTGCCTGCCCTGAATTCTGTTTTCTGAGCGACGGTGATTTGGGCAGCTGGGGTCTGTGATTGATCTCTGAGTGACTTGTACTTTATCAAGGAGCAGATATGATTTCCCATGTATCTGATTAACCTTCTCTGTAAGATTGCCATCATTTCTGTAATGCCAGCGGATTATTCTGTGCTCGGAAAGATGGATATCAGCTCCTTTTAATCAATAGTCTACAAAAGGTGTCACCTGGCTCTGCCTGTGGTTATCTATAATGTCTGACTGAAAGGGTGCTGTCATTTGTCAAATAACCTGGTTTAATTTAAAGCACCTAGGAAGTAAAGTTGCCTTTATTTTAAAACAGTATGCAGAACAATACATTAGGTTAGTAAACTGCATGCTTGTTTTCTGGATGATACCCTGTTAGAAAGAGAGAATACCAAGGAGGTAAGATCCTCCCTTATCCATCTCCATTACACAGGACTGGCTAGGTAACAAATACGTTCTCACGGGAGCAGAAGAGGAGTAGGGGATACAATAGATTCTGTGCCAGCATACCAAAATGATGAAGTATCACTAGGCTGTCATATAATTTTTCATCCTAACTAGAGTGAACAGGATGCTATTGATAGACTAGGACAACAGATACACCAGGACTGTCCTGAGGAAGCAAGGATACATGGCCCCCTGAAGTCATACTGTCGTACTATTGAGTAACTAGGACATTTGGCATTGATCATGGTTCTGTGGTGTACTTCTCCTCTGGGTCCCAAAGCCCTGTACAGTATAAACTAAACATCTCTTATTACTCAGCCATGTATAGGATGCATGAATCCATAGTTGAGATAATAGCTCCTAGTAGAAGAGAGCTGTTAATTCTTGGGACAGATCATCTAAATCAAGTACAGACAGTTTTCTGTCTGCACGAAGATCCTTTTTCATTGTCAGTTTAGAGAAAACGCCACTGCCTCATACTGAAATCTCCATTTGGAGATGCAGCGAGTCAAGCAGAAAACTGCCATTCTCCCAAATGAACACTGGGTGACAGAAGGAGAAATCTGTCAGGCAGCAGTTTACCTGCACAGATTCTCCAAAGGAAACAAACAAATCAGAGCTGGATTTTTGGATGCTCATAATACAAGCCAAAGAAGCAGGTTTTACATGGTGAAAACTTCAGGAATCTTATATAAAACTTGACAACACCCCCAGCTCCTTCAGTATGATGGGGAGCAGTAAAATAGGTAGGGCGGTGGGCTCCTTCGCTTGGGTTTTGAAACCTCCCTTCAAAACCTGATTTCCTCCCTTCCTCTCCAAGCTTCTGACTCTGCCTTTGTAAAATGAGAATGGTGCCCACTTTTAGGAGTTGCTATGAGTCTTAAGTGAGGTGGCATTATGCAGAGTACTAAGCTTATGACCTGACACATAGAGATACTTTGCAAAATGATAGGCCTTTCCCTTCTAGAGTCAATAGCTGTACTGTCACAGTTAAGAACACCCACAGATCCAGGTTAAAATGTTCCTTCTGCTACTTACTCATTGTGTAAACTTTCTGAGCCTCAGTTTCTTCATCTTTGAAATAGGGATACCAGTGCCCACCTGACATTAGTTTGTTTTCTCCATTTTAACTTTTCTCCATAGTTATATACAGAACAAAGGATAAAGAATGAAATAGTTCTAAAGGACTTAGTATAAGAAACATAAACCCTGCTGCTCCCTTTCTCCCTTTCTCAGAGGCAACCACTTTTGACTCTTTGGGGTTTTTCCCCCTTGGTTTTGTATCGATTGTCTAATCTTTAAATAATATGTTTATCTCTCTTGATTCTTCTGTTTTAGGGTTTGACTTGTGACTTCTTGTAGAAAATGAGCTTTTAACTCTCTTTCACACATGCCCATCCTCAATATAAATAAATCATAATTCTGATTAGATTTTAATCCATAATTACATAATTATGACTATGCAATGCTATTCCTAAGTAAGCAATGAGACAATGATTACTTCTCTTTTCTTTTTTAGTACATCTTTTTTATTTCCCGACTATCTTTCTGTTTGTTTACTTAGTTTCTATATACATATCACTAATTCAAATCCCAGCTTTTGACCCATTTGCAAATTTTTAGAAATACTATTAAACATATACTATAAATATCCATCTAGGATATTTTTTCACTATTTTCTTGGGAATTCCTCTCAAATCTTCCCTATTTTGGATTCTCTATTGCCTGGGATGTGTTTATTCATTCATTTTTTTTGAAGCATATACTACAGTGGTTTACTGAAAAGAAGTTTGCATCTCTCCAGGTTTCTTTCTTTCACCATCACACTTAATGATAGTTTGGCTCGAAATAGAATTTTAGGTTAGAAATAATTTTTCTTCTGAATTTTGAGGGCATTGATCCACTGTCTTACAAATTCCAACATTTCTATTAAGTAAGAAGTCTGAAATAATTTAATTTCTGTTCCCTTTTATATGACCTATTTTAGTTTGTGGTTTTCTCTGTCTCTCTCTAAACATGTATGGGTATTCATCTGCATTGTTCCAAAATGTCATAATATTGTGATTATGTCTAATTATGTTTAATTATTTCTAATCTAATTTTCTATTTTCTGATTGATACTGAGTAGGCCTATTTAATTTGGAAACATATGCCCTTCTGTTCTGGGAAATTGGGAGTTGTATTTGTTGAGAATTTCTTTCTTTCCTTTTGTTTACCTGTTCTTTTTATAGAGAGTAGGTCTGTAATTATATCTTTTAACCTTCCTATGTTTGCTTTTCTTTTTTTAAAGATTGATTGATTTTAGAAAGAGAGAAAAAGAGAGAGCGCACAAGCACAGGGCAGAGCAGCAGAAGGAGAGAGAGACCCAAGCGTACTCCCCACTGAGCGCAGAGCCCAATTCGGGCTACAATGTGGGGCTCCATGAGGAGCTCCATCTCACGACCCCCATATCATGACCTGAGCCAAACCAAGAGTCAGACGCCTAACCCGACATTACCACCCAGATGCCCTTATCCTTCCTGTTTTATCTCTTTCTTTTTTTTCTCTCTATACTCTAGAACTTTCCTAAGCTTTCTTTTCCAGTCACTTTTCATCTCAGCTGTTGCCAGGCAAACAAAGGTGAATGACCAGGCTGCACACACAACATACCTGCTGAAGCAGCATTTCCAGGAAGAAATTCGTGGGGACAATAAGCAGTAGTAGGAATATAAACCCCCCATTGTTCATGGCATTCTGGAGCAACCCACAGAGATCTAGAAGGCAATTGTCTGATTACAAAAGGTGGTTCTGAACCTTGGGCTATAGGGCTTCAAGCCTAAGAAGTATGGAAGCACAGCCTCTCTCTTGACATGATCTGCAAACTAGAAACCAAATCTGTGGCTGCTGGCATGTGAGCAAGTGGCAGGACCACCATGTCAGAGTTCACAATTGGAAAAGTACTACAGCTTCCCCTGGCATGATCAGGCGCTGGGAACCAAGTGTTAGGGTTGAATAGAATCGATTGCCTTAAACACTAGGCCATGGCTAGTTTTCTCCTTTTCTAGAGGCCAGCCTCCAGGTGATTAGTCTTACACAAGTTAATCTCTGCGTCTCAATTATCATGCCTCAAATTTCTAAGAACTCTCTTAGTCTCTGAATGTTCCCGATTTGTAGTATTATCTTCTTGTCAATGTGTGAATTCAATATCTCTTATTTCTCTGCAAATATTAATGGTAGATTTTCTTTACTTGCTTTGGACTTGATCTTTTGTGTTAGAAGCTATCTTCAGATGTCTAGTGATTCTGGGTTGTTGGCTCATATTGAAGAAAGAGGCACTAAAAAGCTAACTTGACTATGTTTATTCTTCCAATCCATGAGCATGGAATATTTTTCCATCTTTTTGTGTCTTCTTCAATGTCTTTCAAGAGTGATTTGTAGTTTCTAGAATATAGATCCTTTACGTCTCTGGTTGAGTTAATTCCGAGATAACGTATGATTTTTGGTGCTATTGTAAATGGAATGGATTCCCTAATTTCTCTTTCTTCAGTCTCATTGTTCGTGTATAGAAATGCAACTGATTTCTGAGCATTGATTTTGTATCCCGCCACATTACTGAATTGCTCTATAAGTTCTAGTAGTTTGGGGATGGAGTCTTTTGGGTTTTCACTCATTTATGGAACATAAGAAGTAGGAAGATCGGTAGGAGAAGGAAGGGAAGAAAGAATGGGGGGGTAAACAGAAGGGGGAATGAACCATGAGAGACTGTGGACTCTGAGAAACAAACTGAGGGCTTCAGAGGGGAGGGGGGTGGAGGATTGGGATAGGCCGGTGATGGGTATTAAGGAGGGCACGTATTGCCTGGTGCACTGGGTGTTATATGCAAATAATGAATCATGGAACATTGCATCAAAAACGGGATGTACTATATGGTGACTAATATAACAAAATAAAAATTATAGAAAAAAAAGATATAACCCCCCCCAAAAAAAAGCTAACTTGAAGCTATAAATCTGTGGATAAATTTATTCACTATGTAATCAATATGACTAAGCCATTTCCTTTGGGAATCCTCCCCAACACACACACACACACACACACACACACACACACACACACAATATCAATATTTTTAGGTTTTTCTTTTGGGGTTGTCACAGTCCCCAGAGAAAGAGTATTTAATCTCCTTCTTGGAGGGCAAAGATCTCACTGCCAGTGTTCTAGAAACCATATTGACAAGTGAGTTGGGAATCTCATCCTTCCATAGATAAATATTTACAAAATCCCTGGTACCCTTACTTGAACTTGTGTCCTCTGGCCCAGGGACCTTTCTCTGTTATCTTCTTGGAGAGAAAAATCCCAGTATACTTCTGGGGTAAGGAGGGTTAGTCACCTGGCTGTGTGGAATAAAGGAAAGGATCTGGGGACTTAATTGATTCTAAAGGACATTCATCCAGTGCTCCATGTCTGTACTTCCCTTGGTACCTCATGCAACCAATTCCTGAATCTTTAAAGAGTGAGGCCATCTGCTTCTTGCATTTTCCTACTGCTAGCTCAGGATTCAGTGCTTCTTCTCTGTTAACCACATACTTTCTTCCCAACATCCCCAATTTTAATGGTTATGCCTCCCAACTATTCTCTCTTACGGGCTTAAGCCTTTGAAAAAAATAATCCCTGTACTTCTGTTTAAAGAAGGTTTAGAGAGTTCCCAGCATCCTAATAGAGTTATTATGAAGAGGAAATGAGATAATTTATGGAAAGAAGCAAGGACAGTGTCTGACACATAATCGTAATGATTATTGTTGTTGTGTTTTTACTGTTGTATTCTCGTAAAATTATCCCTGCATGTAAATTATTTGTGTGCAGCTCTATATACCTAAATAACGTAAAAAGGGAGGGCCCTGTGAAATCAAAACCTGTGTAATTTATATGATTTATTAAGGTTCCACTTGCCACCGTTGTTATCTATATAACCCTGATCATTTAGACTGAGCTTGTAAAAGAAACAGGGTTTGAGTGTGCATGCCACCCAGCCACTAACATGATGGGGATTCCAGATCCATGGTTATCATTATGTAAGTACACTTCTGTATTGGACTCCAGATCTCTTAATTACTGGTAAATTCTACTGACTCCTTTTGAAGAATGAATTCCCCCTCAGAAGCTTGGTACCCCTCTTCCCCCACGTGTATTACTTGTACAAAGTTAAGCAGTATGCCTCAGGGTGACCCTGTGAGGTAAGCGATCCTACAGTGTCCGTGGGAATTTGTGCTGATGTTCCCAAAAGCAGTTCTTAGCTTTGTGTGATTTCTGGCCTCTGGGGAATTATGAAATAGAAGGCAATAGGGGGAAAACAACAGTTTAAAAAGTTCACGTTTTAGGGGCGCCTGGGTGGCTCAGCAGTTAAACATCTGCCTTCAGCTCAGGGTGTGATCCCCGCATTCCAGGATCGAGCCCCACATCAGGCTCCTCCGCTGGAAGCCTGCTTCTTCCTCTCCCACTCCCCCTACTTGTGTTCCCTCTCTCACTGGCTGTCTCTCTCTCTGTCAAATAAATAAATAAAATCTTTCAAAAAAAAAAAAGATTTCATGTTTTAAAGCCAAAGATTTCACTAACCTAAGCTATGCTCAGACCTTTCATGTCTCTCAGTGAAGTATATTTTTGGCTATGCCCCATAAACTACTCAAATAATCCATTAAGATAGCTGTAGAAATCAGCATAGCAGACTATCAGTGAGCTAGTTTAGTTATTCACCGGTTATTAATCTTCTCAGCTCAGGGTCATATTGTCCTGTCTTCAGCATTTTTCACAGTGTCTGATGATGTCCAGAGAGTTAATGGAGGTCCTGAAATGTGGATACAACAAGCACGATAATCTCTTGACTTGATGTCATTCTGGTGATCATCTTCAAACTTGGTGTGTTGCCCTGGCGTGTGAGCAAGAAAGCACGTGTGCTGTTTTTCTGGGTATTTGTACACTGTTCTGGCAAAGAAATGGCTATGTATGATGATAATTTCCTTATGATACTTTCACTAGCAGCAAATTGGAGCATCTGCTATCATTTTTACTAGCTGTCAATTTTTGTTTCTTCTTTGGCTTCCTTCTAAAGTTGAGGCAGATTTGTCATTACTTAGAGACCCACAATATTTCTTTGAAGATGTATATGGACATTTTTCTCTAACTATATTTTGCTCTCCCTTTCTCCCATCTTTGCATGTTTGGGGAAACTGTTTCTCTTCGAAAGTTCCTGCAGTAACACCACGTGAACCCAGGCACAATTGCTCTCAATTATGATGATGTGATAATGAAGAAGATGATGATGATGATGATAGCTAACTTGTATCAAATGCTTACAGTGTTCTAGTAGTATAACATGCAGGATAGGACTGTTACAAGTTAAGAAACAAATTAATAACTTACAAGTTAAGAGACCTACCCCATAATCAGTCAGCTAGTAAGTGGTAGAGTTAAAATTTGCATCCCTATTTCTAACTCCACAGCTCAGTTTCTTAACCTGTAAGAATCTCTTTTTTTAGTCTGTAAGAGCAGCTTTCTATCTAGAATCTGCACCCTCTTGCTACCAGAGTCTAGACAGCAATTTTCAGTTTTGATCTACATGGTGCAGGTATCTATCTGTATACCTGAAAGAGCTTCCTTTGCTTAGGATTTCCGTCAACAGAAATATCACTTGAGACCAGGTGGGGTATTGTCAACCACTGTAAGGATTTGGACATTTACACTAAATGATATATGGAGGCAGCTTTGCTTCTGCTAGATTCTTAGTAACAACTAACATTTATTATTTGGCAAGCTCTGTTTTCAGACTTTATTATTTCACTCATTTAATCCTCAAAGTATGAGGTATAGGCTATTATTCCCACTAAATCTAGGGAAACTGAGGCACTGAGAAATGAAGTAACTTCCCTTGGATCAACACAGTAAGTGGTTGAATTAGAATTAAAACTCAGGAAGTCTGGGGTGCCTGGGTGGCTCAGTCAGTTAAGCGTCTGACTTCGGCTCAAGTCATGATCCCAGGGTCCTGGGATTGAGCCCTGTGTGGGGCTCCCTGCTCAGTGGGGAACCTGCTTCTTCCTCTGCCTGCTGCTCCCCTTGCTTGTGCTCTCTCTCTCTCTTTTTCCCTCCCTGTTAAATAAATAAATAAAATCCTTAGGGTGGAAAAAAAAATCCTCAGGAAGTCCAGTTCTATTGTTCACATAGTTAATCTCCCTAAACAAAACTGCCTCTCATTCAAGGGGTCCAATTTTCCAGTATATAATATTTTGAAAAGACTTTTTTTTTATTTGGAATTTTTACTTGTATTTTGGCTTCTTCTTCAGCTGGGCTGAGCCTTCATTTATGGAGCTGTGTTCCATAAATAACCAAAACATTACTACCTTTGGGAGCCTTTGATAATAAAGTCTGATGATTCCTTTTTGGCTTTCCCAGACCTGCTTCTTGTCATTCTTCTCTTGAATTCTTTTCTCACCTTATCAAGCGGGGCTCCATTGGATTCCCTTTTTTTTTTTTTTTCTTTTCTCTGTCTTCCTAAGTCTTGAGTCCTACAAGTGCCTCTGGTTCCAACACATCATGTCACATTCTATCATAATAAAAAGAAAATTAGGCAAAGCTCATTTATACCTAAACATTGGCAGCCACCCAAACACCTCTTTCACAGTGAATTAAAGCAGTGAGCTGCAGTCAGTCATATTGGAATGGAAATGAGTAACTTATAGGACTTTGCAATCAACCAGACTTGGGGTTGAATATTTATTTTCTTCCTCCAATGAAGTCTGTGACCTTGGCGAATATATGTAGGCTCCTTAAGGGAGCATTGGCTACATCTTTTATTAGATGGTGATAACAATGATACCTATATCATAGGGGGATAAAGTTGCACTGCTGGTGACTCATCCATCCTACAGATATTTATTGAGCACCTATTGCATCAGTAACTACACTATGTATAAGGTATCTATGCTGAACAAGAAAGACATGTTTTCTGCTCTCAAAATGCTTACATTTCAGTGAGGTCATAAATGCAGGTAATTAGCACAGATCCTGGCACATGGCAACCACATAACATCTGTAAGATGCAATGCTGATAATAATGGTAGAGTGCAGTGATGGTTGGCCATCATGGTATCAGCATCATTTAACCAAGAGGTTGAAATGATAATACCAACCTTTGGGAACTAGGCATCCAGAGGACATCTCCTTGTTTTCTGTTTTTTCTCCTCATATAAATAATCTACTAGGTAACCACAAAACAAAAGGGAAAATGCTTAATAAGCAGATCACTTCACCATCACGATAAATGTACTGCAACCTTAACCCTTGGTTAGCATAATAAAAGTAAACATATTAACACTTTCTTTTAAATCACCTACATTAAGTATTCCATTGACAGATCTCCAGAAATCATAAATGAATGTAACCTCTTCCAGCACCGAAAGGAATGGTCATCGTCATCATTTGCAAACAGCAGTGTTGTCTATTTTTATCACCCAACCCTACAGACGCTGCATTTTCTCTATTCATGTTTTACCTTCTTTTGTAGCTAGTGGTTTAACAATTCTTTTTGTGTTTGCCACCTTTCTGATCAGTTTCACAATTACTCCTCCTCCTGGGTAATTTTCCAGTGACATCCTTTCCTTTTGGAATGCACATTTATGCAGTCCTCTGACTTGAGAAGGCAGGATATTGTTGGTGCATGAAGTGTCTTTGGTGTCTTTGGATTTAGCTGCTAGCTTGAAGCATCTGGCAATCGAACATAAACTTCTGTACTTGAGCATTCATGCTTGAACCAGAAATTACTTTGTCATCTTCACTGGCTTTTATTAAGCAGCCAACAGCTGTCTTGGAGCTATGACTTACTACAGTGAGCTTTTTCCCTTAGAATGTCACCCTCTTCTTATCCTCAAAATAAGTCTCTCTTTTTCCTTTTTTTCCCAAGCAGATCTTTGGCATCAATAGTAACAGTAATAATAGCATCTCACACTTGGGTAGCACTTTATGGTTTATGAAGCATATTAAAATCCATTGACCCAGTTTGAATTTCATAATCTTCCTGGGATGCCAAATACTATCACTTCCAAAGTACAGATGAGAAACCTACAGCTGAGAGACATCAAATGACATCTTGGTGGTTCCAAACCCAGTCAGCGCTATCTGGCCAAATCTGGAAACTCAGTTTTTAAGACAGTACATAGATTGTTTTATACATTTCACCATGCCGACATTTTTAGCAAAACCTCTGTCAACAACAGTGCATCACTAAAAGAAAAGTCATTTACTCTGTGAGAAATAAATCCCAGCCACCATTTTTGAGATGAGCTCTGGGTCTGGGCTTATTTCCGGTGAACTGGGTGCCCAGCGTATTTCTGGTCCTGCAACACTGTTTGGACGCCTCCACCCTGGATGAAAATGGCAGTGTTCTACTGGCTGATGTGTTGTACAAGAGAACATTATTCACTGTGTGAGTGGTAGTCTCTAGACTTGTCTTAAAAAACTGGTCTTAATATGGTAGCCAAATGCAAGATGATCTCTTTGGGCCTATTTGCTTCCCTACCTAATGCATAAACAACTCCCTTTGGGGCCTATCTTAAGTTAGAAGAGAGTTGTAGAAATGGATGAGAAACTGAGGAATGATCTACAATTGCAAAGGGCCATGTGCCTTGTGTATCTCACCTGCTTGCTCAAATAAATGAATTGACTTTTCTTACATATCTCTCCATGAGCATTGGTCTATGTCAGAGAGACACCCTAAGGACTTGGCATGAGTCATGCAAGCAATGTATACATACTTGTTATAACCTAGGCTGTCTCACTGTTTTCCCTAACAATTGTGAGCTGTTAGATTCTAATGGATAATCTAGGATGTGAGTATATTTCCTGTAAAGTTTGAAAAGATTAATCGAGGAACAGACATTTGGATGCATACACACATACACACACAAACACACACATACACCCCCAGGGGTTCTGTGTGTTTGTTTTAATTCAAGTAACATGTTTCTGGAATGAAGAAGTAGTGTTTTTTGTTTTTTGGTTTTTTTTTTTTTCGATTAACCAAGGCCTAGCCAGAATATTATTCTCTTTTTGTCTTTAATAAATCCCTTTCTAAAGCATCTGACCGATTTTTAAATGATCTTCACTCATTATTTTTAGACAATATTAGCACTGCATTGCTAATATTGCTAATATTACATGGGGGACTAAGGGTCAAAACTAGTACTCTGACTTAAATTCCAAGCACCCTTTAGATGGAAGTAGCAAGGTGCAACTTACCTGAAAATGACTGTGTTTATACAGATACAGCTCGTCCTGCAAAGGTTTTCTACTTTAATATCCTGAAAACCACAAGATGGAATATTGCCCCACAAAAGGATGCCTTTTCACTTTCCCAGAATTCTTTTGTGACTCTGTGCCTTCCTTTTGGTGTGAGTGTCCTTTATTTAGTGTGTGATCTCTTTCGTGTGTGTGTTTGTGGAGCCCAGGACTCTGCTGCTCTCTGCCTGTGTCTTTCGTGCTCTGTTTCTCCGTATTTTCATATTCTTTTCTCCACCTCTCTGCTTTCCCATTCTCCCCTGCCCCCCCCCCAATCTTTTACGTAGATTAGGTCTAACTTTTAAATTTGTTGATACATGTTTAGATTTGTATGTTCCTGGTACCTAATTTAAAAGGCATGAAAAGTTATAAACATCTCTCTAAAAATAAAACAAGTTGCTTTATACTTCTCTGACCCTCAATTGATTTTTTTTTCCTCTTTGGGTCAGCAACTCTCAATAGAAAGAAAAGTTTCCCTATCTCTGGTGGGGAAGATTGGACCAAATGTGCAGTGACCCTCAAATCTACCCCAGAAAGTAGTTCTTCCCAGAAGAGTGTGTTTTCCAGCTATTTGCCTCCTTCTCCTCAAAATGAAGCGTACTAACAAAATCTGAGTTGAAGACTCTCCTGGTTTTCATTGTTCTTTCTTTAAGTTTCATTGAATGTGTCTACAGATCACACTCTGAAGCATGCACAGCAACAGAAAAAGAATCTCTTATTAGCTAAATGAATGCTGTCTTACCTGCCACGTGCGGGGCATTTCAACAATTGAAGGGGCCTGGTAGCTATTCATAGTTATCCATCCTGCAGGGTTTCAGGAAAAAAATTCAGTCAGAACTGTAGACAAGCCCCCCAAACAAGCTAGTCAGTAGTGACCCAGACTGCTAGGGTGGGTGGAGTTGTTTGCTTTTGTTTTGCAGAAAGCTTTATAAATCAATCCCTCCTGCATCAAATAAAGGGAGGATCTCTAATAATGTCTACAAAGATAGTGATACCCTCCGTTTTAAGCTTCATATGCTCCTCGGTGACCTTTTCTCAAATCTATAAGCAAACAAAGAAACACGGCTTTAAAATATGAGAATTATTGCCTCTTTCCCAAAATGCGGAGTCCTTAAACTAAGGAATTTGAAAACATGTAGAAAATTGCTGACAGGAGCAGGATAAACAGAAAGGAGGTACGGCTTCTCCTTCTGCCGTGGATTCAGCACCACCTACTGACCAGATTCTAATCCTTCTCCATGTAGCAAGCTGCAGGAACGGCTGCCTCTTGGTTGGTACTTTGCATGTAGTGACAATGGAAGGCACTGTCTGTGGAATTCATTGTCCTTGCCTCAAGGTGTACATTTCATTTCTTTTGTAGTTTAGATAAATATTCTCTTACCTTGTATCAGTAGATACAGCCAGATGTCCATCAGGTGCAATAATGTATTCCTTTAATCAGCAAAGACCTCATTATGCCATCCTTATGCGTTGTCTATGATACGATTTACTTTATTTCACTGACACTAATGGGATTTCTTAGGGACCCTTTTGTCTCCCTATGACTCATAAGGGAGAGTTCCTCATATACAGTAGCTGAAGGAAACAATCCTGTAATCCCTCCTTCTCAAACAGAAAGAATTCTAATTATTATTTGATGAGGATGTTTCTCCATGGTTAAAAGATAACCTGTGGTTCCAATTTATCATTCCTTTTTTAACTCCTGTTACAGGAAAAAAAAAAAAGCATACAGTAATTTTAATTATACCTTAGCTTGAGCATACAGTTTATTTGTCAATGAAAATCTTTTCCGAGAGTCTGTTTAGATCATTTCTTTTCAATTCTAAAGAAAGCTTCACAAAGAAAATGTGACAGGGTAAATTTAGCATACCCTCCTCCTTTGTTATGGCTTGCTGCTTTGTTTGAGGAGTATCCTTATTCTTAGAGGAAGCTTAGACAACTGCAGAAAATTCTTCCCATTTGGAAAGACATCCCAGCTGAGAAACCCGGCTACTAAAACATGGCACAAATCCCAAACCCAGAGATTTGCTTTCCCTGGTGGCAGGTGAAAATAAGAGTACGTGGGTTGACCAGGAATGATTTTAAGACATATTGTAACTGCCTCACTGAAAAACAAAACAAGGGAAAACAGAAACTCATTATTAATGGTTGTAACCAATTTGGAGACCTGAAAGGCAACCAAGAGCGTTGGGTATCATTAGAGCGGTCTTCATAATTAAGTAGGTGCTCTTCGGGATGCATTTTGACCAGCAGATCTCATAGCTTTGATTATCATTTGGCTGCTCATCTCCCAAGTACCTATACTTGGCCACCCTCGTCTGGCTTGTGCATAGCAGTTTCCATTTGTGGCAGTCAAGCTTATTAAACAGCTCTGCTTTGTGTTTTTTTCCCTAGTCCTTGAAAATAGATCGGTAAGCATTCTGCTCAGGGGTGATTTGTAAATTGCTTTACAGAAGCCTCCCGTTTGTGCTCAGTCTGACTGGGGTCAGAATTTGCCTTGTGTTTTCTTCTGATGTCATTTGTCAAGTCGCACACTTGTTCACAGAACCAGGTCACAGTACTTCATGGCGGTACTTCTTGGCATGAATCAATTAAGAACCTTGACTAGTGAAAGTGCCCCTGTGCTATTGCTGTGTTTTTTCCACTACCTAAAAAGGGCAGATTTCCTTGTCTTCAGCCAAGATAAAATCACTGTTGTTGTTGTTGTTGTTGTTGTTGTTGTTGTTGTTGTTGTTGTTTTTCAACTGGTTCCTTTCCCTTCTACATACAACAAATCATATTTTAATTGTGTTATCAAACAGAGAGGTAACATAAAGAGAATAATAGCCTATGTTTGTTTTAAGATTTTAAAAATTTTCAACTTCAGACATAGCTGCTCACTAGGAAACAAATCTTAATGAGAAATAAATGTGTGAAAGAAATCACTCATCTAAAGGATTTCCAAGGGGGTAATAATTTATAACCAAAATGGAGACTCAAAAACAAATACCAAATGTATAGATGCCTGATGTTATCTGGATGATGATACGTTGACTAGATATTATTCCATCAGCATATTTGGGCAGTGAAAGATGTCCATACCTAAAGTCAGAGCGTGGATCTAAACTCCTTGCCAGGAAACCGGGGCAGGGGCGGGGGGGGACTTCTATCCAGATTTAAGAACTTTAAAAGGAATTTAACTATGACCAGAGTGGGCAGCAAGGCCACCCAAGGAAAGAAAGGCCAAGTCTGTATAGTATACAGTGGAATGCCCTATATTTTGCTACCCTATGGGATGTAAATCCCAAATTCCTCATGTAACCTGATTTAAGGCTTTACGACCACACAACAAGGAAGAATGCTCATGAGGAGGAAAAAAACTCCCTTGTGAGATATAATTTCCTAACTAAAATTACATGGACAGTGTCACCATAAAAGACAACAAAGAGAAGAATTTCAAACCCTCAAAAGTAGCAATAATAGAATAATCTGGAAGGGTCTTTTCTCTAAGTAGTATAGATTTCTCAAGGGTAACCTCACCTACTCCATCATTCATTTCCCACTTCCCACCTAACTCCCTGACAGAAGGGATTCAAGTCTGAAAACAACTCAGGGGGAAAAGGACAAACTGGAAACTAGGTTGGTTGGTTGGTTGTTTTGGTAGCTGTTTTAAAAGGCAGAACCTAATGACCTAGAAGAAAAGAATAATTAGAATATTAATCAATTTTTCTTCTATTTAATGATAAATTACTCTCTAAAAGCTTAATATAATTTGAGTAATGTCTTGTTCCTGATATTAGGTATTTTATGAATGTATTGCCTCAAAGTTTCACCCTGGTGTGAAAGGCAGAAACTCGGTGTTTCAATTTTTGTAAAGTAATACATTCCCTGTATCTCTATTCATCTTCTAAATAGTAGCATAAAACTTTAATTTTTAAATAACATATGTTCTAGAATTTGAGTTGGACATCTTTTTTATTTTGTTTTCTGCAGTATATTCATTTTTAAATTTTACATTTTCAGGGGCTCCTGGGTGGCTTAGTTGGTTGAGCGTCTGCCTTCAGCTCAGGTCATGATCCCAGGCTCCTGGGATTGAGTCCCTCATCGGGCTCTGTGCTCAGAAGGAAGCCTGATTCTCCCTCTGCCTGCCACTCCCCCTGCTTGTGCTCGCTTTTTCTCTGTCAAATAAATCAATAAGATATTTTTAAATTACATTTTCAATATTAAAACAATCTAAGTCCCATGTTTCCTTCCATTCCATTCTCTTACTTTCCCACATCCCTTCCCTTCCCAGCATGTTGGAGTCTGCACAGTAGCTGAGGATACAAGACAGTGAGGTGGGTTGGAGAGCTGTAGGGAGACATGGGTCCATGGGCACAGAATCCCAGAACATGGGATAGTTGAGTGTGGGTGCAGAGGTGGTGGGCAGAGGGGACAGTTGACAAGGGTAGGTTGGCTAGACTGAGCAAAGAATAAGTTGATTAAGCAAATAAGTAAATGGTTTTTGTTTTGTTTTTATTTATTTGCTATTTTAAATCCAGTAGAGTTAACATACAGTTTTATATTAGTTTCAGGTGTACAATAGATTCAGCAATCCTATACATTACTAAGTGTTCATCAGGATAAGTGTACTCTTAATCCCCTTCACCTATTTCACCCATCCTCCCACGCACCACCCCTCTGGAACAAACTCCATCAGTTTGTTCTCTATAGTTAAGAGTCTGTTTTCTTGGTTTGTCTCTTTCTTTTTCTTTCCCCTTTGTTCATTTGTGTTTGTTTGTTTGTTTGTTTGTTTTTTAGGATTTATGTATTTATTTATTTGAGGGAGAGTGCAAGGCAAGGGAGAGGCAGAGAAAGAATCCCTAGGAGACGGCCCACTGATCAAGGAACCAATGCGGGACTCAATCTCACAAACGAGATTGTGACCTGAGCTGAAACCAAGAGTCAGACGCTCAACCGAGCCACCCAGGCGCCGCCATTTGTTTTGTTTCTTGATTCCACATACGAGTGAAATCATATGGTATTTGTCTTTCTCTGACTGACTTATTTCACTTAGCATTAAGTGAAATATCTCTCTAGCTCTATCCATGTTGTGCAAATAGCAAGATTTCATTCTTTTTTATGGCTGAATAATATTTCATTTTATATATATATACCACATTTTCTTTATCCATTCATCTATCAGCGGAGATTTGGGCTGCTTCCATAATTTAGCTATAGTATATAATGCTGCAGTAAACATAGGGGTACATGTATCCCTTCAAATTAGTGTTTTTGGATTTTGTTTTAGTAAATACCCAGTAGTATGATTGCTAAATCATAGGGTATTTCTATTTTTAACTTTTTGAGAAAACTGCATACTGTTTTCTGCAGTGGCTGCACCAGTTTGCATTCCTACCAACAGTGCACTAGGCTTCCTTTTTCTCCACATCCTGGCCAACACATGTTGTTTCTCATTTTTATTTTAGCCATTCTGACAGGTGTGAGGTGATATCTCATTGTAGTTTTGATTTACATTTCCCTGATGATGAGTGATGTTGAGCATCTTTTCATGTGTCTGTTGGCATCTGGATGTCTTCTTCAGAAAAGTGTCTGTTCATGTCTTCTGCCTTCTGCCCATTTCTTATCTGGGTTATTTGTGTTTTGGGTGTTGAGTTTGATAAGTTCTTTATATATTTTGAATACTAACCCTTTATCAGATATGTCATTTGCAAATATCTTCTCCCATTCAGTAGGTTACCTTTCAGTTTTATTGTTTCCTTCACCATGCCGAAGATTTTTTTTTTTTTTTTGGTGTAGTCCTCATAGCTTAGTTTTGCTTTTATTTCCCTTGCCTCAGAAGACATATCTAGAAAAATGTTGTCATAGCAGATGTGAAAGAAATGACTGCCTCTGCTCTCTTCTAGGATTTTTATGGTTTCAGGTATCACGTTCATGTCTTTAATTGACTTTGAGATTATTTTTGTATATGGTATAAGAAACTGGTCCAGTTTTGTTCTTTTGCATGTAGCTGTTTAGTTTTCCCAACACCATTTGTGAGAGACTTTTTCCCATTGCGTATTCTCGACTCTTTTGTCAAAGATTAATAGACCGTATAAGCAAGGGTTTGTTTCTGGGTTTTCTGTCCTGTTCTGTTGATCGTTGTGTCTATCTTTGTGCCAGTATCATACTGTTATGATTATTACAGTTTTGTAATATAACTTGAAGTCTGGCATTGTGATACTTCCAGCTTTGCTTTTCTTTTTCAGTATTGTTTTTGGCTCTTCACAGTCTTTGGTGGTTCCATACAAATTAGGATTGCTTGTTGCAGTTCTGTGAAAAATACTGTTGGTATTTTGATAAGGATTGCATTAAATCTGTAGATTTCTTTGGGTAATATGGACATTTTAACAATCTTTGTTCTTGCCTTCCATGGCCATGAGATATCCTTCCATTTGTTTGTGTCATCTTCAATTTCTTTCATCAGTGTTTTATAGTTTTCAGAGTACAGGTCTTTCACCTCTTTGGTTGGTTTATTCCTAGGTATTTTATTATTTTTGTTGCAAATTGTAAATGAGATTGCTTTTTTAGTTTTTCTTTCTATTGCTTCATTATTAATGTGTAGAAATGCAATGGACTTCTGTACATTAATTTTGTATCCTGCGACTTTATTGAATTCATTTATCAGTTTCAGTACTCTTTTGGTGGAGTCTTTAGGGCTTTCTATCATAGTATCATGTCATCTGCAAATAGTCAAAGTTTTACTTTTCCCTTACCAAGCTGGATGCCTTTTATGCCTTTTGGTTTTCTGATTGCTGTCGCTAGGACTTCCAGTAGTATGTTGAATAAAAGTGATGAGAGTGGACGTTCTTGTCTTATTCCTGATCTTAGGGGGACGAGCACTTAGTTTTTCAACATTGAGTGTGATGTTAATTGTGGGTTTTTCACATGGGACCTTTATTATGTTGAGGTATGTCCCCTCTGACCCTATTTTGTTGAGGGTTTTTATCATGAATGGACATCATGCTCTGTCAAATGCTTTTTCTGCATCTATTGAAACGATCATATGGTCTTTATCCTCCTTTCTTTTATTCATGTGTTGTATCACATTGATTGATTTGTGAATATTAAACCACCCTTGCATCCCTCAAATAAATCCCACTTGATCATGGTGAATGATTTTTTTAAATGTATTGTTGGATGTAATTTGCTAATATTTTGTTGAGGACTTTCACATCTATGTTCATCAGAGATATCAGCCTGTAGTTCTCTTTCTGTGTAAGGTCTTTATCTGGTTTTGGTATCAGGGAAATGCAAGCCTTTTAGAATGAATTTTAAAGTTTTTCTTCTCTTCTATCTTTTGGAATAGTTTGAGAAGAATAGATATTAACTTTTCTTTAAGTGTTTGATAGAATGCATCTGTGAAGCCATCTGGTCCTGGATTTTTGTTTGTTGGAAGTTTTGTGTTTTTTTTATAATAATTTTTTATTATGTTCTGTTAGTCACCATACAGTACATCCCAAGTTTTTGATGTAAAGTTCCATGATTCATTACTTGCGTATAACACCCAGTGCACCATGCAATACGTGCCCTCCTTAATACCCATCAATGGCCTATCCCGATCCCCCACTCCCCTCCCCTCTAAAGCCCTCAGAAGTTGTTTTTTTTTTTTAATACTGATTCAATTTCATTGCTGATCATTGGTCTGTTCAAATTTTCTATTTCTTTCTGATTCAGTTTCAGTAAGTTGTATGTTTCTAGGAATTTATCTACGTTGTCTAATTTGTTGGCATGTAATTTTTCATAATACTCCCTTCTCATCCTTTTCATTTCTATGGTGTTGGTTGTTATTTCTCCTTTTTCATTTCTGATTATGTTTATATGAGTCCTCACTCTCTGTCTCTCTTTTCTATGTCTCTGGCTAAAGATTTATCAATTTTGTTGATCTTGTCAAAGAACCGGCTCCTGGTTTCATTAATCTGTTCTAGTGTGGGTTTCTTGTTTCTATTTCACTTATTTCTGCTCTAATCTTTTTTACTTCCTTCCTTCTACTGTTTTTGGGTTTATTTGTTTTTCTTTTTCTAGCTCCTTCAGGTGTAAGTTTAGGTTGTTTGAGATTTTTCTTGCTTCTTGAGGTAGGCCTCTATTGCTATAAATTCCCTCTTAGAACAGCTTTTTCTGCATCCCAAAGATTTTGGACCATTGTGGTTTCATTTTCATTTGTCTCCGTGTAATTTTTTATTTACTCTTTTATTTCTTGGTGACTCATTCATTGTTTAGTAGCATGTTATTAACCTCCAGTTATTTATGCTCTTTCCAGATTTTTTCTTGTGGTTAATTTTTAGTTTCATAGCATTGTGGTTAGAAAAGATATATGGAATACCTTTGATCTTTTTGAATTTGTTAAGACTTGTTCTGTGGCCTAATGTGTGATCTATTCTGGAGAATGTTCCATGTACAATTGAAAAGAATATGTGTTCTGCTTTTTTAGGATAAAATGCTCTGAATATATCTGTTAAATCCATCTGGTACAATGTGTCATTCAAAGCCACTGTTTCTTTGTTGATTTTCTGTTTAGATCATCTATTCATTGTTGTAAGTGGGGTGCTAAGTCCCCTACTATTATTTTATTATCAATTATTCCCTTTATGTTTGTTATTAACTGATGTAAGTATTTGGGCTCTCCCATGTTGGGTGCATAATATTTCCAAGTGTGATATCTTCCTTTTTTTTTTTTAAGATTTTTTTTTTTTTTTTTTTTGTCAGAGAGAGAGAGAGCACGCATACAAGCAGGGGGGGCAGCAGACAGAGGGAGAAGCAGGCTCCCTGCTGAGCAAGGAGCCTGATGCAGGACTTGATTCCAGGAAGCTGGGATCATGACCTGAGCTGAAGGCAGACATTTAACTGACTGAGCAGGTGTGCCAAGTGTTACATCTTCTTGTTGGATTGTCCCCTTAATGATGGATTACATAGTGTCCTTCTTTGTCTCTTGTTACAATCTTTGTTTGATATGAGTATTGCTACCCTGGTTTTCTTTTCACATCCATTTGCAGGTTAGTTCTCTTTTTAATTTTTGAGGGACTTCTATACCATTTTTTATAGTAGCTGTCCCAGCTTGTGTTCCAACCAGCAATGCACTAGAGTTTTTCTCCACATCTTCACTAATACTTGTTGTTTTTTGTGTTTTGATTTTAGCCATTCTGACAGATGTGAGATGATATCCCACTGTAGTTTTGATTTTCATTTTCCTGATGATGAGTGATTTTGATCATCTTGTCATGTGTCTATTGGCCATTTAGGTGTCTTCTTTGAAGAAATACTTGTTCATCTCTTCTGCCCATTTTTTAATTGGATTTTTGTTTTTTGGGTGTTGAGTTGAAATGAGTAAATGTTTTGACGACAAGATCTAGAAATAATTGTAGAGGTGTATGTATGTGTATTATACATATGTGTGTGTGTATGTGTGCACACACTTAGCTCTTTGGCGAAGGGGGCATAGAATCAATAAGTACATAGTGTCCACATCTTGATTTCTCAAAACCATCCTCCACTAAAAAGAACCAGTCCTCCCTGCAGAAATTGCTGATTCTAGGACTACAGCAAAGTGTAAGATGAGCCTGGAACATCTTATTAAGCCAGACAGTTAGGAACCACTCAAGAAATGAGCGAAATGTCACAAGGACACAGGAGTCAGCTTAAAAGGATTGTGACTGGCCAAAATGGGGACTATTTGAGCACCAAAATAAATAACAATAGTAATGTATTACAACCCATTGAATAAAATAGGAAGTCAATAGTAAATAGATGAATGAGTGAATGAATGAATGAATGAATGAATGAATGAAAGGGGAAAGTTCTTCCTTAAAGGAAAATGTCATCCAGTACATGTAGAAGGAATGATGGAAACAGACTTGTCATCCAGCAATCATCATAGGGGTGGTTGCTTTAGGCAGTAGTATTTAATGGATCCTAAGTCTGGTGGGTAGAGGTTTGATGAGTGTTAGAATATTGGTGTAATTTCAGAATACCTCCTCACAAAATTCTAATCAGTTACAAGGGGGAAAATGTTAAATATGAGGTAAAGAAACCATGCAGACACCAACACGGCCAGGTGATCATGGTTTTTAACCATGGTTTGTTTGTTTGTTTGTTTGTTTGTTTGTTTGTTTGTTTGTTTTTTAAGACTTTATTTATTTAAGAGAGAGAGTGAGAGAGAGAAGGCAAGAGACAGGGTAGGATCAGAGGGAGAAGCAGACTCTCCCTGAGTGGGGAGCCCGATGCGGAGCTTGATCCTGGGACTCTGGGATCGTGGCCAGAGCCAAGGCAGACACTTAACCGACTGAGCCACCCAGGTGCCCTTAACCATGGTTTTTAACCATGCTCAGTGTGAAGATGAGTTCACATCACATCACATTACATAGCTCCTGATCCAATGCACTTAGACGATACACCACAACATTTCAGTGTTGTTCCTGCTGAGAATGCACAACCTAAATCAGGTCATGCAACATCAGATAAATCCAGGTTGAGAGTCATCCTATAGAATGTAAGGCCTATTCTCTTTAAAACTGTCAAGGATTTGAAAGGTAGGGAAAGACTAAAGAAATGGTCTAACTTGATGGGCCTGGAGAAGCATGACAAATAAATTCAACATGCTTTCGTGGATAAGGTTCTGGACTAAAATATAAAGAGACATGACTGAGAAGGTTAGCAAATTTTGAATGGGATCTGAATTGCAAAGTGATGATGTACCGGGGTTGATTTCTTTATTTGAAGGGTCATATGCTGGGGTGCCTGGGTGGCTCAGTCGTTAAGCATCTGCCTTTGGCTCAGGGTGTGATCCTGGCGTTCTGGGATCGAGCCCCACGTCAGACTCCTCCGCTGGAAGCCTGCTTCTTCTTCTCCCACTTCCCCTGCTTGTGTTCCCTCTCTCGCTGGCTGTCTCTATCTCTGTCAAATAAATAAATAAAATCTTTAAAAAGAAAAATGAAGGGTCATATGCTGATTATTAGGAAAGTGTCCTTGTTTCCATAAACACATGCTGGAATGTTTCAGGGTGATGAGACCTCATGTCTGTAGTTACTCTCAAAAGGTTCAGAAAAAAGCTAATGATAATGAGTAAATATTATATGTTATAGAGAATATCATGCTTGTTTATTATATTATATTATATATATTATATATATATATTATATTATATATCTTCATTATATGCAAGAAGGAAAGAAGCAAATGCAGTAAAATATTAACAATGGAGAGGTCTGTGTAAAGGTGAAAGAATTCTTTGTAAGTTCCTGGCAACTTTTCTGTAAGTTTGAAATTATGCAAAAATAAATTATTTTAAAAATAAATTGCTCTTTTAAAATAAGAAAAAAATAAATCCTAAATGTGGCCTTAGAGGCAAAAGTCCGTAATAAACACAGAGGAAGAGCCAGAGTTTCCACAGTGAGTGAACCCTTCGGTGGCTCCTTTTTTATGTTCTGTTGGGTAAATAATAAGAAATATTACACAATACCTTCCCAGTCTACAACACTTAAAGGTTCAGGGCCTTATTTGTATCATTAACCAATACCACCATTCACAGATTGTCAACAACTTATCCTTAACCACCTCTCATGAGTAGGTACAGAGCTAGTCACCAGGGATTATCAAAATATAAGATGTGGTCACTGACTCCCAGGAACCTGATCATAGGGAAGAAACTGGATATATGTAAATGATAGTTCATGGCAATGTTCAAGCTTAATGTTGAAGAAAGAGAAAAGGCTTCACTAAAGGAAAAGATCACCATTGAGTAGGATGGTCAGGGAAGCATCAGTCTTCAGAGGGTCATAGGCTTTATCTAGCCTGGCTGGCCTTAAGTGTAACCTGACCTACCTTCTCTGACAGTGCCCATCTCTGCTTGAATACTTTTAGAAATGCTGATTCACATTCTCCTGAGGCAGCCCATTTCCCTGTTGATAAGGTCAGATTATTGGAAAGTTCTGTCTTATACAGAGCCAAAATATACCTTTTGTACCTTGTACTTTGGACGACGCAAAGTAAGTTTAATTCATCATCTGCCTATAAACCCTTCACGTATTTGAAGACCGTGCTCATGTCTCCTGTAATTTCTCTTCCTTATGTCAAACATTTTCAGTTATTTTAACTGTTATAGATTTATTATGTGCTTCACTACTCTAGATGCACTAATCTGCCAGTGAATCCAAGAGATGTTCCTAGCCAAGCTGTGGTCTCATTCATGCAAAATACAATGGGATTTTTACCTCTCTAAGATGGAATGCCACATGCTATTTGTTTAACTTAAGATTGCATTAGCTTTTTGGGGCAACTTCACAAACCCTGTTGACACTGAGATGTTCAAGTCTTTTCCACGTGAGCTGCCAATCCAGTCTTCTTCTAGCCTGTACCTTTGTAGCTGATTTTTTTAAGTGTAGTCTTTTGCCTTTATCCCTATTATATTTCATACTAAGTGAAAGAATTGGTCCAGCTTGAAGTCGTTGTGAATTTTGAATTTCATCTCATGTTTAGAGTATTCCTTTTATGTGTGTTTTATGCAGAAATGATAGATATAGTTCATCCAACACAGGTTTTATTTTTATTCAAAAAATGGGACCAATGCAGAGAGTGGAAATTCATTCCCAGGATGCAACCTCCAGGTTTATTGTGGAAATTAATCTACCATCTTTGTTGTGGCATTTAACTACCATTAAAATAGTTCTCTGGCCATTCCCCCTTGTGCCATTTCAGGTGAGCTGTCAGCTCTTTGACTAGCTCCTGTTTTTGAAGAATCCCATTTTTAAAGTTCCATCTATAAAAATTAATATAAAAAAGAAGACACAACGTGACTCAAAGGCATAATCAAAACCATTACAGTAAAGAAATTCACTAACAAAAGGAGATGTATACCTTCTGTAAATGAAGAGGAATGAAACACACATTAAGTACTTTCCTGATAGTCATGAAGTGAATACCCTGGCACTGTGAGTGAAGGTATTTACCAACTAAAAGGAAGGGTTTGTATTGTATAGGAAAAGCAAAATCAAAATAGAATTCTTGTCCTGTGAACCCACAGGTACTTGTTTTTACAGATAATAAAAGCCCTAGTTCAGAAAGCTTTTCCACCAACAGGGAAAGTCAGAGGATAATATGACTTAGATAGTAAGTATTGTAATTTATGCATCAAATTGTTGACCTAATCATTAACAGAGTTGTTAATAATTGTCTCTCTCTCATGGTTGTCGTGCTCTCGAGAACAAAGCACTTGCTGTACTTTCCGTCCTCAATCTATTATAGAAAAGGTAGAACATGATTATTTTTTTTATTTTATCCTGGGAATGTTAAACACTGGGTAAATGTATACATTTTAAGCATCAGTCCTCTGGAGTTCTGAATTTATCATTCTCTGCAGGATGAACCAACCACAAGCAGAAAAGTTTAGGGGTGTTGTTGGTCATATTTATTGTTGGTATTTAATTACATCCAAATCCAGACATCAATTCACATCTCGAGTCCTAATTGCCTTTGAGAGTTCTATGCACAGAACAATAGCTGGAGTGACTCTTCAGAACAGAAGTCGTAAATATAGGTTCTTCCTGATCTTGATGAATTAAAACCCAAGGAGGGGAGATAGTTTTGTTTTGAAGAAGCCATCTGTTTATTTGTGTACAGCGTTGGTATTCAAATTTAAGGAAATTAATCAAGTAAAAAGCATCAGAATTCACAACACAGAAAATAGGAGTACTGAACTGGCATGCAATTTGAGAAAACCAAGTAGATAATAAGGTTTCAACCTCTTTAGTTTAATCTTCTCTAGTCCCAAGGAGACCTCTCTGGTGTGTGTATCCTGCATGACTTGCTTTGCATTGATTCTTGCTACTTCAGGGCTCAGAACATGAATTGGTGACAAGCGCTAAGTTAATGAATTAGCAGCTGTCAGCACAGACCGTACCAGCAGATCCTTGATTTAGAGAACTTCTCTGGTTCTTGGTTAACAGGCAACTGAGTTCACTAATAATAAAATCTGTCCCCACTCCCTACATGTGCATAAAGGAATGAACATTTCTTCAGGAAACAATTGTCAATTAAAAATGTGAGCCAGAATTACGAATGACTCTAGGCTTTGGTATATGTGCCAGCTCCTTGCTGCTCACCCAGAAGTTGTCAGGAGATAGGGAGCCAAGAGTTGTTAAGGACTTGAGCCTGGACATCTGACTCTGCTCTCAGAAGTTTGACGTGTGAGCTTAGAGCTAGAGCCAGAATTGGATGCATAAAGTCATCGCTCCTTTTTACCTTTTTAAGGCAGTAACTTCATTACTCTTGCAGTGAGACCCTCTGAAACTGTCTTCACAGGCTTCTCCGAATTTCTTCTGCATTTAAATATCTTAAGTTGACTACACGTAAGCAAGAGTACAAATTGCTATATAATGATGCCCTTAGACTTGTTCTCTGGATGATTTGTGAATGGGCATCATGTTTTCAGCTAAATGAAAGGACGCAGCTCAGCACAGTAGATAGTTCCTTTTAAACACTCTTAGGCATCAGTTTCCCTCAATCATTAGGTAGAGATGTTTACAATACCTATTTGTTAAGAATAAATGAAATAATCTACGTAAAGTCTTAACACGGTGTCTGGAATGTAAGGGGTTCAGCTAGTTATTATGAATGTTTCTATTCCCTCATTCTCTTTTCTATCTCTTTTGGTACCAAGACGCTGTCATCCATATAACACACGCTACACGCTTGGTGGATAAATCAACAAATGAATGTTCTTTAAGATAAGAATCTAAATTGTGAAATCAGTAGACAGCCAGTTAAAGGAGAAGTAGGCAAAATCTTACCGAATAAAAACCATACACACATGTGATTTTGGCCAGGAATTATTTGATCCAGTCTTCTTTCGATAGATGAGGAAAATTTAAATTTAAAAGTGAGAATTATTCTAAAGTGTTTTGTTCTCAATTCCTTCCCTCATTAAAAAAAAAATCTTGATCTGTATTTATACCTGCAGATCAGTTAATCACTAGAGCAAATTTTGATGATGTGATTTGTAAAAGCCTCAGGTTTTAAAATAAAGGATTTTCCCTCCCATTATCTCTTAGCTGGCAAAACTTGTTTTTACCTTCTCTTCTCATGGATATCACTCGTACAACAATGACCAAAAGCACAGCAATCCATTTATGATCTTTTCCTAGTTTTGGAAAACAGCAAAAAGTATATTTCACTCCAAGCTAATAATCTGTTTATGGACACAGACTTTCCTTTTCTAATGACTTGAGATGTGTGCTTTCCATAGTTGGATAAAAGGGCAGAAAACTCTTTTAAATACTCTCTTTAAAGAGGACATTTTTGTATGCGTTGTTGGAAAGTAAGACCCATCAAACACGTCCTATGAGACATCATTTCAAAATTTTCAGCTGAGATTTTAATCGAGGAGATACACTTAATAAATATTTATATACCCCACAGCCTGAAATACAATCTGTGACTATGGAAGGGTATTAATCAATGTTCTTTCATTGTTTTGTTTGTTTTTGATTTGTCTTCTTTGTTATGGTTTGTTTGGTTGGTTTAGTTTAATTTGGTTTAGTGCAGAGAAATTTCTGGAATATGGCTGAATTCAGAATTTCATTCTTTGGGTATTTTTATGACCTTTATCTTTAACTCAAATTTCTTTTCACCATGTATTCTGACAACATTTATGAACCATGTTGCAGTGAAAAATAAAAGATCATCGGCACGTGAATGTAGGATTAGTGTTTATAAACTGTCTCAGCTAAACAAGCCCATTTCATTTTCAATTAAAATCATAATGTAAAGGGTGAATTTAAAAGCAAATTAGTACTTATTTTAAAGATGTAATATTCATATGCAAATATATAATTTTGTCATGAGTTTATTACAGCATTTTTATATTTATTTAAAAAATTGCTAAAATGTCTTTGTTTCAAGATGGTTGAGACTATAAACTTAATAGTACATTATGCAGATTATAAAAATGTGTGGATAAAGATATAAACCTATATTATATTAACTAGAGAAAAAAGGGAAATCATATGTGTATCATGTTTACAAGAATGCAAAACAAAATAACTGAAAAAAAACAAAACTATAAACCAAAAAGACAGAGGGAAATTATACCAAAATAAAAAAAGATGTTTTATCTGGACAGTAAGGAGAGTAAGTAGGATTTGTTTTGTTTTGTATTGATTTTTTGGTCTCCTCTTTTAACTTTCTTAAATTTCCTAAATTTCCCATACTAAAAACATTTATCACTTTTATAATAAGGGGGGGAAGCCAAAAACTCCAAATTAACATGGATTTCTCCTGTTAGTATTCAACTGAATTACTGCTTTCTAGTGACACTGGGGAGATACGAAAACCTTTTTAAAGAGGCAATTTCTGAGCAAGCTGTCAGAAGTAGGCCCTTCCGTGAATGTCTTCAGAGATCTAACCTCAGTGCTCCCCAGCTGAGTTTTGTTGCTCTGTGAAGGTTCACATAATGAGTGTTTTCATCTTTTCATATTAAAAATGACCTCCTGGCCTGAATCTCAGCTTCCCAGATGACTAAGGTTTACTGGTCACAGCCTAGGAAAAAATAAAGCAAAACTACTTAGTATTTCATCCTGCTCTTGGATTCTATATTTTATTTCCATACAAGCTCACAGTCTTTGTTGTTGGTTTGCCTTTGTTTTCACCCTACAGATCCAACAAGGGTGATGGTACCCCCTTCCAGCATGGATGTCACTGTTGGAGAAAGTATTGTTCTGCCATGCCAGGTAACACATGATCACTCGCTAGACATCGTGTTTACTTGGTCATTTAATGGACACCTGATAGATTTTGACAAAGATGGGGACCACTTTGAAAGAGTCGGAGGGGTAAGTATTAATAGCAAACTATCTACAGGAAATTTAGTATGCAACTGAACTTCCGCAAAGTGACTCAACTTGTTTAGACTAATTTGAAAAGAAATATAAGGTTATTATCATCTTGTTCCAACACCTTATTTTAAGAAATTCTTGGTTAATTCCTGCTCCTTTTTGCCTGATCATTGTGGCCCTACTTACTGAGTAACCCCATTTGGCAGTCCTGTTCATCCCCACAACAATGCTATAGGCTAGTTATTCTGAACTGCATATGAATGAGGAAACTGGAGCTCAGGGGAAATGCATGGCTTGCCTTGGCCTCATATCCCTAAACTGTGGGACTCAGCTTTAAACTTCAAATATCCTGCTCTGTGCCCCACGCAGTACCATATATCATAGCATCTGATTAAGAAAATATGAGGACAGTTTACTTATGTGATTTTAGTCTGCTGATTAAACTCCCCTTGGCTCTTGTGGAAGTCTCATCATTGTGATATTAGGGCTCTCTTTCTTGAATCTGAAAGCCTGATCAGATTATTTATTATCTCCAGGTAATTTTGAATTCAAATGTTTGAATTTTCATAATGCCTTCCTTTCCATAAAAATACATATTACCATTGAATACACACCAAGATGAGGTTAAATCTGGAAACAAATTTGTATCTATCACAATTGTTCTCAAAAAAATTTTTTTTTACCCTAATACAGCCATATATTCCCATTAGTAATAAAGATTCACTCTGGCTGCCATGCTCATGGAGGGGTCCAACCAAAAGAAAGACAGCAGAAAATAAAAATGAGGCCATGACTTGAAAAAACCCTCCCCATCCCTCTGCCATAGGAATCTAATTTGCCCACTTCATTTTGCCTCCCCTTCCCCTTATGTTGAGAATAAGTGGGCTAAAGCTTATAAAATAATTCATATGATATGTTGAGGGCCTGTTTTCTAATCAACTATAATGCTACTCCTTAATTACATTCTTGCTGCCTTTCTCAAATAATGTCTCTCACGGAACACCAAGAATGATCTGAGCATTTTCTCAATTTTTCCAAAGATCATATACAACTGGTAATATTTTAGATACATAGGAGAGAAGTTAGTTTATTACATCAGTGGATGCCTTGGGTCACGAAGGAGTCTGTCTTGGAATCCTGGTTGAGAAAGGCTGGATGAAATTGCCAATATTAAGCATTCTGGACTTCTTTGGTATGATTCAGCTTAATAACCAAGTGGGAAAGATATTAATTTCACAAGGGCATTGAAGATATTAAATACCTTCCGGTCTAGAAAAGTGCATAGCCCAATGCCTTCCACAAAAGAAGTACTTGATAAAGTTTAATAGTTGTACTAATTGAAGGAAGAGTAACATTGATTTTAATAACAGGAAAGTATAAATTGAGAAAACCTTCATAGATTACACAGAATATTAGTTTTCATGCTAAGACCAATGTCTTGGCCAGGACAGATATTAAAAATATTATCTCCCAGAGGCGCCTGGGTGGCTCAGTCATTAAGAGTCTGCCTTCGGCTCAGGGCGTGATCCCAGAGTCCTGGGATCAAGCCCCACATCGGGCTCCTCTGCTGGGAGCCTGCTTCTTCCTCTCCCACTCCCCCTGATTGTGTTCCCTCTCTCGCTGGCTGTCTCTCTCTGTTGAATAAAATCTTTAAAAAAAAAAAATTATCTCCCAGAATGGCACAGGCACCAACCAATTAGAACAGCTGTCTGACCGATCAAAATAGATGCCCTAGCAGTCAGACAGATGTGGATTTTATGCGGGCCTGGCTGCATGCCAGCCCGGGCTGAGGCATGGGTGGAGACACCCCTAACGGAGTCAAGCACTAATAACCACCTTTTGTAGAGAGTTCTATCTGTGGGATCACTTTCATTAGCCTCTCATATGGGAAAAGCGTGTCTCTTCTGTGAAGCTCTTGCTAACACCAACCAATTATTGCTCAGAAGGGCAAAATTCAGGACAGCACTACAAATTGTGAGAAGTAAGTGTATTAGTCACCAGGATGTTTAATGTCTATAGAGGTAGAACTTGTCAGCCGAAGAGGTAAGGAGGCAATTCTGAAGTCAAGCCATTTCACAGCTTCTGCTCCCTGGGTCAGCGTGGTGGAAGGGATGCTTGGTAGAGCCAGCCTGTTGGCAGTTTTCAGAAAAGCTTCCTTGTCCTTTGACAGCCTCCAAGTGCTCCGTTAGGAACAGAGCAGCCCATAGCAGGAAAAAAGAAGCTGGTGCTGTTTTGTTCACTTTGGTAGGAACACCAATATAGATCTCAATAAACTGTTTGATCTGGATGACTTCAAAGGAAAAGAGAAAGTCAATTGTGGTCTCCTTCTGTGAGACTCTTACCTCAATCCTGACGTAATTTTTTTTCTTTGTTTCAGTTTTACTTTAAAAACACAACTCTGGTCCAAATCTGTAAATAAAGACAGCACATTCTATTAATACATTGCTGTACTCTGAAATTTCCAAGCTACAGCTAGTTTATTCTGACTTTAAGCCCTTGGTGAATAAAATGGATTATTAATATAGTATACCCATTTCTTTAAAAGAAGTATGGCTTTCCACCTTCCCTGCACATGCTTCCTTGTGAGGCATATTTTTTTGTTTAAACCTATACTCAAGAGTCCCAACCACATGAATGTCTTAGGTAAAGAAGTATTGATGATGATGATGATGATGATGCCTTATATTTGCAAAGCACCTAATCATTTATCAAGCACTTTCATGTCTATCA
Organism: Ursus americanus; assembly: GCF_024610735.1. Classification (NCBI taxonomy): domain Eukaryota; kingdom Metazoa; phylum Chordata; class Mammalia; order Carnivora; family Ursidae; genus Ursus; species Ursus americanus. The sequence continues at coordinate 14,191,767 of NC_142140.1, read as the reverse complement.
GCTCTTGAATCCTCACAGAAGCCTGTGGAATAGGGTAGCAATTATTATCCTATTTTACTGAGCAATTATAAGACTTGATTAGTAAATAGAATCTGAATGAGAACCCAAGTATTATAAATAAAACAGCTTTCCAGGGTAAAAAAAAAAAATCACAGCTCTCCTTGAGTTAGATTTAATAACTTTGACATGACCACTCATGGTCATTAATAATACCAATTTAAATTTACTCTGTGCTTCCCAGTTTTCAGGATTTCACATACACATACACTCTCATTTGATTCTCACAACCTCGCCCAGTGGGCAATGCATCCTTCTTTCACAGGTCAGTAAACTAAAACCCAGAGACTTACATGAAATCGCACAGCAGGGATCAGCCCAAGACACCTGAGTACCTAACCATCAGCTCTCCCTTCACTGAATGCTTGAGCCTCTCTTCTAAACTTATTTACAACTATTGGCAGTTCCAGGTTTTCCATTGTCCCGGATGGATTTGTGATACGTTGCTCTAAAACAAAGGGAATTAAGTACACATTAATTTAGATTGAGAATAAGGTCTTTCCAGATGATAGAATGGCTTGACCTTGTGGGTTCACATCCTGGCTCTGCCATTTTTTGGCTAAGTGACTTGAGGCAAGTCATATAACTTCTTTGTGGTTGAGTTTCTTCACCTGTAAAGGAAGGATAACAAGAATGCTTACCTCATAGAACATGTGAGTATTTAGCCTGAATATATGGCTCCCATATTTAAATACTATTAAGCATTATCCAACATTATTGTCATTTGGAAGAATAACAACAGGGCCAAAATAACCTGTTATCTTGTCATCCATGTGGGGTTAGAAGTAAGCATAGCTTCCTGAAACTGACCTCTAGGGGGCACTCATACGCAAGCCACCTGTTCCCCAAGCTTTTGATTAACAGAGCTGTGAAAGGAAACTCCAAGGTGTAGCCATGTTCTTAAGTTAAAATGCCACCTTTGTGATAACCTGTAGAGGCATCGTCTCATAGTTATTAAAAGTACCATACTGGTGAATGTGTAGAAATATTTCTAGGGCACATAGAAATCCATACCGGGATGTAATCAGTCCTGTTCATCTGCTAATCAAATTTGCATGTGGCATTTCAAAAACAAATTAGCACATTCCACACTAGGTGATGCTAGATTTCCTTGAAGAGTGTGATCCTCATACTCTTTTGGTTCAAAACTGGGAGCAATCCAAATGCTGGCTGTAAGAGTTGTGCACTAAAATGCAGATGCCTCCAAATGTGGGCTTGCCTCCCCTTTCTAAATACAGAGTTCCAAAGTATTGGAATGCCAGTGAAGGCGGCAGGTTGAGGGCATATCTGAAGAAACCCACAGGACTAGATCAAGAGCCACCTTAAGTAAGTTTAAGTGCTTCCGACATGGGTGGCAAACTGCTCCAGAGAACCAGCGAAACCAGACACCTGAGGTCTTGTCCAAGGTGTGTTCTGAAAGTGTTGGTGTTCTTATCTCTCAGGCAGGCTCACATATTTTTAATAGGCCATGGCTTGCATCACTAATGTTTTCATCAGCCAGTGTAAAATAAATCCATTAGTCACAGTGTCCTTCATGTGATAATGATATTTAGAGCTCATTAAAAAGTAATTGTAGCCACTTTCCCCTACTTTATCAGCAGGATTCAGCTGGTGATTTGATGATCCGAAACATCCAGCTGAAGCATGCTGGGAAATACGTCTGCATGGTCCAAACAAGTGTAGACAAGCTCTCTGCCGCTGCAGACCTGATTGTAAGAGGTATGGGAATTTTGGTTTCTGTACTTGGAATACTTTTGTGATATCTACTCCTGCACAGATTTCTAAAAACCTCACTGGTTTAGAATTCTGGAAGAAAGTCAGATAGAAGCTGAACATTGTAAACGGTGGTTAACAGCCTACAGAAGTTCTGTGTATCTCTTTCTCATGGGGGGATCACCAGAAAGTGCAGAGCAAATCCAATTACTCTGTACTGAAAACAACTCCTGTGAGTGCCCCGAGTGCCCCAGTGAATGGCTGTTGTAGTTGATAGGACCTTCTAGAATAATTTTGGATTAACACAAGCAAATAGTTTAAAGAAGGATCAAACTGTGCCTTTTGATGTCTCATCGGGGCTAAGCCAAATTAGTGATTTAGGGCACTGATAGAACCATGGCTTCAGAAAAATCACCAGTTTTTCCCCGTTCCCTTTTTTCCCTAAAGTTAATAGTTCTATCCAGTTCCGTTCCCTTTTTTCCCTAAAGTTAATAGTTCTATCCAGTTCTTAAAATATGGCTTTAGAGGGAAACACTTCCCGACTGTCTGGGGTGTAGTAAATCAGCCGGCAGTTCATGGGGAAACTGACATTTGTGAAGTTTTCTTGAGTCCTACCAACATGGCCTAACTTCACCCTAATGGCTCCAAAGGCCCTGGCTGAGCCCCATGGAACCAATTTATAAAGCAACAGTAAATGGAGTTTTAACAAATATTTTTATATTGAAATTAAAGTCTTTGGAAACCAGTGAACGTACCAGAATCAAACTGACGCATGCTCGGAGCTTTCCTAAAGTGTTGAAAGTGAAGCCAAATCAGAACTTCGAAATAACCTCATGGCTAGCACCTCTTACCTCTGAACCCTAACCGTTGGTGTTTCGGTACTTTTCGGCCAGCAGAACCTTGAGAGCAAGAATACAAAACCGCAGCGGAAATTAGGTGTGGAGGCAGGGTGAATCTGAGTTCAGGGGGAGCAAGGTATTATTGGAAGCAACAGACTTGTTGCCGTTGCTGCTAGGCTGAGGGGGGAGATGTGTGGGAGTCAGCAACTTAAACTCATTGTCAAGAGAGGTTAAAGAAAATAGCTTTTCCATCCCGTCTGCTTTCATTCCTCTTTAAATGGCCTACAGAAACCTTTCGGTAATGCTACAGATGAGAGCCAGATAAGAGAAAAAAACTTTCAACCTGGGTTGAGCTACTCATTAAATAACTTAGGGAAACGTGTTTATTTCTATTTTAAAATACATGAGAGCTGGTCTGCTCTTCCCCTGGGGACAAAAGAATTCTGTTGCCGAAAATTTATCCTCTATTTAATTAGGATAATGTTCAGATCAGCAGTTTAAACACCAATAAATTAGACTAATAAATATTTAAGTCAGTAATACTTGAAGTTCTTAAATGATATTGTATACTTCATTTCACAGAAAATAACATTAAATACCAAGAGGAATTTGCAAACTCAGTCTAAAAGAAAATCTAGTCTAATCAGTTAATAAGGCCAATAAATTAATATGCCATTTTAAACCATAATCTTTCGTTTTATTTCCTCTAGCTCTGCCCTTGCAGCTTCTCTGCGTATTACAAGGAAAATGCAGAAACGCATTTCACTGCCCTGTAAGAGATTTTTGTAAAGCTTTGAGTCTTGGCTCCAGCCCCCTTGATTCTCTGATATCTACTTTATTTAGGGTATAGCCCACTACTGGCAGGTAGAAAGGCCCTTCTTCACTGGGAGAGAAGCTGAGGCATTGGTCTCACACCAACGTTCCCTCTTCTGTTGCCTTGACCAAAACATCTGTGAGCCCCCGACCATGTGAACATTTTGTTCAGAGGATAAACATTGGCTCATTTTCTCATTTTGAAAGAGGGACCCAACTTCCCCAAGACAAAGTTGGCAAACATTCTGTGAGGTCCTATCTCCACACCGGTGTGGTCAGTGGCAGGAGCATACAGAGCAAACAAAGTTGTGAAAGTACCATTTTACCGCCAGTGGCCAAATTCATACCACCCCTTCATTTTCCTTTACTCAGCTCCCACAGTGGGCTCAGATAATTCCTATCAGTTTAGTTCATTGAGGAGTTTCAAGGGGAACACTTTTCTACTTATGGTACTTTGATTTTAAAGGCCATCAAAAAAGAGCATCCATTAAAATGGGGGTTGGGGGTGGGAATCTAGGATGAGAAAGCTAGTGAGAAAAAAAGATGATGATGTGGTCTTCCGGACTCTATCTGGTTAATCAGGGTTGCAAAGACCAAGGTTTGCCTCAGCTCTATCCAGGTGGCATTAGGCTGGCATGCTGAAATGTCACGACGGAAAATTAATCAGTTTCAGCATACAGATTTCCAGACCTTTCATGCAGGAGTAGGAGGGAGAAGATAAATTTAGTTTCACCTGTGGGTCTATAAAAATGATTTTTAAAAAAGGAAAGAGAAATTTAGGGCATCCTACGAAGGGTACAGGAGTGAATCTCAGAACAAAGTCTTACTTAGGGAAATTACAATTAACTTTTCACCATTCCGCTAGATGTCTTTCTTCCGTGCCCAGTGGCATGGCCCAGTAGTGCAAGGCAGTACACTTGACCACTACATGGGGCTGAGCAAAGCCCTCCCAGGAATATCTCCTTATTCCTGCCTCAGGGACATGAGGATTGTCATCATGTCTACCTCACCATCACCTTCCCTCCTGAGGTGGTCAGTTGTGTCTTGCTGAAAGTGCATTTAACTGCCTGGTAAGAGAGTTTCCTGTCGGAGTCTAAGACGCCTCTGGGGCTGTGCTTGGTGGATATTTTGTGGTTGTTTGCCTACTGCTTTCCATCCTCTGTTTATTTAAGATTTCCAAGCCTTCATTTAAAACTGATTTCCTCTCATTTCAATGGTTTAAATACATGGGCAGAAACAGTGAACATCAGGAAGATAAGGGGAAAAATACAGGTATGACTTACAAAACTGCAAATGAGGGTCGTTAGACTCCAGCCCGATTCTGAAGTTGTGTTGAAGAAACCACAATCTTTTGACTCTTGAGCACTGGCCATTTTCACAGAAGTTCCCTTGCATACAAGGGTGTGTTTGCATATGATCTGGGGCAGGGGTGGGATCAGTAATTACAGTACAGTGGAAATGTGTGGAGCAGCATTGTGACCATCAAAGTTCCAAATCCAGTTCTGCTCAAATCCACATTTGCAGTGCTAGAAATGACCATTTCCAAAAGACTTTCATCTTCATTTATCACTACTCTATCCAAAGATAATACTGCCTGACCCATACCAGAAACCTGTAAGTATATGATAGATGAAGTTAAGAATTTGAGTTTTTGTGGTATCTCAATATTCTCTCCTAGCATTTCGAACCAGTATTCTATTTTAATTCTCTGTTTACCTATTATTTTTTTCTGATTATTTAGTGAGCCCCTAGAAAGAAGGGTCCGTGTCTCATTCATCTCTGTAGTTTCAGAGCCTAGAAGAATGTTGGGCACCCAACAGGCATTCAAAAAGGAATTGACAAGTGATGAATCTGTGAGTGGTTGAATAAATGGTTGAATGGATCAGCATTGCATTCAATTATGCAACCCCTTGCTTGGACATGTGAACACAATGCTCCACTTCCGAGGGTCTTGCTCTCTCACAGGTCCCCCAGGACCCCCAGAGGCTGTGACCATAGATGAAATTACAGATACCACCGCTCAGCTCTCCTGGAGACCCGGACCTGACAACCACAGCCCCATCACCATGTATGTCATTCAAGCCAGGACTCCATTCTCCGTGGGCTGGCAAGCAGTCAATACAGGTACCATACTGGATGCCTGGTGCTAGTGTCTCACAGAGGCTTCTGAAACTCAGCATAATGGACAAAGCTTTGTGGCAGAAGCCAAGGGCCATCAAAGTTCTTACTCAGACGCAGCTATGAATGATACATTATGGCAGTGTTTCCTAAACCTCAGTGAATGGTACTATCGTTTAGTTAATATTTTTCTTTATATCAACTCACATTTATTTGTTTGTTTTTTAACTTGTCCTAAGCTACAATGTCTATGAAATGCTAGGTCTGTGTGTTGGTTATATTTTTTCTTAACATACGTATTAAAATTCATTAGTTGTAAAAATAAAATGCATCAATCTGCATATTACCTAAAATCATCCGTGTACGGCTGTTAATACACTTTGAGAAGCAGTGGATTATACCAGTCTACATAGTCTCTGTAAAGTTTGTCTATGGCTTTCAAGAAACCAGTAACTAAGGACTGCCTGGGCCCTCTTGACTTGGTATCTTTTTTTTTTTTTTTTTTTTTTTGATGGCTAAATTTGGACATGAAGAGGCATGAGATTTTGTTATATGCAAAACTATATGAGATGGCCACACCATCCCTGCCCTTCCAAATTGATTCTAGTTATTTTATCTAGGTTTCATTTGAGGAAGAATGGACAAACAAGTAGTTTTTGCAAGCAAGATACACACTCCTCTGGTCCCCAAGGGTTGGCCGTGCAGTCTTAATGTTTTGAGGTAGAAATAAATGCATGGAGTGATAGGCCTAGTTCTGTGCAATTCAGATGAGTCGTATTGATTTTAACAGCATCATTTTTTTTCCCATCAGCTTATCCAACCTCAGAAATGGGTTTCTGTGTTTCCAGCTCAATCTCTGACTTTATTCTGAGTCACAAGGGTGGCTAGGAAGGGAAGATAGAAAAAATCTGGAAGTTAGGGGATCGTGCTAGCCCTGACTCTCTATACAACTTCATCTTCCCCTTCTGTTAAATGGGCATGATAAGAATTGTTTATGAACCAAAAGAGAAACAATTGTGAAACATTTTTAAGAACAGGAAGTACTACAGAAATATAATGAAAAAAGAAAGAGGATGAAGATGCTGCTGCGGATAATAACGATGGTTAAAAAAAAAACACTAGAATTTGCTGAGCTCTTTTTTTTAGATTTTCTCAACAACATTGTGAATAGATACTGTTATTAGCCTCATTGTATGGTAGGGAAACCAAGGCATGGAAAGGTTAAGAGACTTACCCAAGGTCGGTGGGCTACTAAGTGTGAATTCAAGTTTAGAATCGAGTTAGTCTGACTCCAAAGCCCACACTCTACACCTTTGGAGGCTAGGATTGTGTTAGTGTGGCCTAAGGAGGCTGGCAGCCACTGAATCCTAGTCACCAGTATGATGACCTCAGCTTTGTCACAGGAGACCTCCCTTTGAGTCTTCTGGGCTATATGGGAAATCTTTTTGTTTTGTTTTGTTTTGTTTTGTTTTGTTTTATTTTATTTTATTTTATTTTATTTTATTTTATTTTATTTTATTTTATTTTATTTTATTATTTTTTTGGTAAGTTCTACACCCATTGTGGGGCTTGAACTCCCAACCCTGAGATCAAGAGTTGCATGCTCTACTGACTGAGCCAGCCAGGCACCCCTCACATGGAAAATCTTTATGATAACCAGTTTAAAACTCAAAAAGTTGTTCAGCGAGCATGGAGGCAATGTCCACAGCTTCTTGGCCTCTAGTATCAACCGGTGGGCCATGATGACCTCTTGGGAAGGAGCCCTTCTCCAAATATAGCTGGGTGAATATGATCAAATTCTGCCTCTCTGACTCCTTTTTTTGAGTTCTTCATGGCCTTTCATGTTTTCAGATTATTTCTTGAGATATGTTAGTACAGTTCCTGTCGGTGGCATTATAGATTTGTAACGTTGTTAACTTCATTATTATAATAGGTTAAAGAGCTTGGACCACACAGTCAAAGGTGCAAATCCACTGCAATCTTGGGTCAGTAACCTAACCCTTACAAGGCACGTTTTCCTCATCTATAAAAATGAGGACAGTAATTTTACTTTACTTGTAAAAAGTAAATAGTGTGCCTAACACTGTGCAGTAAATGCTGAAAAATGTATTAGGTGATAGCATTAATGATTACTGTCAATGCTTTGGGGCCTTGAAGACCATAATGTCGTCTGCTGGTATCTGACTTGAACTTGTTAGGTTAGTAAAAGAGAGTTCTGGGATTGCTTCCCTGTAACAGCAGTCATACAGCTTGTCTCAGACTGACTCCAGTGCCCTCAGCACACAGTAATGGTAATGAGGATGGATGGAAGCTCCTATCTGCTTAACGTGGAATCCTATAAAACATCCCCATCTTTTGATGTCTTTCAGTCCCAGAGCTTATTGATGGAAAGACATTCACAGCGACTGTCGTGGGTTTGAACCCTTGGGTTGAGTATGAATTCCGCACAGTTGCCGCCAATGTGATTGGGATCGGGGAACCCAGCCGGCCCTCAGAGAAGCGGAGGACAGAAGAGGCTCGTGAGTAGCAGCAGGACACAGAGAGTCTGTGCCAGTGGCTATAATCTCTTAGGAAAAGGCTCTGAATTCTTCCTGCTCTTCAGCCCTAATGAGGCTCTGGATTAGCACCCCCTTCCCTTGAATGACTTAATGATCAGAAATCAGGCCAGTAGATGCTCAGCTTCAAGAGCTAAGATCTCACTCTTCACTGGGTCTCCTTGTACAGGGAGAGACACCCTGTGCTTAGTTCTTCTGAACACCAACTCTTTCTTCGTGGGTTTGTCACCAAGATTCTTCAACCAGGAATTATTTTTTTAATACACATCCCACATTTCAAATAAAATCAACACACAGAAATCACTAGTTGCAAAAATAAGTTCTTCAGAAATATCCAGTAAGATTTTCTTAGAGTATCAGCCATTCCCAGAAGCTAAGATTCGGAACATCCTGCTAATTCATACAAGCCCGGTCAGCAATTTAGTATGACCCTGTGTGGGCACAGCTTGGGCACAGGGCGAGAATAACATGCATCTGCCTCACTTGTACTCTCTCCTGGGAAGTGGGAGGCTTCCTTGTGGGTCTTTGCACAGCCCCCAGCTGTGATAAGGTGATATGTTTGTTGAAGGTTCCTAAGCAAGTGGGAACCCTGACCCTACTCTTTGGACAGAAATCCATCTAGATTTATGTCATTGGCTTTAACTGAGGGAACAACCCAGTCATCAATTTTTAAATTCTGTCTGGAGTCTTTCATTTACATGATGATAACTAGCTAATCCCCATGCTCTTTTCCCCCTCTAAAACTGTCGTTTAATTGATTCCTCTCAGGAGTCCTGAGGCGGAAGCTAGCATAATTTCCCCTCTTTTACAGAGAAAACTGGGGATCAAAGAGGTTAAGCACAGTGAGCCAGGGGTCAACCTATGTCCACCACTTCCTTCAGCACTCAGCTCAAAACTCACCTTCCTCCGAGAAGCCGTTAGCCCAGCCCTCCTCTGAGCAGCCTCCTACTTGAGAACGCCACTGCACTTCATTCTGTCTGCACCGTGTTGTTGTTTGTCGTTGACGTTGCTCTGTAATTGTTCTGCGTGTGCTCTCGACCCCCAAGACATTGTGAGCTCTGCACAGGCAGAGTGTGTGTTGTCTGTCCTCTGTGTGCCACCGCATGGTTAATAAATGCCTATCCAAGCATTAGAACCAGAACCTCAGTCCTTTCAAACTACTGAAACTCGGCCTCCAGACATGGAGCTGAACTCAATTGGTCAGACTTGTCACATACCTTGTGTACCTTGTTGAATGGGAAACAGGTAACTAACAGCAATTTCCTTGGTACGTTTCACTTCTTTAAGCTGACGCTTTGGGCCACTTGACCACACTGTTTCTGATCTCAAATGACAAAGATATGTTTATCGGCGTATTTGTTTAAAGTGAGTCACTTCAGCCAGGCGACCTTCCTGCCCCTCATTTGCTTTTAACACCTGACGTGACTTGTTTTTTGTTTCCTGCACAGTCCCCGAAGTCACCCCAGCTAACGTCAGTGGTGGCGGAGGCAGCAAATCTGAACTGGTTATAACCTGGGAGGTAAATGAATCATGGAACAAAAGGAACGTACAGTAGTCTAGGCTATTTTATTTTTTCCTCTATGTTAAACAACTCTGAGAAGTTTTCTCCTGTGTTTTGAAGAGCTAAAATTCAGTGGGGTGCAAACACTCCCTCTCACCTAGCTAATGGGTAGCAGGAAAAGATGGTGCTTGCCCATCAGTTGTTGAATTAAGTTTGAATTGGATTCATCACAGAAAAAACAATCATGAAATGGAAGACAACACAAGAAAAAATGTATACATATATATATCCATGAAGGCTGGTTCAAAGAAAACCAGTTTTCCCCTCTTCCTGAATTGATGCATAGCCAATTGATTAAAAACCTCGGCCAGCAATAGATTTGGTGTACCAGCACGGTTTCCTGGCAGTTGACTTTGCTTCTGAGGCCCCCTTCTATGAGGTATTTTTAAAACAACTTGGAGGTAGGTTAGTCACCAATTTATTAAAAATTGATTTTGAGAGAGGAGATTGGAATTTTAGTAAGGATTCTTAATGTTTTTGAAACAAAACTAAGTAGTCCCCGAACTTAAAATATTTCATTTAACTAAAGCCCCAGCAATAAAAGAAATTACTCACCCCCTCCAGCTTAAGTCCTCAGTTCTGAGGGGGAAGATCTTGTCTGAGCCAAGATGAGATCTTCAACGAGATATTTTGTCTGTTTGGCACTGGAGGAAGATTTGTATTGGATGGTACATGTTGCATTGTTGGTTTCTAGATCAACTATCAACTGAATTTCATAGTCATTTCTAAGAACTTCAGAGCTGTGTCTCCCCCATCAAGAAGCCAGGCTGTCCAGTACAGGTTCTCGTTGGGGTTTGTTTGTTTAACCCTACTTCAATACCTCATCCATAGCTAATGTAGACTGATGGCAAGCCCCAAACCTAAGTCTCTTGACAAAACCCAAAGTAAGATAGGTGGGGAAGAATGCATATAAGAATGTTGGGAGGTAGGGTGAAGTAAAACAGTTTTAGCATTTGAATCAAACTGCTGTGATTTCTGAAGACCACCTCCCTTCTTTTCCAGACGGTCCCTGAGGAATTACAAAATGGCAGAGGCTTTGGCTATGTGGTGGCCTTCCGGCCCTATGGCAAAATGATCTGGATGCTGACAGTCCTGGCATCAGCCGATGCCTCCAGATATGTGTTCAGGAATGAGAGCGTGCGCCCCTTCTCTCCCTTTGAGGTTAAAGTGGGCGTCTTCAACAATAAAGGAGAAGGCCCATTCAGTCCCACTACAGTAGTATATTCTGCAGAAGAAGGTATGACTTATGCTGCCTCTCTATATGATATTTGTTCAGTTCTGAGATGTTGTTGATTTTAGGACTGAACTGTCACTCAGGAGAGTTTTACTGAGTCTTACTCAAGTCAGTTGGCTTTCCTTTGTTCTACGCTCTGATTTTCATAATCCAGTGACCAGGACTCTCACCTATGGCAAACGCTAATTAAGAAGGATGTGTGTTAAAGGAATTACTAGCTATGAAAACTTGGTGCTTAAATTCAAGCAGTCCTGGATTACTTCCCTTCCACCTACCCCCAAATTTAGAAGCCAAAGACTTTGTCTTTACCATCTCTAGTACCACTCCCTTCCAGCTATTAATCATGACTCCTCTGTAAAATGATGGTTAGGGTCATAATCACTAAGGGCTGTTATACAGTCATTGGTTATTTGCTCCTTATAATGCCAGTATCTAGAAGTCTATCCTGATGCAACTGATAGAGTAATTACTTTTTCCACACTCATCTGTAGAACCCACCAAACCACCAGCCAGCATCTTTGCCAGAAGTCTGTCTGCCACAGACATTGAAGTTTTCTGGGCCTCCCCCATGGAGAAGAATAGAGGACGGATACAAGGCTATGAGGTAAGCAAGAGATATGTACATTGGGTCTGGGAAAGATCTACCCCTCAATGAGACCTTCAAGACACAGTCTATTGAGAGGAAGACTCAGATTCCCGTTCAGAGGCATTTGTTTCAAAGAACAATGGCTTCTAGTAGACATTAGTTGAAGCATTAACATTCCACTGTGAGATCACCCTTTCTCTGGTACACTCGAGAAATCTTTTTCAAAATACATGTGGGTCTAAGCATTTACAATAGGGTTGGCAAAATGAGCTTTGACTTCTGACACACGCAGTATCACTTGGGCTCAAAATAAATGTGGGGGACAAGCGAGAATTATCCAACAATGGTTGTGCCAATTTTCCATCTTACTATGAAGCTCAGAACAAAAAGGGGGCCCTTCCTATTGCAGGTAAGTTCTCAGAGCATACCAACCCCTTGGCTCTGAAAGTTCTGCTTATGATTTGGTATAAAAAATTAATTCAATCATAACAATCTGCATTTTTAAAAAAGTCAGCTGATGATATTGGAAATATCCCCAATAGGTATGATTTCCAAGGTCTTCCCTTTTATTTTCTCAGGTTAAATACTGGAGACATGATGACAAGGAAGAAAATGCTAGAAAAATACGAACAATTGGAAATCAGACATCAACAAAAATCACCAATTTAAAAGGCAGCGCACTGTATCATTTAGCTGTCAAGGCGTATAATACTGCGGGGACAGGCCCATCCAGTGCAACGGTCAATGTGACAACCAGAAAGCCACGTAAGAACATCCTTGCTCAGAAATATTTTAGGGATTCATCAGACATATCCCCAGTTCATTCCCCATCCCCACCTCCCAATGATCATTTGCATACTAATTGGTATCATTATGTGGATTCAAATTTACCTTAGCATTTTAACTGAACCTTTCCGAACACCATGCAAAATTCATTGCTCCAGAGGACAGAAAGATAAATGTTTTTCTCCTCACTGAGAAAGGCTACTTCTTTTAGATATCAATGTTAGGCGACCAACTGAATCTTTTTCCATTTGCAATGCTGTATCTCGTCAGATTTTAGTGACCTTGAAGACACATATTAGTGCAATAGCCCATTAAATTGCTTCCACTCTTGAATTCTAGTAAGGAGATATTCCTCAGAATCCATTGAGACTTAATAATCTGTGACTTCATATATCTTAATTTTTTTATAGCACCAAGTCAACCCCCTGGAAACATCATATGGAATTCATCGGACTCCAAAATTATCCTGAATTGGGATCAAGTGAAGGCCCTAGATAATGAGTCGGAAGTAAAAGGATACAAAGTGGGTAATTTCTTTTTTGCAGAGGCCCCTAATCCTGCTGTTAGTGAGAACAGTCTCTTCTCAGGAAATCATATGAACTATGTTCTCACTTTCCCTGATGACATCCCACAGCCCCTCTAGGCATCTCTGTCCCCACAGTGGTTTCCTCTGAGTTTTATAAATGGTCCACGGCAATAAGCCAGATGTAGAAAATTGCCTAAACTTCGGAATCAGGCAGAGTCAATCAGAAATGGTTGAAGACCCTGTGGTTGTGTCTTCAAAAACTCTTGAAGAACCACATTTGTAACATCTCTCCTGTCAGCTTTGTTTTGTGCTTGTCCTGGTTGTCTTTTTTTTTTTAATCAACAATATTATGAATGGTTAATCATTTCTGTTCATGTTCGTATAGTTAGAGAGATTTATACAGAGAAAAAGAAGCAAAGAATTTGTAGAAGATTCATTGGCTTGATCCCAGAGTGTTAGCCTGACTTTAAAGAGCTAGAAAAGAAAATGTGAATGGCCTTGGTGCCACAATTAAAAGCAATTGGTAATATCTTGTTTCGTTTCAGTTTGAAGCAACATTCGAGGCAGTGCAATGCAGGCCACACAAAACCAGTCTGTAGGCTATATTTTGTGGCATTTTTGCACAGAGATGTTGAGCGTAGCAGATAGGCAGCTTAACTAGCTTTAACTAGTCAGGAACTAGTTAAAAAAACATGGGACTGTTCGAAAGTAGGTGATAAAACCTGAGCTGGAATTGGGAGTTGACATAGTTGGTGGTAGAACCTTAGGTATTATGATTAGAGATTCAGGAAAATGCTCCCTGTCATGGATTCCTTTTCTTTCATTCACATGGCACGGTGATTTGTATTGTACCAATGGAGAAACATTCCCTAAAAACTAATCTTCAGACCTTTTACTGGGCCTTTTTTAAGAGCAAAGTCTTCTGGAAGGGTCTTCTAGCATATAGCACAAAGAGATAGGAGACCCACATATTGGTCCTCTATTGACTATGTGACTCTAAGTGAATCACTTAACCCCTTGGGATAGCATTTTCTCTTTTATTAAAGGAGAAATTTTCTAGTATCTTCATATTTCTCTGAACTTTTGCGCAGACATTTCAGTTGGGCTATGAAAAAGGGAGAAAGATAGACAGTTCTCTGGGAAAGAGTGTTCCAAGCACAGTGAACCAGATGTGCAAAGGTTCTGAGGTGGGCACATGCCAATGTGATACAACAGGAAGCATGAAAGACTATGATGAATTAGAGATTTTCTCATTGTCCAGAAGCAGCCGTGGCTTCTGAGCTCTTACGTAGTGTTGCCAAACAGTATGGCCATATTTTCCAGTTTTTCAGTAAAACGCAACATTTTTTTCATGTATAATTTTTTGGATGGTTTTAAAGGTGGACATCTAACTTAAAATAAAATAAACACTACAAGAGCCAAACAGTTAAAATATGCAGGATGGTTTTAAATGTGGACATCTAACTTGAAATAAAATAAACACTACAAGAGCCAAACAGTTAAAATATGCAGGGCCATCGGTTTTCTACCCTCTAACCTCCCTTGTTTTGCATTTGTGAAGACAGAGACCAGAGAGGGGAAACAATTTTCCCACACAGATGGTGGCCAAACTAGGCTGAGTTAAGAATATAGGTTGTTGACCTAGACTTGCCTGCATTTGAATGCTAACTCTATCCTTCACTGTTCATGGTACCTTGGGAAAATTGCATAGTATCTTCAGGTCTCAGCATCCTCATCTTTGAAATCAGAATAATAAGGGTGCCGACCTCAAGAGGTAATGGTCTTAGAACATACGGTGTTCACTGGCCCACTGAAGATGTCAGGCAGATCCTCCAAAGCCACCGTAAAGCTCCCCAGGGTCAAAGAGCCCAGGCATCCCATAACATAGTAGGTAGTGACAGAGCTCTCATTGCTTGGAGGAGGACATCTCCAGGTGCTGAGTATATATCTGTGTCAGTGAAGTGGGGAGAGGTTCCCTGCCAGGTTCCATAGATAGTGCTTTGAATCAAAGCACAGGTCAAAATAACACAATTAAATGCTCTGATACCAACCACTGCCTCATCTTTCTCCCTGGTATAGTGGTCTGGAAATCCAAATCACTGTGATGGTTGTAGCCAAAGAGTGGGAACTGCCATAGAACACCAAATCACCTAAATGTTGCTCATTGTAGCATGCAAGGATGTCCCGTGAAGGACGAGGAGCAGAGGAAATCCAGTTTGAGGGAAAGTAGCTGAGAGTCCTATTGTTAACCTTTATTATGGGAGTGTCTCAGTGATTTAAAAACATCCAGGGACCACAGCTGCAAGAACAGAAGCATAGAACTGTGCCCTAAGGACCTTCCCCAGAAGGTCACTGAAATCCAAGGAAATCACACCTTTGGGAGGCAGTGACTTCACTTTTTTTGGGGTATTGATGATCTGGACACTTCATATATTGATCTACATCTAGTAAGAAAATCAGAGATCCAATGGCTCCATTTTAGCGACTTATACTGATTCCCAAGGCAACACCTGTCATCTTTGATAACTTAGGACAAATCTCCACTTTGATGTTTCACCCAGACATTGAAAAATGGACTACAACTAAAATAATTTCAGGTTGTTGATGCTGTCTAATGTGATAAGAACAAAAACTAAACTTCTCTAACTTTTCATTAAAGAAAAAGAACATACAGCGTTCAAACAGAAAGTAAGCATTGAATCACGTTTGCTACTGTTATCATTACTCCCATGAATCCACTCTTTCTCCAGGTCTTCCACCCTGGATTATATGAAATGCAAGCACAGCCTTCAAATCAATCAGCTAAACCGAGTGGTGTAAATAAAGGTTTTACAGGCTTTTATTTAGGTTCCAATGCAGTCCCTAATATTACAAGACTGATAAGCCGCACTGATAACGGGGCTATTTTTTCCTGGAAGTGTTTCTTTTGGATTTATATTTGAAACTGGTTGAATTCTCTGTGCTCTGTCTGGCAAGGACCAGAGGTAAATCAAAGAAGCAATTTATTCCTCAAAGCCAGCTGTGCCCTTGCATCCCATCAGCCAGCCCATGTTCCTGAAGGGCCGTGGTGAGACGCTTTGACACTCCTGAATGTGCCTGAGGATTTATTTGAGCCTGCTCGTTAACGAGGGGATGGCGAGTTTGATACGACTGATGCTCCAGAGAAGGAGGGGGGCGCTTATGAATCTTTCCACCTTAAGGAAATTGTGTTTTCCACCTTGTCTTAGAGAGATATAAATTAAGGTGATGAAATGCCAGGGAACAAATGGGATCTATACCATTTTGAGGGAATTTTATGAATTTTATGTGTGTTTGGTTTTTATCTCAGTAGTGGAGTGGCCTTATCCTTAACCCCAGCAGATCAGAATTTTGAAATGTGAGCTAACCTTTCAGTTCTCAAAGCATGGTTCCTGAACCAGAGGCCCTGGCATTATCTGAGAAGTTGTTAGAAATGGAGATTTTCAGGTCCAACGTCAGACCTACTAAGTCAGAAATTCTGGGGTGGGGTCCAGTGATCTGTGTTTGAACAAGCCCTCCAGGCAATTCTGATACACGGGTTAGATCCCTGATCTAATCCAGGATTTCCAGCCGCATTAACATCATGTCAAACTCTTTTTTTTTTTAAGTACCACAGCCTCAACACCCCCTCCATGGAGTCCAACTCTGGATGGGGCCATAGCAGGCCTTCTGAGCCTCCTCACTTTGGCCAGTTTGAGCTGGAGGACTCTCGGTTTAGGGACCGTCCTCTGCGTTGTAGGATGTTTTGCAGCATCTCTGGCCCCCACCCAGTAAACAGGAGTGCCTCTGTGGCAACCAAAAATGTCTGCGGACATTGCCAAATGCCCCCTGGGAGAGAGGAGCAAAATTGCCCCTCCACCCCCCTCCACTGTGTTGAGAAGCACTGGGCTAGAGTGTCACTATTTTACACATTCCCCAAGTGCTTCTGCCACACAGCCAGGACAGAGAACACTCATCACCCACCCCTCTGTTTCTAACTACCAGGAGAAACTGGAGCTGTTGGAGGATTGTGATTTAAGAGAAGGGGTTTAGGAGTTCTCACCCTGCCACGTACCAGCTCTGTGACCTCATCCAGCCTCTGTTTTCTCATCTGTGCCATGGAATAATAATGCCTGTGTTGTCCAATTGTTGTGACAGTTAAACATGGCGATGTTGATAAGGTGCTTACGTCGCAGTCAACATCGGAAAGTATTTGCGGGATTGTTATCATCACAGTTGTTATATCCAAAAAGGTAGATGCACTTGTCCAGGCTTTTAGATTTTGTTTCTGGTTGGAGTTGGTGGCAATCAGAGTAGGCAATTCAAGGCAGGGGGATGTGTTTTCAGGAGACCTAGTTGGGAACCTCATCAAATGAGCCACCACCCCGGACTCCCATCCAGGGGAGGCCAAGAAGGGAAACATGAGTGGGATTGTGGAAGCTATAGACACTTCTGGAAAGACAGTAATCACCACAGAATATCCCATTTTCCACGTAGCTCAGAAAAGGTTCTGAGGCGGAGGAGAAGGGAGTTCCTGCCCTTGCCTTTCAGAGATCATCTCCCTGTGCTGAAATGTGCTTTCTCTGAAGGATTCGTGATAATAATAATGTGTGATGCCTGCCTTGTGTTTCTTACCTTTGCCAAGGATGTTTGTTTATCTCGTGTTCCCTTTAAGCCATCATAAACACTGTATGTCTTCCATGCTTCCTTTGAGCCAAGTCCATCACTTATATGCAATCCTTATGCAATCTTGAAAATACCCCAGCGAGGTGAATGTCATCGTTTCCTCATCCATGTAATGAAGCTCACATTGTAAATAGGAGTATAGTCACACAGTGGCCAAGTTGATTCTATGGCCAAAGTCCCTCACGTGCAACTGAGCTCTATATGGCCTCCAAGAGGAATTCATTTTCCAGGCGTGTTACCTGAACGTTCCAGAGGTTATGTGAGGCCATACGGTGTGTTGGTTGACAGATGCTACCTCCATCCCCGTGCTGTGGTGTCCTGTAAACTCCTTCCTCATAATGAAACGGTGGCTGCAGACATGTCCCTTGCTATAAATGAGCCTCCCAAGTGTGTGTGGGCAGCCTGACAACCTCAGTGTTCCCACACTTCGCTGGTGCCCAGAGGTGAGAACAAATGAATGCTCCATCTTCGGGGCCTTTGTGAGGACAGCAGGTGACACCTGTTCATTCTATATTGGCAGGTCTTGTACAGATGGAACAGACAAAGCAGCACATCTGTCATTGAGACAAATAAAACATCAGTGGAGCTTTCTTTGCCTTTTGATGAAGATTATATAATAGAAATTAAGCCATTCAGTGATGGAGGAGATGGCAGCAGCAGTGAACAAATTCGAATTCCAAAGATATCAAGTAAGAGTGTCTCTTTCCTCCTCTCCCCCTCCTGCTAGATCTCCTAAGTCTTCCCGATGAGTCCAGGCTTGGGCAAAGTGAAGCCCACAAAGAAAGTCTTCTATGAAAATGGGCAGTACTGTCCCCTTTCAGCAGGCAACTGATGTTTGCTGATCACAGGCAGTTTCATAGAGAAGACAATTTGACTCGTTTTGACTGATTTAATCAGTTCCCAATAAAAAATCAGATTAAAGCAGCCCCAGACCCATCACACAGGTTTTCCCATGTGGACGTGTGGTTTGCATCTACAATAACTGTAAAATTATAGCTCAGAAAGTTAAAAGCATGACTCAGTCAGGAGAAAAAAGCAAAGCATTCTTTAAAATGCTGTAACTATTTGTCTTTAGCAAAACAATATAACTCAATGTCTGTGGCTAAAAATATTTTGAACTTGACACTTTTAATTTTGAATGTGTGTATGTAACATGTACATAAATACATATGTCTATATATAGTCAAGATTATCTTTATTTACAAAGACTGAGCAGTGTGAGAATATTCTTTTTTTGAGCAAATATATATATTCAATCCTGTTTTTTAAATACTATGTTTGCAAATATTTCAGCAGAATATTATTTTTATTGCATGATTACATTTATTTAAAAAAAAAACAGAAAAGGCAAATCCACAGAGACAGAAATCAGATTAGTGACTGGTAGTTGCTGGCCAGTGGTGTGAATATCAGCTGAATGGGTCCTGGGTTTCCATGTGGTGTGATGAAAAAGTTCTGGAACTAGATAGTGGTGCTGGTTGAACAACATTGGAGTGTACTTCGTGCCACTGAGTTGTATACTTTCAAGGAGTTAAAATGGCAAGTTATATGTTATGTGTATTTTACCACAATAAAAAAAAAGATTGCAGCTAGATACTTAAGTGTAGATTTTCATTGGCCTTTGGGTTTAACTGTCTCAAGATAAAGGGCTGGAGATAGAGATTGTCAAGCCATCAGTGAAGACATGGTATTTAAATCTTGGGCAAAATTCTCTCCACAGCATCCTGTGTTTCAGACACTCTGCTAAGTGTTCATCACATTGTTTTTCAGATGAGGAAAAGGGTCTAGTATGTCTTGCTGATACCAAGTTATAGTAAAGCATCCACTAAGCAATTTTAACTTCATCTGTAAAATGTAGATGCTTCTGACCAGACAAGGAAATGTTCATTGGTCGTTTTACCCTTCCCCTGAATTGGAATTTGCTAACATTGACAAATAGAACAAGACCTCGTGGAGACAGAGGCTGCAGCAATCCATGCTCCCGACTCAGGAGTGATTTGTCAATTTCCAGATGAAGTTTATATTTACTGTACCTTTTCTCCACATAAACATAGAGACATTTTTGTCTTTTATTTTTTTTAGAGGTAGGGGAGGAACAGAGGCAGAGGTAGAGAGAGAATCTTAAGCAGGCTCCATGCCCACCGCAGAGCTTAACGCGGGGCTCGATCTCACAACCCTGAGATCATGATCTGAGCCTAAATCAAGAGTCCATCGCTTAACAGACTGAGCCTCCCAGGCACCTCAGCATTCTTGTCTTTTAAAAAAACTGGGGAGAATTGGTCTCTATACCTCAGTAAGGCAAGGACTCTAAATTCTGTTGAAAGGAACCAGAGATGTGGAACCAGAGATGTGGAAGTAATTACCAAGCCACAAAAACACAAGATTGGGGTTTTATGGAGGTTAATTTATCTCACTCTGTTAAAATCTGACTTCATACTTTCTAATCATTGTAAGGATTGTTTGGTTGTTGTTTTTTTTTTAGATTGGTGATTCTTGGTTTAATTCATTATAAAAAACAAATCATAAGCAATTATATTGGTATAATTAATTGATATTAGATGATAAGGATATAACTGTGAAAAAAACATGTTCTCTCCCTCAAAACATGGTCCATTTTGTTGGTCAAAGATCTTACAATCTTGGAGAACCTCGAACAACAGTTGGTAATCTGTTACTATGAAAAATGTAAGACCTATTAGAAAAGGTTTTATTTAAAAGGATGGAGATTATTTTGTTGGGAGAAAAGGATATATTTAGACAGACGTGGATTTGAATCCCAATTCAGCTATTTACTAACTGGTTGACCTTAGACAAGTTATCTTACTTCTCTGGGCCCTAATTTCCTCATCTGTTAAATAATGTAATAACAATACCAGATGTGCTTACATTTTTTGTAAGAATCAAGTGTCCCGTGGCTCTATGCCCAACACAGAGGTAGAGTTAAAAAGGGAACAGTAACTTTTATTTTGCTGCATCATTGATATAATATTCATTAGTAATGTTATTAGTAACATTGAGGTTTCTTTTCACGTTAGATGTAGAATCCTTATTTTGCAAATGCATCAACGGAGGTCCAGAGATGTCCCATAACCTACTCTTAGGTTCCTGGCTAGGTAGTCATAGAACTGATATTAAAAAGTCATTAGGAAATTGTTATTTCTGGTAGGATCTGGCCAGTTCTGCTGGTGCCTAAAACCCTTTGGCCTCGTTTTCCTCTGTAGCTAGGGTGAAGCAGTATTAAGTGAATTTATTCTCTCTTTTCAGATGCCTATGCAAGAGGAGCCGGACCTTCCACTTCAAATGCATGTACACTGTCAGCCATCAGCACGATCATGATTTCCCTCACAGCCAGGTCCAGTTTATGACAAAAGTTATCTAAAGGACTTGCTGTTTATAATATAAGCAACATTTAGCTAGTTGTTTTGAAGACACCCAGTACTAAGTAATATTGTTGTTCAAGTACATCTTATTACTGGAAAAAAAATGTTTTTTGCTTCTTTAGGAATGGCATTATACAGTACTTCCTCAAAGCAAATCTAGCTTTGTCTGAAGTTTCTTTGGAAACTCTGCAATGCACTGAAGACATCTGTAATATGATGTTACCAAAGCAGTTTACATATGTCCTTATATGCATATTTTTTATTATATATTTAGTGTTTTATAGAATTTTTTAAAGTTAACATGAAATGTAGATATTAATTTTTTCCTCTGCTGTAAAATGCTATGGGCAACACAATCATACAATTATTATTTGAGAATATTTGCTTTAGAGAAAGAGTTTGAAACTCTTCTTGGTAAATAAATTACAAATTACTTGTACAGTTTTACAAGATTCAGTGGCAGAACAGCTGAAGATTTGGTCTGTAACTCAAGGCTACTGTATGTAAATGACTCTTTGGACAGTTAATGCATTGGATCAAGTCCTTTTGATATGTACAATATATTTTCCCACCCTGTTGTGAATTTTGTTGTTCAACACAACTCGAGATGGTTTCAGGAATGGCTGCAAACTCAAAACCTAAACTAACTGCCCAAGAGGTACCTTGTGCAATATTCCCATCCCTGAATTTAGCATTGTACAGTAAGACTTTCCTTTCACTCAACTAAGTTAGCATCGTCTTTGTAGTAGCGTTATCTTAGACATTAAATTTGAAGTTACATATACAGTAGTAACATAGACCAAAAGTGACTATAGTCAATCAAGTCTTTCAAAGGATAAAAGATAATTTACTATCTTTAAATGTATCTGTCTTGAATGTACATTTTTTAAAAAGGTAATTCTCTGTTGATGGATTCATAATTTCTTTATATATGTGTATGTCTTTAATAATAGAGCCCTTCTTTTGAATCAAAATCATGTATGGAATTTGGCAAATTTCTCCTATTTCAGCAAATAGTTGCCGCAAAGAATTTTTTCATGACACGATAAAAGATCTTTAGTATAACTGTATGTTATCTTGATGATTATCCTGTTTTGCAGCAGGTAGCTTCGTTGCTTTATAAGCTTTACCTTCTAGGTCTTAAAATCACACATTGGAAAATGACAATATCAAAAAAAATATTCTTTTGAAAAGAACTATTTGTTATAATGGGGGAGGTTTTGTAAGCTGACACTTGTGGAACAGTGCATATAAAAGGCAATGAAATTTTCTATAAAAATTTTCACATGTAAACACTCTGCCACCTTTTCTTCTTTCTCAGAGAGCTCAAATTTGCCTGTAATTTGTCATTTTTGCTTACAAATAACATAAGTTAACTTTTCAACCTTCTAGCTCTATTTATCCAATAAAGTCATAATCAGGATTCCACTTGTGTAAAAACTAGGGCGGTAACCAGAAAAAAATATTGTCAGTATTTCAAGCTGTGTTCCTCTCTTAGTTTGATATGGTTACTTCTATGTTAAAATACAACAGAACTTAAAATCACACACACAAAAAAATCAACAAAACAATAAAATGAATGAAAAAAAAAATGACACCCCAGGTAGTTCCCAACCCCAGTGTAAATGATATTTACCAGTGATCTAGCATATGTACTCTTTTTTTAAAGGTATTGTTAATAAATATTCTGTCATTTGTAAAGATACTTGTCTTTTGGGAGCATTTTTCCTGCCTGCCTGTCAGGGAATTTGTTAGCTCACCCTTGTGCTCGTTGTAATTGGAGACGATAGAGGGACTCAAAAGTCTCTGGCCATGATCCAAAGCTATTCCTTTGGAACTGACAACCCTGAAGACATCATTTCAAATCCTCTTTGGAAGCACAGAGGGTCAAAATCCACAAATAAATATCCTGAAGATCAAACGTTAATATTTCCTCTTGATTAGCTAAGTCTTTTGTATGTTTAACCTATAGGGATATCTGTTGTTTTAAGGTTTCCTCCACCCCATTGCTAAAAGGAAAAATCTAAACTTGATCATTTAAGGCCCTTCTTAATCTAATAACGTAACTTCATACCAGGCTACACTGAGCCCTCACTGGCCCCAAAACACTGCTTGCATTTGGTCTCACCTCTGTGCCTTTTGATCGTGCCCTCCCCACTCTTCTTTCTCACCCAATTCCCGACCGTCCTAGCGTAGCTCCAGCCCCAGCTGTCTGTGAAGTCTTCCCACACTTCAGCCCTTTAGGATGTCTTTCCTGTGAATTAGCCGCAAGCCCTGTCAATACCACTCATTTAGTAATTAATCAGGTACTACTTTTGGAAATCTCTTGTACTGTTATCTTGCATTTTAACTTAACTCCTGTATTGTTACTTAATTTTCCTTGTACTTATGCCTTGTCTTCCCAACTAGATTGTAAGCTCCTTGAGGGCAGGGACTTTGGTCTTATCTTCCATGTACTCTCCATAGTGCCTAGCACAGTGCCTTGCAATAAATAATCATTGATTAATTCACTGAAGGGGTCTTTGACGTAGCATTTTGCATCAGTTGCCCGCCTGTGTGCCACAGTGACCCAACCAGAGAAGACTGTGTCACTGCTTTTGTCAGGTGGTGGAAAGCATTAGAAGGCCTGGCTTCAAACTTTATGCTTTGAAAAAGTTCTTTGTATCTCTCTGCTTCATTATCTGATAAATGAGGACCTGGATTAGCTGTGTCTAACTGAGCTGAAGGTATTTTAGAAAGTGCATCGTAGGCACCTTCACCCACATCTGTCTGATTTGTTGGCTTCCGAGGTGGTTACAGGTTGGGTTCACTGGTTGCAAGCAACGGAAAACAACTGGCTAAGTTGAGCAAACAAAAAGGAATGACACAGATTAGGTCACACGAGCTGAGGAAACGCTGAATGGCCAAGTGTTGGTGAGAATAAGAACCAGGCTACTCTAAGAATCCAGACTGCAGGAACTTTGGAAATTGTATTCCAAGTGCTTTTCTGGAAACGAATTGGCTTTATGATTTTGATGCTACTCCGCTCCATATCCTTGATCACACCAAACCTGCACTCATAACAAAGGGATAGCTGTGAGAGAAAAATTGAGATGACGTTTCCACGAGATGGGATAATAGATACTAGGAAGATCTAAGAACACAGTTTCTATGCTTAGCTATCCAAGGGGACTTCCCTGGGCCCGGGTCCCAAATACTATAGTCAAATGGAATATATTCCCACTTGGGATGGTGACTGAAGCAAGAGCACTAGGAAGAGGCCTATTTGCTTTGGTCATTTAACCATTTCAAGTGCTGACTCTTACCTTCTTTTTGTGTGTGTAAACTACCTAATCTACCTGTGATTTAACTGTTTAAAAGGAAATTCTATTTTGCCAGATAATTGGATTTTCCCAGTGGTCCTGAGTTTTTACAGAGCTCAAACACCCTTTGTACAAAACAGCATCTTTGCTTGGAGGCAGAAGACATGAGTGATAAATTTCATTTCTCAGGTGAGCTCAGAATTCTTCCAGCCTGCGTGATGGGAGCTTCCATTAGCTTTTTATCTGAAGATAGAATGACTGAGTTATTCCTACTTTCAGATTTTTGGTTATTTACATCCGGGAAGCAATGTTCAAATCCTGATTAACCTTTTCCCAGTCTCTTCCACCACCCTTACCTTTCTGCAAAGTATGCTCAAAAACGTTGAATGCTGAGTGATAAATTATAAAAATGACATAAATAGTACATAATTAACTACTAAAATGTCATGTAATTTTTAAAGTAATTTGATGTAATCACCATAAGGTGATTTCTGTACACCATATTGGATTATCCATGCCACTATTTCTCCTCCATTAACATAGATAATCAAGAATTGACTCTATTTTCCTGTTGTTAAAATTAAAACAATTCTCTGGCCAATCACAGTGAGGAGCAAGCCTTTTACAGTGAAAGACTTGTAGTCCATTTCTAGGCACACCCAAAATTACTCCATCAAAAATGAAAGACACTGGACCTTACACAGGCAGCTTAATACAGTGTCTAAGAATATCCTGGCGTCTGACCACCTGGAATGCATTCTGACAGTTGTTACTCACTATATAGGGTAAGGTTTGTAACGTTCTAAACGCACAGCTCTGTAAACATCAGCAACTATTTTATAGATCAGTTACTGTTCTTTTTCTCAACTGACTGAGATAGTCACAAAAACCAGATGAAGAATGCCGATGCTTCCCTTAGCCAAAATGAGTTGAACTCAACACACATGTCCATTATCACCTTTTATTTAAATATTTTCATGTCTTAATATAAATATTTAGTTATTTAACACAATTAATAAAATAAAAATATTTAATAATATTAATATTTATAAAAGAAGTTAGGCAGTAGGGTCCTCACTCAGAAGCCAGCTTTTCCAAAGCCTTCCTCAGTTTCTCCTCGGTATTGACCTCTCATTTGTCTGACTACCAGGGCACCCCATCAGTACCCATATGTGTCTATCATCCCATTAGCTTTTTATTTGTTTATTTACTTGCATATTTATTTATTTGAGAGAGAGAGAGTGTGCACGAGCAAAAGAGCACAAGCAGGGGGAGCAGTAGACTTCCCACTGAGTAGGGAGCCCAATGCCAGGCTTGATCTCAGGACCCTGAGATCGTGACCAGAGCTGAAGGCAGACGCTTAACTAACTGAGCCACCCAGGTGCCCCTATTAGCTGGTATTTAAATCACTTGTGTTCTTGACTACTTCCCAGGCACCAGGCCTGTATCCCCCCAACCCTGACACGAACAAAGCTAGAGGAGGAAGAGTGTCTGGCACCACTTGGAGTGATTTGCTCAGCCCCTGCTCTCCTGGCAGGGTGTGATGACCATATGCCTGTCCAAAAGGAGGCCCCTTTCCCCTCATGCTAAATGGCGCGTGCTGATTAAATGTTCCAATCCCATGACTCAAGTGTAAACGACAATACTCAAGAGAGCTCGCAATTTAAACAAACTCATCCTCTGTCCTTTACCGCCAACAGTTACGGTCAGTTGTCCTACCACTTGCTACGAACAGCGCAAACTCTACCAGGAAATATGTATGTCTTAGGATTTCAACTAACAAAGAGTAATAGCTTAATTTGTTTTTATTGTTTTCAAAGTGCTCTTCACACTAAGAAGTGGGAGACGCCGGTTTTATTCCTTTTTCATTTAGGGAATGGAGGTAAGGAGGTGGTGCTACAAACCCAAAGTAACACAGATGATTAGAAAGTCAGGACCAGAATTTAGAACTCTTAATTCAGTGCATTTCAACACCTAGAAATAAGTTTTTCCTGAGAGAAAGAACAAGAGGGAAAAAGGAGATAGTGTCTTCAATGCTCCTGGAAAGCAGTCAGGAGGACATGGAGTGGGCGAGGGGGAAATGATGAGGTCCAAGCAGAGCACATCAGGGGCTGGTATGTGGGAGATGAAGGAGTCGTGAATCACAAGCAGACTCGGGCACAGCCATTTGGAGGAGCAGGTCCCTGAAGTGGGTTCCAACCAGTCATTCAGGGACGAGTGGCCACCCTCTGTGTACCAGGCACTGTTCTAGCACAGGGGAGTGCTGTGGCTGAAAGACCCCATGAGGGCCATAGAATGAAGGAGATGGAACCCTCCCCCCACCCAGGCCAGAGTGAAGTCACCTGCCTTGGAGTCCCACGGTGGGGGGAAAGCCAAGTCAAGGGACCAGTAGTGGCACTTTGTCACAATACAGAAAAATGTGATGAGAATACTAGCTGTCATCAATTATGCTTCTGCTATGTGCCTGTCTCTGTGCAAATGAGCCTGGTAGTTTAGTTTCTAGTCATTATTCATATTTGACACATAGGTAACCAAGACTAAGAAGTTTAGCGGCATGTCCCAGGTCACACAGCTGATAAAGGAAACCAGGAATTGAGATGCTGATAGATTGACTCAAGTCCAGTCCAAAACATTAGATAGGTTTCTAGGTAGGTAGGAACATAGGCAGATAGACAGATACTGGTTGCCATACAGCAACAAGAAGGGAATAAGGTGGGAAGTTGTATGTGGGTTGTTAAAGAGTGACCAGGGGTTTAAGCCAAGATCCCAGGTGCAGGATTCCTGCAGGAAAACCTCACGTAGCTCAGGTGTGGTGATTTCTCTGCTCCAAAGCAGCCCAGCTTGGCTATTATTATTTTTTTTTTTTTTTTTTTTACTGCAAATGGTGTTTTTGCTTGTTTGTTGTACTGGACTTCAAGCGTTCTCAGAGCTATTTTTCAAACAGGCTATCCTACAAGATCTGAGTTGCCAGATAAAATAGGGATGTCCAACTTAAACTTGGATTTCAGATTTTTAAAAAGTCAATGATTTTATAGTGTATGCCCCATGCAAAATTTATCTGAAATTCAAATTTAACTGGGCTTCATCTATTTTTATTTGCTAAGTTTGGCAACTTCAGGCTTAGAGGATTCATCCTCGTTGAGGTAATTAATTTCTAATGCAAAATTCCAGGATCTTGCTGACGTGTTATCAAATCTCTAAAGGGGTCCATGGCTCTGAGGTATGGAGGGAGATTCCAGAAATGTCTTGAAAGAGGCTTGTCACCCAGAACATAACAGAACTAGTTGAAAAAAAATATGTGGTTGATGTGCCATTTATCACACTTTAGAACAAAATATCTGAGACCAAATAACAGAGTTTGAATCGGCCCAGTCATTCCTCTTTTGTTTGTCAACAATGAAGATGTCAATGCTTTCTATGTGTTGCACACTGTGCTGGGCACTGGAAAACCACAGAAATCAGATTACGGCTTCCCTCTTCAGGGTTCACTGGAGGTGACAGAAACACATGCTTATTGGCAAATGGTGTAAAACGTGTGAACAGATAAAAGTATGAACAGAATTCTGGACCCTTGTTTCTTGCAAAACCAACTCATAACAAGGTAAAGTTCAGTCAAACACAACACATTTTTTTAACCACCACCTCCCCCCATAGAATGATTTTTTTTTTTTTAAGATTTATTTATTTGAGAGAGACAGAGAGAGAGTGGCAGGGAGGGGCAGAGGAAGAGAGAGAATCTTAAGCAGACTCCGTGCTGAGCACAGAGCCTGATGCAGGGGCTTGATCTCACAGCTCTGAGATCACAACCTGAGCTGAAACCAAGAGTTGGGGGCGCCTGGGTGGCTCAGTTGTTAAGCGTCTGCCTTTGGCTCAGGGCGTGATCCCGGTGTTCTGGGATTGAGCCCCGCATCAGGCTCCTCTGCTGGGAGCCTGCTTCTTCCTCTCCCACTCCCCCTGCTTGTGTTCCCTCTCTCATTGGCTGTCTCTCGCTCTGTCAAATAAATAAATAAAATCTTTAAAAAAAGAGAGAGAGAGAGTTGGATGCTCAACAAACTACACCAGAGAGGTGTCCCCCACCATAGAACTATCTTTATTGATTAAACATATTTCCCAAATTGGTTGCTTTGCTTTTAAAAAAAAAAAAAAGGAAGAAAAGAAACGGCATGCTCAAATGTAACATTTTGGATCCATTAAGCTATGTACAGATAAATATTGGCCCACAGTCCAAACCTGGCTCATTGCCTGGTTTTTGTAAATAAAGATTTATTGGAACACAGCCACACTCATTTATATACTGTCTGTGGCTGCTTTTGTGCTATAATGGCAGAACTGAGAAGTTGCCGTGGAGAACAGATGGCTCTCGCAGCTGAAAATATTTTCCATCTAGCTCTTTAAGAAGAAACTTGCTGACTTTTGAACTATGACACCAGTACTTCATTGCTGACATCTTTCCTGCGATTCCCCACGCCCCTTCCCAGGTTTACATCGTCTTTCATTGCATCACCTGGCAGGGACAGAGCTTTGCTTTTAGTTTAACGAATGAAACTAATCTGATAACACACCTTCATGGTGAAAAGAGTCCAGTAGAACTTTAAGTTAACACACATGGGCCACGTGGGCTAATTTTGCTCCACCTGCCACCCATTTATCGCGAGCCCTATGGGTAGTACTGGCTCACGGAAGTTCAGCGAGAGCCCCACGGAGCCCGAGTGATGACCGGCTGGTGAGGTAGAGAGAGGCGTCTCAGGAACGCGAGCCACACCAACTGTGAGTTCTTATTACTTCATTTCTAAGCTTTAGTGATGGTGTCGTTTCTGGCTGTTGCTGTACAGCTTTAATAAATGAGTCTGCCCGTTAGAGCGTCGTTCTTTCGAGCTAAATTGAATATATGTAGTTTTCGGTTCGGCTTCGCTTTTAAGAAACCCACTTTGTTTTTTACTGTCCCGCAAAATTCAGCCAGTTCCAACTCGGTGGTTAAGTACACAGCCAGGACATTGTTCTTGACCTCAGCGTGTCTCCCTTTAAATGAGACCCCGAATTTTTAAATAATACAGTAAGTGATAAAATAGACTCAAAATGAAGTTACCTGGGGAACACAGAGTTTTCCTGGTGGCAAAGGACTGAAATTATAGAAGATAACCGTCAACCGGTGAAGAAAAAGACCGGAGAAAGCTGACGCGGGGGGATGGAGGGACGAGAGGGCGTGCTGTTCGTTACGGAGGGGCGCTCCTTCGGGATGTGGCCAGGAAGCCACTGAGGAGCTGCGTCCCAGGGGACTTCGCATTGACAGCAGCTTTAACTTGAAGGTGATAGAGTTATCTGTGGGTCTTGGACGGGGGTGATGGAGGCAGGTGTGATTTTATGTAGGTCCTTCCAAGAAAGACAATACTGGAGGCCAGGATTTTAGTCGAGTTGTAATGGTCCTAGCTGAGAGATGATAAAAACAATGTTGGGGACAAAGAATGAGAATATGGCGGCGGGGAATGAGAAATGTGCTCCTGTTCGATTTGCGGACTTAGACAATTCGCTGTCGTCTGTGTGAAACAGTTCTCGTTCTGAAGAGAATTTACATTCACATGTATTACCTAAAACACAGGGCTACTGGCAAAAAGATAAGATTGTCTTCTGGTTCAATATAATATTCTTTGAAAAATGGCTTTCAAAAAGTTTGTATCCTGGAACTTGATTTGCAGGGTGTGGAAGCAGGAATAGCTATAGGGTCATTGTCACAAAGATCCTTGGGCTAACACCAAGTCCTGTTCTAATTAGGGTTCCTGTTCTAATTAGGGTTTTCACCTTGCCTCGTGCCACCAAAGATTGTTTTCGGTTCTCTGTTCTCGCTTCTAGACACCTACTTTTTCTTTAACAAATTAGCACCCAAGGTTTATTAATTCCACCAACAGATGGTCCTGACACATACAAGTCTCACCATGAAAACGTTTGGATTTTTAATCAGGATGTTCCTCGCCCGTGTGGAATTCTTGCCCAGCCTGCATAAATAGCTTGAGGCCTTGAGCATTTCAATAAGGCTCAGATGGTTGTGCTGTTGGCACACTGAACTCCCCCTTCGAGTCTCCCCGGCACTTTCCCTATGCTACGCTCAGAGAATTCCAACTGCCAAAGAAAGACATCGGACTAAAATCCTTATTGGAAAGGCTGTCTTAGAGAAGCGCTGTTTGTTCTGAGCATGCGACTGAAGGCTCTTTGGGAGACAGCTGGCGCTCACTCCTGTCCTGGTGGAAGATGTAAAGAGGTGGGTGCCAATGTCTAATTGACCTGTTGATGGGGGTATTTACTGTTAAGAAAATGTTCACACTCTGATTTGTCATGACAAAGCCAGCGAAAACTGGACAGACCACTTAAAACATGCCACATCCAAAGCCTAACTCCTTTTATACGGCATTTCTACGTCACCACTTAGACACATCATCAGCAAAAAAGGACTAGGGTACACCAGCCAGATGGTCGGGCACACATGTGTGTCCTGGTTATTTCCAATCATCTTCTCATTAGACACCCGTCTTCCTTTCCATGATATTATTATAGGCCTTGGTGATCTCTGCCAAATATCACTCAGTTCCAACTACATGCAAGGCCCTGTGCCAGGGTTGAAAGGGTCCAATGGTCCTAGACAGCACAGATAAGAGGATGAATTTCACATGAGCGCCATCCTCCTGGAGCACACAGTCTGGGGAGACCTCCAAACTGTGAATGGTATATCCTACAGTGCAGTAGCTCCGAGAGAGGGCTAGAAGCCCAGAGTGAAAACCCAGAGGTAGGCTCAATCAAACTGCTTTTTAAGGCTTCGCAGAAGAGACATGGGATTTGGGTTTCAAAAAAATGAGTAGGAGCTGAGCAGTGAGGAAGAGGAAGGTCCTAATGCACTGGGGAGACCACATGGTCCACACTGTGTTGCTGCTGAAACACACAGACCAAGATCCAGATGGTGGTGCTGGTTTTGTACCTAGGTGTTGGCTGGTACTGAGGTTGAGGGAGGCATCTCTGATGTGGAACACCACACCCAACAATGAAGAAGCAGCCAAAGTGGGGGCAGCTTCCTCCTTCTCTTCCAGACTCCTAGCAGAGGCAGTGGCCATTACCCTAGGTTTCCAGGTTCTGGTTTTGAAGGACGTCAGTCAGAGAGCGATAAGCCCCAAAGGGGGCAATTTGGGGCAGGACTTTTCTATCACTTACTCCTGCAGCAGTTGGTTTCCAAATTTTGGTATTCATCAGAAACAGCCAGGGCTGCTGTTCATGAAGTGTGACTGGGAAACAAGCATCAGCATCACCCGGGAACTTATTAGAAATGCAGAATCTCAGACCCCACCCCAGATCTACTCAATCTGAAACTGAGGTTGGGGCCCAATGATCTGTTTTAATGATGCCTCCAGGTGATTCTAATGTACTGGCGAGTTTCAGAATGTCTAAGAATGTTCACTAAAAATACAGGTTCTTGAATGCCATTCACAGAGATTCTGGATCAGTCCGATAATCAGACATTTTGCCAGTGAATGCAGCACCTCCATGGGCCATGCCCTCCTGGTCCCACCTCTAAGCAGGCTTCAGCTTTTTTCCAGCAGTCCTGTCTACACTACTGGGTTCATTTGAGCCTGGTATTCAATGCTTCAGTATGCAGTTTCTTCAGTGATCTCCCCTGTAAAATGCGGCAGTGATACAAATGTTGTGGGCTTCTCGGGATTAGAGATGATGTGTGTGAAATATCGGGTATAGTTCCTAACCCTGGGCATCTTAGCTCAGGCTGCTATTACAAAGAACCATACTCGGGGTGGCTGATAAACAACAGGAATTTATTTCTCGGTTCTGGAGGCTGGTGTCCCCAGTTCAAGGTGCCAGCATGGCAGGGTTCTTGGGAGAGCCCTCTTAGTGGTTGCAGAACTCCAACTTCTCCTATCTTTATGTAGGGGAAAGAAAACTCCTTGGAGTCCCTTTAAAAGAGCACTAATTCCCTTCATGAGGGCTCCACCCTCGTGATCTAATCACCACTCAAAGACACCCCCCCACACACCTCCTAATCCCATCACATTGGGGTACAGAGTTTCAGTATGAATTAGAGGGGGATGGGCACAAACATTCAGTCCATAGTACTTGGAAACAGGCAGTAACTGATAGCTGTCATACTGCTGTCCCTATTGTTCCGGGTCTAACTCCCTGCTTGTTTCAATGGATGGTTACCAAAAGAACACCCTCTGGAAGTACTTGGTACTCAGTGTGCCCCATTATTGAATCCACTTGACTAAAACAACTCTGGAAAGCATATAAAGTGTGTAGCCATACAGGGGGTTCAAAACACTGTGACCTTGTTTCCCTGTCCTAAGCTTCCTACTCCAGGGCCACGTACCATCAGCACTGTTGGGGTCCTTTTGAGTACTCACTGTTCCCTCCTACCTCCTCTCTGCCCTGGACACACCTGTATGTACTTGGTTCTACCTGTAGCCCACTGCCCATCACCAAGGCCTCCAATCTAGATGCAGACCCCTAGAGGAGGATGTGGAGAGGATGTCTAGATTCGGATGTTTGATGGGATGCTCGTAGGATTGACCCAAAACTACTGGACCAGCACCCGACAATTGCTTTAAAATATGTGCAAGCCAACATCTCTCCAGAAAGTTCATTCCTGATTGAGCAATCCCCTTCCCAACCCAATTCTACCCAAGGCCTTTCTCAGTATCTTCCCAAATATCCAGGCTGCCTTCAAGAATATAATCTCAAACAAAATCGCAATCTCTGCTTTGGTATGGAGTGATATGTTAGCTCTTCATTTTTTAATGAGTTTGCCTCAAATCGTGCTTCCTCAATCATATCTGTAGGTAGTCCCCCACCCCACACACACTACTTGAAAGAAAACGTATTCTAGAACTCAGGGGAAAACAAAACAAAACAAAACAAAAACACCACAGGTCCCACTTGCTCTGGGAAAGACAGCCTCGACTCTACATTCGTAATGAACTCCAGGCTGGGGCAGAGTGCTTCCTTGTGGATATTTCAGTTGAGTATTACCATTGGTAGCTTCAGCTCTACAACCTTCCCTGCCAGTTGACGTCGGCCTTAAAAACTGTCTCTTGCACAGAAGTTTGAGGTAAGTAATGTAAATCGCAAAGATTGGCAAGGGAGGAGTAGGTGCCCTGCAGAGGGGGAAGGAAAGACCTGGCAGAATGGTCAGGTTGAGCAATCACACCGAGCGAGCAAGGAGTTTTTTAGGAGGCATCCACGCTTTTAAGAGATCTGTCTGGCCGCATTGCCTTGCAGCTAAACTGAGCGTTCAGTAAATTCGGAACTCTTCTTTGCCAGGAAACAACAGTTCCCGTTCTTCTTATCACTGAGGCATGTGAGTGTGAGTTCACTTTTGAGAACGTTCCAGTGCCAATCAAAACACGGAATCTTCCAGGGTCTCAAGTCCAGGCTCTTCCACATAACTTATGACTTCAATTTCTGTTTCACTGGAAACCGTTTTCTATAAAACAAAACATCCTCCCTTAGATGTCTTTAAGTACACTTTTTCTTCTCTCAAATTTCTTTACAATTGTTTAAGTGTATTTTGCTTATAAAAATAGTAAATGTTCACTAAGAAAATATGGAAAATAGGAAGAAAACAAAACTCTATCCATCAACCTATCTCCCACACACAGCCCATTGTTTCTCTCCAGCCTTATTTTCTAGGTACAAAGTTACCTTTACAGTTAAATGAAGGCAAATGGATAGTCAGCTTCATAAATTGCTTTCTGTGTAACATCATGTAATATTTTAAAATATATATTCTTGGGCTGCATCATTGAATAGTTCCACCATTTTTCCTTCATAGTTTATTGTAATCTCCCCTTAAATTTGGCTGTATTTGTCTAATTTGGGCTATTATAATGCTATTAATGAGAAACTTTGTGACAGAAATCACCTACAAGAGATATTTCTCTACCTTGCTTCCTCATACAACACATTTTTTAAAAAAGACTTGATTTGAGAGAGAGTGCATGTGCATGCACACACATGGGGGGAGATGGGAGCAGAGGGAAAGGGAGCAGGGATCTGAGCAGGGAGCCCAACGCAGGCTCAATCCCAGGACCCCGAGATCATGACCTGAGCTGAAGGCAGATGCTTAACCGACCCAGCCAAGCAGGAGCCCCTCATTTAACACATATTTAATACCTATGATACCTACTGTACCTTAGACACTGCTGTGCATTGAGTATGTGGTGACAACCAGAGCAATGTGCTCTCTGCCTTAGGTACTAGAATTTAAATGGCTTATATTTAATTTTGGAAGGAACCCTCTCTGGCTACCATTGTAGAAATAAGGAACAGCTGGAAACTGCTCTCTAACAAACCTGAAACACAGGACACAACTTTTTTATTTTTTTTTTAACAAAAAGCCGCCGCCTTTGTAATTGATAAGGGTTAACTTCTGCCCCTCCGTCTTCACTCCCACCTCTCCCTGTCAGTACCTGTCTCTTGAACGTTACAGAACAATTTCTAACTTGGGTCTGGACAAGCAAAAAATTGCTTAATGAGAGCTCCGGGATGGCAGATACCCTCCAAATCCCAGGACTCTGGGTACCCACACCAAGCTCAGAGACGCAGTTTGTAATTGCAAGCAGAAAACTTCCTTTCCCACACACTAAAGGCTTCCTGGTGGGATGCAAAACCAAAACCATCATTTCCAATAGCACTAATTGGTGTCTCCCACCCCCTTGTAGCAGAGGCCCCAAGAGTGAGTCCGAAGGACTTTACCTTCAGAGCTTCAGGCTGGGGCATATTCTCCCAGGCGGAAAATTGAGAGCATAGGCTGAGAGCATTATAG
This sequence comes from Ursus americanus, assembly GCF_024610735.1. Classification (NCBI taxonomy): domain Eukaryota; kingdom Metazoa; phylum Chordata; class Mammalia; order Carnivora; family Ursidae; genus Ursus; species Ursus americanus. Next base: position 14,156,801 of record NC_142140.1, on the reverse strand, counting down.
GGCAATGCTTCATTTTCTGAGTTCTATATGCTATCTCTGTCAGTTTGTCTCTCTTTCTTATGCATGAAACTCGGCAATGTGAGAAGTAAGTTGTCTAAGAGGAGCCTAGCAGCTCTGAGCTCTGACGTTAATCCTTTGCTTATTTTGAAACCAGCTTGTCGACCCCAAGTTATTTTGCACACATGACTTGATTTTAATTAACAACAAACCACAAGCTTATACAATAAGCTCTTAAGCCAGTTTCTTTCACCAACCTCAGAATATTAAAGAAAATCTTTGGGGGCTCTATAGGGAAATTAGATATCAGCATTAAGATGTTCCATGAAGAGGCAACAAGACAAATGACTTGACTGGGCTGCTAAAATCAAATGTAGGTTATCGGGGATGACTATGCTGGAGCAAGGAGGGATTGACGGCACAAATTCAGATGAAACCAAACAAGGTTTCTCTATGGGATCCACTCTTTTTCCAGAAAAGCTATGGGTTAACAAAAGCAAAGCCCCTGTTCGCTGGTAAAGGAGAGCACGGGCTGTTGGGACAGAATGGTTCTTCTGTCTGACTCAATTCTTTGCTTGACTAGGTTCGTAACTACTATGGTCTATAATTATTCCAAACACCCAAACTGAAAACTCTAAAGGTCACAGCTTATCGAAATGATCCATTTCAGTGAGGGTTTGACCCTTAGCTGCTCTACAATCACCAGGTTATTCATCCGTTCATGAAGCACTACATTGGAAAGCTAAATTTGTTAATACAATAGCTTGATCTACATGAAGGATCAGCAAACTACAGCCTGTGGGCAGAATCTGGCTTATTGCCTGTTTTTGTAAATAAAGTTTTATTGGCCAGAGCCAAGCTCATTCATTTGCATACTGTCTACGGCTACTTTCACACCACAGCGGCAACACTGAATAGTTGAGAGAAACCATTTGGCTGTTAGGTATTTACTATCTGGCTCTTCATAGAGAAAGTTTGCTGACCCCTAATCTAAATAACCACTTAATTTAAGGACGGATTTGACAAAGTGTATAATAATAACTGTACACTGGAAATCACAAAATATTGCTGAGAGAAATTAAAGAAAACCTAAATAGATTGATGATATTTTTTGTTTGTATGCTATGATGCTATGTCATGTTTACAGATTGGGAGACTCATTTTTAACATGTCACTTTTCCCCACATTAACCTACAATTAACACAATCCTAATCAAGATCCCAGCAACTTTTTTGGTAGAAATTAATAAAGTTGCTCTAAAATTTATACGGGAATGCAAAACAAAACACCGAGAATAACCAAACCAACTTTGGAGAAAAATCTCGTTTGGGAGCACCTGGGTGGCTCAGTCAGTTGAGCTTCCAACTCTTGGTTTTGGCTCAGGTCCTGATCTCAGGGGCCTGGGATGGAGCCCCGAGTTGGGCTCCACACTCAGCATGGAATCTGCTTGACATTCTCTCTCTCCCTCTGCCTCTCCCACTCATGTTCTCTCTCTCTCTCTCTCTCAATTCTTTTTTTTTAAGATTTTATTTATTTATTTGATAGAACATAAGCAGGTACAGCAGTAGGCAGAAGGAGTGGGAGGAGAAGCAGACCCCACTGAGCAAGGCGCCTGATGTGGGGCTCGATCCCAGAACCCTGAGATCATGAACTGAGCCAAAGGGAGATGCTTAACCGACTGAGTCACCCAGGTGCCCCTTAAATAAACAAATCTTTTTTTAAAAAATCCTGTTTGGAAGCCTTACACTACCTAATCTCCAGGTTTGCAATAAAGCTATAGTTATCAAGACCGCATTGGCATAATGATAGACAAACAGATAAATGAAAACAGATAGTCCATAAGTAGACCCACACATATATAGATAACTGATTTTCAACAAAGATGCCATGACAATTCACTGGGGAAAAGGATGATTCTTTTTTCAGAAAATGATGCTAGAACAATTGGGCAGCCCGTTGCTAAGTGAGCATTCAGGTAAGCCTAAGTTTTGAATGGCCAACAAGGCCTAAGGAAATGCATATTTAGGGAAGTAATTTGCCTTCTCTATGGTCCTTTATCCTAAGGAACTAGGAAAAGTTCCTCTGAAAAATGTTATTGATTAAGGTATCCATGTGCCGTAACACAGGTTCTTAAAACATCAGGGCTCAACAGGACATTGGACCATCTCATCTCTGCCCCCTGACTATAGAGAAAAGGAAGTCAGGGCTCCTAGGAGTGAAGGAATTGCCCCAGCTCAGTTAAGAGACGGCTGATAGAAAAAATACCAGCCTGACTGGTGAGGACACTTATAGCTGAACAGGACATTTCTAATATCCCGACACTAATGAACATACATAACATAACATTGAGCCAAAGAGCAGAATGACTAAAGCGACATAAAGTCACTGCCCCCCCCCCCCCGGGTAGACACTCTGCCTTGGAATATGGAAAACCAGTAACCTGATGACCAATCCCTGGAGACCCAACCCTGGGCAGATAGAACCCATCATAAGAGCCTTCAACATTACCTCAGGGCTGACGATTACAAAGATATCCTTAATACTGTTTTTTGGTGCTGGAACCGGTGGAAACAACCTGGTCCATAAGTGACCTCTGAAAACAGAGTAAAGCAGAGAATTAGGTGAACAAGAGCATCCTTTCTTGTCTTTCAGTATCTACTCTACAAATTGACCTAGTTAATCTCAGGACTTGCTGTTCTATAAATTCAAAACCTTTATGGACCAAGAGTTATAAATATCTATATTGTAATAGTAGTTGGGCTATGATGTGGCTTCTGAATCACCCAAGGAAGACATGATGGTAATTGCTTTGTGTTGGTCCATGTTTTCGGCCTAATTTCTGAACATGGGTGATGTGTAAGGCCCTCGGTGCCCCACCGCTGACCCATGCTGGATCCAGCTCCACACCCACCTGTCCTGGCTCACAGAATTTACTTTTTCCTCTCCTTTGAATTGCCACCTTCCACCCCACAGAATGTAACATGTATAATAATGAAGATCTTTAAAACCTAAGTAGTTTTCTAAATTATGAAAGGACTGAGACAGAACATGTCCTTAAGCCTCCTGAATGGCACTTTGCCTTGCTGACTGCCAAAGCGAGTGAAGAGTTTTCATGGGGCCATTTGCAGGCTCGAGGGTTGTTCACCAGATCTGCATGACCTTTCTACAATCTGAGTTTGACCAAAGGACAATCGGCCACTCGGGGACCGGGTGATCAAAGGGTGAGGGTGGGAGCTGGCACTTCCTCATTGGAGATCAGACCATGGGAGGCACTGGGGTGATTTCAGTCTCCCAAGCTATAAAGGGAATCTGCTAGTGGCTCAACTAGGACAACCAGATACTGAGTGGGAAGGCAGTAAAGGAATCAAAAGAACACAAAAGTAAAAGGTTTCGCAGAAATGACTACACTGTTGTCAAATTCAAGAAGGGTGCGTCATGGCTGAGGGGCTGTGTTGTGCTCTGTCTGGTCTCCATAAATCACCTAAGGATGTTTCTCATTTTTTAAATTTGGTCCATACTCCCCTTGGAGAGGCAGTCCAGAGGACCCCAAAGCGCTGTAAATTCCATCTGATAATAGGCACCCTAATGGAGGCACGGCCGAAGTGTAAAAATTCAATACTCAGACCTCATTGGAAACATTGAAATTTAAAAAAAAAAAAACAAAAACCTACGTTTTACAGATGAGGGTGAAAATTAACACGAGGAAGCAGATGGTTGCCATAAGCACAATTAGAAACCATTCTGTGGAGAGCTTCTGATCATCATGTCCTGATGGAAGAAAAGAAAAAAAATCAGAGATAGAATCAGCTGCAGATACGCAAAATGACTAGAGGCAGGCATCAAGAAGCTTGGGTTGGAGTTGCCGATACTGGGTAAGGCTAGGCGAGTAGCTTAGCCTTCCTGAGCCTGAGGTTTCTCGTGAGGGTGAAATGAAGCCACTTTTAATATTAAATCATTATTTAGGCAGTCTGCAGATATTTATGGACCACACTTGATGTAATAATGCCTCCTGAATCTTGGAGCTTATCCATTTTGAGTGAGTAGTAAGGTTTTTAGATGGAAAAGCTATAAGCGGTAAGCCCTCTTAACCATCTAGTTGCATTATAATAAAAATAATATACAAAGTTGGAAACTTAACTTTTAGAGGAAGTAAATGATGGAATAATACTCGGAGTTAACCCTAAAGGCATCAGACGCTGCTAGAAGTACTTTGCCATCTTAATTATGCTCAACACCCCTTAACCATTATTCCCATTGCACAGATAACAAAGTAGAAGCAAATTGCCATCAAGCCAGTACAGAAAGTGTAAATATGTTGCACACCATCTTACTCTCCAGTTAAATTCGCTTCTCATCTGCATTCAAGGACGGATTCTTCTATTCATTTTGACAATATCTTTGGGGTGTGTGATTATTTTTTTAAGGTACTGGAAAAGCCCCAGGTCCTTAACCACATGGTTTTGAAAAAGGTAATGTACTTGATAACTGCGTGATTCACTTCCAGAGAATAAGGCAAATCCTGCATTATCTCCCTGGATACAAGTTTGCATTCTGTGGGAGAGGCCACTCACTAATTCATTCCTTTATTCACCCATTTAACAAATATTTATCAGACTCCCATTATACGTTTGGCACTGCACAGGTTGCTGGGCGCTGGGTTAAAAGCACACATGTGGGTTCTCCCTGTGTGCTATTTAGATCCATCAAAGAAGAAAGGCTCTAAGCAAATAATGACACAGGTAATGACTTAATACCAGGTGTGCTAAGCGCGTGGGGGATGTTCAAACCACGGTGCACCAGAAGAAACTGGTCTCAACCCTCAGTTTGCCATTAACGGTTTCTTTTATAAAATGAAAAGCGAGTAAGTAGAACTTTCAAGTCCTTGTAAATATCCTAAGACTTCCAAAAGCTCCAACATAACTTCAAACTCAAAACATTCATATCAAGGGGGAGAGATGTCTTGAGGATTTAATGCTAGTGAGTCCAACTTTGCCTTGATCTCTTGCTTTTTAGCCTACTGAGAACTCTTATTCCAGGTTTATCTTCTACTTCCCCAAAGCTTTAATCTCTCCTCCTTCATCTCTTTCCTTCTGCTTTCAAATATTCATAGAGTCCTTTATCTTGAATAAGCCATTACTTTGCTCTGCCATCTCTCCCAACTATCATCAAATACCTTCCCACTTTATTTCGAAGCCTAATTTCTTGAATAAGGGATTCAGGCTGCTTCATTTCCCACCTCAGAAACTGCTTTTTTTTTTTATTTGCTGCTAGCTGCCTCCAAATTGAATCCAAAGGACACGTGGCTTCTTTTTCCAACTTTATTTTGCCCTGCCTGCTTCCTGAATTTCAGACTTGATGGCTGAGCCCATCCTGAAACTAAGTCATTGGCTTTTGCACCCAACATTCCCCTTCCTCGGTGGCATTTCCTTCTTCCCTTTTTAATTTCAACTGACCCTCTTGGCTCAGCTCTGGATCCTTGGGTCGTTCCCACTGGCAAGTTTGTTGAACACGGCTGCATCTTTTAATTCCGTGTGTTCTTCTCCCTGGTCTTTGCTCCTGGCCCAGCCCTAACAACACAGCTCTACTTCTAGATCGGAAACTGCCCAGAGGTGAAACCCACGGAGATGGTCCTCCAAGCTGCCAATGTTGAAAACTAAACTTATGCTCTCCTTCACATCAGAATGCCTTCTCTCACCGACTTCCCCATGATGGTCTGCATACTGGGATCCCTGGAATTTGCTATGATTCCTGCTATTCTCTGCAGCCCTGCCTCCTTTCTCCACTGACTCGGTTTACATGGTCGCATCATACCCGCTCACAAAAGTAAGAGAGGCCTGCCTTTGTCTCACGCGTGCATCCTTGCCTAGTGTGGAAATCTGGATTCTCTTCTTAGCTTGCGGTGGAGGTCGCCATTCTGGGCCTCCATTCCCTCATCTATAAAAACAAGCAAGTTGAAATACACGATCCTTAAGATCTCTGCCAAGTCAGCACCTTTTCTAATACCACTGACTCCATCCAGGCCACTGTCCTTTCCTATGAACTTACCTTTAACAAAAGTGATCTTAGAAAAGTAGTCATTTGTGTGGTTGAAGTTTTGAAAATTGTCATCACATATAAAAAATAAAAACAGTATTCTGAAGTAACTAAAGCTTATTTTCTGTACATATTTTTTTTTGAGTGTTCATAGGTCCCAGACACTATGCAAGGTGCTTACTCTGCATTTTAGTGTAATTCTCACAACAGTGTGTTGAGGTGGGTAGATGGAGAAACTGGAACAGAGAAGGGCCGACTCAGTCCACTGAGGACTCAGCTAGCAGGGGGAGCTGGGATCCCAGCCCGGGACTGGCTGAGCGGGAATCCTCTTAACCATGATGCAGGAATCCCATTCCACTGCCCATCATCCCCAAACTGAGGACACACGGCACAGGCAGGAGCTCCACTTAGGACAGCCTAAGCATTTCTGTCATTGAACTCTCTCCTGAGAGTCCTCTCCCCAGCTAGATCCACTTCCCTGCAGGGAAGCACTGTTTCACTGCTGGGTCCCCACTGTTGGATATGCGAAGTTGACAGGCTGCGCGCTGACAGGAGGGGGCTGCATTACAAACCAGCGTTCCCCCTGATGTTCTCGGGCTCCCATTGGGACTGAATCACTTTATTTAAAACCTAGGACCATAGTATCTTTTTTAAGTTTTAAGGGGGTTTTTTTTGGTTTTTTTGTTTTGTTGTTTTTTGTTGGTTTTTTTGTGGGTTTTTTTTTTTTTTTTTTTAGAGAGAAAGAGCACACGCAGGAGGCAGGGGAGGAGGGGGAGAGGGGGAGAGAGAATCTCCAGCAGACGCCACACGCAGCACAGAGCCCGATGTGGAGCTCAATCTCATGACCCTGAGGCCATGACCTGAGCATAATTGAGAGTCAGGCGCTAAACCGACTGAACCACCCAGGCACCCCAAGTTTTAGGTATTTATATCTGTTATTTGACAAAGAAGCATTAGTCACACTTTGTAAAACGATAAAAACGTGATACTCAAGGAGGCAAAACTTTTATTTTCCCAAATGCCACAGATACTGAAAGGCTCTAGGACTAATACACAGTTGTCTTGGTTAGGACTGAGTGTCCTGTTAAACCTGGCTTTTCTTGCACTAGCTCATAGCTAACGTGGAGAGCAGCTGAGATGAACTAATACCGTCAAATACCATCCAGCTTTCTTTCCTAGGCTGATGTCCTGAATAAGGGATTTTTCTGCTTCATTTCCCCATTTCTGAAACCCAGCATTCCATACTCTTAACCATTATTCCAGTACCTTAATAAGTACATTCAGAAACTCCAGACTCCTATTCCATGGATGGAATATAAATGTAGCAAGGGGTATGTCAGCAGAAAAAAAGTTACCCTGTTTACAGCTAGGTTTAACAGGTAAAGTTTGGGTCCCACAGAAAGAAAGAGCCACGCTGAAATATTATCAGGGTCACACACTTGGTCCTATTTGTGTCTCAAATTGTGAAATACCTCATAGTCAGATATGTCGAGTGCTGATAATAGTACCGTTCACTTCTGACCATGATTACAAAAATCTTTTCAGTTAAACCACTCTCCAGCCATTCACTTCGGCTCTCACTTTGATAAAGTTTTTCACTGAATTAGCAAAAATACAGAGGCAACTGATTTTATTTCATTCAATCTAAAAAAGTTATTGATGCATGCAAGGTGCTACGTGGGAAGCAAAGTCATGCTCGCTGCCTGGAGGGAGCTGGCAAATTAGTCATTTCTCCTGGCCTGGCTTCTGCAGGTGTTCCTGGTGCACTTTAGAAAGACTCCCCTACCACCAAGGGAGAACAGAACTCACCCCCAGAGAACAGAGCCAAGGTCAGCGTTACCATGATAAAACATTGGCAGGTAAAATTAGTACAAGGAAAAGCTTTCGCATTCTCCCCACCAAATGGAAATTACTTGTGGATTATCTACTGTTTAATTATTAATGCAAAAGTCTTGAGTCAGTTATATAAATGAGTGAATTAAAGTTATCATCTACTCTGACTTTACCGAAGGTAGAAGGAAAGGGAATAGGTCTCAAGGGTAGTACATATGTCCTTTGGTCAAATTGATAAAAATTTCAATACTGAAAAGTTGGGAGGCCCCTGAATGTATCATTAATTTGAATTCTGGGGTCTCTAGCTTTGGAGATTTTCTTAAGAAAAAGGATTTCCAGATAACTTGAATCTTTTCTCTGACTCAAGGAGAATGCCTTTCCTACCCTAAAACGGAAGCCACAGATGTTTCTTTTCAAGAAATCGAAGGGCCCTGCTATTTAGTTATGCAGAGATGTTTTAGAAAGAGGAAGTCACACCATCAGTCCTTCTAAGGAGGAGAAGTCCTCCAGACCCTCCACTTCATTCCTGGATGCTCTTCTGACATTGCCACCTTACGGCATTTGGGAACTCAGCTGTCTGGTTTCTGGTGACCTTGGCTATCATTTTTGACATCTCAACCGTTTTACCTTGAGAACAAGCCAACTGCTGATAATTCTGCTGTTCTGCAACATGGCAGTGTGAGGGGTGGGGGTGAGATGCTGCATGGGAAGGGGGGAGGATGGGATGGTAGCAACGATGGGGGGTTGGGGACCTAGGCACTGGACCCAACTTAATCCCTTCATCTGCATCTGGCTCTTTCGGGAGTTTCCTCGAATCGCTTCCCTCCGGATGCTAAAGCCCCTCTTGGCCCAGAAGTCCGTCGTCTATGTAGTTCAGGCTAATAACTCCGAGGAGGGTCCATTTGAGGTGGAAGCCTGTTCCACTTCAAATTGTCCATACAAGTGTGGCTCTTAGTGCTTCCATATTGATTTTGAATCTGACTTCGGACTTAACAGTGGGTTTCAAGGGAAAAGAGCTAATTAGTAAACTGATGGGACTCTTGCAATGAAGCAGCTCTGCTCTCTGTGCATAAAACCAGCAAGTGCTGGACGAAGGCCAGCAGCACCAGCAGGTGTCAGTCATGGAGAGCACGCGCACGCCTCAGCCTACAAGCTGCCGTGGCTCGCCTCTCGTGGCAAGGGGAGGCCGTGGCATCCTTCGTGAGCAGCACCTCAAACCAGGTCACAGGCTCCCAGTGCAAGCAAAAGTCAGAAGCAGCCCTTTTAGGTGGGTGAGCTTTCTGAGGCCACTGTCAAGAGGGCTGTGAGTTTTACCTGGTTTAAGGAGAAAAAAGAGGGCAGTAAATGCAGCCTCAGTGGACAAAATGTAAGGTAGTTCGGGGCCCAGAGCAAGATAGACAAAACGTGTCCCGTGTTCCTTTGAGGAAACGGGGCTCAAGTAGATGGAAAGACGGAGAGGAAACGGAGACTCTGTGCACGCGTGTGTGGCGGGTGTTCAGGATTCATGAGAGGGATCGCTGCGGGACCGTTCATTCCCCCTCGTGGGAGCAGACGTGATGAAGCGGACTAGAGAACTTGTTTTTGCCCTTCTCTGCTTTGCAGGCTTTCCTACACAGCACTCCCAGGCAACCGGGAACTTTGTTCCCTAGGGGCTGCTGGGCCTGTTCTGTTGGCCTGCTAGCAAGCACCATTGAAAGCCGGCTGCGTCATTGCATAAAAATAAGAAAGGAGGGGGTGAAGAGCTGTCAGCCTGGTTCTGTCACTCGCCACCCAGGCGACCTTGAGCAGGCGTCCTTTCCAGCTCCTGCTGCCTGCTTTGTAAAATGGGGATAAGGACGGAATGAGTTGGTGGAGGTAAAGTCGTCAGCCCAGCGTTAGAACATAATAGGTGCTCAGTGAATATTAGTCATTATAATTGTAATTAAACCATTGTGTCAGAACTTTTTTCACATAATCTGCAAATCCACGTAATTAAGAAAATCCTTTGTTTGCAAAGATACACAAGATAGCATAGGTGAACGTGCCTAGCACGGTGCCTGGCTCAACGGTAGAGTCCTTCCTTCCTCTGCGCTGTTGTCCCATCTGATGGGCCCTTCCTGGGGTGGAAATCATGCCTGATAGGACAGCGTGGACACCATTAGAGGTGGCCGTGCCTGAAAACACGGTAGAATGCCCTGCTCCTGACAGCTGGAGACAGAATCTGAAGGCTTCCCTCTGGCCCTCCTTCAGGCTACAGAGACTCCCAAGGGTGAGGTGGTCCTGCCCTCCCCCCCACCTCGCTGCTGAGAGCAAGTGGTGGGGCTGCCAGGCGCTAACCAGCCTTTGAAACCACAAGAACCTGGGTCTAAGGACACAGTTGACTGACCCGACTACCATGTTTACCAACCTGGAATCCCCCATTTGCAAAGGAAACCCAGAATCCCCACAAGGTCTCTTGGCCTCAGGTAAGCCCAAGTGGGTTTTTCAGGTTATTAGGTCACCTCTTTTTATTTTTTTCAACCAGTTTTGTCAGTGTTAATCTCTTACCTCATGAAACCTTTAGCATTTGCAGAATTCTTTTTGAAGACCTAGGGAAACCGCATTTGGGATCTCTGCGATGTTCGCCCTTCCCATTTTCCTTTGCTCGTTTTCTCTCTGTTCTACCACAGTGAGAGAATTTAGAACGAAAGTGTGTGGTGACCAAACAGAAAATAAAGGAGAGAGAGCAGGAGGTGTCCAGGGCTGAGGGTGAGGCAGCAGGACCTGCCCCTGGCGTCTGAGTCCAGGCGACCTGGGCCAGTGGATGTGTTTCCTCACAGTCACAGCCTCTTAAAGTGAGGTCGGAGGACAAAGGCAACAAGAGTCGCCAGTGGGAACCTTACTTCCATCTCAACCCAAATTCTTTTTTTTTTTTTTAAGATTTTATTTATTTGACAGAGGTAGAGACAGCCAGTGAGAGAGGGAACACAAGCAGGGGGAGTGGGAGAGGAAGAAGCAGGCTCATAGCGGAGGAGCCTGATGTGGGGCTCGATCCCATAACGCCGGGATCACGCCCTGAGCCGAAGGCAGACGCTTAACCGCTGTGCCACCCAGGCGCCCCTCAACCCAAATTCTTAAACACATCCCTGCTAGTCTGCCTCAACCTACTTCCCTAAGTCCCTCCAGGCTCTAGGCTGGGTCACGTGGCTCTAGGAGCCGGCCCCTGCCCACCGCCACGAGCCGTGACAGGAAAGCTAGGGCCCGGATTCCCTCTGACTGACGCGTCTTGTGGAAGGAGATGCCTCTGAAGGCGACGCAGGTCCGCGGGGAAACTTCGCTCTACTCCCAGAGGTACAAATGCTGCCTATCTCAAGCCTAAAACATCTTTAAATTAAAAGTGTTTTTTGTTTGGTTTGGTTTTGTTTTTTTAATCGGTCCCTGGTATTATCGTCACATAGATCATGGTGTTCACATAGGGCCTCCAGTGAAGTCGGGGTCAAACCCAGTCGCCGGGTTGGAGGGGCATGCCTGTGATTGCGGTTTGGGCCTCTGATAAGCAGGTGTCGGAAGGACTGAGCCTGGCCAGTGACAGGCAGGAAAGAACTGCGGGGTGCACTCACATCACACTCTCTTTTTCCAAAGGGAAGGCTACAGCTGCAGGGCGTTTCATTTTCATAATTGCTTTTTTTCATGCATGGTGTGTGAGCTTCCCGTAGGCGGGAGGAGGAGGGAGATGATGGACTGGAGCAAGTGGAAGTCTTCTTAAGACCAGGGTCGGGAGAGAAGAGGTTTAGGTAAACAGGAGACAGCAGAGATAACAAAGGAACAGAAGAGTCCGGAAGTTAAGAAAGTCTTAAAAAGGAGAAAGACGTGTGAAAAGTGGGAAGTTAGCTCTTAAGATAAGGCAGAGAGGCGGGTTGGGGAAGGGCAGTTGATAACGAGTATTGATAAAATGAAGCCAACCACTATTTCCATTTGAAAACAAACATGTTTCCTGTGCTGGAAATCCTAGCCCAGGAGGGCCCATCTAGGGCCGAGGTTCAGGGCGCTTGGCGGCTGGACCATCTCACTGCCAAAACTTCATCTTCCTGGGTCTCATTATTGAATAACCTTGGGCGATCATGGGTTAATGAGTGAATTGCATGGATTCCACTTTGCCCATTGACGAATATGTCACCTATTCGAGAAAATTAGCTATTAACAGCCACATCTGGGTTGTTTGATAACTACTGATTTATTTAATATCCCTGGGTCTCCATTTCCTTATATTAAAGGAGATGGACTTAATAATACGTGAGAACGAGGTGGTATTTGAGCGAAGCTGCAGAGTGAAAATGGAAGGGGAGGGCTCCAGGGCGCCATACATACAAGGTAGGAGAGGAGGAAGGTTGTCTAAAGGAAATGAATGTAGCGACAAAATTGCCTGATAGACTGCAAGCTGAGCATAATTATGGTTGCATCCTCGAGGGGTAGGGAAGAGCCATGCAACATGTCCCAGAGGGGCCCGGACTTCCTATTATGTTTATTAATCATCTTGATGAAAATGGAAAGTCTGCATTGATTAAATTCACTAATGATCCTAAACTGAGCAGGGGAGTAAATTCCAGAAACGATGGATTTGTAAGGTGAGTGGTAATATTAATAAGCTCATCTTATGAAAAGGGTGGCAGTAAATGAAATGGGATTTGCCATAGATAATGGCAGTGAGGTATACCTGGGGGGGGGGGGCGGATTATAATGAGCCTAGTTCCAAACTAGGAAGCTGTTATTTAGGAAATAATAATGGGAGGAGAGCTCTAAAGTGGAGAGTGAATAATTAAAAACAAGCTTAAAATAAATTCTCATTACGGATCACGATTTCGGTCTCACACTTTTGTGGTGGACTGAGGGAGTGTAGAAGAAACTTGGGGTGCAGCTTTCACATTTTGAGGTGAGGGAACTGGGACCCAGAGAGGTTAGGCATGGGTCACCAGTTAGGGGCGGCAAACCCCGGGCACACTCATTACCACCTGGTACCCTGCTGAGGTGACGGGAGAGTGCCGTTCCTGAGAGCTCTCCATGTAGCCTGAGAATCCTTCTCGGCACAGCACGCGAAGCTAGCTCTGACTGCTCGGCTCCTGAGGTGGTATCTTTTGCCATCTCTTGCTTAGGTCAGAGAGCTAGACATTGACAGAGCCATGGTTAAAACCTAGATTTCCTGATCTGTCTCTTTTGCTCTGTAAGTTCTAAACTGTCTATGGTCAACACTGACCTGAACTTCACAATCCAAACACTTCTTAGGGCTCTCATCTTGGTTTCCACCATGTTGGTCTGAAGTCTTTGGACAGCATTTAAAAAAAATCTCTGAAGCTCTATGTGTAGCAATGTTGGGAAGACACAGAAATAGCAGTAATTTGGAGCTAACGAGTTTTGTGCCCTTGGGGAGTAACATACACCGTTAAAAAAAACCAATGTGACCAAATGTAAGTAATGAAAATCAAACTTCTATCGCAGACATTTGATAAAAAGGAATAATCTTGTTAAAAATTTCCTGGGACTGATGAATGTTCTGTTTGTTTTGTTCTTGGCGAGCAAAGTGAATCTACTTTGTGCAGAAGAAGCAGAGTGGCGGGAGGTCCTGTGCGTGCCGGCCTGTGGAGCCAGGTTGGGGCAGCAGGCTAGGGAGGAGAGGAGGGAGACAAGACTGGCCTCGGCAGAGGTGGGAAGTAGGTGCAGTTGGCCCAATCTTCATTCCTTTTCTCCTTCTTTCCTGTCCCTCTTTCCAGGAAGGCTCATGCTGCTCCTCTGAGTTCCAGTGGGGGGATTTGGGAGCCATCCCATAAGGCTGTGCTGATTGTACATTACGCAATTCTGGGGGGTGCCATTCCCCTTTACAAACCCCCTTGCAGACTCCCAGCCACGCTGCGGTTCTTAGGCCTTCTCTCATCTCGCCCATCCTTCCATGGAAATCTACCTGCCACGTGTCTAATCTGACTCACATCCACACAGCCTAATGGGCCACTGCCCACGAATTTCCTGAAGACCCACCCATTAGCCTTAAGTGAATGACTTACATGGAAAATTTTACAACGGGCCTAAAAGAAAGCTCTCCTTAAGTATGCTCTTCAAATGATCATTGAATACCCCATAGGATGAGTGAGAAAGAACATTCACGCGCTTGACCAGCCAGAACCACAAAGTTAGCTCCCAGGATCTCATAATTGTTTAATTTGTTCAGCACTTTGCCGCTTGCAGAATCCTGTCACCCCCTGGCGCCCCGCTGAGAGCTCTGGAGCAGGAATCTGTCAACCTCGGTTTGAATCCCATATCTGCTACTCCCTGGGCAAGCAGAGTTGAGCAGATTGCCTAAACTTTCCAAAGCTATTTTCTCATCTGCAAAATAGGTTTGTTGATAAGATTAATGAAGGTCATGCACGTAAAGCATTTAGCAGTGCTTGGCAAACAGCCATCAATAATTGTTACCTACAGTCATTGTGTTTTATCTCCCAGTACCATGTGAGGCGGGTGAGCTGGATGCTATGGGCTTTGTCCTGGGAACCCAAGCAAAGTCAGAAGGCATTTTTCCAAGGGTATGCAGTCATTACGTACCAAAGCTGGGTGTTACACCCGCGCTCTCTAGGTACGATTCCCATGTTCCTTGTACTGTTCCATGTTCTGGTAGATCTCACGCAACACTTAACCACATACGTCCACACCCTCAGGCTGCATGCTTGCAGCACACACAAGAGATAGGTCAGCTGCTTTTTCACTGTCTACTTCTGTCAGAGAACGTCACTGGAAACCCAGGACACCCAGGCGATGACAAGCACAGCGGGTGAATTTTCTGTCTTCAAGGTGCAAGGCCACACCTCCAGGTTATGGGATCGCCACCCGAAGCCCAGTGAGCATAGCAACGGTCAAAGAGGCAGTAGACTGACCGAAGATGAGGCACTCTGGACCCACGAGTGAATGTGTACCCTTTCCAGGATTATCTGTTTTAACCATGAGGAAGGTCGCCCGCTTTAAAAATAAACAGAAGATACTTACCCACATATATAGGTTGGCTCCACTCACTCCAAAACCCCATCTGTCTGCACACAGAACTCACTGCTGCTCTCACTTGAATGGAATATTTAGAAATATCATCAATTATCGAGATGAATGTATTCGTTGTCATTTTTTCTGTCTAAACGGGGAAAAAATAGCATTATAAGAATCTCTGGACATGTAATTTAAGTAATGTCAGTTATCAGAATGGAAGGTGGTACCTAAGTACTGTGACTCACTGTTACCTGACCCATTAGTTTATTCTAGACTGCTTCAGTATGGCTGTGTTGGCAGCTACCCTTCGGGGAAAGCGATCTGAGAACCAAAATAAAGAAAAAGTCAATGGTAACACCCAGATGACTTATCTAGGTCCAGCGGATGTTTCCAGATGAAAAGACTGAAGTGGCCAATTGTAGAACACATAATCCGCCTCATCTCATCCCTCCACCTTCTGTAGTCAAATTACTAAACAACATCACTTGGTCTGCACCCTCTTCAGCGGGCGTCAGCAAACTACAATGTGTGGGCCAGTCTGGCCCACTGCCTCTTTTTGTAGGGCTTGCAAGCTGCGGATGGTTTTATATCTCTCTCAATGATTGAAAAATATCAGAAGAGTATCTCATGACCCACGAAACTGAGATTTCAGTATCCACAAGTCTTTCTTGCAACACACCCATGCCTATTTGCTTACATATTATCTACGGCTTCTTCTGTCCCACAGTGGTAGAGCTGAGGAATTGTGATAGAAACCGTATGGCCAGCTAAGCCTAAAATATCTGGCCATTTCCAAAAAAGAAAAAAAAAAAAGTTTGCTGTTCCCTGATGTATAGGAATGTCTCAAAGTGGAGCCACGGGGGACACCGTGATAGAGAAGACGAAAGAGCAGAGTCCTTGAATCTAGGAGAGGGCTGGCTTTGAATCCTATACTCCAAACTACCTGTAAGGCAAATTCCTTGACCTCTCTGAGCCCCTTTTCTCATCTATAAAATGGGAATAACAATACCTAAGCATGGATTATGGAATTAAATGGAAGTATCTTTGTAATTCCAAGTTTAAGGATGTTTTGGGTTGAAGCCTATGAAAACTGCCAATATTCAACCCCTTGTGATGAGCAAAAACAGTAGTGTTGGGCAGTTCAGTACAATAATAGGTGCTCAGTAACTAGGGTTTGCCACAGGTAATTCGGGCTAAGGTTGTCCCGTGTTACAGCGAGGCTATTTTCTCACAAACGAGTCTTTCTCTGTTACTCTCTACTGGTCAGTGTCCACACCATTCAGCTAATCCTTTATGCCCCAAACCAGACATGCATCCCTGACGCCTGCATCTTACGTTCTTCCGGATGTGTTTCCCCTTGACTTACCCCGCCCCACGACCACCACCGCCTGATTTATCTTGTTATCTTTTGCTTGGCTGGTTGCCAGAGCCATTAACCCCACCTCCCTGTGTCCACATGGCCCTCTCCACACACATCCAGCTTTCATGCTGCTACCAAAATTATTCTTTGATTTTACAGATGCAGTCACAGTTCTGTGTTGAATAAAACTCTTCAGTGGCCTATGGCAGTGGTTTTAAAAAGAGAAACCACTCTTTTTTTTTTTTTTTTAAGTAAAATCTCAGTCATTCTGGGAAAAGTCCCAGTGTAGGATCAAGACGACTTATCCCAATGTTGGCTTTATGTCCAGGCCAACTCAGTTACTGACACTTGGCTGAAGGAGCCCTGCTCTCTTAAGCCTTTGAGTTACACCTTCTGCCCAGACCCCCTGCCACTTCAGGTGTGCTTGGCCCACGGATGCAGGCCAGGAGCTGTTGATCACGGAGCCGCGGGGAGGTAAACACAGACATCAAGACCAGGGTGTCAGAACTCTCGTAGCAATTTGCCACAACATTCAAGCCCATGATCACCGGGCTTCTCTTGGGGTATATTTGATTTTTCTAGCCTTTCATTTTTAATGTATTTTCCAAAAGAACAATTGGAAATTGAATTAGAAATCTAATTAAAAATTAGAAATTAGATTAGAAATTATAAAAAGTAAACCAGTCTTTCAGCATAGGTATTTTGGGAAGTGCTGGCTACAGAAGTTGGTCTCCTCTCCCCTCACCAGGCACCTCCCCTTCGTGATTTTGTTCAGTTCTTCTCAGCGGGGGACTGCTTTGCCCACCCCCTCCTCTGGACCTCTCCTGGCCCTGACAGTGATGTGGTGAGTGTCCACTAGACTGGGCTCCTGGATGGCAAAGGCGCTATCCTCCCTATCTTTATACTTCCCACACAGAAACCAGTTTGCAAGTATGGCTGAATCCGATTGGATGGAATGGAATTCGCTTTGCCAACTATCAGTAAAACGCCAGTGGTAATCCTAACTTGACCTACACTTTGCAGCTTAGTGGCTTAATCTCTCTGCCTCACTTTCCTGTGTCATGGGAATGCGAGTGACTTAATGGAGTTACTGGGAAGATGGAATAAATTAGCATAATGAAGCCTGACACAGAGCTGACGCTCCCTAAGTGCTGGCCGGCCTCTCAGTTCCCTGTCCCTTGAACTTTTTGTTCTTTAGTGCTAACGAGTATGTTGCAGTTGTAGTGAAAGATAGAAAACATAAAATTTACCATCCTAACTATTTTTAAGTGTATAGTTCGGTAGTGGTGAGTACATTCACATTGCTGTGCAACCATTTTGTGCACTCTTGTACCCTCCGACACCGAAACTCGACTCGTTAAACAACAGCCCCACGCCCCCCTCCTCCCAGCTCCTGGAAACCACCATTCTACTTTCTGTCTCTCCGAATGTGACTACTCTTGGTATCCCCCATAAGTGCGATCCTGCAGTATTTGTCTTTTTGTGACTGGCTTATTTCACTTAACACGGTGTCCTCACAGTTTGTCCAGGTTGTAGGATGTGTCCGAAATCTCTTCCTTTTTAAGGCTGCACAATAGTGCATTGCGTGAATGGACCACGTTTTGTTAATCCATTCACCATCTGTCAGTGGGCACTCGGGTTGTTTCCTCCTTTTGGCTGTTGTGAATACTGCTGTGAACATGGGTGTGCAAACTTCTCTTTGAGACGCCGCTTACAGTTCTCTTGGATGTATACCAAGAAGTGGAAGTGCTGGGTCACACAATAATTCTATTTTTTTATTTTTTGAGAAACTGTCACACCGTTTTCCATAATGGCTGCAACATTTTATATTTGCACCAATAGTAGTGCTCATGAGTTTCTATCTGATCCTTTGTGTTACTTTGAACCAAAAGTGTGTCCTTTGAACACAAAAAAGCCAGTAAAGCTTGGTTTACTTTTACAAAACTTGGATAGATATAAGATACCTTTGACCTTGTTAGCTCCAAGCTATAACCACAGCTGTCACTGAATGGAATGTTTCAAGTGTTTCTATGAAAATGCTATCATCAAATATTGGAATGATCTGAAGAATTACCTGAAAATAATTTTTCCTTGTGTTGTAAATTTTCACTTCATATTCAAAGCAGTGAACTGGAAAGGCAGAAATGGGTTTCTCCCACTGAATCGAAAGACAGGTTCCTTCAATCTCTGCTGTGACATTCACTGGAGGATTAATTCGATCTAGGTTCGAGAATGAAAGGTCAGTGGTCTGCGGTGATAGATCCAATCCACTCACACTCCTCAAGACATGTCTAAGATACAATCTTCTCCAGTATCGATCTACCCTCAGGATTTAACTAATCTCCAAGCCACAAGACCCCCAGTGACTCACAGATGACTCCTACATAGTAGCCCTGAAGAGATCTCTACCGGAATCCTAAAGGATTCCTATTCCAAATGGCATTGAATGGTCGAGTCCCTTTCCCCTTCAGCTCATTGCAAGACCCATCTCACTATCCCTGTTTCTCAAGCAGGACCAAACTGGGTCAGTCTCATTCTGGAGAGAAATTGCTCTGGCTTCCACCGAGCCCTGCCTCTACTGAGCCAGGTGTGTGGCCCTGGGTAATAATTTCCTCATTCTGAGCTTCAGTTTTGTTTCATTTTATTTTGTTTGTCTTCTTTCAGGTTTGTCTGGGGGATGAAGTGGGAAGCTTCAATGTTCTCTTGCATAAAAAGAGTGGATTGGGCCATATATGTCTTAACTTACAACTCCAGAGTTCTTTTCCCTGACTTATCACTTGATTGTCGTATAGCCTTGTGATGTGGGTGGAAATTATTCCTGAGTGTTCTTGTCTTAGGTGATGTGACTTAGATCTCACAATTAATGAATCATAGGGACAAGCTAAGAGTGGGACCTCTCAGTTCCAGAGCCTGCCATTCCCTAAGCAGAAAAAATTTAACCAAGAATGTATTTCTTTTAGTTATATGAGGAATTTATCACCAAGAACTGAAAATCATACAGGAAAATGAATTCCTGTTGTCCGTATCAGGTTGTGTCCATTTTCATATTAATACTGCTTCCTAGGTCCTCCTCAGCCTTTTTAATTACCGATTTTCAGGAAAGTGACACTTTTAGATCATCTGGGAAATAGACTATTGCATAGAATTACATAACTTCTTTAGTGATATGGCCCTGTTAAAAAAAAGTTATATTTCATTTGCTAGAGCTAGAGATAAATCCTGCCCCTTTAAATAATATTTTGTATACTTATAATCATGTATAATTACCAGGCATTGTTCTAAGCACTGCATGGTTATTAACATACTTAATTCTCACAGAAACCTTGCAGGAAGTGTTAATTTCTCCCTATTTCTTTCTGATGAGAAGACTAAGGTACAGAGGAATGATCAGCCTGTCTACAATCCCTCAGCTGGTCTGTAGGGGAGCCAGGATCCAAGCCCAGGCAGCCTGACTCCACAGCCCACGTCAATAAATATGCAACAACTGAAATCTTGAACGTTAGTAACAAGAATGCGATGTGAAAGGCTCCTGATGGGTTTCATTAATTCAAGTATCTAGGATGAAGGAGACTATTTCCATTTTGAGAACCGAGGAAATGAAACCTTAAATAATAAGTTTAGATCTGAGAATCATATGCTGAGCAAAACATTTTCGGATCACCCAGAGGAGACAGACCAGAATGGTAAAGGATCCTAAGAAGAAAGCATGAGGAATTGGCAGTAGGAAGATTCGGGAAGAGAAATCTCAGGATGAGGAAGCTGGCTGTCTTTGGGTAGCTCTGAGACCATCTTGGGAGGAAAAGGATGAGAATTACTTGGAGGTGGTACCTGTCCATCACAGGATCAATGGGCAGAAACTTCATGAAATGAGTCAGAGCTGAAAAGGGGCTGCTCCCTTCAGCAGCGAGTTCACATTCCTGGTTCAGTGATTCTCCCATGGTAGAGATTCTGTCCCCCATGGGACATTTAGAAATGTTGGGGGACATTTTGTTGTCACAGCTGGGGGAAGAGGCTACTGGTCTGGTAGGTAGAGACCAAGGGTGCTGCTAAAAATCCCACAAGGCACCAGACAGCTCCCGCAAGACAGTTATCCAACCAAGAACGTTAGTAGAGCTGAGGCTGAGAAAGCTGGCCCCTGCGATTGTCAGGCAGAGGACAGATGGTCACTTAGCATCAGAAAATTACTCAAACTAGGTGATCTTTATAACCCCTTCCAATGCTGGGATTCTGCGATTTGGTTATTTCAGCTTCGAGGGAAGTCTACCTTACCAATTGCATGCAGAGCAAATAGCTGATCAAAAGGCTTGATTGTAGCACGCTTGCTGGAGCCATTAGCATGCACTGCCAGCCAGTCACTCCCTCTGCTACTGATAAAAGTCCTCGGAAACCAGCATGCAATATTTCTCTTCAGTGTGTCTTTCCTATACTCCTGGCATTCTTCGGTCGAGGAGCCATACCTAAATGGAAACACTCATAAGTTTTTAAGACTAGAGGAAACAATGCATTTGCATAAGTAAAAATAGGTACTCACCTATAGTAGAGGGAATAGTGCGTATCCTCAGGGGCATCCTTGCCAACCAGCCAGGTACAGTAAAGAGAAACTTGGAATGGCCTTAAGGGATCATAGTTATTTAATGTGGTGTTCGTAGTACATGTTAAATTCACAACCGAGGTTCCAGGAGACCCTAGATGGCCAATAAGATGGTCAAAAATAAGACCAAAACTGCCATGACAGCTTTTAAATTTTGCATTTCCTCTGAAACCGTAGTGATTGGGCACGTCTTACCATAAAAAAAGTAATCATTATCAAAAGTTTATAGAGACCTATTTGCAAAAGGCCAGCTTACTGGGAGATGAAGCTAGGATTACAAAGCCTGTGTTTCTGGCATTAAAGTTTCTGGCTACTTTGGGTTAAGAGGGTGTGCGTGTGTGACATACTTTAATGACAGTTTAATAGGACAAGAGACTGTCATTCAGAGCTTGGGGCCCAGGAACCTTGATATTCTAATGCCACATTTTTCAATAATGAGCTGTGACACTTTGAACCCCACTATTATGGGCCTTAGTTTTTCCAGCTGTAAATGGGGTGTTAACAGAGAAAGGTCTCCAGTGCCACTTTCCATCCTAGAATTGTGTGATTCATTAGGTCGCACCCAAATGTGTCCTGAATAACAGAAATTGCTGCTCCGAGGGAAGGGGGTGCTGGCAGCACTGCCAGATAATAACACTTCCTCTGGCACCCGGGTGGCTCAGTCAGTTAAGCAGCTGCCTTTGGCTCAGGTCATGATCCTGGGCTCCTGGGATCAGCCCTGCGCCGGGCTCCCTGCTCAGCCGGGAGCCTGCTTCTCCCTCTCCCCACCCCCTCTTTTCCTCTCTCCCTCTCCCTCCCTCTCCCTCTCTCTCTCTTTTGCTATCTCTGTCTCTCTCAAATTAATAAATAAAATCTTTAAAAAACAAAAACAAAACACTTCCTCGGAGACTCCATGCACACTAGCCTGTTGAAGTCAGCTTTACTGTGCAAAGATATTAAAGGAATCTTGCAATTTTTCACCAAACATACTATGTTCATTTCACGTAGGATTTGTGAAGATTTGACTGGAAAGCCTTGTTTTCATTTCAAACCACATTGTCACCATGTTAACTGGGGCTCTTCAGAACACACTGTGGTGACATTGACCATGTGTTGCTCACAGGGAAAAAACACTTTAGGCCGAGGGTCTGGGAGGACCGCATCAAAGTGAGAGCCTTTAGATTGAATCTCGAATGATAGAAGGGGTCTTTGTAGCTTAGTTTAAGTCAGTCCTATGATCATATATATCACTGTCAGCAAAGTTCAGGGGAGAAGAAGACAGACCTCTTTTGTCCGCAGAGAAGTTGGACAAAAGGGACACCGACTACTTTGTGTTATTACCATGCACGGTCAGATAGGTTTTTTCTATATATTCATATACAACAAACATACATAGACTGATGTGTAGGCCTTGTACTCAATGTACTGTCCATGCACGAAATGACCGGATGTTCCATGCCCAAGTATAGTTTGCAGTCGCCTATAATTTGTTTGTCTCCCACCTCTCTTCTGAGGAATTACTTGGTATGAATTCTGTTTGATTCAAGGGAGAATTAATTTTTCGTTCATGTCACTGTATATTGGCATGCTCAGAGAATAATTAGAATTGCAGAAATGTAATTGTGAAAGATGCATTACAGGTATAGTCCTGTTACTCACTGAGACATGGAAAAGAAGTTTAAAGTCAGCCACACAGAGGTCTGTATTTGTGATCTTGGGTCTGCCTTGGGTTAGTCCCTGAACCTGGAATCCAGGCCATTGTGAATTGACTGCTATATGGTCTTGGCAACATGTTATAGTGAGTTAACAGGAAGATGTTCACAGTGCTGGTCTCAGTCCTTGACACAATTCAGGGGGTATGTAGCCTTTTCGTTCAGTGATGTGACAAGAGGATGATTGCCTGTGGGACAGACTGGCAAAGACAGTTGTTACTGGAACTTGGTGATCCTTCTCTCTTTCCCTGGTGTGTGTGTGTGTGTGTGTGTCCAAGGGTTTAATCACAAGTATCACTGACTCTACATATTAGATACCCTAATTTTCCACCAAAGGACGGTACAGACAGTGGGTGCTGTCTCTCCTCTTTCATCACGGTGGGTTGTTCTGTGTTGTGGCCTTAGTGAACCATCAACAGCTTCCTTTATTCGTTCCGGCATTCTAGCAGGACTCTGCAAACATGACAGGAGGAAACATGCACTCTCGTTCTCCTGGCTCAGTAAAGCATGAGCCACTGTCCCTGTCCCCAACAGGCTCATATGCAGAGGCGGCAGGGAATATTTGTACTGTATTATTTGTGAGAGAGAATGGCGTACGTGCCAAATGCGTAACACAGCCCGTGAATGGGCTCCGAGGAGGAAGGGCGCCCTTTGGTGTACAGGACGAAAAGTGAAATGGCTTATAGAGGAGGTACAACTTGATTTGGGCCTTAAAGTGTGGGAAAGATTCAGAAAAGCAGGCAGAATTCAAGAAAGCAAAGCCTCTGAGGCAAGAAGAAGCTGCTGTGTGGGGCTCAGTGTTAGAAATCTGAGAAAAGCAAAGGAATCATGTTGGGTAGGGTTGGAAAATGTCTTAGAGCCCAATCATGAAAGACCTTATTGGCCCCGATTTTGCTGATGACCCTGTGACTTTAGAGCAGGAGAGCGAGAAACGTAAGCTATGTCTGCAGGGATATACTGGATGGAAAGGGGGGCAGGTGGCAATAAGTAATCACGGCCGTGGTTAGGATGTTGATGAGGAGGAAGAATCCTTGGCAGGAACTGCTGACTGACTATGGAAAAGAAAAGCCAGTTTCTTTTCCAACTTTGCCTGTTCTGCCAAGTCAGGAATACAATACGAGGCTGTTAGGAGCCTGCCTTACCCGGTGGGGCTTTAAGCTCAGCAGAAACCCAGTCGCTTGCCAGGAGGGAGTGGCCATTCCATGGGATGGTCTGCACACTTGCTGAAAAGCCTTGATGAAGAACGGTTACGCGTTTGCTTTCAGTGTTTCTGGTTTCATACTAAAAATAAACGCCACAAGTCATGATACAGAAAAGGGAAAGAGCATTAAGAGAGCTATTTTAATCCAACAGGCATTTTCTTCCACTTTTCAAATGGCACGTAAATAAAATGCAATGAACTAGTTTGGATAGAAAAAACTTAAGCACGTGATTTCACAGGTGCATATATGCTTATCCCCAAACTCATAGAGTTAGGTAAACACGTACAGCTTTTTATACACCATTCATACCTCAACAAAGTTGCTTTTAAGAAATGAGCAAGTAAATAAACGGCCCAATTGTAGCATTTGTGTGTTAAAAAAAAGTACAATAATAATATAATAATTCTTCAATGATACATGAACACAGTAAAAACAGAATACTATGATTAAGGCTCATATTCACTTCAGCCATCACCTCTAGTCTCAGTCTCCTCCCCAGGGGTAATATTCTAAGGGAGGATTCTCTAGAATTCCATATTGACTGAAAAAATAGCTAATACTAATCACTTCTCCCTTTGTTTCACGTTACTGCACATCTCCTAGGTATCGGGTGCTTTAACATAAACCCAGCAGTGGGATGCAGCAAACCCGCGTCTCTGAGACCTATAGTGACCGGCCCAAGGTTGCCATGGCAGGAAGTGGCTGAACTCGGATTCGAACTTGGCCTCTCTGGTTAGGCACCCGGCTGCCTCCCATTTTACTCCACTGCTCTTTTCTCTATCTGTTTCTCTTTGCTATTTTCAAGTATCAAATCCATTTTACCTTCAAAGTCACTAAACTTTCTTTTCTTGGAGAAAGAATCGGGGCAAAGTTAAAATGGTCTGTGCTGCTGTCAAACGCTGAGCCACACACATGACACTAGGTCACGGTCATTTTGGCACCCTACTCTGCTCAGAGTCTAACAGAAAACCCTCGAGTCCTTTTTTTTTTTTTTTTTTTTTGTAACTTAAAATTTCATTCGATAGGGAAAATGCAGTCAAAGTTCAAACTGACTCTAAATAAAGATGACTGTCAGAATAAATACTTACATCTTCTTCTTGCGGACCATTTATTCTCACGTGATAGCCTAGCTCGACATTCTTTGGCTCTTGATCAGGATTTGGTTCCCAGCGTAAAAGAACTTGGGCTAGACCAATAACTTGGACGGTGAAGTTGGTAGGGGGGAGAAGCAAAGCTGTTGATGAAACAGAGCCTCATGATGTTCAATTGTACGGACGCAGCCCTTTGAAATTTTTCAAGTACTTCGGTGTGTAGTGTAGGATTTTATGATTGTTAGAGTGTATAATACTGAAATAAGTTTGGAAAAAGTTGCTTTAAAACTGCTTTTAATTCATTATCTTTCTAACTTTGCCCAGGTAATTCCCTATAGCACATACAGGTTTTTACTGAAATATGAATATTCAAATACATCATTCATTACAACTATAGATTTCAAACTGAGGGCCATTGTGTATAAATTGGCTGGAAATCTTTTGGTTTGTAGCTAGAATTTTTTTTTAATTGACATGGAAGAAAATAGGATAGAAAATATCAGGGTGCATGAAACGTAATTACTATTTCATGAACCTCTTGTTTCCGCTACATGAATGTACTTAAATATTTGTATTTGCACTGGTTCTTGATGTAAAATTAATTTATTTCTCATTATGATTCAAAGTCAAAACAATTAGTGAGCCAAACTGCTTAGACATTAATAGAAAAGAGGTTTTTTTCTTTGAACCACTGTTTTCAAAATGAAAACTTCCCTTTAAATTACAAAATCAATGCCTGTTCATTTTAGGAATTTTGGAAAGCACAGGTGAGCAAAAAGAAAAAGAAAAGTTACCTCTAATCCTGCAACTAAGAATAGTGTTAATATGTGATATATTCATTATTTTTTGTCCTTGGCATATGTTGCTACAACTTGTTAAATTGTTTCCTAAAACTAGGACAATATTGTACACACCATTAGGAAACTGACTTTTATTTATTTGCTACATGGTTAGGAGATTTCCATTGACCTTTAATTTTTAATAGCCTTCTACAACTCTGTGTCTGTACCTGCCACATACAGGACTTGCAGGGCTCTGTCTCTACCACACTGTCCATTATGGTAGCCGCTAGCCATGTATAGCTAGTTAAATGTAAGTTAAACCAAATGTTCATTATCTTAGTTGCACAAGCCGTATTTCAACTACTCTGTAGTCATTATGTGTAGTGTCTACTCCATTGCACAATGAGGATAAAGAACAGTGTCCTTATCATGGAAAGTTCTCTTAGACAACACTACATACAGATCATGTGATAATTTCCTTTTCTTAGACTCTGTCCTTATACCAAATCCATAGTTCAACAAGTTTCTGAACTAAAACATAGTGGAAGTTTTTTATTCTTTGGCTGTGAAGACTTGTAACCAACCTCTTGTATGGGAAGGCACCCATATGTGGTCACCAGCTCCAGCTCTATTCCGTAGAGCCCATACACCCACACTCAGAATATGATTCCCCTTTGTAGCATAAAACTGGCATTCCAGCCAACTTTGCTTTCTTAAAGTACAGCATGTTTAAAAAGTTTGTATTCTGATAAGAATAAATACTCTTCTTTTAAAAATGCATACATAATTTCCTAATGGAGGGATTATTTAGGAAAAAAATAGTGCTATCATTTTTTGTAATGTATTTTTTTTAATGAAGAAACGCTAGTGAACTTAATAGATGGTACCTACATTTTTTATCGGGAAGTAAGTCTGCTCTTGGTATCACCGCAGCCCATAGCAGAATGAATAATGCAGGCGCCATGATATCGCATCCTACAGAAGACAGGAGGATGGAGATTCCAATCACCACCAGTTGCCATGTTTAAGAAAAACTGAAAGCTACCTTTTTATGTAAAATGTAGTCAATTTCCCATTTAACAGTCACGAACTATCCATTATGTGCTAAAAATATAAATATGAACAAATCTTGGGTTTTGTCTTTAAAACCTGGATCTGTAGTCTGAGGGGCAGGACGAAATGTAAATGGATAATTGTAGTCCAGTTAAACACTGTTGCAATAAAGGTGTGAATGGGGCGCAGTAGGAGCCAAGAGACTTCTGAATTAACTCCGGAAGGATTAACTAGAGTGTTGTTGTTGTTTTAAGATTTATTTATTTTAGAGGGAAAGAGAGGGTAGGGGGGAGACAGGGAGAGGGAGCAAGAGTCCCAAGGAGACTTGGAGCTGAGCACAGAGCCCGATGCAGGGCTCGATCTCATGACTCCGAGATCACGACCTGAGCGGGTCACTCATCCAACTGAGCCACCCAGGCGTCCCTTAATCAGAGTTCTTGACACACAAAGGGGGAAGGCAGGCCTGGTGGAATCCACAGCGAGGGCAAAGCCAGAAGAGCAGAAACTAAGTGGGTGAGGTCAGGTCCTGAGCAGGAGACCAGAGCAAATCTTTGAACAGTAAAAATTCTAGGCACTGTTAATCAGATTGAAAATAAGCACCATTCCAATTTTCACTAACAAGTATTTAAATATGGGCCAACATGACAAGAAACTTAAATCTAAAACAATTTGAATGTGGGAAAGAGACACTTTGTATCACCAACCTGGTATACATTTATGGTACTTTGAGCTTTGGAGAGGTTAAACATTCTGATGAATCCAAATAGGGGCAGGCCATCAAAGGAATTAAAAACATAGTTTCAGGCCTGAAGAAAATAAAAACAGTTTTGCTATCTACTTGAAACAACTGGACAATGGAACCTAACCAGGAGTAGTACGGTTATAATAACTCTGCGGGGCAGTCTGGAAAGCGTGGGTGTTAATTCAGCATCTTGTTGGACATGTCCTCGAAGAAGGGAGTGGATATCTTGTTGGGAATTATCGATTAGAAATCTTGAGGGTTTCCTCTGAAGATATTGAAAGGCATTTTTCATATGGACCGGATTTTAAGGAACAAAGAATTTTCACAGCTTCCCCGTGTTGTGTGCTACCCTGGCTTTTACAAAAGAGTTCTTCTTTTTATCTCTCACCCCCCTCCTTTGATTCAGTGGGTGGCCCACATGGGTATCAGCCAATTGACAATGAAGAAAAGGAGTCTGAGAGCTTAAATAATTTTCCACAATCAAACAGCTAGTAGATAATGGAATTTAGACCCAATCTTAGATTTTCCAACAGCAAAGTCTATGTTCTGTACTAATTTAAATAACTTCTAGTTTTCAGTTTAAAAATGTATTTAAAAAGGGGCACCTTGCTGGCTCAGTTGGAAGAGCACGTGACTCTTGGCCTCAGGGTCATGAGTTTGAGTCCCACATTGGGTATAGCAATAACGTAAAAATACAATATTTTTTAAAAATTTACTTAAATGGGTTGGTATTTAGTGAATATAATGGTGGTAGAAGATAGACTTTTGGTTAAATGGCGAAAAAAGAAATTCTTAATTATTTTTTAGCTTACTATTTAACCAACTTCTTAACTTACTACTATCACTTTTAACTTTGTAATGAAATTAATAAAATATCACAATATAGAAGATAGCAACATCATATAAATCAACTTCTTTTTCATATAAACTTAAGTATTGCTAATCAGAATTGTGCTACTTTTGATAAAAATAATTTTCTCTTATTCTGGTCCCACGCCGTGTAGAAACAGAACTTCAAAAATGACGAGAACAATAAAAGCAGGTATTTTAATACTTCAAGTTTTTCAACAAGTAAGAATGTTACAGAGTTAAAGGGAAGCATTAGTAATTTGCTGAGCCTAAGAAGGAAAGATTCAAAAATAAAACCAAAAAGACCCTTAACAAATAACAACAAAGACAGTTTCCTCTGCAAGTTAAGAAGGTTATGTCTTTGAAACGTCAGCATTTCCTGAAATGATGTTACATCTGCTCTCACTTTGCACTAATTGTCATTAAGAGGAATTCTAGGTCAGAAAAAAAATGCAAGATTGATATTCCCTGGTGCCTTGTACTGACCGGCAAAGCAAATAGTATGTTATGACCAAACACCTATTTGTCTTTTGCTGTTAAGTAATTGAAGAGATAAAACTCAGTGGGAAGATAATTCAATATTTTACATAACAAGCACCTTTCCCTAGAATTTGTTACCTATTCCGGCATCATAGCTGCTGAAAATGGAATTATTTTTCATATTCAATCACTCAAAACTTTTTCGATGTTAGATTTTTTTTTTTTTGCTATAAAACAGCCATACACTTTTTCCCCCACATCTCATTGTGATATTTTCCATTCAAAAAGGTGACACAACAAAATTAGATGTCCTATAGACAACACAAGATACTCAAATAGAAGTCAAAACCTTACTGAGAATGACAATTTTTTGTGAGCCAGATAAATTCCCCCCAAGACTGGGTATTACTAGAGCTTTGGCAGTTGACCCGTGTTTTCCGTAATCCTGTTCATTCTCTGCTCTGTTCCCTGAAAGCTCCTCCAGCCTTTGTCCGTGATCCCTTATTATTTCTGGTCTCAGGCATAGCAATTACCACTGCCGGAAAAACAACCCAAATCTCTCTGCGCCATGCTTTTAATCCAAAGGTATATTGTTAAATAAATGTCAACCGGGCAACCTTTCACTGCACAAAAACAGAGCTACCGCTCTCGCTTAAAAATACATGTATCAAAATGACAATATGATCAACTACTTTTCATGGCTACCAATTAAAATCTGCAAGAAAGCTATCAAGTTGTTAAAATAACATTCAAATTAAGCAGAATGGGCCTACTAACAATCATCACAAATACAAACTCAGACTTCTTAGAAATATCATAGGCTCAGGTGACATTTCACTGAGTCTACCTAAAATTCCTCAAGTGCCCTCTAAGAATCTAGCTTCTGGTAAGTGTTATACTGGAAATTTGGGAGAAAACAGGAGCACAACCTCTTGCACTTAGATGTTTGTAGAAAGTTTTGGCAATTGGCAATGGATTTCCCCAGTGTTCCTAAGAATTGGTCAAAATCTACCGAAGTTCAGACTTAAGAATATTTTCCCCTCTTTTTTTCTTTTCAACTTTTTTTTTTTGCCCAGGGCATTTGTTTTATAACCAAAGTTGTATATGCAACCCTGTTTTTAGAGCATTTTTGAGTCACTTGTGGTGACATCTAATTCCAGACTTGACCTCAGTGCACAGAAATTGAAAAGCAACTGAGAGGATTCATGCTCCGTTAGGCTCTTAGAAGTAAAGAGTATACTTTTTTACTTCCTCTTTTGTTCCTGTACAGTGTCAGCAATAAAACTCATCTCTTGAGGGATGAAGAATAAATAAATAACCCAAGCTGTAAAATGCAAGTGACACGTTTGGCATTTAGGTATATTGCATTCCCCACCCCCACGATAACCTGTGCAAGCTTCCTAAAAATATAAATGAGTGATAAGGACCACATAGAATGCATGCATTTTTTTCTTATTATTCCTGGATTTTGGTCAATTTTTGAAATAGTCATAAAATGTAAGTCATGGGTTCAAATTGTTGCCCTATACATTCATAAACAATCTTTAGCCACGGTAGGAAGAGTGCTTCATTGGGAAAATGAAGGAAGAAGGACTTTGCTGCTAATCTCCCAATGGTGGTTAAATGTCTCCCAGCTAACCCCATGTGGTATGATTTGCCAGCCCGCATTCGTGCTCCCCCCATTCCTGGGCATACCTGCCTCTGGCGATCCTCTTGTTTCCAATGACCATGCTCAATAGCAGAGGGCTGGGACCAGATCCATCCTCTCTGTGCGTTTGGCTGCAGCCCCAGCACCTAGCTCAGTGACAGGCACACGGCAGATGCTACACGTGCCTGGTCCTGTATAGAATAGAGGCAAATTAATATGCTGCCCTTACCAAGTCCAGCTCTGCAGGCTAAAGCCTAGCACGGGGACAAGGTAGACCAGAGCACAGCAGGCTGGAGGCATGTTAACAAGTCTGATCCGTTTGGGGGGAGGTGTGATACATTCGGTACCTTGCCTAAAAATTTCCCCAAGTAGCATTTCATGTAAGAAAACAAATGAGGTGATTTGATTTCCAAATCTTTATTATGTTTTGAAAGGCAAACTTTTAACAAATAGCTACATACCTTAATATATTTTTCAATAACTACAAAAGAGGACATAACCTTTCACACAAAATAAAAATTGTACCAGGTAATGAAATTTTTGGCATGATAATCCATTAAATTGAGTATCAAATACATTAATCAATATGGTTATAAAAGCGGTCACTTTTCACGTGTCTATGAATGTTAGGCTCATGGCGTATTGAGGGATTTTTTTTCTTTCTTTTTAAAAAATTCTTCATTCAATCCATTTCTCCTGGATATATAAAAATAAATTCATATTGCTTTGGGTAAATAATTAAAACCAAGTGAGATATTTCAGCTATTTATGTTTTAGATACTTCAAATTATTGTA
Organism: Ursus americanus; assembly: GCF_024610735.1. Classification (NCBI taxonomy): domain Eukaryota; kingdom Metazoa; phylum Chordata; class Mammalia; order Carnivora; family Ursidae; genus Ursus; species Ursus americanus. The sequence goes on along the minus strand of NC_142140.1, from coordinate 14,125,676 downwards.
CATCTCATATCAAGTCAAACAATCTTGAAAAATTCCAGAACCCCCAGGAGAGACAAAAAGCAGAAGCCTTCAGTTAGATGCAATGCAATCATCTCCTTTTTGCTGTTGTTCCTTAATTTGTAGCTTTCTTAATTAACTCTGAAACGTCTTCATCAAGATACTTCATTAACTGCTACACCCTGTTTTCTAACCTCAGGTATTTTCTAGGAAATCGTGGCAGAGTATGTATTTTCCTTTTAACCTCCAAAATATCTGCAACAATGGCAATCAAGTCCCCTATATAAGGGTCAACAAAAACCGTAGGTGTCTTGTTAATATGACTCACCCAGCCATGGATTTGCCCTCCTCGGTTACTTAGCTGAGTTACAAGGACACAAGAATAGAATGCTATACCCAGAATCGATATGACCTGCCTGATAGATGTTTTATAGCACCGTTATTAGTTCTGACCCTGCTAGTAATAGTTATAAGGGGTTTTGTTTCCCCTTTATATTTAAAAATTTGCCACATATTTAGAAATCATTATTTCTCCCTTTCCCTATCCACCCCCCTTCCCCATGTAATGAAATTCTTAGGAGGTGGAGCGCAGGGTAATCTTAGAGGGAAAAAAGGCATTTGCTCACTTTGCGATGAATCAGCCTTGGACCCCCACTTACTGAGAAGTGCAGTGGCCGCGCCATCAGGAGCAGCTGCAAGGGCATTGAAAATGAATCTTATCTCTGGGTGCACTTTTTGACTTAGAGGCGGTTCTTCTTTACTGTTTCATCATCACAGCTGTAATAGTTACAAACTCACAGGCAGTTTGCTTTACGGTGGGATGGCAGGCAGCTCGGCTTCTCTAAGCACATACCCAGGAGCGTTTGTCAGAGCGGCCATGGACCGAAACTCAACAGCAACTCCCCAATGAATGAAATGAAAGGATCTCTCTTGTCCTGATAGCCACTATCTGATAACGGTCTTGTCTGCATTTTCATTCTCTCTCAAGATGTTTGGCTCTGTTCAGGAGCTGAAAATAACATTTACCCCGTGGTGACAAAGTCAAGTTTTCTGTGGATACTCTCAAGTACTGCGTTTCTATGTTCTGTATATGATTCATTCAGCCTCTGTCAACCGCACAGCATGGAGGGGACAAGAAGCATGGGGCATGAGGAATAGGTCTCTCTCCCTGCTGAGCGTGAGCAGCACTTCTCAGTCTGAAGAGGACGCCTTAGCCTCTCTCTTCTTTGCGAGCAGGTCCTGCACCTGCAAATACTTGTGTGTGTCCGGGCACGGAGAGTTTCCGAGTGTGGTAAACTGCTGGCAGCTGTAGCCCGGCTCATCCTGCACCAACTGTGACAGACTGCGGCCGGGGTGTGTGGCACATCCCGGACCTTCTCCCCCGTCAACTCCCAGGTTCCCGCAGAGCGCCTCCCTGTCCTCGGAATGCTCTAATTGAAGTACACTCAGTTGCACTTTCCTTTCCTTTGTTCCATTTCTGTCTAGGAATTTTGAGGTGACTGACTAGCAAAGATAATTTTTTAAAAAATGTGGCCTAGGGTATGAATGGCTAAGAATAGCACTTATTGGGGCAGCTGGGTGGCTCAGACGGTTAAGCGTTTGCCTTCGGCTCAGGCCATGATCCCAGGGTCCTGGGATGAAGCCCCATGTCGGCCCCCAGCTCAGCAGGGAGTCTGCTTCTCCCTCTTCCTCTGTGTGTGTGTGCCCTCTCTCTCTCTCTTGCTCTCTCCCTCTCTCTCAAATAAATAAATCTTAAAAAAAAAAAAAGAAAAAGAAAGGGGGCGCCTGGGTGGCACAGCAGTTAAGCGTCTGCCTTTGGCTCAGGGCGTGATCCCGGCGTTATGGGATCGAGCCCCACATCAGGCTCCTATGCTATGAGCCTGCTTCTTCCTCTCCCACTCCCCCTGCTTGTGTTCCCTCTCTCGCTGGCTGTCTCTGTCAAATAAATAAATAAAATCTTTAAAAAAGAAAGAAAGAAAAGAAAAAAGAAGAGCACTTATTTTATTAAGTATCTGAGCCCGGTACTAGTCATTGCCTTTGTAAGGGGACCTCTACCTTGCCCAAGGAGCTGAGTGACAATGGCCTATGAGAAGCCAATGCAGGAAGGAGGAGGGGGCGCAAGGACTGGGAGGCGATCGCCAGGCGAGATCAGTTCTGTTTGCAAGAGGAGGAAACACAGGTACCTGAAGGAGACTTCCAGGAGACTGAGCGTAGGTAATGTGCAAGGACAGGGAGTGGCGGTCTTAAGGTATCCGTTGTAGCAATTGCCAAAATGAAACTGGATCAATGGTTATTGGATGGCCTGAAAAAATGTGATTTTTCCCTGAAAAAGGGGAAGTGGCAGAGACAGATCCATTTATTTGCTAAGAAGCACCCAGAGAAGCTGAGATAGAGTATCTACCTCTAACCTACTCTTGGACGTCCCACACAGCTAATTTTAGATGTAGCATACTTGTCACTATAGAAACCCTAAAAATAGTTATTAATCATTGTGAGGGCCATAATTTCTGGCTTCAAAGTCTGCTTACATGTTCTATTTCTTATATTCATTTACTCAAGAAGTATTTATTGAATGCAGCTGTGCACAGTGCCAGGCACTGTTCAGGACATAAAGAAAATTAGATCTGGCTACTACCCTGGATACCATCTTCTTGGATATATGGTCTTTTATCAACTACGTCAATAATAATTTTAAAAATGTGCTCACATTTGGTCTCCATGTCATATTTCCACTGTAGCTTGAAGGAAAATGAGGGTTTTGTATAGTTTACTTTCTGGGGCAAGTTTTCTTCTTTAGAATAAACTGTAAATGCCCAAAGATAGGATAATGGAACATGCTGGAAGAATCCCCCCAGTTTTTTTAAAGGAAATTCAAATTTGCCTGTATTCTTGTAGAAGAAAAGCAAGCTGGTTCAGCCAAATAGTACAGGTGAAAATAGGAATAAGGTGCCAGGAAGGAACCCGGGATTCAGTGGTTCCACATTGGACTCTGGTTATAGAAACTAACTGAAGGTGTCTATTTCTAGGAATTCATTCCATGCAATGTGAATGGAGACCAAGATTTGTATGAGAGAAAAAGAGTGAAATTCAGTATACTTTTCTTATAATAGGAAAAGTAATATGGGGATGGTTGCGAGAACTGTCAAAGGTTGAAACAGGTAGATAATAAAAGGAGTGTTCATCAAGAACTTTTAATAATACCGAGTATTATGGGAAAACGTTAAGTAAAAACAATAGAGCAAGTATACACATATAGATAGATTTCTTTCACAATCTCATTTTTAATCAAAAGACCCAACTGATAGGAGCGGTTATCTCTAAGTGGTAGGTTATTAGTTAGCTATTGCTACAGAACAACCACCCACAAACCCTGCAGTGGTAAACATTGATAAGCATTTATTTCTGGCCCAAGTGTCTGAGTTTTGAATAGACTCTGGGTAAATGTGGCTGGGCTCCAGATCACAGAGTGGGGTCACGTGTATTCTACACATCTGCCATTCTCTTGGAACCAATAGCTACCCAAGGTGGATACTCTTTGATGGTGATAGCAAAAGTGCAAGAGAGCAGGACCAGCTGTGCAAGCCTAGTTCAAGTATCTCCTTATGTTACATTCACTGACATCCCAAGAATCAGAACAGATGACACGGCCACCGCCAGAGTCAAATGGACCCAGCCCACAGTCTACTCCACCCACCACGGTGAGGCCATGATAAGGGTGTGGACGTACCCAACTACTAGAGGGCAGTGAAGAATTGCAACCAATGGCTCGTCTACTGCAGTGGGATTAACATGTCCCTTAATTTTCTTCTTATGCTCCTATATATGCAAATACTTTATTCTGTATTAATGCAGGGGGAAAAAGTATTAGAGACACACAGAGTAGTGGAATAGAACTGAGAGTCCAGAAGTAAGCTGTCACGTTTATGATTGATGGATTCTTGACAAAGATGCCAAGACAATTCAATGGAGAAAGAAACAGTCCTTTTAACAAATGGCATATAAATATGCAAAAGAATGGTGTTCAACCCCTACCTCACACCATGTACAAAAATTAACTCTAAAGAAATCAAATACTTAAAAGTGAGAACTAAAACTATAAAACTCTTAGAAGAAAACAGAGGCAAAAAACTTAGTGACCTCACATTAGGCAGTGGTTCCTTAAACATGATCCAAAAGCAATGAAAAAAAGGTAGATATGTTGGACTTCAATAGAATTAAAAGCTTTTGTGCTGCAAAGGACACCAGAAAGAAAGTGAAGACAACTCACTGAATGGAAGAAAATATTTACAAATTACGTATCTGGTAAGGGACTTGTAACCAGGAAAAAAAAAATGAGGAAATCTTACAACTCACCAATGAAAAGACAAATACCCCAATGAACAATGGACAAAAGATTTGAATGGACATGTCCCCAAAGAAGACGCCCTGCTAGGCAACATGTACATGAAAAGCTGCTCAACATCATCCATTGGAAAAATGCAAATCAAAACCACAAGGAGATACCTTTTTATGTCCACTAGGATGGCTAAAATAAAAAAGACAACTAGTAGTGTTGTTGAGGATGTGGAGAAATTAGAACCCTCATAGGTTCTGCGTGGAACCTGTTAGTTCCTACTATTGGTGGGAATGGGAAGTCATACAAATGCTTTGGAAAACAGTCTGGCAGTTTCTCAAAAAGTTAAACATAGAATTACTATATGAATCAGCAATTGCATTCCTAGGCAAATACCCCAAAGAAATGAAGATCTATATCTGCACAAAAAATTTGTATGTGAATGTTCATAGCAGTATTATTCATAATAGCCAAAAAGTGGAAATAGCACAAATGCCTGTCAACCAATGATAAAGAATACATGGTATATTCATGTGTTGGAGGGGCACCTGGGCAGCTCAGCTGGTTAAGCTGTCCGACTCTTGTTTCAGCTCAGGTCTTGATCTCAGGGTTCTGAGATGGAGCTCCTGGGTCGGTCTCCATGCTCAGTGGGGAGTCTGCTTGAGGATTCTCTTCCTGCCGCCCATCCTGGCTCACTTGCTCACTGTCTCTCTCTCTCTCTCTCAAAAGATAAAAATAAAGATAAAATAAATAAATATCCATGCAATGGAGTGTTATTAAGCAGTGAAAAGAAACGAAGTAGCCATACATGCTAGAACATGGATGATCCTTGAAAACCTGAAGCTAAATGAAAGAAGCCAGTTCACAAAAGAGCACATATTTTATGATTCCACTTATACGAAATGTCTAGAATAGGCAAATTCATAGAGATAGAAAGTATATTAGCAATTGCCTAGGGGTAGCTAGGGGGAATGTGGGCAAAATGAGAAGTGACTGCCAATGGCAGTGGGGTTTCCTAGAGGGTAAAGAAAATGTCCCTAATTGTGGTGATGATTACCAACTCAGAGACTAAGCTAAAAACCATTGAGTTACATACTTCATATAGGTGAAGTTTACGATGTGAATACGTCTCATTAAAATTGTTATTATTTAAAAAAAATATATGCCCTAACAGGATTTAAATAGAATCCTAGGTAGTTATAGAACAACTCCAGCATAAAATCAATGTGTAGGTTTACCATGTATAGCTAAAATTAAGAACATACCTTTATTCAATAAAGAATCCCAGTACCTTGAGCATCTCGAATTGTTAGTAACCAGTTCTTCTTTTTACAATTGCTTTTATTTATTTTTTCTCTTGTATTGAGATAGAATTGACATATAACATTATATAAGTTGGTGTACAACATAATGATTTGTTGTAACTATGCATTACAAAATAATTTTGCAGGGACCAGTTCTATAGTTGCAAAGCCAGATACAGGAAATCAACCAGAATGTGGAAACAAATGAACTATAATTAAGCTTGCTTTATTAAGGTAAATTACTATTCTATTTCAGTCAGGTGGTAACTTCCCTCCTGCCTGGGGTTGTCAATTGCTTTATACACATGATCATATCACAGCCCTATAAACCTGTTTTGCAGATGAAGAAACTGAAACTCAGAGAATTTAGCCCAGTTTGGTTGTGATGCTCCCCACAGTCACATTGCCTACAATGGCAACATTTTAGTTGTGTGATTGTCATAACTATTTTAAGAGAAACAATGTAACGAGTATTTAACAAGGACTAAGTCTCCTACTTGGTGGTTGGGGGGTGGGGGTGGGAGAGAAGAGATGCCTCTTGAGAAACTTCCAAATATTCCAGGTTAAGTCTGAACACCATCTTCTATGGGAAGACCTTTCTGACTCGACTCTTTCTCCCGAGGGAGTGCTCATTCTGCTGCTGAGATTATTTTATTTTTATACTGTACTGAATATTATGTTTATAGCTCTGTCTCCACCGCCAGATGCGAGGGCAGGTCTTAATTTGACCTAGCTTGGTTTTGTAAGAATCCATTAGAGTATCCAGTTTTAAGGAAAGAAGGGGGAGTTTGTGTTGTTACAATAGGGAATTCCATGGGATTCTCTATTTGAAGGTAGAAATGCAATGGAGAGCATCACAAGGAAGCTGGTTTAGACGCTTGGTTCCGATCCGAGGCTGCTGCTAAGTCAGAATTTTGAAGGTGATTACTCTCAGTCTTTACCCTTGGGCGTCTGTTCTTTTAACTATTATTGAAGTTCCATCTTTTAAAATTAATGACCCAGCATGAAATTTCAGAACAGCTAAAATTGATTTGTCTATTTACTCACCTCTTTTAAATGTAAAATAAAATTGCATTTGTGTGTAAAATCCCCTAGCACCAATGGAAATTGCGATTCTACATTTTCTGAGAAATCTCTTTATTTGTCCTCTGGGAGATCTTAAACTTTAGTTGGCTTCTATTAAACTTTTATGAGAACAAAACGAGTGAATGACTTTTCCTTCAAAGAGGTACTTTCTGTTGTTTCGAAGAAAGAACACATTCTTGAAACAGAACATGTCTTAAACAAATTACTCAGTGTTGCTTACCCAAAAAAGGGGGGTGGGGTGGGGGAAGGGTTTGAGGTTTAACCAGCATCAACTCCCAAATTGCAGAATATTAGAATTAGGCCAAAATTATGTTTTTATCTGACTTGTCTAAATATTGCTTCAAATATCTCAAGGGGTCTAAAATGCTATTATAAATTCTTACCTTTATGGGAAGGATTAGTCTCCTTTCTCTGTCCTATTTCAAAATGCAGATGCTCTTTGGACCAGTGATGTTTTAAGAACACTGATGCCATAGGTCCTGGAATTGGGTGCTGGCAGGTGGGCTCAGGAGCTCTGACCCCAGGGTTATCTCTCTGCTATTTAATGGTTTTTACCTCTGTTCAGCTATGTGTTTTTACTTGAAATCAAATCCTCTGCCTAAAACCAGAAACAGGAAGAAACGGAGAAAGTATTCAGCATTAAGGGGGACACAGTTAATGTCCCAAGTTGACCAACCAGTTGTTTTGTCACATGATAATCCTTGGTGTACCCTAGTTTTCCTATCCCCCTAGCCACGAAAGCACACACTTAAAGGTTGCAGTAGGCTGAATAACGCCCCCCCCCAAGATGTCCACCTCCTAATTGCTAGAGTTTGCAAACATATCACCTTAAGTTGCAAAGGGTGAGGATCTTTCAATGGGGAGGTTATCCTGGATTATCCAGGGGGCTCAGTGTAATCACAAAGGTCCATATAAGGAGGTAGCAGGAAGGTTAGAGAGGACAGAGGCTCTGTTGCTGGCTTTGAAGATGGAGGGAGGGAAGCTCTCAAAGCTGGAAAGGACCAAAAAGAAAACAGATTCTTCCCAAGCGCCTCTAGAGGGAATGCAGCCCTGTGGACCCATTTTAGACTTGTAACCTCCAGAACTGGGAGACAATAAGTTTATGTGCCAGGCCGTTCCACCCATTTTCCGTGCTGCAGCCAGGCTAGTCACATGAAAATACAGTAGGTTTATGAAGACTCCTGCTTAAAAAACCTTCAATGTCTTCATATTACCTTTAAAATGCAGTTCAAGTGTCACCATGTGAAGTGCCCCGCCCTGCGTGGTCTGGTCTTGCCCGCTTCTCCAGCTTCATCAGAGCGCACTCCTGATTCTGAGTCAGTGTCAGGGCTGAATTCTGCATGTGCTCCTCGCAACCGGCGTGAAGACAAATTAACCTCTCTGTGCTTATGTATTCTCCTTGGAAAATACCTCACTGCATGTTCCTGAGGATTAGTAAGAATACAGTGCTTAGCACTGTTCTAAGCACAGTATAAATGACTAGCCTTATCATTACTGTGAGCAGTCACACATGCGATCGACACATAGCAGACACTAAAGAAACGGATGGATGGATGGATGGACGGACGGATGGACGGATGGAAACAGCACTGCATTCACAACTGTTTCACATACTCTGTTACTTCTCTCTGATGTGCAGAGATGATTCAGTTTCAAGGGAACACAACCAAAACTTAGATGAACAGAGACGACTGAACATTTGCGAGCCATATTTTGGCTGCTAGATGTATAAACTGAATTTAAAAAATCTGATAACTATGAAGAAAGTTGAAAGCCATCCACTCCTGAGGGCATCTTTAGCCAGCACTGAAGTGCATACCAAACAAGATTAATGGGTTTTCAAGCCAGCATTAGTAACTAGGACCTGAAGTTTGTACATACGGTGAATACTTATAGGCTGTTTTTATCTCATTTTCTTTACTTTTGAATAATATGTTACCTTCTAACTGCAGAATAATACTCATAGCGATGGTGTTTCTATAGTATAATGAAACTTGCCCAACCCTAACGGTCCCCTCTGTTCATATTTACTTGAGGGTAGAGAATATGCAATAAGAATACTTCCTGTAGGAGTTCCATGTAATAAATGTCAGTTCCTTTGCAGGTAGAATTGTATTTCCCTCAGGCTGGGTCTATACTAAGAGATAATAGTAAACCTCTTGTGTACAGCAGAGAGGACTTTTGCATTGCTTTGGTAATCCTCACCATTGTCCTGGGGGAGGGGGGTTGAGCAGCGTTCTGTCTATAGAGTTCTCTTCTGCTTTAGTTTAATGGCCTCAAAGTTCTCCATTCTACCTTCCTATGGAAATGCTTTAATAGTTGAATTTATTTGAATAAGCATTTCTTGAGAGCCTTTTTAAATATATATTTTTAAACTTTCATGTTCTAGTTTTTGGCTAATATATGGAAAGAAAATAGTTGGTCAGGTTTTTTCAGGTATAATTTACATAAAGGAAAGTTTACCCTTTTCAGTATAATGTTCGTGTGTTTTGACAGACAGACACAGTCACGCACTCACCACCACCATCAGGATATAGGACCATTCCATCACCTCCCACTGTTCACACATGCCACTTTGTAGTGAGCCCCTTTCTCTGTCTGTTTTCTGTCTCTATAATTTTGCCTTTTCCAGGATGTCATATGAATAGAATCATTATGTAGCCTCCTGAGTCTGGCTTTCTTTATTTCAGATTTAGACAGATATCGGGAGCTAACTCTTTTATATTGCTAAGCAATATTCCTTTGTGTGGATGTACCACAGTTTACTTAGCCATACATCTGTTGGAGGAAAATTGGCTTATTTCCAGGTTTGGATGATTATCAGTAAGGTTACTACTACCATTCACATACTTTTTTTAAGTAGGCTCCACACTCAGCATGGAGCCCAACCTAGGACTTGAACTCACGGCCCTGAGATTAAGACCTGAGCTGAGATCAAGAGTCAGCCACTTAACTGACTGAGCCACCCAGTTGCCCCCACATACATTTTTTTAATGCGAGCAGAAGTTTTCTTTTCTCTCAGTTAAATATCAAGCAGCAAGTTTTCTGGGTTGTATATTAAGAATAGATACAACTTTATCCGAAACTGCCGAACTGTTTTCCAGAGTGGTTGTAGCAGTGTGTGTTCTTATCAACGGTGTATGAGTTCCAGCTGATCCACATTGTCAGCAGCACTTGATATTCCCAGGTTTTTGATTGAAACATTCTCATAGGGAGGTAATGGCCTCTCACTGTGCTTTCAGTTTGTATTTCCCCAATAATAGATGATGTTGCCTGTCTCTACATGGTTGGTTGCTAACCATATAACTTCTTCTGTTACATTTATTTCTATATTATAACCTGTATCTCTATACCTTAAGCTATTAGTAAAATTAAAACATTTTGGGGCACCTGGGTGGCTCAGTTGGTTAAGCCTCTGCCTTCTGCTCAGGTCATGATCCCAGGATCCTGGGATGGAGTGCCACCTCGGGCTCCCTGCTCAGTGGGGAGCCTCCTTCTCCCTCTCCTGCTCCCCCTGCTTGTGCTCACCCTCTCTCACTCATGCTCTCTCTCTCTGTGTCAAATAAATAAATAAACAAAATCTTTAAAAGAAAACCTTATTTATATTTGCTGCCACTGAATAAAAATACATTTGTTTTTTAAATTATTAACCTTGAATCCTAAGATCTTGCTAGATCCACTTATTCTAGTAGTTTTGTCAATTCCTAAGCAAACCATTATGTCATCTGAAAAGACAGTGTTGCTTCTTTCCCGATTATTACATCTTTTATTTTTCTCATGTTAATGGTTATGAACTATGGTAAAATATTGAAAACAAATTGTGAGACTGGGCATCTTTGTTCCTGATATCCTGGTATCAGAGGAAAAGTAGTCAGTATTTTACCATTAAGTATGATGGCAGCTGTACATTCTTCACAAATGCCCTTTACCAGATTAAGGAATTCTCCTAATCTTAGTTTTCTGAGAGTTATTGTCATTAAAAGTATGGCATTTAAGTGCTTTTTCTGCCCCTATTGGGATGATCATACTGTTTTCTTTTTTACTCTGCTAATATGGTGATTAGCAATGATTGGTTTTCAAATGTTAAATCTATCTTGCTTTCCTGGAATAAACCAAACTTGACCGAAATCCAGTTTGTTGGATTTGGTTTGCTAATATTTCATTAAATTCATGTTTCTAGGTTCACGTGGATATTGACGTATAAATTCTTTCTTGGTTATATCTCAGGTTTGTTATCAGTGTCATGTCGGCCCCAAATAAGAGGATAAATGTTTTCCCCTGTTTTCTGAACAAAAATTGTGCAAGATTGGTGTTATTTCTTAAGTGGTTGATAAATTTGACCACTAAAACCATTGGCCTGAAGTTGGTTGAACAAACTTCAATTTCTTTAATAGTAAAGGACTATTTAGATTTTTAAATTTCGTTCTGTTTCAGTTTTGAGGTACATTTGAAAGAATTTGTCCATTTCATCTTCAGTGTCAGATTGGTTGGCATAAAGTTGTCCATAATGTCTTCTGTTATCCTGTTAATGTCTGTATGTCTATGGTGCTATGCTCTTTCACATTGAATTCTCTGTATTTTTTTTCTTGGACAGCCTAGTTAGGATATATGAAAATATTCATTGCCACGTGAAGGAACATAAATCAATGTTTGGCCTCTGAACAGCAACTTGGGAAACTAGTTCCTGTGCCTCTCAAAATGGGATACCGAGTAGCACTGAAGGTAAGAGATCTGATCATTGGAAACCACAGAAATACTATGACACATGAATTTTCCTAGGAAAATTTTAGGGAAATTAAAGTGCTATTAAAAACACTATACTTAATAAAAACATGAAGCAGATTTTATTTTAAAATATTTATTTGAGAGAGAGAGAGAGGGAGCACAGGAGCTGGAGTGGGGCAGACGGACAAGCTGACTCCCTGCTGAGTAGGGCGACCAACGCAGGGCCCTGGTGTCACGACCTGAGCCAACGGCAGCCGCTTAACCTGTTGAGTCACCCAGGTGCCCCTATTTTATTATTTTTAAAAAGATAATTGGCAAATTAATTGGAAATGTCCCCTTTTAAGGATTTAGGGCTTTACTCCTACTCACTTTGCCACTTTATTTACTCAGCCTTGGAGAAAACCAAGAACTGAATCAAATCCAAGCTCTTCACTTTGCAGCTGCAGTAGCCTTAAGACTTCACAAAAACCAGGTGGGAAAATAAAATATGCCAAGTAATTTCAAAGAAACAGAGGGCTTAAATTTAGAACCGGTGTGTCTCAAACCCTCTGCTTAGGTCTTGACGAAGTGTCTCAGGCAAGAATAACAACACTCCTAGCTTGGAAGTAACATGACAATAAAGCCTGGCAACCCCCTGAAATAGTTTTATCGACAGTTTCATTTTAAAAAGGAAAAGAGTGACACTTGTCCAAGATCACACAGGCATGCAATGCAGATGGGCATCTGACCACCTCAGGGCAAGAGAGAGGTGGAGGGAGATGTAGTTAAAGGAAATAAAAGACCGCGGTGCCCCCAAGTCCCCAGGAGCACCGCCTCCGCGGCGCTGGCTTCCGAATCACGGGAAAACCGCGCTCCGCCTCTAGCCGTGTCGTAGGGGGCGGGAGCACTCGGGCTCCGCCCATGCTCAGCTGCGATTTCCCCATTCGCTGACGACAGACGCGCGGTGGTGACGCCATGGCGTCAGCCGTCCGGAAGTGCGTGGGGTGGCGACGACGGCTGTGGTGGGGCTGGTGAGCAGGCGCACAGGGTTCGTGCGGGTTCGCGCCGCAGGGAGGGCAGCGGGGCTTGGGGGCGGCTGGCCTCCTCGCACGTGGGGGCACCCCGGGGGAGGGTGCGAGCCTGTGGCGGTGAGACGCGTTCTTTCTACTGCGGAACAGAGCTCGACGTGCCGGTCGTGGGGCCGCGTCCCTGCCACGTTCCAGTGACTGCAGGCTGAATCATCGGGCTTCCCCGGGCACTTTTCGTTCTTTGTGGCCGGGCTCCCGAGGGTCTCACTAAGCTTTTTCGGTCTGGCACCTGGTGTGAGGGGCGAGACACGCCACTTCTAGGCCAGGGTCCTCGGCAGGTTTTTCTGATTTGAGGGGGGGTTGGAAGGATACTGTTTTTCTTCTCCACGTGGTCTGGGTGGGGAGAAGTCGTCTTGCCCCCTGGTGGGAAGCGCCACTTTTTGAAACCTGCATCCCCCGGAAAGGAATGGCTCCTTAGTGGTTTCGGTCGGGGCCACTTGAAATCCTGTTGGTCCCTCCCGGAGACCCACTTCACGTGGAAAACGGTGTGGGTGGGACTCAGGAGCCGGCAGGACGGGAAGGAATGGTGAATGAGGAAAAAAGCGGGCAGCAAAGACAAGTCTTGGGAAAATGTTTTTCAGTGCCTAGGAAATGCGCCTGTTGCATAAATCTTAGGTGCATGTGGGGAAGTACAGTGGTAAACATGTGACTGTACCATGTTTTGGAGAAGGCCGGGTCTTAGAGTGTTTTGAGTTTCCTTTTCTGCAACCACTGTTCTGGGCAGCCTGCTCCCCTCAAGCTTTAACTGACACCCGCCTCTCCAGAGAGCATCCTAACAGTAGAATGTGATAAGGCGACTATAGCAGTAAGTGCTTCAGGAGTACAAAACTGCATAGCCACAAGCCCAGATCTAGTCATAGGTGACTGTCCCTCAAATTGTCACTGGTTTCAGTTTTTTCATCTCAACAGGAGATGAATGTCTCTCAGATGTGAAATAAAGTTGCAGTATATCCCTTTATTTTCCTTCCCTTGTTAATTTCATTATTGTACATGCATGTTTGTCTTGTAGTGGTTGGTGACTTTGCCCCCCAGATGCTGAGGTGCCTGAATCCCTGGCACAGGCCGTTACTGAGCTGTAGTTGGAATAGGCTGTGTCTTTTCAAGCAGTATCTATTTACAATGAAGTTGCAGTCTCCAGAATTCCAGTCACTGTTCACAGCAGGATTGAAGAGTCTGACAGGTGAGAGATTAGGATGCTTTCTTGCTTGGGAAGCCCATGTGAATGGAGAAATGGAGGCTTAATGTTTTTTAGCTAATACTCAGGGTTTGTTTGGGTTTTTTGTTTGTTTCTTTTTCTTTCTCTTTCTTTCTCTTTCTTTTCTTTCTTCTTTCTTTCTTTCTCTCTCTTTCTTTCTTTCTCTCTCTCTCTCTCTCTCTTCTTCTGTTGAGTTAATGGAAGAAAGGTTTACTATGGGTAATCCAAAACTATAGCCAAACATAAAAGATTCAGGTAGTGACTTCAGTTAAAAAGCATGGCTTTTCTGTATGTTATGCTAACTACTTTATGGATAGATTACAGAATTGGGCCTACTAACTTAATGAGTAGATACATTTTTTTTTCTTGTTTTGTGGATGAGGAAAGAGGCTTAGGAATGTGCCAACATTTTTATAATAACTGAAGAGCTGAATTTTGAACTTGTGTAGTCTGCTTCCAGTACCTAGCTTGTGACCACCAAGCTATATTTCCTCCCTAGTCATGAGTGCTTTCTGAGTGAACTGAAGGTAGGAGGAAATAGGAGTCCCCTCTGTTTGTGCACATGCAGAACTTACCTGGAAGGGGCATAGAAAATGACTCGAGCTAAGTCCCTGATTACAGCAGCTTCATGTTGCTTGCCCCAGTCTTCTCATTCCTTACATTGGTCCTCAGTATCAGCTATGCTGTTGCTGAAGCAGCCACATAGCTGCATTTCAAAGCCTGTGGTATTTTAGTGGCCCTTATGTGTGTGTAGAAGCATGACCTGTGTAGTGGCATGCAACCCTGGCCGTCCATTAGATTCACTTGGGGAGCTTTTAAGATACCCAAGTGCTGGGATCCCACCCTGACCTACTGAACTGGAATCTCTGGGGAGGATGGGCATCTATAAATTTTTGTAAGAACTCTACTCCATTAATTCTGATGCGCAAAAGGTAGAGGAACCATGGCATTAAAACGGCTTTCCTTGTGTTAGTTTATTCCCAGAGCTACTTTTCTGTTCTTGAATTTAGATAATTTTTTAGATACATGTCAGAGGTTAGTGGTCCAGAACTTGTTGATTCATATAGATTCTTCATGTGGTCTTGAAGTGGAAGGTTTAAAGCTGATACTTCACTCTGAGTTGTAATTACCGTGAAAAATGCTAGAAACTCCAGTCCAATAGAGAGATCAGTCACATGTGCAATGTATGCTTTTCTAGTAACCACAGTAAAGGTAAAAAGAAATGGGTGAAATTAATTTTTAATAATTATTTTAGTATAGCATTTCATTTTATCAACTGTATTTAAGATACCATCATGTTAATATAAAATTTATGTAAAAATTATTAATGCGGTATTCCATATCCTTCCTTGCAAGTCCTTGAAATCTGGTGGTTAGCACATCCCAACCATCTTAATTCAGACTCCCCATATTTCAAGTGCTCAGTTCGGTAACCACATATGCCTGCTGTTTGAACAGCACAAGTTTAGAAGCTCCAAATCTGAGTTGAATTCAAGCTTGTTCTTTCTTTATATGCCTTTCCCAGCTCCTAATCTTCCCATCTTCAGTTGCAGGAGGCCTCTTGGAAGAAAGGTGCCAAATGCTTGGATGTAGGTAATTAACTCTTAGTGGCCTCTTTCAGGTCCTTCTGCATTTTTCTTTTGGAAACAAGGCTGTGGATATTGATTGCTATAGGTTCTTGAACATCTTATATTTTAACAATTTCATTTGGCTTACTAACCCTTACCTCAAGAGTTGAATTGTCTCCACCTTGAGAGGTGAAATCCTACGGATTTAGAAACTCAAGACGGTGGGAAGATACAGGTCTGTTTACCCCCAGCGTCTTGTCCTCTAAAGCCTGCCAAGTGGTAGCTTGGATGTATTTGAAAGTTGACTTTTTTAGGGTAGAGTGGAAATGGCAGGAATGGCATCTTTTAGTGCAAAGCTCATCAGTTAGAAAATCAAATAATTGGTTTTATTTGGTTTTTGCTACTTTCTAAAGACCTGTGTGTTCTAGTAAAATACGATGTTCTGCATGAAAACAATGCAGAAACATATACAGATGGTGGCTATTGACGCACACACAAACACGATGGCTATTGACACGCACACATGATGGCTATTGTATGGTGACACACACACACATGATGGCTATTGACACACACACACGATGGCTATCGTATGGTGACACACACACACACGATGGCTATTGACACACACACACATGATGGCTATCGTATGGTGACACACACACACATGATGGCTATCGTATGGTGATACTGTGCCGTTGAATACTGTACCGGTTCTTAAATCTTAATAGCTGCTTTGCCACATGTAAAATTAGTTTCCAGTATGCAAGACTTAGGGAAGCTAGGATAGTGGATTATCTGTACACTGTATAGGATTTTACAATTTGTCAGTTTATTTCATGTGATTTATTTTTCGTTTTGCTTGAGGATAACATTGTAGAGGCATGCTAGGGGCAGATGAGAATTTTTCTTCATTCTGTACCTGAGACTGAAGTCCAAACATTGATTTTTTTTTTCCTAAGTTAGGGCTTCTTTGGCCTCTTGGCTGTGGTTCATAAGAAATGCTGGGTATTGGGGCGCCTGGGTGGCACAGCGGTTAAGCGTCTGCCCTCGGCTCAGGGCGTGATCCCGGCGTTATGAGATCGAGCCCCACATCAGGCTCCTCCGCTATGAGCCTGCTTCTTCCTCTCCCACTCCCCCTGCTTGTGTTCCCTCTCTCGCTGGCTGTCTCTATCTCTGTCAAATAAATAAATAAAATCTTAAAAAAAAAAAAAAAGAAAAGAAATGCTGGGTATTAGCAGTCAGTGGTTAGCTTTTAACTGCTTTGGTATGTGCTGTCATAAAGCCATCATAGTAACTTTTGGGACAGTGGGAACACCTGATCACTCTTCAAGTTTGGGAGCTCCTGGAAACACTGAAGAACAGATCGTTTGTTTTTTGGTAGTAATAGTCATGACATGGTCTTCCCATTTTAGTTTTACTTTCTGTACCCCCTGCCTCCAGAACTTAAAATTCAAAATTGTAAACAGAAGAAGTTAATGAACATTTGATTGAAAATTAAAATTAAAAAATAGACAATCATAAAAGTTTTCTGTCCTATAATGTCATGGTCCTTTGGATTGCTAACAATAATAATTAAAAATAGCTTATTATCAGATGTGGCAGTTGAAGCAGACTAATAGCTTTGGAATGGTGAGATTATGTATTTCTTGAGTCTCAGGCTTAAATTTACAATTAAATTTTGTTGCATTAGGTATTATTTTCTGAGTATGTAGTTTAAAAAATTCATTAGAATGTGGGGGCGCCTGGGTAGTGCAGTCGTTAAGCGTCTGCCTTCGGCTCAGGGCGTGATTCCGGTGTTGTGGGATCGAGCCCCACATCAGGCTCCTCCGCTGGAAGCCTGCTTCTTCCTCTCCCACTCCCCCTGCTTGTGTTCCCTCTCTCGCTGGCTGTCTCTGTCAAATAAATAAATAAAATCTTAAAAAAAAAAAATTCATTAGAATGTGGATTTCTGTGAATGTGAAGATACTAGTAATCAAGGAAAAAGAGTGTCTAAGCTTGATAATCCTTACTCTTTTAGGTCAGCATACAATCATTGCATTTTTTTATGAATGTTCCACATAGGCACATACATAAGCCTTAGTACGCCTTTCTCAGTTGTATTATAATGTCAGAATTGTGAGTTTTTTGGAAATACTATCAAAGTGATGAATAGAGTACTTTGAATTCTTGGGGCGCCTGGGTGGCTCAGCTGTTAAGTGTCTGCCTTTGGCTCAGGTCATGATCCCAGGGTCCTGGGATCGGGCCCCGCATCGGGCTCCCTGCTCTGCAGGAAGCCTGCTTCCCCCTCTCACACTCCCCTTGTTTGTGTTCCCTCTCTCACTGTCTCTCTCTGTCAAATAAATAAATAAATAAAATATTTAAAAAACAAAAACAAAGATTACTTTGAATTCTGGATCTCTCTCTGTAATGCAGTTAATTTATTAGGTGACTTTTGGGGCGCCTGGGTGGCACAGCGGTTAAGCGTCTGCCTTCAGCTCAGGGCGTGATCCCGGCGATCCGGGATCGAGCCCCACATCAGGCTCTTCCGCTGTGAGCCTGCTTCTTCCTCGCCCACTCCCCCTGCTTGTGTTCCCTCTCTCGCTGGCTGTCTCTATCTCTGTTGAATAAATAAATAAAATCTTTAAAAAAAAAAAAATTTATTAGGTGACTTTGAACTTAAAATTTTATTTTAGTTGCGCTAGCATGAGAATCTTAAAATAGAGGTTATCTTGTATTCAGTCTTGACCTTCTTCATCCTCTTAAAGTAGGTTCAAGTGAAAGTAAAACTCATTTTTTGCATTTCAAAATAGTTTCTTACTGTATTGAAGGAAGAAAACCTTTAAAAAAATGCAGTTTCCAATGAAGTCACTCTGGTTTATTTTTTAAATTTTTTTGAAGCCGGGATATCACAATTAGGTTCAGTTGTGAGCCACAGTGGTGTAAAGATGAGTAAGGTAGGTATTCTACCCTGAGAATGAACAGGTAATTTTAATATAATTAGTATGCATAAAAAATAAAGCTCCTCTAGTAGCTTAGAAGAAATTGATTTAGCTCTGTCATCAGGAGAGGCTTCCTAAACTGAATCACAAAAGATGAATAAGGATGAGCTAGATCAGTGTTTTTCTGCTTGTGGGTAGCAACCCACTAGTAGACCATAAAGTTAATTTAGTGGTCATGACCAGCATTGGAAAACAGAGGAAAAGAGGGTAGAACAGATGAGATTGCACGGTATGGAGTAACAGTATTTCCTGAAAGTTTGGTTTGAGTGACTGACATGCAAAATGTCTCTCTGGTGTGGGTTGTGCACCAAGACATTTCAAGGCCAGCTGCTCAGCTAGGGAAGTTGGGAAGGTGTTTGGGTGAAGTGACCTGTGCAAACAAAGGAGTGGTTTTTTTTTTCTTTTTTATATATTTTTTTATTATGTTAGTCACCATACAGTACATCTCTGGTTTTTGATGCAAAGCTCGATGATTCATTAGTTGCGTATAACACCCAGTGCACCATGCAATACGTGCCCTCCTTACTACCCATCACCAGTCTATCCCATTCCCCCACCCCCTCCCCTCTGAAGCCCTCAGTTTGTTTCTCAGAGTCCATAGTCTCTCATGCTTCATTCCGCCTTCTGATTACCCCCCCTTTCTTTTTTTTTTTTTTTTTTTTTTAGATTTTATTTATTTATGTGACAGAGAGACAGCCAGCGAGAGAGGGAACACAGCAGGGGGAGTGGGAGAGGAAGAAGCAGGCTCATAGCAGAGGAGCCCGATGTGCGACTCGATCCCGATACGCTGAGATCACGCCCTGAGCCGAAGGCAGACGCTTTAACGACTGCGCTACCCAGGCGCCCCAACCCCCCCTTTCTTTATCCCTTTCTTCTCCTACCGATCATCCTAGTTCTTATGTTCCATAGATGAGAGAAATCATATGATAATTGTCTTTCTCTGCTTGACTTATTTCACTTAGCATTATCTCCTCCAGTGCCGTCCATGTTGTAGCAAATGTTGAGAACTCGTTCTTTCTGATAGCTGAGTAATATTCCATTGTATATATGGACCACAACTTCTTAATCCAGTCATCTGTTGAAGGGCATCTCGGCTCCTTCCACGATTTAGCTATTGTGGACATTGCTGCTATGAACATTGGGGTGCATATGGCCCTTCTCTTCACTACGTCTGTATCTTTGGGGTAAATACCCAGTAGTGCAATGGCTGGATCATAGGGTAGCTCAATTTTTAACTTTTTAAGGGACCTCCACACTGTTTTCCAGAGTGTTTTGAGTGTAAAGCGCGATGCAGAGATTAGTGAGAGAAGAGACAAATGGGTCAGGAGGCCCTTGTATAATGTACTGCAGAAATGTGGATATTGTGCTGGGAGTAGTCAGAGGAACAATGGCATAGCCTAATCAAGCGAGTGATTTAGAGCCCTTTGTCTAGATGGTGGAAGCTGGATTTAAGAGGGCTGATGTAGCACTCTTATTCAGGAAGGAGATGAAGTGGCCCTGAACTAGGGAGAAATGAGGATAGAGTCTAGAAATAGTTTGGCAGTCCTTAACTTTTGGGTCATGGACCTCTATAAATCCCATGAAAACTGGACTAGCATAGATGGGTTTTTTTTTTTTTTTTTTAACTACCATACATGGTTTTTATATTTTATTTTAAGAGATATGAAGAAACATATAGGGACATATAGTCAGTAGAACTTGATTAGAAATGTGGAGTGAAAGGAAGATGAACACATACTCTTGGAAAGGACTTAGGGTGGTCTGGGACAGCTAAAAATTTAAGGCCAGAAGGTAGAGGGAAGGGAGCATTTGTTACTTTGTAGCAGACCACTTTAGGTAGTCTCCAGAGAGTTGGGCTGAAGGTTTAGGAAGAAGGGTAGAGAAAGAGAATGAGCAAGCACGGATTTAGGGTAGGGTTGGAGGTTAACATACTGGCTTGTGATTAGGGATGCCAGAACTCCAATGTATTTAGGTCAGTGCCCTCCAGCCAGAGACCAGGTGAGTTGTTACTCCTTGCAGTGAGGGAGAACACTGGCGATGGAGAACCTTGGAGTATCTCAGCCAAGGGTTTTTAGAAAAGACTTCTTGTAGGATTTGAGCTTGTATCATGTTTCGAGGCAGGTATAAGAAGTACAGTTTTCCTGTGGGTTAGGTGGTCTCAGGAAGCAAGAATAAATCTGTGATGGGTGTCTTAATTCTTACCTAGAAGGTGAGAAAACAGCTCTCTGCTCTCCCACCTTCTGGGTAAGAAGGTGAGAACACAGCGCTATGCTCAGTTAACCAGTGGGTAAATAAGGAGAAGTCATACATACAGTCGTAAGGTGGTCTTTGACGGTGTTCATGTCTTCTGTGTTCAGACAGCCCTTACTAGTTGTCTTATTTTAACCTATCCGTCATGGTCATCGAGTGGACTTGTCTGATGTGGATGTTCTCTGACATTGTTTATGTTCAACAGGAGAACACCAGGGCCCGATTGTGGGTGCCAGGCCAGTTTGTGGCTATACCAAGGCTCAGGGGGTTGTATAAGACCAGTTCCTGGATGTCATTATATGATATCCTTCGGTCAGGAGTAATTAACAATGGACTTTGTCTCATCTTGTACCTAGAGGAGTCTGCTCTGGGTCTCCTGGACTGAGGCCCTCACAGTAGTTTGAGTGTTCCTATGGCTTTTCTAGAGCACAGAGAGGAGCAGAAATAAACACTGTGTGCAGAGTATTTCTTGATGGATTCGTAGCTATAACATTATCATACCTGGGGTGATAGACTAATGTTGTTTGACGGTTTCATAGTTTCATGCACGAACATATAACCTCAGCATCAGTACACAAAGAGAAATGTGTCTAAGAAACCTCACATTTCTGAAATATGCACATAAACTTGGAGAAAAAGCAGAATTGTTAACTTTTTGGGTATCATTCAAAAGTGTATCGGTGACCTTGGGGGATTGTGGAATTCTGAATTATCTTCCGAGTCTGCCAAGAAAAAAATCTGCAAATTCCCTGATCTCAAAGTTGTAAGTCACTTCATTTCTGTGGGCTTGTTCGAATTTTTATATGAAAAGGCACAGTTAAATAATTTTTGCTGTCCCTAATAGATTAGAAAAATTTTGTACTTTTGTAATTCTTAAATAAATTGAAGTAAAAAATATTCTTTCTCCTCTCAGAATTATTTGTCAAAGAAAATCATGAATTAAGAATAGCAGGAGGAGCAGTGAGGGATTTATTAAATGGAATAAAGCCCCAAGATGTGGATTTTGCTACCACTGCTACCCCTGCCCAAATGAAGGACATGTTTCAGTCTGCGGGTATTCGTATGATAAACAACAAAGGAGAAAAGCATGGAACAATTACTGCCAGGGTGAGTGAAAGGTTTGACAGCAATTACATTGTCTTTTTTGTAATTTTTAAAATTTCTGTGTGTTTTTAGTAGTTTTAAAAAGGAAGTGACGAAAAACTAGTAAAAATATGTCCATCTCTCTCTCCCTCTTACACCCTGCATCCACCTTTGCTACAGCCACTTTCAGTTAGTTTTTGTGGTGCTTACCTGTTAGCCCCACATTTCTGAAAAAGTCCTTTCTATGCCACAGTGTTTGTCTTTGTTTCAAATTTCCCAGGTGTGAGGTGTTGCGTGCTGACCTGCTCCCCGGGAGAGCGGCGGCTTCGTACCACAGGGCGCGCAGCTCCCTCTCCCTCATCCTCGCCCTGTGCTTGGACCACCGTGTTTGGTTGAATTCATGTTCAGTGTTTTCATTTAGGACTGTATTGTTTACAGCTGGACTGTGAAGTGTACCGTGACTGCGTCTCTTTCTTGGGTGATTTTGGATTTCCCTGCAGTTGACAGCATTTTTCTTTTATGTAGCTTTCTGTGTGCCACTCATTCGCTCCTGTGCTCTGTAAAGTTCCTCTTAGTAGATGAAATCCATCAAGTTTCAGTTCCCTTGTTCTGAGCCACTTCACGTGGTGCCTTCTCTCTTCTCAGCGTGCTGTGGGCTGGCTCCCCATTCCTCATCCTGAGATTTGCCTGCACCAGATCCTGGGAATTTCCTGGCCTCTTCCTTGTCAGACTGCCTGGTTCTTGAGTCCTATGTGATTTCTGTTTTGTTTTGTTTTGTTTTGGCTCCCATTTTAATAGTTTGAAACCTGGAAAAGCCTTACATGTCTGCAAATATTTCTGTTTTACCTTCACGCTGGTCTGATAGTTTATTGGCTGTGGAATTCCAGGCCGGCCATCATTTTCACTCAGAAATGGAAAGCCTTTGTTTGCTGCCTGCCAGTGCTGCCGCTGGGAAGTCTGAGCTCGTTCAGATTTCTCCTCTGAGACCAGATCCCACTCCGACCCCTTCTTAGGAAGCTTTTCTGGTCTTTTTATCTAGTGTGTTTAATTTCAAGATGTGCGCTTTGGTTTGGATGTGTTTTTTTCATTCATTGTGTAGGGACGCTTAGTGGGCCCTCTTGTTTTGCTCTCATAATTCCATCCGTTTGTATTCCTCTCATAATTCCATCCCGTTTTTTCAGGGTCTTCATGTTTGGGATCTACTGTGATGTTGGATGTTGGACCACAGGGACTGATCTTCTAGTATTATCTTTTATTTTATATTTAAGGTTTTTTTGAACGCGCGTGCGCACCAGTGGGGGGAGGAGCAGAGGGAGAGGGAGAAGCAGACACACACACACACACACACACACACACACACACCCCACCCTGCTGGGTGTGGAGCTTTAGGCCGCTAGATCCGAGGACCCGGACCGGGAGATCATGACCTGAGCCAAAGTCAGTTACTTAACCAACTGAGCCACTCAGGCACCCCTCTACTATTTTATATTCTCATATCTTTATTTTACTTTCTATGAGATTGCCTTAACTTGATCGTCCAGTCTTTGTTATATTTGCAACCTTTGCTATTTTTAAAATTTTTAAGTGGTGTTTCTTAGAATATTTCTTTTGAAAACTTCCTCTTCTTGTTTCAGATGCACTGTCTCACCTCCCTTAGGATATCAGTTATAGTTAGGCTGATACTGTTTTTCCTCTGAGCTTTTTCTGTCCTTCCTGTTAGCTTTCCTTAAATGTGGGCTTGGTTCTTTCCTTAAGTTTGGGTGATCCTCTGGTGTTTGTAAAGTGACTTGAGAACTTACTGTAGTTTTGTGTAGAAAATGTCAGGCAGTTAGTTGTGGCATCACCGATGTTCGTATCGGTAGGCCTTTTCATTAGGAGAAAATCAGAGGAATCCGTTAGTGTCATTGAGGTTAGAACAAGCCTGGTTATTAGCATTTGGAAAACCAATTTGGAAAGAGAATGAGGGTCATGTTGATTTTTTTCACTTCATCTTCTGTTCATTGTGGTGCTTCATGCCCACCATCATCTGTATCTGGTGTCCCAAATTGTGACTATTTATAGGTCAGCCTTTCTAGTGAGTTAATGTCTGGTTCTTTGCCTGGATAAGGGAGACATTCCAGGGGTCTGTTTTCTACAACAATTTTCAGTCTTCCATATTTCAAACCGTTTTCTTACCATTTGTCTTTAGAGAAAACTTGTGCTTCAAATTCTTGAGTTCTAGAACCCTATAGTGAGATCTAACTTGTTTCTAGAAAAGAAATGAGATTGAGAGGAATTCTAGAACAGACTTACAGTGATCATTAGTAGCTTTCAATTCTTAATGAAGAGATTCCAGACTTCTCAGTGGCATGTAAAACCCTTTGCTGTCTGCCCCTAAACGCTAACATGCTATTTGTCAGCAGTATTTTCTTGTGCAGGTATCCCTCTTTCTCTTCACTGTGCCTTTGGTCATCTCTTCATTGAAATGCTCTTTCCACGTGTGCTGGACAGATCCTACTTGGTTTTCAAGGCTCAGGTCCCATGTCATCTATCCTGAAGCTACTCAGCTGTTCCCAGCTGGAGCTCATCTCTCTTCCCACGGTATATACAGTACTTTATTTCAACTTCATTGATGGTTACCAGTAAAGGAGTTGCAGAAGTTGTTAATGGTTTGCATTTCTTCCTCTGTCAGTCCTTTGCTCACTGCTATATGTTAAAAATTGATACTTAGCTCTTTGTAAACTGGAGCTTTTAAAAAGAATATTTCAGAGTAGCCTGATTTGAAATGAAGAACTGGAATACACTGTTGTGAAGGCCTCTTCCGTTCTCTGCCACAGCATTTGTTAGAGTTGTCTTTTTTTTTTTTTAAATGTCAGACTCATCCTTTTTAACTAAGGTGGATTTATTTTTTAAAAAATATTGTTTGGATCTAGCTTGAATATTGTGGGTGTCTTTCTGTTTCAAGATACATGTGTCCTAGGTAACTTTGAAAAGAAAGAAGATATACGTGTCCAGACTCACTTATTTTTTTCAGTTCATCCAGTGATACAACTAATTAAAAAAACATTTCATTACAGCTTCATGAAGAAAATTTTGAAATTACTACACTGCGGATTGATGTTGTCACTGACGGAAGACATGCTGAGGTAGAATTCACAACTGATTGGCAGAAAGATGCTGAACGCAGAGATCTCACTATAAATTCTATGTTTTTAGGTAATATCTGGAGATAATGTTTTAATCCAGTCTTTCTGAAAGCTGGCTTTTTTTTTAAGATTTATTTGTTAGAGCGGGGTGAGGAACAGAGTCATATTCTCTCTCTTTTTCCCTCTGTCCCATGCTGACCTTATTCTGGGTGAGGAGCCCAACGTGGGGTGTGATCCCACAACCCAGAGGTCATGACCTGAGCTGAAACCAAGAGTTGGATGCTTAACTGACTGCACCACCCGGGTGCCCCTGAAAACTGCCTTTTCAAGTGAATCTGCATCCTGGAAATGTTTTCCAACCTGAGAGATTGCATTAGTTTCATCTGAGAGACAGGGTACCATATGGGTTAAAAGACGACTTTGGAGCCAAAAGTCCTGGGTTCTGACTCTCACGCACTAGCTGTGAACGAGGATGCTAGTATCTGCTTCCTTTGCAAGGCTGTCATGAGGATTAAAGGAGTTAATAATTTTACGTCTTTAGAACAGTGCTGGCACATGGGCACATTCAGTGTTTACTTATTCATTGCATCTAAAAATGGTTAACATTTCAGGTAAGAAACACGTACCCACATACATTCGCACATCATTCTCCCCTGCACTCTCCTGTGCACGGCCACCCTAGCCTTTCTTTCCTCTTTTCTGGTGCCCATGGCACACACTTGTGAATGACCTCAGCACCTTTTCTGTTGCTGTGCCTAGACACAAGGTCAAATTCTTTCATAGCATTGCATTTTAGGAATCCCCTGTAATGAGAGTTGGCATGCAAGAGGAAACCTATTTATCATCTCAACTTGATTTTTTTGTTAATGAAACCAGTGAGACTCATAAAAGGTGAATGAAGTTAGTACGTTATTGCAGCATTATTTTTTGTCTTTTAAATTGTAGTCAAGCCCTTTGTGTTTAAGACTTTGGATTAGAAAAGAGACCTGAAACAACCACTCTTCATAAGCTAGTCGTGGCAACAGTAATAGTGAAAGGATGAAGACGGGTTCCTTGCTACCCAAAAATACGCTGTGTAACCTTTTTCAAGTTGAAGTGGTAGAAGGTATGGAAGCAATTCCTATTTCATCAAAATGAAAATCCTCTTCCAGGTTTTTGGTTCGCAAAAAACAGGTATTAATGTAGGTCTTTGTAAAGGCGACGTGGCCTGAAGTGAGCTTGGAGACAGTGGGGAAAACCTGTAATAGGATTTGCTTCATGGATGGAGAAGGGGGTTGTATGCCAAGATGGGAATCTCTTGCTAGCTGCATTGACGTGTTTCTAGAGCACCCTCTAGGTTCTTGGTTACTTGATACACTTTATCGCATTGGACTGTCAGAAAACCTTCATTAAGTATTAAATCTGTTTGATGAGGAAACAGCCTGAGATATTAAGGAGCTTAGCTCAAGTCACAGGCTGTCATGATTGGAGCTCGGATTTCCAAAGCCTAGGTGATTTATGACCAGAGGGAGCCCAGTCGGGGGCATGTTTCCTCTCCATTATGTGATCAAACTCCAGGTGTTTATTTCTTCTTAGCTCATTCTGACTTAGGGTAAACTGCCCCAACTAGTGCAATGTATAAACTTTGTAACTGGCTTCTTCTAAGCATACCTAACCAAACAAGAGAAGCTGATATTCCTTTTCGGTATACTATGTTATAGAAATAAAAGCTATTCTTACTGGTACTACTCTTTTCTAACATTTGCTGAGCCTTTACAGTGTGCCAGGCACTGTTCTAAGCACATCACAGAAATTTAATCTTCCCAGCATCCCTGTGACGCAGATACTGCTGTTTAACCCCACAGTAATTTGCTTAAAGTCATGCAGCTGGTAGATAGCCGAATTAGGATTCCAATTTAAGCATCCTGGCTCTGGAGGTCACATTCTTAACCACTACATTATTCTTAGCAGCTCAACTTTATTTCTTATTTTTATGCACCATATTTTGGAAGTGCTATTCAGAGCAAAAACAAGTGCACACTGATGGGATATTCTCACTTGTTTTTACTTTCGACCCATTTTTCTGCCCAGGCTTTTTTCAAGCCTTGCTGGATAAAGCATTCCAAGTTCTGGCATTTCTGGTTACTGTGCTTCTCAAGCTTTGCTCTTGTCTTATCCTTTTTTTTTTTTCTTTTTCTTCTTTCCTCCAAATTTTGATTTATTGAAAAGGACGAGTACTTCCATGCTCACCAGGGGGAGTCCTGTGTCTTCATTAAGAGACAGATATACCAAATGCATTTGCTACTTTGTAATCATATTTTTGCCTATTTATTTCCTTCCCCCTCCCCATTTTCTGTGATTTATTTGAACTTGGAACCTTTTAAAATTGCTGTACGTGTCAAAACACCATATAAATCATTTGGGAAGTGTCAAGCCTGAGCTTGCCAGTGTTTTGCATTTAGGATATCAAAAGCGCATTAAAGTTCAAACAGAACTAAATTGAGAAGTAGTTGTTTTTCAGAAGTAGTGGCAGTGCTTCTCTTCTGGGAGAGCACAAATAAAGTATCTCTCAGGATCACTGACTCCCTATTTGGATGGTTGAATGGTGTGTAGAGGGGGAGAGAGAGAATCTTAAGCAGACTCTGAGCCAAGTGCAGAGCCCCACTTGGGGCTCGATTTCACAACCCCGAGATCATGACCTGAGCTTAACCCACTGAGCCACGCAGGTGCTCCAAAAAATATTCAATTTTAAAGGTTTTTTATGGTTCCTTAGGATATTTTTAGATAATTCTTCTATTTATATATGGTATTTTTGTTTATAAGAGCTTTTTGTATATTATGGAAATGAGGTATATTGACTTATATGTATTTTTCTCAGTATGTCAGGTATCTTACGCTTTTCATTATGGTGGTTCTTGTCATGCAGGCATATCTGATTTTTAGGTGGTTGAATTATTTCTTTTGGGGCTCTGGTATTGTGTCTGTGTGTGTGTTTAGTTTCCGTGGTAAACCCCCATCCAATCTAAAATCTGCATATTAATTTTTGACTCCTCCACCCATACTTAATTACTAATAGCCTATTGGTAGGAAGCTTTACTGATAACAGAAACAATCGATTAACACAAACTTTGTTCTATGTATTATACACTGTGTTCTTCAAGCAATCTAGAGAAAAGAAAATGTTAAGAAAATCATAAGAGAAAAACCATCTATAGTCCTGTAAAAAAAAAAATAGGGGTGCCTGGGTGGCTTGGTTAAGCATCTGTCTTCAGCTCTGGTCATGATCCCAAGGGTCCTGGGATCAAGCGCTGTGTTGGCCTCCCTGCTCAGGGGGGAGCCTGTTTCTCCCTCAGCCCTCCCCCGCCTCCAGCCCCGTTTTGCTCTCTCTTGCTATCTCACTCTAATAAATAAATAAAATCTTTAGGGAAAAAAAAATATACCTGTAAGTGGACCCATAGAGTTCAAACCTGTGTTCAAGGATTAACTGTATATTTTGAAAGGTTTTCCCCATTCCAGGATCATAAATTTTTTTTCCTATGGTTTATTGCTTATTTTAGTTTTTCCAGATTCTTTTTGCTATTTATTTTTTTTTCCCAGATTACCTTGGCTATTCTTATTCTCCCATATTAACTTGAAAATCAGCTTGCCTGGTGTCTTGTCTCCACTCCAGTTCATACTTGAGGCATACTTCTTGTTTAGTTCATTTTGGGATATTATCTTTTTAGTTGCTGTTGTAAATACAGCCTCTTATTCCATTAGGTCGCCCGTTCGATAGTAGGTATGCATGAATGCTGTTCATGTCTGTATTTTAACTTTGTAACTCTTGAGCTTTTTGTTTGTAATAGCTTTTAAAAGTAAATTTTGTTTTCCAGTTCTTACTCGCTAACACTCTCCCCTTTTTCTTAATGAATAGGTTTTGATGGTACCTTATTTGACTATTTCAGTGGTTATGAAGATTTAAAAAATAAGAAAGTTAGGTTTGTTGGACATGCTAAACAGAGGATACAAGAAGATTATCTTCGAATTTTAAGATATTTCCGGTAAGAATTTTGAAAAAATACTAATTCAGATTTTATTATCCCGGAGCACAATTCCAAACATGTGAAATGTGCAGGTCAGAGTACAACATGGTGATATCCCAAATGTCTGTCTCTGATAGACTTATTAGTAAAATGTGACTTAACTCTGAGATACTTAGACACTTCATATTTTTTCCCCCCAAAACATATTTACTCCATTCTGTGATGGTCTTTTATAAAATTCAGCTTTAAGTCATTTTTAAATATCCATTTTTCTTTTTATTTCCTGCACTGATCATTCATTACGTACATAATTGAGTGTTTACCACAGGGCAACAGCTAGCTCAGTGCTTTGAATATGGAGGAACGAGTGTCTTTGCCTTCATATGGCTTAGAGTTTTGGGTGGTCATGGGAAACCCTTAGGTGAACTTGCTAAAAGCATGAAACGAATTTGGATGGTTTTGATTTTTAAACTGCAATCCTTTTTAAAAAGGGTTCTAACTGGCTAGTTCTTTGTGTCTAATATTTTTTACTGGTTGGGATCACATTTAGAATATTCTGTAATGGAGTCTACACATTTTGTTAAGTGTTCTTCCTTTATTTATTTATTTGAGAGAGAGTGAGCGAGAGCAAGAGCACAAGAGGAGAAGGAGAAGCAGACTCCTCACTGAGCACTGAGCAGGGAGCCTGACTCTGGGCTTGATCCCAATCAGGACCTGAGCTGAAGGCAGATGCTTAACTGACTGAGCCACCCAGGCGCCCCAATGCTGTTCCTTTAAATTTGAGTATTTGCAGAAGTCTCTCTTTGCAAATAATAGAACACAGACTGACATCCATAGTTACTGCCATTTAATCTACATTATTAACTGAATTTTAAAAATATAAGTGTTAGTACAGGTGTACTTTAAGGCTTCCAATTCTGAGATTGCTAGAAATACACTCCACTGTCTGCAGATAGATGAGTCCTATTTGAAACTGTTCATTAAAAGTACTGATGGGCACACATAGGCAAGCTTTGTACACTGTGCTGTTGATGGCATTCCAGGCTTTCCAAGAATGTTCAGCGTTATTCATCCAGGATAGGTACCAGTTCCAGGAAGTACATTTGATGCTCATACTAAACATCTCAGTCACTGATTTGGAAATGAAAGTGAGCAGAGGGTTCTAATTCTTGTTAATTTAAATTTTATTCGATCTCAGGTTTTGTCATCTGGGAACAAAAAGAAAGTACGGAATTGGCCAGATGATGTCTAAGTTCCCTCTTAAACCTAAATCTGTGTTGTCTCAGATGTATGGAATAGTACCAGTAAAATGAAAAACAAGATTTTTCTAGTGATATGCCAGCACAGAGGTAACATGCTCTGGGAATTGTGTTTTGTAGGTTTTATGGGAGAATTGTAGACAAACCTGGTGACCACGATTCTGAGACTTTGGAAGCGATTGCAGAAAATGCAAAAGGCTTGGCTGGAATATCAGGAGAGAGGATTTGGGTGGAACTGAAAAAAATTCTTGTTGGTAACCATGTAAATCATTTGATTCACCTCATCTATGATCTCGATGTGGCTCCTTACATAGGTGAGAGCAAGTTATAAAATACTTGAGTTTTTCACAATGAAACATCTGGTTTAAAATTTCATAGGGAAAAATGTTTGACTAATACTGAGAGGAGAAGTGCAGGATTTTAAAATAAGCTTTGGGGGTGAGGGTGGGACACAGTGGCCTTTGGTGTCAGACCTGGGTTTGAATGATGCTTTGCCAGTTATCAGCACTGTGATTTGGATTAGTTCCTTGATCATTAGTTGCTGAATCTAAAAAAGGGGTGTGAAGGTAATAGCATGTGTCTAATAGAAGGGCTGAAAGATTTAGTGAGTTAATACACGTAAAGCCCTTAAAGAGTGACCTACATAGAAATTAATGTTGCATGCAGAAAGCAGTGGTCGGTGCTGGAGCACCCTTCAGGAAACTTGGAGGTATGTCAAATACAGGTTTTGAATGGCAGTGGTGGGGTGGGGGTGGATGGTGTGACAGGTCAGTGGGCAGTCATGAGTAAGTAGCTCTCCTGAGTCTGACACCACCAGCACTGCCTCCGGACCTCCTGATGTAGCTCATGTGTTCAGACTCCCCTAGGTTTGGGGGGCATTCTGGGAGGGAATAGCACAGTGTTTGTCAGTGGTTAAACTGTAAGGTGGAACATCGAATTGAACCAGTGAGTTCTAGTGACAGGGCATCTTGTACCCCATAACCGTGGTTGGTTGAGGATATGAGTGTGTTCTACTGAATTAATTTATCCACTGTAAAAAATAAAAATCAGTGAAAAATGTTTTTGTCCCTACAGGCTTACCTACTAATGCAAGTTTAGAAGAATTTAACAAAGTTAGTAAAAATGTTGATGGTTTTTCACCAAAGCCAATGACTCTCTTGGCCTCATTATTCAAAGTACAGGATGATGTCACAAAATTGGATTTGAGGTTGAAGATTTCAAAAGAAGAGAAGAACCTTGGCATATTCATAGTTAAAAACAGGAAAGATTTAGTTAAAGCAGCAGATAGTTCGGAGCCATTGAAACCCTATCAAGACTTCATTATAGATGTAAGTATACCCAGGCTTGGTGAGAACTAATTTATTAATACTAAGACCCACAGTGTATTCTGTGGATTTCATTTATTTTGAATGAAAAATTTCACATCGGTTATTTATTTACCTTTTAGGATAGGATCATTAGCAAGCATTCTAACGTGTGATGGAACTAAATGTTTGATTTTGGCACTTAGTCTAGGGAATCTGAAGCGATGACCCGCGTGTGTGAACTCCTGAAGTACCAGGGAGAGCATGGTCTTCTACAGCAAATGCAGCAGTGGTGCACTCCTCCATTTCCTGTAAGTGGCCATGACATCCGAAAAATGGGCATTTCTTCAGGAAAAGAAATTGGGGCTCTGCTGCAGCAGTTGCGAGAACAGTGGAAAAAAAGCGGCTACCAAATGGAGAAAGATGAACTCCTAAGTTACATAAAGAAGAGTGAAAACTGATGAGAGCTGGCACTCAATAGCAGAAAATCTGGGGTAAGGCTAGATTTTCTTCTCTCCCACTCAGTGAGATTTAAGAGACTTGAATATATACCAGAATGAAAGCCAATTTAGAGGTCTTCTGTTGTGAGTTTCAGGCGGTAAACTCAAGTCTACCTCCTCTTAATCTCATTTCTATCCCTGAACCTTGTGATTCTTCTGGAGTAGTTCCTGCTGTAAATAGTATAGTTGACTTCCTTCTGTCTAGGCTTTTTTTTTTTTTTCAGTAGTGCATTACTGATCTTATAGTTACCGGTAACTGTCTTTAAGAAAAAAGTGTTTAATGTTTGCAATTGAAATAACTACATTATTTTATCATTGTCAGTTCTTACTTGAATTTCAAAATAAACTTGTATTGAAAATGAAGACCAGGTATGTCCCAGGTGACTGGCATTCATACACCCAAGACTTGTTCTAAGTTTTAGTGTGTAGTCAATACTTTCCTTTGTCACAGTGATTTCTTTGTGCATGCTAAGCCTGAGAAAGACCAGCCTGACAGTTTTTCTTGAGCCTTTTATTTTAATAAACATTCCCTTTGGAATTGGAAGATAATTGTGTTTATGGGGTCTGTGACGGTATACATCATCAGGTTTTATATATGGCAACAATACCCCTATACCCTTAGTCATTAATGTTTTTCACAAATTAAAAAGATATGGCCTACATTAAAATATCCGCGACCAGGCTTGTACATACGCTTTTTAAAGGCTTGAGCCCTAAATGCTTTCGGGAGGTAAAGGGGTGTACAGGGCAAAGTATTGTTTCAGCAGTTAGATTCTGACATTTTATAACAACTGATTTTACTTTTTGTGTAGCCAGTCCTAGCATCTTTGTTCTCTGTGGGGACAAGTCAGTAATTTAAGTCCTCCTACAAAATCATAGAATCTCTGTTATTCTAAATAGGGAGTATGCAGAGATACAGTTATTTCAGAGGTCTTGTTATGTATAAAACCAGCTTAAAATAGTGTTATATGTGTTTTTTACATATCAGAAAATTTTATTGGCCAGTGTGAGTAAACAAAATAGAACACTCTGAGATTACACCCTTCAGGTGGCAAAAGTAAAAGCAGTGTGCCCTCTCTGTGACAGTGACGAGATACTCTGTGCTTCTGGAATAGTGTAAGGCTGTGTGAACAACTAGTACAGTCCTGTAAACCCAAGGTTCTTAGGACTGCAGAAACCCTACAACTTGGGGACGTCCCACAGAACGGACAGCATTCTTGACTTGCTTTTCATTTACCTCCTGTACGTAAATACGCACCATGAGATCTTTTAGGCATCACAACCACTGCACGTTTGGTAAAAGAAAATATTAATAAAATAAAACGAGATTTAACAGTCTGTTTTTGGCCTCATACATTTTTCCCCATTAGTTGAACTTTTCCCAATTATGTAAAGCAGTGAAGTCCTATCAAAACTGAAGTTAATCACACAAATGTGAAAGGATCCAATCAATCAATCAACACTTGAACACAGAAGCAAAGAGGTAGGTGGCTAATCAGTCTATCTAGAGCTTCATTTTAATGCTTAAATTATCGACTTATGAGTAAATATTTTACAATATTTAAACAAAAAAGATGTGTAATATTGTTTGCTCTTAAACTTTACTTACAGATTTTCAATTTACATGGAACAAAGGTGCTTACAAAATACAGTCACTTGTAGCCTGATTGATTGAAGGGAGGTATGTTTTGTTTTTAATATCTCTGTTCCATATTAGTTTAGGTTCAAATTGAAGTTTGGAACAGAATACCCAGGGTGTTCAAACAAACACTGAGCAAATACTAAGTTACTGTTTTTCCACTAACAAATGCATAAGGAAATGAACACTGTTTTGGGGCTCAAACTGCATATTTTAACTCTTTAATATTTTGAAAATTTACAAATCAGTATGAGAGAAACTCAAGAAAATTAAAGCCTTTCTTTGCCTCTTTCAAAAGGAACACGTACTTGGCACTCTAGCTTTGGGAACTTCTGCCAGTGAGAGCGCGGATAAAAACTTGCTGTTGGTTCCATGTATCAGGAGCAAATGACTAACCTCGTGCTAGAGGAATTACAAATGTGTATTGTGCAGGAAACCCATCTCCTCCCTTTCAGAGAGGTCTTCGTGTCCTAGCAGGCCAGAGCATAATGGTACTAAGGTAGATATTCCTAAAAACCCAAGTTTTTTAGACTGCTTTTCTTCCTTTAATTTAAATCTTCAAATATCCTTTGACTAAGAAACTGCAACCTTCCATGTAATGTTGCTTTTTTACTTAGGTATGCATCAAAAGCAGTAATTTCCAAAGTAGATCTGACTTTACAAGACCAACTTGATAAATAACTATCGCTACCATACTTGTTTATAAGCAAAGTATTACTTTGTCAGGGCTTATCTCGTCTTCAGTGTCTGGGATTGTGGGCAACAGAGCAGATCGAGTCAAACCCCAAAATTTTTGAGGTGACATGTCTTTTTTGGTGGCTGTAAATTTCCATCCAATATGGCTCGCACAGATCCTACACTGGGCGATGGTCCAAGCATACCTACAAAATTAAAGAAAGGTATCAGCTAAGGAAACACATTTCCATACCCCAAGCCTATCATCGTATAAAGCTGTTACCAAGAGAAAGCTAAATTCTATATGGTTTCCTGAAACAAACTTGATTGTGCTCTTAAGCTGTGTTTAATTTTTTTCTTTCTTGGCATTGGAGAAAAAACTTAATATTAACTCACAGGTACCTTTCCTTGGTGGTTTTGTATTGTAGTCATGTTAAAAAAAACACTACCTCCAGAAATACATTCTTATGAGTTAAAATGGGGGGGTGGGAGGGAGAGAGACGTGAATTTCTCATCTAAAATCTAAGAAATACTTCTCTGAAGAATGATTTTGTCAGAAAATCAAACTATAACTAGAAAAATAAACCATATAACTGAAACCGTTTCTTCCCCAGCTATATCCCACGTCTATGAACAAGTTAATTCTAGTTTTAATCCTTAACAAGGGTGTTAAATAAAATTGGACAATCCAAGTGATATTGGTCCTACAACCAAAATGGCAATTATAATCACTAATCCATACTTTGCTTGCTTCTTTCAAAATTAAAAGACTGACCCAGCATTTGGAAGAAAAGACTATTAATACAGTCCCTCAGCCTTAACTATTTTCAAGAACCCTAACTAGTTTCCAGGTGGTACTGCTAGTCCCAGGCTCATAATTTGAAGGCCACTGGGCTAAATAAAAAAATTGAAGAAAACAAGGATTCAGTGGCTCTTCCAGCTGTTTTGTTTGTCACTGCTTAGGAAATATTCTCTTGTTTGAAATATTACAGAATATGGTTCAGACACTGTTTTACTGGGTTATATAAGCCAGCTGGTTTTCAGAATGAGCTATCCAGAAAAATCTGGATTAATGCATAGTTAATTTAAGGATAACTGTGTTGCCAACCTTCTAACTTTGTTTAGTTAGAGTATGCCAAACTAGCTGTTACTAGCCATTCATAAAACGGGCATTTAAATAATTATTCATCTCACTGTTTTTTATTACAATTCTAACAAATCTGCTTAGGACTCTGTCCAATTAAGGCAACCCCCCCCCCCCCAAAAAGTAACCGCCACATTACCCAGGAAACCAGCTGTGCTCTGTAGAAGGCCGGCCTATCAGATTCAAGTTGGAAGCTTTATACACGGTCAGTGTCTCATGCACATATCCGTGAGGATTCACATAAGCTGCCATCGGTCCACATAAGGATAAACTACAAGTGAGAATCAGCACAGAAGATAAGTCAAAATGGGTAGAAAGAAAAAAATGTCTAATGAGGTTATAAGAGGTAATGTCAGAACTTTAGTATGTAAACATTCAGTCTACATGTTTATAAAACAGGGAGCTCAACGTCATCTAAAGGAGTCTCTGAGAGTAGAAGTACAGTGAAAAGGTCCTATTTAGTCATCCTTGGACAACTGATTAGGCAACAATTCCCTTACTGTCCTGATTTATAATTATTTTAGTACAAATTCATCATAAACACTTGTGTCACACAGCCTCAGTGTATGTTCAGAAGCATGTCCTACTTTACGTTCGGGCCCTATGTGTGCCTAGAAGAGCGTACCTGAGGCATTCATGTTAGGAGGATCACTAAGATGATAAACAGATTATCGAGCAGGAATGGGGGAAAAAAAAGATTGCCCCCTCGTTTGACTTTACCATGCTCATTACCTGTGAATATCTTACATAACCATTGCTGCTGAGTACCCAGTCAGGAAGAGTGTCTTAACTCCCCATATAGCGTTTGCTGAATGATTGTTATTTAATAGCGGGAAATATATGGAGAATGGAAATATGGTCTTGACCATAACTATTACAGCAGTTGGGAAAATGTATTCAGGAGTATACTGAAAACGTAATAGAGCTCTCACCTGAATATTTCATTTTTGGTTGTTATTTCTGTTTCTTGACATTGTTTACAGCAAAGAGACGTACACTAAAAAATTTGAGAAAATTAGTGGGGAAAATTTACATTTGTTTAATTATGTAATTACACAGCTCATCAAGAAACTTCTCTAAAGTACTGATCCCTCTAAATATCACATTTTCCTTCCAATCATTCAAAAACAGAGTTCTAAAGTAGGACCAAGAAAACCCCTGAGATCTGACACATATTCACTTATAAAACTACTGACTTTGTAGGACAAAGAGTGACAGATACATACAAGCACACACACTCCGTGTAGAAAAGGAGTGTTTTTACAGACTGTTTGAGGGAATGTAAAAACAATCTACGTGTCTGTACGATCCCAAATGTCTAAGTTATACTTTAGATATGTGAAACTAGCGGGGCGCCTGGGTAGCTCAGTCAGTGAAGCGTCTGCCTTCGGCTCAGGTCATGATTTCAGGGTCCTGGGATGGAGCCTCACATCAGGCTCCCTGCTCAGTGGGGAGCCTGTTTCCCCTCTCCCTCTGCCCCCCTCACTTGATCACTCTCTTTCAAAAAGAAATAAAATCTTAAAAAAAAAAAAATAAATACTAGCAAACAACTAGTTTTCTAATTGCATGACTACATGACGGTCCCATAGATAATCAAGCCTAAAACAGGTGTCACAAACATGGTCGCTTTACTCACTTTATTCATGATATCTAGTTCACAGCGAAGTCGCTGGATGGCACTACCAATTTTAAGGAGCTGAATCCTTAATACATCATCAATAGGAAGACAAGCAGCTACTCTGTAAGAAAAATCTTAAAGACATGGTGGTTTTTCAAGTTTTGAAGCAGATAAGTATCAGATGACATATGAATAAGATGACAATGTCTTTCTGGAATAAACCCTCTCTACAGGGTTCCCAAAGAATGTATTTGACATAATTATAAACAATACTAAAATACACTAGCTAATCGAGTATATACTCTTAGGAAGTTCTAAAATCTTTTCCCATAATTGGTTTTAGAAATGTCTGTCTGTCTGTATTTATTTAGCTAGCTAGAGCTAGCAGCACAGGCGGGAAATTTTATTGAAGTGAAAGCACACTCTCAAGATGTGGGAGCAGTGAGCACCAGAGAGCTGAGCCTCGGGGTTTGGGTGGTTGTTTTTTTGTTGTTGTTTTTGGTCTTTTAAACATGAAAATCAAACCCATGGTGTAAGACGTCAATCTGCTAAAAGACTAGAAAAATGGCTACAGTAACTGTACTTAATAACCAGACAGATTATACATACATAAGATAAAGTCTTAGAACTAGGGTCCTTTTGAAAGCCATCTTAAAGTTCACAGAGAGAATCCTGACACTCATGTTTTTGAATGTGCCCCATTTACTGCAATTTGGTCTTTGGCCGTAACCACCCTGAATGCAGCCGATCTCGTCTGCAATTTGTTAACAGGAAAACTTTGCTTAAGACTGGAGTGCTCACAAAATTTAAGAACTTTGTTAAAATTACCTAAAAAAATACTCATTTTTTTTTAATGCTCAAAACACATGTGTATGCCTTTTGGAGCGAATAAAAATATTAAACTAAAATTTTTGGTTTCATTAAACAAAAATATTTAGTAAAACATCAAAGGCCACAGGAAGGAAGCTGACTTTTCATACCTATTGGATTTGAAGGAAGAGAATCATCTTTTAGATTTTCATCCCATTCACGTAGCTGTTTCTTGATTCTATCCATTAAAGTTTCCTTGTTTAAAGTAAAAGCAGCCATAATAAGGTTCACAGACGTTTTAGAACTTACTGCCAGATTTTCAACTCTTTAATAAAACTAACATATTAGTAGCAATTTAAGTCCTCTACTAAAATTTGAGCCCCAGTTTAAAAATGTCTGTTTTCTTATGCTCAGATGATCAAAGCCCCGGCTCGTGCGCCTAGCACTAGGTTGGCTTTCCAGGCCTCTCTCCTCCACGGTCTCTCTGCAGTGGCACGTGCTGCTGACTCACTGCCTTCTAGGTGTTCTCTGATCAACTGTGGAACTGGCCTCTCTTCTCCTTTCTAGAACAGCTTTTCTGACTCTGTTCGTAGGGACAGTGTCTCCTATAAACTTCATGAGCACTTGCTACCTACATACCTTACTTGGCACCTATTTAGTACACAACAGTGCCTGCTATCTTTTCACAAATGTATGCAAACAATACTTGTCTGCTGTGTTATCTGTAATGGCCCAAAGCTGCTACAGGACAGAGTAAACTGTAGCTTCCTTTAGACTTATGCTTGTGGTAAGTGTTCAACCTTCTGTGCTTAGTCTTCCCAAGCAAGATTCCGCATCTGGGGTGAGTCACTAAGGGAAATGACTAACATTTGTTGAATGCCTACTGTGTGCCAAGTACAATAACTATCAGTTATCCCCGTTTTTTAAATTCAATTTATTTAGGTGCCCCAAACCACAGAGGGGATGACAGAAAAGCTGCAAACACAGTCTTTGTGTCTAAAACCCAGATTCTTTGAACAATTCCAGTTTAAGTTTACAAGGCATGGTGATGCCGAAGTATTAAAATTTGAGGAGCAAAACACTTGTGGATGTAGTAGACTAACTGGGGATCAGGAGACAGTAAGTTCATACACTTGTTTAGGAAAAAAACCAAAACACTGTATGCGATTCTTTAATTTTCTAAATCTACCTACACTCACCACATTTCAAATCCTTAATAGATCCCAAAATGTCTCATCTTGTCCTGAATTTATAAGCCACTAGAAACTGGGAAAATGAAAAATTCTATAGATTAAAGGCAAAGTACATCCAATAGTATCTAATTCCTTCATGCTCTACCTAAATGTAAAGGATGGCATTAGTTCTGAAAATGAGATAGCACTGAGTATGAAAGCCGAGGTTTCATTCTAACGGCCCTTAATTATGACAAGGCTTACCGGAAAAAGAACAAGGTAACACTTACAGCGTCATATAAGGAATACAGCCAGCGAGGCCATGAAGTCAAATTTGCACAATGAAACTTTCTCTGAAAACAGAAAAAAAGTCACTTAAAAAACTCTATATAATTCTTATAGTGCAAAGAAAAATATCTGAAAATTGACTCTGGCCCTGGGAAAGATTTTTTAATTTCAAAAATATGGAACATTTTGTAGATAACCCTGTAACAGATGATTTTCTATTAAATTTGACAATCATGTTTTTATATCTTTCAATTTATATTGTAACTAGAATCCTCACTCTTACTGGCAAACTTTAAGTATAAAATTTCAATGCCAAGCAAACTTAGTAAAATTAAGAGAACTTGAAGAGTAACTAACTTCTGTTGATCACGTTATCTGCTTTTATACTATTGATTAGTTGCCCAGTATACGCAGTGAAAATTCAAAATATCCAAATGGTCTTTGTGTAAAAATTTAAATGGCTTTCAACTGAATTACCATGGAGGCAAACATAAGAAATTAAGCAATTCCAAGAAAACAATGATCATACGCTAGAGACTCAACATGACTAAGTCGCCCATTTCATAGAATTCAGGGAAAGGGGGAAACCACTGGGTATGTCTTCCAATCGTTGTATTTTAGAATCCAAATGAAAGTATGCCTAAACCCATAGAAAAATGTGAGTCGTACTTAAATTCCATTAGAATTTCTGTGTTTGATAAGAAGGCTCAATAATCATTAAGATGTCAGTTGTCAAAGCATATATTCAATGTAATAACAACAAGATTGGAATTTAGAAGCATATAAAGTTCATTTGGAAAAATAAATGTATAAAACCTACCAAGAAAGTCTGGAAAGAGAAGTGTTCTATAGCACAAAAAGATAAGACTGAGAGAATGCACTGCAGTAGTGCTGTTAACAGCAACGAACTGGAAACAACCCAAATGTCAAGGAACAATAAATACACTGTTGTGTACGAATATAGGAGAGGATATGCTGCACTTGATCAAGCAAGGCATATCAAACCCACGGAGGACGAAGGATGATTACATCTTTCTCAATGAAGAAAACAACCTCCATAGGTATAGATATTCCTACTTTTGTAAACTGTTGACATCGGGCATGACACAAGAAAAGCGGGTGGGAAAGGAGGGAGGCGGCTCAACATGGACTGTCCCAGAGTGGAACAAGAAGAGCAAGCTAGAAGACTTAACAAAATGAAAGGGAAAACCTATGCTTGCACCTGCAAGACCAATGGATGGGCAGGAAATGGGGAAGGTACACAGCACATGTAGGAAAGACCCGGGGGACTTAGTTATGAACTAACTCTTGTGCTGCAGAGCTCACATCCTACTCTCTCCGCAATGCTATGCTTGAAGACGTCCAGAATCTAAGATGAGACAATAATGTTCCCCTTCTGTGACAAATATGGGAACTTCAATTGTCAGGGACCAGGATGCTAAGAGGAGGTCAAGAGTTTGCTTTAGGGATGTTCAGTTTGGAGCTGCCTCTCAAGGGGTCATGATAATTACTTTTAAATATTTTAGGGAACTACTACATGGATGAGGACAGACTTGTTTTTCAAGGCTCAATAACCAATGGATTCTTTAACGAGAAAAATTTTTGTTTCAATATAATCCTTCTTGTATTTGAAGCTACTAAAATATAGGTCTGGGATGGCTTCCAAAGTGATTTACGCCAGAGGAGCTAGAACACAAGACACTTAAGTTACTCTCCCTAGTTCTTTATGTTTAAGATAAAAGACTAAGGCTGAGGATTTTTGTCACAGTTCCAATAAATACAACAGAATAAGCACACAGACTAAAACCATGGTAAAGCAGCCTATCAGGCGTCCCCGACTATTCAGTAATAGCAAAGGCAACCACTGCACGTCTTACAAAAATTCTCTGAGTTTGGCAGCATTATCCCCGTTCTAAAGATAAGGAAACAGGCACAGAAGGATAGTAAAACTTGCCCAAGGTCACAGTTCATAAATGGGGAGTCACTAGGCTGGGCATCCAGGGAGTCTGACTCTAACCATTATTCGAATATTTAAAAAATATTTTGAGCACCCAGTATGTGTCAGGCATTATCTTTAGGCATTTGGGGTATACCAGTGATTAAAACAAAAAAAGACTAAAATCACTGCCCTGTGGAGCATATATTTTAGTGCAGAGCAGCTTACTTTCTGGTGGCACACTCAGAATTACAAAACGACAAAAATCCAAAGAAGCTTTCATGTGGCTGACTGACACATACTACACACTCCCATTCAGTTATTAATATGCACTTAGAATGGTGTGAGAATGATCGTTTTTGCAATACGAAAGCATATAATTTTATTTGGCACCCATGTCAAGATAAAGAGAAACCAAACCAATTTATTCATCTATAAACATTCCTTCCCATGAGACCATAAGGTGAACAGAGCGTGGCCCGCTAGTCTACTAAGAGCAGCGCAGCGGGTCAGGACGCGTGCTTGGTGACTGTGACCAAGCTGCAATGCAGGTGTCTCAGTTCTGGGACTTTTTAAAGTGAGGCAGCCAATAAAATTCTTATCAGGATTATCTTGACAGATTCTAAAGTTCTATTTACGGATCAATTAAATATATTTATCCTAATATTTTGTGATGTGCTTTATACAGTCAACTATACAAACTGAAGAGAAATATACCAGAAAAGACTAGCTAGCTTGTACAGAGCAAATAATGCCCAAATTTAAGCCATTTCAGTATCTCAAACTTAAAAGTCCAATTTAGGCTTCTGGCACAACAGCAGAGGTTCCTGTCTTATAGCTGGGTAATAGTGATGGTAAGTTCTAGCAACGTATGGGCATTCTTCACACATATTAACATCATGACTTACTTCATAAAAGGGCTATACCTCAAAAAAATGTTAATACTAGCCCAAAAGTTAGGTGCTTAAAAATGACCAATGACTGATTCTCTAGTGAAGAAGTATTCACCCTGGGAACAGGATTTACTATTGAAAGCAGGCAGAAAGGCCCTTAAAATGAAATCTGTTACCTCAAGATAATCCATCACATTCTTCCATTTTTAAGCTTCATAACTATAGCTCCAGCTTTGCCTTCCAACAATGTGCAATACTAAAAAAATGTGAAACTCCCTTAAATGGCTCTTTGAAGTGCAATGAAATTGGAAGAGTAACGTAAAAGGCAAAACATGAATAGTAGGTCATCACCACTGATATAGTGACCAAAGGTGGTCATTTACTGTATTAAATCCCATCACAATCAGCAATGTAAATAATGAAAATAATCTACCCAAGTAATTCAAAAGCTACTAGTTTTTGTTTCCTCCTTCATTTACCAAACCCCTACTTGCTTGTAAGTGGAATGGAAGGATATGCTCTTTCCTGCTCTGAGAGTTCTAAACTCCTCATGGCAGATACACAACTACAAGGATAAGATGGACGCCTGGGAAATCACAACTCTGTCCACGGAAGTCCCTGACTACACAGAGCCTAAGATTCCAAGACTTTTTTCTTCTTTACTATAAAATAGGCAACAAATGTTATTGTTCTACTGCTCCTATTATTATTCTGAGACAAGACAAAAACAGATTCTGAAGTTCTTTGGAAAGGTGAAGCCACAGTAGCCACAAACACCTTGAAAAAAGAGAAGACCAGTAAGGGGGTTACCAGTCATATTTCTATTTACAAAAATTATAAATTGTCAACGGTTGTAACAGTATTGTAGAGGTACACAGACTGACAACAAAACAGAAGGAAAAGAAGAATCATCAATTTGGTGTATATGATATCTGGTCATATCAGTGACGGAAAATACGGACTTTTCAGAAAATGCTAACAGGACAATGGGGAGCCATCAAGAAGAAAAGTAGAATTGAATTCATACCAGGACAAACCGTATGTGGATAGAAACTTAAAAGTTTTGATTTCCTTAAAAGCAATGAAATCAACAATCAAAAGTAAAAGATCACATTTTTAATATTTTTTTTAAAAAATAAAGATTCCTCCGTACAGGGAAGTCATTTCTAGCTATAATTCAGAGTACAGAGGCATTAACAAAAAAAGGTAAATTCAACTACATAAGAAAAAAAACCTCTCTGTAATATGCCAGAGACCAAGTCAAAAGGGAAAATGCTTGGAACCTATTAATTATAGACAGGGTAAGTTTCCTGACATATGAAGAAGTCCTAAAAAT
Organism: Ursus americanus; assembly: GCF_024610735.1. NCBI lineage: Eukaryota > Metazoa > Chordata > Mammalia > Carnivora > Ursidae > Ursus > Ursus americanus. The sequence goes on along the minus strand of NC_142140.1, from coordinate 14,082,387 downwards.
CTACAATGGGGCAAATACAATGAACAGATATTTCCTCACTAACATAATGTAATAAAAAATAGTATAAAAAATAAATAAAATTGTACAAGTATCTTGGAATAAAAAAAAACAAAGGAAATACAAATTGCTATTTAACATAAAATGTTATACCTCGTTCATATCGAAAGAATTTCAAATTAAACCTCCAACAAGATTCTGTATTTTACTTGTCAGATCATCAAAAATTAAGCTGGACACTACACTGTCCGTGAAGCCGGGATCAGGGTACGTATAGGAACAACCTCCTCAGTAAGGCACTCCAAAAATCTCTGTCCCAATAACAAATGCAGCTTCCCTATCATCCCATGTCTCAAAATTTATCATATATCTATGTGTCTGAAAAGTCACTGTACACGGTCATCCTCAGGGGACTAGTTCTATATGTGATGGTGCAGCCCCGTGAGAGAACACTGTGCAGCTCCAGCAGCAACAAGGAAGCTGGGCTCCAAAAGCTGGTACAGAAGAATCTCTGTAAGAGAGGATAAGGTCCAGGACAGTATGTACCCTTTCACATAAGAGAACAGAACGCGATGAGAATATTTGTGTCTTTATAGAGAAACTCCGGCAGACTTGGAAACTAACATGCAAGCCCGCACTGGAGGGCCCTGCCCTTTGGAATCAGTGTTCAGTTCTTCCCTGTTCCGTATGAGCGTGGCTTATAAATTTAACAAGACTAGAAAGAAGAGCATCGATCACTTTCTTAATTTGTTTCCACATTTCAATTCTTTTTACATTTCATATTCAACTCTTTTCTGATGAACACAGTAGAGCCATATAAAGGAACGATATAGTCTGGGTAAGAAGGGAGTGCACTTAAAAACGTTTATGTCGGGGCGCCTGGGTGGCGCAGTCGTTAGGCGTCTGCCTTCGGCTCAGGGCGTGATCCCGGCGTCCTGGGATCGAGCCCCACATCAGGCTCCTCCGCTGGGAGCCTGCTTCTTCCTCTCCCACTCCCCCTGCTTGTGTTCCCTCTCTCGCTGGCTGTCTCTCTGTCAAATAAATATATAAAATCTTTAAAAAAAAAAGTTTATGTCATACTCCCAAGTAGGTTAAAGAAAAGTTTCCTCACTGTGAGAACCCCGCTATGATAAACACGGTGGGGAGTGAAAGGCACTGTGAGAGGAAATAAGTAAATATTAGTTTCAAAGATCAAATCACTGAATAAGGAACATTTCCAGATGGAAGTGAGTTCTGGAAGAGTGTAACGTGATGATAGTGGCCTAACTCCTTAGTGATTAGGGACACCTTCTCTGATGCAGCCCAGTCGGAATGGAAGATGACACAGGAATACCTGTGGAAGCTTAACTTTATGTCATCTGGAATGTGCAGTTCTCAATGGCAAATGTGAAGAGAAGTGTGCGCAAACAGTTTCAAGGTTCACTGAACAGGAAGACTACCCTCCGAGACCCTCTAAGTATCATTTCTACTGAAAAAGTGTGTGGCAACCTGATAAGCTTGGGCTGGCTTAGAATCCTGTAAGCATCTCCCAATTCTGACTACCTAACTACTTCACAGACCTGGAGACGAATGGATGCACTGCTTCAGATCCTGAGGGGAAGTACGAGGCAGATGTGAATCAACTCTAAGAAGAGAGGAGTGAATTGAGCCTTAGACCATGTAAAGACAAGCAGTGTAATGTGATCCAGGCCTGTGGTAAGTTAGCACCCGGCTAAAGGCGCGGTGAGCCGAACCACCGAGCAGGACCAACGCACGTGGAGCTCCTGCCAAGGGCATCAACCATCCCCTTTCCCTTCACTTTGTGAGCAGCTCAGAGCGGTCACCTGAAGTAGAACAGAGGTTTTAGGTCATCTGCAGTCCAAAATAGATCAGCTAGCAATTTTTCTTGGCCTAGTGATCTAGACCCAAATTTCACAAGCTAACAAACTTTACTCAAATTTTAAGCAAGGGAACACGTTTAACAATCTGAAAAATACATGGGATGAAGGGATTCTATTTCCTAAAACCTTTTATGCCTCTCTCCTTCCTTAGTACCTTCTGTTTAGTCCTTGGCAACTCTGAATACGAAAGTAACTGAATGCTAATGTTTGAGAGTCTAGAATTATTATTATTATTATTATTATTATTATTATTATTATTATTATTATTATTATTATTACTGGAGAAGTAAGACAATAGGGAAAAGAGGACCTGGTTCCAAACAAACATACGCTTCTTTGGTCTTTGCATGTCTGGCTCTCCTTGCTTGTGCTAAGCCAGTGACAGCCTTGTTGCAAAGGCCTAATCCGGAATTTACTGTGAACAGTAAAGCTAAGGTGCTTTAGCCACAGAACAGGAAGAATTCAATCAGTAATTCACACAAAAATTAGAATAAAAAAGCAGTCTTATTTGTTCAACTCATCACGTTTAGGTTTATGATGGCAAGATCCCACAGACAAGGACACAAACTAGCACAGAGCACTTAAGTCAGGAATGAACTACAGTCACGCTCACCCTATGCTTACCACTTCACAAAGCAAAGTTAGGATTTTTTAATCGGTAATTTTTAACAACCAATCTTAGTACAGAAGAATGATATAAATCAAAATACTTGGTATCTCCTACAAAAACAAGCCCATGGTTGAAATACACAACCGTCTAAATCCTGAGATGATAAATAGCAGCATCTTGACGCAGTTTCCTTGCCACGTAATATCTCAGTACCACCTAGTGCTGAACACACTAGGCATTAAACGACTTAAAAAATTCCAAAGTCACTCCCTGGAAGCCCATGTACCTCAGAGCTGACTCTGACATGCTTATTTCCACAGTGATATTTAAAATGACCATGATGACAAAATCTTCCACTGTTCTACCACTTAACTAAAACAAGGGTAAAGGTATATTTAAAGTGTCCCTATCAGGTCTGAAAAAAGAAGGATTGCCTAACTATACAAAAGTTGCCTATAAACTTAAGGCACTATCTGTTAAATCTTCAAAAATATCAGTGTCAAGGTGGCGTGGGAATCCTTAAGCAATCTAACACGCTTATTAGATTCTTCTTAGAAACACTCATTGAAACACAGAAAACCATGTCTCAGATTGTCCAACTGAGATCCTGATTAACAAGACCAAGAAGCCTATAGACACCTGGTTATGAGCCTGCTGCCCGCCCAGCAGCCATCCTCACAAGGCCCTCTCTGAAGACTGGATAAATTCTGCCTCAAGAACACTGACAGCAGTGGTACACTGACTATCTCAATTACCTATATTTATATCTAATTAGGATCCTATGCTAACTTACTCACAGTTAAAACCTGCACTACTTGACAAAGAATAGGGGCGATTAATGCACAATTTTTCAGGTTAAAATAGAAATTGTCTCCGTATTTTAAAAAGATAAACCTCAAAGAACCTATATTTCCTAAATTTAAAAACAGATAGTCGTTTCCTTTAGACAGGAATTTTATATTCAAAACTGATACACCTCAAAAATGAGTAGGAACAGGCTTCATCAATATTTTTCGAAGAGTGATCTAGCCAAAAGCATATGTGTAAGAATTAACGCCGAAACAAGCAGTGCTTTAACAGAGCACACAGTCTCAAGCCAATTTTTGTGGTGTCGACCACACTGTATAAAAAGATGGCTAAAAAGCTTTTCTTTCAGAAGTCCAGAAGAATTGAAACACACAATTACTATGAGCTATTCAAAACTCTTTGTGAAGGTAATGTGTTTGGATTCAAGAGCCAAACATCTGATATGATGGTAAGAGATTTAGGAAGAGATTCCTCCAGAACTAAAAATCACAGGCGATTAACCAATACACAACTGACAGGCATAATAGCAAGAACACCTTACAGTACTGTGACATTTTACTATTTTTGCAAACTGCTTTCACATAAATGGCTGCCCACGAAACTTTCAGAAGCTCTAGCTTTGATCAAATGCAGCGTAGTATTACCACAGAAGGTGTCTGGGGAACGAATTGGGAGACTTGTGTTCCTTGCTTAAATATAGGAAAAAAGCAACCTGTCTTCATTTTTTGAAGTGCATAAAAAATCAGTTTCTCACCTTCTGGTATTTCTGCCACCATTTACATGAATACTGGTCTTCCCATGAGACAGGTTTTGAAGGAAATATCTGGCATTTATTGAGGGATTCTAACTGAACTGCAGACATGGTTGAAGGCAACACACATTCAGGAAGAATTTGCACTTTAGCTTGCTGGATTCTAAAATAAAGAGAACCAAGCATGGTGTTCATTTTTAAAATAAACTAACTCAAACTATTAAGCTTCTAAACATTATGGGTCATTTTAAATACTAAGATTTTCAGTTTTCTTTTTTAAACATATCTATAGGATACTGATGTTGAGATGCAAGAATCTTCAGAAAATACTGTATTTCATAAATCATACCGAAGTTAAAATCAAAGATAACCTAAAGCATGGATTTTCAATCTCACTGTGAAATGCAAAGGGAGATTTGTATATTTCAGATAAATATAGTCTATTAATGAAACAAAATTTAAAAAATCAATATATAATCATCAACTACTACTTGATATTTCTAAATTAGTTTCTTAGACATTCTTAAATACCCTACCCCTCCCGCTCCCCATCTGCTGCCTGGCTCTTATACCTGTCCCTTCTCCTAAGTCTAATCTAACTGGAGGAGTGGGTAGGTAAAGGAACAGAAAATCAAGAACCCATTTATGTGGACAGTTAAAACAAGACTATAGAATTACATGTAGCCTGTATTTATATGTGCATTCTTTTTCTCCTTCTCAAACATTTAACTTGAAAGTGCAAAGAATCAAAACATGCATCATATTATCTTTTTTTAACCTAAAAATTACTTAAACTCCCATGAGAGTGAAGTCACCATTTCCAGATTGCTACTTGAGAATATCATTAACTACAAACATCTTATCATGAACAAATGCCAACAGGAACACTGTACCTATGAGCTATTTTCTTTTGAAGCATTTCTCCTAGAGTACAGGTCATGAAATGTAGAATGTATTAGTACAGTCAAATGCTGGAACAAATCATTATCAGATCATCGATAAAGTTCAATGTATTAAAGTCTGCTTCATTATTAATTATGTTTAGAAATTCTCAAGTGGTTTTTCATATTAATCACTACCTCGACCCACAAAAAGTTAGGAATGAAATTTTGATACTTTTACTTATTTATTAAAAGAAAATGGCTAACTTGGTTAGACTCATTCCACTAACTTCATTTCTTTCCTGCAAGCTCAAATTTATGTCTACATGACTTCCGAAAATGTTAAAAAACAAACATGTTCAAACTATATTCAAATGTCCTTATATTATTAGAACTCGTTAAAAACAAATAAAATCTCTATTCACCTGTCACATGAATACAAATACTTATCTTATTTTTAAGACAGAAGTGTGTACTATTCTATAGAAATGTTTAGAAATCTGATTCTTCTTTAAAAGTCATCAGCAACTAAATTATGAACGATGTTTAACTCAACTACCACGTAAGATTTTATTGTATTATGATAAAAACATCAATGTTCCTGAAAGATTGGCTCACTGATCCTTTTACTGATCAGTCTACGGTACCAGCTGTCTGAACTGCCTTGCGGGAATGAGCAATGCTCGCCACTGCTTTTGCTAGACATGCCTGGGGCCTGCTGTACACAAGGGCTAGTTCTCCCGCCAGCTGGGCTCTGTTCTTAACAAAACTACTTCTGTTTCTTTCCAACTTGTTTATAGTTGTTCTGTGATTACAGTGACATAATTTATATAAGTATTATAAAAACCAATGAAATGTGACTTAAATAAAATGGCCTTAATGAATAAAGTTGAGCAATAAAAACTGCTTTCAAATTAGGTTCAGACAGTTCTAATAATTCAGATGATTATTGGTTTCAGTAATGACAGGTAAGAGAACTTGTCCTGTAATTCCAAACAGGGTATGAATCTCCTCATCCTCTCTACATGCTAAGGAATCCTCAGGAATTTCTGAAAGGTTCTACAGTGATTCAATAACACACTTCTCTTTTTAATTAACTTTTCAAAAAAACACAAAAAACACTTTCATGTGTTCAGAAAATGCCAAATAGAGACTCTTAACTTAGAAAAGGTCAAAGGGAAGCACTGTAGTTTTTATATGAAGGATCTTTTACGTGAAAGACAGATGACTATCATCTAGCACCACCTGACTAGAGAAAAGGAAACTGGCTTGATTGCAAGGTGCTACGGAGGAGTTCTGGTAGAGAAGGAGCACTAGTCTGGAAGTCAGGGCACCCGAACCAACCAACTGTTGCTTACTAGCTGCATCACTTTAGGCAAATCACTTCATCTCTCTAGTACTTAGTTGTCTTATTTGGAAAAAAAGGAAACTACCCTACATTATCTCCAACTCACCATTTCTACTGAAGGGAGTTACAGGCCGGAGGGGCAAGGGAACCAGAGAAACCGCACTCCACGGAAGCCTTTTATATTAATAAAGACTCACCTCTGTGAGAGGTCTTAGCAGTGCGTCTATGGAATAATATAGAGAACCTGCCCTTGCCAAGTCTTGTCTAACCCTATCAGTTTCATGTTTCTCTTCACTAGAGTCAAACATATAGTCTTCGACCTGTTTTCAGTTAATGGTCTACTGCCATCTTGTGTTGAAAATAGTATTTCCACAATCAAAAGTCAAGAAAGCCTCAGAAACATACTTTTCTCCCAAGTCATTTTTCTTCCATGGTTCCTATAATATACTATTCACAAATAATCAAAATTTTATAAGCAGGAGGATAAGAAGTACTTTAAATATGGAACTGTTAGTGAAATCTGCAGTAACAAAACAGCTTGCTAATTATCACAATGCAGAGCTCTCAGGAAGACACTGTTTCATTCATTCACGCAGCATTTATGGTTCTAAGTGCAAAACATATGCAAGTGTTAGTCATTGTCCTCAGGCAGCTCATCTACTGAGGGAGACAGATACACAATCCTGTAACGACAGTACAGTGTGCTAATACCATGATAGTCTGCACCGTGAATGTTCTGGGGGGACCACTGAGGACTCTGGCACCTCATCTCTCATTTTTCTGTGCCTTCTCTATCCCCAAAGGGTTGCCTCACCTGTCCACTATACTTCCATAATTCAGCGATATCTGTGAATGTCCACCATGTGAACAAAACAAGACAAAACTTCTGAAGTTCCAGGTGTTCAGAAGATATTATCTGTTCAACACAGAGGTCAGATAACATTTTCAGCGTGGCTATAAAGAGACCAATCAACCAGGACTGGGTGAACCCCAAGAATCTGTATCCTTGTAACACTTCACAGGTGATTCTTATGTGCCAGATTTGAGAACCACTCCCTTAAGAGGTAACATGCAATCATCTGGACAAATGCTTATTTTGTTTTGCTTTGTTTTTAAAAGCGCAAAGTAAGGTGAACTGATTTTTTTTTTTGTTTTTGATGAGGTTAGTGGTACTTAAAAAGCTCGAACCATGAGAGCCATGCCAAAATAACTACTAAAACAATATACTCAGAGAATTTACAAACTATATGAGGTACAGAGACAACAAGCATTTATTGACCACCTGTTATATAGCTAATACATTTGTGGGTGATGTCGAATTCTCACCAGAGATGGGTGCTAACTGCACATGGTTTCTACAGCTCAGATGGAGCAGCTGGCAGGTGTAACCAGTGTGGTTTTCAAATATCACAGGAATGCTGCAAACACCACAGCTGTCCCGGTGCACACACAGCTCAGAAGCTGGTGGCCTCCCCACTCTGAAGAGAGGCCTTCAATCACAAAGAAGCCCTGTCCCCAGAGACAATGCATTTTGGGTTTATATTACTATTCTCAAACCTGGAGGGGCATGAGAATCACCTAGAAATCATGACAAATGATGCTGCAGCCTCACCCAAGGCGAAACCACTCTCTAGGGATGGGAGAGGAGGATGAAACTCAAGCTTCTATAGTTTTAAAACTTCCTATGTGGTTCTGATGCATAGCCGAGTTGGAAACCACTAGGCTATACATTCAAAGGAAAGAGAACTAATTCAAAGTTACAAAATATGAAGGGTCAATACAACAGAAAAAATATAAGAAAACTACCTCATTTAATGATGTACACACAGCTTTAAGATCTATGGTATTTCTTACCCATCTGACTGTGTTCTCAGCTCAAGGACTTTGAACCTTTGTCTTCCAATTGCTTTCACTTTCACTATTTCAATTCCGAAATCCTGTTCTTCTCGATAGGCATATATCTCTGCTGTTGTTCCAAACTGTGCTTCCCTCTCCTGGATATTACTTCCAAGATAAATTTTAAAAGGAAATAATTTTGAACATTTAATTTTAAATATGCAAAGTGGCAAAAGCAATACACACAATTGAAAAAAAAAAAACCTACAGCAGTTAGCACTTACTACAAAGCTATTATCATTTTATTTTGAAATCACATGGGGAATGCAGATATAGAAGAAGGCTTCAGAATTACAATTAGAGGAAAAAGAAAAAAAAATAGGTAAATAATAGATCTCTAGTCACTGAAAATGATCTAGGACTGATAGGGGTTTAAACTCTCATTTCCCAAATGAGACACTCTTTTACTTCAGTAGACCATCACTTCTGCTGCTTCATATTAGCAGCATTGTACTGGGGTGGGAAACCCTTGTATTCATTTCCTGCTTCTACCACTGATTTCCTTCAGTTGCCACCAGATACCTGAAATACCAGTTTGCCACTGGTCTATTACGGGACAACTTATGAACTCTGAGAGAGGGAAAAGAACAACCTACTCCTTTGTAAAAGTAATCCTTTACATTAAAATGTCAAAGCCCTCTCTCTTTAAATAATGATAGTGCTTGAAAATAAGATTCCGGAAATTTTTATTAGACATTAATGATTAAAAAAATTTCAAATACCAGAAAGTTTAATTGTGTGTGACAGTAAATGTCTGATCTGGATGGTAGTGAGAACAATAAAAATAATCCAACTTGCACTTTCAATCTTTTCATCAAAATTTCTTACCTCACATCCTTATCCAGTCTCCTGTGCATGCAAAATAATAGTCAGGTTTGGCTTTAACACTGACCTCTGCTGTGACTCGACATGAGAGAGAATGTGTTAAGCAAATTCATTCTAATATTTTACCTGTATGCAAGAACTGCAAAGGTTCTGTCTTTCTGAATTAAATTCCGCACCATACTGACTTCCTGAGGACGAAAAAGCTGAAGAGGTAAGGTCTGCCCAGGAATCAGGATCATCATCACCTGCGGCAGAACTGGAATAACCTGACAGCTGTCGTCATCATGCAAAGTCCTGCCGTGAAATTCTTCCATATCAGCACCCAGATACTATTTAAGAACACACACAGATATACTGTCATTGTAGATATGTAATAAAAATACAAGCTCAACAGACTACAGAGCAAATCAGATTAAAAGAAATATAAACAGAAGATACAAATATTTATTTAAATAATATGCCGGGTGTATCAGCATCCCACATGAAAACCAAATTCTGATTCTTATGAGTGGAAGTTCTATTATCTTGTGAAGAATGTCTCACAAACAAATTCAAGAGCATTTTTTAGTTCAAAATATTTTTCTTTGACTACGATAAGAAACATCTCTACGTCCAAATATCACAAATGACAACTATAAAACGTTAGCACGTTAACCAACACCCTGGTACCAAGTAGTGCAGAGAGTAAGAAGTATTTGAGTAGCTCCATTACTAGTAGACACATATGGAGGGTGACAATTCTTCAAAGAATTACTCTAGGACATAGCATCAAACTGCTTGAAAATTAGAGTTAAGTATGCGTATCTTGTGGCAAATAGCCCATGTCCTCATCCACAATTCCTACTGTGAGGGAATATGCAATAAGGCTAACCTCAGTCACTTGCTGTAAGGAACCTCCACCTACGGCTACACGTATCTATCTGTTGTATAAGATCTGTTATTACATTACATACTGTATGTGACGTTGGCAGACTGGTGTCAAAATTTATGACATTTGGTTTTTTGGCTTCTTTGCTATCCTGGTCTTCAACTTCCATTTCAATTTCATCTTCTTCCTCACTCTCTGCTGTAAAAGATTATGAGAAAAAAAATGGATGCAAGAAAATGTCAAAGCGATGTTCCCCTTCAAATGTATAAATCCTTCATGAGGATTCTGGGCCCACGAGAAGAGGGCTTCTTCTGAACACCACTTGTATGTGGTGATCTCTACAGCCTGTGAAGAGGCAGCCAGAGGGCTGGGGTCTATGCCGGGCTCTGTCACTAAGCAATTTTTTTTTTTTTGCAGAACAGGTTAAGATTTACATAAAGACTGCAAAGATAGTACAGAGATTTCCTTTTCCTATAGATCTCTCCTCCACTTCCCCTACATATAATATCTTCTATCAGTATAGTATAGTTGTCTAAGCAATCAGTGTTGGCACATCATTAAACTCGACATTTTATTTGGATTTCCTTGTTCTCACCTACTACCCTTGTTCTGTTTCAGGATCCCATCCATGCTAGCACGTGACATTGAGTTGTCACGTCTCCTTAGCCTCCTTGGGGCTGGTTTCTCAAACCTTCCTTGTTTGTCATGGCCTTGACAGTTATGAGGAGTACTAGTTTGGCATTTTATACAGTGTCCCTCAATTAGAATTTGATATATTTCTCATGATTACACTGAGGTTATGTACTTCGGGGAGAACACCACAAGGGGTTAAGGGCTGTGTTCATCACATCATATCAAGGGTGCATACTATCAATATGACTTATCACTGCTGATGCTGACATAATCACCCGCCTGAGGTATTCTCTGTCAGGTTTCTCTACTGCAAAGTTACTTTTTTCCTCCTTTCTACATTGTACTCTCCAGAAGCCAATTACGCAGCACAACTCACACTTAAGAGGTGAGGGATTATGCTCCCTTCTCCGTGAAGAGCAAGTATCTACATAAATTATTTAAATTCTTAAGTGAGGGAGATTTGTTCCACCACACCCCCCCACCGCTCTCTGTCAGTAGTAACTAACTTAGAGACCTCAGACAACACATTTCACCTGATTATGCCTTAGTTTCCACATCGGAAAAATAACAGGCAGGAACAAGACAATCTCTGTTTCTTTCAAACTCTTAACTTTAAAGAGTTCTTACAGAAGATCGGAAGAAGGAAGGGAGGGAGGGAGGAAAGAAGAAAGGCAGGCAGGCAGACCTTTTAGTTAAAATGGAAAAAGATAACATTACTACCCAGCAAAAACACTTCCACAGCAGGAACATCACTTCCTTGGCTGTCACTAAAAAAATGAAATGTCTGTAAGCATTTTCATTCCAATTTTGCTTTGGAATTTTAAATTTAAAAATAAAGTTTGCATGGAACATAAAACATATTTTAAAGCTAATGTCTTAGAAAACTTTCCCCACACACAATTTTTAAATTATGAAAACTAAGCTGATATACTTTAAAAACTTGATATTATTTTTTATTTTTTTTAAAGAATTTATTTATTTATTTGGCAGAGAGAGAGAAGCCAGCAAGAGAGGGAACACAAACAGGGGGAGTGGGAGAGGAAGAAGCAGGCTCCTAGCAGAGCAGGGAGCCTGATGCGGGGCTCGATCCCAGGACTCTGGGATCACGCCCTGAGCCGAAGGCAGACGCTTAACGACTGAGCCACCCAGGCGCCCCTAAAAACTTGATATTATTAATAGAAAGTTAGAAAAGCTATACCAAATAGGTGCTATTCTACTAAATAGGAGTCTGTCCTGTTAATGCCAGCTGTGGGTAAAATTCCTACCCTAGATCAGCAATTCTCCACCAGGGGTGATTTTTGCCCCTCAAGCTATATTTGGAAATGTCTGGAAATATATTTGGTTGTCACAACTAGGAAAGCCCTACTGGCACCTAGTGGGCAGAGGCCAGAGATGCTGCTAAATATCCGACAAGGATGCATCCTGCAGGATAGTCCCCCACAACAAAGACTTTTCCAGCCCCCAAAATCAAAAGTGTTGAGGTTAAGAAATCCTGGCCTAAACAAACTGAATCTCAATTTTGACCTCGTATTTCATGTAAAGGCCCCAAATACACTTCTAAACAGATAAAATGTCATTACAAAATTGTCATTTTCTTTTGTGTATGTCACTATTTAAATCAAATTACCTCCAGCTAGGGTCCTGACAAGAAAAAAACAAATGTTTTTCAATATAGTGACTGCTTTGGATTTTCTATTAAATCTCAGGAATTCCTAGATACAGGGATTGGTCAAAGAGAGTAACATAATTATTTCAACTTATATTTAAATGGTCAGTGGTCTAACACTTCATACATATTTTTGCTAAGAACAGGGAAGTTTCACCAAAAGTAACAACAACAAAAATATCAACCAATTTCCTTATATACAGTAGCCTTTCTCATAAATACGTCCAAAAGCCACTTCCCTCTACTCGACTGCTTATTTATTAACGTTTCCTTTGGCCAAGAAGGATTCTTTGCATCTTAAATGTTAAACTATTTCCTTAGCACTTAAAGAGTATTGCTCTTCAAAACAACTCACACTACACAGATCTAAGGATCCAATGTTTCTTTACAAATAAAACTCGTATGATTTAGAAAAGCTTTATTATTATATCTACCACCTCTCTGGGCCTTCTCACTCCTGGTTCTTTCTTTTTTTAAAGATTTATTTATTTATTTGAGAGAGAGTGCGTGTGCATGCGAGCTGGGGGCTGCGGGGGGGGGGGAGAGAATCTTCAAGCAACTCCCCGCTGAGCACGCAGCTGATGTGGGGGCTCGATCCCAGGACCCCGAGATCATGACCCAAGCAGAAATCAAGAGTCTGCAGCTTAACCGACTGAGCCACCCAGATACCCCCTCACTTCCGATTTTTTTCAACAAAACACACAGTGTTCGGAATTACCAGGGTGAAGTCTGATGACTCATCTCACGCAGAAGCACCACATGAATGCAAACAGAACATCAGTAACCTCCCTGAAACACTGGATTTGGCACAGAGTGGGGCTGACGTCTCTGAAATAAACAGCTCAGCTCTTCAGTCAAAGGCTGACACACTTACCTTTATGTCAATTCAGCTAGGTTGGCTTCAGGAACAACCACCGACTCTGACTCTGGTTTATTTTTACATAAAACGTCCCTTCTATATGGTGGGCATGCATTCAGTCTTCTCCTCCTTCAAGGCACACAACTCCCAGGGGACAAATTAATCCTTCAAGAAAAGCTTTCCTTGGGGAACTCCCCGTAACCCACAACTGTTTCTTGCAACCCACAGAAAAAAGCCCCCACCCACTGGCAAGAGACGCAAGCTTCCTAACAAATTAGACTCAACCTACCTCCTCGGACTTCTCTTCCACAACCCCATCCTAAGTGTATACTTTCGGATATCTCCAAATCCATTTCACAATGCTTTACCTCAATCCCTCTTAAGGACAATAACAGCATTAATTTATCAGGTCCTAAATCAACTACCTTTTGCCTCATAGAGATTATAAACCTCCTCAAGTACCAGACTGTGTATCATACCCCTTTTCAAGTCCACAACACCTAACTGGCACACACTGAAGGAACTCAGCTAACAGTCCCAGTTTGTCTGAGAGCCTCTTGAAAAGCATCACTTCTATAGCCTTCCATGACAAATTTGTACAATTAATTCATGCATTTTTTTCCTGCCCAGAATTCTAATATAAAGCCAAGGTGTAAACTTTCGTGAAATACAAAAGAAAATAGAAAACTGAATTCAACATCGCACTCCTAAATCTCTCTAATCCAGCATATTCTACTACCTGCTTGAGCTACATGCCTTGAGAAAAACATACCCATACTGTCTTGGCAGTGAAGTGGTTAAGCGACACTGGCTATACTGACAGAAAGAATTGCAGTTCCGGCTCTGCAACTGTGTCACCTTGGGCAAGTCACTGAACTAATCCGCTAATCCATTTCTCACCTACCAAATGGGGATCAGAAAAGTTATGTGGGGAGGATTAAACAGAGAAATGCATGCAAAGCGCTTACTGCAGGGCCCCTGATATGGTAAGTGCTTAATACTTGTTAGCTGTCACTCTTATTAAACAGAAGTCCAGAAAAGTAACGGCTGCTAACCTGTCAGGGTCCCGCATATCCCCTCCCTCCTTCCCCCTCAGTTTTAAGCCGTTTCCTTGGAGCCAAGTTCTGGACACACAATGGACGGAGAGGGAAGGGTCTCTGCCCTTGGGAGCAGACTCCTCCCCGATCCAAAACCCTCGCCCATAGCTTGGGGCGACCCGGCGAGAGAGAAATGCGCCGGGACCCGGTCGCTGGCCAGAGGCCTGACGTGCGGCCCCTTCCCGGAGCGCCCCGGCAGGCCTCGGTGCCCCCCGCCCGTCTCCCTAGCCCTGCCGCGCCGCTCAAGGCTCGAGCCTCTTCCCGTCCCGCCGCCGGGGACCGGCCCCGGGAGGTTACCAGGGAGGAGCGGCAGGTGGTTGCCCATGTTGTGCGCAGCGTCCTGCGGGTCTCTCTCGTCGGCCATGTCTGTTTACCCGCAGAGGAGGCTGGGACAGGGCGGCACCCGGGCAGCCCGGGGAGAGTTCGCACCGCGCCGACGCAGCCGCGCACCGGGGCCACAGCGCCCTCTGCCGGCCCCCGGAGCCCACACACGCGGCGGAAAATGGTGCGGCAGGCCGCAAGGCGGACGCGCGGCGGGCGCTGAAAGCTGTCTCTGCCACTCGTTACTTCCTGTCCGCCGCAGTCCTGGCAGTGCCGTCGCCTGGTTCTCGTCCGTGGCGTGACATTTCACCTGTGGGGAACCCGAGGCTCGGGTCCTTGTCTCCACCTCGCTCTGAAGGGGTGGGGAGCAAATAGAAACCGGCTTATAGGGCATCAACTCCAACTCTTAGAATACGAAGTATACCTACGAAGACTGGGAAAGTGCATCCGTTATTCCGAGGGCAGCCAGCTTATAGCTGATACTCTTTTCAACAAATTTCAGTAGTTTCCGTATGTGTTCCAAAATTAACATGTATTAATCAGAAGCAAATGCTTGAAATGATGATTACACAGAATATAAAAAGGCCTATGATTGGTAAGTAAGATTGCATATAAAATAGCCAACTCATTAGGACTTCAACTAAGTAAAAAATTAGTTATTACATGGCAAATGAAAAAGTAAGGTATGCAACAACGAACATACTTCTGTTATAGTAGTGGGGCTATGACTAGTAAGATTTTTGTTTTGGACAACAGACAAGAATTTTCATAGTGTCTTTTCACTACCATTTCTTTTTTCTTTTTTTTTTTTTTTTAAGATTTTATTTATTTATTTGACAGAGATAGAGACAGCCCGCGAGAGAGGGAACACAAGCAGGGGGAGCAGGAGAGGAAGAAGCAGGCTCATAGCGGAGGCGCCTGATGTGGGGCTGGATCCCGTAACGCCGGGATCACGCCATGAGCCGAAGGCAGGCGCTTAACCACTGTGCCACCCAGGCGCCCCTTCACTACCATTTCTTCTGCCACGGAGGAGAGCTGAAAACTCTTTAAATGAAATCACATATCTCAACATGGTGGGAAAGGGAGGGGTTACGAGGAACCAGCAGCATTGCTCTGGAGAAAATAGTAAATCTGAGATTTAAAAAGATGTTCAGAAAACATGCCTCACTGAAAAGTTAAAAGCTAAAGTCTCCTAATGAGTGGGACTCAGGAATCCACTCAGTGTCATCCTGCCTTCTGTCCCCAAATCACTCTGTGGCCTTGGCAGAGTCATTTATGGCCTCAGGCCTCTGTTTACCCATTCGCAGAATGAGAATAGACCAAATACCGCCCTGGATTTGTTCTAGCTAAAAATGTCTGCAATATTAATGACAGTATCACCTTTTACATTTGGGTTAACGGCAATTACATAGAATACATCATTGTGATGGTTAGTGGAGTTAAGATGATCGCTCTAGTGAACTGAAGGGCGAGTCTATGCCAGAATGACAGAAAAGAAAATACAGGACAGAATGAGGAGGGAATGGGTGGGGCATGGGTGTCAGAGAGTGAACTGGGGGGAAAGGACGAAAGCAAGTCTACAGATATAAATGTTTGACGCTGTAGCATTATCAGTCTCACTATGATTTACAGAATTTCAATAAACCATGCTTACCTGCACGTTTGTTTACACATCAAGCATCTGGCCTGTACGTGAGGAAGCCCTGACCCGCCCGTGATCCTCCCCAGAGGTGGCACCAAAACTGTGATCTGCACCCTGCGTCAACCAAAAACCCTGTGGACAAGAAAGGACAGCTGGAAGCCTGGTGGGGTCAGCAGATGTGGCTGGAAAAGCATTAGCTCATTCTTTCTTCTTTTGTGCCCTGCTCCAGGGTCACTGATGCTACCATCTGCGGATCTTTTACTCCCCATTCTCCTCCTTTTTCTCATGACCATTCCCATTCACCATCTGCTCCCTCCTTCATTTCATCTCTCCAGAGTCTACCCAGTCATCCAAAGCTACATCTTTCAATAGGGATGGTAACAAATGATTACTGAACAAAAACATCCACGCAAGCAGGTTTCTTGGATTAAGCCTTGGTTATTAAAACCAAAAAGGAAAACATGATCTTCACCATTTATTTTTAATTCAGTAACTTTATCCTGAAACAAAGTATCATAGTGATTTCTTCTTGTTTGCATGAAATGTGTTCATTGATCAGGAGCTCTGCAAACCAGAGGGGAAAGAAATATGTAAGTTCACAGATGGTTGCCTTGCAGTTCAAGAATTGACTTTAATAGGACACAATTAAGGCTGGTATTAGATGAGAGAAAATGAGAATGAAAAAGCCCACTGCTATTTCAGTTTCTGGCTTCTGCACTTTAGTAGCAGGAAGGGATACACACACGGGGAAGATAAATTTCTGACTTCCTTCTGTTTTTTTTTTTTTTTTTTGTATTCTCTCTCTCTAGTTTTTAATGTGTTGCAGAATGTTGCTACCTTGGTCGAAGCAGTCAATTATCTGTTGCCTAGATTATCACAATAGCCTCAGTATTGGTCTCTGGCCTTCCATCCCGGCCCTCTGCAGCTCATTCTTAACAAAGCAGCCAGAATGACCCCAGGAAAGCACAAGTCAGCTCGTGGAACTCCCCTGCTCAGAACCTTTCCTTCACTCCCCCGTCACAGTGTAAGCCAATTCTTGACAGCGGCCTTGTAATGCACAGTGGGCTTCCACATCCTGCTGGGCTCCCCTTTGCTACTCTGTCCAGGCTCTCACTACTTTCCATCAATAGGGGCCTTCCTCTTTCCCAACAGAGTAGGGGCCACTCCCACCCCAAGGTCTCTTGCACTGGCTGTTCCATTTGCCTGGAATGCTCCCCTCTCCCCATAAACTCATGGATTGCTCCCTTATACCTTTAGGTCTTTGATCAAACGTCCCTCCTTGGGAAATACTTCCCAGACTACCAAGTATCTAATTGCAATCTGCCCCCCAGTCCCATCATTCTCTGTCCTCCTCCTCTGCTTTATTTTCCCTCAAAAGCAGTTTTCAACTTCTAAAATTACTACAAGGCTTCATTTAAAAAATTGCCCTCGCCCCTCCAAGAATGTAAGCTTCTTGGGAGGTCAACTGTCTCTGCCTCCTTTGTTTTCTCTTGTGTTCTAAAGGCCTAGCACAGGACCCAGAATGTAATAAGTACTCAAAAAATATTAATTCCTGAATGAATAAATGAATGAGTGAAGTAATGACAGACATTGTTGACTGACCTAACATCATTTCCTCTCTTCTTCCTTGCTAACAACCCTCATTTTGTTTGGGGCAACAGTGTGGGGAGCCCTGTGGGGTCATGTTTGCACCAAGTCTACCATAGCCACAGAGCCCCCCCTTTTCCTCATGATCCTTTGCAGTTGGTGGTGGCCACGCGGCACTGGCCGCTGTGATGTAGAGAAAGTCTGCTGGGCAGCCACCGAGAATACTGAGAAGGCAAGGATGACTTCCAGACAAGATTTTTTCTCCATGATTAAAGGACAAGATTTCATTCCTGCTCACTCCTGCTGCGATGAAGACTAAGCTCCAATTAGTTGGCTGGCTAAAACCAGCCCAACATCCAAAAGAGTCTTGAAAGGAAATCACAGATTTTAGAGAAAGCAAAGTGAGATTTACTTGTAGATATATTCCGTTATCATTTTTTAAAACAAATGTCTATTAATATTCGGAACACTGAAATTACAACATGAGGAAAGAGTCTGGGGTCAATGAAGATTTTTGAATTTGACCTTGTCCTGTGCTGGTCTTCCGCCCACTCCCACTTCTCTACCCACCCCCCCCTTTGTGAGGCAGCGGTGGAAGGCACTGTGTACAGGAGGCTGATGGCAAACCCAGCCGGAAGTGGAACTTTGTGTTCATTCTCCTGACACAGTCTGGATGAGCAGACCCTGCTTGGGGTTTCCTGAGGTTTTTAAATTTAGCTCTCTCATGGTGTTTAAAAGCACTGGCTCTGGGCCCTTCCCTCGTGATCAATGGATATAGAGGAGTGACTGGGGCCTCGCAGCTGGGGTGCCAGTTAGGGAAAGAGGGGCAGAGGGTACCCATGTCCTACTTCTCAGCTCCAGCTCCTCTGGCCTGCCCAGGTTCTTCTGAAGGTCACCTGGAGGTTACAGCGCTAGAGTTGGCTGGCGCCCAGGCGCCTGGACAGGGCAGTGGGAGGGCCAGAATCCCAGCCCATCAACTTGGCCCACTGTCGCCCCCTGGCGGACAGTTGCTGCTAAATCTCTGAGGCAAGGCCCAAAGTGGCCTTCCCCAGTTGGACAGCAGCCCCCAGGGTACTGGAGGGCAGGCTGTGCCCACCAGAGAGAGGGTAGCCCTGCCAGCTGGAAGGTGAGGACTGGGTGACCCAAGGGGCAGTGACAGGTTTGTGCCCCCTCCTTCCACCTTTCTCCCCGGGCCACCCAGCAGGCTGGAGACCTGGTGTTGGTCTGGCAGGATGGGCAGCCATCTGGAGGCTAGAAGGGCAGCCTCCCCTCTGCTGGGCTGGGCTCAAGAGATTTCCACCTGGCTGCCCTTCCCCCATCCTGATGTTTCTGCCATTTTCTGGGATCAGTCTTGCACAGAGCAGGGTGGGCATTGTGGAGCCTCCATGGGCAAGGGCCACAGCTTACACTTCAGTTCCCAGGCAAGAAGCTCAGCCACCAGGGCAGTGAATCAGGCGAAACCTGAGCCCAGGGAGCCTCCATGCTGCCCTTTAAGCTGGTAGATAAGGGTGGTGTTTCATCCATTCCCATTTTTAATTAAGAGATTAATTCATTAATTTTGGAACTGCATACACCTTCCAGTTCTTTTACTCTTTGGTGCAAAAACAATGTGAGTGACAGATCTACCTTGTTCCCAGAGTCCTTTCCTGCTTCTGGCTGCAGCTCTCTCCTTCGCTCCAAAGAAAGAGGTCAAATACTGGTGACCTCCTGGTTAAAATCATGAGGATCTGTTTGGTCTTTGTGATATTCTGAATTTTTCAATTTGTGGGCAACATTTGGAAATTGAAAAACACACATACAAATATTGCTTTCTTTTTAAAAAGTAGGAGGATTTTGGCAGCTGGAGGTGGGATTCATGCAGGGGAACAGTTGTCTGGAAGGAAGAGGCAGGTGCCCCATTTAAATGGGCAGCCCCTGTTGGCCAGAGACCCCAACTGGCCAGTGTGTTACCTGCCCAGATCTGGCTGGCACTGTGTTTGCAACCTCTTGTGTGAGCGTGTAGCAACAGAGTGACAGTCCATGACTTGCCGGCCAGCTCTGACATGTGTCTGGTGCAGTACAATAATTATTACCAGAGCACCCTCTGCTTCCCCCATCCTCTCTCCAAAGTGTGCCGGCGTGTACCATGAATTCTATGCCCCACAAAGGTGCTTCAAGCTCTGTGCTGGGCCCACAAGGGCTGATATGACCATCACTCAAGCCTTCACGTTCACATTAGGCCTCCCTTGACAATTAAGGGTCAGAGTTAGGGATCGTTCAATCCTTTGTAGCTCTGTGATTCATTCAGAAAGGGGATCATTTTCACCTAATCTTATCGAGGTGTTCTGCTCGATCTATCACTACCTTACAAATCTTTAGAATAAAGTCATGGTAATTCTCCTATTTCTAGTCTCCAGAAGCCACAAATACTTCCCTAAACTTGTCCAAGTGGAGAAAGCTTTTAAAATTTTTTGGCAACCTACCTTGAGGGAAAAAAACCACAATATATCCAGCAATATACCCTTTCTTCAGTCTACGTCTCACCTTCGAGTGCTGGGTCTGGCAGCCACTGCCTCAGAATGTGTGTCTAGGTGTCTGTGATCCTGTAAATCCCAGGGTTCTGAGGGAATGAAAGATGGATCTTGTCTGCTTTATACAGACCTGCAGGGAGAGAAGAGGGAAATGTGCTCGTGAGCTGGCATAAAAACGAGGCATAGTAAGGATATTTCATAGCCCTTTCAAAATGTTGACAATTTTATTAACTACTCACTTTCATATTTCAGTAATATTGGTGAATAATTTGGGATTTGAAAAAACACCTTTATATACGTCTTTCACTGCTTTGGTAATATTTTCAGATACCCCGGAGCCTATTCAAGTCTCAGGCATGTTGGATTATTCGCAAGAATGATTATTTGTGACGATACTTGATGTAGCAATTTACTGAGACTTCTTGCCATCACATCCATCTCTGGTTTGACAGGTAAAGTAGGGAAGATTTTGCAAGATAGTAAAATGGTGAACAATTTATGTTTTTAAACCTGTGTACAAAACTGTATCATGATTCACCCTCTAGCTTTTCCTGATTCCATGGCGGGGGGGTTCCACTGTAGTAGGGAAGCAAAGGAGTACAGAGTGCTGCAGGGAGAGGAACACAAGGTCGGGGGGAGGAGTCCTAGATTCCACCCATGGCCTTGTTTCCCATGGTGACCTTGGGTCACAGCAGGGTCATTTCGGTGTCTTCTCTCTTGGCCTTGTATACAAGGGTTTACAATGGCCAGGAAGCAGGAGGTTTTGCCAGTAATGAAATCCCAGTGCCTTAACACAGCAAGGGTATTTTTTGCTCAAACCAAGTCTGCGTTGAGTGTGGAAACTCTCGGAGATGGACCTCCAGTGTCGGCTGCTTCAATCTAGGGCACCCCCATATCAGCATCTGCTTCTGGAGAATCGAGCACTGCCTCGGCTTTCGTTTTCTACAAATCTGTAAATTCAAGTCTCCACAGACATAGCTCACTGTGTGTTCCTTAACCTATGTCCTATTGTCTTTGTCCCCGGACTTCCCATACCTGGATCTACCGCCAGATTCATGCTCTTACCATAGATTTGTAGATTCTTGCTTGCAGTGCTGTGTGGCACTCCCTAGCTTCTCCCAAGAAGGACGAAAAGAGAACCACATCAAGGGGGCCAGGAGTTGAGGAACACATGTTGGTTTCACTTGGAGTAGCGTGTCTCTGAGTATCGCTTGAGTCCACTCTAGGTTACCAGGCTTTTCCTGGATAGATTGTAAATGGATCTGAGAATGTAAGTCTTTTGTTTGTTTGTTTGTTTGTTTGCAGGTAGTAGACACAAGCCCATAGATTTTCACTTTGATGCACAACTAAGGACTGTTTATTAATAAAGTTAAAAAATACAGGTAACTAAAACTTGGTTTTCATAAATTAAAAATAAGGCAGTATTAGAGTTTGCTAAAAACTTCCATTTTATATTCTATCAGTAAGTCTGGAAGCCACCCAATGCTTTGGCAATACTGCAAAGCTTCCGCTGAGAACATGCAAGAGTGAAGCGAAGGGACTCCCCTGACTTTCTGGAAGGGTGCTGTGTTAAATGTACAGCACCAGTGCTGCCTTCAGTTGGTTTGGCTTTGGATTGTTGTTCTTTTTATTGCATTAATTTAGTTGAGAAATTATGTTGGGATTTGCTTTTGTTGATCACCGTGTTGGCTGACATGCATTTTCAGAGATTTTATTGTTATGTGCTCACTTCAATACTTAGCCAACACAGAATTCTTTTGTGTTAGAAAGCTGGTGTGCACAGGATGTGTGGAGGTAGGTTTTTCGCTCTGTTGTAATGAGTCAAGATCTAAAAAGTCGACAGCCACTGATTTATAGCCCAGCCTGACGTTCTTGATACTTTATCACATGGCCATGTTCCTATTGGCAGGAGTCTGTCAGTGCTGGCTGAAGATGCTTGGGCAGCTACCATATTCCAATCAAGCAAACTGACGGTGCTGCTTTAAATTTATATCATGCCTGTCCCTGGAAAAGCAGGGCATCCTGGGATTAACAGGCCCGCACCACAAACTCTCTCTGTGCCAGGCTGGAGCTTGAAAGAACAGAACGGTGAAGCTCTTATTGTTCTGAAACACTCAAGCATAAATCTTGCTGATGATAGAGTTTGGCCCCTTGCCTTGGGCAGTGATATAATTGATGAATACAAAGAGCAATGACCCGTTTCCTACAAAAAGTATTTCCTACTTCACTTAGCTCAAGTACCCCTTCATCTAGAAATCTGTTCTGACGTCTACAAGCAACTATGGCATTTGTCACTTTACTTTGAAATTTTATTGTTATACATTCCATTGCCCAACTCTGAGGAATGCCTGCTGAGGGCAGGGACTGTGCCTTCCTCACCTGTGTGAACAGCCCAGGGAAGGAGGGAGGGCTTAATAAACAACTGTTGGATGGACTGAATCCAGCTTAGAAAACAATGTGGCAGATAGAAAAGGCCAGCCTCTGTCTGTCCGGTCATGGAATGTGTTACTGGAGTGGTGGCTTACAGAGAGAACCCAACCATCTTTAAAAGTGGTGTAGACCTCCATGGTCCAAATTAGAAGGAGGAAACAGTGACGATAACAATGGCAACATTTTCTTTTTCTGAATGCTTTCCACCTGACAGGCTGTGGGAGAGAGACTTTCCATCCATTATTTCCATTAATCCCTCCAACAGCCCTGAAGGGAGACATTTGTAAGTCTACTAGAAGGGAACCAGACTTAAAGTTCTATGACTAAGCCTACCCAGCTGGGAAGTAACAGAGCTGGGAATTCAAACCCAGACTACTCTGTCTCCAAAAAGAACTTACTACTGCTGAAGACAATGAGAGGAAATATTTGACAACAGGAGGGGCAGGCAACGTGGGAGGATATGAAGAGTGGGGGTGGGGGTTGGGGGAGAGTTATGGTGTAAACTCTGGCAAATACAGGCGGCATTTCTTCCCTAGAAATAGTAGGAAAGAAGAACAATGTGGTGGGGATTGGGGTGTGTGCTAGGCTGCATAATAATCTTCCAAAGATCTCCACATCCTACCCCTGGAATCTATGTATATATTGCATGCCAAAAGGGACTTTGCAAATATGTTCCGTTAAGGATCTTGAGATGGAAAGTTGTCCTGACTACTTGGGTGGCTCAGTGGAATCACGGAGGGTTCTTATAAGAAGGATGCACAGGGTCAGGGTCAGAGAAGGAGACATCACAACAGAAGCAGAGAACCAGTGAGGGGGCAGCCCATGCACACAGTGGCTGCCAAAAACTGGGGAAGGCATGGAAACAAATTTTCCCCTTGAGCCTCCAGAAGGAACACAGTCCTTCCAACACTTTGATTTCAGCCCAGAGACTGACTCTGGGCTTCTGACCTCTAGAACTGTAAGATAGTTTTACTTGTATCATTTTAGGCCCTGGGGCTTGTGGGAATTTGGTACATGGGGAAAGGAAATGAATGCAGGGCCCAAGGTGAAGATACAGAGGTCTTGAAGCAGAGAAGAGATTTCTGAGGTCAGGTCAGTTTGGGGGTGAGGATGAAGTAGGGTGAGGGGTTGAGACAATGCCATTCAAGGTAGGCCCAGGATCCCTGGAGCACTTGCTAAAATGAATGTCCGCAGGCCCCACCTTAGAACTTCACAGTTCAACTGCTCATGCAGTTGATAAGGGAGCAGAAGGCAAGCTGAGGACAAAACATAAACTGACACCCCGCAACCTCCCCCACCCCCCACTCCTGGGTAGGATCTGTGATATTCTTCCAGGAAGCTCCCAACTATCTTAACGTTAATGCCTTGCTAGGGGGGGAAAACCAACTTTCACCTGACAATGGCAAGGCCTCCAGTATCTTGAAGGTCCTCTTTAACATATGAAAATCCTTTTGAAACCTCTCTTTTTCCTTACCTCCCCCAACCCCAGCCACCCCTCGAAGCCCCAGGGCAGCAGCTCTTTCTGCCCATGGGTCCTGTCTCCCTGCTTTAATAAACTACCATTTTGTACCAAAGACATCTCAAGAATCCTTTCTTGGTCATCTGCTCCGGACTCCACCCCGCTGAACCTCGCTGATATTCTAAAACTACATCACAGTGGCCCCCCAGCGTCACGTGTACTGCTGTCAAAAGAGTGATGACCAAGTATAGCCCACCTACATAGATAAATAAATGAAAGCAGCTGACATGAGAATATGAATGTGCCTTGGCCTTTGTGGAGGGAACAATTCAGACCTGATGTAGGATAAACAGGTTGTTCGATGTACCCTACCAGCTGTGATCATGGATGATAATGACTCCTTCATGACATCCTTCTCGAATGGTGACCATTTGTGTTGTTAGGTCCAATGGACACACGATGGTGGGCAATGCAGGCATGCCCATCCTCTCCTAGAACCTATAGTCTCGTGGGAAAAACAGACAAGGCTTACATAGACATGCAAACATACATCATAAATGACAGATGCCATAAAGAGAAAGTCCAGGGGCTATGAGCCTCTGAATGGAGGACTTCACCTGTCTGGAAAGGGAAGTCAAAGAAGCTTCGCTCAGGAAATGATATCTGAAGCATTAGTAAGAGTCAGCTATGGGAAAGGGGTGTATATGGGGAACAGGAGAGAAAAGTGGAAACAGCATATGCAAGAGCCCTGGGGCAGAAGGGACCTAGTGGGATAGAGGTCAGGGGGCAAAGGTGAAATAGGCTGAAGTCAGGCTCCAGGGAAAGCAGTGTCAGGTGCATGGAGTTAAGAATTTTAATCTCCCAACAGAGAGATCACAGTCCGCTCTCCACTGAGCTCTCCTGCCCACTCTAACTCTGTTTCTGTCGGAGCTGCTAAAAACACCGCAGCATCCCGGGTTGTGCGCCCCACAGCCGCTCTCCCAGCCCTCGCTTCCAGGGCCGGCACATCTCTGTCCTTTGTGCTTCTAACACCGCCAGCCGCCCCTGGTTCCTGTGCGCTCCCGAGCTCCTGGTTTCAGTTATACACAAACCATGAATCATGGAACACTACATCAAAAACTAATGATCTACTGTATGGTGACTAACATAGCATAATAAAAAATTAAAAAAAAAAGAATTTAAATCTCCCCCATAACAATGAATCCTGTGATCAGGTTTGCATTTAGCATTTGGCTGCAGGGTGGAGGGTCACCTGAGTTTGGGGGATGACTGAGCAGACACCAGTGAGGAGGCAGTGGCAGTACCTACCACAGTGCCTGAGACCCGGAAGGTGCCCCATACATGTTAGCTCCCACTTCTAATTCCACAAGTTCCATGCTGGTTTGTCTTTTCCAGGAAGTCAGATTTGCAGCTGACTCTGCACTTCAGCCTGAGAATACATGAATAAATGAGTTCTCATACTTGTCTCCAAATCTCTGGCAGATCGGCACACTGAGGCAGTGTCTGTCAGTGAGGAAAGCAAAATGGCGGTGCCCCACACCAAGGCCGTTCGAATGCGTCCAAACAATTGTGTGCAGCCAACGTGAGAGAGTTGTCCTACTGGTGACGGCTTTGAGAGCAGCTTGGGCCTGAATTTGGTTTTAGAGGAGAGAAAGAAGGACTCACCCAAACACAATTATCATCTATCTGTCAGAACAAAGTACAGAAATCAAAGCAACTGTCAGTAAATGTAATTTTAAACAACCCCATCAGCAGAATCTGTGGTTTTTCACCACAGTGACAAGGATTCCTAAAAGACCAACTAGAGGAAAATAAAGATAGTAGAAGGTGAAGAAAGAAAGCTATGGATGCCATCTGCCATATTTTTATGAGCTAATATGACCAGAAAATATTGATTACTGTACAAGTTCCCTTCAGTCAGACCTGCTATTAATTTTCATGTCTCATTTACCATAATCTTTTATAGCTTTTTTACAGTAAATTCTCTTTATTTTTGAATTTGAGTGTGAAGATAAAAACGAAATTAGATTGATCTGAATTGTTAACTACTCTATCGGGTACCTCCCGCTGGTGTGTCCTTGGGCAGGTTATGTGAACTGTCTTGCCTTTATTTCCTCATCTTTGGAGGGTAATAGTGAGAGTTCTCACGTAAAAGGCTGTTGCGAGAGGAGATATGATAATATGGTGAAGCCTTAAAACCAGCTGGCACGTGGTAAGCACCTTTGAGGTTAGCCGTTACTGACTTCTAGACATCACTCACACCCACACCCGCTGCTGGATACACATCTTCCCTCGCTCTTTTGTTCTTCTGCTTTCTTGCTAGGTAACAAGCTACCGCCTCTCAGCAACAACCCCATAATTCTCTATTTGGCTTTGTGATGTTGGGGCTTGAACCCTGCAAACTGGGGAGGGGGGTCTGCTTTGACAGCTGCCAGTAGGGGGTGCTCGAGGGATACAGCAAGGCTGGAGGAGGGGACTTGCCCCTTCGTGTTCCTAAGGTTTCCTGTTCTTTTTTTTTTTTTTTTTTTTTTAGAGGGAACACAAGCAGGGGGAGTGGGAGAGGAAGAAGCAGGTTCCCAGCAGAGGAGCCTGATGTGGGGCTCGATCCCAGAACGCCGGGATCACGCCCTGAGCCAAAGGCAGACGCTTAACGACTGAGCCACCCAGGCGCCCCCTAAGGTTTCCTGTTCTTAACGCTGCAAGCTAGCCACGCTTCACTGCAGCAGCGTCCATTTGTTCCCACGGGGACAATCAAAGCCAGTCTGTAGTTTTCCCAGCACTTACAGAAGAGCCTTAAGGCGTCCCTCTCAGAGACTCCAGGACCGGATGACCTCATCAGGCTCTGAGTTTAATAATGTCATCCTTTCCCTTTGTTCCTCCAGTTCCAGGGAGTGAGCTGTTTCCCGCAATTGCTATCTACACGATGCCTTAGTGTTTTCTTTTTGCCTATTCAGTTATCCAGTTAATAGTTTTTTTTTAATCTAGTTAATAATTCTATATCATTAAATCCTCTCTTCCCACATAATGGGGACTCAACTCTGACAGAAAGACTCTTGTGTCTTCTGAGGAACACAAGTTCTTAATTTAAATATAATCCACCTTCTCAAAAACGTACAAATAAAAACAAA
Organism: Ursus americanus; assembly: GCF_024610735.1. Taxonomy (NCBI): domain Eukaryota; kingdom Metazoa; phylum Chordata; class Mammalia; order Carnivora; family Ursidae; genus Ursus; species Ursus americanus. The sequence continues at coordinate 14,055,192 of NC_142140.1, read as the reverse complement.
GGCAATCCACATGAAAAGGACCAAGAGGTTTGAACAAGTACTTCACAAGATATCTGAATGCCCAATAAACATGAGAATGTGTTAGGCTTCTTTAGTAATTTAGGGAAATGCAAATTAAAACCCTAATGAAATAGCTACTAGACTGCTTATATTAAATATACTGAAAATACCAAACATTGATGAGAATGTGTAGCTTTGGGAACTCTCCACCACCACAGGTATGAGTTAAAATTGATTACCAGCTGATGTGGGAAACAAAGGCAGAAGAAAAATTATTAAATTTCCTTACTACCTACAGCCCATTGACAAGTCCTTGAAACAGGCACAGTGACATTCCTCTAGGGACTCAACTGCCTCAATGTTACTTCTTTGCTAAGGGCAAAAGGCAATCCTAGCTGGACCCCGTCCCACCCCAATCCTGTAAGTCTACTTTAATGTATAAAAATTCCTTGGAAACTTCCTTTATCACTAAACCCCGCAAGATACATGTTGGCACTCATCCCCCAAGCATATGGCCCACTGATATACATCTGAAGGGTCTCATGATTAAGGTTTTATTAGACGGCAATAAATGACCCTTTCCCAACAATAGCTAGCCCCCTCAAGATTCTGGATACCTTGCTTCCAAAATTCCTTAGGGATTTACGCCATCTATCCCTACCCCTCCTAACTTGAAAGTATATGATGGGCCAGTCCTCATGACCCTGGTGCAGTTCTTTCTGCCCATGGGTTCTGTTCCCATGATTTAATAAAATCACCTTTTTTTGCACCAAAGACATCTCAAGAATTCTTGCTTGGCCATAGGCTTTGAACCCTAATGTCTTTCCTACATCACCAGACACTTTGGAAGACTGCTTGGAATTATATATATAAAGGTCACCATAAATAGACCCTATGACTCAGCAATTACAATTCTAAATATATTTCCAGGAGAAATGCGTACCAGAGTGTCCACAGAAGCACTTTATGTAATAATTCCAATCTGGAAGCAACACAAATATCCAACAGCAATAGAATGCATAAAGAAACTAAAGGGTATTTACTGTAATAAAAATGGACGAGCTCTAGCTACTCCAGAATGTGGATAATTACTACAAAAATATTGTTGAATAAAAGAAGCCAGATATAAAACAATAAATATAATGTGATTTTATCTATATAAAGTTCAAGAATTGACAAAACCAGGCTGGTGTGGGAAATCAGGATAGTTTTCATCCTTGGGGGCGGATGTAAGGGGTACTGATTGGGGAGGGGGACAGGGGGGCTTCTGTGCTAGTACTTTTATTTCTTGTCCTGGGTGATGGTTTCATGGATGTTATTACTTCATTCATGTGTGTTAATTCACTGAGCTGTGCATTTTAATTGATGTACATGTACCATACTTCAATAAAAAAGATTTAAAATATTTAAAGCCTGAAGTTTCTCATCTTCGTTGGGCATTTATTTTGAAAAAACTGCCAGCATTTCCCTTACTTGACCTTTTTCTTCAGAAAAGGATGCTAGTGGATCTTTGCATAGAATGTCTCATTACTATTCTCATGACTCTAATACAGTACCTTGTATAGAAAGGACACTAGAACATATTTATTGACTGTATAAAAATGAATTCTGAAAGCATGATTATCGTTTAAAGTACATGATGCCTCCTTGGAAAATTAACTTCAAATTCTTCTAAATTATTCGGTGAATTGTCACCAGTTTCCTAGGGAATGTACATCACCATCCAAAGATATGTTCTGCCCTTTTTTTTTCTGCCAAAGGTTTTAGATACCCAAGAAACACTTATTTGGTTTTCTATTTTGTAGAAGTTATGAGCTGATCCTACCGAGCTAGCATGTATGACAGAAACAGCAGTGGCTAGTCCCGCTCACCCATCGATCAGCTGGTTTATTCTGGTAACTCTCTGAGCTGTGCTTAGATTTTTGGCTACTCATGTTTAAAATGAAAATGTTGGAACTGTTAAGATAGCACATATGCGTCCTACTAGTGATTAGTCTTTCCTTCCACCCATGGTAGACATTACAAATCGATCACATTATACTTGTCTACGGAGCCCCTAACCAGCCTCAGAATGGCATACCAGACCCATACCCATCAACTGTAGCTGGCAACTATACAAAACCTAGTTGTCAATTCTCAACCAGATGACACAAAAAGTCCCTTTCAATTCTGAAGTTCTATGGTCTTATGATCTATAAAATGTAATATTCTCTTCAATGACTCTAAGGCACTGCATAATTTTAGAAGTGCACTCAGAACTATCAAAGAACGATTACATTTTATTACTCACAGTTTCAAAGTTGGGAGTATTTTATGGCATTATCAATCTTCGCAAATGAATAATCCACAGACAGTGCTCATTTAACACAACTCTTCCTACCTGGGCATTTCATTTCTAGGATGAAATTTGAAATGAGCATGGGGACACGTATCTAGGACCCCAGTAGAATGAAGATACCCCCATTCTGAAATTGTCCTGTTCCTTAAGTGTTAACAGTTAAATGAATTTTCTTAGAACAGTAGCACTTGGCAGGTAAGCATCCTGTGTGTCTCTTCGTTCAGAGAGTAAATTAGAGAAATTAGAAATAAAGGTGTGAGTAATTGCCCTAGCAAAACCCGAGGTTTAAAGTGCTAGAATAATATTGTCAAATTAGGTTTACTGTCAAATTTGAGTTTATCTAATGGCTCTGGATGGACATCTTTATCTACTGTGAAATGTATTAAGCTAAATGTCTGGGGAATCACGGACAGCCTGTTAACACAGCGGTACTTGGTGGAGGAAAGGGAAGTGAAGTCCGGTTTTCCCAAACACTGTGACCATTAGGGTATTAGGTCTCTGGTGAATAATTAGTGCCTTCCATCCAGTCTCCTTGAAGAAGTTGTGTCCTCAGCCTACAGGTAAACTGTCTTATTTATTCACCAAAAAGTTGGGAATACAAGCCCATCTTTTTCTTCTGTATCAGAGCATATGAATTCTGAACTCAGGAGGCACAACTTTCAGATTGACAGGCAAATGGTAGTGGGTGGGGCTGAGACTGAACATGCATTTCATGATGCTTTGAGGGTCTTCAGGATAAAGCATCATCTAGGTTTCACAGAGCAGAGGGGATGAGCAAGTTCCTGGGAGTTGACAGATGGGGCTGAAATGCTGGCTCTGCCACTGGGATGCACCCCTTAACCTCTCGGTCCTGTTTCCATTTGCACAACTCTGAGGATAAATTAGATGCTCCTAAGGTTTATTCCACCTCTAACATTCTAGATGGTGCCCATTAATGTTTGTTATGGAATCAGACCAGTGATAATATGCAAATTACCTAGGTAATTTAGGTCAAGGTGGATTGAAGACCACTTTAGAGATTCTACTTATAATTTTGAGACGCACGTGCCCATTTGTAGCCAGTGTGAACTGATAGCTTGTGTGTCCGTTCTTATATCCCGGCTGCCTCCTCCTTCACCTGCTGCCTCTGAAAATCACAATCAGCTTCCTGGTTTGAGTAGCAAGACCTCAAAATATGACGTGACAGGTGACTTGCAAGATAGGCTCATGCAATGCAGATTCTAAGACACGGCGATCTAAGTTTACATTGCAGTCCTGTTTTCTTCTTCATCATAAGACCGTCTACTACAGCAGAAAGAATACTTCAGGCATATTCTACTTCACTTTGGGCACAGTTCCTGATCTTTGAGTCTTGGCTTGATTATCTGTGAAATTTAAGAGGAGGCCTGGGAGACCTCCAAGGTCTCCTTCTATTCTATTCTTTTACATGTATCCAAATGCTGCTTGTAGCCTCCAAGTTTCTCAGACCCACACTACCTACCTCTCTGACTCAGAGCTGCATGATAGAGGCTACTTGCCTCAGAATGTCCTTTTAATTCACACTGGGCATGCCCACGGCAACTGGCTTAACCTGAGTGGCATTTGTTACAAGTTATTAATTCAGTTTCTATATTGGTCATCCAGTATAAAATCCAGTGTTTTTTCTAGGGGTGTGGAAAAATTAACCTGGCTAAATATATCTGACTGAATGTATTTATATACACACACATATATGATATGTATATGATATGTGTGTGTGTGTGTGTGTATACATTCACTTTTCAAAGGGATTGTTTGGAGATCAGTGTCAAAAAGTCTAAATTTGAGGATTCTTAAATTGGAATTGTTAAGGATATCAAGTGTGTGTCAGTCTGAGGCCCAGGCCAATGACCCTCAAGGATTCGCTTACAGAAGGCTCTGGTTTGCTCCATCAGTGGGCTATGCCAAGGGCCAGACTTCTGAATAGTACTTGTATTTTTAGGGCATCTTTGGTTTCTACTGCTGCCATAATAACTTACCACAAACTTGGCAGTTTAAATAATACAAATTTATTATCTTACAGCTCAAGTCAGAAGCCCCACTCAGGTCTGAACGGGCTGAAATCAAGGTGTTGGCAGGGTTGCATTCCTTTTCAGAAACTCTGGAGAAGAATTTGTTACCTTGTCTTTTCCAGCTTCTAGAGGCTATACACATTCCTTGGCTCATGGTCCCTTCCTCCATTTTTAAAGCCACCAATGTCCTCTCTGACCCTCCTTCCACAGTCACATCTCTCTCTCTCTCTCTCTAACCACAGCCAGGGAAGGTTCTCAGCTTCTAAAGACTTGTGATAGATCACATGCACCTGGATGAACAGGATAAGCTCCCTATCCCAAGGCCCATAATCTAATTACATTTGCCAAGTCCCTTTTTTCCCCATGTAAAATAGCATATTCACAGGTATGGGGATTAAAACATGAACGTCTCAGGGGGAGCCATTACTCTGCCTTTTACAATGTAATCAATGGAGGCCTTCAAAAAAGTCTATTTTTTTTGGACCCAGGGATGAGGAATTTCAAAGCTACCAAGTGATATTAAGTAATATCTACTGCCCGAAGGGCATTAGAGATCATCTGATTAAATCTCTCCCTTTACAGAAGAGGAAACTGGGGCTCAGGGCAGTTTCAGGTCACAGGTTGGATTAGCAGAGGAGATAAACGTGGAATCCAGCTCTCCTTGCTCCCAACCACTCCCTGTCACGCCTCTGATCTTATTCTCCCTGCAAAGAAGCATTTTGTTTTTATAAAACCACTGATGGGGATTGGTGGTCTCTGTTCCCCTTGGAAGAACAGTTTTGAATGAGAACAGAAATTTGTTAAAAGGTTTGTAATGAAATGTCAAGATGGTTTGCCATTTTGCAAAAATATCACTTTTAATCCCAAGTGACAAAATTATTCTGTTGCCAAAGGGAGATGGTATTTAAATAAAGGTTGCGCAAAATCAGGGGCAAACACAACATACGATGTATCAGAAATTTAAGAATAAATTCAAAGAATCTTTGGACTTGGGAAATTTTACTCTTGATTACTCTGAGTCCCTAAGATCTATCTACCTATGCATTGTTCCATCCATCATTCCACCCATCCACTGTCCCACCCTACATGTTACTTATTACACACCAACCATGTGTCTGGGGCACTTGGAATACAGCAGTGAAGAAAAAAGAGTCCCCACATTGACAAGGCTGAAAGTAGTAATTTGAGGTGTCCTAGGGTGGGTTCTAGGCCTGAGAGAACCTGGTAACCAGATTCCTGACTTCTACACATTGATAGAGGTAGAAGCGGGCTGGGGCTGGGCCTAGGACTCTGTATTTTAGCAAGTTTCACAGGTGATCTCAATACACATTGAATTTTGAATCCTACTGCTGTCAATAAAAACAATTCAGCTGTAGAGCCCCACTTCTGTACTCCCTTCATAGTTTACCAGCATCTCTGGCGAGGGTTGAGGGGGTGGGGGAAGAAGGAAGAGCCAACCAGAACACATCCTCTCCCCCAAATAAGACTAGGACTTTGATTTACTATGCTCATTAATTCATTCGTACCCCATTTCCTGTGGGAGTTCACAAACTTGCAAAGAAGTGAATAATGCCTCTTGATGAACTTTTGGGAACCCGCAAGATTGCTCTCTAAATTGAACGAAGACAAGTGCACAAAAAATCCACATGGTATCAAATTCAAAACCAGATGAAATTCAGCTTTCTACCTTTCCACCATTTCTTCTGCTGTGTTTGAATGGCTTTTACCCATGACAAAAATATGTGTGTTGGGAAACACTTGGCATTTGTCAGAAGTTGAAGTACAGATGTGTACTAGGATTTAAAATGAATATTTGATGTGACATGACTAAGTTTCCGTCCAAGAAAGCAGAGCCCCAGCACGTCGCTTCCAGCACACTGACACCCACAAACTTAGTAAGTTACGATGCTACTGTGTTGGGGCTCAAATCAATTATTTACATGTCACTTGATAACCCAGTGAAATCTGGAAAACAACAAGATGTGAATTTCCCAGCTGTTCTTTGAGTTGATTGTTGATTCTGAAAGGCACCAGTTTATTGCTAAGATCCCAGCCTAAATAAGAGGCCTTTTCATTACTAATGACCCGTCACTGAAGAATGGATACATTCTAGCAGTTTTCTGTGGGCAGCATGTCCCCAAACACTGCAGCTTTTGAAAGCATGAGATATATATCAGAAACAGTATGACAGAATTCGTTGAACAATGTTAGTTCACTTCAGTTAGAGGGATTTTTCTAATTTATATGTGTCCATGTAACTTTTTTAAAATTTGAGTGTATTTTATTTATGAAGTATTTTTAATTCAACAAAACTCGCTTGACAAATATTCATTGAGTATCTATTAGGTGCCAGGGATAATACTAAGCATTGGGCATACAAAGGTGAAAACCACAAAAGCAATCCCTAATAATCTCATGAAATTTACTGCATTCTAAGAGTATTTCTGGAGGAAAAAAAGCAAATAAAATAACAGGAAGTCGTAATAAATAATCTGAAGGAAATGGTAAGGGGCTGAAGTAGAGAAGGATGAGGAGGACCTACTTTAGTTTCAGCAAAAAATAAAAGTCTTTACAACTGTAATCACTGATCCGATTCTCAAGTTTTGTGTGTAAGATTCTGGTAAAGGGTTTTGTGTCTATTAAATTTTTAATTGTCCTTCATTTCACAGCAAATATTTTATAACAAGCATCTAGTTAATGTATATTTTGCATTCTAGTTTATACTTATGGCTTCAGAATCAATATTTTATGTAATGACTGAAAGTAATGAGAAATCATGATACTGCTTTTTTTTCAAACACGATGTTCATTTTTCAGTGAAATTTAAGCCCGGTGCACAAATGTCATTTCGCCACAAGATGGCGCGGTTGATATTTAAGAGAGTGCCTTGGGCAGGAGGGAGTTAGACCTTTGGAGAACTGCTCGCACACAAACTCACACACGCAGGCACACACATATTCTCTCTTTCTACTTAGGGAACAGGATAATGAAAACAGATGACAAAAGAAAGGCATTTAAAAAAATCCTCAACCAAGTTTTTAAAAATGGAAAACATTGGGGCGCCTGGGTAGCGCAGTCGTTAAGCGTCTGCCTTTGGCTCAGGGCGTGATCCTGGCGTTCCGGGATCAAGTCCCACATCAGGCTCCTCCGCTGGGAGCCTGCTTCTTCCTCTCCCACTCCCCCTGCTGTGTTCCCTCTCTCGCTGGCTGTCTCTCTGTCACATAAATAAATAAAATCTTAAAAAAAAAAAAAAAGAGGAAAACATTTCCCTTAACCTTGCCTGTGAAAACTAAAGTTGACTGGGTTTTTGGTCCCCTCTTAGGTGGTGTGACTCTACACGCTGAAGCCGATTATTTGAATTCATCAATTCGTAAAATACATTTACTGCTAGGATAACCTCATTCCCTCTCACCAAGACAGAGAAAGAAAGAAAGATAAAAGCCAGCCAGCCAGCAAGCAAGCAAGAGAAAATACCCTCTTGGCTATTTTAAGAGTCCCACTTTTTTTCTTGTGTGCACCCTTTTTATGTGCCAGACCATGGTGACAAATTTCTACATTTTCTACTTCTTCACTGGACCAGGATCACCAGCCCCCTCCTTGCCCTGCCTGCACTGTATCTCTGTACACGTTCCTGTTTAAATCGTCATCATTTTCATCTTCTGGGTTAAAGAAAAGGAAATCCCTGTTCTCCATTCTTCGGCTTGTTGCCTTTGCTAGGATGAACCCTCTTCTTGTATATTTTTATTTCTGTAAATAAATTTCAAGAACTCCTCGAATTAACTTTATAATTTAACATTTGCATTTTCACATTTTTCTTCAAATTACCCCTTTCCTGTATCCTCCCCTCTGTATGTACTACTCCTCCCCACTCCCTGAGGCACCCCCACCCCAGCAACTGGCTTTGTAAAACTCATCTACCCCAATGATCTCATGTTCCAAAATTCTCACCTTTACCTTCAACAGATTTTCATTTCTACGGAACTGCAAAGATTTCTCATGCCTTCTGCTGCTCTGGACACACCTCAGATACATTTCCATTTCATTCTGCCCTAGCATTAAAGCCCGTAACCTGATCATTAACATTTTACTAACTGATTTTCCTCACAGTGAGGAACCTTAATGAAAATGAGAGCAGGTCGGATTCACCTTGTTTTAGTCAAGTTTCTTTATTTTGTGTGAAAACAGCTCATACTTTTTATTTGGCTTGTTGGAATCCAGCATAAAATCAGCAGTCTGGGCAGCTGGTTCTGCCTGCTACGCATTAACCACATGACCTTGTGCACGCCCTCTTCTGGCCTCAGAGTCCTCTGTAAAATAAGGGACTTGGAAACGTGATCTCAGAGACTTCTTTTACTTCGAACACTTTTTAATTCTGCCAGTCAGTGGCTTTATACTTTACCCAACTTTCTCCAACATGGTGTTTGTTGACTCTTACTTAATACATGCAAAGCTGACCTGGCAGGGGATGGGGAGGTTGGGTAGGGGGTGATAAAAAGGAAGGTAGGGGAAATGGAAGAGGGAGAAGGGCCCTCTCCCGTCTCTCCTCCAAATCACATGTGTCCTGCAAAATTATCCTGGGTACAACAGAGAACTAAGACTTCACCCACTGGACTGGCTTTTGCAAGTTATCTTAAATCCCATTTGGAGCAATGCAGGGAACAAATATGACAAATACACAATGATAACAAAACTCACAGAAAGTTAACCTTCAAAGAACTTACAGGAATCTCTCCTGGGCAAAGCATAAGTGAAAGAGCTGCCACTCTTAAAAGCATAAACAGGATATCATTCCTTGATTCTCCAGAGCATTCCCTAGACTACTCATTCTCAAACTTCAGCGGTCCATCAATATCATCTTGAGGGCTCATGAAAACACTGACAGCCAAGCCCCACCACCCTAGAGTTTCTGATTCTGCAGGTCTGAGGTGAAGCTTAAGAATGTTCTCCAGTATTATTCCAGGACGCACACTCAGAGAACCATGGCCCAGGCAAAACAGATGGCCTGACTCTTCAAAGGTGAAAAATGGAAAGCTTTTCCTCTAAGATCAGGATCGAGATAAGGATGCCCACTCCGGCCACTTTTATTTAACATCGTACTGAAGTCCTAGCCAGAGCAGCTGGGCAAGAAAAAGGAAATAAAGGCGTCCAAACCGGAAAGGAAGAAGTAAAACTGTCACTATTTGATGACATGATACAATATATAGAAAATCCTAAAGACTTCATCAAAAAACCGTTAGAATAAATGAATTCAGTAACGTGGCAGGATACACAATCAAAACAAAAATCTGTTGTGTTTCTATACACTAATAAACTCTCAGAAAAAGAAGTTAAGAAAACAACCCCACGGCAACTGCTTGAAAAAGAATAAAATACCTAGGAAAAAATTTAGCCAAGAGGTGAAAGAACTGTATACTGAAAACTAGAAGACATTAAGAAAGAAGCTGAGTAAAACACGAATAAATGGAAAGATAGTCCTTGCTCAAGGACTGGAAGAATTAATATCGTTAAGGTGTCCATGCTACCCAAAGCAATCTACACATTCAGTGCAATCCTTATCAATATTTCAATGGCCTTTTCACAGAAATAGAACAACCCTAAACTTTTTATGAGACCACACACACACACTCACACACAGAGCCCTGAATAACGAAAGCAATCTTGAGAGAGTAGAACCGGGCTGGAGGCAGCACGCTCCCTGATTTCAAACTCTCTTACAAAACTATAGTAATCAAAACAGTATTGTATTGGCATAAAAATAGACACATAGATCAAGGGAATAGAATAGACATTCCAGAAACAAAACCATGCATTTATAGCCATTAATTTATATCAAAAGAGCCAAGAATATACAATGGGAAAAGGACAATCTCTTCAATAAATGGTGTTGGGAAAACTGGACAGCCACATGTGAAAGGATGGAACTAGACCAGTATTTTGCATCATACACAAAAATTAACGCAAAATAGATTAAACATTTGAACATAAGACCTGAAACAATAAAACTTCTAGAAGCAAATACAGGAAGTAATCCCCCTGACACTGGTCTTAATGATACTTTTTTTTGAATCTGACAGCAAGAGTAAAAGCAACAAAAGCAAAAATAAACAAGTGGGGCTTCATCAAATAAAAAGCTGCACAGAGAAAGAAACCATCAACAAAATAAAAAGGCAACGTATTGGATGGGAGAAAACATTTGCAAATCACATATCTTATAAGGGGTTAATATTCAAAATATATTTTAAAAAACCTCATACAACTCAATATTAAAAAAAAAACAACCAAAAAATCAATTAAAAAAATGGGAAGATCTAAATAGACATTTTTCCAAAGAACACATACAGATGGTCAACAGGTACATGAAAGGACACTGCACATCATTACTCACCAGGGAAATGCAAACTGCAACCACAATGAGATATCACCTTATACCTGTTAAAATGGCAATTGTCAAAAAAGGGAAGAAGTATCACGTGTGCGGATGTGGAGAAAAGAGAATCCTAGTGCACTGTTGGTGGGAATATAGATTGGTGCAGCCACTGTGGAAAACAGTATGGAACTTTCTCAAAAAATTAAAAACAGAACCATAATGTAACCTAGTAGTTCTATTTATCCAAAACAAAACAAAACAAATCAAAAAACCAAACACTAACTCAAAAAGAGACATGTACTACCATGTTCATAACGGCATTATTTACAATAACCAAGACACAGTAACAACGTAAGTGTCCACTAATGGATGGCTAATTAAGAGGCAGTACACATACACAGTGGAATGTTACTCAGCCATAAAGAAGAATGAGATCTTGCCATTTGTGACAACATGGATGGACCTTAAGGGTGTTATGCTAAGTGAAATAAGTCAGACAGGAACTGACAAATACCATATGATGTCTTTTATATGTGGAATCTAAATCAGAAACTAAAACAAAAACAATCAAGCTCATAGATAGAAAGAATACATCCGTGGTTGCCAGAGAAGTGGGATGGGGATGGGTGGGAGAAATGGAGGATGAAGGGGGTCAAAGGCTTAAAAACAATTAGAGCTGTATGGGAAATGGAAATCATCTAACCCAACTCTTAATTCTGCGGATGAGGAATATCAGGTTTCCCATTATTAGCATATTGTGTGTATACATACACCCAAACAACTCTGTAGGTATTTCTCTACAGTCTTCTGGCATCAAGTACTGCAGAAGAAGGCTCGGGGACATCCTGGGCTGGTGGTTTTCTGTTGATTTTGTCTGGAATGGGGTAAAGCCCCTCCATCTACAGACTTGGTAGCATCTCCCATCCCTGGTCCTTCTTCGGGAGCATTTATTTTTTCTAGTTAAGTCTTTACCACTATCTGTACATGTCCTGCTTCCCTCCTCAGAAATACCTACTGGAGATGTTCTCCCCTTGTCCTCCACGTCCATCCTACTGAAGGCTTCTCACCATTTTGCCCTTTTCGTATTCTCCTATGTTCTGGAAAGGTTCTTAAGTTGGTCTGCACAATGTCAGCTCCACCGTGTGCTTCCATGGCAGGCCCAGTCCTTTTCCACGGCCAGCTTGCTAACTTCGCATCGCTCCTACAGGCTTTTTATGTCAGGCTTTTTTTTTTTTTTTTTACAAGACTTATCATATCACAGAAACTCTTTTGGAATCCTTTTGAAGATGCCAAGTGTTTTCTTCTGTGTCACAAAACTGATCATGTTCCGAAGTATGCTTGCATTCAACAGAATGTCTCTTTTTTTGGTTTTGTCATATTCGTTTTGTTTTCTCTTAGTTCATTCCGGAATGTGGGGAGATTGAGTCAGATTGTCCTTCTGTAGACCCTGTTTACTGTCTGTCCACATGTTGGTAGGTTCTCTTTTTTAGATCTGCTTGAGAACATGTGAAGCCGTACCAACAAGGTTCACAGCTCCAGGATCAATTACCAGAATGGAACAGAAACCCAAATTCTATGATTCTATCCCTGCTGTTTTTCTATCATTCTGAACTGATGGAATACATATGATCTATACTTCCATATTAAACTGTGTATATTTTCTTTTCTCATGACTTTTGGTCTTGAAAAGTTCTTAATCACAATGAATTAGTTAGCATTCCTTGACTCACTTTGTACCAGGCACTGATCTGAATGCTTTACGTATATTAACTGTTTAAATTCTTGCAAGAACCCTAAGAATTAGGCACTATTGTCCTTACTTTAGAGAACAGATTGAAGCACAGAGAAGTTAAGGACTTTGCCCAAAGTCACACAGACAATAGATGATTAGAGCAGGTTTCATAGCCAAGCAGATCTCAAGTACTCTGTCACACAGTGAAATAACAAGAAACATATATATTGATATCTGTCCCCAGTTCTTGACACAGAGCTCCTAAAGCGCTTGCAATTTCCTGAATGATCAGAGTACCTTTTCTTCTAACCAGGTAACACTTTGTGGGCTCCTGGATGGGGGCTGCTCATCAGAAAGACCAACCCATAATAAGAAGCTTGGAACTTTCAGTCCCAACCCCATTCTCTAAAGAGGGGAGAGGGACTGGAAACTGAGTTTTTAAATTGATTATGCACATGTGTTGATGTCTTATAAGTCTCCCAAGTATGGAATCTAGAGACCTTCTGAACTGGCTAACACATCCATGTGCCAGCAGGGCAGCACACCCCACCTCCACGGGGACAGAAGCTCCTGCACTCAGACTCTTTAAGAGGTATGTACCTCTCCGTCTGGCTGTTCATCTCTAGCCTTTATTCTATCCTTCATCGTAAACCAGTAAACATAAGTGTTTACCTGAGTTCTGTGAGCCATTCCAGCAAATTATCAAGCCCAAGGAGGGGGGTTGCAGGAACCCCAATTTGTAGCTGGTTGGTCAGAGGTGCAGGTGACAAACTGGGACTTATGAGGAGCGTCTGAAGGGGTGGGGGTCTTGTAGGACTGAGCCCTTAACCTCTGGGGTCTTCCTAACTTGAGGTAGATCATATTAGAACGGAACCGAATGGTAGAACACCCAGCTAGTACCAGAGAACTGGCTGGTATGGGAAAAAACTGACACCTCAGGTCAGAAGTTTCTATGTGAACAGTAGAGAATAAACACAAGAGGTTTTGTACATATACATTCCCCTATCTATCTCATTTTAATAGATGTGGGAAAATTTACCCATTTTGTAGAAGTGGGGAAAAGCCCAGGCCTGGCAGGAGAATGAACTTGGAGTCTATCACTCCTCTCACCACCCCAGGCATTTTCAGAGCATGTGTTTTCATAAAGATATGCCAACCTTCTGCTCATTGCATGAATGTGTAAGCCTACCTCCCCCCAACACCATTCAGCAATGTCTGATCTACAGAATCCACAGAATTAGACACACTGAATACATGTTTTCAAAATCATTCACTATTCCATCCCCATCAATAGTGCACTTAGGAGGAAATACATTTGTTGGCATTTAGTTCCTCTTAAATTATGCCTATTTTAAGAACAAATGAGTAAAAAATTTCTAATACGTTCTTGATTCTTCATAGTTCATGAAGCACCCATAATTATACTCTATAACAACAGAGAGCTTGAGGATTTCCCCCGCTCCATTTTCAGGGGAAGGCAGTGGCAAGTCTTTGTAATACAAGCTGGAGTCTTATCCAGACAAATCATGATTATCCAGGGTGCAATGTTAAAAAACTATAAAACTGAATATCTGCAGTCAAAGATCCTCTCTCACCAAGTGGCAAATATATCTCCCAAATTAGACTCCATGGCATGCATTTTTCTTTTTTTCTTTTCTTCGTGCATCACTTTTGCTTAGGGTCCTAGAATTCTGTACTATCTAATATGGTAGCCACTAGCCAAGTGTAGCTATTCAAGTTATTTAAAATCGCATACATTGAGATGTTCAGCTCCTCAGTGGCAGGTTCACCTCTATGTTAGCAGGTAAAAACCAGCCATGGGCAATGGGAGGGATTTCCTTTTTTTTTTTTTTTACAATTTGATTCCAAGAGTTTTAGGACTAGATTACCTAGTTCCTTCATGGTGATGTTAACAATAGTTGACAGTTTCGTAGCATGTGGGAATGTGCTGGTCAATAAATGTTTGCTGAGTGAATGAATGAATGAATGAATGAAAGTTTACGGTGGGTTCATTTACATAGTGTCTCATTTGAACTTTACCAAAATTCTGGTGGGCTGGGCTGATAATTCCATTTTAAAGATGAAGAAACTAAGGATTATTCAATTTGGCCAATATCGAACTAGGAAAATTAAGAGATGAGCTTACACCATGTTTAGCAAAGAAGCTGACGTGCAGAACAGAGAGGTTCTGCTGCGTTTTTAAGAACACAGCCGTGCACAGTAGATCCAGAACTAGAACCCAGGGTTCCTGAAGGCGAGCCCAGGGTTTTCTACTTCGCTTTGACATCACCTATAACTTTAGAACCTACTTCCTGAGGAGCTTCGGTGGCTGTTGGTTGAGCATCCATCCCACTCTTGATTTTAGCTTAGGTCGTGGTGTCAGGGTTGTGAGATCCAGCCCGCTTCAGAGTGCTTGAAAATTCTCTCCCTCTCCTCCTGCTCACACACTTAATCTCTCTCTCTCTCAACTAAATAAATATAAAAAAAAGAACATACTTCTTATGTCTCTAGAGATATCCCCTCTTCACTACCTTCTTTGATGTTGAATTTGTGTCTTTGGTAATTATCTTCTAGAAACTGTCTTCAAACTACGGGTACTATACTAACAATAATATTTATAACTAGATCTTATTATATACTGAGCTCTAGTCTTGACACTTTACATTGATAATTCTATTAAATTCTTCTCAGAGCCCCGTGAGGTCAGTTCTACTATCATCCTGTTCTGAGGGTGGGAAAACTGAGGCACACCGGTTTGGGTAATTCACTCATAACTAGTGACTGCAGCTCCTATGGTCTGACTCCAGAGCCTCGGGGAGGGAATCCTATGAGACTGGGTGAAGAGAAGTATCTCTCTACAGGGCAGTTGGAGATTACTAGAAGGGAATTTCTGAGAAACAGACAAAGGCACCTCACCAGGGGGAAAAAATGCCTCCAGCATTACTAATGAGTACCGGTAAACTGAGAATAGTCTGCAGGGCTTCCCTCCCTCTTCACGGGATTCAGTGAAACTAAAAGGCTCAAAGCAGTGCCCGGCTGGGGGCTGAGAAATTCTGCTGTCAGGTAAGAATTTGGAGTTTTGCTTCTTGCACTGGAATGGAAATTTTAATTCCTTGCTTTGAGATTGTTTGGGGAATGGAGAGTGATGGGGAAATTTTGTAATTATCTGAGCATGATTCCTGACCAAGGATTCATCCAAGTGGTAAATTCGAACATACAATGGGGGCAATAAGGTTGCCTTCTGCCTGTTCCTGATCTCAGCTGCCTAAGAAAAGAGTCACAGAAGTGAAGTGTATTGCCAGCCAGGTTCCAGGACTTTCTAATTTGATCTAGATCTCAACTTAGCTCTCAGACTAGAGTTCGGGCTATTTTAAAAGCCTGAGAGGAAAATCTTTAACACTGGTGCTGTTCCACATCTAGGAATAGTAGTGGGGAAGGGGATTTCTCTCAACGAGAATGCAGGGAGTGAACTCAGGAGGACCTCTGCCTATGACCAGAACCCTGTGAGAAGCTGCTTTGCCAGGCAATGTCCAGCTCTGAAAATTAGCAAATACACAAGAAACGGAGGAAGAGCTCTCTTTCCCTCAGGCATTCTGAGGCTCAGGCCCCTGAGAAAGAAATTCATGTTCCAAGTCACTTTGCACATTTCCATCGGTCAAACGAGTTCTCTCAGGCACTAAAAGAGGTAAGTGACATGGAGCAACAGGAACTCTTATTTCTGGGGTGAATACAAAACGGGGGGCTAGCCACTTTGGAGGCCAGTTTGCTGGTTTTTTACAAAGCCAAGCATACTCAGGATCCAGCAATCTTACTCCTTGCTATTTACTCAAAGGGGCTGAAGGCTTATGTCTATACAAAAACCTGTGCCAGATGTTCACAGCAGTTTTATTTATAATTGCCATCATTTGGAAGGAACCAAGGTATCCTTCAGTAGGCGAATGGATAAACTCTGGTCCATCCGCACAATGGAATATTATTCATGGCTAAAAAGAAATGACTTACCAAGCCATGAAAAGACATGGGGGAACCTAAAATACCTATTACTAAGCAAAAGAAGCCAGTTTGAAAAGGCAATATACTATATGATTCCAATCATATGATAGCCTGGAAAAGGCAAGACTATGGAGACAGTAAAAAAATCAGTGGTTGCCAGGAGTTAGGGGAGGGAGGGATGAATGGGTAGAGCACAGAGGATTTGTAGGGCAATGAAAATACTCTCCACGCTATTACAAGGCTGGATACATGTCATTACACATTTGTCTAAACCACAAAATGTCTATCACCGAGAGTGAACAGTGGTGTAAACTGTGGATTAATGATGAGTCAGTATAGATTCACTGACTGTAACAACTGTGCCACTCTGGTCCTGGACATTGAGAGTGGGCGAGGCTGTGTGAGGACAGGGGGCCTATGGGAACTCTCTGTACTTCACACTCAATTTTGCTGTGAACCTAAAATTGCTCTAAAGAATAAAATCTATTACAAAAATTAAAAAGTTAAAAAGAGATAAAAGTGGAAAGGGAGGCACCCAGGATCTTCACTGATCTCTCTCTTTGTATCTCTTTCTAAGTCTGACTTTCTCTCATCTTTTGCACCATTTGGTTGTAATGGAAAAATGGAAGTTGGCCCTAGCTCTGGCCTGTTGACTGCCTGACTTTGTCCTGAGGATATCCAGAGTCTCTTTTCTACTACTGTGCCTCTAGAAATCCAAGGGAGAAAGTGAACTAATTATAAAATGTAAAGCAGAGACTGAAAACTGGCAGCCTATAGGCCAAATTCTGCCTGCAGATGTATTTTCTTGGCCAGCAATTTATTTTATTTTTAATTTGAACTACTCAATAAATTTTAAAGTTACACTTCACGTAAAGACTTTGATTGTTAGCTTTCCCTTTAAGGTGATCAGAGGTAGCAACACAGGGCTCAGAATTCCTCAAATCAGCAGTTGGCTAAAGCTGAACGGTTTCATACGTATTACCTTCTGGTTCTGGAAGCAATGAGGCCTGAGACCTTTGTTGCAAAGGGTTGCATCTATTTAAACAGTCACCTAGGAGTAGATATGCATCTTTTTTAAACTATAAAATTCATTTAGGATATGGAAAGCATAAACTAGGATATTATAGATCTGTTGTTTCCTCTAGAAAAATTCTGGAATCTTCTAAAAAGTGGAAATTTATAAATGTGTCAATATCAGATGAGCTTCTACCAAATGAGGAGAGAGTGAATTGTGCAGGAGAGAGCAGAGAGTTGTACTGAGGATGAGGGAGGCTGAGACTGCATTTCTAGTTTAGCCTTGAGTCATCTGGGTGACCTTAGAAGGGTCTCTAGTTTTCAAGGCTGCAGTTTTAGTATTATAACATTAGGGACTGATGTAGCTAATGTTCCTCAAAGAGTCATTTCTCGGCATATCAATCCTAACTCTCTGTGAAAACTGCATTCTGTTTCCAAATAGTTTGGGAACCCTGCATCTTTCATCTGGCTTTGAAAGACAGCTGTCGAATACTGCCATATTAAAGAGATCCTATAGGAATAAAACTTGGTTAACTTTGTTTAATCAGGTGCATTCTGTAAATTTACCTGACAGAAGATAGCATTTATTAACAGTGCTCAGACTTGCATCTTGTGGTACATATTTTGATGAGTCACAACTATATTGGGATCCAGCCAACCTGTGTGTTCAATGGTCCTGTGAAGGGCGTTAAGTATACATTGAGAATTTGAGGGATTTGCATTTCGGGATGTTTCTAATTAATTCATTTCACTTTATCCATTTTTTTTCCTTTTCTTCAGAGGACACTCTCTTTTTCTCCCTTGCAAAGGTAACTGTGCAACAAATTAGCAATGGAAAGTATATTCTTTGTATTATCTGAATTTGATTTTCCAAGGTCTTCCTTTTTTAGGTATAATGGATGTTTATCCCTTCCAAAGTGACCATTATGCTGCTAAAATAGTGAAGTCTGGCAAAAGCAGAGCCATCGTGGAAACATTAAGAAAACATAATTATAGTAGAATGGCACCACCCGATTTGCATATTGTTGAAATGCATCTTGATGGGAGAAGGAAACAATTTCAGGAAAATATTTTCTGTGTCATGATTTCCATCCTCTTTGTTTCTCTTATCCATGTGGGGCCGATCAGAATGCTTTATTACACAAATTTGAAATAAATCAGGATTTTAAAAAATCTATTTCCCATGAACGAGGCAAGCTTAATCCTTTATGGTTCCTTGGGGGTGAATTTGGGAGCCCCTGAAAAATATAGCTCCTTCTGGAGCACTAAAAATTCCTTCAAAGAGCTCATGGAAATGCCATTTCCTTCCAGATGATGTGACATCAGCATGCAGGCATGGGGGAGTTAGCCTTTGAGCCAAATGTACCAGATATTAAGCAAACCATTCAGGGTTATACAGATAAATTTAGATTTATATCTTTAAAATAGTCTACGTAGGACATTCACATTCTTCATATAGAGTGCCTTTTTTTTTTTTTTTTCATACAAAGGCAGAGATGGCTACGGGTAGTCTTTTCCTTGTTGAATCTCAGCTCTTCTCATTCGTCTTCCTAAAGCACTCAATGGTGAGGGATTTGGGGCTGACGGCACATGACTTCTTACAGTGCAACTTTGGTACCCCACAGGATTACCCTCTGCTTAGCAAGAGACTTACATCTAGCAGCGAAAAAGGATTCTGATACTAATAAACTAAAAATCCAGAGTTGAGACCATTAAGATAAAATTTGGTGGGAATGCATATATAGTGTTTTCGTAAGTTCAAGGAAGTCACTAATGCCTGGATATATGGACCATGGAACCTGACTTATCCATATGCTTATTGTGAGCAGGCAGATTCTTGGGTCTTATTAATAAAAGCACGGTATTTAACACACGCAGGAGGTTTCTGTTCCACAGAAACCTGCCCTCTACACTGGTCAGTCTGGATAAACACTACTGCTTTGATCTCAAATGCCTTATTTTCATAGGAACAGTGATAAATCAGAGTATGTAGAAGAGGCTGATGAGAGGCTGGGGGAGGAGTGTCTGGAAACCCTGACAACTGGGAGACTGAGAACTCTAAAGCAGAGGTTGGGTCTTGATCATGTTTGTATCCCCCAGCAGCTGGTTGCTGGGAACAATTGAGACTGTATAGACCCCAGAAGAAAGGGTTTAAAGGAAAAGTGACAGATGGCTACAATGTGGGGAAAAAAGGCTGGCTTTCTCTCTCTAGGGGAAAGAAATTGGGGTTGGTATTTGTAGATTATTGCCATGCGATACTGTAGAATATTATTGTTTTTAATCGTAATGTCCATTGTTAGAAGTGAACTCAGACTAGCCTAAAATTTTCTACTCTTTGCCTTCACTCTATTGTCTGCCAAGCACCTGTGCTATTTCTCAAGGCAAAAGGACCTTAAATGGATTTTCATGAATTAATGTAGATTTACATAATGCTTTTTGTGATTTCCTCCCCACCCTTTCCTGTTGTTTCAACTAAATGTTTTAGAATATCTCTCTGTATTTTCTACATTATCTCTCTTCTTCTATCTCCAACAACTCCAATGATAAGCAGAATTTGGGTTGTAAAATCACAGTAAGCAGAATTAATCTGATATTATAAATCTAGGAAACCCAAAGCACAAGATAGAGCCCCTCATCAGACTTTCCCTTCGTGGTCCTTTTGCTGTGTGGATTGCCATAGTGACTGGGGAAAGTGAATGTGAATATCCTAACATTTCAGCTTAAAAGTATTTGTGAAATTTTTTCCTTCCCAGCTGGGTTTAGATTTGAACTTGGCATGATTTCTTCTGCATGGGAATACTATGTGTTTGTAAAGTCTCTCGAGATCCTTCTGATTAGTTTCTACCTTGTTTTAAAGTAACCTTAGGTCCAGAAAGGACCACAAGAAAATGGCAGTGGGCAGGTTGGTGTGTATGTGTATGTGTCTATAGTTGAAACACATAAACCAGACAGGAGGAAGCTAATAGTTCTAGACTTCTAAACAATTAGAATCATCTAATAATGGCAGAGTGGTGACCTCTTCACCCTGGGCATCTTCAGGAAAGGACCTTGGAAGGCTAGCTGTGGCAGTGAAGACACTAATCACACAAAACAAAAACAAAAACAAGAAAAACCACTACTGGACTGTTTCTGAGTTTCCTATTATTACAAGTCACTCACAATCAAACAACAATAACGAAAAAAAGTGTAGTTGTTCAGCTCTAGCTGCTACGCATACAATAAGTCAATTTTTTAGTCCAACGCCAATGTCGGACTCGATTTCTCTGTCAAAACCTGAGAGGGACACCCAAGATGATATGACCCAGAAAGAAGAAAGACCTGTATTGCTTGACTGTGGGGACCAATCACCTTCTAGGCTCCAGGGAGCAGGCTTTCTGAACAGTCAGCAAAAATGCTGAGGGGCAGGATGAGATTCAGCAAACACCTACTGAGCTTCTACTGTGTCAAGAACATGCTAGACACTTCAGGAGATAGATGAACAGCGTCCCTTCCCTTAAAGACATTACAGATAGACATGCAGGAAGCTGAACTATCTCTAATTCTTCCTTCTTTCTTCATCCCTTCATGAAGCTAACTGCTGAAATCATGGAATCAGTCACCATAGGATAGCTTTTCTTTCTCTTTGCTCCTTCCTCCTACGTCCTGACTAGTTTAGATTTGTACCTCTGGGCCAACTACCTCCTAAATGGTCTTCAAATCTCTGAATTTGCCATTTCTAATTCTTTTAACACTCTGCCTCCCCAACTTTGATCATGTTACCTGAAAAACTAACTCTGACTTCCAGTATCTTCCTCAAAACAGTCCAAAACTCGAAGGTTGTCATGCATGTCTTATAATTTTCTGCTCCAAATTATTTTCTGCTATTACCTATGGATTCCCTTTGTGATATTATTTGGACACATGCAAAGCACGGCCTTCTCTAGGCCTTTTCTCACACTTCCCTCTAGCTGGAATGTTTCCCTCCCAATCACTAAATATTTAAACCTCGCCTTCCTGCATTATCAGTTCAAACTCCACCTTCTCTGAGAGGGTGATCTCAATTACCTCACCTGGAAGTAACTGCTCCCTTGTCTTAAGTGACAATAGCACTTCCTTGTCATTCTCTTATGGCAGTTTCACACTCTAGCTTAAACTATATTTAGCTGTAGAGAGTAAAATAAAAAGAAAGGTTGTTTTGACCTTTAAAAAATGCATTTAGTAAACGATGAAAGAAGAAACATAAATGATATATTTTAAACTTAGAGTGGACTATTTTACACAGCATTCCATTCCATTGGCTTATGTGCCCTAGAATGAGCCTAAGATGGGAGATATGAATAATTTGCTATTTCTCAATTGGTCCCAGCCCCCATGGACTTGCATTCAGGGCATGCTGTAATATAAACATGTATCTTTCAACACGAGTCCCACAATTTACTGAGATGTTTACATGGTAAACTGTGACTGTGGAGGTGGGCATATGGCTTAGGCTGGACTGAATGTACTTCCCAAGACAGACATAGCAATGAGTATCACCAAATTTGATTTAATCTTCCTCTTCCTGGGATGTCAACTACTTTTTACAGTACTCAACCAAAGAACTGGTGATTTGTTCCAACTATTGAAATCAACTGGCTGTATCGGACTTATTAAGATATCTTGGTCTTCAACATGGCCCACAACTTTCTTTGGGACTTCAGGAAGAAAGCTGACTATGGGCATTTTCTGCCTCTCATGCTGGCTTTAGACTCTAGTCTCTGTGCCCTAGGTGACTCCAAGAAATATGTTTTCTCTCTCCAACTCAAGTATGTCTCTTGAGTTTTGGAACCAGGCCTTTGTCCTCTCAGAACAATACCTAATGCACTTTGGTCACTTTTAATAATGTCTATTGAAGGAGAAAATGAACAAACTCTGAAATGTAAAGATGCTACCATTAGATATGTCCTTTAAACTTTTTCTTTTTTAATTCCAGGAGTAACAATACCTTGAAACTGATCCATCCATTCTCTTTCACAAAATCTACCTGGGACATTTACAAAGAGGCTAATATAAGGCAAGGATCTAAGCTACGGCTGCAGAATAGGGTGAGGCTAGCCTCTCTTCTCTTCTCCCACTGCACCCTGGGAGGTATAAGCAGTTGTCTTTTTTCCTGAGAATAACGTTTTAAAGAAAAGGACTGAGACTCATTTTTGTGATAGACAGACCAGGAGCAGACAGGATAAGTGGCAAAATACCTAGGAATTTGGTGATCTAATCAAGATGGGCTCTCTTCTCTGCATTCTAGTGGTGCTCTTTTCTCTGCTTAAAGACATACGATGCATCATGTAAAACCAGTTCATGTTAACTATTGAGAACATGGCACAGATGATGGCTGTTTCCTTATTTACCAACTTCTAGATCAGCCATTTATCATTCGCATGTACAAAGTGGGTTGTATTGCAAATGAGATGATATCGCCCAAGCCATATTTCAGTTAAGAATAAGAGATTGTCAACTCATTGAAAATGTGTGAAAATAAATCCACCTGATATATATATTTTTGATCTGTTCCAGCGGGACATGATAAAAGTGTCTCTGGGTAAATTTTATTGCTGATGAAAAGCAGAAAATGACAGCCCATGGGGCAGGTTTGCAGAGCACATAGCCCATAGATTATGTTTCCACTCCACCGCCAAATGCCTCTACCCCCCCTTTCCTCCTCAGATCCATCCAGTTGAATCATAAAATGTCAAAGTTGGAAGGGGCTCAATATATCATTTTCTAGGATTATGACCTGAAACATATGAGCTTTGAAGGATGTTGAACCCCCTAAAATGTTCTTGTGTATATGCATTTTTGGGGTCCATATCTTCTGCAAGACTTTTAAAAAGGCCCATGGCCCCCAAAATAATAACTTCTAAAGTTAGTTTTGACATTTAATACATAAGGGAGGTAGATACCCGATAAGTTACAGATCTGGGGCTAGAGTTCAAGGTTCTTGGTTCCTCAGCCAATGCACTTAGTGACTCACTGCAACCTATCACACAGTGTGAACGATGGTTACTATTGCTCAGGATAATTCATCTTTCCTATTCTCCTTTTGTAACTACTAGGACCACAGAGGTGGGCACATGGCTTAGGCTGGGTCAAACACAGTTCTTAGAGCAGAGACTGCACCATAGGGTAACCAAATTCAATTTCATTTTCTTCTACTTTGGCACACAGGAAAATTTCATTATTTTCCAGCCTGCTCTGCTGTTAGGTGGGGCCATGTTACTGGTGGGATAGGGATGGAAATGATGTACACAGCTTCCAAGTATGGCCCAAATAGAAAAACATTTGCAAGTATAAAAACATTCCCTATAAGCTTCTAACTTTTTCCCCACATCTTGGGACCTTGGGGGCCACATACTTAGATCACGTGTCAGAAGAAGGGCTCCTAGACCCTTGAGTTACCTGTTGGAGGAGAGTCCCTGATGGTAACACACTGCTGTTTGTATGATTAGGAATGAAGTTTGATATGCTAAATCACAAAGATTTGGGAGCAATGAGCACACTACAGCCTGTGTTACCTTTAGTAATGTCCCTGGACATGGGAATTGGTCCAAGGAGGCCACATAATACAAAGATAGCCAAATACAGTCTTTCAGGGGCCTACAGGCAGCTTTGCTGCAACCACAAACATTCTCAGTATCTCAGTGGTGGCTCAAAACAGCCAACGTTTACTTTTCATTCATGTTACGCATTAGCAGCTTTATGTTGGGTTTGTGCCTCTACATACCTTTTCATTCTGGGGTTCCGGCCAATGGAGCATAAGGGGCACACCTTGCCTCGTGAAAGAGGAGAAAAGCAAAGGCTGGTGGGAAACTGTGATGCCTCTTAAAGTTTACATGCAAATATGGCATACACTGCGTTCACTATCCTGTGGACCAAAGCATGTCACATAGGCCAGAATGAAAGTCAACGAGGTGGATGTACGCTTGTCCCATAGGAGACTTGGCAAGTTACACGGCTATGAATGGGTGGGAAGGTACAGTCTTTTATGATGGGGGGATTATTTTGAATAATAATTTATACTTTGGTTTGGTGTCTAACTGTGGGGGGAGAGAAACTTTTTTGTCTAGGATTAACAACCATGGCTGGTAATATTCATGTTTGCCACGCAGTGAAAGTGGTCTATCAACATAATTAATGTTGGAGACGTTAGGTCCAATCCTCAAGAGAAGAAGACAAGAACAGAATTCCAGGTGCAAAGAGAGAATTTTACTGACTTGGAGCCTCATTTCCAGTTCTGAAACCTTGGTTCACATAGCCCATGCCTTGGGTCTAGGAGTTACCTACCCTGGTATCCTTCCCAGTATATGAGCCAACAGGGTAGACTATCCTTTCCTTATTTTTCCTTTTATGTTCTACATGTTTGTCTCAGCTTTAGAATTTCTGTCACTTGTAACCAAGAGAATCCTAATATAATTTACTATATAATATATATTGTCACATAATATATATTTTATAAATGACGTTTACCTTGTGGAATTAGCTAGGTTGACAGAATCAAATCCACTAATTTTTTTCTAGTAATATGAACTTATATAAATTCCATGTCTCAGTTTCCCTATATGTAAAATGGGGCAGTAATATCTCACAGATTTAAGTTAATCTACTCCTTTCTTAGGCTTTCCCGTGTCAGAAAATAGCAGCTCCATTTGTCGAGTTGCTCAGGACAGGAACCCTAGAGATTTGTTTACCTTCTTTCTTTCTCTTACATACACTCCACTTTCAATCCATTAGCAACTATACTGAGAATCCCACTACTTCTCACCATTTTTACCGCCAAAGTCAATGCCATCATCTCTCGCTGACTTTTGCCTCCTTTCTGTGGTTTGTCATACAACAGTAGGAATGAACACTGGGAAACACAACTTACATCATGGCATTCCCCTACCCAAAGCTCCCCGTCTCACTCTGGAGAACTAAAATTCTAACCCTAGCCAGACCATATATGACCAGGTTACCCCTTCCTCCCTGATCTCACCTGTACCACTTCGTCTTCTTTTTCTTCTTCACTCCACTCCCCTAACTTCATGCTACTCCTGAGAAATAGCCAGAACACTCCTGCCTCAGGGCCTTTGCACTTATGGCCCTTCTGCTTAGACCACTCTTCCCAGAGCATTTCCTCCTCCTTTCCTTTCCTTTTGATATTTGCTTAAGAATGACCTCATCAGTCTTTTATCTGTAGTGTCATCTGCAAATATCTTCTCCCCTTCCGTGGGCTGCCCCTCTTAGTTTTTTTGACTGTTTCCTTGGCTGTGCAGAAGCTTTTTATCTTGATGAAGTCCTGCAAGTTGGTACAGCCACTTTGGAAAACAGTGTGGAGGTCCCTTAAAAAGTTAAAAATTGAGCTACCCTATGATCCAGCCATTGCACTGCTGGGTATTTACCCCAAAGATACAGATGTAGTGAAGAGAAGGGCCATATGCACCCCAATGTCCATAGCAGCATTTTCCACAATAGCTAAATTGTGGAAGGAGCCGAGGTGTCCTCCAACAGATGACTGGATTAAGAAGATGTGGTCCATATGTAAAATGGAATATTACTCAGCTATCAGAAAGAACGATTACCCAACATTTGCAGGAACATGGACGGGACTGGAGGAGATTATGCTAAGTGAAATAAGTCAAGCAGAGAAAGACAATTATCATATGGTTTCACTCATTTATGGAACATAAGAAATAGGAAGATCGGTAGGAGAAGGAAGGAAAGAATGAAGGGGGGGTAAACAGAAGGGGGAATGAACCATGAGAGACTATGGACTCTGGGAAACAAACTGAGGGCTTTAGAGGGAGGGGGTGGGGGATGGGATAGGCCAGTGATGGGTATTAAGGAGGGCACGTATTGCATGGAGCACTGGGTGTTACAAGCAAATAATGAATAATGGAACATTGCATCAAAAACTGGGGATGTACTGTATGGTGACTTACATAAAAAATTATTATTAAAAAAATAATTTAAAAAAAAAGAATGAACTCATCAGAGAGGCATTCCCTGACCCCTTTATATAAATTACAGTCCTCTCCTTTCCCAGTCACAGTCTTTATTCGCTGACTGTGCTCTGCTTATTTTAATCAGAACACTGGCAACCACCTGACATGGTATATATTTAGTCTACTTTGGTAAGCTTTAGAATACAGAGACTGTTTTATTAACGGCTTTACTCCATTTTGGGGAACATCCTAGATGCTTAGTAAATGTCTATTGTATAAACGAATATGTAAATCAGTACGATTGATGTAGGGATTGACTTAAAGCACAAAATCTCCGTAAAATGTGTAGAGTAAGACCAGGCACATAGTAGAAGAGAGAACTAGATCTATTATCGCCAAGTATACTGAGCCTTACCTTTGTCCTTGATTCTTCAAATAAAAGAGAGCCTTACATTGGGGGAATTTAGGAGTAAGGCCCCTTCCTACATTCCTGAAGCCACATGTCATGAACAGCTCTCTCTGTGGTCTGTGAGGTCAATCCTGAGCTCCAGACAGCGGGGTACTAGGGACAAGAATCCAGGTGTGACACTCTCTTGTCCCCAGCAATGCCCAGCCTCGACCTTCCTTATCAGGACCTCTCCAGCTACTGGTTTAGATATCAAGTAATGAAGAGCTCAGGCAAAAAATCCCTGGAGGAGGATTATTGAATTTTAACAAGATGGATGAAAATAGAAATCCCTCAAATCTACCTTTTAGGGAAAACAGGCAGCAGCAGCTATAGAGCACAGTTGAGGGAAGAATGAGAACTGTGGGCAATCATCACAGCGAGAATAATTCCCACAGACTCTGAGGCTGACTGCAGGCCAGGGGTAATGGTGGAGAAGGTCATCTTTTTGGATCCCTGCACCTCAGAAAGACTTATCTTTCCCCACTGTCCCCCATTCGATGACGTAATTCCAGTGGTCCTAATTTTAACACATTCTGAGCTTTCATCAGAGCAGTGTACAGAACTAGCAAGGGGGCGAAGTGGCAACCTCATCAGAGGGTCTATTATGTATTCCTCACACAGAGAGCCTATTGCACGTTCTTTGATGACCACACAGGGATATTGTTTACACAGAGCTGCTTCGTTTAAGCAGAGGTCCCACTGAAGAGCTGTAGGAGCCATTTACTGGAGAGCAGCAGCAACTGCAGATGGGGAAACAGAGCCACATACCCCTGCTCTGCTTTCCATTCTTGCCCCTTCCCTGGGGGGTTTCTTCTTATGGGGGTATTTGTGTTCTCACCTTCCATTTGCCTTTTCTGTCTCTGGCTCCCATTCCTCTCCTCTCCTTTCACCTTTTCCTCTCTCTGCCTGGCTCATCACCTAGTATGTCCACAGTGCCCAATATCCGTGGGACCCTGGGGTATAACAAACATGGCCGGGACATGCTTCCTGTTCCCATGGAGCTTGCGGTCAGTTGCTGAGTATGCGTCTTCCAGGGAAAAGAACAGGAAGCTGGAGAGGTAAAATGTGACATTCAGTAAAGGTGGGGAGCCAGGAAGCGTTATAAAGAGGGACCTGAAGGACAGATGTGGACATGAAGAACTGGGGTGGGAAGAAGCCTGAAGGTGGGCCACTGCCAGGGAACACAGAGCAATTAAATTTATCCTTGTAACAGCTCACATTTCTGGTATGTCGACTTCATGCCCACCATGGGGTTAGTCCATGACACAGACTATCTCATTTAATCCTCATTTAAGCTTATGATGAATGACCTCTTCTACAGATAGAGATGGATGCTAAGAGAAATTGAATAACCTTATCCAAAGTTACACAGACAGTTAATGGTAGAATTAGAAATTAAAACCAGACCCATAATCCTAGGCTTTACTATTTTCTGAGGGAGTAGTAAGAAATCTGTTTAAAACATAGAAGCAAAGGCCAGATGGTGAGGGGTCTAGAATACCAGGAGGAGTTTTAAATTTCCTTGGTAAGTAATAGGTGGGGGTGGGGGTGGATCTTCAAAGCACCGAACAAAGCTTTCTCTCATTTAATCTTTGTCCTACCCCGGTGTAAACTGGCAAACAAACACAAATTAATCTCCCTCGTCACAGTTAACTACGTCCCATCCCTTTCAGGAGCCTCCAGATCACTCAAGGTTTTTTTTTTTTTTTTTTTTTTTTTTTAATCATAGCTGCTTCATTTCTTTCTATTCCAACCCTTTTTCCAAGTGTCTTTGTTACTGTTTGATATTGTTACAAAGGCATTTTAGTATAGCTAAAATAAGATTCTAGAAATCCGTATTTAATTGATGTTGGCTATTGCAGATTTTGTGGTAGTGGTTTGTTTTCTTTCTAGTGCATTATTTAGTAATGAAGAAACTTTCAGGCTCAGAAATTGTGGGCTAATTATCATTTACATAATTATATGGTAAACACACTCCCAAATTACGATTTTAAATTTTTTCCAAAGAGTCCCCAGGAATTTCATATTCTTTAAAATTTGCTTATTACTTATTCATTAAATAGATTTATCCTGAAGTAGATAATATCATCTCTCTTGAGTGTAAGTTTCATTACCTTTCCTTGAGGTTAATAGACGAAGGTCAGATATAAACATGCCAGAGAGCTTTTAACTTCCTTGCACAGCCATTATCTGGATGGTTGCTGGCTGTATTTTAAAATACTTCACTAGAGTTTTGTTGATCAGGGCCTTGAACTTTGAGCCCCTCAGTGTAGCCCCCAAGGCAGAATGTTAAATAAAGGACCAGTCTGTCTGTTGGGAATTGGGACCTGTTCTAACAGTTTCACACATTCTAGGGATTTCTTTACTTGCGAAGAGGAAAAAGGCATTAGCCTGTTCTTATCAAGACAAGCAGGCAAACATTTCCATTTAAGCTTCAATCAGATAGAATGAGACCTCCTTATGATGAGCATATAGAAGGAACAGGAAAGGAAGTAAAAAATGAATAAATAAAACCAGGATGATTCTAAAGCAGTAAATACAAGAAAAATACTTGTGCTGTCTTGTTCTCTTTTCATGTAAATTTCTGGCAGAACTCAAACTTCTCTGGAAAAGGCACAGAACTAGGAATAAACAATCTGATAATCATACACACATAGCCACTAGTCCAGCATGAAAATGTGCTGGTTTTAAGATTTGTGGCGTGCACTTCCAAACACTGACGAAATATCCCCATGACAGCCTGCCTTGGTCTGTGAGGCATATATGCACTTTTCATCTGCATTAATTCATATATTGATTCATACTTTTCATCCCCACAGAACACCAAGAAGGTTCATTTGTCAGGGTGACTGGGCCACAGGATGCCCAGATAGCTGGTTAAACAAAACTTGGGGTGTGTCTGTGAGGGTGTTTACATATGAGATTAGCATTTGAATTGCTGCACTGAGTAAACCAGATGGCCCTCCCCAGTGTGGGAGGGCTTTGTCCAATCTGTTGAGGGCCTGAATAGAACAAAAAGGTGAAAGATGGTTGAATTAGTTCTGCCAGCCTGCTTGAGCTGTTAACATTGATCTCTTACCCTTGATGCTCTCTTGTTCTCAGGCCTCCTAGCCTAGACTGGAATGTCCGCAACTGGCTTCACATCTCTCAGGCCTTGGAAATATACCACCAGCCTTTTTGGGTCACCAGCTCACAGATGGCAGATCATGGGATGCCTCAGCTTCCATAAGTGCATTTGCCAATACCTTGTAATCAATCTATCTATCTTTCTTTTCTTCCTTTCTCCCTCCCCCCCCTTCCTTCTTTCCTCTCTTCCTCACTTCCTCCCTTCCTAATAGAGAAAGCATGAGTGGAGGCGGGGTGGGGGGGGGAAGGAGAGGGAGAGAGAGAATCATAGGCAGGTTCCATGCCCAGCATGGAGTCTGACAAGGGGCTTGGTCTCAGAACCCTGAGACCTTGACCTGAGTAGAAATCAAGAGTCCGACGCTCAACGGACTCAGTCACCCAGGTGCCCCAATAAGTCCCTTTCTAGAGATGTATATTCTAATGATTCTGTTTCTTTGGAGAACCTTAACTAATACAAACACTAAATAATGGGGAACAATGGGCTAAATCAGGGATTGTCAACTCAAGTGCCTGCATGTGTCTTAGGGAAAACAAAAGAGTATAAGAAGGATCCCTTCCATATTCTGTGAAACATGCAGCCCTCTCCGTCGTTTTCATTTTCCCATTTTCTCTAGGGACGTGGATACATGACATATTTCACCTTAACTCCATTGTAAAAAAAAAAGACTAGCACAGATATAAAATAGCAACTGATATTTTGTTTTCATAGGGACAATAGGAACTGAGAAAACTGAGGCACGGTGTAAAGTGGGTATCGTGTAAAAAGAGGCCAAATGTTACCAAGTTTTAGCTGACTGGTGCGGATGGTGAAGCAATTCTGCAAGATCTGTTTGGTTTTATTTTGCTTTTTTTTCCTGACAAGCTAGAAATTTGGATTTATGTAAACAAGCCAATTTTTGAACCTAGCCACTAATACAAATTTGAAAAATGTCATAGGTGTGGGGACAAACATGTTTATAAGTCATTTCTGGCTCATGAATCACGAGTTTGAAAAGACTCTGGTTAATGGGGATGTAGGATGCTGAGAAGGGTGAAAGTGAGAAAAAACACAGCAAGAACACAATAAACTCACCATCCTCAGAACATGAGGAGAGCAGATGCATTCATATGGTTTCCTATACCAGACAGTGAGAACTTGTCAAATCAGGACCATATTCATTTCAAGGTAGTTACAAAGATTATCATAATGATATGTTGGTAATTTGAATTAATTGCACAGTGATCCATCACAGATTACATTAAGTGAAGGAGAATACAAAAATAAACACTGAACTGGAACAGATTTTTAGAAGGAGCAGAGAATGACTAATTCAGAGGAAGTGGCAGACATGGGGTTCCTAATTCTCATTCTCTCACCATTTACCAAAACTATGAAGGAGACTGATACATATATATGGGCAAAAATAGTCCTATTTATTGCTTTTTTAAAAGATTGTATTTATTTGAGAGAGAGAGAGAGAGCGTGAGCAGAGAGGGAGGGGTAGGGGGAGACGAATAAGGAGACTCCCTGATGAAAGGGGAGCCCAACAAGGGGCTCAATCCCAGGACCCTGGGACCACGACCTGAGCCAAAGGCAGACACTTAACCGACTGAGCCACCTGGGTGCCCCTATTAATGCTCTTCTGTGAACAAATGATTTCAAATTCAGAAGCACCATCTAAGGGTCTTTGAAAGGATTACCTTTCTTGTCTGGAAGTAATTTTACTGGCTTATCATAATTTCATATTCCATTAAAATATTTTGTGTAATTTGTAACCTTGAGACAGGTGATAATCTCATTCAGTCTTCATTTCTTTATTTGGAAAAGGGTGGTGAACATTATGGCTTCTGAAAGTTGTTCTTTTCAACTCTACTATTTTATGAGATTGTATAACAAGAAGTGATAGCTGTCCAAGGATAACTGGTAATAGAAAAAGATCATTTAAAATGAATGCAATTAAAATGGGAACCAAAAATTCATAGTACATAGTGAAATGCTTGATTGGAATATTATCTTGAAAAATGATATCAAAATTGCAAAATTTTATTCCAAAGTTAATAGTATTTAAGTTTTGAATGCAACTTTGCAAAAAATGTCAGAATGAGCACAACTTAATCAAGCATTGATTATTAAGAGACACAAATACTTTTTTTTTTTCTAATTTGGACAGTAGAGTGATACAATGTCCTTTCTTGCATGTTTGACTTTCACAGTATGATAATCAAAAGGGTCACTTCTGCAAAAGTGTTTGAAGCCTTCATCAATTTTCCCAAGAGCTTGTCTTTAATTTTAATATTTAAATTTTCCTCTTCTAAAGCATTTATTTTATAAACATTCTTGTCAGTTTTCTCTGAATTGTTTCTCTACTGGATCCTCATGTGTCAATGGCTTTGTGTTCCCTCTCTTAGGGGCTTTCTGATATCCTGCATTTCAGGGGTAAGATCTGTTGGATTTGCAGTTTTATTTTGCATTTGTTTTGCACTGTTGAAGCACAGAATTGACAAATATTCAGTCAATGAGGTACCGCCCAACACAGATAATAACTTCTGAGTCTGTGGAGAGGGGCTAATTATTAGTTAATATTTTCATTCTTCCAAGATACCCTGCCTTCAAGTAATTCTAGGATAAATCCCAAACAATTACATATTCTTTCATTCCTTTATAAAAATGAATTTATAGCCTACATGATTTTTCTCTATTGTGGTGAGTGACATTAGTATTTTTCACCAAACACAGGTCAATTTCCCTATAGCAAAACTCTTGACTTTCCATCTCCCCAGTGATAGAAATCTTCAGTGAATGCAAGTTGGTACAGCCGCTCTGGAAAACAGTGTGGGGGTCCCTTAAAAAGTTAAAAACTGAGCTACCCTATGACCCAGCCATTGCACTACTGGGTGTTTACCCCAAAGACACAGACATAGTGAAGAGAAGGGCCATATGCACCCCAATGTTCATAGCAGCATTGTCCACAATAGCTAAATTGTGGAAGGAGCCGAGATGCCCTTCAACAGATGACTGGATTAAGAAGTTGTGGTCCATATATACAATGGAATATTACTCAGCTATCAGAAAGAATGAGTTCTCAACATTTGCTGCAACATGGATGGCACTGGAGGAGATAATGCTAAGTGAAATAAGTCAAGCAGAGAAAGACAAATATCATAATATTTTCTCTCATCTATGGAACATAAGAAATAGGATGATCGGTAGGGGAAGAAAGGGATAAAGAAAGGGGGGGTAATCAGAAGGGGGAATGAAGCATGAGAGACTATGGACTATGAGAAACAAACTGAGGGCCTCGGAGGGGGGAGGGGGGGTGGGGGAATGGGATAGACCGGTGATGGGTAGTAAGGAGGGCACGTATTGCATGGTGCACTGGGTGTTATACACAACTAATGAATCATCGAACTTTATATCGGAAACCGGGGATGTACTGTATGGTGACTAACATAATATAATAAAAAATCATTAAAAAAAAAAAAGAAAAGAAATCTTCAGTGAACTCATGTTTACTTTCTGAAGGTTCTATTTAGAAGAAAGACGCAAGAAAACAAACTCATATAATTAGTCTGAAAATCCAATTTGCAGGTTTAGGCCCAGATTGGTATAATTTCAGACCAAGCCCCTACGCATTCTTCAGTCATAGTAATGGAGGCTCAGAGTGCTGATATCACACCTGTTTAATTGCATGTGGTAAAGTACATGTCGTTATAGAAATATTTTTTCAATTAAAGTATAGATTTACGAGTAAGAGTGTGTAATGATCTAAAGGATAAAAATTGTCAGGCAATCTACAATGAAATGGTCCAAATGGCTGAAATAAAAACTATCACATTCCTTTGATCAGAATCACCCACATAAAGTTCTTTTTTAAAGCTGAAACAATTAAAAAACGGGTAGCAAAAGGTCTGCACATATAGTTATAACAGGACCAGGGTCAAGAATGCTGCTCACTGTCAGTACACTCTCTGAATTAAACGTTAAAATAGAAGATACTTTATAATTAAATAATTCATCTAGAACGAGCAGAAAAGTCCATCCAAAGGTCAAAACACCCAAGAATTGCCGACGATAATGTGACATGTGAACTTTATCAACTAGGGACTTGGCCTTCAGATAAGACAAGGGGACAAGCGGCAGCACTTGCCAGATCACCTCCAGCACTTATGGTCAGGAGAGAGCCCAGTTTCTCCACCTTGGCACCCCTGACAGGATGGGGTCAACTCCCTGTGGTGGCCTGTCTTACTGTTTTACAACTTCCCTGGTCTCTATTTATGCACTGGATGCCAGTAACATCATACCCACAACTGCCCCCCAAATTGGGACAACTGAGATGTGTCCAGACATTGCCAAATGTCCCTAGGTGGGCACCCCCCACCCCGCCCTGGACAATGGCTGGGACTGTGGCTCTTAAGTGCAGGTGGTATTCACCCTTTTCCGGTGGCTCCTCTAAGGGCTCCTGTATTGTATTTCAGGGGAGAATGTCTTACATCTTGATTGTTCCAGTGCCACACTTGTGTTTCTGCTCATCACTGTGTACCCCTCTGAAGAACTGTTCATCACCTATGCTATTATTTACTATCACTCCTTACAGCTAGTATTTTTTTGCACACATATAGAAGCATCCTAGGTGCCTAAGAGAGCAGTTGATGCACCATACACAGAGATAACTCTGTACATCAGAGCTTGATTCATCCAGAAATCCAGGTTGAAAAAGATTGCATCTAACCAGAAACATGGCACCCACCTGAGACCACCCATCTCCTTCACTCCTCCAGGTGGTTGTCCTCTTACCCCTGTTTTTCACTCTGACTTCACACAGCAGGAAGCTCACATGTAGATTTGCTAAGTACCATTCTGCCTGCTTCTTATTTCACCGATAGGAATCCTCTTCCTCTCTTATTTCCCCTTCTTCTAATCCATTGTTTGATTGATTGATTGACTGAGATACAACTGACATATAACATTGTATTAGTCTTAGGTGTATGCCTTAAAGCTGTTTTTTAGGGAAAGAAATTTATAGTAAGTGGAAATACATTTATTTTAAAAGGAAACATGTATTCTGTTTCCATAAATGGAAGTACAGCAGTAACTAGAAAGCAATTAAGAACATACACTGGAAGCAAAAACAGTTATTAAGTTCTAGCTAGGTGGTATTGGCTACGGAAATCTCATCAGGGCCTGAGGTCTACTCTCCAGGAGATTAAAAAGTGTTAGAGGAGTTAAAGACATGCTAGCACCAGGCTGAGAGGTTCTCTTTGGGGTATAAAAAGGTAGTGAAGTAATTTTTTCACCAGGTTACTTAATGTTACTAAATGTCCTTTATAACTTAAAATTATCCTCAAACAAATGGGGGAGGGGGTATAATCCCCCACTCTAGGGGATACTCTATCAGCTTTTCTATGGATTTATCTGGTCTGTGTGGCAGGAGTTAGGTGCCATGCCAAGGAGGTTAGGACTGGATCACCTTGCTATGTGAACTAGTAACTGTGGTAATCACCTCACCCCCTCATGAAGGTGTCACTTAAAGATTACATGAGTTAAGTGAAGTAGTCAGCATGCTTGGAACGTAGTTGGCACATGCTTTTGAAAATCCCCCCCCCCCAACCTTTTTTTAAGTGCCAGTTCTCAAAAATGAAGCCTGTCTTTCTTTGATGCTAAATCTCTGGGTCAGTTAGTAATCTTCCACGAAAATGGGATCCCTCTCTCTCCTAATAATATGGTGTATGATTCTAAATGACTACTGTGTAGAAAAGTCAGAAGAATCCCTTCCCTTGATGTTTCTGAATTTCATTTCTTAGACTCAAGAGGTTTGTGAAGTTTAGCCAGAAGGGCTTGTCTGATACGTAGGCAAATATTCCATTTGACAAGGTTCACCATCTCCAATCAAAGTTGGCAATCCCTGAAGAGATGACCTTACCTTCAGTGTGCTTGGAGGGATGGTGTGATTTCTGCTTGGGCTAGCCAAAGAAACGGATCACACGGAGGCTTCAATTCAAGTGCTGGTTCAGATTTTTGGCAGTCTCATACAAAATCCTTTGTCAAGGTCGTCCACCTTTCTAGATGGCATCTATCCACCCTTGTGCTGTGGGGGAAGGAGTGAATGAAACTGACTAAACATGCTGCTGAACACTGAGCACTGTGCCACCCCCTTTCTGCTTAATCTTCTAGAAATTCTATGAAATTCCTCTTATTCCCGATAAAAGATGAAAAAAAAATCAGGGCTTAGTGAAGTTACAAAATTTTCCCAGGATTTCATGGTTAGTAAATGAATCCAGATCTGATTCCAATGTGCATGTTATTCCTCATCGGTAGCGAACACACCTCTGTGGGATATGAACAAATCTATTGAAAATATTAACAGTCTGCATTTGTGTAATTTTTAGCTCCTTCAAAATAACCGGACCTCTCATATTTCACTTGTATTTCACCAACTCCCATTTTGTAAAAAAGCAACTTTTTGATTCCAGAGAGTGGCTTACCTGGAGTTTCACAGATACTCATCTAGTGAACTGGACTTTGGCCATAGGGGGCTGTTCTAACGCAAATGCATGTCCTCTGGTCACTGCACACTAGACGCTGCAGTGCCAGGGCTGGAAGAGGTTTTTACTTGTATGACCAACTGTGCCATTTAGTACTGATTTATTCTTGAGCTGAGACAGGTCCAGACTTTTCCAGTCTCAAAACCCCATGAAAGCCAGATAAAAAAATTTTAGAACAGAGAAGCAAAGTGTATTAGATGTCTCCAGACGCACAAATTTCATCAAACCTACCCTGTCATATCAATCTTGTACCTCAGTTTCTCCTCGCACTGGGCTTGTGGGCTGGTATACATTTGCATGGTTACTTTACAACTACAGAAAGTGATGGGCTCTCAAATTCTGATTCAAATTTTTTAGACTTGCTGAAAAGATGACCTAAGTCTTGAAAATCCATAACCCTAGCCTGATGTTTTATTTTCTTGGGAAGATTTATTTCCTCACCAGTCATTTTACTTTACCAGGACACTCAATAACTTGGTGGCAACTTTGCATTCCAGCTTCATTTTTCTATTCCTCAACCCAGAGAGAAGGTAACTTAATATTCCAAATCCTATTTAAACAAATCACAAAAGAAGGGAGGAAGAGTATTGCCTCAAGGAGCGACAGGGAAGTTTTGTACTGAGAGGGGGGAGGTGCCAGAAAACTCATATTCACTGAGCCAATCTCCGGGCATCTGCTGGACTTTCTGTGCTTTGAGGCCACTTTTTGGTTCTCGCATATCTTACTGCTTTTGGTATCTAGCTATTAGCTATAGAAAGCAAAAAGGAAAACTATTTTCCTCCACTTAAAATGTACTGCGAGGTATTCCTTTTGCTTTTTGAAGGCACAGATTTGCTATCCTAGATGTTAGATTGTTCTCAGTACGCCAAGGAGATGGTCCTATTTGTATTTGATGGTGCCCTTTTGTTGGCCTCTGTAACCTGGCCTGGGACATGGTGCAGTAATTCTGAGATCTTCCAGGAGACGGTTTGGCTCAGCAGCCAAGTCTGTAAAGGCATGCCAGACTGTCATTGATTTGGGATGCTCAGGTCTTCCTCACTCTCTTCCCTGTGGGTCTTTGTCAAACTATGAAGTGGAAGCTTATCTTAGCTCTCTTTCTGTGCTCTTTCAGTTTCCCTCTTGGACCCTCCTCTGCCCTCATTTCTAACTTGTGTCATTACAATGGCCTCAGAATGACAGACACTAGTATGGATTTTTGAACCTCCTTTTTTCTTGTGGGCATCAGCCTCTGTTTCCCAGATCCTTTGAGCTGAGGAGTGGACAGGCATGTGACCGTGTTCTGGCCAATGGGATGTGAGCCAAAGCGAGGTCCCTAACTTCTAGGCCTTTCCCAGGCACACAGTGACTGACTATTTCTGATCGGCAGTGGGCTACTAAGAACTAGAGAACCAAGTTTATTGGAATAGCACCGACGGTAAAAGAAAGAAGCCTCTGAGTTGGAACTCTGCAATAAATGGAGTCCATGAATTTTAACATATGGTTATGATGACATCTATTTGGCATAAGCTTTAGTAGGCTAAATAATGTGCCCCCCCACTAAGATGTCCACATCCAAATTCCCAGAACCTATGAATATGTTGCCTTACATGGCAAAAGGGACTTTGCAATGGGATTAAGAACTTTGAGATTATCCAGGATTATCTGGGAAAACCCAGTGTAATCACAAGAGTCCTTATAAGAGGGAGGCAAAGGGATATTTGGCAACAGAAGAGGAATGTCACTGTAAGACATAACTAGCCATCGTTGGCTTTGAAGATGGAAGAAGAGATCACTCTTGGAGTCGGAAAAGACAAGGGACACATTTTCTACTAGAGCCTCCAGAAGGAATGCAGGCCTGCTTACACCTCAGTTTTAGTGAAACTGATTTCAGCTTTCTGACCTCCAGCACTGTAAGATAATAAATTCATGTTATTTTGTTTCTAGCTTTGTGGCAATTTGTTATAGCAGGAGATGGACAGTAATACATAGGTCTTTTGATTTTTTCCCCTTAGTTCTCTTTTATATTCTCGTTGTGTGCAGTCTTCTAAGCCATTTTGGCTTAATAAGACTGTTGTGTGAATAATAATAACAATAGATAATATGTCCTGAGTGTTAGCTATGGGTAGGCTATTGTTGCGGCTGTATCATTTTCCAATTGTTTCATCATTAATTTCCTAAACAAGCCCATGGGACAGGTCAGATCATTAATTTCCTATCTCTGGAAAATGAAGACAATTCTTAGAGAGATTAAGTCATTTATCTAAGGTCACCTAGATAAATCAGCTTATTACTGATAGACGCAAGTGGTCTGACATGACAGTCCATGCTTTTAACTGCGTACAACATGTGTACATTGGTATCTCCATGTGTGGGGTACACATGTCCTCTAGATACTCCAGTCAAATTTGATTTAGAAAACTTTTAGTGTAAATAAAAAAAAATAGTAAAAACACCACTTAGAAACACTCCGTTTAGAATATGTACTCACACTTTCTCAGGCAAAAGGGCGCATTTTATATTCATGCATGACTATGACTTAAAGATTGACCAATAAATCAGGTCAGATTGGAGCACTTTTATCCAATAGCTCAGTTTCTACCATCAGGACAGCACTATGTAAAATAAGGGCAGTAAAAATTAATGTAAGATTCCCTCAGTGTATCATAATAGGTTATAGGGGGCTGAAAATATGTATAGTACTTACCTTTTTACATATAGCTTATTAAGTCATTTTCAGAAAACTGATTTTATTCAAGGAACTGTTAGGACTTGCCCCGCTTGAAAATCATTTAGATTGTGGAGGTACCCTAAGGGACCACAGCAGTTTCTACCTTTCTAAAATAGAAGCACCTGTGGGCACTTCCATTACTGTTCAGAAGGTAGAACATATAATGCGTCTTATATTTCCTTCTACTCTATACTCTGCTAATTTCACTCAGGAATGTCTAAGAACTAAAGGTGAATAGGACAGATCAACTCCCTATGTGTGTATTTGGGGGGACTTAACTCCTCCCAGGCTGAGTTTACTCATAAAATGAAGCCTCTTCCTGTCCTATTTATCCAGCTGGGTCACTGTGAGGCTGAACCAGGTCGCATGCATGGAAGCACTTAGAAAACAGAAGCCCTACTGAGATTAAAAAAAAAAAAAAAGGATTAGTATTAAACTTTAATCATGACAGAAAACACAAAAATACTCAGCTATTAAAATCTCCATCTTTCTAAACAGCATTGTGAAGTATTTAGGAAAAGGGAAACAGACACTGAAAACACTCGTTTTATGAAATTTCAGTTTAAGAAGATGAAGATTCTCTTTGTTTTGCTAAGAGCCTGAGAGGAAGATGCAACATAAAGCTGCTTGACTTTTAGCCTGCGTATTTACATCTGTCTGGCTCCTTCTTGTGATGTGCTAAACTTATTGGCCATACCCAGGTTAGAGATAAGAAAAGGCCTGGATGACTACATGTGATTTAAAACACTTGCTATGTCTCCCAAGATCATTAGATACTTAAAGTATCTCACCAACCTTTTCAGATTGGAACAGAATCAGAGGACAGGTTTTCTCTTAGTTCCTCTGAGCCAATTTCCAGCATGTGATCAGAGAAAGACAATGGCATCACATGTGGGGTCAGAAAGAAGTTGCTAGCACTGAAAAGGAATGCAGTCCTTCACTGTACCTCCAGCATCTGGAATAGGACCTGGCTTGAGCCAGGACCGGGTAAGTGTTTATCCATGTCAAACAAAGATAGAGGCCACTATTTGAGGTATGTGGACAAAGTCAACAGGGCTGTAAGGTGTAGTCTTTGCAGTAGGAGGAGAAAAAGAAGAAATCACTACAGAAACTACCCCGCCCTTAGCACTGACTATTCTCATATAATGAATCAGCAAGTAAAAATTATTCAGGCAGACATAGCAAATATTGAATGTAATTTAAAGGCCCATGACACAATGAAGATGGAGATTTACCAGAAATATGACCCTTTAATGCAAACTTAATTGGATGAAGCCAGACTGCTGGGGTCCAAATCCACACTCCACCACTTACCACTTATGTGACTTCAGTCAAATCCTGTATCTTGTTTCAGCTTCTTCATTTGTAAAATGAATTCTACCCCCAAAGTTGTTGTGAATATTAAATAAGTTAATACATATAAAAGCTGAGAACTGTGTCTAGGATTGATATACTATGGTAAGCTGATAAGGGCTCCCGAAGATGTCTGAATACCTATGTGATAGTTAATTTTATGTGTCAACTAGGCTGGACCACGGGGCCCAAATTCTGGGTCAAAAATTACCCTACATGTGTTTTTTGGATGAGTTAACATTTAAACAAGTAATATGAATAAAGTAGATTACCCTCTATAACGTGGGTGGGCTTCACCCAATCAGTTAAAGGCCTTAACAGAACAAAGGCTGACCTTTCCCAAGCAAGAAGCAATTCTGCCAGCAGACTACCTTTGGACTTAAATAAAACTCTTCCCTAGGTCTCCAGCCCAATGGCCTACCTTGCAGATTTTGGAGTCGACAAGCCTCCACAATAGTGTGAGCCAATTCCCTAAAATAGATCTCTTTCTCTTATGTCCATCGCATACACACACACACACACACACACACACACACACACACACACACACACCTTCTGTTGGTCCTGTTTCTCTGAAGAATTCTAATGAATACACCCTGGAACCTATAAATGCTACCTCATTTGGAAAAAGGGTCTTTGAAGATGTGATTAAGGATCTTGAGGTAGAGAGGTTATCCTAGATTATCTCAGTGCTAGTCACAAGTACCCTTATTATAGAGACAGACAAAAGAGGAGAAGACAGACACGTAGAAGGTGATATGAAGATGGAGAGAAAGATTAGAGTGATGTGGCCACAAGTCAACAAATGCTGAGCAGTGCCAAAAGCCATCCAGAGACTAGAGGAGGCAAGAAATGGATTCTCCCTCACAGCCTCCAGAGGGAACATTTGGTCAGAGGGCATACAGATTTTGGACTCCTGACATCCAGAACTGTGAGAGAATATGTTCCTAAGATTTTATGCCACCAAGTTTGTGATATTTGTTATAATAGCTCTAGGAAACAAACACATTTACTATGTAGGTATTTTCTACTAGTGCTCAGTATCTCCTTCCTTATCAGCCATAAGACCTCAAATAGAGTTCTGACACCAGAAACAGGAAGAAAGCAAGTCAAATTCCCAAGTACTTATGTCAGTGGCTATCCAGGGATATTTTCACACATTCTCCACAGACCCTCACCCAGGGGATCGTGGTAAACGTTGATCCCTACTCTTACAGATACTGACAGAAATACTTTCCCTTCCTCTGGCTCCATGGAGGATGGTAGCCCCAAATTACCTTGGTCCCCAGTGGGGGTGTGTGGGAGAGCTTGCCTATGAGTCACGCAGTGAATCCCCCCACCTCCTTAGGGTTCTCTAGCAGCAGTCAGTGGCACTGTCCCTAGAAAGAGGGGCCCAAACTGCCATGACACTGGGAGGAATCTCATCAACTCTCTTTGAGAGTCCAAAGAAGAAGCTGCCCAATCCTTGGGGTGGGGAGGTAAGGGAAGGCAGTTGATGCCCGGGTCCAAAGCTGGCAAACTTTACCCTGCATTCTTGCACTGACTCATGGACTGGGCATGCCATGGCTTGGGGATGAGGAAGCTTGCTTCAGCCTCCCATCATGTCAATCTCTAGGGCAGTGTAGGGAATCAAGGAGCTGGGTGGGTACAAGGTTCCTGATAAAGCCATTCAAGTCAGCAGCTGCACGTTTCACCTCTACTCATTAATCCTCTACTTTGAAGTTTCTTAATCCCCCAATCACTTACTTGGCCCTTCATTATTGTTTTTCTGTATCTCTGTACCTCCTGTTCTACTATTCTTTAAATAAACACACCACTTCTATCTTAGCTTCATATCAACACAATCCACAAATTTATGAGTTTGATGTAATGTGACAATGTGATGATTCTGTTACTCAAAGTCATCACAGACATATTTTTACTGTTGAAAACTATCCTGGGTATCTTTAACAGTCAACCTACCCCTGTGTATCATACATACACTATGGAAAGCAGATGCTGCCACTGTGGACATGGGATTTTGGGCTTGGGTCTCACTGGGGCATAGGAAGGTCCCTGAGCTGGGGCCAAAGGAAGAGATTAGAAACTCCTTTTCTACCTAGTGCTAACAAAATTAACCAATGGTCAAGGTAGAACCCCAGTCTCTAGCTCTCTATCTTAAACTCCTTCCATTTCACCCTTTCAGGGGATAAAGATTCTCTCTTCCAGTTCCTCAGAGCAGGGGAGGATGGAGTTGTTTCCTTGACAAGCTGTAAGTGGCAAAAGAATAAGGTGGCCTTGAGATGGTAAAGACTAGAAGCTGGCTAACCAGAAGGAATCTGCAGATACTCCAGGTCAGGGAGCCACGGCATGAAGACTTCACAGTTTAGTCTTGGCAGAGTGGGGCAGGCAAGGAAGACAGAAGCAGCCATACAAGAAATCTGAAAAAGGCCATAAGAGCAGCACCACTGGGGCCCTGCTTCATTTTATATTCACATCTGGGAATGAAGGATTTAGGAATCATATAGAGGTGACCACAGGGGGTAGG
Source organism: Ursus americanus (assembly GCF_024610735.1). Classification (NCBI taxonomy): domain Eukaryota; kingdom Metazoa; phylum Chordata; class Mammalia; order Carnivora; family Ursidae; genus Ursus; species Ursus americanus. The sequence goes on along the minus strand of NC_142140.1, from coordinate 14,012,096 downwards.
AAGGAAGTGTCTGGGACTTCTGAGCTATGGAGGGGGTCCTGGTAAATAACTCTGGAAAAGAAACTCATCATTCATGGAGCCTCAGCATCTGGCTTATTCCAGATTGGGGCTTATCACTTCTTTTCCCCCAATTTCTTCAGACAGCTCCACATTCATGACCTAATCACATTTCGGGCTCTTTTTAGCTGCAGTTGTAGTTTTTTTGTTTTTGTTTTTTCTTTATTAGGTGGTGACACCCTCAGTTGCATCCTTCTCCAGGGTTCTGTCTTGCATGATTTTAGTTGTTGTCTGTGATGTGTTTCCCCGAGAAAGGAGCAGACACATGGGCAGTCTAAAAGGGGCAGTCTACCTGGTCACACTCAGGACTCAGAAACACCTCCTGGAATGAAGTAGCTGAGTTCTATTCAGCTGGGTAATTGGGAAACCTCTCTCAGAGAACCCCCACATCTATCCTCTCTGCTTGTCCGTCATGCCTCGGTGCATCTTACTGTTCCTGGAAGCCACCTCCTGAGAAAAAGACAACCCAGAGGCACTTTCTCTGGACAAATTCTATTGCTTCTAGCATCATCGGTCACGGAAAGGTTTTTTAAAATGTTAATAACTTGGTTCATTTATATAAAAAGGTCAATATTAGAAAGTGTCTTTCCCCCTGTGTCTCATCTACACCGTAACCTGATGTCCTGCCTTAGCAGTGCGCTCTCTGTGACACCAACGCAGGGAAGACATGGGTATAGATTGAAATAATTATGAGAGAAGGCAAAAATTATTCTGAAACTGGAGCTGACTTTCTCTTCCAGTCTATTTTTTGTTTGTTTAATAAAACATCTAATGCAAGAAATTAAAAAATAATGATAGGACAATGTCACTTTATTCTAGCGGATCAACAGGAGCCATAAATCTAAATTTAACATTATATTTAATAAAACCCTCCACGTTCTCTGCATTAGAGTCCAGGAAACTGATTTGCTTCATCCCAATTGCTTTCCCTGCACATCAAGCTAAATATTGTATCTAATCACCTGCTTTGGTGCCTTCCAAACACACATAACTTAAAACCTGCCTCAAAACTGGTCTAGGTGATAAACCTTATTAACCTTTTTATAGAAGTTATGTTGATTCTACCTTTTTATACATTATTCTTAATTATCTTTGCTGCTTTGCAATTCATAACTTGGGCCACCTCAAAAAGTACAAGCTATTACTTCATGTAGCTTTGCTCTCACATCTTTGACAGAGCACACTTTAGCTTCAGGGAACTTCCACGGTCTCATTTTCATGATTTGCCTCCATGCTTCATAGTTCTTTGAAGTAAAAACAACACAATAACACTAACAGCGTCTTTTGGTGAGTGTGAAGGAAGAGGGCTGGGATAGAAATGCAGATGGGACAGGGAGGCGAAGGGCTAGTCTTTCAGCTGAGTTTCTACCAATAGTTTTGAAATCATGATATCAAATGTACACAGTTCAAATTATGCAGCCAAAGCTTTTTACATCATCCAAATTTGGGAGGACAAATATGCACTCAGAATGAAGAGATACTCCTTCTCCATCATTAGTTATGGGTCGCTGAAGACACCATTTCATATAGATCACATAAAGTATGCCTTTCTGTATTAGAGGGACTGTGTTATGACTCATCTATAAGTTTACTTTTTTTTTTTTTTATAAGTCAAAGGGGTTTGGTGGTGGCAATTTCAAATAGTTCCACCTGTAAAGTCGGGAAAATGGAAACTTCTCTAGCAGCCCAGTAAATACTGATAGCATCCTGGAAATCTCAAGAATGGGGTCGTGTCACTGAATTTCATAAATCAAAAATGACATTAGCTAACTTGAGATTAGCTTCTAGTTTTTGGACCATATAAAAATTTCACATGTTCCTTCCATATGTTGTTCATCAATCTGTAGCTATCCTTCCTTCAAGGAAGGCTTAACTACAGCCTGAGTAGTCCCACCTCCTTCCATGACATGATGGTTCTCAAGGCCACTGGTCTAATCCTTCTCTTACATCCTTTCCCCCAAAAGAATATGACAACATACTTTTAAATTCTGAGTAATAGAAAATCTTATTCAGAAGTAAAACTTCCTTCATTATCCTGAATCCCTGTGAGATAACCAGACCTTCCAGATTCTTTTTTTTTTTTAAGAGAGAGAGAGAGAGATGGTAAGGAGGGGCAGAGGGAGAGGGCGAAAGAGATTCTCAAGCAGACTCTGCACTGAGTGTGGAACCCAACATGCGGCTTGATCCCAGGACCCTGAGATCATGACCTGAACCAAAATCAAGAGTCAGATGCCCAACCAGTTGAGCCACCCAGGCAGCCCTACGATGGTAAAGAAGTCTGCATGTGACATTTGGATTTGTTCTTTTGTGATTTTTTTTTCTCTATTTGGGAGGAAGCTTTTGCAATTATCAGTTCTCCATCTCAAATTGGGTTGAAACAAATGAGCCAACAAAAAGGGGATGAATTGGCTCATTGCTAGGAGGCTCACTGGAGGGACAGTCAGAAATCGAAATGAAAGGCAGGGACGTGAGTCTTAGAGACTACATCAGGAGTGCTGCAGGGCCTCGTATCTCGTTTCTGCTTGTCTCTGTGTGGATGTGGGCAATACCTGGGCTCCCTCTACAAGGTGAGGAAAATGACTATTTGTACCCCAGGTTCACTTCTTCCCAGTTTAGCAACCTCACTGGTAAAATATCTTTTCCAATTCTGTTTATTAATCTCAGAGGAGTACTCTAGATGGTATGTAGCTGCTTGGGACAATAGCTGTGTCCAGGAAAACAGGGTACAGTGACTATGCTTGGGGCAAGGCCCATCCTCGTGTTGAGGAGGCAGGTTCAATTGTTACAAGAAGTTTGATGGAGGATAAATATCTTGGGTAGCCTAAAATAATTGTCACCACAGCCAATGACATTTGTCTGTTTATTCTCTGGAATTCCTATGGCAATGACAGACTGCACTAAACAATCCACAGAGGCATCCACCAAATGTTGCTTATATATGTTTACCCTTCTCGCCTGGTCCTTGGGACTAGCTAAACTGATTCTTAGAGCACTGGCCTGGACTCTGGCTACGCAGATGCAATGCCACCACCCTCTTTCCTCCTCCATGGAACTGGGAATAGGGAGAGCTTAAATTCTAACAGTGTAGTTCCCAGTTTTTTTAATTCAAGTCTCTTTTCCTTGATATCTAAACTACAGTCATTTTGCGTTGCTGTCCTCTATTTTGTATCTTACTCAGGACTCAACAAGTTATTACCTTCTCCTAGATGCCCCCAATCTGGATGGAGTGCTTACTTACTATGTTCCTAGGTCCCCTACCACCTAACCCTCACATTGCCAGGACTCTAATGACCTGTATTCCTATCATTCACTACCACTATGCCATCATCTCCTTGAGAGCATGGGAACTTGGATGTCTTCAGCATTGTGCAGCATACAACTGATTCTCAGTCAACATGTGTTGAAAAAAGAACGAAAATGTAAAATAAGAGAGACCAGATGGCTTCTAAGTTTCTGATTCTAGTATTCTTTGGATATTATTGTATCTTTCATGTCTTAGCCTAGCCAAAATACACATACTAGATAGTCTCTGAGGAGTATACAGGTTCAGGTTTGGGTGACCAAGCTGATATTCTTGGTTAGATTAGTCTGATTGTGCCATGTTGCCATTACTTCCTCCTCTGAAGATATTGGGATCTACGGAAAGAAGCCTAAAATGTAGAAACAGACAGCTCTGAATTTACTACTTAAAAGACATGTGAGCTTGAGCAATTACTCTCTTTAGCATCTTTGAAATTAGACTAATGAGTCAAAATAGAAAGATAAAAGAACAAAACAAGAGTAACAATGATGGCCACTCAAGAATGTTAGGATCTAAAACAACTGAGCACAGTCCTCGCAAATGGTAGGCACTCGATAAATTATTTACTGAACGAATGAATCAAGTACATGCCCATTATACAGTAACTGCTTAATGAAAGATAAACCAACTAGATAATCTGTATTAGATTGCAAAATATCCACAGGTCAGTGGAACTAATAGAATCAGACTCACTAATGAACTAAGATCAAATTTTGCCCACCTTCTTTCTACTGAAAGCTACTTAAAGCCACCGATACTTATCCTTATTCTCTGTAATTAGATAATGGAGAAATCTATTTGCTCTTGTCTAATGCAGAATATGTATAGTGAAATTCACACACCTCAATTTTTAGCACCTTACTGTGTTGAGCTCTTATTTGATCTGTACTACTTAATTGCTGTAGTATTTTGCTAGGATTTACTTGGAGGAAGATCAGGAAGGTCTCTGTTCCTAGCTAGGTCTGCTGTGCAGTTCTCAGTGGAAATGGCATCTGCAGGGGGCTCCAAGACAGTGCATATTTCAAGGAAACAGAAAGAGAAGTGCATTTGAGATCAGAATGGGAATGCAAGTATTGTGTGTGAAATACAAATTAAATTTATTTCACTCTTACGATATTAATCTAGGTTACCGAGCTTGTAAAACAAGTACCAAACACTATTCATAAAGAGAGTCAAAAGAATGTGGGATGTCACAATCCCAGATTTTGGAAGGAATTGGATCTTTATTTACCTTTCTACAACTCATCTCTTTGGGATCACTATTTCTTCTTTAAGTGTGGTAATATTTAAGACGGAAAAATATGGTAAAAGAGGAGGGGAATCCAACTTAAAGGGTTAAATTTTCTAGCAGACTTTGCCTTGAATAGGTAGAGGTAGATATTTGTATTAAAAATGGGATTTATATTGTGAGTTGGCACTGTGTTGAGAAAGGCACACTTGACCAGGAGTCGGGAGATTTGCCTCAGTCAGTAGCCAGCTGTGTGACCTAGAGCAAGTCACCTGACCTCCCTGGGCTGCGAATTCTTCCTTACGTAATCATATCACTGAACCATTATTACTGTGAAACCACCAAAAGGATACAGATTCTCATTCCCTTTATATACACACAAGCACATGCATTCAGCAACCAGACCAACTCTACATGTATTAGTTTTTTAGAGTTTTAGCGTCGGGACTTCACAGAAAAGAAACTATACAATACAATGGCTAGGGAAAGGCTCTAAAATCAAATTGATAGAATTTGAGTGTCCATTCCACCATTGGCCAGCTGTGTGCTCTTTTGCCTCCCTTTTCCACATTTCGAGGACCCTTGTGGCTACAATGAATACTTGCATAGCCCAGGATAATCTTAAAGTCAGCTGATTAGCAAAATTTTTTCCATTTGCATCTTTAGTTCTCCCTTGCCTTGTGATATAAAATATTCAGTTATAGGGGATTAGGATGGCCATCTTTTGGGGGGTAGGTGAGGAGGCCCAGCATTTTTCTGTTTACTAGTCTGCAACTTCCCAATCATATAATAATGTAATTTTTTTTGGTAAAAAACCAAGTTATTCTAGTGGCTATATAGCAGCTAATTATGGTTTTAAATTATATTTTCCTAATGACCAATAATGTTGAACATCTTTTCATGCATTCTTTTTTTGCCATCATATGTCTTCTATGGTGAAACATTTGCTCAAATCTTTTGCCCATTTAAAAAATTGGGTCATTTGTTTTCCTATTATAGAGTTTGAGAATTCTTTATACATTATTGATTGTAGCCTTTTATCAGATATGCATTTGGCAAATATCTTCTCCTGGTCTATGGCTTTTCTTTTCATTTTCTTTAGCAGTGTTTTTAAAAAAGAAGATTTTAATTTTAATGACATCCAGATAATAACTTTTTCTTTTATGATGCATTTTTTTTTGTCCTAAGAAATTTTTGTCTTACCCAAGGTCACAAATATTTCCTTCTAAGTTTTCTTTTAGAAATTTTATAGTTTTGGGTTTTACATTTAGATCAATGATCCATTTTGTGTTGAATTTTTACAGGTACAAAGTGTTGGTTCAGGTTTATTGTTTTGAACAGGATGCCCAGTTGTTCCAGTACCATTTCTTGAAAAGAAGCTATTTAATTTTCACCTTCATGTATTTATTTAAAAAATATTGAAGGAAAGTTTTTTGACATTTTTGGCTTTTCATTACTTCAAAACTTTTCAGCTGTTTTTGATTATTTTTTTTAACTTTGTGCTAATGATAACACACTCTTGAAACTTAAATATACATTCATTACAGACCAAGTTAGACATACACCAAGACGGTCAATATGCATCCACAGATTTATGATGAATAATTGATTTCTCACTGTCATGAGTAGGACCTAAATAATTTGATTATGTATCTAGCTAGTAATGGACACTCATTAGCAGAATTCTATTTCTTGCTTGTTTGCACCTGCAAACAATTTCTTCTTGTTTAAAGAATTGCTCCATTTGGTCTGCCTGATAGAGTTTTGCTCAATAATACTGTATTGATGACCATCACTCAACCTCACTTAGAAAGTATGATGAACCCTCAAACTCCCTTTTCCCATCTGGTCTGACCAGTTTGTACCTCCTGTCAACTTCACTAGCACAATAGCCCTAGAGTCTCATGATTGCTTTTGAGAACAGAACTTTGGGGAAGTTACTTAAGCCAAGAATAAAAGCATGGGAGGCCCCTGGAGCAGATATTTTTGAAATCACATCTATGTGCATATAATAAACTTCTGACATTTACTTTACATAATCATTCAGATTAAGCATTGTGTTCTATTGATGTAGAGTGGGTGGAGGAAAGAGGACTTCAAATGCCTACCTATTTGGAAATCGTTTGAAATAGCCTTTTACGATAGGGAACCAATGATGATTTCCTCAGACCAAATGCCATTGGCTGATCATAATACAGATTCTTTTTTTGTTTTGAATATGAAATCACAAAGCTCAGGGTGCCTGGGTGGCTCAGTTGGTTATGTGCCCAACTCATGATTTCAGCTCAGGTCATCATCTCAGGGTCCTGGGGTGGAGTCCTGCATGAGGCTCCAAGCTCAGCAGGCTGTCTGCTGCTTGAGGATTCTCTCTCTCTCTTTCCCTCTGCCCCTCCTCCTGCTTGTGCTCTCTCTCTCTCTAAAATAATTAAATCTTAAAAAAGAATCACAAAGCTCTTGAATCAGATTGAAGTTTCATTTTAGGGGATGGATATAAGCGTTGATTTAGTCAATGGAGCTGTGACTGGCTGCTCTCTTTTTTTTTTTTTTTTTGCCAATTACAGGATTCACTTATCCATAGTCCTTCAGAACAGAGAACAGCAAGGATGTAATGTCTCAAGGTCAGTGCTTTGAGATACTTTATCAACTATCTGAAGAGCTACAGATCTCAGATTGCTGATGGGAAAAGCAGCAAGGTAGTGGCCTGCACAAATTTAAAAAATGTTTGGTATGCTAGGCCCACTACCCACCTTTAAGAGACACATTATACATGTTAGCAATCCCAGGAAGTCCTAGAACAAGGAAAGTGATGTTCTACGAACAGTGTAGGAAATGTTGCGCTAGAAGGTACGAAGGATTTATGCCATTTTTTTCTTATTCTCGGAGTTCCTTAACTTCTCCTTCCACTCCTCTGATCTTTATGCTTTTCATTTCCCCCCATCCTACTGTAAGTTTAATGTTTTCAAGTAATAGTGGGTTGGGGGGATACATTTTCTTAGTATCCACAAATCAACAAATGAGAATTGTGCCAGGGCTCTCTTGAAAAAGAAGATAATGTTAGTGACTAGTCTTATGATAGAGGTTAAGTGAAATATCATTAAGAGATAAAACAGAGGAGGTAAAACAGAATTGTTTATACTTCAAAATGAATGCCAGAAGTTGCATTTACCCTAAGTAAACAAGTGGGGAAGTATGTTTGGATGGGTCCTTCTCTTTCCTTGTCCCCACCCCTGGAGTTAGGAGATGCTCAAGGCTACAGCTATTTCAGATTCGGTCTATCGGGAAGATTTTATGGGATGTAACATCTTGGGAGCTTTTCACTTCCTTGAGAATCTACACATTCTTGTGTGATTTGGGAAGACATTTTACACCCTCCTACATAACTTTACACTGTTTGTGAGAGTAAGAGAATGACAGAAGGATCTCTAACAGTGGGGTGATGTGAGCTGTCCAAGAGCACAAAGCTCTTGTCTGGGCCAATGGGGTGGGGCAGTAGGTGATTCTATGAGGTGGGGGTGGGAGGAGGAGTCTTGATCTAAAGCTCCACTCTTCCTTGTTATGTAGACACCACTTTCTTTCTACCTGGCTCCCAAAGGTTCTGACAGCTGTCTGAATTTAAACATCCAATTCTTTGCTTAGTCCAACTCTGAGGGAGATAGCAGAATTCAGCGCTAGATTTCATGTATGAATTTCCAATGGAGAAAGCTTTAGTGCCTCAAGTTGAGACCGACATAGGACCTAAGTCCGGCTGAGATGGAACACCAGAAGAGTAAAGTCTTTGTAAACATCAGTAAAGAAAGAGGCATGGAGACTTGTAACTTCCCTCCTTTAATCTGAGCATCAAGTTTGCAGAAGAGAAATAATCTCTTAGGAATTCCCTTTTGAATTGGATGATTTCAAGCATGACCCAATAATTGGGCACTCGAGCAATTAGCAATATGAGTCATGACCAGAGTGAAATCTCCTTGGTAAAGGAGCAATATTTCTCTTTCCCAGAGCACTTGGCAACTCAAACAGAGCTGCTTGCTGCCTCTGAGGCTGCCTCGTCCTGGGAGACAGTATACTGATAAGTCTGATATTATTTGTGTTGTAACAGATCCAGCGTTTACAAACAAGATTGGAAAACATACAGCAACTCACTATGAAAGAGTGAAGGAAGTCTTAATCCTCTGGTTCAATAAAATATTTCTAAAATAGACTATTTGCATTACTTTTGATGACTTCTTCCTTTGGAGGGCAATCTTACTGTATTTTAGAGTTCCATTACACCATTCAAAAGGAGTCAGATAAAATCTGTAGGCCAGGTTTTGTGGCTTTTTTAATAATTTTTTACCCTTTACATAAAAAAATATTTTTATGGCTCTCTGGAGAGTTACTGACCTGGAGATAAGTGATTTTGTTTTGTTTTGTTTTATAGCCTTGAGAAATGTTCTAAGAAATATTTTGACAGAACACCACTCAAGTCATACAATTTTCAGCCAAAGGGAACAGCAGCTCAATTTTTATGCTGACACATTTGAAATTGGTAATTTAAGGGGTGCTGCAGTAGGCTCCTGCAGTAAACGAAAACTTAAATTCTAGAATTCTCCAAAGCATATGATTGGTTGGATCCCTGAGTCTTTAAGACTGTGTTCTCAGGGTTGTGACATTGGTGAATTGCAACACATCTAATGCAAAGATGCCCTAACTGGATCCCTACAGGAATCACTAGCTTTAAGGCTGACGTGGCAGCTGTCAAACTCCTTGTGCTAGGCAACTGCTTTACGTGGAAGACCTTTATCGACTTGATGCAGGCGAATCCAGGTATGCTGTATTACTCCTCTGAGATGTCCTTTTCTGGCTCTGCTTCTCTCGTTTCCCCATGATGCACCGTAAGATGAGATTGAGGGCTATGTAGGGGCCAGAGTCCTACTTCTGTGAAATACACACTTGACAAGGGCTAGAATAACCGTGCTTTTCTTAAAAGTTATAGGTGAATTTAATGTCACCTCATTACATTCTCACAGAATTTCATGCTTATGAAAAACACAGTATTCCTTTGTACTGCTGTCAGATTATGAGAGCACCGTAGCACACTGCATTTCCCTTTTTGTAATGGCTGCCAGGAAGCTCAGAAGTTGCCATGTGCTCTGTCTTAGCAAGTTTCATTAACCTCAGTGTTCTGTACAGTTTTTCTCTGCCAAGACATCTTTATTTTTTTTTTTTTTTAAAGATTTTTATTTATTTATTTGACAGAGATAGAGACAGCCAGCGAGAGAGGGAACACAAGCAGGGGAAGTGGGAGAGGAAGAAGCAGGCTCATAGCGGAGGAGCCTGACGTGGGGCTCGATCCCAGAACGCCGGGATCACGCCCTGAGCCGAAGGCAGACGCTTAACCGCTGTGCCACCCAGGCGCCCCCCAAGACATCTTTATTACATTGATTTTGCTTTCTTGTTTTTAATCATTCTATTATGTCTGTGTCTTTCAGTAGAAGCAGCTAGAAAGCACATAGAACCCATTTATTCTACCTGTAGAATATTTAACTTGCTCTATCTTTGTTCCTGGTAATTTTAGAGCAATGGTTTTCTTATTGGTGGATATTCTTTTTAAGTGTCCATTCTTAGGTATATTACCATGAGCAGCAATGAAAGATAGGAACACTAGGTGTGTGTGGTTCAGAAAAGGCTCCTTGATGACTTTTACAGAAACTTTCAACTTCCTCCCCTGGTGAAGAGCAACATTTTAAAACTTCAGTATGATACGTTCTGACCTAGTAGGTCTGGCATTGGGTCCATATGTGTGCACTTAATTTTTTTTTCTTAAAGGAATTTTTACATAGAGGATATGAAACACTGTTAGGAGGACTCTGAGTAACAATGACTAACCAAAGTTTAAAAAAAATGGTGGGAAACAGGTGGAAATTAACTTCATTCTATAGGTCAAGGACAAATGCAGATTTCATTCCCACAGAATATTCCCTGCCTCAGTGGAACTGCAAGTCAGGTTAACTGGAATCTGGCTTCTGCTCTGCCTGGCATGTTGGTAACCTTGAGAAGTCCACTTAATGACCATACCTCTCAATGTTCTCAGCTATAAAACAGCTCAGAGGGCTTGTGATCAAAAGGACCCTTTCCACACAGAAAAGCAATGATTCTTCATCACCATCCTGGGAGATGGTGGATTCAGAAACAGGAGGAGTTTTAGTGCCACCAGATAGACAATGAGTTGGAGAATGATGGGAAAAGCCTTTTCTGAAAAAAAGTCAATATGGTTTGGTTCTCTGCCAGGGAAGTGCATATCTACTTTTGTTCCCCAGCATCATAAACGTGAAAAGTGAATTCACAATTTTTGCCAAATGTAATTGTTAAATACTCACAATCAATGAAACAAATCTGTCAATTTAATTTCGCTTGGAATAAGGGATCCTGACTGAAAGAGATCCCTGGAAGGCACTGAGCAGACCAGCTGAGCAGAGAGATGTTCAAGCTCTGTCCCTTAAATTTTAGACCCATTTCACCCAGGGATTATGATTCCCTCAGCTCTGAAAATTAAAACTCCTTTGCAGCAATGACCACTTGAAATTAATGAGTTCATAATCCCGTGTCTCTTTTGGAAGCAGTTACGACCAAGACTAATTACCTTCAGTATAAAAAAAATTTTTTTTGTCAGTAACCTCAACTCATTTTCCATTGCTGTAATTTATAGTACAGCACTATATTTTAAAAAGAGAAGATGTAATTAAATTAGAATTCGTGGTGGAAACCAGTGGTGGCTGATAATAATTGCTTTTCAGACACCGCTATAATTGGTGCTCCAAGGATTTTATTTCAAAGCATCAAAGTCAATTTAGAAAGCTTGCTTTATCTGGACTTGAGCTGCTTTGATGAAGACACTATGTCTTCATATGTCTAGGTTTTCTTTAATTTAACTAAGCTGTTTTTTAATGATTATGTTAATAATTACAGTACTACAACACTGTTTCATGGACACTGGAAGATAAATTCAAATTCTTCTTCTGCTTATTAATTAAAGTTGTAACCACAAAATGTACACAATCTTTGCTCATTAACTGTTTGATAAGCCCTTGAAATTCCACAACCAATAAAAATACCTTTATCATTATTTACCTCCCACGCAGTATTTAATACATTAAAAAACAAGGCACAAGAGGAAGCTTGTTAATGAATACCCTGATATATCACTTGTTTTTGTTCATGCTCTTTCCTTTACCTAAAGTGTCTCCCCCTTTTTGTTCTGGTTCAATAGATAATATTCTACTTATCCTTCAAGTATCAGCTTAGCTGCCATGTGCTATGGACTGAATGTTTTGTCTCCCTTAAATTCACGTGTTAAAATTCTAACTCCCAGGGAGCAGGGTGGCTCAGTCGGTTAAGTGTCTGACTTTTGGTTTTGGTTCAGGTCATGATCTCAGGGTTGTGGGACTGATGCCCGTGTCTGGCTCCACACTCACCAGGGAGTCTGTTTGAGATTCTCTCTCTCCCTTGGAGCCTCCCCTCCCTCACAATCTCCCTCTCTCTCTAAAATAAATAAATCAATCTTAAAAAATGTTTTTACTCCCAATATGATGGTATTAAGAGGTTGGACCTTTGGGAGGTAATCAGGTCTTGAGGGTGAAGCCCTCATGAATGGGATCAGTGCCCGTAATAAGAAGAGAAAAGAACTTGCTTCCTCTCCTTCTGCTCTCTAACGTATGAAGATACAATGAGAAGATAGGCATCTGTAAACCAGGAAGAAGGCCTTCACCAAGAACCGGACCACTCTGGGACCTTGATCTTGGACTTCCAGTCTCCAGAGCTATGCAAAATAAATGTTTACTGCCGAAGTCCCACAGTATATAATATTCTGTTACAGCAACCTGAGCTCAGATACAACATTTTCTATAAAGTCTTCCTTGATTGCCACAAGAAGAGTTCATCATTCCAAATCTCAGATCCAGAGGCTTAAGTATGGTGATCACAGGGCTTTGTTGATGATAAAATCAGTTAATTTGGGGAAGGGGAACTGAAAGGATAGTGTTATCACTGTTATGATTTTTTCTCTGCTCACCTGTTAAGATGCTGCCAGCTTAAAAACATGGATACAGCAAAAAAGTTAGCTGGAGATTAGTCATTAGGACAAAATTTTCACTTCTATGCAGCAAGTATAATTAATTATCTGCAGAATGGTATTTTGTGTCTGACAGAAGGCACTGAGATCCTGAGGCAGACATATTATCTTGCTGTGTGACCTTGCCAAAGTCACTTTACTTTCCTGAGTTTCAATTTTCTCTTGTGCACAGCAAGTTTATGGGACTAAATTATCATTAAGATTATTTTTGCCTCTAGTATTCTATGAATATAATTACAGGTGGTACAAACATTAAAATTGTGCCCAGGGTATTTATAGCATTAAAACTAATTAATAAGCTACCTAATCATGCCAACAGAGATCAAATTTCTCCTATGCAATTACTGTTTCTGGATTCATAAAGACAAAGTAAAACAAAATGTCACTATCTTACCATTCCGTGCAAACTTTATCAGTTCTGTGGGATATGTGAGGTAATTAATAACTGGAAAGAGAACTCTCCATCTCATTGTTGCAGTATCACTTTGACAAAGACCTGAGTCTCCCCAGTTTTGCAGAGAACATGGACAATTCTCCAAATGTTTTCTCATTCTGTGGAGGATAGAAAAAACAAAAACCCAATGACAGATCAAACAATGGCTAACATGATGTTATTATTATTATTGCTATTATTATTATTTGTAATAATAGCACTGGCAGTAACAGTGTTAACATTTGCTGAACATACTCTGTGCCAGGCACTATGATGAGTATTTCACATGGATTCAGTCATGCACACACTGCTGTGAGGTAGAGGCTCTCTTTATCCCTTTCTACTGAGTGAACAGAGGTTCAGAGAGGTCGAATAACTTGACTAGGATTACCAGATAGTGTGCGGCAGAAATGGGATTCAGATGCAAGTCAAGCTGACTCTGGAGTCCTGGCTCTCAGCTAGAGGGTTATACTGACTCATACATAGTACCACTGGTCAGGATTAGCATCCAGTTTGTAGGGGACCAGCTCTACAAGGAACTAAAAAGAAGGATGATATTCAGCTGCTATGTACCTGTATGGCTGATAATTCTGTTATCCAATTCCAGTGGGGGAGAGGGTTTTACCATACAACCAATCAATTCTCTGACACCAGCTGGATGTCTTACTATTCAACTTAATTCTGACATTATCTGCCTGGAAAGAGTCAGATTTGACAGGTTAAGGGCTCAGTCCTACAAGCAAGCTCACCTTCCCTCCCAAAGACAGACAGAAAGATACACACACACACACACACACACACACACACACACACACACACGACACACCAATATGAAATCCAGGTTGTTACCTGGTCTCCCGATTGACTAGCTATAGACTGCAGGTTCCCATGACCCCCTCCTTATGTTTGATTGATTTGCTAGAGTGGCTCACAGAACTCAGAGAAACATTTTACGTAATAGTTTGCTTGTTTATTATAAAAGGATATTACTCTGAACAGTCAAATGGAAGAGATGCACAGAGGAGGTAAGGGGAAAAGGCGTGGAACTTCCATGCCCTCCCTGAGCATGCCCTCTTCCCAAAGCTCCATGTGTTCATCAACCTGGAAGCTCACTGAACCCTGTCCTTTGGGTTTTTATGGAGGCTTCACCACATAGTCCTAGTTGATTAAATCATTGGCTATTGGTGATTAATTCAAACTATAGCCCTGTCTCCTTCCCGGAGGTTGAGGGTGGGACTGAAAGTTTCAAACCTACAACAAGATGTTTAGTGCACTCGTAACTAGCTCCATCCTTGGGTTCCTTCCCAAAGCCACCTCATTAACAAAACAAAAGGCATCTTCAGGCCTCTCATCACTTAGGAAATTCAACTGGTTTCATGAACTCTGCCAGAAATGGGACCAAAGAACAAATACATATTTTTTATTACAAAGCATCTCATCACAATGGCTCTACCAGTACTTAAAATACAGCAACAGTCCTATTAGTTAGATATTGTTATTGTTCTGAGTCCTTGACTCTTGGCTTCAAGTTGCTGTGGCCCCTCCCATGGCTCCACTTACACCTGCCACATTCCCAGCATCTTCTCAAGACCTAGCAGCAAAGGGTTGTTAGTAACTATTTCCAAGGGCTCTGCTCCAGGGTTAAGGCTGGCAACTAAGTTGACTGGTTACTGCCCGTGTGGTAATGATTATGAATTTAAAAAAATGCTGCTTTTAGTAAATAGGACTATGTGTCAATTTGTTGTGTGTGTTTGGGGCTGAAAGTCTATATTTTTGTCTTATGTGTGGCTGGGAGTGGTTGGGATGGGAGACTATTTTAGTTGGTTTGGGCTGCTGTAACCAACATATTATAGGCTGGGGGACTTAATCAACAAACATTTAGTTCTCACAGCTCTCGAGTCTGGGAAGCCCAAGATCAACGTGCTAGCAGATGTGGTGTCTGGTGAGGTCCCGCTTCCTGGTTCATAGCTGCTGCCTTCCAGCTGTGTCCTTGCATGGCAGGAGAGATGAGGGAACTCTCTAGGATCTCTTTTAGAAGGATACTAATCCCATTCATTGGGGCTCCACTCTCATGACCTAAGTACCTCGCAAAGACCCCCACATTCGGTGATGTGATGATAATAAACATTAGGGTTAGGAGTTTAACATAAGAGTTTTGGAGGGCCACACACATTCAGTCCACAACAGAGACATCTTAAAGTTCTGATCTGGAAAGGACAATGTTAAAAACAATGAATTCCATGACACTTCAGTAGCATTCTAAACACCAACCACTGATAACACCAACAAAGGGCACTTTGGTGACTTGGTTGACTTCAGGGCTGGGGCACGGAAAATGCAAGATGAGCCTGGAGTATCTTGGGGTGCCAGAGAGTGAGGAAGTGCCAAAAACCAAAACAGAGTAAAAAGAATGGGGACATAAAAGAGAGTATTGGATGACAACCCAAAGAACAAAATAAATATCCATGAGCTCATACTGATGTACATAATTGAGGGAAAAATGACAACTATTCTTTTCAGAAAAGTTTCAATTAATAAATGTAAATGAAATTAAATAGAAAATCATCTTTAGAACACTACAGTAATAATCGTCTCTGGCAAGATCCTACTGATGGATGCTAAAATTGGTGGGCGAAAGTTTAAGCAGAAAGAGAGAATTTGCATAGTTTCAAAGGATCTCCGCCAAATATTTATTAATTACAAAGGGAAAAAAGGAACTTTACAGTGGAGAATTCTGGCAGATCATCTTAGACAGTGACTGAAATTATTAACATCATCTGTAATACCTGTCGATATCATATGGCGTCGTGTGGATATAATATCATACCCCCTGATTTGACACAGAGAAAGGCACATCACTTCTATGGTATCTTTTCCAATAATGCATATTCCCAATTTAATAATGAGAAAACAGCAGACAAACACAAATAGAGGAATTTTCTACAGAACAGGTGACCAGTTCTCTTCAAAATTGTCAGTACAGAGAAAGACATAAAGAAATTGTCATAATTTGGAGGAGATTGAGGAAACACGACATCTAAGTGCAATTTGGGGTTGTAGATTGGATGCTGGAACAAAAAAAGGTCATTTATGGAAAACTGGTAAAATGTAAGTTCTGCAGTTTTAGCTAATAGTAGAAAAGGCTAATTTCTTAGCTTTTATCATTTTTCTATTTTTTTAAAAGACGTTAACACAAGGTGAAGCCAAGTAGAGGGTATGTGGGAACTTTCTGTACTACTTTTTCAACTTTTTTCTAAGGCTAAAATTATTCTGAAATAAAAAGCTTTTGAAAACAAATTTAAAAATCAAAACCCAGGAGCGTTTTCCACATCATGGCATCTAAGGAAACATTTTCCCCTCTTCCATGAAACTTAGGGAATTGTATATGGAATTCATCAAAATAAGCATAAAGCTTGAAAAAAATCTTAATCAATGACTACCAGTAGGGTCCTTTGTTTATGTAAAAAAAAATTCATTCAACAAATCTTCATGGATCATCTACTATGAGTTAGGTGGTATGCTATCATGAATATATTTTCTTCTATATTGTATAACCTTCACTTTAAAACCTTTCTGACCTGTGAAGTGGAATTTTCCAGACATAAGCCTATCTATTGTCCCTGAAGAAATTGTTTCTGGTCAGGTTGTGCACCAAAAGTGCCCTAGGTAGCTGTTGATTTTATTTGTTCTCTTGTGTTACCCTCAATGCTGCTGGTTATGTGAGGGTTTGGGAAATTTTTGCTGTGTTTCACTCTGGAAAAATAAATCATAGTGCCTATGAGTTCCCACAGTAAATAAATGAGACCATGCTATCACTCCAGTCTACTTGGGAAACATCAGGCCTAGCTGGTCTCTTGCTCACAGGAGAGAAGAACTGGGAGCCAAATCTTGACAGATACCATCAATGTGTATCTTCCATACCCCGCCATGAAATCTACTGTCACTTTTTGATGCAATTTAATTCATGGCTGCTGGGCTACAGCTTCAATCACATACATAACATGGAATGCAAAAAATCAATCTAACCTGATAGTTTTGCTCATAGATAATATTTGTAATGCACAGTTTGATGAGAGGAATACACAGCATCTTGTAGGGGGTAACGGGAACATAATTATGGGACATTACAGTGGTTGTAGCTCAGTCTGTTGACATGACATAGTTTCAACCTTTCTATCAATTTCTTTTGTATGCTTTAGCTTAAGTGTTTACTTGCCTTGACCTTTAGACTACCAAGTAGAAAGATAAAGGCCCACTTGATTGATTTGATGGCGGTGAGCTGAAGAAAAAAAAAAAAAAGAAGACAAACCAAAAGAGCCAAGAGAACAGAAAGGGTTGCTTGAATCTGAGGTCTTTCAGGACATGGAAATAACTGTGGTTGTATTAATTGTGTAATAATGGTGATTTATGAAATAAAGCAGCTGGAATTTACACACACACACACACACACACACACACACACACACACACACACACACACAATCTTAAATGCATTGAACTGCCATTGAAGGATACTGAAAAAAAATCCCAATCCTTATTTGTGCCTTCTGAAAAACTTTAAAGGAACCCCATTCATACAGATCAGCAAGGCTCCTCCCAAGCTCCTTCCTGCATTGTCCAAGTCATTCCTACACCAAGTCAACAAACCCTCTTAAATCTGAGCTCAATGGCTCTACATCCGCTATTCTTACTCCTTTTCTCCCAGTTCTTTATTCTGGAGGTCCATTCCACCACCTGTCACTTGCCTCTGATGTGCTTCTTGCTTGTGATTCTGCTTCATAAAAGCTCAGGAAAGTGGAGTCCTTAAGACCCTCCTGAGATCTGTAATGATGACAGGGAGAGTTCTGAGTGTGGACCACGGGGTGGTACTGGAAACAATCTCATGAGAGTGAAACACCACATAGAAGATTTTCTTCTGCTCCAGCCTCAACCTGGAAGTGAGCAGAATCCCATTTGTCCACACAGAGGTTCTTCCTTTTTAAATTTAATTTTATTTTTTTAATTTACTATACAGCGGCTTTGCTGCCATGCCTTCAGTTACAGAAAGAGGATTTCTCAGACTTAAAACCTGAGAAGCTCAAGCATGGAGCCAAATTGTAATTGTTACCCACTGGCAGTTCAGACACAGTGGGTCCTTAGGTGGCAACACTCTTGTTCTTGCTAAGCAGCTGTCTCCTCAGCCAGCCTTCTTTCCCACAAAAGTTTCATAAAAGCTTTTTATTAGATAATTATACTTCTGTGCTTTGTAGTTATGTGAGGTAACTCACAATTAGCATGTTTAATTAGGAAATTAGGTGTTATAATCACAATATGGAACAAAAATTTGTCATGAAGTTTTAGTTCATAAACAAATGGATTTTTTTCTTCCTTAAGGAGGAAAAAAACCCACAAAATCAATGTTAACTTTCCATTTTGGCAGATAGTGAAATTTAATTTATGTTTAGAACTAAAAGGGAACATTCCATCTGTTTTCCAGATGGAGCCCGCCTTCCCCCTGTAGCTGGGAATTAGTCACTCTGGTATGTAACTGTCCCCTCAGTCACTCCTGGCTATGTTGGGTTTTCTCTCTAGGGCAGATGTTGAGCTGATTTACCTTGAAACATGTGTTGTACAGTGATGATGCTCAACTGCTCTAGTCCATTCCTTTCAAGATAGGTTTGGTGCACTGTACTATGTGATAGGTACTTTGAGGTGCTCAACGTGAGTTAATCAACTTACATGGGAGACCACCTTAAAAATACATTAGGCACTGATAGTAGAATGTAGGGGATGCTGTGGGAACATAGGGGAGGGAATGCTTAATCACATGGAATTTCCCAGGGATAAAAACCTATGGTCGAACAAACCAACCAACCAAACACGCGAAGAATTTGTTCAGATACACTATGTATCCTACACCATAGTTCTTAACATGGAGTCCAAGGCTCCCCTAGAGATTTTATGAGTGAGCTTGAGTGTCATCTGGGTCTTGCTTCATTCTAAATGAGGACAGGTGATATTGTAACACGTCTGATATGAAATTATAGATAAAATTTCATGAATTTGCATTTTTCTGGAGAAAATGTACACAACTTTATCTACATTTATATCACATAGTCTCTGGTGTCTGTGACCTACAAAATATTAAAGTTACTGATCTCTATTGACAAATATGTCTATATCTATCCGTCTATCTTAGATATAGGTAGATAGACAATTGCCTTATCATTAATTTCATAAATATGTCTAGGAGATAGAGATAGGGACACAGCCCCTACTTTCAGGCTATCAGGGAAGACAAAAAACATAGGGGTGGCAGAGATGGTCAGTTAACAAAAGATATATGCTCTTTTTCCATGGAGTAGCACCATTGCCAGAAAGCAGCTGTCTAACCAGGGATATTTCACAACCCTCTGCATCCAAGTTGAGCCACATAACAAGTTCTTGCTTATACAATGCGAATGATGCAATTTGTGTCACTTTTGAGCTGACTAGCTTAAGAACTAGCTCTTATTTCTCCATTGTTTTTCCAATGACTGTGTAAGATGGCCAAACCACAGGATGGAAGGAGCACAGGTCCCTGAATCCTCAGTGGAAGGCTGCTCTTAAACTCCTGCTCTGTTCGGGTTCAATGGACTATTGTTTAAGACAGAAAGAAAACTTACACTCTTATAACCATTAAAATTTTTGTGTTCATATGTTATGGAAATTAAGGCTCACTTACTGAATACAAAAGGCAAAGTCAACAGAATGTAGTGTTACAAAAGTGTTAGATGCAATGGGATACTAGAAGAGGAGAGTTGAGGAAGATTAAGGAAGACATATAAAGTAGGGAAAAATATAAGCAATACCTAAATGATGAGTGGATACCAAGGTGAGGTGCCCATAGAAGAACATGGGAATGGTGGTGGGAAGCAAGTAAGAGAAGGTGAGCATTTCAAGCACGCAAAGTCCCAGGGGTGATAATGAGTTGGGATTGGCTGAAAGTGGTTCGGTATGGCTGGAGTAGAGAATGGGGTAGGGGTGGAAGTAAGAGAAATCTGTAAGGTCTAAATCTTGACGGAGTTTACATTTGATCCATATTTGCTTTTTGATTATTTATTTTCTGTGGGTTTTTTTGTTGTGGCAGGATTAATGGATTATAATCAGATTTGGGTTTTTGAGAGATAATTTTGGTTGCTGTGTGGAGGACTAAGGGGACAAGACTGAAGATGGGTGACCAATGCAAAGGCAATACTCTAATCCAGGTAAGCAGGAACAGTTGTCCAAACTAATGAAGAGGCAGTGGGAACAGAGAGAAGTGGAAGGATGTGATAGTGAGAGGGTAAGGGAGAAAAAGAAATACAGAGCTAGAGCTCGAGATAAATGCAAGGGTGGAAGTGGAAGGTGGAGAGGACCTGGACTATATGTTGCTGCTGGCAATTTTGGTTTTGCTGTTAGGCTCGGGCATGGTTTTTCTCTGTGGGTTTAATTTTATCTGGAAAAATGTGGACGATAACAATTAGTTTGCAGGGGTTCTGTCAGGATTAAATGAGACCGTGCATGTGGAAGCACTCTGTAACTCTACAGGCTTTATAAATGACAGACTCCCACCTACATATAGAATCTATGTAAGCCTCGTCCAGTTCTCTCAACCCCAAGAGTCTAAGGATTGGAGTATCATTAAGATCCCTGAGAGGTGAAGCTTTAGACATTCCACGTGGACAAGGACCACTCCCTACTCTGGTGGATCAGCCTCACAAGTCATGTGGGATGGTGTCTTTCCCACTGAGGCCACCATTTCCCTCAAGGTGTGATGAAAAGCCCAGAAGGTGGCTCAGCCTTCCTTAACTAGATGACATTTGAGGCTATCTCATGCATGGATGTCTTTGAGGTCATCCTGTCTTCTGGCACAGCCCCTGAGGGCTTGCGCTTGTAGCTTCTTCAAACTATTTTATGTCTCAGTCTTTTGGTTACTAATAGCAGCAAGAAGTTCTCCATGACGGGGACCGGTTTTCCTGTTCCGTCGTTTCTTCCTAAGGCACTCAGGCCTGTAGGTGGACAATTCAGAATGGCCCTTCCTTTACCAACTTAGCTCATAAAATGCCTCTTTGTGAGCACAGAGTGGAAACACTCTAGGCCCTCAATAAACATTTGCTATGTGGCTCCTACTATCACAAAACACATCTTAGCATGGTTGTTTTCCTTGACTCCTGACACCAGCTGGGCTCAGCGTACTACAGCTTACAGTTAATCAGCAAGACACTGAGCTCGTTTCTAAAAACCAAAACTACCTCTGCACTTAACTCGTGAGATTTAGATATTTAAGACTTTAAGACTTGAAGAAAAACATAACATTTGCCTATACATGTGGACCTTGGGGATAATTTAAAGACATTGTCTCTTCAACCACACTGACAAAGCATTTTTTGGACCAAAAGAAACCTGATTCAAGCAATTATTCTCATGTGTACGTTTCACAGCTTATCCAACTAACTTGGCAGGCAGCAAGTCATTGTTTATATTAGAATACAACTTTGATCGAATTACTTGGATCGAAGATAAAAAGGGAGCAGTTCATACAACATGGCAGCTGGTCCTACAAAGTCTTTGCATAAAACAACAATTTGCAACAAGTGTAGATGTATCATTAGTGCTTTTGGAACCATAAACCTCTCATTTCATTGTGCCATTTAAAATGTTTGATGGAGTGTATTGTGATATCTAATTTAGCTGTTCTTAAATGGCAGCATGGCTGATGCTTCCCATTTGCATTGCAGTTTATCAAGCGTCTGCCATTTTCCTGTGATGAGAATGATTCAGAAGGGAAGGGTAGAATACAGCGTAAAATGTAGTAGAGACTGTCAAAGGGCAATGGGGGCACCTTCACGGGGAGGTCCCAGGAGATGGCCCTGGAGTCCGTTCTGGTCAGCCCTCTCAGAAGGTGGGTCTGCCTGGTTCTGTTCCAAAACTCATCAGTAGAACATTCTGCACCCGATAGGCACTGTACTGGACTGGGGTATTGTCTTCTCAGCAGGTATTCCCATCTCCCTTCTAATAACAGAACCTTTTTTACTTTGTGAAACTCCTCCACCAGCACATGTTGTCTTTGTGGGGCTGTCAACCATAGTTCCTCGCTTCTACCCCAAACTGTGACTATAATGGGCACGGTGACCAGGCAGGGCCAGTTGGTGCACTTCCGCTTGTGAAATAGTGATTGGCTCAGGAACAAGCATGTGACCAAAGCCAGACCAATCAGATTCCATCTCCAGACTTCACCAAATTAGAGAGACAGCTTATTCTTGGTTTTTGGCTCACAAGTTGTGAACGTGCAAGCCAAGGTTACCAGCACTTATCTTTCTCATCAGGTATTAAGAGCCTGCATAGGGCAGGAGAGCACATGGCGAGGGTCAATAGAAAAACTGGGCCACCACATGGAGGGTAAGTCAGAGAGTACTCACACCCTGAGTCCTTGCCACCAGGAGTGAAAGCCACACTTGGATGCCCCAGGTCGATAGGGTAATACATTTCACTTTCTCTATTTCTTCATGTACCTGGTTTGAGTTGGGTTTCTATCACTTGAAATAAAGACTTCTGATTAATACAGTTGTTGAAAAATGCTATGTAAATGAAGAGACCATTTCAGTGTTTCCATAGCTCAATCTATCATGCCCCGTGTCTGGGCACTACTCATGCTAGATTAGTGATTCTAAAGCGTGTGAAATGATTACCTGTAGCACTTGTGTGTATGTGTTTGTGTGTGCATGTGAGGGAGCAGGAGAGAGAGAGAGAGAGAGGGAGGAGAGATTAAAATCACTTTAAGGTAAAGTCAATGAAAAGGCCATTTTTTTTTTTTCCAGATGTGAAAAGAGACTGTGTTTAAATGTTAGAGCTGGGATGTTGCCAACACTGCTGTAATAGACCCAGTTTTATAGGGCCATTTCCTCTTGGACAAAGGCAGAAAGAGTTGTCTTTAAAGGTAAAGGAATGTCATGGAGAAAAAAAATACATGTCTTTTTGATGAAAGCCATCCTGGTGGGTGTGAAGTGGTATCTCATTGTGATTTTGCTTTGCCTTTCCCTGATGGCTAATGAGGTAGAACACTTTTTCAGGTGCCTGGTGTCCATTTATATATCTTCTTTGGAGAAATGTCTATTGAGATTATTATCCATTTTTTTAATTGGGTCACATCACTTTGATAGCAGTGGCAAGAGCACTTGGTGAACAGAACTTGGCCAAAGGTTTTGGAATGACTTTATCTATTGCTG
The DNA here is from genome assembly GCF_024610735.1 of Ursus americanus. Classification (NCBI taxonomy): domain Eukaryota; kingdom Metazoa; phylum Chordata; class Mammalia; order Carnivora; family Ursidae; genus Ursus; species Ursus americanus. The sequence goes on along the minus strand of NC_142140.1, from coordinate 13,988,747 downwards.
GGAAATGCATTATGTGTAACAAATGGAACTAGGAAGATAAACATGGAAGGGGATAGAGCAAAGAGAAGACAAGTATTTCATCCCCCTGCTAGGGCCAAGGTATGGTGGATGGATGTGGGGAGATGAATGTTAATGTACCTTTTTAACCTTCAGGATACAGTTTGCATGTCACCTCCACAGAGAAGTCTTCCTTGATTGTTCTTAGAGAGATCCTGTGAATTACATTTTTTATTAGGCTTGTTTTTTGTTTCCTTCATATGTCCTTTTATGACTTACAATTATTTGATTTTTCTGCTGCTTTTTTTTTTTTCTTCTTTTAACTCTATCTTCCAGCATTTTGACGGCAAATTCATGTCTGTGTGTTTGTACCTGGTACCTTGGTACCTGGTATAGCACCTTTGTTCAACAAATATTTCTTGGATGGAAAATAGTTCAGGTTATAAGAGAGAACAGTTACGCTAGTTTATGTTCCTCAAATATTGGGGAAAACTTTATGAAATAATCCCTACTAAAATCTTAACTTTCAAATAAAAATAACTTTTGCCTCCCGATCTATAACATTTACTTAGCAGAATCGACATCTGTAACATGCTCTCAATATTCAATTTTGAAAATTATGATGTATACTGAACACTGTTTATGCAGAGGACGTTTTAGTTCAAAATAAGCTCCCCCTGGAACCTATTATCCATGGACCAAAAATATTATTAATGAGACAATGTTATCTATATTATAATCCTACTGTACTGAGTCTACCTGTGATGGAATCTGAAGACCCTGCCAAAGGGGCCTAGCCTTTGTTCTGTGTTCTAGGTTAAGAAAAAATGCTTCTTGGAAGGAGAATAACTCGTCTCACTTTACATAAGCACACAATCTGAATTCCACTCTGCTAACCAAAGCTCTATTTTCATGTCCTTTCTTATATCGGTCATGCTGTGTAGAGTAGATGTTTGAACAATATTTAGAAATAGGACATGAAATACCAGACTGGGATGTGAACATTTTAAAAAATTATGAGTGATTTCTAATGCTTATTCATAGATTTACCATATTGTAGAACTCCAGCACAATGGAAAGGCCTTTCTCTCCCTTCTCTGCGACCCTTTCTGCTGAGCACGTAAGTAAAGATCCTGGGGGGTGGCTGATGGTATATTAAGGAAGAGGGAGGCATCTAGATTCATCCTCAGGTGACTGGATGGGTGGCAGTGTCATATCTTGAGATAGGGAAAAGTAGTATTCTAGGTGGTATTGAGAGGCATTCTCTCTGGGTTCGAATCCTGACACTGCCAGCACCGGCTAAGTACTTTTGGATGTTTTTCTCCCTCTCTCTTTGTTTCCATTTCTTTATCTTCAAAATGAAGACAGTAATAGCATTTACCTCACAGAACTGATGTAAGGACTCACTGATTTAACATACATAAAACACTTAGAACTATGCTAGAGGACAGTGTTTATAATAATTTGCTTTCTTCTTCTCTTCCTTTATCTTCATTAATATCATCATCATCATCATCATCATTGAGAGTGTAAGAGAAGGAAGCTAGGGGAAGGTAGGTGAACTCTTGAAGGGTTCCATTTGGTGAGTGTTCACTTTAGAGTATCTGTGGGCTACCCAGTTGGGGACAACTAGTAGATAAGTCGGAAAAGTGGCCTGGAGCTTCATAGACACACCTGACCTGCTGATGTAGTTTGGGAACCACGAGTGTACAGGTGACAGATGAATGTGTGGGGCTGGGTAAAAGCACAGAGAGGAAGCAGGTGAAATGAGCAGAGACAGGAGTTACAGGCAATGCTTTAAAATGGAATATAAAGAGGAATTCAGAAAAAAATGCTCGTAGTCATAAAAAATAGGAAGATGCTAGGAATAAGGCTGTGTTGGAAATTAAGAGAGGGGCAAATGTTTAACAGAGGGAGAGGCCCATTATACTAAATGACCTAGAAAGTTCAAATAATATAGGAGACTAAGGAGCCTACTGAACTGAATAATTAGGAGGTCACTGGTAACCTTTGCTAGAGCAGAGAGCACAGAGCACGGAAACAGCTGAATTGAGGTTGGAGGTCACAGCCTGGTGCATAATTAGGCGATACGCTCTGGTAGGGAAGAAAGTGAATGGTTGGTGTTGAGAATTCCGGGAGCTGTGTCTTGCCTTGCTACCTCTTTTTCTTTAGGTTGTCAATACAAGAAGCTTGTATCTGAGGAAGAATCATCCATAGAACGGGGAATAAGGTAAGAGCTTAGTAGTCATGTGGCAAACACTGAATTCCTATGGGTGACCTTTTTGGTAAAACCAAGTTGGAACATGAACATACGGCCTAGCCCTTGAACTTAAGCTTCTGATCTTTATCATAAGGAAGAAGTTAAAAAGTAGTGGGAAGAGTGTCCTCACAGAATGGGGACAGAAACTGAAGAGTGAAGTGGGGGTACCACTGCATTCCTGACAAGGTACAGGTATTGTGCTGCTGTGGTTTGAATTGCATGCTCCTAGATTCATTTATTGAAGCCCTAACCCCAACATCATTGTATTTAGAGATAGGCCTTTGGGAGATAATTAGGGTTAGATGAAGTCATGGTCTTCATGATGGGATTAATGTCCTTATAAGAAGAGAGTAGTGAACTTTCTATCTCTCTGCAATTTGAGGACACAACAAGAAGAGACAGCTGTCTGCAAGCCAGGAAGCAGGGCCTCAGCAGGGACCGAATCAGCTGGTGCCTTTATCTTGGATCTTTCGGCCTTCAGTATTCTGCGACAAAAATGTCTGTTGTTTAAGCCACTGAGTCTGTGGTATTCTGCTTTATAGCAGTCCAAGCTAAGGCATCTGTCCCCTAGTAAAATATGTCCCGATGAGCACCCTACTCAAACCATTCCTCCTCTCTTGGGAGGGCTCAGCACTCCCTCATGATTTCACCCTATGGATGGTGCCGGGAATGTGAGATGAGAGGCCCAACTCTGCCCCTCCTTCTGGCAGCTTGACTAAGCTGAGGTTGGGAGTTACTAGGGTATATATGCCAGAGGGTGTGATTTCCATATCTGTCTTACGATCCACAAAAACAATACTTTCATGATCTTTTTAAAAAAGTTCATAATGACAGAACACTTGGAAGTTATTATATGCTTCATAGAACACCATGAAATATTGATACATTTAATTCGAGGAACAATTTCAGGCAGAAAATATGGCTCTATTGTATGTCACAATATAAAATCATAACTACAAACACACATCCGTAAAAAACATGCTGTTGAATTAAGAGTGATTGGCTGTTTGCATTAACTTTTGCTGGCTACTTATTCATCTGATTTGTTATCAGCTACCACTCACCAGCAGATGAGCAGTAGCAGGTGCAGAAAGGCTGAAAAATTTTGGCAAAGAAAAGCTTAAAATTGAGAAAATTTTATCCATTAAGTTATATTTTCTGGAAATTGCAAAAACCCAGCAATTATTCCAATTTAGTGATGGAACATATCCGTTTTGCAGAGACTGAGAATCTCCAAACTATTTCTCAAAATTTCACACTACAAATTTTTCTCTACCCCAAAGACCAAGACTCGTCTATTAACAGCTACTACATGAATGAAAGAGCTCAAATTCCTATTGGCAGGGGGATGAGAACAGCTAAGGGAAACTGTTTAGCAGCTTGTACTCCTTATTTCCTATTATTGAATGGAAATGGACTTTTCAACTCCTTTGCCTTTTCTTATATGTTAACTTCCCCAATTTTTTTTTAAAGATTTTATTTATTTATTTGACAGATAGAGACAGCCAGCGAGAGAGGGAACACAAGCAGGGGGGGTGGGAGAGGAAGAAGCAGGCTCCCAGCAGAGGAGCCTGATGTGGGGCTCGATCCCAGAACACCGGGATCACGCCCTGAGCTGAAGGCAGATGCTTAACGACTGAGCCACCCAGGCACCCCATAACTTCCCAAATTTTTGTGGCACATGAAAAAGAATAGCTAGCTGGGGAAGAGGGAAAAACAGCTCAATGTAAACAGAGTCTCTCCTTTCTGTACTTAGTTCTGAGAGCTTCTTGCTCCGCTGGTCTCCTGAATTGCTCAATGGGTAAATTTTTAAAAATCTCCATTAAAATATCAGCACTGGGCTATTGTGGACATTGCTGCTATAAACATTGGGGTGCATGTGCCGCTTCTAATCACTATGTTTCTATCCTTTGGATAAATACCCAGTAGTGCAATTGCTGGATCATAGGGAGCTCTATTTTAAACTTTTTGAGGTACCTCCATACTATTTTCCAGAGTGGCTGCACCAGTTTGCATTCTCACCGACGGTGTAAGAATGTCCACAATAGTCAAAATATGGAAAGAGCCCAGATGTCCATTGACATGTGAATGGATAAAGGCAAAGGAGTTGAAAAGTCCATTTCCTTTTGGTAATAGGAAATAAGGAGTACAAGCAGCTAAACACATGACACACACACACACACACACACACACACACACACACACACACACGAGTATCACTCAGCCATCAAAAAGAATGAAATCTTGCCAGTTGCAACAATGTGGATGGAACTAGAGGGTATTATGCTAAGTGAAATAAGTCAGTCAGAGAAAGACAAATACTATCTGATTTCACTCATATGTGGCATTTAAGAAACAGATGAACATTGGAGAAGGGAAGGAAAAATAAAATAAGATGGAAACAGAGAGGGAGGCAAATCATAAGAGACTCTTAACTATAGGCAACAAACTGAGGGGTGCTGGAGGAGAGGTGGGTGGAGGGATGTGGTACCTGGGTGATGGGCATTAAGGAGGGCACCTGAAGTAATGAGCACTGAGTGTTGTATGCAACTGATGACACTGAATTCTACCTCTGAAATTAATTATGCAGTATATGTTAGTTAAATTGAATTTAAATAAAACATTAAGAAAAAAAGAATATAAGTACTTTGGCAAGATTTCTGTGCTATTAATTGCTGTAGCCCCAGCATTGACACTGGGGCCTGGCACACTGTAGTTGCTTAATAAACATAAGTTCATTGGATCTGAAGTTCTGTATGGAATGACTTTTAGTATGCCTGGATTTGATCTCAGCTTACTACCTTAGACAAGAAACTTAATGTTTCAAAATAGATTTACAAATAGATTCAAAATAGAACTTAATGTTTCAAAATTAACAAAATATATGTTAAATTGAGGCAATAGTACCTACCTTATAGCACTGTCATAAGAATTAAGAGTACTCTGAGTAGAGCATTAATACAGTACTTTGTACATAGGAGTTAATTACTAAATGGCAGGTGCTTGTTTTCTAGACTAAAAATGAGATTTCTTGCAATTTTATATACTTTACCAAATGCATGATAATAAAGCGGTATGGATTTTTTTATTATAAATGCAGTTTTGACAATAGAGCATTTCACATTTTTAAAAACTATGTAAATTTTAATTGTAGCAATCAGCAGTTCATATAGTAGGAAACTATTTCTTATGTTTAACCCTCTACCATTAATAGTTAAAGACGAAGAACTTTTCAAAGACACCCTGAAATTGTTTGGTTACCGGGAGAACAAAAGCTTAGGAACTATACTATTTTAAGAGAAAAATTTGTTGCTCTCCTATATTAATGCCATCTTCATTAATTAATACCACCAGATACTCTATAATTACCATTCAAAGAAAACAGATGGGCCCGGGGTTAGATAGCCAATTTTCTAAGTTGATCTACCCATAAAGAGAACTATTGTGAACCATTTCTATAATAGAACAGTAGAATTACCATTTATATATCCAATTACAAACAACAAGAAAGCATCTAAGACCAGTAACAAGGTCACACCTTTAGACAGAATAAGGAAACAGAAATCACTGAGGCTTTCTGAGCTCAATTTCATAATTTATATGGGCCTCTAACACTAATTAAAGCTGACCATCTCTACTTAAAATAACAGTAGCACTCTCCCTGGCCAGTAGATAGAGGTATTTTTTTCTGTTTGCAGTGGTGCACTAGGTGGGTAATGGCTAACCATGTCCTTCCTGTTCTCATACATACAACCCTGGCTTCCCCAGACTTAGTTGGCAAGTATATTATCCATTTGCTTACCACAGATGATATTAAATGTCATCTCTAGCCTGGAATTAGAGAGAAAGCGCAAATATTAATCATGAAGATGAGGCTGCAAATCTAATTTTGAAGAGCTGGTCTCAGGAGGTGACCCAATATATGCAATCTGCATTGAAGGACATCTGTCACATGAAGCTTCCCCAATCTAGACTGCAGTTTCCAAATTTCTAGCATTAAAGTTGATCTTATCACTTCTGGTAGTTCCTGTTTAAAATGTATGTAATTTACTTATCCTTGAACCCAATATTTATTGAGCACCTTCATCAGATCGGTTGCTGCTGATATGGCAATGTACAATAGTCCTAGGGTGATAAACATATTATCTCATGACTGCCTTGGTGTAAATCTGCTAATTAGAAAAATGTCCTCTGCAAAGGGTGGAGAGCAACGAGTGGGAAAGGGAAAAACTGATAAGCATTTAGAAGCTGGAGATAACTGTGGTACAGATTAATCAGAGCTTTTGGTTGCAAGTAACATAAAACAATCTGATCTATCTTAAGATATTATCTTTTCAAAGAACCAGCTTTTGGTTTTGTTAATTTTCTCTATTATTTTTATTTTCAATGTTATTGATTTTTCCTCTCATTTTTATTATTTTTCTTCTGCTTGTTTAGGAGTAATTATTCTTCTTTCTCAATTCCCTAAGGTAGAAGCTTAGGTTATCTATTATAGAGTTTTCTTCTTTTCTAATATATGTATTTTATGCTGTAAATTTCTCTTTAAGTTCTGCTATGCTGCGTCTATAATTTGGCGGGTTGTATTTTCATTTTCAGCTAGTTCAAAATAGTTTCACATTTTTCTTGATACTTTCATGTGTGTGTTATTTTGAAGTGTGTTAATTATTAAGACATTTTGCAATTTCCCAGTTAAGCCTCTATTATTGATTACTAGTTTATTTCCATTGTGGTCTGAGAAGATACTTAGTATAATTTGCGTAAATTTGTTCAGGTGCATATTAATAGTCCAGATTGTTGCTTTTCTTGATGAAAGTTCCATGTAAGTCTGGATAGAATGTGTATCCCGCTGTTGTTGAATGGAGTATTTTATAGATGCCTATTAGATCAAGTTGATTGATAGTGCTATTGAGGTCATCTATATCCTTACTGATTTTCTGCCTACTCGACCTATCAATTTCTGACAGAAGAGTGTTGAAGTGTCCACTATGATAACGGAATTGTCTATTTCTCCCTTCAGTTCTGTTTTTGCTTCATGTATTTTGACACTCGGATTACATACATAAACAGTGAGAATTGTTATGTCTGCTTGGAGAACTGAAAACTTTGTCATGATATAATGCCCCTCTTTGTCCCTGATTATCTTCCTTGTTCCAAAATCTGCTTTGTTTGAAATTAATATAGCTATCTCAGCTTTTAAAAATTAGTATTGGCATGGTATATTCCTTTACTTTTAACCGATTTAAGTCTTTACATCGTAAGCGGATTTCTTGTAGATGCGTAGTGTTGGGTCTTGTTTTTGTTTTGTTTTGTTTTAATCCACTCTAACAGTCTCTGTCTTTTAATTGCTGCATTTAGACCATTCACATTTAAAATGATCATTGATATAATTTCTACTATTTTTGTAACTGTTGTCTATTTGTTGTATTTGTTCTTTGATACTTTCTCTCCTGTTTTTCTGTCTTCCCTAGTTTTAACAGTATTTTATATGATTCCATTTTATTAATCATTTAGAAGATCAATTATATTTTTTAAAAAGCATTTTTGGTGATGACCTAGAGTTTACAATATACATTTTATAATTTTTTTATTTTGGTAAATTATACATAACAAAATTTACCATTTTAATCATTTTTAGGTATAAAGTTCAGTGATATTAGGAAATCCCCAATGAGGATTAACCACCATAACCAACTATCTCCAGAACTTTTGCATGTTCCCAAACTAAAGCTCTGTATCCGTTGAAAACCATATACTTTTAAATTAATCTAAGTTCAGCTTCAAATAACATTATACTCTTTTTCGCAGTTCAGGTAACTTATAACATGATATTCCCAAATACACCCTCTTGTCCTGAGTGATATTTTTGTCATCCATTTCACTGAACCAGAGGCTATGATCATCAAAACAACATTACTATTCTTTCTCTAAACAGTTATCTTTTAGATAAGAATAAGAAAAATACAAGATTTTGTTTTAGTTTTAGTTATTCCTTCTCTAAAATTCTTCCTTTCTTTATATAGATGCAAGTTTTTGATATTTTATTTTCTTTTTGTCTGAATAAGTTTTAAAAGTATTTCTTCTTTTGGGGGAGTTCCTTTTTTAATTTAAGTTCAATTAATTAACATATAGTGTATTATTAGTTTCAGAGGTAGAGTTCAGTGATTCATCAGTCTTATATAACACTCAGTGCTCATTACATCATATGCCCTCCCCTTAATATCCATCACCTAGTTACCCCTTCCCCCTAACCCCCCTCCCCTTCAGCAAACCTCAGTTTGTTTCCTATGATTAAGAGTCTCTTATGGCTTGTCTCCCTCTCTGATTTTGTCTTGTTTTATTTGTCCTGGGTTTGTTTCTTTTAGTAACAGAATCATGCTGTATGTATTGTTCTTTGATGTGCTTGTTGGAGATGTGCTCAGCCTAGCACGTTCCTTTTATCCATTATATATTCCACAGAATTAGTGTCACTGTTTGGGTTGCTTCATTCTGCTGTTATAATTATGCCCACTTTTGTGCACAAACTTGAGCACAGCGGCTGGAATTTGAGGAGAAGAGTGTTGGTTTGAGCCTTTGTCAATCTGAGGCGAAGGCATGTTGACTTGGCATTGAGCAGGTGGCAGGCTGTGCATGCTGACTTGGGCAGGAGGGCAGCTGGACTGTGAATTTGGGACCTATAGGCTGATGGCATCGTGTGTGACAGGGACATGGCTGGTTTTGCTTTTAACTTTTGTTTTTCTGGGAAACTCTATCTCTCCTTCTATTCAGAATAAAAGTTGCTGGATAGAGTATTCTTGGCTGTAGACTTTTTCCTTTTTCCACTTGGAATTTAGAGGCTGCTCTCTTCTGGCCTGCAAAGTTTCTGCTGAAAAACCCACTGACAGCCATATGGGGTTTCCCTTGTATGTAACTGCTTTCCTTTCTCTTGTTGCTTTTTAAAATTCTCTCTTTATCACTATTTTTGGCCATCTTATTTACTTTGTGTCTTGGTGCAGACATCTTTGGGTTGGTTTTGTTGGGGGTTCTCTGTGCCTTCTGGATATGGATTTCTTTTTCCTTCCCCAGGTTCAGGAAGTTTTCAGCTATTGTTTCTTCAGACAAATCTTCTGCCCGCCTTTCTCACTCTTCTCCTTCTGGGATCCCTGTCATGCAATTGTTATGCTTGACAGTGTCGCTGAGTTCCTTGGGTCTATTCTCATTTTGGGTATCTTTTCCCCCCTCTCATCTGCTCAGCTTGATTACTTTCCATTACTCTGTCCTCCAGGTTGCTGATCCATTCTTCTGCTTCTTGTTTGCTATTTATTCCAGGTGGTCTATTTTTATTTCCATTTAGTGAGTCCAGTATCTCTAATTGGTCCTTTTCTACATCTCCTATCTCTTGGTGGAGGGTCTCATGGAGGTCCTGCACTCCTTTCTCAATTCTATGGAGTATATTTATGAGCATTACTTTAAATTTGCTATCAGACATATTAATTATCTCTATTTTGTTTAGGTCTCTTGCTCTGATTTTGTTATGCTCTTTCATTTGGGACATATTCCTCTGTCTTCTCATTTTGTCTATTGTTGTGTCTGTTTCTATGTGTTAGGAAAGTCAGCTACTTTGAAAGTAGGGGCTTTATGAAGAAGAGGTCCTGCAGTGCAATGTCTTCTTTTCACCAGAAAATGGTGCTTCAGGGGTGTCTCCTATGTGTGTTGCTACAGGGGTGTCCTACTGTTGTGATGGAGTTGTGTTTGCTTTCAGTCCAGCCTACGATGGCTCTCTGCCTGTTGTGAGTAGAGTCTGGTGCCTGTGGTGTTAGTGGGTCAGTCCGGGGGTACCTTGGGCTTGATTCGAGTCAGACCAGAGATGAAGTAGCACCAGACTTTCCCTGTGTTGTCCCCTGAGAAGCTTTTGTTGGTGGGTGGGGCCTGCAGTCAGATTGGCTGCCTGCCCCAGCCCACTGCTGGGGTTGCAGTCAGACTGGTGTATGGTCATCTTCCCCTCTCCCTGGAGTGGGACTCACTTCGGAGTGGTGCTTTCCCTTGTCTGGGCTGCTTGCACACTGCCAGGCTTGTAGCACTGTTTTAATGGGATCTTGCCAGAGTGATCAGAGGGGGTGTATCCGCTTGGCTGTGGCCTTTTGTCTATGTCGGGCTGCAGAGAGTCTGTTCTGCTGGTTTTTGGGTTACTTTCTGGGTTATTTATGCTCAGGTGGGTGTTCTTGAGGTGGCCACGTGGCAAGAGGTGAGCCCAGGGTCCTCCTGAAATTTCTTTCAGGGCAGGTATGCTGGTGATAAATTCCCTGTTTTTGTTTGTCTAAGAAAGTCTCTATCTTCTTTATTTTTGAAGGATTAATTTTTCTGGATATAAAATTGTAAGTTGTGGGGGGAGGCTCTTTTACTGTTAATATTTCACTCCACACTCCTGAACGATTTCTAACAAGGAGAATGCTTTAATTCTTATCCTTATTCTTCTACAGTTAGGTGTTTTGTTCCCCTGGCTTCTTTCAAAATTTCCTTTGCCATTTTCTGCAGTTTGAATTGTATATACCTAGATGTGGTTTTTTGGCACTTGTCTTATTTGGTGTTTTCTTAACTTCTGAGATATGTGGTCTGGTGTTTGTTGTTAATTTTGGACAGTGCTCATTCATTATATTCAAATATTTCTTCTACTCCCTCTCTCTTCTTGTGACATCCCAATTACATGTTTATTATACTTTTTGAAATTACCCACAGTTCTTGGATGTTCTTTTGTTTTGTTATTTTTTTTCCCTATTCCTTTTAATTTGGTTTCTGTTGACTTATCTTCAAACTCATGATTTATTACCTCAAATGGGTCAAGTCTACTAATGAACCCATTGAAGATGTTCTTCATTTCTGATTCTGTTTTTTATTTCTAGCATTTTCTATTGATCTCTTAGAGATTCAATCTATGCTACCCATCTTCTTGCACATTTTCTACAATTTCCATTAAAGCCCATATTATATGAATCACAGTTACTTTAAATACCCCTTCTACTAATTCCTACATCTATGTCATATCTGAGCCTATTTCTAACAACTGCTTTGTCTCCTCAGACTACCTTTTCTGTTGCCTTCAGCATGTCTTGTAATTTTTTGTTGAAAACAAGCATTTGCTGTATCACGTAAAGGAATTTGAGGTAAAGAGGACTTTGCCATAAGGATTTAGGGTAATAGGGCTGGGACTGTGTTGAATGTTTGTTGTACCTATGGGTGGCAGAAGTTTCAAATTCCTCTAGTATTCTTGTTTTTGTCTCCCCTCTAGATTTTGGGTTTCCCCAAGTACACTTCCTTACATAGAGTCTGTATCTTGTAGCTCTTTCTTCTGTAATCCCCTGTTGTTATACTGAGACTTTGTTGGTATAGTGCTGGGGGTAGAGAGAAGGGAGATTTACAGTCTGATTAAATCTCAGTGTTTTAGTGGCCTGAATCTTGAGGTTTTGACCTTCACAAATGTTTCTCCAGTGGTATAACTTCCCCCCTCCCATTTTTCTTTCCCTGCCTATAGCATTCTCAATCTATTTCCTTGAAGCTTGGACCCCCACTAAGTCTCTCTGTCTCTCTCTCTCTTTTTAATCCCCGAAGTAAGACAGGAAGGCTTGAGGGCTCAGAGCAAGAAGAATGACCTTTCCCTTACTCAGATAGGTCTCCAGCAAAGTCTTTTTTCTGTGAGAGTAGATCTTTGTTGTGGGAAATGTACTGGGTGACTTCTACAATGATTACTTTCCCCTGCTTCTGCCAGAGCCATGAGTAGATCTTTTTGGGATCTGCATCATGAGCATCGAGTGGGGTTCCTGGAAGTAAAGCTCCTAGAAATGTGGGTATCCCAAAATCTGTGGCCTTCAGGATTTTCAAGAAAGTAACTGATTATCAGTTTCCCTGCTTTTTCTTGTTGGGAATATGAAAATATGTCTCCAAAGCTTGTTATGTATCAGAGTCCCTATCCCAAGAAATGAAGACATATTTATTTACTATATAACAAATTCATGGGATGGGCAAAGGAAGAGCTGTCTTGAGAAACCACTAGGACCAAGGACTAATGCTGCCAAGACTGATTCTATACATTTTAATTTCTATTATAACATCATTCTTCACTATTGCTGATTGCTGATCTGTTTTCTCCAAGGCTGTAGATAGCTCTGCCCTCGTACCCTAACAGCTGTTACCAGACACGAAAAGAACCTTCCTCTTTAGCTTAAAAAAAAAAAAAATCTCTGCAAGGATTGTAATGGGCTCACTTATTTCTTGTGCCCACAGCCTGGACTAATCACTGTAGCTGTGGAGGGGAGGGGTTATGACTGGTTTTGCCTGAACTATGTGCACACCCTTAGGGCCACAAAAATGGGACCATTACCAGAAAAGATAATGGAGATTCCTCCTACACATAAAGACAATCATTTTAGAAAAGGGAATATAAGAAGGAAAAATACAAAGGAAGGGAAAGTAGGGAATGGCTCATTGAAGGCAAAATTTACCCATTTCACATCTACTTAGAAACACTTTTTAATACTTCTGGATGCATATGAGAAGAGATGATGTCAATTCTTGCCTCATAGTTCTTGATGAAGCAGATAACTGAGTCTATTAATCTGATAATACACTTAAACTGAGTTATTGTGTCAAGGGACTTCCATTATGTATTTCATCTAGTTGTAAACTGTCAGAGTAAATCTCATGATGGGGAAGATCAAAGCTGCTTTCCTCTATTGGCCATTTTTATGAATTCTTAGATTTGATAATGGTTTAATCCATGACTCAGGACAAAAGCCCATGGTGGTGATTTCCACTATAAGCTTCTGTGCTCCCAGTACCCCCAAATAAAAGTAAAAAGCCCCTAAAATTATAATTGTTGGCAGCTCAATCTGAATGAGATTGCTATTTTTTTTTATTTATTAATGTTTGCTCATTCAAGTTTAAGCTGAAATGACCTGATCTCCATAAAAAACTTTAAAAAATGAGCCAAAGTTTCCATAAAATCTTCTGTAAAAATGATTAGAAGGGATATAAGATCTCTTTCTCTTAAACCCACTTGAACTCATTTAAGCAAAAAAGGGAATTTATAGCCTCACATTAAAAAAAAAAAAATCAGGAGGGCTCAGTCTAGAGGTTTGAATGGCATTAGGACCTGCCCTTGCTCCATGTCTTGATTTTACTCTTTGTAATGGGCTTTATTCTCAGCCCATTTTCTCATTAATTGATGTCCAGTGAAAGAGAAAGCATGCATGCCTTTCACAATTCTGACGAACCTAAAGGTTACAGCTCATTGGTTATGTTGAGTCACGTGTTCAAACCTTAGTCTTCCACTGTGCCAGCTGATGATTCTAATTGGCCAGGAAGGGTGATGGAGAATAGAGTCAATATTTGTAGACAGTCATTTAAAGTAAAGGAAGAGGTTGTTCCCCAGAATACACTTAGGGTTTTTCACCAGAATAGTAGTAATAGTGGTAACAACAAGAACATTAACAAGAGACATTTACAGAGTCTTAGTATGTATCCAGCACTCTTTGGGGCATTTTAAACTAATTTAATCCTCATAACAACTTCACAAGAGGACCGGGAGGTTGAGTAACTTGCAGTAGTAGATTCAGTGTTTGAACCTGGGCAGTCAGGCTCCAGAATTAGTATAGTTAACCACTGCTCTATACTGCTGCTTCACACACATGGGGAAATAAAACCTAAAGGGCAACCCTAGAAGGCTAGGGTACAAGAAAGGACAATGGTCAGTATCATCTCTTGGGAAGGATTTCTTCATTTTCTCTTCTGTTAATTGTAAATTGTATCCTGATCCCAGACTGCCTGGTCTCTTTGGACAATAAACGCATCGAAAATCAAAGGCTAAAATCTTGGCTTTCAATTTATGTTCACCATTTTGGCCTTGTATCTCTAGCCTCAGCTTTACTAGCTGGATCTCTAAAATAAAAATGAGGTTTGAGGTCAACCTTTGTTAATACTTTTAAGTCTATATCGGTCTTATTCTATTTCTCCCTTGAAGGAAAATATCTCTATTTTACAAATATGTAGAAGTCAGCCTGCTCCTCCACTCCCATTAACTCCATTTTGTTTCTCCTCAAACCCCACAAGAAACCCCACTGAGTTGGACATCTGGAAATCAATTTCACCCTTCATGGCTATGCAAACCACCTACAGTGCCCATTGACAGAAGATGAGTTTTAAGAGAATCCCAAAGAGAATTTTCACTGGCTAAGCAAAACAACTTGTTTCAACCTTTTAGAGATAACTTGTGGGGTTTATGGGAAAAATGGCTTAAGAAAATTTAAAGCCAGGCAAGTCAATGGAAAGAGAGAAAACATTTGGAATTCTGAATTAGAAACTCTGGTTAGAAACTGTGAATAACATAGTTTGAAGGAAAAAAATCTTGAGGAATTCTGTCAAAAATATTTTATACATATGCTTGAGTGTGATTATTTATTTATTTGATCTATTACTGGGCTTAACCAGATATTTTTCTTCCTAATGTGGTTTATGCTGTGTAACAAACAACCTAAAACCTGATGGCATAGAAACCCTGAAGGCATTAAAGCATCTCTTATTTCTCATTAGTCTGCAGGTTGACTGGGGACTGGCTCATCTAGGCTGGCTGGGCCAGGGATGGCTCTGCTCCACAAGTTCTTCATCCTCCTCTTGGAATTAGTGGATCAATTGGGCATGCCCTTCTCAGGACAATGGCAGAGATGGCAGAGAGCATTAACCCAGCTGTGTAAGTGCTTTTCAAGCTTCTGTTTGTATTATGTCTGTCAACCTTCCACTGGCCAAAGCAAGTCACATACAAAGGCTGGAGTCAAGGCACGAAGTATACATACTGCAACATTACACAACACAGGGATTAGATATAAGGAGGGGCAAAAAATTGGGGCCTTTAATGTAATCTACCATACCCTATCACTCAACTGTTGTTGATTAGACCCCTAGGGGTGGTAGCTGACAAAAGATCAGTACTAAAAAATCTTTTAAGTTGATCAGGGGCCCACCCATGGCTGAAGTGAGCTGATCAGATACTGGCAATAGCAAACACCTATTTCATGCTTACTAGATGCCAGGCATAGTCCTCACTACTTTACATATGTTATTCAATTCTCATGACAGCCTTATGAGATAAGTACAATTATTATCTCCATTTTAATCCTGAGGAAACTAAAGCCCACTGAAACAAAGTAACTTGACAGCTGGTAAGGAGAAGGGCCAGGATTCAAACCTGGGTAGTCTGGCTCCAAAGTTCATGTCCTTAACTACTACATTTTTCCCTCCGGGAGAAAACTGGAAGGAAATTGCAAAATAATAGTGGAGCAGAAGTTATAAGGATGCCATGGTAAGCCATACCCACATATAAGAAGGAACCTAAGAAAGCATGTTTAAGAAGGAATAAGAAAGCACGCAGAGGTTGAAGAAATTAGTAGGGAGAGCCAGGAAGAGAACATAACAGATGAAAAAAAAAAGAGTAAAAATCCTAAGAGCTAGGATGAGTAGCAAAGGGAGAAGAAGGTGGATCTAGCTAGCACTGCTTGGGAACTGACACATTTCCAGTTCCCAGTTCTGGATTTCTTCCAGAGAAAGCTCTGCTCAATCATGATTTCTGAAGTGTGAGGTAAAAGCAGAACAATTGTGGTGGAATATGACACATCTTCCATATGACCTCTTTCTGGAGCATTTCCTTCCCATTCTCTGCTCTGAGATGAGCTCCTTTGAACAATCAGGATCCTTAGGAAACAGTTTTAAAACACTGACCCAGAATGAAGGTCAGCAATTTTTTTTTCAGAAGAACAGTATTTTAGACACCATCAGCTTTCACAAAGACCCAGAGCTGCCACCGTAGTATGAAAGCATCCATGAACAAGATGTAAATAATTGTGCATGGTTGTGTTCCAATAAAACTTTAGTTTTAGTGTGGACACTAAAATTTGAATTTCATACCATTTTCACATGTCACAAAATCTTAATTTTTTTTCCACCCATTTCAAAATGTAGAAAACATTCTGAGCTCACAGGCCATATAATAACAGGTGGTGGGCTAGATTTGGCCTTTGGGCTGTAGATTGCCGAGGCCTGAACTAGACCTTTTGTCAAGGGACCCTGGTTAAGGGACCCTGCTCTTGCTTATGTATAATAGAACAGGGATGGTCTCAGATACATGCTAAATGGGTGTGTAGTATATAAAATACGACTTCCATACTTGAGGTGGCTTAACTCTGTCCCCTATCTGCTAAAATTTTTCTTCTACCAACTCAGACAATTGCTGCCCTTTCAACCCATAACCTCTTTTATTCCACAATAAATAAAGAGATTTAAAAAGCCATCTGAAATTCTACAGGTGTGATATCCTTTTTTGAGAGTAAGGTTTGACCCTAGGGGCTCAAGAGGGAACATCTAAGTTTTCCATTCTTGAGGTTTAAAGATTATATGACAGAGAGAGAAGAAGATGGGGCACCTGAGGGAATGTGGTAAGCCTTGTTCTGGGCCAATGATGGTGCCAAGTCCACAGAGGCTTCCTGTTTGAGTTCTGGAACTGTATTGCCAACTTTCAATATGCTCTGCCAATGAGACAATGGAGCAAGCCTGGTTGATGGAAATCTAACCAACTCCTGACAACTCTTTTCATATAAAGTCTTTTAACAAGTGCTTCTGGACCATCTGTGGTTTTTTCCTCCCCATTTGGAGCTAATAAACAGAAAGACAGGAAATGAAAGAAGGAAGAAACTCTCCAGAAGGCCCCAAATGTAATCAGCTTCAGAGCAATTAAGAATTGACTATATTTTTATTATCATCTAAATCCCCTTTGAGGTTGATGATAAAAGCTAATTCACTTTGGCTGTATCTTTAATGCATGGGACATTAAAAAAAAAAGTCATTTGCAGAAGAAAAGCAAAAGAAGACAAAGCTTCTATCTTGATTGACCACGATTTGTTAATTGCTTGACTGGTCAAATTAAGTATCAAGTCAGCCAAAAGAGTCAAGCACTTTTCCATAGAAGGAACCACAGAATATATAATAGCAACTGGATGGAAGGAAATCAATCCTCCCCCCAAATTTCCACTCCCTTGTTTTCTTCTACAAAAGCACCTCACAATTCAACTTCCCATCCTTGAAAAGATTGATTTAACCTAAGCTTTGCTTTTCTTCTTTGACTGGGTAAACCCCTGAATAAACTTCTCTACATTATCTGTTGAAATGTATCATCGAACTTGGAAAAATAATGGTAATTTGTGAATGCTTCTTCTCTTTTCTTTCTCTTCTTTCCTTTTTTTTTTTTTTCTTGTTCTATTCTTTCTTGCTTGCTGCTGTCACCCTTGTTTATGTGATATGTGCGAGTAGCAGATCTGGTTTAATGAAAACATGGGTCTAATGACACAGGAAAGTGGTAAGGGAAAAAGTGCATATCTTAGAATCCTTCTCTGTTGAGGAATCAGCAGTTATAGCGAAAAATTGTATTTTTGCAAACTCTAACTATTCTATAAAGTGCTAAAGAAAAAAATCTTAGTTCATGATTTTCCCTGAAGCTGTCATTTGGTCTCAGTGGGTGGTCAGGAAGCGAAGGACAACACAGGAGTGTACTGTGTCTCCGCGAGTCTTCCCTTTGATCAAGCTTTGAGCCCAGACAGGAAACAATATGCTCATTGCTTTACTGCCATTGCGGATTGTTCATTAGTTTTAATTATTTTCTAAGTTCTAGAGGGAGCCATCAAAAAAAAATTAATCATGAATGGAAGGCAAGGCAGCCTTCTGTGATCATAAAAACACATAAAGCGTTTTGGATTATGGACATTTTATGATTTACACTCAAACTTGAACTGAAGGGGCATATGGTACATCAGCGTTTATTAAAAAAGCATGGGGATTTATGATGAATCATAAGTTTTGCCATAAAATAAAATAATTTGCCTTTCTATTGTGTTTTTAAAGTCAATTTTGTGAGTATGTGTGGGGGGAGTCTTTTACTAATTTTGACCCTGCCAGAAAAATAAATTAAAAAAATAGCATCTCCATGTTAGGAGTGATTTTAAAGATTGGCCAATATGTAACGTTTGCATTTTCACCAAGCATTCCTACCAAGCTCTGGGAATCGTCTTTGCTGGAGAGCCTATTCCATTCTGGAAAGTTGAAAAATTTAGAACCTGGTGTCTCCATGACCTCACGTACTCACTAAGCACCACGGGTTCGTGAAATAAGCACTGCCTTTCAACCATGACAGCCCTTGAAGCGATGAAGCAGCTATTGATTGAGGCCCTTTGTATCTTCTGAAGTGTTTAAGATCGCAGGTCCTGGAATCCAATGGCTCAGGTTCAATTCAGGATTCTGTCACTTATTAGAAGTGTCCCTGGGCAATTATTCAGCCCTAGTAAGCTTCGGTTTTGGCCTCATGAAGATGGCGGTGAAGATGAAATGAAGCTATGATCTAAAGTGCTTGACAGAGAGCTTGCCAAATGGCAAGTGCTACCACTATGGCTGTGTTTCCAGTATGTCCTCACATGACACGATTTTAGGTCCCCTCACTATTTGGGTGACCAACCTGTCCTGATTTTAAAAGTGAAAGCACACATTCTGGAATCTCTCAGTGTCAGGCGACAGGGATGACTTGCCACCCTACACCCACTGTATTGATTCCTCACTTTAGGACTTTTCTGCTGCAATTAAAGTGCCTTTAAGATGTCCCTGGAAAGACCTGCCACATGCAATGCCACTTACAATGCCAAGGAATGTGCCGGGGGGTAGGCGTGACCCACTCTTTGCTCAAAACTTGCTTTCTTTCTCATACTGGTGTCTTTAATGCTATGGCCTTGGCTTCAGATTTGGGCTCATCTAGTCTGAGCTTTAAGTGCCTCATTATAAAACTTCTAATTTAGTCCCCCTCTTATCCATCTACCATTACAAGATGCTATCTCCCATATCACAAACAGAACTCTTGTGTGCTTACCTGGCACCGAGTTGGCATTTCCCTAGAGACTGTCTCCACCCTCTCCTCTCCATCACCCTCTACCAAGTCACAGACACAGGCTAAAAAATCACTGAAAATCAATTCCTCTTCACCCTTAGGCACTGGCTTTTTGACCACTTTATGAACCTTGTCAATGGGTACTGCCCTCTAATTCCCACTTTGCTGTTATCAGTCTGTAATCATATTATGAAAGAACTTGTTGATGCTTTTCTGGAACTTTAATACACTATTCCTCTTACATTTTCTTTTCTCTTCTAGAAACTTTTCGAAAAGGAAAATGAGTTTGGTCTGGCATAGTGGTTGGTTCCTCCTTACTTTTACAACAGCTCCAGAACCATCTCAATGCTTGTTGCAATGTATATGCTTCATGAAAAGACAACAACGAATTCAGACATTTTCCTTAATTGCCAAGGATAAGGACATTTGTCTGTTTAGAAGTGACTACTCAAAGCAGGAGATAATTAGCATCTCTTGGCTTAGATGTCCCAAAATTCCCCATGGAAAGCTATGGTTGGTACTTCCTTCATGCAGCGCTGGAGTGTCCACAAGCAAAAAGTCTGCACTATATTACTCTCAAAGGTCTTTATATGCTCCTTGCCTTCCAACTACCCTTACGATTCTGGCAGTGAGCCACCTACTCACTAGGTGCAATTAATTAGTAGAAAACATCCCCAGCACATTCCTGAGTGCTTCCTGCCTGGCTTAGGTGAATCCAAGATAAATTTCTCAGGCAGAGTCTGCTTCTGCACAGCCAAGTTTCAGATCTACTTTAGGTTTCTTTTGATATAAAAGTTAAGAAAAATGGCCTAAGATTATAATTAACACCAGTCACTGGTACACGGAATCCACTTTTCTCCCTTAAAATTCACAACTAGATTTGCTAATCTTTAGGCTTCTAAACAGTTTCCACATAGTTTATTCTCTTTTGAGCCTTGGGGTGTTTCAGATTCTTTTTCTCAAATGGAACTGCTCAGGTGGAACACAACTGGGAGTTTCAGAGAGTTGGTAATACATTAGACGTTATAAGCAGGTTTTAAGGAGGATGGAGAGGTCTGAAAATCTTTATCCTTTCTGAACTTCTACAGAATGCACTTTCTAAAATCTGTAGACATTTTATCTTTTGTTACATTGTAAACTCTGCAAGAGCAGCAAGTAGATTTAATTCATCTTTGTAGTCTACACAATCTTTAGCATGGGGTCTTAAAAATTGATAATCTGTGTGTGGAAGGACATTTTCTAAATAGAGAAATAAATCACGTCTACCCCTTAAGGTAAAAAAGGTGATTTTGCTAGAACTACAGCTATCACTATGCTGAATTTCAGTTAGGTGGAATTCAAAGACACCACTGAAGGGGCGTTGTTTGGTGGAGTTCTACAAACTGGTGTGTGGTTCCATGTTCCTGCCCATTAACTGTCCACCCCTCCTGTCTTCCAGCATGAACAATGTTCATGTCAACAATTTCCATTTACATGGTGGTTAATTATTCACAAAGTCAATGCTTAGTTCTAATGTCAATTTTTTGAGGTAGATTTTCAATAATTCCATTTTACAGCTGAGAAAACTAAGGCTCAGTAAGAAAAATGACTCTACTAAGGAAACAGAACAACAAAGTGCAGAACCAACACATAGTTGTGTCATCCCAGCTCTTTCTAATCATTCCACTTTCCCAAAGGATCTTCCTCCTGTAACTCTTGCCTTAACATTAGCAATTCTCAGCTGGAATGTGCATCAGAATCACTTGGAGGGCTTATTAAAATATAGATTGCTGAGTCCCATCCCAAAGTTTCTGATTTAGTAGGCCTGGAATGAACCTGAAAATATGCATTTCTAGCAAGTTCCCAGGTGCATGATGCTCGCTGCTGGTCCTAGGCAACACACCCTGAAAGCCAGTGCTCTACACAACATATTTCCCACATACCAGCTGGAGTGATCTTTCTTACAGTCAAATCAGCTTAAGTGTCGTGCTTGCAAACAAGCTTCCTATTCCTTCCTACGTATACTCATTACAACAACCTGATCCCTAACACCTACCTATGAAGTCTTTTTTGATATGGCCCCTGACAATCCCTCTGTCCTTATTTCCTCCTTGTTCACTGAGCCTCTTTTCTTTTGCTCAACTCTCAGACTTCTTCCCACCTCAGAGCCTTCAGAAAGGAGTATTCCACTCCAAATGTCTGAATGTCATGGCTCCTCCTTGTCATTTAAGTGTCAGCTCAAGAGGAGAATCTCCATAGTCTTTCCCCGATTTTCTTGTTAAGAGTTGACTTCCCAGTGACTAATCCTATTGTTTCATTCTTATTTTCCTATTTGTTTTACTTCATCATTTTCTATTCCTACCACCAGAATGCAAGCTCCATAAAAACTGAGCTGTTGTCTGCTTTATTTAGCACTCTGAACTCTGACTAAAACCATGTCTAGTGTATGGTGCTACTCAATAGATACGTGATCAATGAATGAAGGAGCCTCCAAAACTCTCTTAAAACCCATGAAGTCCTTCAGGTTAGTAACCCCATCAAGATCCCAGGTCTCATACCTTGTGTATCTCTGAGGATCAGTGGTCAGTTCCATTAACAGGACAACTTGCTTTGCTTTTAGAGAAATGGAAACTATATGAGACAAAGGGTATCTTGCCACTGTGCTAATTTGAAACAAAGTGTAGGTCCTAAATACAGTGACAAGTAGAGCTACAGAACAGATTTTCCTCACTATTTAACTAAAGCAGGAAACGAAATCTGTAAGGAGCTAAGGAATCTTGAAAGAGATGGGAAATTGACTGTAAGTACTATTTGTAAATACCTTTAGACTCTATTGCTGACTCCAGGCATTGGACTAGGCTACACTCAGGAACAGGTACAATGGCCACAGAAGTGTGGTGTGTGTATAAATAAATATATAGGCAAAACATCTGTGGTCTAACTTCCTTTCTTTTAGGGAAAGTCCCAATCTTTTCTTCTCAGTATATGAAGATCTGGTGGAGATTTCCTTTGCCTCCAGTTCAAAGGCTGGGCATGTGCCCCAGGCCTAGCCAATCACATTACTCCATTCCGCTCACTATACACAACTGCATCATGCTGGGACAATGAGAGTCCCATCTATGAATTGTCCTAGTGCCATCAGGAAATATACTCTCTCTGCAATCATGAGAAAAGATTGGAGACTTGTCACCTTGTCACTGCAAGGAGAGAACCCATCTGGGAGTAAAACAGAGTCTAGACCACTCTGGTTTAGTCCCTGGATCTAGGTGTGCCTGAATCTAACACTTGAATTTCTTACTTAGGCGAACACATTATTTTACATTTGTACTTAAGCACGTTTGAGATACATTATGTCACTTACAACTGAAAGGGTGCTAAGGGATCCAGCGTATCCCACATGTCCTTATGAGACTCCTCCCTGAATAGTTCTGCTGCGCTGTGTTATTTTTCTGTCAACACCTAGTTCAAAGGCAGTTGGAACCACCCACGACACTGCACTCAAGCTACTGTGAATCTGAAGCCCACACACCATTGCAGAAAATGTTATTAATAACAATTCCTCCATTTCTATGGAGTTTTCTTCCAAAGAGTTCAAAGAATCTAGTATATATTTCTTTTCTCTTCACCTTGTTTCTGCAATGGAGGAAGAACACAAATACTCCCCCTCATGTGACCTTGGGCAGTTACCTTGCCTCTAGGAGTGTCAGTTTCCTAAAGTGTGAAAAACAAGGGTAGGGAGGCGAGGTAGGAGTTTTAGATTTGACATTTGATGAGACTCGAACACAATGTGAAACAATTAACGTCGTGACTGCAGGCTTTTGCAAAATAAAACGTGGGTATTGAATACTATTGACTGCAAGTAAATTCTCAGAAAATACATTCTAGGTCACATCAGAACCTTTCAATGCCATTCAGAAGTATGGAAAAAATACTCTCATGCTTCCCAACTGATCTCTTATCTAAAAGGAGAAGATGTACTGAGGCAGTTTCGAGAGATCCACTTGCTCTATTTTACTACCAACTTCTATAGGGAAATAACATTGTCATTTTACCATGAACCGTGGGGCCTTAGCCAGCATAATATGCCCAAGAGTGCAGCTATGAATTACAGATGCCTTCTCAGTTTCCCAGAGCAAACCTGACTCAGAGAAAGAGGAGTTTATGTGATCCACACTTGTGAAAAAAAACATCTAAATCATTCCTTCTTAATGGATTATATAATTCAACTGATAATCTGCCTTATGCCACCTTATTCAATGCCTTTGGAGCCAACATAACTCAAACATGAGCAAATAAACTGCCACTGGACAGATAGGGAACTTGTGTCATCATTAATTAGCCGTTTTTTGAACATTTGCTCTTGCAGTGTTGATTAATATGTTTTCTTAATGGAAAATAGAAAACAGACATAGTTCTTGGTTCGAGTAATAAAGCAACTCATTTGAGTCCATGAGACACCAGGAAAACATTCCAAGGAAACATTTAAGTATCTGATAATTGATAGAATAGAATGAAAACGACAGAGAGAGCTGGAATTAATGACAAAAAAATGACCGGAAGAAGTGAGCTTTATCAGGAGATTTTCTAGAAGGTAGGGAGTAGGTATGTATTTGGGAGTATTTAAAGAGATGCATGCTGTTTTATGAGTGGTGGAAGCAGTTTATAAATGAGGACCAGAAAAACAGTATCATGTGGCATGTTTGAAGAATATTTCATTTTACTCTGTATAAAATATCAGCAAAGTGAGTAGGACATCTCTTTTAAGAAGTGATGTCTAACAACAATGGCAGTAGTAGTTGTGTTTTTATTTAGTGAAAGTATGCCCCAAAGCCCCAAATATTCCATGGGACAGACTCAGAGTAAAAGGAAAACTTTTTTTGTTTTTCTGGAATTAAAATTTAACAGAGCATCCTGTATTTTCATTGACTAAATGTGGAAACTCTGTGTAGAAGAATCTTAGTTGAAGTCTGCTTTTTCTTTTTAAAAGAGGGGTTATAAAGTGTTGAAGATATGCCTGTCAACACCATACAGCACTTTTATATACTAGGTCTTATCGTGAGCACTTTGCACATTTTTTGACTCATTTAATCCTTATAAAAACAGTATCACTACTTTATCCTCTTTTCTTCCAGAGGAAGAAACTGAAGCACAGAGAGCTTAAATAACTTGCCCAAGTGGATAAGCCAACAATGGGCAGAAGCAGGATTTGAACCCAGACATTCTGGTTTAGAAGCTGTGCTCTTCACTACCACGTAATTTTGCCAGGCAAAGTCTGTGGCCACACAGTGTGGGAGAAAAACACCTCATCATGGCTCTTTTAACACAGAGTTTAACTATTGGCTCAGCCCTTCAAACCAAAAGCACAGTCCTTGGGGAAATGTAGCTCTAATCTTGAAGAGAGCTCCAGATATCCCTCCCTCCTGTCTGGACAACATCTAGTAGCTGGCTGGTTCCTCACCTTCCCTTCCCTTCTACCCACCTCGTCCAAACTTCCCTGAGTGCCATTAATCCCCCTCCCTGACTGGCTTCTAATAGTCATTTAATGGTTCTATCACACGACAAAGAAGAAGCATCACAGTACACCATACCAACATCTGCCCAGACTCCTGCTTTGGCCAGCTGCTCTCCTGGCAGCGTAGTAAGTGGGAGGGCCCCCTGGGAGCTGAGTAAGGGGATATGCCACCCACAAGCATAATTTATTGCCAGGGACTCAGACACTCGAGAGGCTAAAAGCCAATTCATTTTGCACTATTTTATATCTGTCCAGATTTGTTCCCAAGATCGGTAGAGAGCTCCTGATATATTTTCAAATAGGAGCAAATATGATACAAATCTAAGAAACACATCCCTAGAATTCTAGAGAGAAATAATGGTATATATCACTGAAGGGTGCTTTTCATTGAATTGATGGCTCTAATTTGTACAACATAAATGAAAGCAAATCATAAATATGAATGTTGAGCATATTTAAAAATGATTAGGTCCTTGTATTAACTTATTTTGGCTTTTTATACCACACTATCAATTTGTGAAGTGTTTAAGCATTTTACTTCTAGTAAGACATTTGTTTCAATGAAGTGATATAAAACCCTTCGTCCTTTCCTACTTAAAGCTGAGGAATAAGCCTATTTGTAATGACTCTTACATGAGAACTGTATTGAATAGTTTTCTATTGTAATCAGACATTACATGAAATTAGAAACAATAGGGGAGCAAAATCAATCAGCCATGGCGGAGGGATTGAGATAATAATGACTCATTTGCCTGGTTGCTTTAGAAAATTAATAACAACAGAGGTAATTACTAACCTGGGAGAGCCAGACTCTTGATCATTCTTTAACACTTTAAACATGAAGTGCACAGAAACCCATCGCTGCAGGGCACATGTGTATTTGCTGCAGACAACAATGAACTGGCTCAGGTGGCTCAAAACTCACATCTTCCAGATTACGGGTTCTCAACTGGAGGTATCTTTGTCCCCAGTGGGACCTATGGCAATGGCAGGGAGCATTTCTAGTTGTTCCAGCCTGGGGCCTGGCATTTCTGGTTGTTCCAACTTGGGGCCTGGCATCAGAGTGTAGAAACCAGAGATGGTGCCACATATTTTACAATGTATAGGAGAGCCCCCAGGATGCAGAATTACCCACCCCCAATATGAACAGTGCCAAGGCTGAGAATCCCAGGCTCTAGGCCCTGCCTCAGAGTCACCGACTTCCTGGAGACAGAGTTCGCAAGGCAGGTCATGAGAGCACTCAAAAAAAGAGCAGCGATGACTGGTCCAAGAAGAATGGCTTATCTCCTGCTTCCCTTGGTTGAGGTCTCTATTCTGCACAAAAGGCTCGGAAAATCCCTTTATTTTCTTCTAGCTGTATCTGCTCTCCAGCGCAGGGGCATATATCACAGCCACCTGGCTGTTGGCTGTAAGACACTGCTGCGGGATCAGACGGCTCAATGCATCAGCGAAAGGACCCTTCTGGACACAGCTGGCTAACAAGATGCTCAATGGGAAAATTTAAGCTGGCTCTTTTCTCTGAGTTCCCAGCCCTTGGTCGTTTGGAAGTGCCTTGATCTTTACTGTTCAAAATATTTACTAAGTCAGCTTCCAAGTGGCAAAAGGTATAGGTACATATGAAAAAATGAGATGGTTGAACAGATAGGCTGAGCTCGTCTGCATCTCATGCCCAAAGATGGCACGCTTATGCCTTAAGTAATCCTATGTGCAAACTGCCTTACGCTGTGCAAAACCGACAGTGATTACTTTACAGTGTAACCAAAATAATACAACAAACTTCCTACAGAACCCATCATTAGGTCCACAAGATCTTGAAGATGGCTCTTCCTTGCTACCTTCCTTCTGTTAAACATATGCTCCCATTTCACAGTGCTAGAAAACTTTATTTTTATTATAATAGAAAATTTAAATTGGGGTAAAGTATTTGTCCAAATAAGTGATATTGGGAATAATCAAAAAGTGAATGCAGTTTAATTTGTGACGTGGATATCTTACTTCTTTGCCCGCCATCCAAACTGTTCCTATTGGCATTCCAAACACCTACAGCATCTGGATGCCCAGAGTATATCCCACTGAGACTCAGGTTGAATCTCCCTGTAATGTATGAGACCTGTCCAGTCTTTTCTCACCTTGAATAACAATGGGCCTCCTCTTTGCTGAGGTGGCATTAGCATTAGATAGTCCCATATCCGACTTTAGAGGATTTTTCTGGTGAGACAGAAAGGGGTGCTTTAATTGTGGTGATCTCTGACCCCGTGGCAGTTTTCTCAGGGGAGGGTGTTAGCTTAGCGTGCCTCTGATCACGCCATTTGGATGGCTTACTTGGCTACTATGTGAAACCTTTCAAAATCAAGCAACTATTGCCATTCCTTCACCTCAAGTGATACAGACATTGTATTGTAGAGTCCAGGAAGGCTTCACATGTCCATACATTTTTTCCAGAGACATCATTTAATCTCAGCCTCAATCCCTTAATAGGCACCTTTCCAGCTTCTCAAATATTACACTCATTTTACAAGAAGCACAGAATTTTCAGAGATGCCTAGTTCCGCCCTCCCAATTTACAGATAAGGAAACTAAAGTCCAATGCCTTGCCTATTGTTCCTTTGTAGAGTGTTACTCTTCAAGGTATTTGCTGCTCCTCTTTGTGGAACAATTTTATTTTCTCACCCTTTGCCATCAGATTTGGCCACCTTATCGGCATTGGCCAAAGAAACATGAGAATTTTAGGCTACTTTCAAGCAGGGATTTTAAGAGCCATCATGTGATTATGCCATGTTCTCTATCTCTTTCTATGCAAAAAGCAATGTCCTGGATAGGGACTGTTCCTTCAGCCTAGGTTCCAGATCAGGGATGAATCAAGGCAGAGCCATAGTCAACTTGGAGCAACACAGGTGAGAAATAAACCTATGTTATTGTAAGCCACCCCTCGAGGTCATTTTACTGCAGTATTACATAGCCCACACGGACTGATGTAGTCACCAAGCAAGTTAGTAACAGAGCTGGTTAGTCTCCACATCTACACCGATTTTTTTCTAACATTCCACACTGAACAAAACTTATTTCAGCTATAATGAGCTACAAAAAGAACAACATCCAACATTTGAGCAGAAAGACCATGGTTTTTGATATTTTTAGTTAGTTTCCCAAAGCAAATTAGAAAGGCTTTGGGGATTGCCCGCAGCATGAATCAGCTTATCTATGGGAATGATTAAGGGCAGATGCCTCGGCAAAGCATAGCCCAAAAGTTTACACTTTTCATAAACTTCTATTTCAGACACTGCAGAAGATAAGTCTCCTCTTACACAGTAGCAAACAATGTTATTGACAATAAAAAATAAACCCCAAACACAACAGAGATTCCTGAAATTCAGAGGACATCAAACAAATAAGACAGGATGACAGAAAGACAGAAAGGAAGGAAAAAGAAAGAAAAAATCCCTCAGACGTTGCGCAGAATTGTAAACATCATTTAGGTGTATAAATTTACCTCATTATTTTCTAGTTAACGAGTTTTCAAATAAGCTAAGAACATTCTGGTGATGTCTTTACTTAACACTGTAATTTCACAAACTGTCAAGAATGAAGAACTCCACTGGGGTAAATGAAGATATGCTTGAATTTTCTTAATTGCCACCTTGCTAAGGCTTCGAGCTCATTGTTTAGCTGTGTGACAAATGGTTCTAAGCACTGTCAGGCAGTCGCAGGGGAGACTGGTTGTTATACAATGTGCCTGTCTCATTACTGTGTCGCTGGCAGCCCACAGGCTGAGAAAGCAAACAACACTTGTTTCAGGGGTAGAGTTGCAGGGGCCAGTGTGGCAGTGACTGACAAACCAGAGGAGCTCTCTATTGTTAGGATGTTAGCTCTTCCCCAGTCTGATCATCCCCCCTGGGAGAAGGATTGCCTTGAGAGGGGAAACTAGGTCTCTGCATCAGCCCCTAAAACAGTACCTGGCACACGGTATGTTCTCAATAAATGCTTCTTGGATGGATGGATGGATGGATGGATGGACGGACGGACAGATGGACAGACGGATGGACGGGCAGATGGATGGAAGGACGGATGAACATCTCTCCTACCCAGGCTTATTAGTACCTTCCTTTCTCCTCTCTACTGGCCAAAAACAAGGCTGAATAAACTTAATCATATGATGATAACTGAGTGTTGCAGGTTTTCACTCTGAGGCTGGGTCTCACTACCTCCAACCTACACAGACCACCTTCCCTTCACCTGTACATTTACATTCTTGTACCCATTTCTCTGCCCCACCAGTTCAGAACTCCTCTGAGGGATGAGCTTGCTGCTGAGTCAACTCTCAGTCCTTCCTAATGCTTGCAAAGCATATTGCTCTCAGCAGGTGTTCTATACATTTTAATTTTTAAAATATTGCTTTATATTCTTAATGTGTTGTGTCTCAGAAATGTGTGCTGCTTAGAAGAGAGGATGAGAATAGAAAATGCTGAACACAAAGGAATGAGTTGCTAAAGGAGGGTTTCAGATACAAAGATAGGAGAAATACTTCTTTGAATCTTACTGCCTCAAAGAGCGATCTCAGGTTCTGGTCCACAGGCTGGCTTTGATGCATGACATGCATTCTCAGTGGGGATGTCATCGTGCCCAAGAGGGGAAAATTGGTTCCTGAAGATCCAAAAATTCTTAAATATTACAATGGCTTATGACCCTCCAAAGGGCCACAATACATACACAGTACTTTTGTGATATTAAAATTTCATGGGAGTGTGTGGGGGAAAATGTCTAAAAAATATAAAATAAAAACAAGGTTAAAGAACACTAGTTTATGAGGATATTTTTCCCAGCTCAAAGAAAAATGGGTTGTGCACATTATCATTTACAATATGTATATAAGTCTGTTTACGGTAGATAAGATATAAATAGTTCATGCAATTTTACTAATATGACTTTTTGAGAAAAATGTGACTTTGAGATTTTTCTTTTCCTAACAAATTAAGCATTAGATAACGCTGTTGGTATTCCTATTTTAAAAAAGTGCTTCTGGTCATTAAAATCCAAAAGTCTGGGAACCGCTATTTTGAACAATGGACAACTCAATTCTTGTGTGAAATGAGTCTTCTGAAATATTAAACAAAGCAAGTAGAGCTTATGAAGGAATTACCTCAGCCCCAGAAAGAACTTCAGAAAGAGATCACATTTCTGTAAGATCCAGGCAGGGATTGAGTTAATCATGTTCTTTAGCTCAAGCTAAATGATCGTTGATTGTCTGGGCTGCCTGCTTGATTCGCTAAGTCTACCCACTCCCGTGTCTCTCTCCCTCAGCATTTTAATGTGTTAATTGTGCATTCTACTTGACATACTGTTGTAGAATGTGTAGTGTTGTTCTATGTGCATTTTTGATTTACGTACATGGCAGTGGTACATATCCTATCCTGTTTCTTCCTCTGTTTACTACTTTTTAAAGATCTGGTGTTCTATTACTTCCTCTGCTACATAATCCTCCTGGATGTGTGCCCACCTGACCTGCCCACCACTGTTCTAGAAATGCATACCCAGGTTGCCTTTGACTCCTCAGTAATTCAAATATCCTGACAAGGAAATTGCTCACATGTGCCCCCTTATCTGGGATCTGGGTCAGAGTTTCCAGGGTTGCATTCCAGATGGGGATTTTCTAGATTCATCCTGAAGATGTGTGAATTATTTTGAAAACTTTTTTTGGCATCAGTGGCCCTAATCCTATGAGTTTCCTATTGTTTAACAATATTTTAGAGATGTATTGCCTTTGATTAGGAAATATTTTCGTACACTGTTGAATTCAGTTA
Organism: Ursus americanus; assembly: GCF_024610735.1. Taxonomy (NCBI): domain Eukaryota; kingdom Metazoa; phylum Chordata; class Mammalia; order Carnivora; family Ursidae; genus Ursus; species Ursus americanus. The sequence continues at coordinate 13,958,259 of NC_142140.1, read as the reverse complement.
GCTAATGTATTTTTATACTTCTGTTCATAAATGAAATGTGCCTATAATTTTTATGATTTTTTTCCTGTTCTTGTCTTTATATTTGGAGTTAAGAGTGCAAGCTGGGTAGCTTTTTCTTTTTTTTCTTTTTAAAAAAAATTTTCTTAAACAACTTGTATAACAAGGAATCAACGGTTCCGTGAAAGTTTGATAGGACTACTTGTAAAGACATCTGGATCTGGGATTGTTTCAGAGCATAATCTTTGACTACCATCTAAAAATAGTTATTGGACAATTCAAGACATCTGTTTCTTTTTACTCTTTCTAGGAATTTATCCTATTCTTGTTATGTTTACAATATCAACAGCATGTAGTTGCTGATAGCCTTTAGTATTTTTATAAATATCTCTTGTATCTGTGGTTATTTCTTTTTATATTTCTTTTTAAATTCTGTATTTCTAAACTGCTTTCTTGAGATATAATTTACATAGCATAAAATTTACCTGTTTAAATACACTTGTTTGAAGTGTACATTCAATGATTTTGTAGTAAACTTACAGAGTTGTGCAATTATCGTCACAGTCCAGTGGTAAAACACTTCCATTACCCCAATGAGATCCCACCTTTGGGGGTAGGGGCCAGTTATTTGTTCCATGTTCTCAGCCCCAGACATCCACGAATCTACTTTCTGCCTTTATATATTTGCCTCTTGTGGACTACATTCTGTTTCTTTGTTTATCTCCATCAGCCTTTTTAAAGAAAAGCTTTTAATTTTGCTAATCTTGGCTATTTTTTTATTTCACAAATTTTGAAAGAGTTCTCAGTCCATCCCTCAGTGACAGACACCAACTATAGCAGCAGGACTCATGAATGAGACAGGCCCATTATTCCTCTGATAATCATTTAGGCTTTGCCTGGGCACAGTGTCTGCTGAGCCTCTTTGGAGACTGCTCATTTGTCAACAGAGACTTGAACATTCTCTGGGCAGTTTGCCCCAAATCCTGGTTTCTCCCATATGTCGGAGGTCCGGCTTCTGTGAAGCCAGACCCTGAAATTCTTGAGAGAGAAAAAAAAATCTTGCGTTTTCTGGTCTAGACACCCAAGTCCCTAAACATGTCTGGGATCTCTATATTTACATTTATACCACCATGAGTCATGATGTGTTTAATTAAAAAAAAAAAAAAAGAACAAAATATGAAGTAGCTGGTCAATGCTCAAGGATGGAAGCCCTTTCTGGCCAAACCAATTTTTGATTGCTAAGGAATCAGAAGACTGCCAACATTGTCCCTCAGCTGAAAAAGCAGAGGACATTTAAAGGGATAGAACATATTCTGAAGTCCTGTGTCTCTTGTCTCGCTTTGCAAACATGTGCCCACAATTGCTCCCTTTTCCACACTCCATACAATAATTACTGATTAGGCCTTATGGAAATTTCTCTGATCTTCTTTGCGAATCTGCTCCCTTACCAATCACTGGGAAAGGGCAAGGAGCTAACACTGATCATCCAGAGTAGACCAAGCACTTTATGGAATTTTCTCTAAATACTCACAGTGGCCTCATTCCAATTTTAGAAATGAGGCAAGGTAACTTGCTCAAGTCTCTTATCTACCAGTAACTTAGTGACTCCCTAGGGTCACGAAGATGGTGTCAGATCCTGAAGGAAAACTGACATCTATCCTCCTGTAAGCCTCATGCTCCTCCCACCCCACTAAAATGTATCTGCACTCTGAGGCTGGAAGGGACTTGGGAGTTCATCTACTCGAACTACTTTCAACTTCCCCCAAGAGGCGTGAGACAAACATCTAGATGCAGAGTAGTTATTAATTAGAAGTCAGTACTGTGGGCATCTTCTTGATGATTCTAAGACTTGGAATCACCTGCTCTGTCTACTGTGGTCCTAATGCGGGCCTCTGGGATTGAGCTGCTCCAGGATTTAATGAGAAAATGCCAAGACTGTGTTTAATTTACTTGAAGGCTGCCTCCACCCCAACTTCACAACACAGAGAAGCATAATTTCAGTGCAAGCTGGAGAACATTAAGAGTGTCTTAAATCCTTCTAAATCCTCTTCAATTGGATTGTGTGTTTAAGGGGAGAGCCTCCAGATAATTAAAATAACCTGGTTACTTGGAGGATAAGTCTTCGTTCAGGTAGCTCTGATGATTTGAGAGACCCTCCTGACTGTTTAGATTTTTCAAATTCTGGACCAATCCCTCCTCTTCCCTATGGAGCCTTCCCAGATTTCTCTAAACTCCAGGACTGAAATCTGAATTTATAGACCATGTTTCTTTTCCCATTTATTTACTAAAAACCAGAGCCTAGCAATATGATGTCACCAACATTGTGTGTATGCCTACTGCATGAAAAGGGCAGATACAGATTTGGGGTGTTGGAACACTGCTACATACTGAAAGCCCCTATCTTTATCTCTGCCTATCTTTATCCCCCTGGGTTGGGAAACTGTTTCCTCTTTAAGTGCCATTATATTGATATCACAAACAAGAAAACTAATTTACTCTTTTTTCCTTGGAATATTTTTCTATCTGGCTCACTTCTGATCACTAAAGAGCTAGCACTAAATTTAGCTTCAGGAAGACCTCCCTAATTTTTGAATCTGAGTTACATGATCCTTTGTGATATTTACATGACACCGCCAAATACCTATACCAGGGGTCAGATAACATTTTTAACAAAGATTTTATTCGTTTATTTGGCAGAGAGAGAGAGAGAGAGAGAGCACAAGTAGGCAGAGCGGCAGCGGGAGAGGGAGCAGAGAGCCTGACGTTTGGAGCCCAGGACCCTGAGATCATGACCTGAGCCAAAGGCAGACGCTTAACCGACTGAGCCTCCAGATAACACTTTCTATAAAGTACCTGATAGTAAATATTTCCAGCCATGGGGACCACATAAGGTCTCTGTCACAACTATTCAATTCTGCCATTGTAGCTCAGAAATGGCTAAGGTTGTGTCAGTGTTTCAGTAAAACTTTCAATAAAACTAAAATTTGAATTTCATATCATTTTCATGTGTCACAAAATATTCTTCTTCTTTTGATTTTTTTTGAAGATTTTATTTATTTATTTGACAGAGAGAGACAGAGAGAGAGGGAACACAAGCAAGGGGAGTGTGAGAGGGAGAAGCAGGCTTCCCACCGAGCAGGGAGCCCGATGCAGGGCTTGATCCCAGGGCTCTGGGATCATGACCTGAGCCGAAGGCAGATGCTTAATGGCTGAAAATTCAGAAAGAGGTGGTGGGCTGGAAATTCTTATTTGTTTACTTGACTTTTTTTTTTTTTAAAGATTTTATTTATTTTAGAGAGAGAGAGCATGTGAGCAGGGGAAGGGGCAGAGGGAGATACTCTCAACCAGACAGTTCTGAGCATGGAGCCCCACATGCGGTTCAATCCCATGACCTTGAGATCATGACCTGAGCCAAAACCAAAAGTAGGAGGCTCAACTCTCCAAGCTGCCAAGGTGCCCCTGATTACTTGACTTTTTAATCTCACTGCATTAAAAATTCCCCTTGGAAACCTTCTATTTTGGCACATGTAGGACTTAACAGGGTGCCTGACTTGTATGGTAGAGGTTAAGCTTTCCCCACTTAAGAATGCATCACCAGTCACCTTTTCTGCTCCACTGTGGTCCTCATGTGGCCAGTGGGCAGGACCACCACAGTGTTTAATGAGAAAAATGCCTTAATTTAAGTAACAAAAGGTATCTTTACCCTCCACCACACGCGGACAGAAAAGTACACTATCAATACAAGCCTGAGAACATTAAAAAGGCTTTAAATCCTTTACAGTCTTTTCCAATTGGTTTGTGCGCTCAAGAGAAGGCCCAGCCACAGTATTGTAAATGGAAAACATTCTGATTATTTCCCTCTCACCTACTATGTCTTAGTTCAATAGCTCTGTCCCCCTGGTAAAACTTCCCTGCTTGTTAAAGATCTTTCCAGGCTTGGACAATTCCTTTTTCTTCTCCTTCATGAAGTTTCCTCAAGCCTGTGAGTTTTTGTATCAACTGTTCTTATTGTGAGGAATGTTCTCCTTTGTGGCTAATCCTTTCTCATTATTTTAGGTCTCAGTGATAGTGTCATATCCTCAGATGAGCTTTCTCTGTCCATTTAAACAGCACAGCCCTCCATCCCCATTCTCCATCTCAGTACTGGTCTTTTCACTTCCTAACATTATCCTGATTTGTAACTCCTTCCCTATTTACAGATGAGCTTTTTATCTCCACAGTCTAGCACAGTAACTGACATATGGTAGGTACTCAATAAATATTTGTGGAATGAACAAAGAACTTGGTGTCCTGAGTCACACCGCCTATACTTAAGTCCCAGAAACCCACTTCCTAACCTTTCCTGGGCAATTAACTTCCTGAGCTTTGTTGTTTTTTTAATTAGTAAAATGAAATTACCTGCTTCGGAATATTGTTGTAAGTAAAAATGAGAATAGCACATGTAAAGTACTTAGCACAGTGCCTGGTACACAGTAAGAAGACAATTAGCAATATCTATCTAGTTCTATCATCTCTACCATATCTATCTGTGATAGATATCTATCAATCATCTATCACTCATCCATCATTTATCATTGATTTCTACCATCTATCATCATCCATCTATCCATTATCTTTCTCTATCATCTCTGTCTATATATCAATCATCATCCATCATCTATCATATCTATCAATCTCTATCATCTGTATCAATTATCTATCCATCATCCAGCTATCTGTCCATTGCACATCTCTATCATACGTATCTCAGTCATCTATCATCCATCTATTGATCTATCTATCATCTACCAATCATCCATCTCTCAATCATCATTATCATTGTATACCTCTTGAATGTATGAATTTATATCAGAGATAATTCAACTGATGGTTTTAAACATGTTTTTCTGTCTTTGGCTACAACATGCTGAAGACCTCTAACACTGTTTTATTCTGCTAAAAAGGAGAATAAACAATCTAAATTGTCAGAGAGAGAAGATTTCTTATATTTTCAGTTTCTCAGCATGTAATTACCCTTATATTACATGCATGCACATGAGTGTATCTGTCCCTGGATGGTTCTTTCAGGGCTAACACTGAATTCTGAGCCACCACACTTCCCACAGATTACACACACAACATAAGTAATATCATCTGTTAGTCACGTCTTATCTTGTGGATGTTGGCTATTTGAAAACAGTTGCTTATTATATCTTTAAATCTCTGCTTCAGCTTTCAGCACTAGGAGGTCTCCATCAAGCCTAGGTTTTATGCTAATGAAAGCAAAGATGTCTTGTCCAAAACACAGAAAGTTACAAGGAGTTAATTGTTGCAATTATCCACTGAGTGGATTTGGACTGTGAATCCCTGAAAGGATGGATTGCTAATTGCTGTAAAATGGTGATTAGATTTCACTCTTCATGTTTTCAAGATGAACTGAAATTTACCAGACCTCAAATAATGATCTGTATCAAACTAAAGGGCAGGGAGGACATCATAGGAGTTTGATAAACACACACACACACACACACACACACACACACACACGCACACACACACACACACACACACGAGCATAAACTCAGAACTCGTTTGAAAATTCTTTCATTCCGGCTTTCCAAGATACAAATTTTGCTAGACCATACTTTTTGCTGGTCCAAATAATTGGTCAAGAAAAAAAATTAACGCCTTTTGAAAATTACAGATTTGAACTACAGAAACTATAGGTAGAATTTTGATATTAATGCCATGTGGTAATATGTTTGAGTGGTTATTTTGAATTGACAGTGCTCTTCTCTTTGAAGAGTTCTGTATGGCTTTGAAACTTTCCATAGTTGGCAGCAATTGTAGTGCTATATTAAAGCCACATTTTGTTTGTTTGTTTATTTATATTTATTTTATGTTCAGTTAGCCAACATATAGTACATCATAAGTTTTTGTTGTAGTGTTCAATGATTCATTAGTTGTATATAATACCCAGTGCTCATCCCAATACGAAAGCAATATTTTAAAGCAAAATTTAAAAATCCCATTGTCTTTACATGGCTTTGTTCTTCTTTTGTTTTTCTTTGGTTTTGCTATATCTTGCATGTGCATTCTGAGGGCAGGCACTGGATCTCGACATATCTCCGGCTTCCACTGCCCCATCACAATATCTAGTACAAACGTGATTGAATTAATGATACTCGAATGATTAAATACGTGGATAGATGAGTATCACACAACAGTGTAAATTTAAGTGTGCTACTAAACATAAGAATTATTATCCCATAGAATTAATATCTTAAGAGTTCTGTCTCTAGAGTCCAAAGAGAGGTAGGTCTTCTCCTTGAAATTTTCTTATCAACAATACTCAGATATGGGGCTGGCTTCTGAGAACTTTAAACATGCATGGAACACAACCCCTGGGCTTCATGTCAGACTTAATTTTATTGGTGTTGCCTTTTTATCCCTTTATGTGAATTAAAATGAAATAACAGATTTGGAGATGTCTGTTTCTAAGTAATCCCTTTAAAGAAAAATGAAAATTTGCAAGAAAGGTGCTTTAAAGCACTGTATAAACACAAAAAATTAAACGAAAGGAAAACATCCTTCATTACCTGCAATGGACCAGGATTCTAGGTAGGACTCGAACCTACCTGTATCTGACTGTTTTACCATGACTATGTAGGACACACCCAAGAGGTTTGCATTTTTCAAGATAAATTTTGTGGTAGGCTAAATAATGGCCCCTAAAATATCAGGTCCTAATTCTATAATTTCTAAATATTACCTCATATGGAAAAAGGATCTTTGGAGATGTGATTAAATTAAGGATCTTGACATGGGGAGATTATCGTGGATAGTCTAGGTAGGTCTTAAATGCAATCTTATGTATCCTTGTAAGAGTGAGGAAGAGGGAGATTTTAGAGAGACAGAAGAAATGAAGACAATAGCACTGTGAAGGCAGATGATGTGACCACAAGCCAAAGAATTCTGGCAGCCACAAGAAGCAAGATCAAATCTTTCCCTAGAACTTCTAGAGGGAGCACTGTCCTGCTGACACCCTGATTTTAGCCCCCTGAAACTGATTTCAGACTTCTGGCCTCCAGGACTGTAAGAAAATAAATTCCTGATGTTGGAAACAACCAAATGTGTTGTAATCTGTTAAAACAGCCACAGAAAACTAAAACAAACATAGAGTTTTTTTTTTATTCAGACCAGAACCTGATACAGTCTATGAATTCTTATTAGTACGTATTACTACTGCGTGAGTGCTCGTTAGAAATGCTCAATTTCAGGCCCAATCTTGGAATCAGAATTCGCAATTTAACGAGATATGAGGTAATTCATATGCACTTTAAGTTTGAGAATCACTGCTCTACATGACTTTGCAGCCTTTTGGTGAGAACCTGCCTCTCACTTGGAAGATCTGAGGTCACCCTTTGCCGGAGCGTAGGTGTTTTATTAACAGGCTGGTGAGAGTTTTATGAAGGCAGACAATGCGGCTAGACTGCTGTAAAGCCCCTCTCTCAGCTGGAATCTCAACACACCTTAGCAAGAAGGAATGTGCCAACCTTCTTGGAGCTGGATCAGGAAGGATTTCAGGAGTAAGATGGTGCTTGAATACCTAAAAATGATTCTAATATCTACGTGACCAAAGCACACATTTTTCATTTATTCTAACAATTAAAAGGAAGAAATTTGCGAGAGCCAGAGCCATCCCTAAAGAAATGAGCTTCTCATAGCAGATGGGTGACACAGTGACAGGGCTATAACAGGGACATAAGCTTTAAATGTGATTAGAGTGACCAAGTGACCTTTACCATCTCTTTCAGCAAAAAGCTTGTACTTCTATGATTCTTGAACACCATCTAAAATCATATTTACATTTTTAGCAACAGTTTCTTAACAAAGCAAAAGGGTTGAATTACAGCATCTCCAGCCAAGGAAGGACTCATTAAACAGTTTGGATGGGTTCCAAAAGCTGTGCTAGACTGTTTCCTGACCTATAGAAGAATTCAGCAGAGGAAATTTACCTGTCAACTCCTACTTTAATAGGCAACAGCAAAATGCTGGAGTCAACAACACCATCTATAAATGTGTATGGCAGCTAATTTTTAATTGGCACTTTCTCTTGCACCTGCCATAGGAGTTTCGCACATTTATCAACATATTGAAAATGCTTACTTGGTATTTGCAATCTTGTTTCTTTCACACGTGATCAACACTACTCAAATTAGTGTCCCTCTGAACACTAGCAAATATTTGAAGAAAAGATCATTTTACATTTGGCTAGTTGGAGGGGATCTCAGGTTATAGTTCCAACCTTTTCTTTCTAAAAATGAAGAAAACTTCAAGTTTAGAAGACTGCTGCCTATGCTTTCTGCTTTAACTCTCAGTAGTACTAGAAGTTCCCAGGACAATAAGACATCCTAGCAGAGACATGGGACATGAACCGAGAATGGTTGGGGAGAGGAGAAGAAGAAGTTAAAGCAAAAATATGAGTTGTCTAAATTGGATTGAATAGTGTTCTCCCAAATTTAATGTCTACCTGGAACATCCGAATGGACTCTTCCTTATTTAGAAATAGGCCTTTTCAGGTGTAATTAGTTAAGAAAAGTCATACTGGATTAGGGTGGGTCTTAAATTCAGTAATTGCTGTTCTTATAAGAAAGTGGGGACATAGATAGACACAGAGAGTAGCACATTATGTGAGGATGGAAGTAGAAATTGGAATAATTCAGCTATAAGCCAAAGAAGCCAAGGATTTCTAGCAACGACCAATCTTCCAGCAGATGGATGAGACAAGGAAGGATTCTCCCCTAGATCCTTCAGAAGAAGCATGGCCCTGCTGACACCTTGATTTCAGACTTCTGGCCTCTACAATAAATTTGATGAAATAATAAACTTCTGTTGTTTTAAGCCACTCTGTTTGTGGTAATCTGTTACGGCAGCTCTAGGAAACTAGTAAATGCCCACCCTTACTTATAATGAAAAATGATACTCACTATGAGTCAAGCACTATGCTAAGTTCTTTTTTTTTTTTTTTTTTTTTTTTAAAGATTTTATTTATTTATTTGACAGAGATAGAGACAGCCAGCGAGAGAGGGAACACAAGCAGGGGGAGTGGGAGAGGAAGAAGCAGGCTCATAGCAGAGGAGCCTGATGTGGGGCTCGATCCCAGAACACCAGGATCACGCCCTGAGCCGAAGACAGACGCTTAACCGCTGTGCCACCCAGGCACCCCACTATGCTAAGTTCTTAATGTGGACTGTTCTACTTACTCCCCATCACAATCCTGGGAGGTATGTTTAATTATCTTCATTCTATACAGACTTGCCCAAGGAACCATAGCAAGTGGCTGAGCCAGGGTTTGAGTTTTTAAAAAATTCAGAATAGGGCTCATACACTTCACCACCACATTCAACTGTCTCCTGACGATAATGACGAGAAGGAGGATTATCCCAAACTCATAGCTCTTACAGCTAAGTGTGCCCTCTTCTTATTTCACTCTCTCTTCCTACTCCTTAAAGGCAAATCTAGAACTTTCAAGCAAATGACCAAGTACTTCATCGGCAGAAAGCAAATAAAAAACTTGACGGCAGAGAATTCATGCAATCAACTGTCAGGCCTCATGGTAAATAATTGTAGTCGATGTTATCGTACTGGCCTGGACGCAGGTGCTCTGATTGGTCGTACTATGGAGGGAAGAGGTAGAGATAAAACATGGGGAAATTATTTTTTTTTTCAGCTGGAAACATGTTTAAAGGCAACCTGGAGGGAACTGAGTCATATATTTAGTCATGTTTTGAATCTAATGGAATCATAGGTATTTCACAAAAGAGGAAACTGAAGACTAGAAATGAGGAGGGTTTTTACCCAATAACTTCAGTACCCACATTTCCCTTTTACTTACTTTTCTGAAATCAGGTGACCAGTTTTAGGAAAATGTAGTTATTGCAGGAACCCCCCCCCCCAATAAATAAATAAATAAATAAATAAATAAATAAATAAAAAATAAATAAAGTGCTCTTTCTGCAAGACATCATCATAAAACTAGTTTTTTTGTTGTTGTTTTGTTTTCCACTAAATTGTCATGTATGTATTTTTAAGCAGGGTCTGTTTCATGTAATACAAAGAAAAAAGTACTAGCGAAGTGTTACAGAGGAAAAAGTCTTCATATGGTCATATTCAGCAATGCAGTTGTCTTTCACTGTTCGGTTTCCATTTTCTCCCAAATGCACAGTGATATACTCACACTGAGTGTCTGTAGAGGGAAGGCTAAGAGCTTGGCCTCATATTGGGAGTTAAACCTAGATTCAGTCTTTGCTTCCCCTGATAACTGTAGGTAAAATTCTTAATGTCGTGTGCCTCAGTTTCCTTAACTATAAAGTGGCATTGATGAAAGTACTAGGTTCATAGTGGTTCTAATTAAATGAACTTATACATGTGAGCATTTAAATCATGATAAAATGACTCAGAGTCCCTCCTGCTCTAACATTTGTTAATTTGCTAGACACAGCAAGGAAGCACCTTTGAGATAGAAACCAGTTATGGCATCCACTGTCTGAACTTCTTTTATGCCATGATTAATTTATATTTATACAGATAGGGTACTTCAGTGCCCCTTGTCGACCTGAGATGTTTCTGTGGCAGACACCATTTAGTAGAAAAAGCCCTTCTCTGAGAAAGCTCACAGGATAGGTTTTGAGTGGTGGCTCTTTTAATTACTGCTTGTGTGGCCCCAAGCAAGTTATTGATTCATCAAGCTGGAAGACACGTCTACAATGATCTAGTATCAACATCTTCTTTACAGATGAAAACACTAAGATCCAAAGAAGCTCAGATATGGTCAGGTTCCCACAGCTAATTTGTGGCAGAACTCAGTCCCTTGACAGTAAGTCTTTTTCCCCTTAACACAGACTAGAAATGTTTCACCCCTGAAATCTAGTTTCTTTTACTCTGGGATCACACTGGATTCAACTCCTCCCATTGCTACCTACTAGACATTTAATAAGACAGGGCAAATGACTTATCCTTTCTATGCTTTAGTCCTCAATTATAAAATGGGGAAAAGAACACCTATCTTGTGATTTTGTACAGATTAAATAATGGAACTCAATGACACTAATTTGCGTAATACCTGACATTATATTATTATTAAAGATTTGAATTATGTAATCTATCTTTATGTGCTTAAAACACGATTACTTAATATTTCAAAACAGGTCACAATTTCAAAACAGATCTTAATTTCATTGATCATTTATTCACTCTTTTTTTTTTTTTTTTAGATTTTATTTATTTATTGGACAGAGAGACACAGCGAGAGAGGGAAAACCAGCAGGGGGAGTGGGAGATGGAGAAGCAGGCTCCCTGCTAAGCAGGGAGCCTGATGCAGGGCTCGATCCCAGGACCCTGGGATCATGACCTGAGCCAAAGGCAGACGCTTAACAACTGAGCCACCCAGGTGCCCCACTGAGCCACACAGGTGCCCCCATTTATTCACTCATTAACCAAATATTTTGAACAACTACTATCTGCTAGGCACTGTTCTTTGTGTTGGGAGACATAAGTAACAAAATACCCTGAACTCCCTTAAATTCTACTAGGGTTAGAGAAGTCATAATAAATGAATACATAAATTATGTATGTATTAGAAGGTGTTAAGTGCTATAGAGCAAAGTAAAGCTGGGAAGGGGATAAAGAGTATGGTAGGAATTAACAGAACTGAGCAAAATTATTGACATTTTAAGTAGAGTGGCCAAGGAAGGTGACATGTAGGGAATATTTTAAGAAGAGAAGTGAATTAGCCAGGTAGATACCAGGGTGAAGTGTATTGACGCAAAGAGAAAAGAGCAAGTACAAAGGCCCTGAGGCAGTAGTGTGCCTGGCATGTCAGTGCAATAGCAAGGAATCCACTGTGGTTGGAAATGAGTGAGTGTGCAAGAGAGAAGTAGGCCATGAGATCAGAGAGGAAACAAACCAGGCCATGAAATGCCTTATAAATCATTGTAGGGACCTCAGTTTTTCACATTTCATGAGTTATGAAGCTGTTGGGTGGTTTTAAGCAGAGGGGTCATAATATGACTTATAGTTTAATTGATTGTGAAACAGGCAGTGTAAGTGCCGCTGTGTTGAGAATAGACTACAGGAGTCAAGAGTGGGAGCAGAGACACCATTTTGGAAGTACGACATAGGCGATGCTACATGTCGGCCAAAAGAGTTTGTTTCCTCCAAGGTGCACGGTGGAAGACCATATTTTCCAGTCCCTTTGTACCATGTGAAGCCATATACCTAATCCTGGACAATGGAAAATGAGTGGAAGAGATACATATTATTTCCACGCCCAGGTCCTGAAAGGTGCCAGGCTTTTATATGCTCTCTCTTCCTCCTGCAGGGCTGGAAGATAAGAACTCTTGAATAGTAAACATGTGATGGCAGCACTGTAGATCCCGCAAGTCATCCCTGAGTGGGGAGCTACCCAAGGGTACCCTTAGGCCTGCATCAACAATCAGGTGAGTGACGAAAGAACTTTTACTATACTAGGCCACTGAGAGTTGGGACTGTTTATTACAGCATCTAGAGGGATTCAGCCTCACAAAGACAGAAGCCTCATGCAATAAACCAGATGAGAGATCATAATGACGGATCTGCGGGTGAGTAGTGGAGGTTGTGAAAAGTGGTTGGAACCTAAATATATTTTGAAGGTAGCACACACCAGATTTTCTGGAAGACTCAGAACGTCATGGGAGAAAAAAGAAAGAGGACACCAATTTTTGGCCCAAACAATGGGAAGTATGGAGTTGTCACTAATGGAGACGGGGAAGACCACAGGAGGAAGCGGTATGTACGTGAGCAGGCTGTGAGACAGGGCAAGATCAGGAGTTCAGCTCTGGGCATACGAGGTTCGAGGTGATAATAAGACAGGTGAGTGGAGAGGCTGAGTGGTTAAGTCATACAACTATAGTCAGTGGTGCTGCAGCAGCTTGCACCAGCTGTGAGAACCAAGCACATAATTTCCAGGAATTTTATAAACTACTTATTAAACTATTGAGAGCTTAGAATCAGCAATGGTGGGAATATGTGCATCACAGAAATTTAACAAATGCTCAAGTCAGGGCTTTCCCCTCATCTCCCTGAGAGCTGGCTATTAAACATTCACATACTCCATTAGGTCTAAGAGTTGAGGGGAGAGACTGTGTTTACAAATGAGATTATATGATACCCCTTCTCCCCAACCCAAGACATCTTAGAATCTATCTTAAGTGCCAGATATTTTTTTATTTAATGCTGGATTTTTTTGTTATGTTCTATTAATCAATGTTATTTTTAGATGACTAGTATATATACAGTCCCACTTATACGGTTCACTCTGTGTTGACAACTATCACACACTGAAAATGTTAAGTATTTTACTTCTATTGTCCAGTGTATTAAACAAATATAAAATCAAATAATATCACAGTCTTAAATCTCAGAGTACACTTACACATCTTTTCTGAAATTCCCCATATTCATAATACCCCAAATGCTCCCATCTAAATAAGGAGTCAACAACCTGCTGAATATAACAACTTCTTCTAACCTCAGATTCTTCATCTGTACAATAAGGATTATATTTTCCCTGTCTACATCACCAGATAATTATGAAGATCAAATGACACACGTACGTAAAAGTGCTTTGGCAATTGTGAACAAAAACAACAAATATTTACAGATCTAAAATAAAATGGCAGGCAGTCTCTACACTGACTGTCATGTCCAAAAGATTCATTAATACATTTTTCTGGATGGCTAGGTACCATTCAGACCCAATCAAGTTGGTATAGTCCTGCTTTTTTCTAGAGCTGCATAATATGATAACACATTATGGAAATTAATCTAGAAGGACTCCATGCCACCTTACATTTATCATGCACAAGAGGAGAGTAAGAAAATTCCTTCATATTAGTTGACTTTATTACCTTCCTCAGCTTAACACTTCCACCTTCCTGAAAAGGAATCTGACTTTTTGTCAACTGTAAAGTTGGAATACCCATTTGTCGTATCATATTTTTACCTTTAGCTTTTAAACAATGTTTGGTGCAAAAGTTGCTTCTCTCAGTATTTTAATTCAAACTGAGTTAAGCCACTAGGAGAAAAAAAAATAGCAACATAAAATAATCAGGTCAAATGAGTCAATATGTTTATGATATGCAGCAAATAACATTATTTCTATTACCACTGATTCTGTTATAGGGGTTGCCTGACTATTTGGTCTCAATAAATGGGATCTCCAATAATATTTCAGGCCTTTATATTTTTTATTTAAAATGACAAATTAGAACATTAACAAATGGAAACAGTTATTTGAATACATCAGCATAACTTAAATGGAAATATTTATAAATATTAAAGATCATAGGTGATTTTTATATTTAAATGTCTCTCAAGGTACTTAGCTTTGTATGCACCCTAGTGTCTTTGTTTCTGCCGCTGACGCTTCAAGAGAAGGATTAAATCAAACACAGAGGATCTGTAGCGTATGAAGCAGGAATTACTGTCTACTCAGTTTGCTGCAATATTTGCATGGAACTACTTCAGGTAACTTAAACTTTAGTCGATCCATGGGAGTGGAAAACAAAGAGTAGATGATTGGGACAATAGGTAAATCAATTTTGAGATATTTATACGCTGGTAGCTTAAAGGCTTTCCTTCTGTTAAAGCTGGTGTAGTGTATGCAGGCCATTAACAGGGAAAAGGAGTGATTTTTGGTGATTTCTGGTGATTCTCCAACTTCAAAGAAGGAGGAGATTCCCACTAATGTAGTGAAATCTGATGCAAAATGATGGGGTGAAGTGCCTGAGGGGGCCTTTTCTCATTCAACTTTTCTTTTTTCCCCAATATCTTGATAACCCAGATGGAACAGTGAGTGATCAACTGAATTGTGCACGACAATGAGAATGTTAGCCATAGTGACTACACTAACTGACAGAGAAGCAACAGGACGTCATGCAGTTGGGAGGAGGGACCAATTAACAAGGGGACACGTAATGGGCACACATACAAAGTCCTGCTGTAGGTTAAAAACATTAGGTTAAAATTGCCTAAGTGTTATATACCCATTTTACTCAGTGATACATTCTGGGTCCTCTTGACCTCAAGGGTCTCCAGGATCTTGATCATTTTTCCAGGCCCCAGCTACTGCTCCTGTGACCAGCTTTGGAAGGGCATGACTGATTGCATCTTACCTCACACCTGCCTCCTATACCTCTAGCCTCCTTCTGGGAGTGAGGCCTAAGGATCTGCACAGTGACCATGCATGTGCGTCTTGGAAGTACAGGAGAATGACTGTCCCATGCAGCAAGCCCTTGAAAATGGAAATTGACATGAGCACACCAATACACATCCCTTCCTCATGGTCCTGAGAAACAGTTGCTTACAAAGCCTCTCAGAAGCTGGCGGACCTGCCACATCCACCAGTCTGTCACTGTGTTGGTACTCTGCAGAGGCCAGTGGGAAACTGCACTGTCTTTTGGACTGTTTTGCCACCTACTCTGTTGTTTCCTCTACTCCTACTCCTTTTACGGGACCCTAAAGACTACCTGTCCTGTCTGACACTCTCATTTCACCTTTCCAGTCCCCTGAAATAAACAGCAACTACAAAAGTTATCACATATGTAGAAAAGACCTGGAATTTTGATGTAATAAACTTTATGATGTAACTGCCCCCAAAATCACAACTCAATATCAGAGTGCCTTTTATGAAATGTAAGGGCATGTGATTTTCCTAAATTTCTGCAGTTAATAAGTGGAGATACATTTTAACCCACCTTCTCTGAGTCTAAGCCATATACCCTGATTCTCTAATCCTCTACACTATAGGGATGGATTCAAATCCATTTAACAGAACAAATGGTGAAAAATAGTGAATATCTTTATTCTGGAAAAAAAATCCTTTGGCGTGATCTGAAAGAGGTCTTTCAACGAGTGAAGGGCTGTTATTTAGAGGTTGTAGACTCATTACATATAATTACAGTGACAAAAATTAGGATGAACAAGCAGAATAACAATAGCATAACAACTACAACAATAATAAATTAAGAACTTACGTGTGCCAGTACCATGATAACTGCTTTATAAAAATCCTCATTTATGTACACAACATCCCTACAAAACACTTAACTGCTTTTACTTCTATTTTAAAGACTAGAAAAGTGATACTGGGTTATATTGAGCAATTTGGTAAAGGCCTAGTCAAGGAAGTGGTGGAGCTAATCTGATCAGGGCAATATCTGCATCCTTAGTCACTTATGCTAGCATGGCAACACAGAGGTGCAGCTGTCAGCTCAGCGTTAGGAAGAATATTTAACAATCAAGGGTTCGAAGAGGCAATTGGCTGCTCCTACGGTGGTGAATTTTCCATTGGTAGGCACTTGACAGCTGACTTCTGGGGTATGGCATGGCTGGTCCTCCTAAGATGAGACAGAGCAGACACAACATAGTCAGCTCTACTAATTCCTCCATATAGGTGGGTTTGGAGGGCAGAAAGCAGGAATGGATAGCATCCAGAAGTCAGTCCACAGAGATGTGAGAGGCTCGTGGTGGGGTTGGGACTGGAGTGAGCTCAGGGTTTGGTGATGTGGAACATGGCAATGGAAATGCTTAAGTAAGGATCCTAAGGTGTAGCTTCTCTTGACTGAGAAGAGCTAAGAGAAAAGACAAGAGAACTAATATAATCGACACAAATCTCAGGCTAGAGGCGTTTACCCCTTAGTAAGACTTCAAATAGAGCTGGTTATACCAAGTCTCTAAATGGCCTGGATGTTCACTTAGGGAGCTATGATAGACTGAATTCATGCCTAGTCAAGAACTGGGCTTCATGACCTTCAACACTCCTTCAAACTCCAAGTTATTTTAGGAAGACTAGTAAGGGCTGGACTGCTGGGAGAAGCTACTGTAAGATGTAACAGTTTTTGATTGTAACCCAAGAAGTTGACAATACCTACCTAAATTAGTTAGTAGTTGATTATCAATGAAATGTTTCATAATGCACTGCTAGTCAGCTTTGGGAATAAAGAAAAATGCTGGCTCCTGTTTGAATCGCATAAGACTTTTGACTCGGTTCAAATCCTCTTAATGGATGCATTTAGGATAATCCCTTTAATTTCTCCCTCAGAGCTTCTCCAATCAGTCAACACATGGAACGCCCATGAACAATCCTGAACAGCCATTTGTGTGTAGATACAGGGAAATCAGCCTGGCATCACTGACAACAGAATGCACAAACTGGCGTGAGACAAGATGACTCATGAATAGCAGGCACATTTGGAAGGAAGAAAATCACAATGCATGTAGTCCTATAGTCACCAAGAATTCGTTATCTTTTCTTAAGGCAAGCTTCTCTTGTCTTTTCTCAATTATGCTTCTTGTGCACTTATCTCAAAATTTAATTGAATTGGTTGCTTCACAGATGGGCTTAGAGAATATTTTAGTTTCTAAGTACCAGAGACAAAAGAATGACTGGTATTCATTCTTGAATTAGAAGCCGTTAGGAAGGGGGAGTTTTAGCGAGTTTGAGAGAATTTAACCACCTTCGAAGGGAAGTAGTACGTTTCCTGAACATCAGGAGTATTTAGTCCTTGGTAAGGGGAATAGGAAGGGCACTGGAGCCAGACTATGGATCCAGTCTGTCTGGTGCTGAAGGAGAGTTACTTGCCAGTCCAGGGTACGCCTCTCAGTCCTGTGGGTGAGAGGCACACGTGTGAGGAAAGGAAAGCGGGCTCTTGGAAGGAGAAATGAGGAGAGAAGCCCTGGAAGGAAGTGTGGGAGGCATGGGGGAGGACTGCGAAACTGGGAAGAGGTAGAGCCAACTCATTTCCTTTCTACCATAATGCCCTGGACACACAATTAATTGTGTTTAAATTAATACTAACTCTAACAGTAACCCCTACCCCAATCCCAAACGAAGTACTAACTTAATGAAGACCACATATCTGGAAGTCCAAATCCTGAAAGCTCTTAAATAAAACAACTGTGCTAAAATGATTTTTAGATCAGTATTTATCTATAAAATTATGCTATAGTAGTAACTGTTAAAAAACAAAATTCGACTGAATAAATTTTAAAGATTTTATTGGCTTTACCAATGATCCATGAATCAGGCAGCATCTGATCTAGCAGATAGAAAGGAGCTCCCAAGAGCTATACAAAATGACAGACTTTTATCGGCAGAAGGGAGCAGAACAAGGAAATTACAATCCAAGAGTAGATTGTTTCAGGCAAGGTCACCTTCCTTTGGGGGTCAGCAGGGGCCTATCAGGCAGATTACTCCACTAATGCTGACTAGTAATTCCAGATTGACTGGTTTAAGATTCCACTCCTGGGAGAGGTTGAAATGGTAATTAAGTTAGGCATTTAGTCTGTTTGATGATGCGGGTTCAGCACAACTGACTCCATGATGGGCCTGCTGTCTCTCTCTCTTTTAAGATTTTATTTATTTATATGAGAGAGAGAGCAAGAAAGCATGTGGGGTGGGTGGCAAGAGGGAGAGGAAGAGAGTCTTAAGCAGACTCTGCACTGCGCACAGAGCCAGACTTGGGGCTCAAACCCATGACCCCGAGATCATGACCTGAGCCAAAACCAAGAGCCAGACACTCGACTTACTGTGCCACCCAGGCGCCCCCGTTGTCTCTTTTTTAAACATAACCAAACACAGGTGCCTGGCTCAGTGGGTTAAACATCTGCCTTGAGCTCAGGTCTTGATCTTGGGGTCCTGGGATTGATCCCTGCATCAGGCTCTGTGCTCAGCGGGGAGTCTGCTTCTCCCTCCCCCTTTGTCCCTATCCTGCCCTGGGTCGTGTTTGCACTCTCTCTCTCTCTGAAATAAATAAAATCTTTTTTTTGTAAAATGACTGTTTCTATTTTTATTTATTTTTTAATTTAATTTTACTTAAATTCAACTAATATATAATGTACTGTTAGTTTCAGAGGTAGAATTCACTGATTGATCAATTGCATGTAACACCCAGTGCTCATTATATCATGTGCCCTCCTTAATGCTCATCACCCAGTTACCCCATCTTTCCACCCACCTCCCCTCTAGCAACCCTCAGTTTTTTCCCCTATAGTTAAGAAAGATGTGGAGAAAGGGGAACCCTCTTACACTGCTGGTGGGAATGCAAGCTGGTGCAGCCACTCTGGAAAACAGTATGGAGGATCCTCAAAAAGTTAAAAATAGAGGTACCCTATGACCCAGGAATTGCACTGGTAGGTATTTATCTAAAAGATACAAACATAGTGATCTGAAGGGGCACCTGTACCCCAATGTTTATAGCAGCAATGTCCACAATAGTCAAACTATGGAAAGAGCCCAGAGGTCCACTGACAGATGAATGAATAAAGATGTGGTATATATATATACAATGGAATACTACTCAACCATCAAAAAACCCCATGAAATCTTGCCATTTGCAATAACGTGGCTAGAACTCTAGAGTATTATGCTAAGCGAAATAAGTCAATCAGAGAAAGATAATTATCATATAATTTCACTCAAATGTGGAATTTAAGAAACAAAACAGGATCACAGGGGAAGGGAGGGGAAAATAAAATAAAGTAAAATCAGAGAAGGAGACAAGCAATAAATAAAATCTTTTTAAAAAATAAACATAACCAAACAATGATTTGCATTGGGCTAACATCCAGGATTTATGTTATTTCATTTTCAAATAAAGTTTTAATATGATCCCCATTTTATAGATGAGGAGTCTGAGGTTCAGAGGGATTACATAACATGGCAAAAGTCATACAGCTAGCAGGTGGGGAGTGGGTGGGCTAGGATTGAACTCATATAGTCTAATTCCAGAGAAGTTGGTGAGAAAATAACAGTTGATCTGAAATGGGCCCTCAGCAATGGAGACTGTGCACTGAAGACTTACTGATATTCTAGGCTTTATCTTAAGCAGTTCCTTTGCATGGTCTCATGTACTCCTCCCAACAACATATGACATGGCACCATACTAGCGTCCTTTCACTGATGAGGAAACCAGGGCCCCCAGAGGTGAAGTTACTTGCGGGAGATTTCTTCTTTCATATTTGGGGGAAGGGGGTGGGACTGGCACTCACACTCAGAATTGCTTAACCCTAGAGCCCCACCTACTCATCTACACACAAAAAACATTTTAACACTTTTGAAGGACAAGAACTACATGGGCTAGATGGGAGGTCACAGCCTCCCTTATTTTCCTAGTCATACTGGCAACATTGCAGGTAAATGACAAATATTTTAACTCAGATTTATTTCAGATTTTGATTCAAGTAAGTCACACACCAGAGACTTTGATAAGACACACAGATGAACAGAAAACTGAGAGGAAACTGTAACCTGGAGAAGCAGCTCTTCAAAACCAGAAATAACTGTATTAGCAAGCACAAGGGATTTAGCGAACTAAACTATTAGTTTACAACCCTGGTTACATGTTAGGGTTAGGGGGACTTTTTAAAAAATACGGAAGACTGAGATCTCACCCAACACCACAATGAAATAAGAATCTCTGGGGAGGAGGCCTGAACAGAGTATTTTTAAAAATTTCTTTTGGTGACCCTAACAGGTAACCTAAGTTAGAATTGCTGATCTTTCCAATAGAGGCTCCCTTCAACCCTGTGGTGCCTTGAGCCCCCTGAAAAATCTTAGTTGTTTTCTTTACTAGATATTTTCTCCCTAAAGCCCAAACTGTAGAACATGTAAGCCACGTGTCCTTTCCATTCCAACAAATTCAATGAAGAATAAAGTTGACATCATGGCTGGTTCTCAAATTCTAGCATGTACCAGACTTACATAGAAGGCTTCTTGAAAGACAGATTGCTGAAACTTCAGATTCAGCAGGTGTGGGTGGGGACTGAGAATGTGCATTTCCAACAAGGTCCCAGGTGATGCTAATGTTGCTCGTCCAGGGACCCAACTTTGAGAACAGCTTTCATTGAGGGTTTGAAGGGGCAGTGGTGACAAAGAATACAGTTCTTTTCTGTCATACCCATTAGTCTAACTTATTCAAAGGAACCTTTACCCTTAGTGGTAGAATTTATGGGACCCAGGGCATCACTGTTTGCTTTCTTCTCATTTGATCTTCATTTCCCTGGTTACTGCCTTTTCAATTTAGAAGTCTCTTGCCAGAAAGATAGATCTTGTCTTATCTGCTAGTAAGGCAAGTTTATTTCGACATTCTGAAAAAGTTGAGAAGTAGACAAAATAATCAGATTCTTTAGTTTCTCAGATTCAGTTGGCAAAATCCTCACTCCTGTGCCTTGCTAATTTCACAAATCCAGTGTATTATGGGCAAGGTCACTTGTGTCTATGATCAAGAAACCAAGTAACAGGGTGAGGAGGAAGAAAAGCCAACTTGGACCTGAGGTGCCATCCAGGAAATCTGTAAAAAACTACCAAGACTGGATTCAAGGGCTACAGCAGGACACTCTACCATCTGGTCATTCAAAACAGGAAAAACCAAGGGGGTAGTGAGAGCATCAGCTGCTTGTTTTAAGAGGTTCTGTTTGATCTACAGATCCATCTCCCTCCACATCCCTGACCAGCTTCCCTTAACTTCAAGGACCTACCATGGTTTCATACCAGCTTCTCTTGGGTAGAATGGTAAGACTGGGAGTTAAAAGACAAGTGTGCTTTTATTAGTGGAGTGAGTTAATGTAAGTATTTAATTCCTAAGTCAGCAGGACCTAGATCAAGAAATAGGATATAACCAGCATCCCAGAAACTTCCTATCTCCTCCCAGAGATTAGCCCTATCCACAGGGCAAGCATAGCCTACTCTCTAACCCTGTAGATTAGTTTTGTCTGTTTGAACTTTCTTTAGATAAATGGAATCATGCAATATGTATTCAGTTGTGCCTGGCTTCTTTCATTCAATATTATGTTCATGAGATGACTTAATGAAAGTATCAAGAGTTTGTTTTCATTGTTCTATAGTATTCCAATGTATGAGTATATCCGAATTTGTTTATCCATTCAGTTGTTGATAAATAGTTGGGCAATTCCTAGTTTGGGACTATTAGAAATAACACTGTTATAATTATTCTTGTGCAAGTATTTTGGTGACTATCATAAGCAATTCTGTTGAGAATATACCTAGGAGTGGAATTGATGGGTCACAGGATCTGTTCATGTTCAGCTTTAATAGATACCGCCAGATAGTTTTCCAACAGTGTGTCAGTATATGCTCCTAGTAGCAGGGTATGAATGTTCCACTTCTTTCATATTCATGTTAACACTTGGTGCTGTCTTTCATTTAAACCACCATGATGTGTGTGTAATGATATCTCATTGTGGTTTCAAAATGCATTTCCCTAATAAGTCTCTTTGACACATCTGGTTCAAGTGTTTTTCCCATTTTTCAACTGGGTTGCCTGACTTTTCTTATCGATTTATAGGCATTCTTCACGCATTTTGAATTTGAATTCTGTCAGACTATCTATCTATAAAATATCTTCTTCTGCACGGTAGCTAGCCTTTTCTCTCTCTTAATAATGTCTTTTCAATAATGGTCTACATATTTTTAAAGGGTGTTTTTGCTCCTAACCTTCAAATAGTCTTCCTTTTATAATTCCGGCAAACACGGAAACAAATTGTTTTAATGGAAATGAATTAAGTGGTATGACTTCTGACAGTCTGAGCAGTAAAATTAATTTCCCTTAATTAACTAATCAGAAATCATAGCTGCATTATTTTTCACTAATGTACATGTTTGGGCCCTTGGGTATTCATGTCATATATACTGCCTGCCCATTACAAAGTCTCGACAATGGTCAACTGTCAGTCGACTTTGGTAACATTCTGTCAAATACAAAAGACTTCCCGTTATTATTCAATCATACCCATCTCACCAGTTCACACAGGGGATTAAGGAAGAAGCAATAGAAGGAGAATGTTCAAATATAAACAAAGTGACTTAAAAAGATAACTGGGCAAGCAGAGAAGGAAGGCAAGGTTTTATTCAGCTGCAAATTAGGTTTTGAATGAAGTCTTTTGAGGACTTTGGTTTAAGTGTCCTCAGAGGCCAGTTTCTTTTGCACTTTTACACAGAAGACAATTTACATAAGTAAAAGCCTGATATCTGAAGTAACCATAGTAACCTTGCCCTTCCATTGTATTCAGGGTGTGTCTTTATTCCCCATTTAGTGAAATCTCTCTGTTCGCTAGGTATGTTGATATAACGTGAAATAAGTGGATCAGAGTGGGAGGGAATGTAAGTGGAACTGTCAAGAGGATTCCAGGAAGGGGGTGGAAGGAGACTGTCAAAACGAAGAAAACAAATCCTTAGGGGTTTTAGTGGAAATCGTACCTGCCGAGTAAGGTACAGAACTGGACTACAATTGCCATGATGTATGATTTTTATTGGCTGAAATTATGTAAACTCAGAGAGGAACCAAGTTAGAAAGGAAAGGGGCTCCCCCATAGCTGTGTTATAATTAGTCTCTTAAAAATTCAATAAATTGTGCTCCAGCTCCAGTCCTTTAGGGATCATCTCTCTGTACAACACGATGACATATTAATCAAGGGGACCAGCAGGTCTGAGGTGGGTTTACTTATAACTTGTGGCCTGAGAAGGGGATTCTCGGAGCTGAGTTGCCCTTTGGGGCTGATAGAACTCCTTATCGTGGGTGGATCTCTTCTACCAGACTATCTCCAGATTTTTCTGGGTTCCATTAGCTATAAACTTATAATTGAAGTACATGTTGATGGTCCTTTCAGCGTTAAAAAATTAATGATCTCATTCAAATGATTAACACTGGTATGGTATCAACAAAATCATGCATTATTTAAAGCATTTCTTTCCCTACTCTAGTGTCCCATCTGAAGTGATTTTTGGTGTGATTCCTGGACAAGGAGAGAATATTGTCCACCAAATCTCTGAGGGGAAGAAGAACCAAAGACCAGTCCAATAAAGCTGACTTGACTGGCCTGTGCTTTGATTTTAAGTGTGTTGAAATCCCACGGATAGAAGAGGGGAACATTATCATATTTCAATTCAGCAGTCCATTAGCAATTATTTAAGCATGGCCAAGCAATGCATTTATAACCTTGTGGAAAAAACACTTAGATGATGTCATCAATAAATGAAGCCATGGGGTCTATTTTTATTGCATAGATTCTGTTTCTGGGATTAATGGGCCCATGACTTGTGCTAAGTGGAGGATGCTGAGGAACAACCTTCTGACAGAGAAAACACTCAGTTATGAAAATACTGTCATAAAATGCTCACTCATTCTAGGAAGAAATGAGCATGCATTTTCTCGTGTAAGAAAGCATCTCAGCAAAAGACACTTTGGATATCAGAAGGAAAGAGGAAAAATTTCATAATAAATACAATTCTCCAGAGTCACTACAATCATTTAATATACTTTAATGCCTGCTTATGTCAAGGTTTATATACTCCTCTTCACAAATAAAATCTCTCCCTATGCACTAGATTGCTTAAAACATTGTCTCTTCTGTTCTGCAAACATTCCCTGCAGTTGAAAACAGCCCAAATTTGCATTCATGAACCAAAATATAGCTTGTGGCAACTTTGTGACTTTGCTTATTAGAAATGCCAGTTGCTTTTGCTGTTATTGTATAAGAAAATTGGGTTTCTAGCTAACATTTCTCTTTAATAGACGCCTACAGTAAAGTTTCAATTGTGAACAGTTTCCTTACAATTTCTCATGTATAATATTGCAGTAAATTTTATTTGTGGGTAATGGAACTATTTCTTTCAGAGCAAATTCGCTGATTATACACAATCTTTCCAACTTCTCTTCCTATAAAAAAGGAAGATAAATGTAAATGAGTCACCTTAAATGTGATATGCACTATACATATATATACATTTCAAAAATTATGTTTGCATTACTCTCATAAAAGCATACCAAAGGAAGCAGAATTTGACTTTAATACAGAAAAATTGCTTGATAAGTACTGTAGTGTTATCTAATTCAATTCCACAAACTTACAGCGATTCTGATGAATACAAATAAAATACAAAGCAAAACCAGTTCAGCCAATACCAAACATAGGAATTTTGACTTGCTATACAATAGTATATCAGAATATTAAAAATTATCAATTTTAAGATCAACTACTTATGATTTGCTCATGTTTCAGTGCTGTGTGCATAACAGGTGTTTAATAAACATCCTTTCACAGACCGATGGTTATGTGTAGATCAGTAGGTTAAAAATGAGGTGGACCAAATTATTCACCGTAGGTAAAACACGGAAGCAACCCAAGTGTCTATCGACAGATGAATGCATTAGCAAAATGTGCTCTAAACATACAATGGATATTATTCAGCTTTAAAAAGAAATTCTGACATATGCTACAATAAGCATGAACCTTGAGGACATCACGAAAAGGCAAATACTCCATGATTTCATTTCTGTGAGGTACTCAGAGTATTCGGTCATAGAGACAGAAAGTAGAATGGTGATTGCCATGGGCTGGGAGAGGTTGGGGAATGGGAAGCTAGTGTTTAGTGAACATATAGTTTCAGCTTTGCAGAAGATGAAGAGTTCTGTGGATGGATGGTGGCGGTGTTCACACAACAATACGAATGTTTTAATGTCAGTGAACTGTAAATTGCAATTTTTATGTTGCGCTTATTTTGGCAAAATGAAAAGAAAAGGGAAAAATGTAGTCATGGCTAGAATGTGAAGTGATAGCAGTATTTTAGAGAATTTCTTTGGATATTTCTACAAAAAAAAATTGGTCAAGACAGTGAATTTTATGTGTATTTTGCCATAATAGAAATAAATGAAAAAACGGATAGACTAAGAATCTTGAATTTATCAAGTTTCTCAACAAAGAACAGAACCATTTGCCTCATTATAGCTTTCTAGATCCCTTTAGCTCATGACTTCAAATACTCTTTATATGCTGACAACTTGCATATTTTATTTCCAGGCCTGACTTCTGTTAGGAGCTGCTGGACTAGAGGGTCTCATTACCTGCTGGGTGTCCTCATGGATGTCTCACAGGTATCTGAGACTTAACATAACCCAAATCGTACCTTTTTACTCCCTCTCCTCAACCTATTTGTCCCTCAGTCATTACTGAGTGTCTCAGTAAATGACACTATGATCTGAGTATCCCCCTCCTTTCTTGTGTCCCACACCCAGAGCACCAGTAAGCCCTAACTCTCACCTGCTCCCCAGATATCTTCCCTCCCCTCCCTCTCCTCTGCCCAGTCCACACTGCCATCATACCTCACCTAGACAAGTGCAAATTTTCCCTAACTGCTCTCCTGCTTCCTCTCTTGCTCTCTATAACCCACTCTCCACACAGAAGCCAGAGGAGTCTGTTAAACAGGTAAATGAGATCATATCATTCCCTGTGGAAAACACATCCGAGTTTCTCCCTGAACTCTAAATAAACTCTTAATAACTCTAAACTCTTTCCTATGGCCTAGGAGACATGGCCCCTGTCACACCCTGAGGCGGCCTCCTGCCACCTTGCCCTTGCTCACCCTGCCCCAGCCACACTGGCCTTCAGTCAATGACTTTAACATGCTACCCTCTTTCCTCTTTAAGCCTTCATCTCTGCCATTCCTACTGCCTGGATCATTCCTTTCTGGCTCTTTGAAAGGCTGTGTCCTTTGCATGTTTCAGGTCTTAGATTATATGTCAGCCCCTCAAGCCTGCCTTGACAACCTAATCTAAAATAGTTCAACCTGTTGTTTTCACTCATTGAACTCTCTTCCTTTGATGTCATTTTCTCAGCTTGTATTTATATAAGTATAAATGAAATCATATAAACAATTATACATACAAGTATATACACTTATATACAAATATCTAATTCCTGGATATATATCAATATGTTTATATTTTATATATATATTTAATGTCTATTTATCCTATTAGACCGTACACACTTCATGAAAACAGGGCTTACATTATGTTCACTTTTACTTCCTAAGCTCTTAGCATGCTGAAGCACATAGTGGAAATTAATGAACGATTTGTGGAATAAATAAGTGAATGAATGGACTGTATCTATATGTTATTCAAGAAAATGTCTGGGTCTTTTCATCATGCCAAACTTAAGAGTTGACTTCATTTGGTAAAGGACACAAAAACCCTAAGTAAAGCCTTGCACAGTGTTAGGTGTGCTGATTTGAATTTCTTACTGAAGAGCATGGCTGATTCAAAATTATAACATTATATAATTTAATAGCAAAAGAATTCTTTAAAGATAATTTTGTTCAACCTCATTTTAGAGCTGAACAAACTGCCCAGCTCTTTTTTTTTTTTAAGATTTTATTTATTTATTCGACAGGATAGAGACAGCCAGCAAGAGAGGGAACACAAGCAGGGGGAGTGGGAGAGGAAGAAGCAGGCTCATAGCGGAGGAGCCTGATGTGGGGCTCGATCTCATAACGCCGGGATCACGCCCTGAGCCGAAGGCAGACGCTTAACCGCTGTGCCACCCAGGCGCCCCAAACTGCCCAACTCTTTAAATCAGATGCCCCACCTCCATTGTTCATATGACCTACACCACCTGCCCCATTCCTATCTTGCCTGTCGATCTATGGTGTTGATGGAATATATAAAATTGTGTTTAGTTTTTAAATACAAAGTTTTGTGCCATCATACACTATTATTTCACCTCAGGAGTAGAAACTACAAACAGATGATCAAGAGATCACTTCCCCATTTCCCCTTCTCCTAAATAATTGGGCACCAATAAGGATAAAAGCTGCAGAAATCCCTTCTTTCTGCATCTCAGTAGTACTTTGGATTGTTAGACTGAATGGGGAGAATATAAAAACAAAGGGACATTTTCATCTCCTGTTCTTTTATCCCAGCACTATTGATCTGCTACTCAGGAATATGATTTTGTTTCCAACTTAATGAAAAAGAGAGCTTCATAATGGTTACATGCTATGTCTCTTAAAACATCAAAATGTACAGGTTGCAAATATCTAGCTCCTATCAGGTGCTTTCATTTGTGTCTGAATCTAATTTTTCACAAATGGGAACATCAATGTAAGTGGGCTATTCTGATGTCAACGTAACTTCAGCAAGAGTCATAAATGCGTGTGTTGCATGGACATAACTACTATGCTAGAAGCACGGACAATGACTGTAATCGGACTATCTTTGTTTAAAGGATAAAAAACACACTTAAAACCTATGTGCTGTCTTCCTGAAATGGCTTCTACTTTATTCTTCCACTGTACATTGTGCCAAGTACAAAGTACGTCAGATTCAACGTAGTTGTCACTAAAGTAGTAGCAATTTTAGTAGACACAGCTACGTTGATCAATGACTGCAATACCGTGTGATAAGGACAGGGTGCTATGGGAGCCCAGGAATGGTGCACATAATTCGGACACAGAGGTCCCAGAAGGCTCCCTGGAATTTTCTAGATTATGGAATGAGAGGGCATTTCAGGCAGACCAAAGACCCTGTGAAAGCAGGGAGGCAACAGAGAGAGGCAGAAAGAGGAAAGGGAAAAGTTCAGATCATACAATGAAGTGGACCTTAAAATAAGATGAAAATACAGAGGGAGGCAAACCATAAGAGACGCTGAACACTAGGAAACAAACTGAGGGTTGCTGGAGGGGTGGGTGGGGAAAAGGGGTAACTGGGTGATGGGCATTAAGGAGGGCACTTACTGTAATGAGCACTGGGTGTTATATGCAATGAGGAATCACTAAATTCTACACCGGTAACCAATAATACAGTATACGTTAACTAAATTGAATTTAAATAAAGAACTAAAAAAAATAATATTCTCCTTCTTGACAGTGTACACTGGCAAATCTGGCTATTTGGAAACATTGTTGAATTTAACCTGTTCATATTGGTCATAAGGAGTGACTAACTTTGGCTGTACTCTTTTGTCAGGAAAACTAATTATATGAGCAGCCTTGGTGAGTAGGTCAGGAAACAGATCTGCACAAAACCCAAGTGTTCCTGAGGATACAGTGCTAATTTGCTAGGATTTCCCCCCTTTTAAATGGCATTTTTCATTCCCCCAATTTTTCACACCCTGAAAGAAGGTCCTGTGTACTCTTTGGTTTTGAGCAGTTTATTAAACCGCTCAAAACAGATTCCAAAGGGAGCAGCTTTGGAATCTGACCTTTTTTTATTAGTCATTATTCTTAATGTTTGCAACACTGTATCTACTAGGAAGGGCAATGACTTCTGTGAACCAGACAGGAGCTCCGTAACAAATCTTGGTGTCCTCCTGTTTTCATCTACCTCATGGGTTTAAAATGACTCTCGGCAACATTTGACAGATATGAATTATACTGTGGTCTGGTACACAGCATAAATAAAATACTGGTAGATGGAGGAATAATTGCAAGGCTCATATATGCATTTATCTTTGTATGAAGCCTAGTGACTCTGTACTATGTCAGAAAGATAATAAAAAAGCAGATAGCCTGAATTATGAACATCTAGGTTTGTCTAGTGAAAATAATTCAATTTTTGAAAATAACACTGCTCATAATATTCACAGGGTGTGTATTTGCTCTGTGGGGCAAATAGCAGGATTTAAAGCAGAAAGCAGAATTTGCATTGGTAGGTTGACATTTCCTGATATTAAACCTCTTCAGAGTTTATTTGACAACTAGTTTTAAGGTTCTGGATACGCAGCTGGTCCACAGACCACAACTCCCTCACCCTCATCAGAAAAGTCCTAACATTTAGCTCTGGACTTTAGACTCAAATCTGGCAAAAGCCTGTATGCCTTCCCTAAAACATTCTTTTCTTATGTACGGCCCCTAATTATTACAGAGCTATGTGACCATGGCCAGAGGCATGCTTGGATTCAAGGTAAAGAAAGGGAATAATCCTCAAACATTCCACCCACAAATGAACATTATAACCCTGCAGGAAAAAAATTCTGTATTGTGACATGGGATCAGGGGGCGGGAGCTTTCCTTTAAAGTGCTGCTTCTTCCATCTATTAGAAACTTTTCCTCTGATTGGTTGTCTTTGCTACAAGGTGACTCAGACTGATCTTGCTGTGAAACCTGTTGTTAACCTTGTAAACACACATCTGTACCAAAACATCTCAACTTTAATAAAACTTTAACCACTATGGAGCATATCTTTTATTGTATAAGATATGATGGGAAAAAAAGAAAAAAAAAGCTAGGTAAAAATTTAAAATGTGGCTTTCTTGCAAATCTTTTAACTATTACTAATTTTATTTATTTATTTATTTATTTATTTATCTATTTATTTATTTATTTATTTATCTATTTTTCTATTTTTCTATTTCTCTATCTATCTGCCACAGAGAGAGCACAAGCAATGGAGCAGCAGAGGGAGAGGGAGAAGCAATCTCCCTGCTGAGCAGGGAGCCAGACTGGGCTGGACCCTGAGATCATGACCAGAGCAGAAGGCGGAAGCTTAACCAACTGAGCCACACAGGTGCCCCAGCTGTTACTAATTGTTTACAGTTACAGTTTTAAATATTTCTTTCTAATTGTGACTTCTAGTTGTGACTTGGAATATCATTGAGACTTTGCAAGGTGTACACTTAAATCTGCTCAAGTATTCTGAGGCATTAAGGCCACGATTCCTTCGGGTACTTCTAGGAGGTGGATTTGCCAATGGGGGCTTTTTATCCATAGCTAGAATTATTATAGGCATTGATAAAGGATGTCC
Organism: Ursus americanus; assembly: GCF_024610735.1. Taxonomy (NCBI): domain Eukaryota; kingdom Metazoa; phylum Chordata; class Mammalia; order Carnivora; family Ursidae; genus Ursus; species Ursus americanus. The sequence continues at coordinate 13,927,642 of NC_142140.1, read as the reverse complement.
TGGAAAGGTTTCCGCCTTCTCTCTTACTAATCAAGATATCAGCATTTGCATTAAGCTTTATTAACATTAAAATACCATTCCAAACATATTTTAAATAAGGAGGACTATATAAGCACAACTGACTGTAACTAAGGTAAATTTTTTAAAAAATCAAGTACATTCGGGGTTTTTGGAAGTGTAAAGAAGGCATTTTAGCCAGCACATGCTAAAGCTACCATCCCCAATTACTCCACACAGAGGTCTCTAGAGACTGTTGTTAGCTGGGCTGTTTTTGAGATTTAAAGCCACAACTGAAAACAGAAATGCCTACGGGATCCAGACAGGCAAAGGAGTGAAGCAGGCCCAGTGTCACTCACCTCAGTCAGGTTGGCTATACTGGAATTTTGTTCTAATGGGACCAGATTTCCATGACATTTTTACAGAAGGTCAAAATACTAGATTTTTATGTGAAGTTCCTTGTGCGTTTTAGATGTTGGCAAATCATTAATCATTCATTTATACATAGTCTGGCCAATACCATGCGGACAAAAACGATGACAATGGGCTGCGTTCCAACCCAAACACAGTCGTTTGGAAAACTCTTCTTTTAAAACAAAGACTTACAGTCTTGCTTTCTCTCAGCTAAAAACTACCCATTTTTGCCTCCCTGGGTTAAGTTTTCCTCCCTTTAATTTATTCTCCGCCTTGACTTACGTTAGGTCTATTAAGATATCATTTATACACAGCAAAATTCAGCCTTTTCAAATGTACAATTTGGTACATTTTGGCAAAAGTGCATAGTCAATTACCACTACTACAGTTAAAATATAGAACATTTACTTCACCCCAAGAAGTTCCCGGTGTCCCTCTACAGTCAGTGACTCTGCAGACCCTCAGCCTTAGGCAACCCTCATTTGCTTTTAGTCACTATAGCTTTGCCTTTTTTAGGATGTCACTGAATGTATTAGTAGCTCCTTCTTTTTACTACTGAGCAATATTCGGCCGCACAGTAATTGCCGGTCTGCCATTTGATGGGCACTTTTTATTATTTCTAATATTGGCCTGTTATGAATAAAGTTGTTATGCACATTCACCTACAGGTTATCTTGTAGCTGTATGTTTTCATTTCTTTTTGGCAGGTACCTAGGACTGGAATCGTTGGATCACATGCTGAGTGTAAGTTTCACTTCATAACGAAATGCCAAACTCTCTTCCAAAGTGACTGTATCATCTGACATTCACACCGGCAATGTCTGCGAGTTCCACTTGCTCAAGGTGCACCTCTGTATCTCGTTGTAATTTTAATTGGCATCGCCCTAATGAGTAAAGATCTGAAGTTGTGTGTGTGTGCTCATTTGCAACCCATGCATGTCTTCCGGACAAGTGTTCATTCACATGTTTCGCTATTTTTATTGGGTTCTTTGTCTTCTTGAGATGGGAAATTCCTTATATATTCTGGGTATAAGTCCTTTACCAAGTAGTTGTTTTGCAAATATTTTCTCCCAGCCTGAGGCTTGTCTGGTCATTTTATTTACAGTGTCTTATGAATAGAAGTTTTAAATATTTTTCTTTAGGGTTTATGCTTCTTAGTCTTATCTAAAAACCTCTTTGCCTAATCCAAACTTACAACGATTTTTCTTCTGTTTTGTTCTTCTAGAAACGCTGTGGCTTTATATTTTATGTTTAGGTCTACGATCCAACTTGAGATTTTTAAAAAAAAAAATATGATGTGAAGGGAGGGTCAAGTTCTTTTGGGTTTAGAGTTACAGAAAGACCCAGAATGAAAGTATGGTGTCCAGACATATATCAAATGCTACCCTATGTGATGACTTTCTCCAGGGAAAAGTGCGATTCAATTCCACAGTGGTCTATGGCTGCCGTACTCTTCCAGTGAAACTACTGGTTATTTTTCTTTAATGGCATGTTTAACACCATCTCACCTTGATCACTGAGCTTTACGCCGCTCACTTACATAGCCGAACGATCACCATGTCTCTTTTCAATTCTAGCTTCAAGCCTTAGAGGAGCATTGTGTACCTGTTTAAATTGGTTACTCAATAGGTGTAGAATCTGGGGCAAAAACTCTTTGTTTCCCCATCTCTAAGTGGGCACGACAAATAAGTGATTTTTCTGCCCCTTAGTTTTGCAAAATTTCTTGGTACACTATACAGCAGGTAATGTAAATATTGTATGAGGGAGCAATGTTACTGGAAGAGCTTTACTGTGATTTTTCCTTCTGAACCTTTAAAGTGCATTTTAAATGTAACAGAATTCAGCAAAACAGACCATCACACATAGGAACTCAGACGCTGGGAATCTGGCACGTGGTCCAGGACTTATGCTCTTGGCATGGAAGCCCTTCCGAGTGTGCTTACATTTCAGCAGTCAATAATTTAAGTTACGCCGGCAAAAATGCCCTTATCCCTTCCAAGTTAATCATAAAGAAGCTGGTGTGCCCTTCTCACTTCCATGTCTGCAGAATATTGGCTTCCCTCCTCTGCACAGTGTTAACAAGCAAGACAATGGGCCTAACAGTTACAAAGCAGGGAAATGTCATGAGAAGTACAAAAACCTCAGAACTGATTTTTTATTGTTTTCTTCTCTATTAGGATACAATTTTCCACCTTGCTATGTTACAAGAGGACAAAACACACTCCTTCCAATTTGGCTTTTTCATCTCAGACATAGCCAGATTTTTATTTGCAACAGTGTATTTCTTACTAACACTAGCAACACTTCACAATCTTCCACTTGCAGAAACTTGTTTTGGAGGAGAGGTGGGGGCAAAATCTTTCTTGAAATGGGTACAAGAGAGAATAGGAAGTCAGGAAGCAAAGACAGCACAAAAAAGAAGTTTTGCTAGAAGATGAAAAGAAAAATAGGATGGTAGAAATGAAAGTTTTTAAAGATGGAAGACACTGGTCATAAGGAATAGACAACTTGACTACATTCACTTGGGAAACCGATTATATGAATGGTGTTGGCAAGCAGGGCAGGAAACAGACTTGCACAAAACTCAACACCCAAACAACTTTTGTCAGAGTCACCAATGACCTGCACACTGCCAAATCCAAGGGTCTGTTCTCAGCCCTCGTTTATTTAACCTATCTGCAGCGTTGGAACAGTGGGTCATTCCCTCTTTCTTTAAAGACTTTCTCACTGAGCTTTCAGGATGCTACTTTTCCCTTTTGTTTTCTCCTTCCCTGTCTGCTTCTCCTTTACTGCTTCCCCCTTAACTGCTCAACCTCAGCCATTGGACTGCTTTTCTTCTTCCTCTATACTCACGCCCTAGGGGATCTCATTCAGTCTCATCTATTTATATATACCACAGTAGGCAGAGTAGTGTCCCACTCTCCAAAGATATCCACATCTGAATTCCTGGAACCTGTGAACAGGTTACTTTACATGGTAAAAAGGGATTAAGTTTGCAGATGGAATTGAGGTTACTAATCAGCAGTCCTTAAAATAGATTAGTCTGGATTATCCAGATGTGCCCAATGTAATCGTAAGAGTTGCTGAAAGTATAAGAGGGAGGCCAAAGAGGAGGTCAGAGTGATGCATGGTGAGAAACACTCCAGTCATCAGTGCTGGCTGTGAAGATGGAGGAAGGCATCCATTAGCTGAGGAATGCAGCAGCTTCCAGAAGCTTTGAAAAAGCAAACACATGGATTCTCCTCTAGAGTCTCCAGAAAGTACCATCACCCTGTCCACATCTTGATTTTAGCCCAGTGAGATCTGTGTCAGGCTTCTGACTTACAGGATTTTAAGACAATAACTCTGTGTTGTTTTAAGCCATCACATTTGTAGTACTTGTTACAGCAGTAACAGAAAGCTGATACGACCAAATGAAAGCTGTTATCTTCAACTATTTTTTAACCAGCCTAGATCTTGCTTCTGGACTGCAAATTGTTCACTTGATACCTCTACATAAATATTTAATGCATAAAAATTAAGTTCAAGACTTGCCTCCAGAACCTGATCATTCCGTTCATCTTTCCCCCTCAGTAAATGGTTACATCACGTTCCCGGGCTGAAAGACAAGCATGCATCTCTGATATTTTCATACTCACTTCACCCCTCAGCAAATTCTATCAGCTCTACTTTCAAAATATGACTCAAATCTGACCACTCTTTCCTTTCTCGGCATGACTGTGCTTCTACCACTTCTCAAGCCACCATCAATTCTCAACTTACTGCACTGTCCTCCAGATTGGTTGCCCCTCTTCCTCCCTCCCCTCTTACGGTCTAATCTATACAACTCAGGTCCTTTGAAAATATCAGACATGCCACTTTTCTGTTCAAGTCCTCTCACGGCTTCCTAACTGATGCCATGTGAAATCTAAGTGCCTTACTGTAACCTACCAGGTCTTGCATTACCTGCGTCTTTGCATTTGCTTGTCCCTGTACCTGGAGCTCCTTTCTCCAAGGATCTCTATTGCTTGCTTTTGCCTTCTTTTAGGTTTTTACACAAATGTTACCTTATTAACATGCTTTCTCTCACCACCCTGTATAAAATATTACCTCCCAACCCGCCCATTTCCCACTTACATTTTTATAGTGCTTATTATCACCTGACATCTAACTTTTTGCTGATTTTTTAGTTCTGTCTCCAACATTAAAGTATAAGATCCCTAGAACAGGGACTTGATCTGGTTAGTTTCTTGTTATGGCCTCAGCACTTAGAACAAAGTCTGGCATGAAGCTGACTGTTCATTACAGACCATTTTGTTAATTCAGTCAACAAATTGAATTAACAAAATGGTCATGTATATTAATGATTGGAAACAAGTTCACCTCACTAGAGAAGAGACATAATATAGAAAGCCTGGAGTCAGATTGCTTTAGAATTGGATTCAGGTTCCTGAACTTACTAGTTCTGAGACCTGGGGTAAGTGAATTAACCTCCCTGAGCTTTCATTCCCTCATCTATAAAACACAAATTATTTGTGTTTGAATGATGGGAGACAAGTCAGGAGTTCAGAGAAGGGATTCAGACTGGAGACAGAAATTTGGAAAGTCATATGCATATAGATGGTGTAAAAAGCCAGGAGCATGGATAAGGTTACACACTGAAGGGGGTAAATGGACAAGAGATCAAAATACAGACCTAGGATCCTCCAAATATTGAGATATTGGGAAAAAGGGTAAAGAGCAGAAGAGAACGTGGAGAAAGAGTCAGAAAGGAAGGAAAAGAGCTAGAAAGAGTTATCACCCAAAAGACAAAAGGAGTGATTCACTGTACCAATGCTACAGATAGCTTACGATGAGGTATGTATTAAGTACTTGATAAAAGTTAGCTATACACGGTATGTACCGTATTAGTTTACTATAGATCCCATAACAAAATACCACGGAGGGGGTGGCTTAAACAACAGAAATGTATCTTCTCATCATTCTGAAGGATCTAAGTCCAAGATGAAGGTGTTGAAAGGTATGGTTTATCCTGAGCCTTCTCTCTTTGGTTTGCAGATGGCCACTTTTTTGGTATTACCTCACATGGCCTTTTCTTTTTGTCTGCACCCCTGTCTAAAGGCTGTGTCTCCAAATACAGTCATGTTGAGGGCTGGAGCTTCAAAATATAAATTTTGGGGAATACACTGCAGCCTATAACAGTGCCTATTTCCTATTAGGGCACATGTCTGGACTGCTTGTGTGTGCATGAGTGTATGAAGTGGAAGCATTAATAAAGAACTACAAATAATGGTTATTTCCAGCTATGGAGTCTAAGTGGTTTTATTTCCTAATTTAACTTTCCTGAAATTTCTAAATTTTCTGCAATAAACACGTATGAGTTTCATAATCAGAAAAAAGTTTTTAAAAATGTTACAAGAATTAGCATGATTGTGATTTTAGAACAGGAAAAAGGATGGTATTGGGTGGAGAGATATTCAAAACCAGTGTGAAGGGAGATACTGTCTCACCACCACGGGAGGGCTATGTGTAATTATAAGAAAACACCAAAATTCCTCTTGATCTCTTAGACTCCATGAAAATACTATCTACGTATGTAAAGAGAATATGAGTAACTACGGGATATTATAGCTGTAATACATATGTATCACTCTGCTTTGGATACAAAGACTTCACTATTGATTTGCTCCCAAAGTGTATTTCTGAAATACTATGTCGCAGGAATGTTTTTCTTTTTTTTAAGATTTTATTTATTTATTAGAGAGAGAGACAGCCAGTGAGAGAGGGAACACAAGCAGGGAGAGTGGGAGAGGAAGAAGCAGGCTCCCAGCAGAGGAGCCTGATGTGGGGCTCGATCCTAGGACCCCGGGATCCTGCCCTGAGCCAAAGGCAGACGCTTAACGACTGAGCCACCCAGGCGACCCTATGTCTCAGTAATGTTAATAGGTATTGAAGGTTTAAAGTTTTCAGTGCTCATGACGGTTGATAAACTTCAGGTTTCCCAATTTTTTTACTTCAAAACTTTCCAGAATTTTATTATGCATACATGTTATTTTTAAAAACTGGGATGCCATGGTTCTTCACAAGAGAGGTTAAATATATAATATTTTTAAAACACATTTGACCATGGAACCTCCATTCTTTTTAGTATTTTGTTTAAGTAGTTATTTTTTGGAGGGGACACACATTGACAAGTGGTGTTATATACAAATGACTGAAAAACTTCCTGATTTAAAAATATGTTACAAAGATATAGTGTGGTACCTGCACTGGCATAAAGACAAACATATATGCCAATGGAACAAAACGACACTACATCTGAGATAATGATGTTCGGTATGTTGGCTAACTGAATTTAAATTAAAAAAAAAAATGGAGAGGCCAGAAAGGAACCAATACATATTGTACAAGGACACCAAAAATACACAATGGGGAAAGGAGAGTCACTTCAACAAATGGGGCTGGGAGAGCTGGGTATCTACAAGCAAAATGATGAAATTGGACCTCAATCTTACACCACAACAAAAATCAACTCAAACTGGATTAAAGACAAATGCAAGAATTGAAACTAAAACTCCTAGAAGAAAAATAGGGGAAAACTTCAAGACCTTGGTCTTGATGATGGCTTCTGAATATAACACCAAAAAGCACAGGAAACAAAAGCAAAAATACACAATATATACACATGATGTAGTTCAAACTAAAAAGCTGATGCACAGCAAAGAAAAACAATCAACAGAGTGAACTTGATTTTTTTTAAAACAAGTGATTTTCTACCCTGGCTGAGCATGGGAATCACTGTTTTACAAACTGGACCCTCTCTAGCCCAAATGAGCTAGCAATCTAACTCAGCCTGGATGAGGCTGGACATCTCTAGTGAAAACAAATCCAGAAATCTCTCTACAGGTTGTGGTGATGCATGTCCATATTGGTGACTAATAGCTTAGACCTTTGAACAGTATTAAAATGGGAATACCCCTGGAATAAACAGGCCAGGTCCCATTTCAAGACTGTGCTAGGAGTAATTGCCACCTCAGTGTGTAAGAAAGACCCAGAAAGCAAGTTTTCATCCAAGGATGGATGGTAGGAAGTTGAAGGCATTCAGAGTCTAAATGATTAGAAAAAGGAAGGTGGCTGGGATTCAGACTGGGTAAAGTATGGGCTTTGTTCTGAGGGGCAACCGAGTTTGAATCCTGTCTCTGCCACTGCTACATAATCATGGTCATGTTACTTAACCTCTGCGAGTCTCACTTTCCTCCTTCCTTATTTGTGGGATGGAGACATAGGAAAGAGTGCCCACTTCCTTTGAATTCTAGGGAAACTGAATAAATGAAATTATGAGTGGCAAGTACAAGATTTTTGCCTTAACTATGTTCCTGAAAATTTGGAAGAAATGGTAACAGTATCTTTTATGACAAGCATAAAATACAACTCAAGCATACACACAACTAGTTATCTCACCAAGAGGCGGCAGCTGGGCTTGCCAGTTTCATAATGACACAACCATGAAATATTAAAATTGTCTATGATTGGAAATTGCTAGGAGAGACACAGAGAAAGCATCCTGTTCTCAAGCTGAGAGTGGATAAAAGTGGAATTTGAGGCAGCTATGTTAGCTCTAGTAGTATTAAATAGCAAGTAATTCCTCATTTTTAAGTACAAAAAATTATACTGTAGCAGTACGTGTCACTGTAGGAGATGAAGAAATAGTGACAAAGCAGGGGCTTTCAACCACACAACTGTGATGACACGGATGTTTTGAAGGAAGATACCTCATCTCGGGCTTTTCAAGGATGTCAGAGTCTTTGGTTATTAATGTTTACTATTCCCTGGGAGTTAAATTCTTATTGATGAAGCATCCATTAATTTTATTTTTTCATTTTTATTTTTTGGCTAGGAGAGATTTGGCACAAAAGCCAGTCTCTTGGTGGATATATTGGCATTGCTTTTGCTCCCAAATGGGGAGGCAGGAGCAGTCTCAGTGCCGTTTATGCAAAAGTAGAGCATGTTTCTTTCTCTCCATTTCTTTCTGGGTAGAGTTGAGTGTGGCAGAGAGGGCTTGTAAAGTCAGAAGAATGAGCCACCAGAGATGGCAGTGTGGAGACTGTTAAATAGAGCTCGTTTCCCTGGTTTTGATGCAGCCACTTCATCTGTAAATTACAGCACTCAGCTGTTTTTCCACTTCATCATTATTCTGTCATTTGTTTAGCTGCCAATGCTCTCCCCCTCCTTAACCATACACTGTCATAAACTCCAGAAGCAGCCATTTCAGGAGGAAGCCAGTTCAGGGAGAATAAATATACAGATAAACAAATGGGATAAAAGTAGATTAACTTTTGTTTAACATCTTCTACATGATCTTCCCATCACTAGCTGCTAATCTGACCCTTTAAAGAAATCCTGCCCTTGTGCCAGTTATGATTTGAATGTGACTTGAATCTTTACTGGTTAATCTTTTGGGACTGGCCAAATACCCATTGTAATTATAATCTTTGGTCTGTTCACTGGTGGGAACTACTTTAACCTCAGTCCTCATCCTTTCATATTCAGATTCTGGAAGCACTAGTGAGTTGTGGGAAAGAGTCAGTTTACATAATTAAGATGCTTTCCAGTTGTACATTTTGCCATTTGGAACCCTTTCAATACTTATCCTGGAAGAGTAAGTAGATAACCTACTGAGATGATGACTCCGTACTGAAAGTGACTGAGCCGCCTAGCTTCAGGGATGGGGCTGTTCCCCCGTGTCTCAAGTCTGAGAGTTGGCGCTTTCCATGTCTAAGTGGCTGTAGCAGACATTTGTGATCTTTGTTTGTCAGTGTCTTCCCCATCCGATAAAACGACATTGTTTTCTTTGGGGGAAACAACCTTCTTCCACTCTTAGTTCATTTGGCTTGTGCAGTGCTGGTACCAATCCAAGGGGATGGGTTGGGTGTACAACCTAAGCTTGGCCAATCAGAACATTCCACCTTCAGTCCAGTTAGTCATTGAGGGATGGACATATGAGCCAAGGCAGGCCAATAATATTCAGTTCTGGGACTTGTCCCTGGAACCACTTAGGTAAAATACCGTTTCCACTTAGTTGATAAAATGTAAGCTTCAAATTGCTGGTGGCTATCTTGTCTGTTAGAGAATAAAGCCAACAGAGAAGAAAATAAAGCCAAAAGATGGAGAGATGAGGGGAATGAGAACGAGAGCCAGAAGAATCAGGCACCATTGAGCTCCTGTTTAAAGCCTTGCCTGAAGATATAGTGACCGATGATTTTTCAAATACATGACTCAATAAGTCCTCATTTTTGCATAAACCAGTTTGAATTGGATTTTCAGTTGCTTTAACTAAAAGATTCCTGATTCTAAAACCCAGGATGAGGATAAAGAACATGTTGAAATTATTCTTTGCTTTCTCTCCCTTTCTTTTATATGTGTCACTTTAGCTAAATCACTTTAGCTCTCTGCCTTAGCTTTTGTTTTTTAGCAATAGGACATAATGGATGCAAAATAGTCACACTATTTTTAGCACATATTGTGTTCAATAAGTGATAGCTTCTTTACTACTGCTGCCACTTATAAATGAGTAACAGCAGTCCTAATACTAATAGGCACCTTCTCCTCCCCGTACTACTGTCAACTTTGACAACAGCATCCTATTTTGACAATGTGACTTTGAGACTATCAGTTGTTTCAAAAAAGCCGAAGGATATGATTATTTTTCCCAATTGTATGAGGAAACAGACACCCTAATTTGCTGGAAACCACACAGAACAGTTCACTTCCCATGAATACACACACAGAGATATACACACATACACACACACGGAGGTATCTTCTTTCCTAACTGCAGCAGGGGAAATCATCATGAAGGCTAGACTCTAACTGTATATTTTTAAAAGCATTACAAAACATAACATAATAAACTTTCAAAATACCACTTCTTAAAGATCATTCTTTTGGGGATCAAATTTACATGCATGAAAATTGCAGTGATAAAACACAAGAATACCTTATTTCACATCCTGAGTGGAAAGATTATTTGGGATGCATATCTCAAATACAGCATTATCTGGGGACAACAACCTGGGATTCAGCTATCAATAAATATGCCAATTCATTAAGAAAAACATAAAATGCTAGGAATAATGCTTGAGACATAAAATATGCTTAACAAATATCATTTCTTCCCTCCTCACTCATCCACCCATCCATCTATCCATCCCACATTCAGAGCATAAATGTGTCAATACAAATAAAAGTATTCAGTTTTTTTTTTTTACCTTCCAATTGCCAGACAATAAGTTGACTAAATATTTCCACTTTACTAGTTGTATAAAAGAGAATTAGGTTTATGTTGTACTTAATAGTACTTAATCCAATGTTAATATATTATATTAGCATTAGTCGTGCAATTTTGCATATATCATAAGGAATGCTAAGTTATACTGCCATATGACAACCATGATAGTGTATGATAGATGAAAAAAACAACTAAACAGTCACTGTTGAATTGGCAGGACTGTTCTCCTATAAGATGACATCCTTATATTCTAGTCTTGATAGTTAATTGAATGAGAACCCAAATCCGCCCCTCTGGTATTTTAAGTGCAATGGAAACCTCTTCTATTTGGAATGCTTTCAGAATTTCAAAATCAGTTTGTGCATGGTTCAGGAAGTAGAAACCAAAGACGGGAAAAGATCTGTGATCAGAATCTGTTTCTACTAATGTGAAAAAAAGACATCTTCTGTTTGAAGCAGAATTGAAGGCTCTCTTGATGTACAAAAGTAGCTTCAAATGTATCAAACACAATACTTGATTTTTCCCTTGAAAGAATAGGAAAGAATACTTCTATTGCAACTGCTCTGTAGCAAGAAAGTTTTCTAACTTTTCTTCTTTCTTCCTTACCTTTTAAGACAGACTTTCTGAATGTATGCCCATAGTGCAAGAGGAAAAATGAGTGAGTGCTTTCAAGGATGAATATTGTGTTTCTATTCAGACACAATCTAAGGTGAAATTGAGAAGCTGGTGGTCTGTCCAGTCTTCCTCTCATTCCAAAGGTGTGGGAGAGGGAGCGTGAGTTCTAGACACACAGATACCTGGGTTCAAATCCTGCTTTTGCCTTTGAATGTCTACAAAGTTGGGCATGAATATATTACTTAAATTCTCTGAGCCTCCATCTCTTTACCTACAAAAGGAGGAAATTAGATCTAACTCAAAGAGCTTTAAGAGAAATAAGGAAATAAGTATAAGCAAGGAATATGTGTTGTAGCCGACAGTTGCCTACCCAACCCTCCCCCTCGCCTGACCCAGAACCCTATATTCTCATGTTACTTTTTAACATCTTTTCATGATGCCTAGGAAATAGACTGTGCATCTAAATATTTCTCTATCTTTTCCATAATCAAAATTTACCTACAGTGTGTTTCATTTTTAAACTGAAAATGGGCGGTGGAAGTTTCTGAAAGAAATGCAGAGTAGTACTTTGAAATGAAGAGAAGACTTAGTCACAACACCCTCTAAAGTGACTTGGACAACTGAACTACCTTGGATAAAGCACGACACTCACGCTAAGCCTAAGCCTCATCTGCAAAATGGAAGTAATTTTACCTAACTCATAGGGGTGCTGTTTAACTGATATGTCATTCTGTGCCGGAAAGTACGGTATAACAGATATCATGTCATATCAATATAGAAAATTATCGTCAGCTAGTAGTTAATTACTTTTTACGTAGACTAGTGTCTTTGCCTGCTAAAAATGCTCAATAAAGCCCTATACAAATAAGGTAGGTTTGTGGTGTAGTGGAAAGAACATACTTCTTGAAGTCAGATCAACATAGATTCTTTTTATTCCATTACTTTCTATCTTCGTGACTATGGACATATTTCCTTATCTTTACAATCTCCAATTTTTTTTACTTAAAAAAATAGGGATTTCCCACTTATTTTGCAGATTTTTGTGAAGGGTAAATGTAATTACATATGTAAAACCACTAGCATGGTGAATGGTACAAAGATACTCAATAATGCCATTTTAATGATATGGATTTTAAGCACTGTGTAGGTTGGGCAGTAGTGTGTCAGAATAATTCTACTAATATAGGTGCCTGTTGCTCTTCCTATCCACATGAAAGTTGAGATTTTGCTTACAGTTTTTGGGTTCTTTTGAAAGCCAGTATATGACTGATTTCCTTTGTACTATCAATGAGATGAGCTGGTAGAAGACAGGATACTTCTTCATGTAATCAGTTGAAAATGGGATTGTTGGGTATTGGCATCAAAAAGAAATGACTGCCAGGGCACCTGGGTGGCTCTGGATCAATTGGTTAAGCTTCTGACTCTTGATCTCAGCTCAGGTCTTGATCTCAGGGTTGTGAGCTCAAGCCCTGCATTGGACTCCATGCTGGGCATGGAGTTAGCTTTAAAAAAAAAAAAAAAAAAAAAAAAAAAAAAGACATGACTGCTGACCAATCCATGAGCTAGAGCCAGGCACACAGAGGCTCCTTAACCCCTCCCCTGTTCTTGGAATGTAGGTTCTATTTGCCTTTTCTGCTCTCATAGACTGATCAAAGGACAAAGCCTTCAGATATGATGTTGAGACTACCTGCATAATTTATGTCACGACCCCAGTTACAGCCTCTTTATAAAGTTAGGATTTTTTGGGTGGGTGTGGGGATCCATTCATCTGCTGCCACCCAAAACAAGCCCTGCATATAAGTTCTCATTGCTTATTAAAACTGGCACCTACCAACCTGGCGTGGCTTGCCTCCTTCTTGGGTCTCTCCCTGCCCTGTGAGTATGGGAGCTGGTTTAGAATACATTTGGGAAGCTCCTACAAATGTTATGAACCAACAGTGTGCCACAAAAGATCCCCTCCAGGTCCTGATATGGGGAAAAAGACCATAAAATGGTTACCTTCTTTGATAGCAACTAGTAAGAGCCAAACACAAAATGAAAGACATCTGTCAACTGCAAGAATAAGCAGGATATGGTTCTTAGGAGCCTTCGTATCTCCAAGATCTAGCCAAGGTAACAAAGGCAGATCATCAGGTTGTGTCGACTGGTTTCTAAGTGGTGTACAGGTAGCTGTGCTTGTTCTGAAATTTGCCTGACAGAGTTAAAATGTATAAGGTAATAACAAGTTCTGCCCAAAGGTAAAATATGATAGGATTATAATAATGAGAGATGTTTTATATGGCCTAGTGAGATAGTATTTCAGGTCATAAAAAAACCAAGGCTTTGCTTTGTTCCGTGAAACCTTTTGAAAACTAAATTTCTTTACTAGGTAAGTTTATACAGGTAAGGGTGTACTATCAAGAGTGGAATATAGTGTGTTGATTTTTGGGTCTTCATTGTAAATTAAAACACTAGTATTTCAGTTCATAGGCCAATCTTCGATTCTCTGGTTAGCATACAACAGTTCACTAGAGCTTAGAGAGTTTTGATTTAATAGTTAAGGTAAAAGGATAAAAAATAATCTCCAAAATGATCAGGAAGAAACAACCAAGAAAGAACACTATGCATGAACTCATTAAAGACATTTCTGAATTATTTAAGGTTTACATTGGATATTAAAACCAGAGTGAGACCTTATGAGAAAGGACTGTCAAGGAGACTCACAGTACAGTTGTCAATAAATCTGGAAAAACGGGACAGTCTCAAGATGAGAAATATGTGATAGAAGTTATGTGTTGAATGAGTGGCCCATGCCAAATTTTTAAGAGTTCCAGTTTATAAATACTACAAAAGCTCAAATATATTTTTCTTTTTCTTTTTTTTTTTTTTAAAGATTTTATTTATTTATTTGACAGAGATAGAGACAGCCAGTGAGAGAGGGAACACAAGCAGGGGAGTGGGAGAGGAAGAAGCAGGCCCATAGCGGAAGAGCCTGATGTGGGGCTCGATCCAGATCGCCGGGACCACGCCCTGAGCCGAAGGCAGACGCTTAAACCGCTGTGCCACCCAGGCGCCCCTCAAATATATTTTTCTTAATAATAATAGTTAGGATAGTTATTTAGAATTGTTCTCAGGACTAAAAATGATGTTTCTATCACTTTTATCTTGTTTCATACATCAGGAAACTAGGACTCAGGGGAATGAGGTCACCTGTTCAAGTTTCCCTAACAAATTAGACAACCATTTAGATAGTTAGAAAGTTATTTAGAATTTAGGATAGTTATTAGTATTGTGATTTTTGTTGTAGGTTCCTGGTATGTGTTTAAAGTGTAAGCAGGAGGCTCTTATGGTCATTCTCTCCCCTGTGAAAAGCAAACAATAGTACGATGACTGAGAGCATGGACTCTGGAGCCAGATGGACCAGATTTGTGCTTAGCTTGATATTTCTAGGACTGTCGTTTTGGACATCTTATTTTACATCTCCAAGCTTCTGTTTACATCTCCATAAAATATGGTATATTATTTAGTGTCGTGTAAAAAATTATCCCTTAACTTGGTGGTTTCAAACAACAAACGTCTAATATTTTTTGTGGTTTCAGGGAGGTAGGAATTCTGAAGCAGCTTAGTTGGGTGGTTCTGGCTCAAAGTCTCTAATGAGGCTACAACCAAGATGTAGACTGGGGCTATAGTCAGCTGAATGTTTTACTGGGGCTGGAGGATCCAATTCCAAGATGGCTGACTCACATGACTCCTGCTAGCTCCTGCATACCTGTGTGTGGGAATCACTGTGGAATCTTGGAGCTTGGCTATGGTAACAGTTGGTCTCATTGCTATGTTAAGAATTAAATAAAATACTGCACACAGACTGATCAAGCTAGTCCCTGATACATGACAAGGGTTCAATTAGTGGTTAAGTCTAAATAAGATCTTCATGCTTCTTCCATTATGAGAGCTTAAGTGCCTAATTATTATTAAGTATTGCCAATATTATTGTTATTACTCTCATCCATTTGCCAAAGACTTAAGCACTATAGTAACTGTGACAATTAGCAGATAATGCCTCCTTGTGGGAGATTAACCCACACCTCCAAACATAAGTACCCTTAGTAGAGAGAGGTACTTGGGAATTGTATACCCTACTCATTCATGCTAAAAGAGATCACTCTCTGAATCCTGCACATATATCAAGGTGCTTTCTTAATTTAATCCAGAAAGAAATACACTTTGCTATGTCCCTGCCAATGTATTCTGAGTCTTAACGAGAGAGAAAGAGAGAAACACAGAAAGAGAAACTTCTAATTACATTCTAGTCTTCCATTACTACTGTCAGGAGTAAAAATTATATTTCTATCATTTTTATCTTGTTACATAAATCAGTAAACTAGGACTCAGGGAAATGAGGTCACCTGTTCAAGTTTCCCTAACAAATTAGACGAAGGGCCAAAATTGAACCCGGGTCTTTGACATGCTGTGTTCACTGTGCTTTTCACTTTCTTATCTGTAATCTGGACCCTAATTAGAGTCTGGTTTAAGGAGGGTGCTCTGCTAGAGGGTGCACTTTGTCCTTTTTTCCTCACTACTTCAGTAAGGAAGGAGCGAGACAACCACATGGAAGTCACTAATAACAACTGCACCGAGTTTTATTGATAATGGTGACCCTTAGAAAGGTAAAAAGTGACTTACAATCATAGCAATAGTTTCCATCTGATAGGTAGGCTCAGCAGTGGTCCCATTCCCCAGAAAAAGAATGTGATTGGTGACAATTTGTATTTTGAAAGCTTAAAAGAAGAGCTATCCAATCCCCAGGGGAAGAAAAAGAAATCAGGGAGCAAATGTGGACAATAGTCATGGGTTCTAAAGGAGCAAATGATCCGTCTGCAACCATCTCCACCCACAGCTCTGGGGATGACTTGCAGTCTCGGACAGCTGTGTGTGTCCAAGCTGAAAGGGTGGATCGAGTTGATAGCACCCTGTGCTACCACCTTGACAGTAGCTCACTTAGAACACCGAAGTCTGTCACCACTTTTAGGCCTGACTCTCAAAAGGTTTTTATTCAACCACTGGTGTCCCACCCCTGTAGTCACTGTGAGCTAGACATTTATCGTCGCTTCTGTCCTTTGCGCTCACTCTAAAGGGTCAGTTTCTCTTCAGTCCTCAGCACCTCTTCCCATGATACATGAGGAACACAGGGGCTCAGAAGCTGATTTTGAAACCCAAGCAATGATTAATGCTTTGAAGATTCCCCTGCTTGAAATATAATTCTCAGTGATTAAGGAGTTCAGTTCCTCTAAAACGCCTAAGTGCTGCGCCTTTCCCTCCACTGGACTGTTTCCACAGGCACAGCTTTGTTCTGATTCTCTCTCTTTTCTAGATCCAGACATTGCATGGCCCCTTTCACCTGCAGAGGAATTAGCATTAGTGGAGGCAAGACGCGGCCTGAGTTTAAACTTCTTGGACTTTCTGAGAAGAGCAGGAGTGTGGTATCCGTGTGTATTGATCTTGTTGCAAAAAAACAACACAAAGCTGTTCTTAAATAACTTCAACCAAAGAATTTTTGTTTTTATGTTTACAGAAGCATCTGGCTGCCCATGACTTGAGCTGTGTTCTAAGTGGAAAAGAAGAGCCAAATCCCTCTCTTCTTGCTCCCAGAGGACTGCCTCACTTTGTCCTGGAAAATCCCAGGAGCCCAGGTGGGCTGCTGTGGTAATTGTTGAGCTGTGGTGCAATATATGGTCTTGTTTTATCTCTGCAAACACGGTCCCCAAAGCCACAATATAAACAGTGTGGAATTTCTCACCCTTGTCTGTAGTGAGTCTGTTAACAATCTCTGCACACTGAAGTGCATCTCTGTCCTCACCAAACAATTTCTTCCTTTTTAAGTGCTGAAGTGTGAAGAGGGACACCTTATTTCATTGCAAAATGAACAGCAAGTAAGCAGAGAAATGTGATTAAAATTCAATTGAATGCAGGTAGGAATTAAGCCATCCCACACCATCAGTCTATAGCCTGCCCTAAAGAGGGGGAAAGGAAAAGAAACAAAACAAAACCAAACCTCACTGCAGCTCAGCTGGAAAACTGTTGGGACATGTTACTAACTGAATCTCTTGTTATCCTCCCTGCCCTGGATAACACAAAGTGTAGTACAATGTACTGTGATGCTCTGGGTGGGGCTGGGGGTTAACAGTTGTCATTTTCCTGTCACCGTGATTGTTTGTCGGTTTTTTAATACATTCTTAAGCTCAAAAGCCTAAAATGACTACTTCATTTACCTTCTGAGCCTTATGGAGCCAAATATCAAAGATGATCCAACCAGCTTTAAACAAAGCAAGACAAAACAAAAAACCTACAGTGTTCTACCTACAGTTTCCATAGTAATTCCAGGTCCTGAACAAGATCGTATAACAAAAAGAAATGTACCTCAGCTGCAATAGGCCCTAAGGATTCAACAGGTATTAAAAATATCTCTGCTGAAATGGACCAGAAAATTATATTTCATAGACAGATAGGAGGCAGTTGCTAACTGGTCTAGGCCAAGGTCAGCAGAGTCAGCACATCTGTGTCTGAATTTAGTCTAGACTATTTATCAGCTGTAGAGCTAACACTGGGCAACTTATTTTTTTGAATAATAATTTTTTATTATGTTATGTTAGTCACCATACAGTACATCCTTAGTTTTTGATATAGTGTTCCATTATTCAATATTTGCGTATAACACCCAGTGCTCCATGCAATATGTGCCCTCCTTACTACCCATCACCAGCCTATCCTAATCCCCCACCCCCCTCCCCTCTGAAGCCCTCAGTTTGTTTCCTAGAATCCATAGTTAAACATCTCCAAGGTGCAGTTTCCTCATCTGTAGATGCCGTTGAAAAGCAGAGGACTGAAAGTGCTGCTGTAACGATTATGTGACAATGTATATCAAATCTTAGTACACTGCCTAGCACGTAGTACATGCTTAATAAATGCAAATAAGAATTTTTGCAGGGGGAAAAAAACACACCCAAAACAAACAAAAAGAATTCTTGCAGAAATAAGTGTGTACAAAGGTTAAGTGACATATCCAAAGTTACACAGCTGAGGAGTTGGGAGGATTAGCACTAGAAACCACATCTCTTAATTCCTAGACTATGATCATTTCCTATTTCTCTGTACAGATGGACGCTGGGCACGAACTGGGTCTTTCTAGACCACTGGTTTCCCAAAACAAAACTATCTAAGACTAGATAGACAGACAGACAGACAGACAGATAGATAGATAATTTGGGCTTGAGTTCAGAGATACCAGATGAGAATGTACTTTTTTCAAAAGAGTTCCCTACTGATTCTCATGAAACCTCTCTATTACTATTGATTGGGAAGAGTGACAGGGGCCTCCCAGGTGAGGAAGAACAGTATGAGAAGGGTGCAGATGTAAGAAAGTGGAATGGCAGTTAGAGGAACTGCAAGAACACGTGGCTTGGGACACAGGGCACCTGCCTAGAATCTCTGGAAACTGTGACTAAATGGTCAAGTGGAGCCACACAAGAGAGCCAAAATCTTCTAGGTATTATGATATCCAAAAGAACTGTATGGTCCTAAGAATAAGAGAAAATGCACCGCTCTACCTGGTGCCTAGTCTCTTGAGTTGGATGGACAGACCAATCAAAAGAATAGCAGAGAAATGCTAAAACCAATGACGTGATCGGTTTGGGTAGGCTCCAAACTTATCTGTCAAAAAGTACCAGGTAGGGTATAACCTGAATTGAGACACACAGACTACATGTCCATTCTCCCTTTTGACTTACAGAGTCTTGATGGAGCAATTTTCATAGTGTTTGGTCTTGCTCATCTAAGGTTGCCCGCAGAACTCACTTAGTAAACTAAGCTGAATTCAACGATCATTTTGCTACCTTGAGTAATTTCCAAAAAGCATGGGATAAGATTATAGTTTCCTTAGAGGTCAAACTTATTTCAACTCTTGGGAGATTTTGAAATAAATACAGAAATGTTTATAAGACCCAAAGTAGTAATATTTTTGAGTAAAAGAGTCTGTGCATTTGGAATTTTATATGATTTGGTATTTTACATAATGTAAAATTTTAAAGAATTTGTCACTATTAAGTTAGCCTTATAATATGTGCAATTGAGCAGTTGATATAGAGTTGGGATTTCAAGTTGAAATCTTACTATATTTTTATGTGGCAGTAGAACACTTAAGCTAATTTAAAGTTCACCACAATTACACATTTAATTTGTTAGAGCATAAGGATAGTCTAAGTACACAGGAAACAGATGACTGAGGAACCTCAGGGGCTCTTCCCACATTGACCTGGGATAAGCCACATCAGAGTAAACCCACTGGGCTCCTCGATTAGGAGTAGGAGCATGGTGTTCAGCTTTTTGTGGCTGTGCTAGGTCACAACAAGGGGTCCCAGAAGTAGATGGGAGTCTGGCTGGGGCCCCTGTTGAGGATTCTCTGTAATGGAATCACGAAGACACTGCAGTAGACATTGTAGAGTAGTTGTCCTGGCTTGTGCAAAATGAAACAAATAGCTAGCCTTTATGAAAACTTACTGTGAACCAGAGAGAAGGCTTTCTTTATCTGGTACTATTTCATTTAATCTTTAGTGTAACCCTGTTCAGCAGGTATGAATGTTGTCTCCACTTTGCAGACAAAATATAAAGATGAAGTCACAAATGTCTGTATAGGGATTTATAATTTGCAATTTATTTCTTATAATGCTTTTTTGAATCTCATGAAAATCCTAAAATAAGGTGAGTTTTCTTCCCAGTCTACAAGAGAAAACTAAGGCACAACAAATGGTGCTGGGAAAACTGGACAGCTACGTGCAAAAGAATGAAACTGGACCATGTTCTTACACCACACACAAAAATAAACTCCAAATGGATGAAAGACCAAAATGAGAGCCCTGAAAACATAAAAATCCTGGAAGAGAACACAGGCAGTAATTTCTGTAATACTGGCCATAGCAACATTTTTCTAGCTATGTCTCCTGAGGCAAGAGAAATAGAAGCAAAAATAAACTATTGGGACTACACCAAAATAAAAAGCTTCTTTTTTTTGAAAGAGAGAGTGAGTGAGTGTGTGTGTGTGTGTGTGTGTGTGTGTGCGCACACACGTGCATGGTTGGGGGAAATGCATATGGAGAGGAAGAGAGAGAATATTAAACAGGCTCCATGCCCAGCACAGAGCCTGATGCAGGGCTCAGTCTCACAACCCTGAGATCATGACATGAGCTGAAATCGAGAGTTAGATGCTTAACTGAGCTACCCAGGTACCCGAACATAAAAATCTTCTGCACAGCAAAGCAAAAAATCAGCAAAACTAAAAGGCAATCTACTGAATGGAAAACATATTTGCAAATGACTTATCTGATAAAGGATTATAAAGAAGGGATACAACTCAACACCCTAAGTACAAGTAATCCAATTAAAAATGGTCGGGGGACACGAACAGACATTTCTCCAAAGAACACATTCAGATGGTCAACAAACGCATAAAAAGATGCTCAACATCACTTATCAGGGAAATACAAATCAAAACTACAATGAGATATCACCTCACACCTGTCAGAATGGCTAAAATCAAAACTACAAGAAACAACAAGTTTTGGCAAGGATGCAGAGAAAAGAACACTCATACACTTGGTGGGAATGCAAACTGGTGTATCCACTGTAGAAAACAGTATGGAGGTTCCTCAAAAAATTAAAAAAAAAAAACAAAAAACTACCCTATGATCCAGCAATTGCACTCCTAGATATTTGCTCAAAGAATACAAAAACACTAATTCAAAGGGCTACATGCACCCAGGGTTTATAGCAGCATTATTCACAATAGCCAAACTATGGAAGCAGCCCAAGTGTCCATCAATAGATGAATGGATAAAAAAATATGGGGTGTGTGTGTGTGTGGGGTGTGTGTGTGTGTCTAATGGAATATTATCCAGCCACAAAAACAATGAAATCTGTCATTTGCAAAGACATGGATGTAGCTAGAGGATATAATGCTAAGAGAAATAAGTCAGAGAAAGACAAATGCCATATAATTTCACTCATATGTGGAATTTAAAAAACAAAACAAATGAGCAAAGGAAAAAGAGAGAGACAGACAGACAGACAAACCAAGAAACGGGCTCTTAACTACAGAGAAGGAACTGATAGTTACCAGAGGGGAGGTGGGTGGGGGGATGGGTGAAAGAGGTAAAGGAGATTAAGAGTACACTTATCGTGATGAGCACTGAGTAATGCATAGAATTGCTGAATCACTATACATCTGAAACTAATACAACACTGTGTGCTAACTATACTGGAATTAAAATAAAAAACTTAATTAAACAATTTTATTTTATTTTTTATGATAATTTTTTATTATGTTATGTTAGTCACCATACAGTACATCCTTAGTTTTGGATGTAGTGTTCCATGATTCATTATTTGCGTATAACACCCAGTGCTCCACGCAATATGTGCCCTCCTTAATACCCATCGCCAGCCTATCCCATTCCCCCAACCCCTCCCCTCTGAAGCCCTCAGTTTGTTCCCCAGAGTCCACAGTCTCTCATGTTTCATTACCCCTTCTGTTTACCCCCCCTTCTTTCTTCCCTTCCTTTTCCTACTGATCTTCCTGCTATTTCTATGTTCCATAAATGAGTGAAACCATATGATAATTGTCTTTCTCTGCTTGACTTATTTCACGAAACAATTTTAAAAAGAAAAAAATGCAGAGTCATAGGCCTCACCCAGAGCTACAGATTTTGAACTTCTGGATTCTGGAGAAGGGGTGTAGGAATCTATGTACTTGAGCTGTCCAAGTGCTTCCTAGTCATGCTACTTGAGAATGGTGAGCTACACTGCAGCCTGTGTCAGAGCGTCACAGAGGAGAAGTGCAAGCCTTCTGCCCCAGTGGCCCTGGCACAAGAGTCAGTACACGGAGAAGTATCTGGAGGTGTCTACTGCAAAGCATCCTAGCCCATAACCAGGTAGCGTTTGTATACACCTTCAGAAGGCAGACTGGCAAAGCGCAAAACTTGCCTCGGAACCAGAGGAACATTTTAAAAATATTACTACATTTTTTATGAAAACATAACACACATGATGGTAAAAACAAAATTCGAAGTGCACAAAATATCTATGAGACTCTCCCACTTATTTTTCCTAGAAACAGCCAATGTTTTGTATTTCTCGGTTATTCTGTCCAGAAATCTATGCAAACATGTATACATATTGTTATTCTTCCCTGCTTTAACAAAATAAATGATATCATATTCTCTTCTGTGACATCTTTTCTCTAAAAATTGTTGCCATTGACACATATAGAGGCTCTTTGTTCTTTCTAATGGTTGTTCTACTGAACTCACCTCTCTTATTTTAATTTACCTACTGCTGACCATAGAGGTTGCTCCTGACTTTTTGCTATTACAAGCAATGCTGCAAAAGATACGCTTATTCTTTGATACGCATGTGAATGTGTCTGTGGGATAAATGTCTGCATGCAGCACTTGCCATCATGTTTGTCTCAGTCCCCTCATCTGATGATTTCCAGGGGCCATCAAAACTCTGTGGACTGTAGCTCTCTTCATACAGCATCCTGTTTCAGCAACATTAGAAAATGTAAACCTTTGTTGATAAAGAAAACATCTCACTAAATGCATGCCAGCTCCTGCAGTGTGTCACGGAGACCACACAAGACACATCAGGACAGAGAGGTATTTATGAAGTTAGGGGAGGTAAAGGATGAGTGTAAAATATCCCCAGCCACGGATGAGAAGCATTTACATCCCTTCTTTTTCCATGTTGCAATTGCTACTTAGTTTATAAAACCATAAGTGGAAAAAAAAGCATTAATTTTCTTCTTCCTTGTGTTGTTAAACTCCAGGTGTTTCTGAGACTGCTGCGTTTCCTCAAGTTAGCTTATGGCAAACAAAGTATAACCGGGTGGTTTCTGTTTGCAGGGGCCTTTTAAAAACTAAACCTTTGTGCTTTTGTCCGAGACGTGAGCTCACTCAGAGCATTCAACAGGATATACATATTGACATGCGTATATGCCGTCACACACACGGCTACTGAGATTGTGTGAGAAAATTCCACTACAAGAGGGTTATGGACAAGTTTTTCTTTGCTTCTTGGAAGATGGAAGACTCCCTGACAAGAATTTTATTTTCATTGTAGTGGGCTGTCAGCGTGACCATTTATCATAGCCTGAATTAATAAGGAAAGAACAGAAGAAAGATGGCTTGCTGCCAAACAGCTTGGGGATGCTCGGGGCTGCACAGATCAATCAGCTGGACACCCGGGCTATTGTCTGCTCATCAATTCATTTTCATTGAGTTTCAGAACAGATAACACCAGGCCTTTTTCTGAGGCATGATCCTAAACTGACCGCCTATGCTTGTTTTCCATTCTAACCTTTTATTCCCATAGGACACTCATCAAGGTGGCATATTATGTTTAGATTAAGCTCCTTCTCTGGAAATCGACTAGTGGCAGAGCACTCCTTTCCACAGCCCAAACACACAAAAGTCTTAACACTCTTTTGAAACTAATAGGCAAAAGAGATTCACATCAAGCACCTCTGAGATGCAAAGGGAATCCTTTGTACACATGTGACAGCATAATAAATTAAACAATACAATGCTTTCTACGGTACTGGAAGACACATAAGCCACAGAGGAAAACTACAATATAGAATTGTAGAGGGCTGGGGTAGTGGACATTCTGTTTTCTTTTGCCCAGGATGCATTCCCCTTCTACCAAAAATGGTGTTCTGCCTTTTTCTCAGCAAAGCATGACCTCTGCCAGTTTCAGATCTTCTGCTTCTGATTGGGCTTCACACTTATTTTTAGAGTGTTGGACGATTTGACTTAGGTATGGCTCTCCTTCCCCAGGTCATGGCGACTGGTTCATGAATGGACATGTGACCCAACAGAGCCAGTGAGACATAAAGACAGTTTCAAGGATTTTGGGGTTTCTTTTCCTTTCCCTTTTCTCCTCTTTTTTTTTCTCTTTTGCGGCTTCAAGATACTAACTACATAAATTGTGAGTCTCCTAAAGCCACTATGGTTGAGAACTTCTGCCAACATTTCATTCTGCAGATGAATGAAATGAGAGAGAGACTGAAACCAGTCCTGATGTGATTATTTGAGCAGTTGCATGAAGCCCCTCCTCAAGCTGGTATGCCTCTGGATTAAGTGAACAAATGTTGCCAATTTTTAAAAAGTCAGTTTGAATTGAGATTCTATTCTATTCTATTCTATTCTATTCTATTCTATTCTATTATTATATTAAAAGGAATCTTAACTAATACAGGCAAAATTTTATTGATTGGGTTATTGAATTTAGAACTGTGAATTCTAAAACTGAAATGTCCCCAAACTTTCTTTTTGTACAGAACCTAATGAATTTTTCACCTGGAAATCAGAAAACATGAAAATATCATATAATTGGATTCCTCCCATGAAATTAGTTCTACCCTATGATATAAGAAGTGAAGAATAGAGCCTTTGACTTCTGAAAATTGTTGGCAGGGCAATATGGACCAAGTTTTTTTGATGATGATAACTATTAAAGCTACAGAAAAATAAAATAAAGGTATTGGGATTCTAATTAAGGAAGGAAGATTTATTGGGCCAAAACTTAAGAGAAGGTGATACTTGCGAGATGTAGTATAAAGAATTTGCTATTCTAATGGAGGAATCTAAGAGTCTGAGCAGTACTTCTAGAAAGTTATAGGGAGGGACAAAAGTCCAGGCTTGCTAAGGGGGGAATCATGATAAGTTCCCTGAAATTTGTGTTGAGGCCCTAAATGTCTGTATTGTAGGAGGAAGAGTAAATTGGGGGAAAAATGCTTTTCACGTAGGCTGATCTCAGCTAAGAGATACATGGATAATCTAGAAAAATAATCACTTCTGAAACTGAATTAAAGTAATCCCAGATTAGTAGAGCCCCACCACCTGTGGCAGAAACAAAGAGAAATCTCCTATGGAGGAAGATATCATCATCACAGACCACAAATTATTGCTATAATTCTTAGAAACAATGGCTGGCACACAAGCACAGATAACAAGACACACAAGGAAATTAAATGGCATGAAAGAGCTAAACTGGGGGGGAGAGGGGAAAGCAAAAAAGAAAAAGAGAAAGTTATCCACAGAGTCTTCGGATATTAGAGCTAGACTTTAAAACAATTATGTTTACTATTTCAAGGAGCTAAAAGATAAAATATATTGACAAATAATGAGATACTATATAAGTGACAGAGATGATCTCAAAAAGACCAAAGAGAAATTCTAGAATGGAAAAACTGAACCACTGAAATTAATAACTCAGTGGAAAGATTTAACAGATTAGACCCAGTTGAAAATGGAATTAGTGTCTTCTGAGGAAAATAATTTCTTAATTTAAATGTAGTACAATTCACCAACATTTTCTCTTTGGTTAGTGCTTTTTGTGTCCTTATTTAAAAATGGTGCCTTTCTGTCAAGTCATGAAGATAGTCATCTAAATTATCTTCTAAAATCTTTATTGTTTTACCTTTCATATTTATATTAGCAATCCACAATAACTCTTTTGTGTGTGTGTATGGTATGGGGTAGAGGTCAAGAGTTTTTTTTTTCTCCCACATTGTATCCAGGTATCCTAGCACTACTTGAAAATATCATTTTTCCCCATTACTCTGCAGAGCAATTAGAAGATAATTCAGATCACTATCTTCATGATTTCATAGAAGAGGACTTCCATGGAGCGGTAGAGGATATTTTAAAAATATAAAACTGAGTGGTGGCTCAGTCAGTTAAGTATCTGAACCTTGATTTTGGCTCAGGTCATGATCTTAGGGTCATGAGATTGAGTCCCCATTGGGCTCTGTGCTCAAAGGGGAATCTGCTTGAGATTCTCTCTCTCCCTCTGCCCATCTCCCCACCACATGCTCTCTCTCTCTCTCAAATAAATAGATCTTTAAAATATCTATCTATCTATCTATCTAATCTGAAAAAGGAATAATATACAAAATAATGAGTCGCAATCATACAATAGACAACCCAATTTAAAAACTGTGCGTGATACTTGAAGAGGAAATTGACAAAAGAGGATATCCAAATGACCTTGAATCTATGAAATGCTACTCAGCCTCATTTATAATAATAAAAAACCACAGTGAGCTACTATTACACGATTTATCAGAGTGGCTAAAATTTAAAAAAATTACCAATTGATGTATAGCAAGAGACATGCTTACATACTGCTGGTAGAAATATAAAATTGGTACTACCACTGTGGAAAGAGTTTGGTGATATCTACCGAAGTTGAGCATATGCATATCTATAGACCCAGTAATTCTATTTCTAAACATATACTCAACAGAAATTCATGAATGTAACAAGTGACAGAAACAAGGATATTCACAGCAACATATTTTTGTTAGTCTTTAACTGTAAATAGCCCATTAACAGTAGAATAGTCAAATATGTGGTGATATAGATCTACAATGAATATATAGCCAAAACAATGAACAAATTAGAGGACCAAAAGTGAGATGAATCTCATAGTTATGTTCAAAAGCAGCCAGACAAAAATATTATATACTGTATGATTCCATTTATATGACATTCAAAAACAGGTAGACCTAATCTACACTGTTCAGTTGATGCAATCTTACATGGTAAAACTACTAAGATAATTACATAAATGTCAGGATAGTGATTACTTTTGGGGAGAGCAAGAAGGGGAAAGCAAAGGGCTTCTGGAATAGTGGCAATGTTCCATTTCTTTCTTTCTTTCTTTTTTTTTTTTGAAGGTTTCAAATGTACTTTATTTCTTCAATCATGCCATGTTTTAATGGGTACACAGTGCTTTTACTTGGCATCAAGTAGGAGTAGGTTTTGAAATAATTCAGTTTTATACCAGCTGGGATGGTTTCTGATTTCTCCATTCCTTGGACTGACTCTGCCAACAGGGATAGGTTCCATTCTATTTCAATTGTGCTGCTGTATATGCCCACACAACAACACAGAAATGGCTTGACTAGTTTATACGGCATTACCATATTTGTCAGAGAAATCAGGTGTCTGTTTCTGGTGGCTCTACCTTGCCATTGTTTGCTGAATGCTTTGACCTCAGAGACAACTTAGAACATTTTTGGCCATGGGAAACATTGGGAAGCTAAAGACAGAATGGTGTCAACTGCAGCTGTTTGGTTCACTACAACTTTGTGCCATGTCCCCTTGCAAAGAAGCAACTGATTCATTTCTTGATATAGGTAGCAGATAAATGAGTTTTTCCTTTATAATAATTTATTAATCTTTATTTTTTTAAAGATTTTATTTATTTATTATTAGAGAGAGAGACAGCCAGAGAGACAGGGAACACAAGCAGGGGGAGAGGAAGAAGCAGGCTCCCAGCAGAGGGGCCTGATGTGGGGCTCCATCCCAGAACGCTGGGATCACGCCCTGAGCCGAAGGCAGACGCTTAACGACTGAGCCACCCAGGCGCCCCAATCTTAATTATTTTTATGTATTCTCAATATATATGTTATATCTCACAGTTAAATACATTTAAAAATGTTAGCAAATGTCAACTGATCTATGCAACCTAATGCTATAAGTGCATACCCTGCAGCACCCCAGGGAGAAATCTCTGGAGTCAGAAGCCTGGGTTTAAATTCCAGGTCTTTGCTAAGAGATGTGTGGACACAGGGGAATAATTTAATATTTTTTTATAGTCCCCAACATGGGGCTCAAATTCATGACCCTGAGACTATGACCTGAACTGAGATCAAGAGTCGGATGCCTAACCAGCTGAGCCACCCAGCCACCCCAAATTTAACATTTTTAATTCTTTATTTCTTAATGTGTTAACAGGATGAAATTAAATAAGCCATGCAAAACACTTAGCAATTGCCTGGTACATCAGGTAAGTTCAATTTTTAGTTATTCACCTAGAAAAATGTTCCCAATATGAGCCAAATTCATACCTGGGCAGGATTGGTTTTATTTCACATTCTCCAACTAGCTCTTGGCTCTTTAATACTGTTGTTTAACATGGTTAGTGATAGAAATGGAGATAATCACAGTCACGTCATGTGAAAGTTGTGGGTGCTTTACAGTTTTGCAGTCACTGCCCAACAGATGGACTCCTAGATCACTCAGTTCTGATAGCCAATAGGGCTGGCATTCCACAGTATTATGAGAAACAAAGAAAAAGACATTAATAGGCACAGGAGCACCCCTCTGTGGCTATACACACAGGTCCAACACAGAGGGGCAGACAAAAGTGCATCTCTGAGTATCTTCCCTAACTGCATACTTTTCCAGCTGCTGCCTGAGGATCCAGCTTCCAACCAGTGTACATCTAAGTTCTGAATGTGACTGTCCCCTTTGAGACAAAGACAGATTTCAGCATACCCTCAAATACTAGGAATCATTAAAAACAAAGAGAGTGGCTTGGAAAATCAGAAAGGTTTGAGAGACAACCAAGAACTCAGGCTGGGCTGATAGATAAGTTTCATATCCTACATGAGAACACTCTGTCAAGACTGGGAGAAGTGACTGTTCTATCTAATGCATAGAAATCAACCCAGAGAAGTCAAGAAAAAAGAAGAAACAGAAAAATTGTTCTCCCAAAAAGGAACAAGAGAAAATTCCAAAAAAAACCACAAAAAACCTTAATGAAATGGAAATAAGTGATTTGCCTGACAAAGAGTTCAAAACAATGGTCATAAAGATGCTTAGTGAGATCAGAACAATACATGAACAAACTGAGAATTTCAACAAAGAGGTAGAAAATATAAAGTACAAATCAAAAATCGTAGAAATGAATAATAACCGAGCTAAAAAAATTCAGTAGAAGGGTTCAACATTAGACTATATCAAGTGGAAGAAAGGCTTAAACTAAAAAACACAGCTGTAGAATTCATCCAATTAGAGAAGCAAAAAGAAAAAGAATGGACAAGAGAGAAGACAGCTTAAGGGACTATGGGACACCATAAAGCTGACCAACATTTGCATCAGAAAGAGAACAGAGAGCATAAGGGGAAAAAAGCATTCTCAAAGAAATAATGGCTAAAAATGTCCTTAACCTTGAGAAAGACATTCAGATCCATGAATCCTTGACGGTTCCAAATAAGATGACTCCACTGAAGCATAGTGTAATTAAATTGTCAAAAGTTATGGCCAGGGAGAAAATCTTAAAAGTAGTAAGGAAAAAGGAACTTGTTATATACAGGGGAATCCCTATAAGACCAATCAGTTTTTCAGCAGAAACATTGCGGGCCAGAGAGAGTAGCATGAGCACTTGGGGGTGGCACCAAGTGCTGGAAGAAAAATACTGACAACCAAGAATCTTCTACCAAGTAAAGTTGTCCTTTAGAATTGAAGGAGAGACAGAGTTTTCTAGAATAACAAAAGCTAAAAGTGTTCATTACCAATGGACCGGCATTACAAGAAATGTCAAAGGGAATTCTTCAAGTTGAAATAAAAGGGTATTAGTAAGTAAGAGGAAAACAAATAGAAGTATAAATCTCACTGGTAAAGATAATAGATAATTAAATTGACAATATTTTAATGTCATAATCTTGGTAGGTAAATCACTTATAAAGCTGTATGAAGGTGAAAGGAAGGTGAAAAGACAAAAGTATTAAAAAGATTTATAACTATAGGGGTGCCTGGGTGGCTCAGTTGGTTTAACGTTTGCCTTCAGCTCAGGTCATGATCCTAGCATCCTGGGATCGAGCCCAGCATCGGGTTCCCTGCTTGGTGGGGAGTCTGCTTCTCCCTTTCCCTCTGCCTCTCTCCCTGTTCATTCTCTCTCACTCTCTCTCTCAAATAAATAAAATCTTAAAAAAAAAAAAAAGATCTATAACTATAGTAAGTTGTTAGTGGAAGTGCAAGGTAAAAGATATACATTGAGACATCAAAACCTAAAATGTGTGGGGGGCAGTAAAAATGTAGAACTTTAATATGCATTCAAAGTTAAGCTGTTATCAGCTTAAAATAAACTATTATAAATATAGAATATTTTATGCAAGCCTCATGGTAATGATAAAGCAAAAACCTATATTGGATGTCCAAAAGATAAAGAGAAAGCAATCTAAGTAGTATATCATTACAGAAAATCACCAAATCAAAAAGCAAGAGACAAGGGAAGAAGAAGGGAACTATATGACAGTCAGAAACAATGAACAAAATGACAATGGTAAGTTCATACCTATCAATATTTATTGATATTATTTTAAAGGTAAAGAGATAATGCTAAGTGAAATAAGTCAAGGAGAGAAAGACAATTATCATATGATTTCTCTCATCTATGAAACATAAGAACTAGGAAGACTGGTAGGGGAAGAAAGGGATAAAGAAAGGGGGGGTAATCAGAAGGGGGAATGAAACATGAGAGACTATGGACTATGAGAAACAAACTGAGGGCTTCAGAGGGGAGAGGGGTGGGGGAATGGGATAGACTGGTGATGGGTAGTAAGGAGGGCACGTATTTCATGGTGCACTGGGTGTTATACGCAACTAATGAATCATCGAACTTTACATCAGAAACTGGGGATGTACTGTATGGTGACTAACATAATATAATAAAAAAAACGTTAAAAAAAATAAAGGGACTAAATTCACTAATCAAAAGGCATAGAATGGATACAAAGAAATGACCCAAAATAAACTCATTCCATCCAAAAGCAGAATAAACATACTTTTCAAGTGCACATGGAACATTCTCCAGGAAAGATCATACGTTAGGTCACAAAACAAACCTTAATAAATTTAAGAAGATTGAAATCACATCAGGCATCTTTTCTGATTGCAATGGCATGAAACTAAAAATCAATTATGAGAATAAACCTGAAATATTCACAAATATGTGGAGATTGAACAATATACCAGTGAACAACCGATAGGCCAAAAGAGAAAGCAAAAGAGAAATTAAAAAATATATCAGGATAAGTGAAATTGGAAATACAACATACCAAACCTTATGGGATGCAGAAAAACAGTTCCCAGAGGAAATTTACAGCAAAAAATGCTTATATTAAGAAAAAAGGCTGTTTCCATAATTTGGCTATTATAGATATTATTGCTATAAACACTGGGATGCATGTATCCCTTTGAATTAGTATGTTTATATTCTTTAGGTAAATACATAGCAGTGCAATTGCAAGATTGTAGGATCAGTTCTATTTTTAACTTTTTGAGGAATCTCCATACTGCTTGGCCCAAGAGTCCATTGACTGATGAATGGATAAAAAATAAGTGGTATATATATATATATACAAGAGAAGATCACTCAGTCATAGAAAAGAATGAAATCTTGTCATTTGCAATGAAATAGATGGAGCTAGAGAGTGTTATATGAGCGAAGTAAGTCAGTCAAAAACCAATGCCATATGATATCACTCATATGTGGAATTTAAAAAAACAAAACATGGACAAAGGGGAAAAATGAGAGCAAGAGAGGCAAACCAAGAAACAGACTCTTAACTACAGTGAACAAACTGATGGTTACCAGTGGGGAGGCTGGCAGCGGGGGGTGGGGGGGATGGGTCAAACAGGTGATGGAGACTAAGGAGTGCACTTGTAATGAGCACCAGGTGTTGTATGGAAGTGCTGAATCACTGTATACAAGTGAAACTAATATTACACTGGTATGTTAACTAAATGAAATTTAAATAAAAGTTTTTAAAAAGTGAAAAAGGAAGATCTCAAATGAACAACCTAACTTTACACTTCCAGGAACTAAAAAAGAATAAAGTAAACAAAGTGAGTAGATGGAAAGAAACAAAAAAAAAATCAGAGCAGAAATAAATGAATTTGAAATTAAAAAGACAATAGAAAAGATCCATAAAACTAAGAGCTAATTTCTTGGAAAGATAAACAAAACAGACAAACTGTTAGCTACATTTCCTGAGAAAAAGAAAGAAAAATCAAATGAAATTAAAAATGAAAGAAGAGACATTACAAGTGACACCACATAAATGCAAGGGTCATATAGGACCAGTATAAATATACAAACTACCAAGATGAAATCATGAATAGAAAATATGAACAGATCAATTACCTGTAAGGAGATTGAAACAGTAATCAAAAACCTTCCAACAAAGAAAAGCCCGGGACCACATGACCTCACTGGTGTATTCCGACATTTAAAAAAAAATTAATAACAATCCTTCTCAAGCTTTTCCAAAAAATTAGAAGAGCAAATACTTCCAAAGTCATTTACTAAGAGAGAATTAACCTGATACTGTATATCAATTCCTATGCCTATCGCAAAAAAATAAATACACAAATAAAACTAGGATATTAAAGAGATATTTGCACTCTATGGTCATTGCATCATTATTCACAATAGCCAAGATATGGAAACAAAGTGTCTGTCAATAAACCAATAGATAAACATGTGATATGTACAGCACCCTTCCACAATAGAATATTGTTCGGCCATGAGAAAGGAAATCCTGCCATTCGTGCCAACATGGATGAAACTTGAATGTAGTACACTAAGTGAAAGAAGTCAGATAAAGACAAATACTGCATAGTCTCACTTACAAATGGAATCTGAAAAAAAAAAAGTCAAACTCAGAAAGAAAAAGTGGAAAAGTAGTTGTTAGCCTGGTGGGGGCAAGTAAGGAGAGGTTGGTAAAATGGCATAAACATGCAACTATAAGACAAAGTCTGAGAATCTAATGTATAAGATGGTGACTGTAACTGATAACACTGCATCGCATAGTTGAAATCTGCTAGGAGAGAACTTCTATGTTCTCACACACACGTAAAAAGATAAATACGTGAGGTGATGGAGGTGTTAGATTGGAGAATCCTTTTCAAGGTATATACACATGTATCAAATGTGTACTTTAAACATCTTACAATTCTATTAATCACTTGTATCTCCATAAAGGTGAAAAATTTTAATGTCAGATGGTACTATACTATTCTTCATGAGATAGTAATTGCTACATGTCTTACTATTAAATTGTTGTTCTGGGTACAATGTATTGACCAAGGTGCCTTTGCTAACTTTTAAAAGCAAAGAAGTTCTGTAACTCTCATGGAGTGTATTAGCTAGACTTAAAAGCAGCTTAGAAACTTATCCTTGACCTGAGAAAAAAATATTTATCTTCTTAAACTGGAGTAAGCAGAATCCTTATATGGGAGTGTACTGTGGGTACAGCATGCAGGACTACAGGCTTATTTCATGGCAAACAATTTAGGTTCTTGGTTTATGGTTGTTTTTTTTTTTAATTTAAGCAACCACAGATACATGGTAGAGTGGACGTAAAGTTCATGACTTTTTAAAATAAAATAGATGCTGTCAAAGACATTTCAGATTTATGCTAGCCCACCATAAGCTAAGTCTTCAGAACTGTGAGGGACAATCAATCCTTTGCACTTTTTTGTTCTTACAGGTTATTTGGTGAATAAGTTTGAGATGCAGCAGGTAAATGATAGAAAGAAACAATCCCAAACGGTACAGATGAAATCAGAAAAACAGGAAGGTTCTCCTTCATGAGCTCAATATTGCAGTTCTCCTGTTGTGCTGATCATTTGCTTCCCGATGTTGCAATACAGGGAATAGTGTTGGCCTGTTGGGGGATGGCTCCCAGTCAGCTGCTCTGGCCATTTGGAACAATACCCAAGCTACAAAGTAGCAGCTTCTCAGTAATGGGAAGGCAAGATGGGTAATGCTCCCCTGGGTTCAACTTAACTTCTGGGTAATGGTTTATCTGTTAGCCCTGCATGCACCCTTTTACAGAGCACAATCATGATGAGCTAATAGTTTTAAGAATGCAAATCTTGCCTTCTAGCTTGATCAGGAGCTCCTTGAAAGCTCAAAAGTTTTGTATTTGCCATATGGTCTACAACAGTGTTCAGAATAAAGAATTTTTTAACCCTCTAACCAGATAGGCTAGACCCATTCTATTTTCCAAAAGTATTTACGGTGGCTTCAGGCAATATAGACATTTAATAATTACAATTAATTTAAACCTGTCTCTGCTTTTAGATTACAAGATGTCACCTATGTCTTTTTCTGTACAAATTCTTACTAAGTCCTCAAAACTTAGATCAGTGGATAAGCATACATTCTAAAGAGAGATGTTTGATAATTTTCTGTGAGAAATTAACAAAAGGTAACAAAGCCAATCTAGTGACTATCTCCCCCACCTAAGCTTGGGGGAAAAAAAAGGCTAGAGACTGATGGAAGAGGTTTTTTGAGATAAATTCATGTGAGGAGAGAAAAGATGGAGGGAGTTACTTGCTACCTTTCCCCTTTCTTAGTATGTAAAGCATCTGTGAGAAGGGCATCTTATTTGTTGACTAGGCCTGCCCATTGTGTCTTGTAGAAGGAAGAGGGGTCAGCAGGTGTACTCCACAGTTTGGTGGGGCAGACAAAAGTGAATTTTGAGAACCAAGTGAACTCAAACATGCTGAGAAAATGTCAGTATCTGCCTGCCTAATTGTGGGGACCTCAGAGGATGGAAACTGTGGATATACCATTCGAGAGGGTGTTCTAAAGGTCAGCTGGAGGATCTATCAATTGGGTCAGAAGTGCCCTTTGGGATCTCCAAAGAACACACTCAGGAATCCCACAAAAGAGCCAGAATTTGGTGACTGCCAAGACAGAATTTGACAAGTGAGAGAGAACTATAGACACAATAAGCCGAGTGGACAAGCCTTTGTTTCTTTTCCTTTCATCCTTCTTTCACTCTTTGTCTTCTCCTTTCCCCTTTCCAAATACCCTGTTAAACCAATCTTAGAAGATTCAGAGGCTTAGAAAAGAGAGTTGAGGAGCAAAGAAGGAACATGAAAGAACAGACAGACCCCTTTTTCTTCCAACTTTGCTCTGGGTATTGGGGGAAGGGGAGAATCTTTAATTGTCTGAGAGATTGACGTTTTGATGTAGACTGGACCAGGCTTTTTAACTTCTCTGTGTGAGAAAACCATGGGGTCAACGAGTGGGGAAGAAAGATCCAATTACTGAAGACAATAATTGAGAAGTTCAAGATGTTTCCTGATTAAATCCTACTACATTGAACTGATTCAACAAAAGAGTTATAGTTAATGGCTCTAAAATGATACAGTCCTTTGATGAATCATCAATTAAATGTCCAGAGAAATATATTTAGCTCCTCTTAAACCCTAAAATCAGAACAGCAGACCTTCTTAAAATGAGGGAGCAAAGACTCATATACTTTATAGAGAACAAACAACAGCTTTCAGTTTGACAAGAGCATTTTAAGTGCAAGAAAAGATCTTTCTCCTCTGTTATTAGAAAACACACAGAGTAAAACTCATACTGACCTTAGAGAAAGGTTAAAAATGGAGTTTTCACTATTTGTGATCTCCCAAATGCCCACCAACAGTAAGTAGGTCCATAAATTGGGGTATAGACACACTGTGGAACCGGAATGAACCAACAATTATCCAACAAGGTGCAGCAATATGGATTAATAACAGAAGTGCAATTCAAACACAAGAGTGTACACCACGTGATTCAGTTTATATAAAGTTAAAAAATAGGCACCACTAAGCTAAGTGAGACTGTTAGAAGTCAGGGACTATGGTTACCTTCAATGAGGAGCAGTAGTTGTTAGGGGCACAAAAGACCTTCTGGAATGGTGGGAATATTCTGTTTCCTCATCTGGATTTGTAGGTGTGTTTAGTTTGTTAAAATGAAAGTTACATACTTATCATTTATGTACTTTCATATACATACGTCATAATTCAATAAAACATTCAAAAAATTTTTCTACCCCTCCTGCCATTGGCAAGTAAATCAGCTTTTAGAATATAGACAGGGGTTCGCCTTACGCCTGGGGGTAGTAACTAGAAAGAGGCCTGAGGAGGCACTTGAGGTTCTTTGGATATGTTCACTCTGTAAATAGTCATTGAGCTGTATACTTATGTTATGTGTACATATATTTGTATGTGTTTAATTTCATAAATTTTATATTAAAATAATTGGAGTACTTGAACATGAAATTTCAAGCTTTATGTCCTAAATAAGACCTCCAAACAAAATGATAAGTATCAGACCTTTTATTTTTTTACTTTATTATTTAACAAAATTCACAAGTTAGCCCTTTGCCAAGATCAAACCTATCAGCAATAATCAAATATTTACTGATCAGAGGTCTAACTTCAGATCTATGAAACACTTCTTTGGTCCTCCAATTGTGTTTTCCCATTGGCCTCGTGGGATATTAAAATGACCATTCTGTTTGGGTTGGTGACAACTATATCCCACTTTGCATATATTTACAACACTGGTAGTCCCTACATGTGATATATCCATGTGGCTCACAATCTCCCTGCAAGTTTTGCAAATATATCAAATTGGAGCCTCAGGCACAGCATTTCTATGATGACTCCCAACAATGCAGGTGAGTTGTAAGACAGTTGACATCACAGATCTTAAAAACCAGGGAAACACCTGGAACAACAGATGGTCCATCAATACGACAATCAGAGGCAGTTTCAACTTTCTGGAATTAAAGATCCCAAGCCCTAATCTGCTAACTACAGAGAGACAAGGAGAGCAGTGAGAGTCATTTTACCAGATAACTAATAAGATTTATTAAATAGAATCATTTTACTAACTACATTTAAGATTTACTCTGGCAGAAAAATAAAAAGATTTAAGCTGGCAACAAATGTATCTGTTGTGATTGGATAGTTATCATTTTAATTATGCTATGTTTTTAATGAGGAAGGTAGGGAAATTATACTATTCAGAATATAGATGGGCTTTAGTGAACATGGATAGGGAAGATAAATACTGCATGTATCTTATTAACTTTTCCATCAGCAAAGCTAAATCTATTCAATATGCTCCATTTGAAATCAGAAACCACTGCATACACATGAAAAATGTTGGGTTGTAGGCTCTATTTCATTCACAATTACATTGAAACAATCACAGAAGGACAAAATGGTACACTGTAAAATAGAAATGGTGCTGTTAATTACCAAGCAGTAAATAAAAAGAGAAAATCATGGAAGGAATAAGAGTTGGAAAATTCTTTAGGTTTCTGCCTTAAGCAATACATTCTTGGGAGCTGGATAAAATGTCTGATGCCAACCACATATAGCATGCCTACTGGAATAATCTCAGTAAGGAAGAGGCAGAAAAACAGTTGAGGGTTACCCTCACAATTGTGATCTTGAATTTTTCTTTTTAGATAAAATTGTTATAGTAGGTTGTATCCCATTAAAAGGAACTGTTCTCAAAAGTTTGCTTTCAAGTTTTGATGGTAAGAAATTTAACTGGCCCCTAAAGTGTATTATTAGAGGAAATATTTTATTGTGGTGAGGAAAAAGTGGTAGGAGAAAACCCCTGTTCTCAAGTTTTCAGAACTATGCAGTTCAGAGGCAGGCAATAGCTCAAGCAGTTACTACGTCTATTATCAGGGAAGTCAGTGAGACAGGAAACAAGGATGAACCCCATTTGCCTGGGCAAAGAGCCCAGGTAGGAAGTAATTGCTAGTTGGGACACAGCTGCAGAGAGAGATTGATCAAATCCAAAGATCAAATGCTTATTTCATTCTGATGAAAATCATTAAATCACAAATCAACTTACCCCAGGCTCCTCTACTCTCAGGAAATGACTATGTATACATCTGCATGTAACTGTCCCTTAATACATTAAAATGGTGACAGTGGCTTTCATTATGAAATCCCTAGATATAGACAATTTATCAAAGTACAAGTAGTCATCATTCACATTTTATTTACCTACCAGAATGAGATTCCATGTTTGAACTCAGCACAGGAAATTTCAAAACAAAACCAAAATGTGGGAGAACCAAGGCACCAAAATGAAATTTCCTACCAACTTTTAAAAATACAGTGTTTCTCATTGGGCTGCTCTTTATTCACATAGTGCTGACTCTAGAAAAACGTTCCAAAATGTTATTATAAATTATATGGTATAAATAGACTAGTAAAGTGATAAAGAACTATTTAAGAATTAAAGAATATTTCTTCACCATCAAAAAACTCATAAAATGTCTGCGAAGAGGTATCTGATGCCTTGAACTCCAGAAAAGAGTAACTTAAAAATAATTCTGTATTATTTTTTACCTAAAAAGTTGAAAATAGTTGTAAAGTTTAGAGTTTCTTCCATCCAAAGACAGGACAAAAGGTTTTGGTTTTATAACATGAGTTGAAAAAAAAATGTATATATATATACACACACACACAGTAAACTGATTCTACTTTGTTTTACACTATCAGCTTTAGTTATTACCAATGTTCAGATGACTTGAAAATCTATATCTACAGTGTCCATGCTCTTCTAACAACCACATTCTACTCTACATTTCCTCTTGAGTGTCTCAAAGATGCCTCCAACTCAATTTGTTCAAGACTGGCCTCAAGGTCAGCCATACATTTCATGTTTGTCTTTCTTCTTCCTGCCACAAGAACTTTGCTCACTCTGGCCTCAACTTGCTCCTCCTTCACTTACTTAACTCCTCTTTCAGCCCTCAGCTCAAATATTATTTCCTCAGAGAAGGCTTTTCTAACTCTATGATGAGGTTAGATTATCTCTATATATGGTCATATCTCTGAAACTTCTTCCTAGCACTTATCACAGTATAATTTTACATTGTGATGTTATTTATGTTTTACTTTCCCACGAAATTGGCATCGTCTCTTGTACATACATATACAGTAAATGTTTATTGATCACTTGAGAGAATGAGTGAATGCCTGCATGGATGAATTGTGCTATCTTTAGTCTGTGGAAAATGCCAAGCTGAAGCTGATCTCTACATCTGGTTTTTGTAGTCACTATGAAAATGTGCCTCCTGACTTTGAGTAATAGGTAGCACAATTGATGGAAGCTCCCAGATGACAGGCTCTGAAATCCCTCACTCTGTGTGCATCCAGACCATGCCTCTACCAGGTAGCTCTCTGGCAATGACAGAGCATGGCCAGGAGACTCAAGCAGCTCCATTCTTGGGAGATGCGGAGCTCCTCTTACAAAAGGGAATGGCTGGAGGACTCCCCACTGGCCCTGCCAAACTGCCATAGAACCTTTCTTCCCTCTGTCTTTCACAAGTGTCTGACCTGAATCATCATCTATCTTTTCTGGCCTTCTTCCCATTTTCCCTCACAGACATTTACCTTGGGAAATATCTTGCATGTCTAACATGGCACATGTTTCTCATGGAACTGAGATTAACACACTCTGACAAAGACTGTGTGCTTGGTGGGGATGCAAATGTGCTAATACCACATGGGAGATTCAATGTTGAAGGCATTGTGTCTTTGCTCTAGTCTATATTTTAAAGAATGTCACCTATGGTATCTTTTCAATATTTCGCACATTGCTACTGTGTGATACTGAATTATATGGTAACACCTTCGTACCTCAGGCAGAACATACACAGTAGTGTGCAACTAAATGAGGTATTTAAGATGAAGAACTTAGTATGACACCCAGCACATAGTAAAAGCACAGTAAATATAAGCTATATTGCCATATTCAGGGTTATTCCCATCATTATTGCTACTCTCCTCTTCAGAAGGTTCTGCCCTCCTTCAAAGCATGGAGCTGGGTGTGCAAAAGAGTTCTACCCATTTAATTGTCTGGCCTCCCTAAAATAGTTTATAATTATTTCTGATGATAGAAACAACTTTACTTAATACCAACCAAATCTTTTTTTTCCCCCAAACTGCCTTGTTTCATCCTATTGTTGATCAAATACAAGCCCAGTCAAGCAGATTTTTCCCCTACTTTCTGCCAACTTTAGCTGATCAAAATTTATGGCTATATTAAGCAGATAAGAACAGTTTGGACACAGGAGATGAAGTCCTGTTAGGATTCACCTTGGTATAGAGCAGTTTTCCTGTGATTCGACCCTGACTTCTGAGAAGTCGCATATTGCTTTTGGAACACTTGGTCACTGTGGAGTGTTTCCAAATATATCTCTCTGGCTGGGCTGGAACTTTGTTCAAGAGCTGTAGTTACTAAAACTTGCTTCTAATTTTTGTAATCTATTTTAGTAATGTCAGAAGAAATACCGGAACTCAGATAAAAATGTCAAAATGACCATTATTTCAAGTGAAAGAATTACAGTCAAAATATTTTGGTCTTTTAATGTTTTCTGATCTTCCTGCTTCTGTGTCCTCAGGCCTCTCCCTTCCAAAGGCTCAGTGCAGTAGGAACAGAGCATGGAGCTACTGATCAGAAAGGGAAGATCTGCTTTTTACTATGTGCCTGTAGAATATAAAGGCATTAACTGAATTTCATCTTCTAAAAGTCCCAGGGAAGTGAAAACATTTAAAATAATTAATTTTTCTAATTGAGAGTGTAGTGACTAGGAACATCCAGAAGGAATAAGATTACTGGATTTGAAAATTATAAAGAGACAAAGATTTAAGAGATTTTTTCCTCCTTGTTAGAAATATTATGCATACGTTATTAATTAAATCTTTAAAATGTTAAAATATTATCTGTGGATGGTAGAAAAATAGGAGTTTATTTTTCTTTCTTCCAACTTTTGATATTTTAACATATAAGTCTGGGAGGTGGCATTTTAAAGATTAAGTGAAAAGAATTGGTACTGGGGCTAAAAATTAGAGATTAATAGGATTCAGGCTGTCACATTAGTTTTCTATTCTTTCGAGGGCTCTGGAGGTATGAAGTCTAACGTCAAGTACGGCCTCTCTGATGCAGTTGTCCAAAGCTCTGTTAAGTCCAATCTCCATACTTGCCCTGTGGCCAATGATACGTGGTTTTTATCCTGTAAATGCTTTAGAACTATGAATTGTATTTACATTGAAAAATCACATTAAATTCTGAAAAAGAGTGGCCAATTTACACAAATGGATTTTAACTCAGAATATGTTGTGCAGGTATAGAAAATATTTCACATCTAATTTTTTTTTTTTAAGATTTTATTTATTTGACACCGGGAGAAAGAGAACACAAGCAGGGAGAGTGGTAGGCAGAGGCAGAGGGAGAAGCAGGCTCCCTACTGAGCAAGGAGCCTAATGAGGGGCTCCATCACAGGACCCTGGGATCATGACCTGAGCCGAAGGCAGACACTTAATCGACTGAGCCACCCCGGTGCCCCTATTTCTTTTTAAAATCACATTAATGTTGGTCTTATGTAGACATAAAATCTGTGCTACTAACTCACAAAGGTTTTGTGCATACTATAATATTCATTAACTGGGAGTAAGGATCATAAATCAGTAAAGGTTTAACTATTGGTCTCTTAGAATAAAATATTACTAAACAACCACTTGGAAAATGCAAAGAATTCTCACTTAACTCTTGACTCAATGGGGAAATAGAAACAACATCGAAGACTATGTAAAAAATAATGACAATAAGGAAGACAGAAGCCTATGAATACAAATAAGGCTATGCTTGGAGGAAAAATTATAGACAAACACTATTAAAAAGAAACAAAAGAATGAAGTTTTTAGCATTAAAAACTCAGGAAAAATAGTCACAAACTAAATCTAGTGAAAGCAAAAGTGAAGGAGTTACAAATATTTTTAAATATAGAGAAGAAACTATAGAGGAAGACAACTCAGAAAAATACAGAGTTAAAAAAAAATCCAAGAACTATTTCTTTTTAAACCAAACCAAGTAACAACAACCAGTGAGGAATAATAATGAAATAAACCACTTGGACACAAAGATTTTAAAATGAGAGAAAGCATCAATTTGGGAAGTGGTCTAAGATATAATGCAAACAGAATTACATATACATTTTAAACTTCTAAGCACAAAAAAATTAATATTGAGCTAAAATGAATGATTTTCCAGTAAAGTACAATACACAAAACCAACACCAAGAGAAATAGATAAGTTTAACAGACCCGTAATGATAGATACAATTTAGAAAATTGTCAGGGATGCAAAAATCTCAAAGCAGTAGGAAATAGGATTCAGCATTAAATTTGAAGTATGATGATTCTCAATCAAGCAGGTTTATCTCAGGAATGAAGATTAATTCAACCTAAAGAAATGTAATAATATAGTTCATTCTATTACTAGGCCAAAAGAGAAAAAAAATATATAATCATCTTACTAAATATCAAAAAGTCAATTGACAGAGCTGGCTGGCTGTCTCTGTTAGTTAAATATCTGACTCTTGATTTCAGTTCTGGTCATCATCTTGGGGCTGTGAGATTGAGCCTCACATGGGGCTCTGTACTGGGCATGAAGCCTGCTTAAGATTCTCTCCCACTCCCTCTGCCCCTCTTCACTTGACGCTCTTTAAAAAAGAAAAAAAGTCAACTGACACAATTCAACCACTATTCCTGATTTAAGTGGGTTTGATAAATTATGAATTTAATGTTTCCCAATGAAATTATTACCATTTATATACTTTATCTTAATAAAGTAATACTAAAGATCATCTGTAAAATAGACATGTAAAAATATCCAGAAAAGTTCTATAAAATGAACAATAGGGCTTTGTCCTACAAGAGAGTATGACATTATAGAACGGTATAATTAAAATAGTTATAAACTATGGAAGGAACAAACTGAACAATAAAAGTAAAGGGAGAGCCAATAAATAAACATATCCAGGAATTTAGCACATGATTAAAGTGGCATTTCAAGTCAGATATGAAAAGATGGGTGTGGTCTTTGATTAAACAAGTGGAAAAACATACTGCATCTCTCCTTCACTTCAAAATAAATTCCAGGGAACCAAAAAGATATTAGGGAAAAACTCTTAAGACATTAATAAAAATGTCAATGTGAATTTCAAGACGGCCTTGAGAATAAATATGGTTTCCAGAATAACTAAATCATGACTTCTTTGATTTTTAAAAAAAGATATTCAATTAATCTTAGTTGCTAATTAAAAAATATAGTTCTTC
This sequence comes from Ursus americanus, assembly GCF_024610735.1. Classification (NCBI taxonomy): domain Eukaryota; kingdom Metazoa; phylum Chordata; class Mammalia; order Carnivora; family Ursidae; genus Ursus; species Ursus americanus. The sequence continues at coordinate 13,884,526 of NC_142140.1, read as the reverse complement.
CTGAAGCTTTTAAGACAAACCTAAAATAATCCTGTTAGTCTATTAAGTAAATACATTTTAAGAAAGTTTTTGCGTACAAGCTTAAGCTGCATAACATTTTATGCTGTATTTATAAATTTGATATATTGAACTACATTTTTAGAATCTTGAAAGTCTTATTACCAGATGAAATCATCATGAGTTCTTAACTAAATCTTATAAATACAAGTTAAATTTTTAAGTGTGTAAAGCCATACGCTATTACCAATGGTCCAAATGATCTTACTTTCATTTTTGCTTATGATCAAAATTCCAGATGAATGGATGACTCAACTAAACATTTTATTGCAAGCACAAGGCTAGTTTATGACTCTACTAGGCCAGATTCATGCAAATGAATGCTTAAAACAAAAGCATTACTATTTTAGAATATGTTTACTTCATCATCTCTACACTTAATTTTACAATTCCACAGAATTTAAACATGCTTTTTCTACTAGGGAAGCAATGTGTCAACCTAACACCTTTGGGATAGCCTAACCAAGAAGAATTTTAGGGGATATTATTTCAGCTGACTGAAGATGAATACTGGCCAGAGATTTGGGAGATCTGGAGCTGCAGAGACCCAATGAAATTTTTTTTAGGATTATAAGAAAAAAATGAAGCCCAGTGTAAAAATTTTTAGGCAAAAAGAAAACCCAAGTTCAGGCCCTCTCTAAATGAGTAGGTCTGCAGCCAATGTCCCTAAGATTCAAGTCACCCAATATTAACTTCTCAAGTTGTGATGAGGCTATATTTCTTCAAAAATGTGTTATCTGACATTCTTCACCCCTTGGATTGGTCTGTGCTTTTCTCTAGCTTTCTTAAGATATTTAAATGATATCCTCATATCTCCCTGGCTTTGTGTGGTTTCAGCCCACCATTTTTAGGGCTCCTATTCTCTGGTGCATGTGCTTTCCCACTCGACTGGAGCATCACTTCAGACTTTCTGTTGTTGTTGTTGTTCTCAAGCACTCTGCACATCCTCTACCAGCTTCACTCAGAGCTGAAGAACATTCTTCCTACTTCCTGAGAAAAATGAAGTGAGCAGATGAGAACTTCCAGACTTCAACCACTACACTGTCCACCTTCAAGCCCATCTCTCAAACTCAAATGATGAACTACCCCCGACGTTATTCAATGTCAAGACTTTTCCTCTTGTCTATTCAAGAATCACTTCAGCAGGGGATGCCTGGGTGGCTCAGTTGATTAAGGGACTGCCATTGGCTCATCTCGGGGCTGTGAGATTGAGTCATGATCCTGGAGTCCTGCATTGGTCTGCCTACTCAGTGGGGAGTCTGCTTCTCCCTCTGCCCCTCCCCCTCTTATGCATGCTCACTCTCTCTCTCTTTCTCTCATGCTCTCTCTCAAATAAATTAAATCCTTTTACAAAAAAAAAAAAAAAAGAATCACTTCAGCAATTCTCTCTCCCCTCTTTCTCACATCATGGTTTCTCTTATCACTAGATATTTTCCATAAAATGCTGTTATTTTTCCCACCTTTAAAAAAAAATGATCTCAGCCCTATTTCCACTGCCAAGTCAGCTACTTCCTTATGTCTTTGCTTTGCTTCACCAAAACCCCTAAAAATAACTGCTTGTATTTGCTATTTCCATTTATTCTCCTCTTATTTTCTCTTCAATCCATTCCAATCAGGCTTTTGCCCTCAATATTCCATTTAAACTTCTCAAGGTAACCAGTGACATTCATGTTGCCAAATTCATTGATGAACTCTGTCTTTATCCAATTCCTTATCAGCATTTGACAGAGCTGATCCCTCCTCTCAGACACACATTCCTCCCTTTGTTTATAGGACACCACCTGCTTTGGTTATCATTCCACTTTATTAGTTGCATTTCCTTAGTCTCCTGACCTATTTCTTCAACTGTTCCTTAATCTCCTAATGTTGGAGTAATTAGGTCCAGATCTTGTCTTATATTTATCTACATTAACTCTCTCTCTTTTTTTTTTTATCATATTATGTTAGTCACCATACAGTACATCCCTGGTTTTTGATGTAAAGTTCGATGATTCATTAGTTGTATATAACACCCAGTGCACCATGCAATAAGTGCCCTCCTTACTACCCATCACCAGCCTATCCCATTCCCCCACCCCCTCTCCTCTGAAGCCCTCAGTTTGTTTCTCAGAGTCCATAGTCTCTCATGCTTCATTCCCCCTTCTGATTACCCCCCCTTTCTTTATCCCTTTCTTCCCCTACCAATCTTCCTAGTTCTTATGTTCCATAGATGAGTGAAACCGTATAATTGTCTTTCCCTGCTTGACTTATTTCACTTAGCATTATCTCCTCCAGTGCCGTCCATGTTGTAGCAAATGTTGAGAATTCGTTCTTTCTGATAGCTGAGTAATATTCCATTGTATATATGGACTGCAACTTCTTAATCCAGTCATCTGTTAAAGGGCATCTCGGTTCCTTCCACGATTTAGCTATTGTGGACAATGCTGCTATGAACATTGGGGTGCATATGGCCCTTCTCTTCACTACATTTGTATCTTTGGGGTAAATACCCAGTAGTGCAATTGCTGGATCATAGGGTAGCTCAATTTTTAACTTTTTAAGGGACCTCCACACTGTTTTCCAGAGTGGCTGTACCAACTTGCATTCCCACCAACAATGTAGGAGGGATCCCCTTTCTCCACATTCTCTCCAGCAATTGTTGTTTCTTGCCTTGTCTATTTTTGCCATTCTAACTGGCATAAGGTGGTATCTTAGTGTGGTTTTGATTTGAATTTCCCTGATGGCTAATGATTTTGAACATTTTTTCATGTGTCTGTTAGCCATTTGTATGTCTTCATTGGAAAAGTGTCTGTTCATATCTTCTGCCCATTTTATGATTTGTTTGTTTCTTGCGTATTGAGTTTGAGAAGTTCTTTGTAGATCTTGGATACCAGTCTTTTATCTGTAACATCATTTGCAAATATCTTCTCCCATTCTGTGGGCTGCCTCTTAGTTTTTTTGACTGTTTCCTTGGCTGTGCAGAAGCTTTTTATCTCGATGAAGTCCCACAAGTTCATTTTATCTTTTGTTCCTCTTGCCTTTGGAGATGTGTCATGAAAAATTGCTGTGGCCGATGACAAAGAGGTTGCTGCCTATGTTTTCCTCTATGATTTTGATGGATTCCTGTCTCACATCGAGGTCTTTCATCCATTTGGAGTTTATCTTTGTGTATGGTGTGAGAGAGTGGTCAAGTTTCATTCTTTTGCATGTAGCTGTCCAATTTTCCCAGTACCATTTATTGAAGAGACTTTTTTCCACTGGATGTTTTTTCCTGCTTTATCAAAGATTAGTTGCCCAAAGAGCCGAGGGTCCATTTCTGGGTTCTCTATTCTGTTCCCTTGGTCTATGTGTCTGTTTTTGTGCCAGTACCATGCTGTCTCTGTGATCACAGCTTTGTAGTACAGCTCGAAATCCGGCATTGTGATGCCCCCAGCTTTGTTTTTCCTTTTCAACAGTTCCTTGGCAATTCGGGGCCTTTTCTGGTTCCATACAAATTTAAGGACTATTTGTTCCAGTTCTATGAAAAATGTCATTAGCATTTTGATCGGGATAGCATTGAAAGTGTAGATTGCTCTGGGTAGCATGGACATTTTAACTATGTTAATTCTTCCGATCCATGAGCATGGAATATTTTTCCATCTTTTGTGTCTTCTTCAATGTCTTTCAAGACATTGATTTATAGTTTCTAGAATATAGATCCTTTACGTCTCTGGTTAAGTTAATTCCAAGGTAACGTATGGTTTTTGGTGCTATTGTAAATGGGATGGATTCCCTAATTTCTCTTTCTTCAGTCTCATTATTCGTGTATAGAAATGCAACTGATTTCTGAGCATTGATTTTGTATCCCGCCACATTACTGAATTGCTCTATAATTTCGAATAGTTTGGGAGTGGATTCTTTTGGGTTTTCCATATAGAGTATCATGTCATCTGCGAAGAGAGACAGTTTGACTTCATCTTTGCCAATTTGGATACCTTTTATACCTTTTTGTTTTCTGATTGCTGTTGCAAGGACTTCTAGTACTATGTTGAATAATAGTGGCGAGAGTGGGCATCTTTGTCGTGTTCCTGATCTTAAGGGAAAGGCTTCCAGCTTTTCCCCATTGAGAATGATATTTGCTGTAGGCTTTTCATAGCTGGTTTTTATGAGATTGAGGAACGTGCCCTCTATCCCTACACTCTGAAGGGTTTTAATCAGGAAAGGATGCTGTTTTTTGTCAAATGCTTTTTCTGCATCTATTGAGAGAATCATATGATTTTTGAATTTTTCCTTCTGGATAAAATCTATGACACTGACTGATTTGCGAATGTTGAACCACTCTTGCATCCCAGGGATGAATCCCACTTGGTCATGATGGATAATCCTTTTAATGTACTGTTGGATTCTATTAGCTGGGATCTTGTTGAGGATTTTGGTGTCCATATTCATTAGGGAAATCGGTCTGTAATTCTCCTTTTTGATGGGGTCTTTGCCTGGTTTGGGGATCAAGGTAATATTGGCCTCATAGAATGAGTTTTGTAGCTTTCCTTCTGTTCTATTTTTTGAAATAGCTTTAGGAGAATAGGTATTATTTTTTCTTTGAATGTTTGGTAGAATTCCCCAGGAAAACCATCCGGGCCTGGAGTTTTGTTTTTTGGAAGGTTGTTTATCACTGACTCAATCTCTTCATAATTAATTGGCCTGTTTAAAAAATCAATTTCTTCCTGTTTCAGTCTTGGTAGTTCATAGGTTTCCAGGAAGGCCTCCATCTCTTCCAGATTGCTTAATTTATTGGCATAAAGCTGTTGATAAAAGTTTCTAATAATCCTTCCAATTGCATTGGTATTGGTTGTGACCTCTCCTTTTTCATTCATAATTTTATTAATTTGGGTCCTTTCTCTATTCTTTTGGATAAGTCTTGCCAGTGATCTGTCAATTTTATTAATTCTCTCAAAGAACCACCTTCTAGTTCTGTTGATCTGCTCTACTGTGCTCCTGGTTTCTAATTCATTGATTTCTGCTCTAATCTTGGTCAACTGTTTCCTTGTGAGTGGATTAGGCCTGTCCCTCTGTTGCTGTTCCAGCTTCTTGAGGTGAGAATATAAAAACTGCATTTTAGAGTTTTCTATTCTTTTGAGTGAGGCTTGGATGGCTATGTATTTTCCCCTCAGGACTGCCTTTGCAGTATCGCATAGGTTTTGGACCGTTGTGTTTTCATTCTTGTTGGTCTCCATAAATTGTTTAAATTGATTTTTGATTTCCTGGTTTATCGAATCATTCTTGAGCAGGATGGTTCTTAGTCTCCAAGTGTTTGAGTTTCTTCCAAATTTTTCCTTGTGGTTGAGTTCCAATTTCAAAGCGTTGTGATCTGAGAATATGCAGGGAATAATTTCAGTCTTTTTGTATCGGTTGAGACCTGTTTTGTGTCCCAGAACATGGTCTATTCTTGAGAATGTTCATGGGCATTAGAATAGAATGAGTATTCTTGGTTCTGGGGTGTAGTGTTCTATATATATCTATGAGGTCCAACTCATCGAGTATGGCATTCAAAGCTCTTGTTTCTCTGTTGATTTCTTGCTTAGGTGATCTGCCTATTGCTGATAGTGGATTGTTGAGGTCCCCTACTATTAGTGTATTTTTATCTATATGTGTCTTTATTGTGGTTAAGAGTTGGCTTGTGTATCTTGCTGCTCCCCTGTTGGGGGCATAGATATTTATAATTGTCATATCCACTTGTTGGATACATCCTTTAAGAATAATATAGTGCCCTTCTGTGTCTCTAACTATAGTCTTTAGTTTAAAATCCAATCTGTCTGATATGAGAGTTGCTACCCCAGCTTTCTTTTGAGGTCCATTGGCGTGAAAGATGGTATTCCATCCCTTTACTTTCAGTCTGGATGTATCTCTAGGTTCAAAATGAGTCTCTTGTAGACAGCAAATGGATGGGTCATGTCTTTTTATCCAATCTGCAATCCTGTGGCGTTTTATGGGAGCATTTAGGCCACTTACATTGAAACTGATTATTGAGAGATATGATTTTAATGATGCCATGTTGCCAGTAAAGTCTTTGTATCGGTTGTGACTTTCTGTTCTGTATCACTCTTGGGGCCTTTTTACTTTTATAGAACCCCCCCTTAATATGTCCTGTAGGGCTGGTTTCATGGTTATGAAATTGGTTAATGACTGGCAATTCTGGAAGGTCTTTATTTCTCCATCAATTCTGAATGACAGCCTTGCTGGATAAAGGATCCTTGGCTGCATGTTTTTCTCTGAAAGAGCTTTAAAAATGCCCCTCAACCCTTTCTCTCATTCCAGGTCTGTGTAGACAGGTCTCATGTAATTCTGATACCTTTGCCTTGGTACATGAGAAATTTCTTTGCCCTGGCCACTTTCAATACTGTATCCTTGGATCTAATATTTGCGAAATGCATGCACTATGATGTGATGTGGCATAGGTTTGTCATGGTTGAGCCTGGGAGGGGTCCTCTCTATTCGTGTCCTCTTGGACATGAATGTTTGTTTCCTTTGCTAGATTAGGGAAGTTTTCAGCTACAATTTGTTCAAATATCTCTTCTAGACCTCTGTTTTTCTCCACCCCCTCAGGGATGCCGATGATTCTGACATTGGAACATTTCAATGAGTCAGTAATCTCCCGTAACCTACATTCTTGAGAATGGATTTTTTTGAGTCCAGATTCTATTTTAGCTTTCTCTTCTACTAACCCATCCCCCAATTCGCTGATACCTTCTTCTGCCTCATTCACCCTGGCCGTCAGAGCCTCTAGTTTTGACTGCATTTGGCTCATAGAGTTTTTAATTTCTGCCAGATTCGCTCTCATTTCCGCCCTTAGAGATTCTATATTCTCATTAACATTTTCATTAATACTTTTTTCAAGTCTACACATCATCTTGACCATTGTTACTCTGAATTCCATTTCTGATAATTTGGTTATATCCATATCCATTAGTTCTGTGGCAGAGGCCACAGACTCATTGTCTTTTCTTTGCTGGGGGGGATTTCTCCTTCTCGTCATTCTGATGAGGAAAGGTTGCGGTGTTGTCCAGAGCCCAAATTATTGACCAGGACCCAGGCAGTGCGCCCTTGTTTTATAGGGATCTTAGGGATGTGGGCTTCTTGATTTTTCAGCCTGCCTTCTGGGGGAGGGGCCTGCAGCGCCGATACTCAGGCAACCCTGTTTGGGTAGAGTCTCCGTGTCCCCTGTGAGGGGTGATGGGGATGGGCACACTGTGAGCCGGTATTTCCAGGCTTTTGTTCTCTGGCAGCTTTCCCTGGCGGTTTGCTGTGCCTCTTCTGAGAGTCAGAGCAGCAGTGGCCGAATCTCAGCCTCTGTCTCAGAACAGAGGGTTCGCGGACCGTTCTCTGATGTTCTGGCCACTTTAACTCTGTTACTGTTGGTGCTGCTCAACCCTGCAGCGTCCCGGGATGTGCGCCTCACACCCGGCGTCCCAGCCCTCACTTCCAGGGCTGGCGCATCTCTGTCCTTTGTGTTTCTAACACCACCAGCCACCAGCCGCCCCCGTGTGCTCCGGAGCTCCCGGTCTTGGTGTGGTTCCAGTGAGCACACTGGAGCTCTGTTTCAGTCTGGTGGCACGCGTTCCCGGCTCACCGTCTCAGTCTGCTCTCTCGCGGGTGCCGTCACCATGTCTGCTGGCTACCCCGTGCAGGTGGCTACCGCTTCCCGGTGCCCAAGTGCGGCGGCTCCCTCACCCTTCCATTTATCTTCCGATATCTGTGCTCGGCTTCACGGCTCCCCACTTCGTACCTCAATACTCAGCGCTGGAGATGTTCATTTGTAGAGATCCAGATGTATCTTCCTGCATCTCAGGCTGATTCCGTGGATGTTCAGGATGGTCTGTTACCTACCCAACTCAACTCAGGGGACCGGCTGAAAGGGTCCCCTACTCCTCCGCCATCTTAACTCCTTATCTACATTAACTTTCTGTGTGATAGCACCCAGTAGCCAGACTATTCCAAAATGTATTTCTCCAGTCCAAACTAGTCTCCTCATCTTTAGAGTCATCAGTCTACCTGCTTCTGTGGGACCTCCCCTAACCATAGGGCTAATAGAGGACTAAAACTAAACCATTTCCAAAAGTGAACTCCTAAGCCTATCCTCAAAACCAACTCTACCTACATCCTTCGCTGTCTTGGTTGATTTTAATTCCATCCTACTTGTTGTTCAGGCCAAAAATCATGGAATCATGCTTGACTTTTTTCTTTCTCTCATATTCCACATTTAATTGATCAATAAGTCATGTTAGCTCTATCTTCAGACTATATTCCAGAATCTATTTCTCTCCTGCCTGTGTTACCACTCTATTCTGAGCCACTATACAAATGATTGAAATAGCCTCTTAATTATCTCCCAGCTTCGACCATAGTCTCCACATATTTTACTTCTATTTCTGATGGATGCTACTAAAATGTAAGTTGTATTAATGGCTTCTCACTTCACTCAGAATAAAATCATCATGCAGACTTACTGGGCTTTAGGTGACCCCCTCCAACCCCTTTACCCCATTTTTGACCCCATTTCCTACACATCTCTTCCTAGATAACTCAGCTCCAGTCAAACCTCCTGCTGCCAGGCAGCCTCAGGTCCTTTGCTCAGGCCTTTCCTGTGGGTAGATTACCAAAAAGGACCAAAGGCAATCTGGCAGGACAAAGGATCAATTCCCTTTTAATAAAGAGTTCGTACAAATCAATAAGAAAAGGGCAAACATCCCAATCAAAAATGGGAAATTAAAGAATGTCACAGACAAAGAATACAAAATGGCCAATGAATTAATAAAAGTATGATCAAATCAGTCATAATTTAAAAAATGAGATAACCCAATGATACATTACTTATTTTCTTCAGCAGAAACAACAGATTTTTAAAGTTGATCAAGGATCTCATAGATGAAAATCTATAGTATAAAATAAGCATGTATCAATGTTTAAGTGAAATATATAAAATAAGCATGTTTCATTGTGTAAATGAAATGTAAACAATAGGACAGGCTATTAGGAAAACTAGCAAGCCAAGCAAAATTATTGCAAATAAAGATGCTGGAGGAGCAGGAGAGGTAGTGGCAGGAAAAAATAATGTGCAAATGACATGCAGCAGAGTTAATGGAAGTGAGGTAACAAGTGGGGAGAGAACTTGAGAGCTGGAAGCTAATTCTGAGGAAATTATACAAAATAAGCATACAGCAAGAAATGGGAAATATAAAGATTAATAGACATAGAAGATGTTTTATCTTTCTGTTAATTTGATCAGCTAGGTATTTAGATCAACTTTTTGGTAAGAATTAAAATATTAAAATAATATTTTAAATTTATATTTTAAGACTCTTTGTCAAAGAAATGTAGAGCTGACAAGAAATTAATGAATTATCAGGCCTAAATCTAAGCAAGGGTAGGAGTCCCAGGAGGTGAGCAGAGCACTGATACCATTTGTTCTGAGAGTTTGTGCCAAACTTGAGCAGTAGAGCTTAGATTTTTGACAACCTTACATGGTTTAGGGTAGAGTAATCAAGCATCAGAGCAATAAGGTTGATTCCCCAAAAGCTAATTCACTCAGGTAACAATAACCTGAAATAAAACTCTACAAGCCTACCCCAATCCCAAGTGACTACTAGGAAAGTTGCCTTGAATCTGACAAAAAATTGAGAAATTGTTGTGAGATATTCCTTTTAAATACCAGACTAGGAAATATTTGAAGGTTTGATAAAGCCAAGAGTTGAAATTGAGAACAAACAGGCATCTGCAGAAAAATACAAATTGGTGACACTTTCTGGAGAACAATTTAACACCAAAACAACTTTAAATTTACATCCTCTACACTCAAAAAATTAACTGCTAGAAATTTATCCTTATGTCTACAGGATAAATATACAAAGGTGTTTAGCACAATGTCATTTCCAGTTTTTGATTAAAAGAATCAATGAGTCAGAAATATTTAAATAAAGTATATCCATGCAGTGGAATTCTCTGAAGCCATCACAAAGGACAGGGTAGATCTATATATATACACTCTTAGAGAAAGTTCTCCAAGACATGAAAGCCACATACAAAAGATTAATTCCATTTTTGAAGAGGAAATACATAGATAGACACCAGCATAAGCATACAAAAACGTGTGTACATACTAGTATTTGCATACAATCATACCTGGGACTGTTAACAGTCCTATTTCCCATGAATTGTGGATGATGGTAGGGGGAGAATTTTCATTTTTTCACTTTTATACCTATATGCAATTCTAATTTTACTCTGTTTATTAGTATTTTAATGGGTTTAAACTGTAATGTTAAAGAAGACATGCAAAATTAATCCTTCTCAATACATATAATACACTTTTATGAAAAGCGTTTTGCTAGATGCTGAGAATGTACCAACTAAATAACCGTGCCTGATCTAAAAGACCTTCCATTATATTTGAACAAACCAAATGAAATTATAATTAAGAAAGATTTATCTTCTGGCCAAGCAAATAGATGCTTTTTAAAGTATATGAAAATAATTTCCTTTATATAAATGTTCCCTTTTATAAATGAATTTTCTTATACTATTTATTCTTACAGTGGGGTTTTTATTAGATGTTAAGTATTGATAATATTCTATATTGAATGTTCTAAACTTTGGAGAGTCTAAATACATGTGCTTTTACTGTACAGATGAATGGGATATATAACTGTAGCATCCCCCAAAACAACTTGCTTGCCATATGTCCCTACCCTAATGCTGGCAGTGAGCTTGGCTTCTACATCCATCCAACACTAATCAAGAGATGAATAGGAAATGAATGCCGATTACTGTACTTTGTTTAGTCACATCCTTAGGGTCTCCATTTCAGCTGGCTTCAATCTGGATATCTAGATTAGACTTGTTATTTGGCTTTCTATAATCATTTACAAAATTTCCTGCAAACTAAATAATCATACAGTTAAACTTTCATATTTTAGGATCAGTATTACAAGAATCTATTGAAGAGATTATGTTGTGGAAATTGGTAGTCTGTTATTAAAGACTCCAAGTTTCAGGGGGTTGAAGTGCTTTGTCCAAGGTCACGCAGTTAGATCTAGGTAGATTCAAGTGTCCTGACTCCCAGTTCAGTGGTCTTCCACCTACAGCATACTACCTATGCCACCGGTGTAGAACCAGGTGGGGTTTTTATTTATTCTACTTATAATCTTAGGGATGCTCCTCACATATTACATGCTTTCTATGTACGTAGAGTTATCTCCTACTTTTTAATTAGTCTACTCAAAACATAATTACTCTTTCATTTTCTCTTTCTATTTTTGTGCAGGATCCAAAGAGATAATTATAGGTACAGATCAAAAAGCTCAAAGGGAAGAGAGTAAGTAATTTTCTTAATACCTTCATACATATGGGCAGATTTGGGACTCTGCTTGGAGCTACTACGTAACTCTGATTTGGAAAATGCTGGACAAATATCTTCATTAATAAGGAGATGCCAAGCTATGGAAAGGGAGAAAATCCCCAAAGTTATAATGCTCCTCTCTTTATTATTTAATAACTAATTAGCAAAGTCATCTATTTCTTGACTTGATGTTTTAACTATGTAGGACATATTCAATTATTAGTATTTACTTTAACTATTATATAAAATTTATATATTTAGTAACACTGAAAAACAATAATTTTTAAAAGAAATGCTAGCCCTGTGAAGGGTATTAAGGAGGGAACATATTTCATGGAGCACTGGGTGTTATACGCAAACAATGAATCATGGAACATTGCGTCAAAAGTTAATGATGTATGGTGACTAACATATCATAATTAAAAAAATAAATAAAATAAAAAGAAATTCTAAACTTAGGATTTTGCCCCCAACCTTTGATTCTGACCTATCATACTTAAGTTTTAAATGTAAACACAAGAAAGAGTTTTAAAGGAATAATTTGACTCACAGAATTATGTTTAAAGATTCTCAGGGTCCAATAAGGTAGATAGTGAAGGGCTATTCCTGTATATTGGACTGATTAAAAAGTTCACTGCTCCACCAACACAGATTTTTTTCTTTCTATATCCAATTTCATATCCTTTCTCTCTGTATAATTATGACAAGCTTAATTTAGGACAGAAAAAAAAAGGAAAATAATAATTAAAAAAAAAGCAACCACACCTGAGTTGTTAATCTAAATGATCAGTGCTATTCAAAGAATCTAAGTTGTCTGCTGAGCACTTAAGTAGCTTGGTAGATACATATATACTCAAGTCTCTACAGATGGAAAGTTAAATATAGCAAATTACTCACTGTAAGGACATTACACTGAAGATAGTAGATAGTGTTAGCATCCACGGTTCCCTTGCCATCCTGTTTCCCCTCCCGTCAATCAGAAAAATCATTAGTTGGTCAGATAATTAGAGAAGAGATTTAGAAAAGAAACACTGCTTTTAATATTTCAGCTCCACCAACCATTCTCCCCCCCCCAAAAAAAAAATCAGAAGGAAGGAGATGAATGAGTCCAGGTGTGTAACTCAAATCTCATCACCACCTGCATTTGGTCTCTATTTGACACACATACTTTCTTCCTCTTGAGTTTCCCTATCATCTCTAATGACTGCCAGAAAGCAAATCTGAGCAATGATTGGGGCTGAGAGGTACCAGGTGTGCTAGTTCATTAAAAAGAACTAATGAAGGATTGTAACACACAATTCATATGATTGTAAATAGCCAACATATGATCATAAAGCATTAGAAAAATATTGAGTTTTCTGCATGCAAATGCTAATGTAACTTAACTTCTCATGTATCTGGGAGACCATTTTAATGCCAACTTGCATTCATGAATGCCTTTTCCTCAGAGACAGGCACAGCAGTGCTTTTGGATAATGAACGACACAAATTCTGCTTCCTGCCCTCTCATTGGCTCAAGGAAGCAGCAGGAATCAAAAGAAATAAAGTCGATTTTTTATGCTTTAGATGTTTTCAGATAACAGCAGGGGATCCAATATGCGAGGGGAAATCATCTCTTCCCAGAACATTAAATCAAAGAATTGCAGCATGTCTGGAGTCACAATCTCCATTTGTTGTGAGTTTATTCCTCAGCTGGTATTGGATGGTTTGTGCTTCACCTCCAGAGGTGAAGTTGGGATGATGTCTTTGCTCTCTGACCACCTCTAGTAGGGTGTTAAGGAGAAGGGAAAGAAACTTGAGTGAGCACACATGATAACCCTTAGTAAAAATTTTAGACTTTTGTGTGCAAAAGTATCATTTATGTACAGTTATTAAGATGCAGATTTCTGGGCCCCACACCTCATCTGATGGTGTGCATAACAACTTTTCACAAAATATAGTGGCTTAAATTTTTATTTTATTCACTGTTTTGTGGGTCAGAAATTGAAGAAGGGCTCAGATAGGATGTTCTCAGAGTCTCTCGCATGTTTGGAATTAGCTGAGACTACACTCATTTGAAGGATCAAGTGTACTGGACATTCAGTTCTGCTCACATACATGGCCAGCAGTTGAGGTTGATGGCTAACTGGGACCTTAGCTGGGGCTGTTAAACAAAACCCCTTTATGGGCTTCACCAGCATAGTGTCATCAGAGTAGAAAGACTTGCATGGCAGCTCGCTTCTGCGACAATGAAAGTTGTCCCAACAGAACTAGGTGGGAGCAGCAAACTCTTTTCTGGCCTATCCACAGAAAAGTCACATAGTGTCACTTCTGGTACAATCTGTTGGTTGAAGTAGTCACAAACCTGCCCAGACTCATGAGAAGAGGACACAGTGCCTACCATTCAATGGTAGGATTATCAAAGAATTTGTGACTAAAAAAAATAGACTTCCCTCTGAGATAAATTATTTACATTCCCCCCACTTGCAAAATAGACACTTGTCTCATGACCTATATTCTCAAAGTCTCCTCTTATTGTGACATCGATTTGAAGTCCAGGACCTTGTCATGTGATTCAGATCTAGAATGTGTCCTTACATATGATCCTTGAGTATGGGTCTTTTTGATTTGAAAACCTAGGAACTAAAGATTGGTTAACCATTTCCCCCTCCCTCCACATATAACATATAACTGGGGACAGGTATAGGATAATCATCATAAGTATTCCTATTTAGAAAGAGGGAAAATGGGAGGTAAAAGTAGTCTCTGGTCCATAGCAATTTTGAAATTCAACTAGGCACATGTTCCCAGTTTCTTGAATTAGGCTCCACTATTTTCCAGGGATCTTCACTCTCCTTCTGGATTCTTAGTTTAACATCCTAGTAATCTTTCCCTTTCTATAAGAAATGGCTTATGTTTATACTTGAGTATCATCCTCGCTCTACTTTGTGCTATTTATTTTGTGCTCACTCTTTCTTTTTCAACACCAGCTGATTTAAAGTCCTTAAAAGCATGGTGGCTGGGATTGGCTCAGGTTGTGATCCCAGGTATCCTGGGATCGAGTCCCACATCGGCTCCTTACTGAACAGGGAGCCTTCTTCTCCCTCTGCCTGCCATTCCCCTTGCTTGTTCACTCTCTCTCTGACAAATAAATAAAATCTTAAAAAAAAAATAACAAAAGCATGGTGGCCTTTCTGTATATACATTCATAAACCATTCCATTAAAAAAAAAAACACACTCAGAAATCTCTTTGAAATAAATATATTTCTCTACCTCTGGGTCCCTGTGTAAGTGCCATGGACTAACACCATTAATATTCTTAGGAGCCCTATTGTTTAACAGAAGGGGTTTTCCTTAGAGAAAAGGATCTTAAGAAAGCCTATGAGATACAACTTAAATCTTTCTGTCTTCTTAAGAGATTATTTTAATCACACACTTGTCATCATTTTTAGTAAGACATTTTACTCAGAGTTCTCTGGCTTTGATATTTGCCCTATGGCCCTTTCTTATTTCCTCTCTGAATTAATATAACATCACTTAAAACCTCAAAAGACTTTTGTCATTTTTCATACACAATATTCAACATTATTCAAAAATAACTAAGCATACCAGGGGAAAAGACTTGTTTATGAACACTGAAAAAGTGAAAAATTTCTGCTTAGAACTAAACACTGTAAGACAGTCAAATAAAAATTCTACAAATAAAAAATACAGAAATTAAGAACTCAAAGTATGGGTTTCATGGCAGATTAGACACAGGAGAATGAGCATTAGTGAACAAGAAGATAGGTAAGAAGAAAATGCCTAGATGGAATACAGAGAGAATAAAAAAGGAACAATATAGAACAGAGTGTAAAAGATACACAGAATACAGTAAAATATAACATGTATCTTTAGAATTTTAGTAGGAGAGAGTATGAGGACAGAAACAATATTTGAAGAAAGTAATGAATGAGATTTTTCCAAAACAGATAAAATACATCAAAAATTGCTAGGAACCCCATAGGTTCAAGAAGTGCTGGGGACCCAAAGTAGAATAAATACCTGGTCATATCACAGTAAAATTCCTCAAAAACCACAGAGAAAGAAAAAATCTTAAGGGCAGTTATGAAAGCAACAAAATCCAACCTTCAAAAAAGGAATGATAAGGCTAATATGTGACTTTCTCAACAGAAACCAAAGACGCTAAAAGGTAATTGACCGACATTTTAAAAATGCTAAAATAGAAGAAGTCTCAGCCCAGAAATTTAAACCCTAAAATGAAAATGAAAAAGAGATATTTTTAGACAACACTTGGAAGAATGTGTCACCATCAGGCCTACAGAGAAGGAAATACTAAGGGGAGTCGAGAGGAAAATTAACTGAGAGGAAAACACAAACACATAGGAGGGAATGAAGAGATACAGAAAAGGTAAATATGAGGGTAATCTAATATGAGGGTAATCTGTATAATACAGTGGTAAGTAAAATGTCCTATGGGGTTTAGAATATTTCTGGAATGAAGTCCATAAAAACAATAGTACGAATGGTCAGGAGAGGGTAAAGACCCTCATACTGTGTGGTAAATAGCAAACTCTCTAATTTATACGAGACTCTAATAAGTCAATATGAATGATGTAATATTTAGTGTGATCACTAAAAGAAGAATGAAGTGATAGGTAACTAAAAAGCCAATAGATGGGAATATGGATATTAATATAAAAGACAAGAACAATAGTATTCCTGAACTGGTGCAACATATGGAAAATAATAAGATGGTCCACAAATTCAAATATATCCGTAATTACATTAAAGGTAGGTAGGATATTTCAATTTAGAGACAAAATTGTCAGATTGAATTTTTCTTTTTCTTTAATTTTTTAGACAGAATTTTAAAATATCTAATTCTATGTTGCTTACAAGTGTGTGCTTTAAATCTAAAGATACAAAAATGTTGAAAGTAGAAGGACCACAAAAAATATATGCCATATAATTTAGAAAGAGCTGTACCTAAAATAAGTCTTATGGTGATACTAAGTACAAAGCAGAGTATAAGGGAAGAAGTCTTAGTGGAGACAGAGACAATTCATAATCCTGAGTCCATTCACTAGGAAACTGCAAGAATCCTAGACTTTTTTTTTTATTAAGATTTTATTTATTTATTTGAAAGAGAGAGAGGCAGTGAGAAAGGGAACACAAGCAGGGGGAGATGGGAGAGGGAGAAGCAGGCTTCCCGCTGAGCAGGGAGCCTGATTCAGGGCTTGATCCCAGAACGCTGGGATCATGACCTGAGCCGAAGGCAGACGCTTAACAACTGAGCTACCCAGGCACCCCAAGAATCCTCAACTTTAAGCACCAAATGAAACAGTCTCAAGAATAGGCCAAATTTAACAGAAAATGAGAGACTAAAAAGAATAACAGAAACAAACACTTCAACAGTGATGTACACTTTTATCAGTACCAAATAGGACAAACAATCCTCCAATCAGTCAGTATAAAATATTTAAGTAAAACAATCAACAAATTGCTATAATTGTCATATAGACAATGTTTCTCCAAATACTGAATATGCATTATTTTATTTTTTAAAAAAGATTTTATTTATTTATTTGAGAGGGAGAGAATGAGAGAGTGAGAGCATGAGGGAGGAGGGTCATAGGGAGAAGCAGATTACCTCCTGAGCAGGGGGCCCAATGTGGGACTCGACTCTGGGACTCCAGGATCATGACCTGAGCCGAAGGCAGTCACTTAACCAACTGAGCCACCCAGGTGCCCAGAGTATGCATTATTTTAAAGTACATGCAAAATACATACCAAAATTTACAATATGCTAAACCATAAAGCAAGGATCAACACATTTTCAAGGACTAAAACCTCCAGTCTATTTTCTCTGACTAGAGAAGAATTAAACCAGAAATCAATAATAAAGATAATGAGGAATTCTCTATATATTTGGAGATTAAACCTTATACTTCAATATCATTAAATCAAACAAGACATGACAGAAACTAGAAAACATTTTGAACTGAATGATAATAAAAAACAAAATATAAAAAGTTAGGAGATGCAGTAAAAGTCACGAGTAGAGGGAAATGCATAGCCTGGCTATTTATATAAGAAAAGAAGAAACAATGATAATCTATTAAATAAATTCCAAGAAATCGGTAAGGCATAGCAAAGTTGACACTCCTCAAAAAAGTAGAAGGAAATTAGAAACATAAGTACAAAAATTAATCAATAACAAAATTAATTAATTTGTTAGAATCAACTAATCCAAAAAATGGTTCTTTGAAAGAACTTAATAAAAATAACAGTCCTAGTAAACTGGTCAAAGTTAAATAGGCAACAAAGAGCTCGCATGCATAAAATAAAAGGAACTCCTATAATTACATAAGAGAAAAACATAACCCGATAAAAAACATAGACAAAATATTTGAAAAAGTGCTTTACATAGGAGTATATTGAAATGGCCAATAAGCAAATAAAGGATACTCAATTTCATTAGTCATTTGGAAATGCAAATAAAACCACAATGGCTTATCACTTGAAATCCACTAGGATGACCTTTGAAAACAAAACAAGTGAACAAGAATGCTACCTGAGTAGACCAAATGTTGGCAAGGATGTGGAGCAATTACGTTTTGTAGGTTGGAGTAAAAATTAACACAATGGGTTTGGAGAACCAATTGGCCATATTTGCTAAATGCTGAACGTGTGCATAACCTCTGACTTATATATTTCTCTCCTAAGTATATAAGCAAAATACGTATAGATGGGTACATATTTATATCAAAAGACAGGTACTGGAATGTCCATTGCAGCATTATTTAAACTCCCCTCCATGGAAACAGTACAATGGACCTCACTTGAATGTATTTTTAAATAATTATATCTACGATATACTTTGTATATATGATACACATCTATATAATAATTTATTATTTTAAAAAAACCCAAATCACAGGCACTCTTTGCTTTGTGTTGTAGTACAGAACAGTTTTAGTACATCATTTTTACTGTTCTGTACTATTTTTTCATGGAAAAAATTACAACTATTCTGTAACTTTAATTTTTTTTGTCCAGAACATTAAACACTGGTTTTAAATGTATAAGGGAATTTTAAAATAGTAACATCAATATTTATTTAGTACACTGTAATTTAAAACAATAGAAAAATTATCACATCTTCATTCATCAATCAATGGATATGGGCTGCTTCCATATCTTGACTATTGTATATAATACTGCAATAAACACAGGGGTGTATGTATCCCTTTGAATTAGAGTTTTTGCAGTCTTTGGGTAAATATCCAGTAGTGTGTTTGCTGGCTCATAGGGTAGTTCTATTTTTAACATATTGAGGAACCTCCATGCTGTTTTCCACAGTGGATGCATTGGTTTGCATTCCTACCAACAGTGCAAGTGGGTTCCCCCTTCTCCATAACCTAACCAATACCTGTTGTTTCGTATGTTTTTGATTTTAGCTATTCTGACAGGTATGAGGCAATATTTCCTTGTAGTTTTGTTTTTAATTATTTACTTGAGAGACAGAGAGAGTGACAGAGAGCATGGGTGGGGAGGAGAGGGAGAAGCAGGCTCCCTGGCAAGCAGGGAACCCGACTTGGAGCTCAATCCCAGGACCCTGAGATCACAACCTGAGCCAAAGGTGATGCCCAATGACTGAGCCACCCAGGCGCCCCTCATTGTAGTTTTGATTTGTATTCCCCTGATGATGAGTGATGGTGAGTATCTTTTCATGTGTCTGTTGGCCATTTGTATGTCTTCTTTGGAGAAATATCTGTTCATGTCTTCTGCCCATTTTTATTTATTTTTTTTAAAAGATTTTATTTATTTATTTGACAGAGATAGAGAGAGCCAGCGGGAGAGGGAACACAAGCAGGGGGAGTGGGAGAGGAAGAAGCAGGCTCCTAGTGGAGGAGCCTGATGCGGGGCTTGATCCCATAATGCCGGGATCACGCCCTGAGCCGAAGGCAGGCGCTTAACTGCTGTGCCACCCAGGTGCCCCTGCCCATTTTTAAATTGGATTGCTTTTTGGGTGTTGAGTTTTATAAGTTCTTTTTTTTTTTTAAGATTTTATTTTATTTTATTTATTTATTTATATTATATTATATTATTTATTCATTTGACAGAGATAGAGACAGCCAGCGAGAGAGGGAACACAAGCAGGGGGAGTGGGAGAAGGAGAAGCAGGCTCCCAGTGGAGGAGCCTGATGTGGGGCTCGATCCCAGGACTCCAGGATCACGCCCTGAGCTGAAGGCAGATGCTAAATGACTGAGCCACCCAGGCGCCCCTAGTTTTATAAGTTCTTTATTGGATATTAACCCTTTATCAGATATGTCATTTGCAAATATTTTCTCCCATTCCTAGAACATCTTCTCTCTTTTCATCACAACTTATTTATGTTGACAATATGCTTTCACTAAATTCCTCTGGCTGTGTTTCTGGAGTCAATGTTCCCATGGTCAGTGCTTTCTTTTATAACTCCATTGATATTTATTTTGAATTTTACTTCTAGCATTATTACTTTTAGTTACTCCACCACATTTTTCTCTACACTGGCTAATTTTCTCTTTTAAATACCCATTTTCATAAAATGTCACATGGGTTCATCACTTGAAGGTAAGGAGGTAACCCAACTACATGTTTTGCTGTCTGTGCATAGACTGAATTACAGATGCTCAGTGACAAATCACTGGCAGACTTTGAGAAAGAGACATGATTGGTCACTGACCATGTTGCACATCTGTTATTTACACAGTGGACAAAGGACCCAACAAGAAATTTGCACTTTATGCAATTACTCACTGTTAATATACCGTGATAACTGAAATGTAAACCATGCTATTAGGGGACTTACGTTATTTAAGTAAACCTGATAACAAATATTTGTGCATATTGGAACTATGCAAAGCAAAGACTACCTGTAATGAGAAAATTTCCCTTTTTGGTTCCTTTTGCGAAAGCCTCACCATGTTTTATTGTAATTACTTATCTATTGGCCCATCTCAGCTGTTACATCATATTCATATGCCCTGCATAGTATTTGGTACATATCAAATGCTCAATAAATAGTTGAATGCATGATGTAAGACTTGTATACCCACTACACTAACCTCACAAAGAGAATGGAAATAAGAAGTCACTTCTAGTGGTTCTATAGATTTTAATTCATTTCATTTGTACTAAAATAGTAATAGAAATTAGAATATTAACATAACAGACTTTTATTAAATATCAACTATGGGTCAGATATTTTGCTAGGTGACTGAGAGTCACAAATCAAGGAAACAAATATGGTCTCTTTCCTCAGGGAGCTTAGTAATTAGTTGGGAAATAGCTGTATTACCATGAACTAC
Source organism: Ursus americanus (assembly GCF_024610735.1). NCBI lineage: Eukaryota > Metazoa > Chordata > Mammalia > Carnivora > Ursidae > Ursus > Ursus americanus. Next base: position 13,863,782 of record NC_142140.1, on the reverse strand, counting down.
AGAATGAAGTCTGCTGACATTTGCCTTTATTCATTATTAGCATTCATGTCACTTACTTCGTGCCCTCTTAAGAAAATCAGCCATAATCAGGTCTTGCTGATTTACTACCCAATGGAATGAAGCATGATGTTCTTCTGTTCTCACTGACCATGGAAACATTTTGCAGAATGTGAAGCCACTGTTCATTTGTAGCCTTGATCCTACACTCTTATTCATTTACAGCTTTCTACCGTCTCACCTCATACTGAGTTGCCTTACTAACTGAAAGACTATGTGGAGCAAGGGGAAGAGTGCTAGAAAGGCAAGTTCTAATAATACATACCACAAGCTCTTTGTTTATGCTGTTTCTTCCACCTCAATGTTTTTCCATTAGGTGCTTTCCATCCCTTTCACTTAATCAATGCCAACTTACTCTTTAGAACTCTGATCTCTGACCCTCCAGTCTAGGTCAAGAATTCCCCTGGATGTTCTTATAGTACCATATACCTTTCTTTCCTAACATTCATCAAATTTTGCATTTACATATTATTTGTGTGAATATTTGATTAATGTCTCTCTCAAGAAGTACTCAGCTTCATAGTACCTGGCACACAGAGTAGGCACTCAACAAATAAAGCTGAATAAAATAGCTTGGCTTGTGGCTAAGCCAAATTTTAGAAATAGGAATGTGATAAAAGAGAAATTGTTCTTTGACTTTCAAATCTACTTTCTGATCATTGGCATTCAGCCAGAGTAGAGCTGGTGTCTGAAGAGATTTTGTCATTACATCATTTCTGGCCTTTATCCCATGACCTTATTTCTTTCTCTCTACTCAGGAGAACATATTGTATAAGGTCAGTAAGATGGATCTGGAGCCCCAGTTTAATGTCTTCGCTCGCCAAAAAGATTGCTTCTGCTCTGGGGGCGCACACCTGCTTCTTCCTTCTCTGCCAGTTCTGTGAGGTGAGGCAAATTAGAAATGCTCTTCTTCCCAGGGTTGGTGTGATAAAAGCCTCCAGTTCTTCATACCTCCATCAAATGGCAAGTATTCAATAAACACTTATTATATACACTGCACAAGACCACACATAACAGGTGATGGAGTTTCACCAGTTATGAACTTAGTATTTGGGAGGGGCAAGGTGGACTGCTATCAATTAATAATCCTGTTGATTTAAGTTCCTGGGCATCTTGCCCATCAACCCACTTCTGTCTTTATTATCATCACTACCCAAGATCAAGCTGCCATCTTTCTTTGCCTCTGTCTCTCTCTCTTTTTTTTTTAAGATTTTATTTATTTATTTGACAGAGAGAGAGACAGCCAGCGAGAGAGGGAATACAAGCAGGGGGAGGGGGAGAGGAAGAAGCAGGCTCCCAGCAGAGCAGGGAGCCCAACGCGGGGCTCAATACCAGGACCCTGGGATCATGCCCTGAGCCGAAGGCAGACACTTAACGACTGAGCCACCCAGGCACCCCTTTGCTTCTGTCTCTTAAGACATGTCCCAGCATCCACTCTGGCCCTGTCCAGCTGATCTTCTCACTGAAGCTTAAGTAATGTGTCAAATGGTAAGTTGGATCATTATGGCTCTCCCTACCCAGTCCCCCCACACTTGTTCAAAACCCTACAATGTTCTGCCATTGCTCTTAGGATAACAAACCACCACACATAACCCCACGAGGCCCTGCAGGTTCAAGCTCCTGTCTACTTCTTCAGCTTTATCTCATGCCACTTTCACCCTTACTCTCTATGCTCCAGCCGCTGCTCCTTCTTTAGGCTTCCTGAAGGAGCTATGAACCCACTCACCTCAAAATCGTCACATATGCAGATTCTTCTGTCAGAAGCACTCCCCTGCCACACCCAGGTTTTTGACTAGTCAATTCCTCCTTCACTTTCAGTTATCATCTCAAGTATCACCAATAAGATAACAATTGGACTTTTAATCCAGGTCTGTTTGTCTCTGAAAGCTGTTTCTATTCCTATCATACTTTATTTCCCCCCAGTAAAGACATGGGACATGGTGGGCAAAACACAGGGGCCACATGCTAGTTCGAAACCTAGGAAATGCTTCAGCTCTAGCCTCTTTCTCAGGATCCAGTTTTATTTTCTCCTAAGCATAGCAGCTGTTAGAGGGGCCATTTCTTCTTCCTGCCTTCAGCATCTTTTCCACCCAGGAGTTTCTCTGCCTGGATCATGGTAAAAGTGAAGTTTCATGAGGTTTCACAGAAAGACTGCAAGACTGGGTGTCAAGCAAAGTGGGTCCATGCACCAGCTGTGTGAACATGCTCAAGTGACATGATCTTGCTTGGTGTGTCAGACTGGGCCCTCCAAGAAACACCCCAAGACAGAGGTGGACATGTGAGAGGTTTACTGGGGGAAATGCTTATGCAGGTTAAAGGGGAAGAAGCATGAGTAGGTAGAGACTGTTTTCAATACAAGTCTGACATCTATGAAAGGAAAGGGGAAAGGGAGGACAATTGTTTCTGGGTTCAAGAAAGTTTAGGCTAGGCTGAAGGGCAGTCCTCTAGCTCAGGCACTTCATAGAGGGGTTCCACACCCCAGAGGAATGGACTCCCACAAGTATCATCTCCTGGTTCAAATGTTGGCTGGGAGCAGCCTGGAGAAGCATGGCTTTTGCGTGAAAATGGGGTAGGTCTGGGGGACAGTGGCTGTCCTCAGAGGGAGATGCAAGTGGCACATTATCACCTTCAGGCTCAGTTTCCTCAGGTGTAAGATGAGGAAGGAATCCTCAGTGATCCCTGGGGTGGTTTATAGTGCTGAAACTATGAGATTGTCTACTTGCTTCCATATTGTTTTATTTATCTCTTCTAATTTTGAAGTGTTTTTTTTTTTTTCTTTTTTCTGGTAGGAAACAAGAGTGAATAATATAAATAAAAGGGATATTTCTAATAAGCCTGAAAAATAAGCCCTGTTTTTCCTTCTTTCTTTGATTCAACTTTTAGTATAGAGGGGTAAGGACTTTAAGTCTTATGTACCCTTGCATCGCCAGGACCCAGCACAGCGAATGCCATATAATGCCACATAACAGAGACTTTTCCTTGACTGAATGGAACTAGGTCTGATTTTAAACATTTTCATTTACTTAAATTCTAGGTTTTCCTTCTGGGAAAGAGTACTATGTAAATATGCTTTTTCTCTTGTTTTGGCGAGAGGGTTCCTAAATCCCTCCCCTCAGGGGCATGTTCACTTTCCTCATCCTTGTCTCCCTCTTAAAGGCTCAAAGAACATTATTTTCCCATTAGAAAATCTACCAGTCTCAATGTTCCCCAATCTTCCTCCGGAAAAACAGTATTTTTTTAAATAGAGGTTTTTTTTTTTTTAATAAGTATTTTATTTATTTATTTGATAGAGAGTGAGAGAGCAGCAGAGGGAAAGGGAGAAGCAGACTCCCCACTGAGCAAGGAGCCCCGTGCAGGTTTCCATCCCAGGACTCTAGGATCATGACCTGAGCCGAAGGCAGATGCTTAACCGACTGAGCCACTCAGTCACCCCTAGAAAAATAGTATTTGATCATCTCCCCACATATGGTCCTTATTCTCAAGAAATTTAATAGTCTAGTTGGAAAATAAGACCTGAATCAGTAACAAATTCAAGATACATCATAATCATTACCATAAACACAGCAGCAGCTATTGCCAGGCATTGTAGTAAGTGCTTTTCATAGCTGGTACCAGATAAATAAATGAGAAAAGGCAATTGGATGGGACAAATGGATGCTGGAGAGCTTTGCCTCAGCTGAGTTAGGATGGGGAGGAGCCACCATTCTCCCCATGGGGGGGATGCAGACCCAGTGTTGCAGATCTGCCTTTCTGGGCGTGGGTAGAAACAGGTAATCAGGATTTCAATATGTAGTCATACCATTTTATAATAACAGGAACTAATTCAGAAGTTTTAAAACATTGCGTTGGGAAAATAAGCTCATTTGATAAGCAAATCTGGCCCATGGATATATTGGGAACTGTAGAATAAATAACACCATTTAATAATCCCTGAGTGCTAAACATAGAGTTCCCATGTTGGAGAAGTTGAGAAGAGGAATTAATGATTTTGTCAGAGAAAGATCAGTGGAAGAGGTTAGTTTCAAGATGGTCCTTGAAAAATGAGTATCAGATAGGCAGAGGGGGCATTTCAGGCAAGAAGAAATATGTATGTGATGAAGCTCTGACAGCAGAAAGGAGCAGGACATCTTTCTAGTGACAAAGAAAATAGGACTAGGTGGATCAAGTTGGAAAAACATTAAGAAAGGTACTGTCATTGTAGTCTATAGGAGGTCACCTTTGGAAGTGATGGTCTGTGAAGCACGCACATGGGTTAGTTTCTAAGGATAGAAGGCCGGGACATATCTGAAGCAGATGGAGGAAGGATGTTGTTCTGCCAGAGTACCAAGGGAGTAGCAACTCAGCTCTGTTGAAAGGAAAGGCCTCCTCCACTCCAGATGCTCAGCCAGTATTTGTCAAATAGAATGTAACCCAGGGGTAGTGGGGCACAGAAGACAAATTGTCCTCCGGAATCATTTAATAACCTACTTCAGGTTTGTCAGTCAGTGTTTTTATAGCAAAAAGAATGGAAAAGGAGATCAAGCCCTCTGAGTGTAAAGATGGACAAGTAAGACTGATGTGGGTGGATCACAGGGAGAAAGGGGGGACTATGGCAATGAAGAAAACAACAGGGAAACACAGGAGTGAGTAAAGGCCAAGCTTTCACTGGTGATCACTAAGAACTTTAGATGGACGACAACAGGATGATTTGGCCTTTTAATACATGTACATGAATACATCTTACAGTTAAATCCAGTGATTCCTGTATGTGTCTTGGAGAACAGAGGGATAGAGGGGAAGAAGGGAAAGAGGAAAAAAGAAAAGAGAGAGAAAAGAAAGAGAAGATGCCAGATGGAGCCAGAGAGAGGGACGAGGAGGAAGTGAAGGAGGGAGGAAGAGAGGGAGAGAGAAATTGAGAGAGATGCTAGTGGAGGTAATTTCAATGGCCATTCCACCTCAAGAGTTCATGTCCTAGTGAACACAGGGGTGAAACATCCATAGGCTGGTATTTGCAGCTGAGTTTCATTACCCCTCGTTTCTTACACTATGAGCTTTTTGCCACATCAGGTGTGTAATCATACGATGGCTACTAAAAAACAAACAAATTAATTCATCTGGTGTCCAAATGAGGAAATGGCAATATATTCCAATCCTGGAGGGCACTCTGGTTGCTTTGGGCCTATTGAGTGGTATGTGGTCTCCAAAGTGAGATTCTCAAAGTTAAATTTGATTCTACATGGTACTTGTTCTTCATATAAGAACTGAGAACACAATTCCTTTACAGAATGCAGCTCCACTGAGGAAGAGAATGTCCACTTTGGTACAGCCAGTCATGGAAACCTACAATTCTGATGAGTAATCACATGGAAGCAGCAGCTGGTCCAAAGTGGGCACCCAATACTCTCATAAGAAATGGCATCTGCAGGGAAGTGAGGGGAGCTAAGAAGAGAGAATTGCCAGGGAGAGAGATAGGTTGAGGCCAGGTCAGTAGATTCAAGAGGACTGACTCCAGCTGAGCTGCAAGGAGCCAGCAGCCGGCCCTCGAGAGCCCTACAGACCAGAAGAGATCTGCGAGACTGTCTAGAGACGCTGATGAGAGGCCAAGAAGAGCTGCTAGAGAATGAATTCACCCATCACTTAGGGTCATAATGGTTTACACTGTGTCCAGGAGAAGTAAAGGAGCCATTTCCAGGGAGAGGAAAGTACACTCTTTGGAGGAAGAAAAATATCAAGAAGAAGTTTGCTTTTCAAAAGGAATAACGCATGTTACTTAAAAATAACACAGCTGATGGCTCGCGCTGTTTGTTAGGCAGCCCACTGTCAGTTTCAGCAGAACTCATCTCTCACTGCTCCATCAGGCAGGAAGGCAGCCAGAGCATTTCTCAAAGTTGATAGCATGGAACTTCTTCCATCTGCCAATTACTGTGACCTTAGAAATTCGACAGACTCTATCGGGCACATGCAAGCCACTTAATCATGAGGAAACAAGAAAACATTTGCACAACCAGAAGACATACCGCATATGAACATCTTAAGTCATTTCCAACAACCAGGGGAAATATGCATGTGTACACAGACCTAAGTACAGGAGAGATGACAAGCCTGTGAGTGGCAGAGATGGAGAATTTTAAATTTCGTTAAGTCATGGCTCCCATACCTAATATTGAAACAAGTAAACAATATTAGTTTATAGAGCACACAGCCTCATTCATGACAATACAACTGTGGCCCAGACTGAATATACTGTTGGACTGAAAATGGTCTCTGAAGTTCATCACTCTCGCTCACAATGACACACGTCTCAAGCCATAAGCCTCTCAGTGGAAGTTGGACTACCTCAGCCTGATTCTTTCCTTGTCCTAAGTCTCAACACTGCTGCACTGATACAACAGGAAAGGGGACATAACGGGCGATTTCTAACATGATCTGTTGACAATTGGCTTATGGTACAGATCACCCAGCCCAGTTCATCTTCAGTCTTGGAGGTGATGGGGGTGGAGGGAAGACATTTTGCATGGGCTCAGTCGCTTGCTTCAGAAATTTGAGTCCAGACAGACTGACATCACCCTGTGATCTGCAAGTCACACACTGCCGCTGCAGTGTCATGACACATTAGGAGTCTTATTTACACAAAGATGAAAGGCTCCTTGACTCTGTTCTGTTGCTAGTGCCTGCAGGGGCAGCTGCAGTGCAACGAGACACCTGGTGAGACGTTCTCCTTCCATGAAGGTTGCCAGATGTTGCCCATGAACCTTGATCTACTATGAGAATAGTCACCAAGTTTGGTGGGGCAGCACTTCTAAAATATAAAACTGGTTTGCAAGGATTTAGGAAAAAACTCCTTTATGATTGCACCTAAGAGTTTAGGAATGAATGAGTAGAATGTTGAAAAATAGAACACATTCACTTCTTGCCTATTTCAAACCTATTCATCTTTTAAACCCCAGCTTAAATGCAACCTACTACACCAAGCTTTAACCTAAATTCCTATCACGAAATTATTATGTTCATTCTTATATACCCTAGGGCTCCTACATCATTCTGTGTTTACATCTATTAATACAGTTCTAGAAACTGTACTCTGCACTCGTGTCATTTTCTTGTCACTTTCCCCAGCTACATGTATACTCCTTGAGACAAAGTCTGAGTACTGAAAAAAACTGTGCCCATCCCTTAATATGGAAAGCAGAATAGTGCTCAACATGTTTTTAATGATTTAATGAATTCATTTCGAAATCAAGAAGGTAATAGATCCATAGCCGAAGTACTCTTACCTTGCCTACCACTAAAGGTACTGAACTCTATGACGAGCTGCACAAGCTTTAGAATAAACATTCAGATCTTGTTTATTCATGTATTTTTTTTTTTTAGTTTTTATCAGTATCTGCTCTCTGTGCTAACTAAAATAACAGTCCTTCTATTTAACCTCAAGTAGAGAACAGGGTTTGAAGAGAGAATTGGGCTAGAGGAAGTAAATGTTCAAAACGAGTATTATTTTATTTAGTCTTGCTTTGTTCACTGGGGCTTCTTAATTGGTACTCCCACTAATGGTGTTTCTTGTTTTGGTTCTCAAAGAAAAACAACCAACCTAAAATAGCCAGACACAGTGGAAAGCCGTCTAGATTCCCAGACGCCAGCTTCCTCCAGGGAGCGATGCTCAGATGGTTGTAACTGGACAAACAATCACAAACTCTTCCTGTGGGAGATGGATGTTCCTGTATTAACGGCCCAGCAAGAAAAATATGAATCCTTCTGGGGAGACTCACATTTAAAAAAAAATGTGTGCACAGAATGAATATAGAACTCCTTACCAAATCCTACGCCCAGTTAATCATAAATTTTAGCACATTTGCAGGGCTTTTCATCTTCAGAAAGAAATCTGGCTTCTGGATCTCAGAAATATCCTTGTTTTTTTTAAGATTTTTTATTTATTTTTTTAATTTTATTTATTTATTTGACAGAGATAGAGACAACCAGCGAGAGAGGGAACACAAGCAGGGGGAGTGGGAGAGGAAGAAGCAGGCTCATAGCGGAGGAGCCTGATGTGGGGCTTGATCCCGGAACACCGGGATCACGCCCTGAGCCGAAGGCAGACGCCTAACAACTGTGCCACCCAGGCGCCCCAGAAATATCCTTGTTTTTAAAAGAGAACTCTTAAAGAAGGGTTTCCTAGCACTGCCACATATATAAATGTCATCTTCTATGAGGCTTAAAAATCTAGCTCTTCTAGCCCAGAAGAATTTTGTGTGCCTATTTCACTTAAGAATTGTTCTGTTATCGTTACTATTACTATTTTTTTGTTGTTGTTGTTATCATTAGTTTTTCTAGCACCCTCCACGGTTCTTCTGAGAAAAGAATGCTTCTTTTCCGTAGAAAATCAATCCCATCTGGTTTGGGTGAGGCTCAATCCTCAATGCCATGTGACATGCAAGATATGCTTCACACTCAATGGGACCCAGGCCCAGCCAACCACAATACTCTATTGTTTGGGATGTTGGGATGGACAAACGACTTATACTGTCAAATTATAAGCTTCCCTGAGATTTGCGATATAGGTACTTAGAGAAACACTAGCTTCTTCCTTTTAATCATTGACCATGATCAGGTAGGTTTGGGATTATCCAGGGCCCTATCACTCTATAGATGGAAATAATCTGCCAGAAAATGAAGTCCATCTGTAGAGGTGAGCAGGGTTGAGAAATGGAGAAAAAGTCTAAGCTGTGAAGATGTCATTTGGGTCTCTGCATCCAGCTGGGCTTGAGATTTAGTTAACTCCATATTTCACCTAAAATATGATCTTTTAAGTAAATTTGATTTCATAATTTGTGACATGCAACACAAAGAGGTCTAATCAATAATCCATATTTTGCCTCTCTTATGAAAAGGATGCAGCAGTGAGGCTCTGAATACTCTACACCTACAGCTTTTGGCCATGTTCCTCTCCCTGTTTGAAACCCCTCTCCTCCTGCCCATTAAAGTCTTAAGGTCCAATTCAAGTCCATTTCTCCCATGAGCTTCTTTCCTTCATTTTTTGGGGGAACTTCTTATCTTGAACATGCTATCTCCATAAGAATTTCCCAAACTAGTATCCAAGAATCCCCAGGATCCTCAAGTTATCCAAGAAAGGCTTTTGTTATTCTATGTTAACTGTTTACTGAGCAATTACTTTGTGCCAGGATCAATCCTAAGTATTGGGAATAGATAAATGAACAAGATAGATAAGTTTTTTGATGTAGTTTGCAATCTAGTGAAGGATGCGTGATGGGCAATAAATAAACAAATATCTGGTGATAGAAATAAACAAGTAAGTAAGCAAGATTCAGATAGTGATAAATGCCATGAAGATGATCAAGCAGGACCATATGTTACAGTGTCTGTGGGAGGAGGGGCTGTTTCAGACACATTGGGACCAATGTTTAAACATATTTAAGTAGAGTACCATAATAAAAATAACATAAGGCAGCACTAAGAGCAAGCATTACTTTTTTTTTCTTTTAAAAGGGGTCTCCAAAATGCTAAACATAGAGTTACCATATGGCCCAGCAATTCCACTACTAGGTATATATTCACACAAAAATGTATGCATGAACGTACACAGTAGCATTATTCATAACAGCCAAAAGTGCATACACCCCAAATGTCCATCAACTGATGAATGGATTAAGAAAATGAGGTATAATCATGCAATGGACTATTATTTGCTTATAAAAAGGAATGAAGTACTGATACATGTTACAATGTAGACAAACCTTAGAAACATGCTAAGTGAAAGAAGCCAGTCCTAGAAGGCCACATTATATAATCCATCTATGTGAAATGTTCAGAGAAGGCAATTCCACACAGATAGAAAGTAGATTAATGGTTGTTTGGGGCTGGAAGAGCGGGGATGGGAGTGACAAACAAGCCTCTTTTTGGAGTCTTGAAATATCCTAAAATTAGGTAGTGGTGATGGTTACACAACTCTGCACAACGAAAAATCACTGAATTGTATACTTTACTTCTTTTTTGAATTATAGGGTTAAATGTGTGAATTTTATGATATATGGATTATATCTCAATAAAGAAAATCTATCATTTGGGTTTGAGGGACACTACTGTACAGTTCTACTACGTTAGTTTAATCAAATATTGTCTTGTGTTATTACTTTGTGTTTCCTAGGGTTCTATCCTTTGGCCCCCACTAGACCATAAAGCTTCAGGGCAGTAAGAACAATGCATTTCATTTCTTTAATGTTTCTTTGACATGACTTCAGAGGTGTGCCCATAATAGGATTTCATTAAATACATGCTTATTGATGGGTCATCTGATGGAAGGCGGCAAGCAAGAAGATCTTGGAGTCATGGTTTTCTAGGGCTGCAGTTACAAAGTACCACAAACCAGGTGGCTAAAATAATAGAAATTTGTCATAATTCTGGAGGCAGGAATTTTCAAATCAATGTGTTCCTTCTGAGGGCTGTAAGGGAAAGATCTCCTCCAGGCCTTTCTCCATGGCTTGTAGATGCTGTCTACATGTTCACATGGCATTCTACTTGTACATACGTGTGTGCGTGTGTGTGTGTATCCAAATTACCTCTTTTAGAAGGAGACTAGTCTTGTTGGGTTAGGACTCACAAGAATAACCTCATTTTAACTTGATTACCTCTGTAAAGACTCTATCTCCCAAAGAGATCACATTTTTACATTCTGAGGGAATGGGGATTAGGACTCTGACATATTGTTTTTAGTGGGACCTAGCAGTCAGATTTTACCTGATTTAAAAAATTTTTAAAATAGATTTTAAAAATTTAAATTCTATTTAAATCTATTCTATTCTATTTAAATTCTATTTAAATTTACCCATGAAGTTTATGACTTTGTAAACTCCCTGACAGCTCCCAGGCCAGAGTATTTCAGCCATGCCTCGGGTAGTGACTATTATTATATCTCCAAAGCTGAACAGAAAGTGTCTCACTCCAGTGACCAGGCTGTAATTCAGCCTTTTTGCTAAGACTTTCTTATTTTGCAGTCCACTACTTTGCCCTATCACTAGATGAATTCATTTGGCTTAGCCTTATTCTTATGTCCACCGATTTCTTAATGTCAAATAAAAGGGCAAGCCAAGTGAAGCGCTCAATTTTTCTGAAATGTACAAAGCATTACTATTTCTCAAATCATTGGGAGGTAGGCCAGTCTGAATGACTAAAAATCTTGGAAAAATAAATAAATGTACACAAGGTTTGAACTGGATTAAACCCCTCTGTATATATTTATACATTCAGCACCCATCCACAGGGACTGGGTTTAAATAAAATATTTTCTGAAATGGACAATTATTTAACAAATAGAATAACATAGTTTTTTTTTTTTGTTTTTTTGTTTTTTTTTTTTTTTTTTTTAGATTTTATTTATTTATTTGAAGTAGAGAGAAAGAGGCAGAGGGAGAGGGAGAAGCAGACTCTCTGCTGAGCGGGGAGCCCAACACGGGACTTGATCCCAGGACCCTGGGATCATGATCTGAGCTGAAGGCAGATGCTTACACAACTGAGCCACCTAGATGCCCCAACAACATAATTTTTAAATTGTCTTTCACTGGTTTTATTTAAATAATGATCCTAAAAATCTTGAAAGCAGAGGAAACTTTTGTTTTGTTTCTTTCTCACAATTTCTCACAGGGAAATGTTTACCTTTAAACTTTCTTGTACTCCTGCTTTGCTTAACAAACAGTTATTTGTACAGGTGAAGGCCTTGGCTGTGTTAGGAACTTTGGCCTGCAAGTCAGAGCATCTGGGTCCTGTTCCTGGATCTGTCCAATCTTAGGCAGTGAATGAAGACACACCCCTTAAACTCCCAGAGTCCTATTTTGTACATCTTTAAAAAGAATATGATACTACCTGGGTAGCTCACTGGGTTATTGAGAACTAATCGACTGTACTCTGAAGAAATTAAAATTTAATAGTGTTTGTGATGGAGGTTAAATTGTTCACTATTTATATATTCATTGATTAGAAAAGTGACACCTGGCATAAAGTAGGTGCTTCTCAAATACTGGTTAAATGGATACAAAATCATAGATACGTCCCTAGAAAAACAGAATTTTAAATGACGTTAATGAAATGTTAAATTTCAAAACCAAATTTTTGACTTAAAAATATAGTACTACTTTTGAAGCTTCTTGTGAATTTGCAATCATTTAAAAATAAAAACTTCAAAGCAACAGTAACAAAACCAAGTCTCAGCAAAATGGAGGTATTCCCATGGAATGTCTCTAAAGAGAATGTCAGCTGTCATGTGCAGTAAGCCACGAAAACTGTGAGCATTTGTGACTTAAGCCAAGTGCCACTGCCTCAACAGGACAGATACAAAGGGTCTGAACAGAGGAAAGAAAAAAAACACAAAATAGTGAGAACAAGTCAATACACACACAGGTGCACACACGCATTGTAATAATTTATAGGAAAAGAATGCTTCCAAGAGGCTTTTTGGCTTTAGATACCTAAAGTGGCTGAATAAAATTATAGTTGGCACACAGACTACTTTTTAATATTTAAAAACTTTTAACTAGTTCTTTCACATGATCAGTAATTTGGGCTATGATAGGATCCAAATTAAAAGACAAAGGTTATATCTACAGCTAATGTTATGTTTAGAGCATTTAGGGGAAACTTTCATTACTCACTTATATTATTCAGAACTTATGTGAGATATAAAATTTATAGAAAAATTGTTTTATTTTTACTGGGGTTAGCTTTCTCTGATGATTTTGTTTCAATCCCCAGAGAAGTATGAATGTTGAAAGTTACAATGGGTTATTATTATGAATGCTTTTGTCAAGAACACATTATAATAGCATTTAATTCTCTGTTTTTTGCAAATAAATTCAATAGTGTGAAAAGCATAATGTAGGTGGTTAATTTCTCCCATTTATAAGCTTTTTTCCAAATTATGAAAAATTAAAAAAATAATAACACCAGTGAAAAGTGGGGAAAACTCTAGATTACAGATGGTCTCAGACCAGTAACCCCTCTACACTGGTGTTAATTTTGCAGCGAACTGCTAATATCTTTGGTAGACATCATCAGAAACAAGAATTTGTGTGAATAAGAGCCTGTGCAACAGGGCAAGCCAGTGTCCATGCTTCCAACAAATATTGATTTGTATTGATCATAAATCCACTAAGTAATGTAAAGCACAGCTATGACAGATAACTAAAGAAAAGTCATAAGATAGCATAAGACCACATAATTGGAAGGAGGGCTGTAACACCTTGGTTCAGAAGCTGAGGAAAGAGAGCTTGGGCTCAGGTCTGAAGAGTAAGTAAGAGTTAACCAAGCAATACCCAAGAGAATTTAATACGTACGTCCACACAAAAACTTGCCCATGCATATTTATAGCAGAATTATTCCTAATAGCCAAAAGTGGAAATAACTTACATGTCCATCAACTGAGGAATGAGTAAGTGAAGTGTGGTACAGCTCCATGATGGGATGTTATTATTCAGTCATAAAAGGAAATAAAGTACTTATTCATCTTGTAACATGGATGTATCTTAAAAATATTATGCTGAGTGAAAGAAGCCAGACACAAAAGGCCACATATCACTTGATTACATTTTGTGAAAAGTACATAACAGGCAAATCTACAGAGACAGAAAGTAGATTAGTGGCTGTCAGGGGCTGGGGGGAGGAATGGGGAGCAACTGCTGGTGGCTACAGGGTTTCTTCTGGGGATGATGAAATGTTCTGAAATTTGACAGTGGGGATGGTTGTGTAACTTTGTAAATACACTAGACATCACTGAATTATACACTTTAAGTGATGAATTTTCTAGTATGTGAATTTTATTCCCCCACCCCCCACACACACACAAAAAGAACTAACTAGATAATGAAAAAATGTAGTGGCAAAAGCCTGACAAGTAGGAAGCGAAGGAAGCCCAGTGTTGCTTGAGCAGAGAACCAAGGGGCTACGGGCAAGGAGGCTGGAAAGAAGGGAGGCTTGGGACCAGACACTGCCTGGTGGCATGGCTGGCATGTGCTGTTTCTAACCACTTGCTGCTGGTCTCCATTACTAGATTGCTCCTGTTCTCTTTTGATGGATATTCCAACCCAACACTATCTCACAAACTTCGTTTGCCATTTTTCCCACGAAGCACTTACCCCCCTCAATCAACTCAAGCTCCTTATCTTTGAATCATACCATGTTCTTTTCCATGCTGTTCTACACCTAAAATACTTCTGTCTGACCTGTTCTGCATTCTAGGGAAGAGGCAGCATGCATGCCAATGGTGGGCAGTTCTCCTGCTTAGCCCAACACCTGGAGGAACAGTTTGGATAAATGGAATGATGTTCCTAAACATAGTGTTGATTTGTCAGATAAAAAAGGAGAAAATGTCCTCTGAAAAATGAAGTCACAGAGATTGGGCTTTTGAAGTTTCCATTTTGAGAATTTGTGGATAAGAGACAATGGAAGGGGCTATCAAGACAGGATAGATCTTAAAACAGTAAAGTTAGACAAAGAATGGGGGTCTGACTCTGAGGTGACCCCTGTGAAGAATTAGCCTTGTATTTTCCTTCAGATTTTGGGAACAGCCATATTGTATACGTAGCTTCAAGTCTTTTTTTTTCTTTCTTTTTCTTTATTGTAGTTAGTGTAGTTAATAGTTAGACCCAAGTTTTAGCAAAAAATCACAGCCATGACTTATTCATTGATTGTTGGCTGACTCCTGTGGTTTCTTTCTTTTGTGGTTCTCTGAAGTTAATACACCAGTCTCTCTCAGAGCCATTCCAAGGGCATAATGAAAGCAGTCTGGCTGATAGAGTCTAAAGAATAGAACATAATCCTTCACACGAAACACGTTTATGAGTACTGTCTACATACCAGACCCATTTCTAGATGCTGGTGATTCTGGAGTATAGAACACAAATCCCCTGACCTCATGGAGTTTCCATTACATATGCCTCTCAAATATTTATTGAACGTCTTCTGCTTGCCAGGCACTGTGCCACACAATGGAATAGAACAGAAGAAACTCATAACGGCCTTTGGCAAATCTTTCCCATCATTTTGTGAAAAACTAGAGAGAGCATAATCTATTGACTAGGGGCTAAATCACCTAAAGTCCCTAGAAGAGCAGCTACAGTCCTCAGTTCTGGGTCTCCTAGCAAAGGTACATGAAAAAGCATTCTTTTGTCAAATGAGAACAACCGCCTCCCGTCTATCATCCCATCCCCCACCCTTGATGGTGGAGGAAATTGCATCATCTGAGTCCATCCTACTGGTATCAGAGGTCAATCTCCTGAGATGCAAAAATGAGCTGAGCTGACAGACTCACCTGATGCAGGCATAGGCTGAGAACTCTAAGGGATTCCAAACAGCTCAAATCTGCAATGGGGGTCAGTTTCCTCCTCTGAAATATGGGTGACAACTGAGCTTTACAGTTTATCATAGGAAAACAGTGGACTTCTCAAAAATACTTTTTATTTTGAAATGGTTTGACTCATAAGAAGTTCCCACATACCCTTCACTCTGTTTCCCCAATAATACTATCTTACAGAACCACAGTTGTCAAAACCAAGAAATTGACATTGGCAAAGTATTATTACCTCAAATACAGACCATATTCAGATTTTGTCAGCTTTTGCAGACACTTTCCCCCTGAGGATATATAGCTCCAGGATATTTTATCACATATACAGATTGTGATAACCATAACCAAAATTGGGATACAGAACTGTTCCATCACCAGAAAGGATCTCTCTCATATCACCACTTAATAGCTGTACCCTGCCCATGACCCTCACCCCTGGCAACCACCGGTATAGTCTCCATCTCTAATTTTGTCACTTTGAAAGTAATGGATTTTTTAAAAAATTTAAGTTCAGTGGCCTCCTTAATAGAAAATAAGCTCGATTTTATTTGTTTTTTTGGGGGGGGGCTTATAATTAATTCTATTTCCTGCCATACAAACTCTCTTGTCCTTTTCCATTGCTCTCCCTTTCATACTCTCCATTTAAAAATCTCTAAAGAGAACTTCACCCCCCAGCTAAGCTATCTCATGGATTTCAGATTTATTACTTTAGTATCTCCACCCTGTCACCGGCCCCAGCACGGTAAGAAGGAAAAGATTAATGTATGTTTCTCTCAGGCCCCAGAGCTCAGCATGATCATGTTACTATGAGGGGAAAAGGAAAAGCAATCTAGGCATTTCTGCTTTAGGTCCTCTTCTGGCCACAGCAGAACCGAGAGAGATTCATTTCAGGCTCTGGAGATTTGGGGAAAATCCTGCAAGTTACGACCATGAGGATAGTTCAGAGACATTTGTACACATAGCCTGGTTCACACACTATCCTTACGTTGATATGGTATACAATTCCTTAAAAGCAATTTTTAAAAATTTGGGTTGAAACCAAACCAAACCAAACCAAACCTTAGACTGTCACTATACACTACTGTGGAACTTCTAGTATGTTCAGTGGAGTTACTGACTGCCATTCCATGGAAACCCTGTGGGAACAGTCATAATGTTCTGTAGTTGCTCGATGTAATCTACAGTAAGATGGTAAGGAAACAATTTCATAAAAGGCTATGTAATGTCACAACTCTTCTGAACACGGAGAAGCTGCCTGCCTGAAAAGAAATTAATGCTAGGGAATGCTGCCAAAAGTGTGCAGATCTAATACATTTCTCTCAATTATTATTTAAGTATTCTGGAAGGCTCACTGTGAAATGAGGAGGCTAAATACAGTTCTTCAGTCCTGTTCTCTTACATAAATATGCTTCCAGAAAGCAAAGAATTAAATCTGTAAGAACCAAGAAGTAGGGGTATATATGCTAAATTCTTTAAGTGAATTAAATTTTTAAAACTTTAGGGGCATCTTCATGGCTCAGTCGGTTAAGCGTCTGCCTTGGGCTCAGGTCATGATCTCAGGGTCCTGGGGCTGAACCCTGCTTTGGGCTCCCTGCTTAGTGGACAGTCTGCTTCTCCCTCTGTGCCTCCTCTTCTCCATGAACGTGTGCTCTCTAATAAATAAAATCTTAAAAAAAACTTCAATTGCACTTAATTCTCTAAATAAATTTTTAAAAATTTAGTTGGAATTTTAATGCAATTTTTTCAATCAACAAATCTGTTAAGCTTTGTTTCAGTGCAGCTTAAACATGCGAGGAATGCCGACTTCCAGGTACCAGGTATCATGCTACTTAACCATGTTCCTCTGGAAGCAGCAAGGAAAGGAGACTCTCCTGAAGGTCTAAAAAATCACTCCTGGACCAATAAAAGTGATGAGGTGAATACACAGGGAGGGAATAGACCTTTCTACTGCTGGGCCATCTTGCATGGAAGCTTGGGTTCTAGACCTCTCATGGAAGCAGAACCTTTGCCTCATTTCCCACCCACTATGAAAAAAACTAAAACTTCACTCTGGATAGTCTGTCCTGATAAGGACCCTCTGAATATTTGCTGCCTCTCCTGCCTCTGCTTGTTTCGCCCCCACCTTCTTTCTCCATCCTCGATGACAGTATCTTCCATCCTCTTCATGATCCATCTAAAATTTTCAAAAAAGAAAAAAAAGCCTTTTCAAATCCCAATACTTTTAGGAAAACTTTTTTGACTTCCGTCCAGCTCCCAGGTTCCTCTGAAGTTCCATGGGAGGGGAGGTGACATTTACTACATATCCACCAAGAGCCAAATGTGTTAGTACGTATTATCTACTTTAAGACTCACCCCAGGAGAGGAAGGCATTATTCTCTTTAGAATGAATACAAAAAAATTGCTCAGAAAAGCCATTCTGTCCTTATTTTAGTACAGCTGAGAGTGGTCTAGACACTTGATTCTAATTCTAAAGTCCATGTGCTTTGGGGATACCCCTTGTTTTCTGCTTCTCTCAATTACAGCCTCTTTCCCCCACCTGGTATGTTTACTCAGTGTTGGATAGATCCCTAACTTGTCTTCCTATTTAGACTATCAACCTCTTTGAAGCAGGGACCCCTGTCTTCCCAAACCTTTATCACTCACAGTACCTAGAGTGTTCTTTAAATAGGAAATACTCAAAAATGATTGCTTTGTTGTTTTTCCCCCCTTTGTTCTCTTTTTATTCAACTCCAGGTTTGCCTGACCGACCAATTTCTTGAGTAGCTAAAGAGGCGCCATTCTCAAACACAGGAAGCTGTCGTGTGAGGTGCGCACAGTGAGAAGGAACTCCCCCGCTGTTGGGGCAGGGCCGGGGCAGTGACGCCACACACAGAGGCAGGTCAGGACATGGGCTCCCGGGGCCTGCTTCTGCACTCTTCCTTCTGGCATCCACAAGAGACAAGAGTTGCAGAGGCAAAGGGATTTTTGGAAATCAGCTGCCAGTCCCCACATTTTACAGATGAAGAGCCCAGAGCCCAGAGAGGTAAAAGTGGCTCAGCACAGCTTCCCAATGGACTCTTCTCTCCTCAGGGCCCAGTCTCCAAATCACTTATTTTTCCCCTAATTATAGAAGCGTGTATACTCAATACCAGAATCGTGAAATGTACTGAAAAGCATGAAAATGAGGAGAGAAATACACCAGTAATCCAGAAGGTAGTGCTCACCACGTTGGCCGGCGGCAGATCGGCAAGTTTGCCCCGTCCGTATTCCTCCCTTCCTCTCACAGGCTCGCCACGCACTCCGCAGGCCTAAGCCTCGTTCAGTTCTTTCCAAGTGCTCTGCTCTCACTCACCTCCTGTTCCTACCTGAGGTACCCTTAGTCTTTGTCCTACCGCCTCCCATCCTGCATCTTTCCCCCCTCCAGCTACCAGGCCTCTCGTGCCCAGCAGGATCGTGGCTTCCTCAGGGGCGCTGCCCCATCTCCCAGGCTCGCCTCGCTTCCCCTGATGCCACTGCTGTGTGCCTTGTATATCTCCTTGACTGAGCTCCTTGGCTCTCTCACTACTTCTTTCCTTTATGTCTTTCCTTATGAGGCTGCTGTGTTTTGACCTCTAGTGCCAACCACTGTGCCCGCTAGGCCTGCCAAAGAGATGCTTGATAAACAGTTGTGGAAAGAACGAGTCATTACTAGGACTGTCAGTCCTCTTCTTCCCCTCTTCCCCCCTTCGCTCCCTCCCTTGTGCCTTCCTCCTCTTCCTCACTTCTTCGCTCTCTCCCTCCTGCCTCTCCCTCTCTCTCTTTCCCGGTCTCTTTACACACACACACACACACACACACACACACACACACACACATCCATTTAATTATGAACATAATTCATTCAATAAAACTTGACGAAGGCCCATGAAAATTTGCATACTGTTTTTTGTAGGTAACAGAGCATGAACAATTTACCATTTCAAAGGTTTTTTTTTTCTTTTTTGGTGAAAGGCATTTTTAAATAATTGCATACTCTAGTTTTAGAAATGTAATATAATTTACATATTTCCCCTTTATTGGCCATTTAAGGTTTTTAAAATTTTTCAAAATATAAATAATATGGCAATAAATGTGCAAACAGCTGTCTGCATTTTTTTGGATGGATTCCTAAAAGTAGAGTAACTGGATTAAGGGAAAAAACATAAAACAAAATAAACAAAAACCCTTCTCAAAACACATAGTCAACAGTTTCCAGAAGAGAAGTTTATCCTTGCACCAGCATGCAATTCTTCATATCAAAGTGCTTGTCCCTGAGTGGTCCTGAACAGTATAACTGACCTCGAAATCTGCACTCAGAGGCTAGAGTCACCCAATAGCAAGCGCAGTGGTCAGCACTGTCGATCAAAGCTAATGAAAGTGTTTTTTGCTACCTCCCAAACTTGGCTCTTGCCATTCTGTCCTCTTCTCCACTTACTCAAGTGCTATACACGCTCCAAGGTGTGGTTTATGTCTTACTTCCTCAATCAAACTCTCATAGCCTTAGCACTTACTATCTGCATATTCTTAGGTATCTTTGTTAATCTTGAAGTTAAGATGTTTGAAGCTTGTCCAACACACTGCTATTCTCCTGTGGTGCTTAGCAGACTGTCTAATACACAGAATTCCTTAAGACTTAAACGTTAATAGATATTGTGTCCCATTACTTTTAGAATACCTAGCAAGTTCTCATTTGGGGAGCTTTCCCTTCTCTTCCTGCTGGAAGCTGGTCATTCTTGTGATCCTCGTTTTCCTAATTTAGGATTAGGCATGTAACAATTCTGATTCGGATTCTGATTCCACTGTGTGGGGTTTTCTCCATATCAAGCAATTCCCCAACACCATCTGGCTGTCCTACAACTCACTCAGTTTTAATGCTATCTTCCTAGGGATGATGTCAGAGCCCACAGGTTAAGGGCTCAGTCCTACAAGATTGCCCCCCTCCACTACTTTAGATGCCAACCACAACCCTGTACTTCTGACCAACCAGCTATCAACTGGATGTACCAAACACCCTTTCCTTGGGTTTGACTAACTTGCTAGAGAGTCTCACAAAACCCAGAGGAACATTTTACCCACTAGATTATTGGTTTATAAGACAAGGATATAACTCAGGAATAGCCGGATAGAAGAGATACCCAGAGCAAGGTATGGGAAAGGGCAAAGAGCATCCACACTCTGTCCAGATGCACGCCTCCCCAACCTGTTCCCCAACCTGGAAGCCGTCCAAACCCTGTCCTTTTGGATTTTTATAGAGGTTTAATTAAGCAGGCATGAATAGTAAATCATTAGTCACTGGTGACTGAATTTACCTCAAAGTTGGGAGGGATGGGTAGGGACTGAAAGTTCCAACTTTCTAATCTCTGGGTTGGTTCCCTTGGCAACCTCCCTCAGCCTTTGGTGCTTTCAGAAAGTCAACTCATTAACATAACAAAAGACACCTTTATCACTCTCTTCACTTAGGAAATCCCAAGAGTTTTAGGAGTTCTGTGCCAGAAGAAAAGGTATTGAGACTAAATATGTATTTCTTATTTTCAATTAAATCAGAACATGATACTCAGATGGGCCAATATGAGCTCTTCCTGGGATTTATGGTTGAAGCTATTGAGGAAAAGCATTTCTGTTAGAACACAAGCTAGGGTACCATGTAGCTTGGAGCTGTTGGTAGTCAGATTTCCTCCCCATGGAAAAAGTCCATCTGAGAATAAAAGCAGCAGGAAGGAAAGCAGAACCAAGGGAAAGAATCTAGAAGACATCATCTGAGTACCCAAATCCAACTGTTACAAGCCACGAGCTCTGCCCTCTTATATGAAACGATAAGTCCTCCTTTCCTCCTTTTTATTTACTCAACTTAGACCCAAATATTTGTCACTTGCAATGGAATGAGACCTTACTACCCCAACTCTACTTGTGATAATTATATACATTGAAATAAGCACATTATCCTGTGTATTTAGTTGCCATTTTAAATTCAACAGTGCTCATCTTTGGAATGGGAGTTACTTCCTAATTCCCCAAGAAAGGTTAATTTTTATGAGTTCATAAGCCCTTAAGAATAATTTTTTTATCCAATGTTTGCCTCTCAGCCCTGATATTTCCCTCAAGCCATCCTGCTCCTGTTTGACTTTAAGAAAATGAAAGTTAGTGATTTCAAATTACATTTTAATTATTTCCTTCATAATAAACCAGATTGCATTTTAAAAGCTAAAGACATTTTCTGCTCTTGAACTTAGAGCTGTAGCTTTTAATGAAATCCGCTGCACTTTTTAAAAATTTTAATAAATTTTCTACATCTTACCATGCAGCCTATCTTTTTTTGAAAGAGATGATCAATGTTTAATTTTGCTTTATTATGATGTTCTTTTTATTAGAGTCATAGAGAAACTTCTCTTCTGCTTAGGTATTTCCTCGTAATACATGTTTTAATTTCATCTCTGACAAACTCTGGTTTAAGCTTTACAATTCCAGTCTACTGAGTATTTCTCCCCTTTGAGATATTGTAAATTCACTGAAAAAGTCTGATTGAAGTCTATCTCTAGAAGAATCAAATTAATTTGTGAGGTGCTCATGACCTGAGCCAAAATCAAGAGTGGGATACTTAACTGATGGAGCCACCCAGGAGCTCACGAGGTGTTTATTTTGAAATATCATCTAATACCACTCTACCCAATGCAAGCCTGTGTCATTCCTCATAAATTTGTCTTGACTTTGTCTACATGAGATAAGTTTATCCAAACTTGTTAATTACCCAAACGTTACGTTTCTTTTCAAATGTGAAGAGTCTGTGTTTACTTTATTTATTTTTTAGATTTTATTTATTTCTTTGAGAGAGAGAGAGCACACGCACAAGCAGGAGGAGTGGCAGGCAGAGGGAGAAGCAGGCTCCCTGAGCCTGATGCAAGGCTCCCCGGGATCATGACCTGAGCCAAAGGCAGACACTTAACTGACTAAGCCACCCAGGTACCCCTGGGTTTATTTTATCTTTAAATGGAAATACTCAAAACAAATATTTTTATTGCTTTTTCACTCACACATATTTTAAAAAAAATATAGAATATTCAAATGTGTAAAATATATATAAAAAATGTCAAGAAAGGGCCATTATAAAGTTCTGTGCTTAACTTTCCCGACTTTTATGCACGCTTAAACATATAAAGATACTCTGAATCAAATCTTACATACCGTTCTATACTGCCCACCCCCCACCAAGGTAGACACAGTTAGCACATCGTGGTTATTTCTGCAATATGACTTCTTGCAGATTTACCTTTTTCGTTATATGGTAGCTTAGTATCCTACTGGATCCCACATTAATATAACCAATCCTCTTCCAGTGGACATTTAGGTTGGTACTAGGTTTGTGCTATTATAAATAATGCCTGGAAACACTGCATTTTCTATATCTTGACCCAATTATCTGACAATTTTCTTAAATATTCAACAAAAATTGTCTTAAAATTTTAAGTAACACTGCTGGATTAAAGGGTATGCCTATTTAAAATTTGAACACATATTGCCAGACAGCCCTCCAAGAAAGTTATAAGAAATTACAACCTCACCAAGATCACACAAGAAGGCCTATTCTCACAATTAAAACTTCCAGGCCAGTACTTCTTCAAATACGGTTTTGATATAACCATCAGGCTCAGATGTATACACAGGAACATCAGTGGGCCTCAGAGCCAACCTAACTGATAATAATTGAAATGGACTGAGCCTAGGAATCTTCATTTTTGTAAGTTTGGGAAACATTATTCTGGTCATATCCTTTTAGAAGGCATTTACTGAACAGATGATTAAAGATATGGTCTCATATTTTAAACTACATTTATCTGGGCTTATCTTTCCAAATATTTATTGGCTATTTCTCCTTCTGTTGCAACTGTCAGCTTATCTGTTCTGTCCTTTTTTCATCTGGGATGGGGTTTCATTTTTTATTGATTGATACCATCTTATTATAAGTATATTAATTTTGTCCAAGTCATATATCCTGTAAATGTGTGTTTTTATTCTTGTAGCTTGTGTGATGGGATTTTTTTGACCATGAAATAATTGATAATTTTTGCATAGTAAAATCATTCAGTCTTCTTGAAACTCCCAGCTCTCCTCTAACCCCCTACCCAATATTAAAACCATCTTTTAGATTATCTCCAGCTTCTTAAAAACTTTTAACCAGTCTAGAACCTATTTTTTTATATTTATTTTTAAATAAAAAGTGAATTTCTAATCATCATTTACTTAATGATCTCCTAATTCTGCCTTACCTGAAACACAAAATGCTAGCAGTCTGAGGCCACTCTGATTTTTTTCCATACCTTTAATAACATTATTTTTTTTAAATTTTGCAATTCAGAAAGCCTACCAGAGTAAGAATACTTTCCTTACATAGCACTTAGAAATCTTGCTCAGTATTTCTTTTTTTAAGTTTCTTGTCTTTTTTTTAACCCCAAAGATATTTTCTAATAGTTTTTTAAAAATAATTCTTTCATTTACTCTCTTCTCTTTATATTTTCTATTGTAGAAGAAATTTGATATTATGAGGCCTTCCTCTGTATCAATTTTATTTCTAGAAGTTTATATATAAACTTTTAGGAGATAGTATTAACAGAACATGTTTATGTACATAGATAAGTACCTAGCTATTTGATTATTTATACTCATAAAAAAGTGGAAATATTATTCAATATTATTCTTCAGCCAGCAAATAAAATATGGGCGTCAAGAGCAAAGGATAACATAAAAAAAATACTTTTGTGTCAATGTTCAGAGGAAAGGCAGGGTAGGGAAGGGGTGCACACTTGTGTACAGATTACCACAACATAAAAGAGTAACAAAACCCATGCAAGGAAATACACAAGCCAAACTCTTACAGTTATCACTGGGATAGGAGACCACGAATGACTTTTTTTCTACTTATTTTGAGGGCTTCAGTTTGCTTTGGGCATACTTTTATAATGGGAAACTCAATACATACAACTCTTACTTTAAAGCTAATCCTGAGAAAATCGGCATCACGGATTCCTCTGAGCTGAAGAAACGGCCACCATGGTGGTCTGGGAAGGCAATGAGCTGCTGTTGGAGCCGGAGTGCATGGGGCTGGTAGGAGTAAAGGGGTTTTGCAAGGAAGGCAAAGAAAAATTGGAAATGCAGCCCTGAAAATCCCTGAGACATCTCAGACATGACCTTGAATTGCCCACAGGGTGTGTTTCTTCTCCTTTAGAGCTTGGACATTCTATGGTTCTTCATTTTATTTTTATTTCCACCTCAGGCAAAGAGAATATCTCTTAGAATTTTTGTCTTCTTATAGTTTATACCATTTTAGGACTTTCACCAAAAGAAGATAAAATGGCGTAGACCACATTATGTGGTAACAAGTATTTGATATTAATGTTTTTATTTTTAATTCATAAGGAAAATGCTCTATTTAGCTTTTATTCATTTTTTTCATGTGTTTTATTTTTTTTACAATAAATTCTAAAACTGTTTAACCATCTCTCTTGTTTACCATACCAAATCTCTTATATATGAGTGTTAAGTAGCTTTTCTTAGCTTAAAAAATATTTTTAAAGTATTAGGGATGTCTTTAATCAAGATGAAAAAACAAATTAGTATCTTAAAACCCAGCTGCTTGTATTACTCAGAACACTCATGTATAGTCAAATGACAAATACTCAATGTCAAACAGCGTAAGATTCAGTAAGTTTTTGTTTCCTATTTCCAAACTTCTAGAAGGATAAGGGATGAAAACAAGGACTGAACTATCAGCGGCACACTTTTTTCTCTGTCTCTTCTCTTCTTCAACATGCCAACTCCACTCAATCAGTCTATGGACAGCCTCCTTCAGTGAAAGGGTATTCTTTTCAATCTCTGACCAGAGAGAGAAGTAAAGTACTCTGACATTCCCCTTAGAAGAGAACTGAGGAGAGACCCCAATTAGCCTAGTTTGGGTCGCATGTCCATTTACAAGGCAATCACTACTCTCTCTGAAATGGTACAACAGTTCCTAGCCCCGATCTTCACTAGGGAGGGAAACTGTTTCTTAGCAGGAGAGAGGTGTGAGAGAGGGCTAGGTAGATACAATCAGCCATAGCCAGATTTTCCATTTTCAACAGCAAAAGACATGTTTAGATCTCTATCTGATTCTACTAGACATGTGTAGAAACATGCTTTTGGGTAGGTTTGGGTTCAGGTGTGGAAAACCTTGAATGAAAACATTATTCTGTAGATCAGAGGAACATTTCTGGAAAAGCTGTTTGCAAAACAAGTATGTTTCAAAGTATTCCATCTTTGCACTCAAGAGCTGGTTCTCTGATAGGTATTCAAAGTCTTCCACTATAAAACATGGACCCCAATTCTGTATGGAGTAAAGTGTGTGTAACTGGCATGTCTCCCAGGTTAGCAACCTGAGAACCAACCTCCTGAAACAGTTTTCTAAGCCAACTAAATGGGTCCCATAGCAATTCTGATTTGGCAGGAATGAAACCATTTTGAGTCTAAAGATTATGTTCAAATGGCCATTTGGTTAAAATTTTATCAGTTAGGAAAACAAATTCCTTGAGCGCACTTTGCCAAGATGGTGCTTTGTGTGATGTTTCCAAATTGTCAAGGAGCAGATTTCTATCTGTCATGGGAAACTGGGACACTCTTTTCTGTCGGTACTGTCTCAAGATGCTACAAGAAGGCAGTAAATGTTATGACTACGTCTTTGATCAAGACAGTCTGTCTGCCAGGTTGTCTACGTCAAGAACACATTTCTCTGGGTGTAAGGCCAAACAACTGGTGATTCAGGCAAAAAGTGTTCCTCACAGATCACATTCTCCAGTCAGTTTTAACTTTCTCTGGCTCAGAAGAGCCTTTAAGGCTATTTCTGGCCTCTGTTCACTGTCCAGACTGAAGACATAGAATTAACTATGTTGTGCTTGCACATGGGGTGTCCTTGAGTGAGAAAACATTGTGTATCATCTTTCTTGTCACAGTGCATTTGAGAATCCAAGTGCTTATTGGGTTATTCTCACAAATGTGTTCAAAAGATGTGTTACAATCTAAAGGGTATGTTGAGAAATGATAGCCAGAGCTTCTTAAAAAGAAAAAATGAACAAAAGGGAATGTAAGTGCTTTGACATGTTTTCATTTCAAATTGACAATTTTGTATGTGAAGCAAGTCAATGGGAATAAGGAGTCTACCAGGTAGAAGACAATATACACAGACTTATAAATAATACTATATCCAATATACAGAAAAAAAATCCTCTAAATTCTGAAGGGGTAGGTAACTTGCTCACCATATTTAAATAGCACCTGGGGAACTTCTTCCAACCAAGGTGACATAACAGGTACTGCATTTACTTTCTTCCTGGAAACAATAAAAAACTGGATGAAATACATGAAAGTGGTTTTCAAGAAAGCAGAAATCGGGCAATGAAGGACGGTGATCTCTCAAAGACAAGAAACAAACGAGATGAGCTCTAGGATCATGTCAGCTTACTGCCCAAAAGGATTTCCAGGTCACGATACAAGAAGGGGAGACTGAATCAGGGTTTGGCAGACACACTGGGTTAAGGAGATGGAGCTTAGATTTGGGGCAGAACCAAGATGGCTGGAGTTCACAGGACAGAGTGCTGAAGACGAGAGAGCTGTTTGAGAGGAAATCCTGGGAATCTGCCAAGGGTCCCTCTGGAGTGTTGAGCAAGAACTGTGAACAGTGTACATGTGTGAGAGAGTTACCTATTCAGGGCTCCTGGAAAGAACCACCCAAAAGAATCAGAGGGACAAGTATTCGGTGCTTACAAGGAGCTGGGAATAGCACAAAGTTTCTATTCATCACAGCGAATTATTCCTGTATCAGTGAAATATTTCATGCTATAAAATGGGGACACTGAAGCAGAGGAATACTTTGTTAGACTGGTATTTAGGCCAGATCCTAACCCACAATGTCACAGACCTATTTTCCAAGAGTCACAGAAAATGCAAACAGGCCTATATTTGCAGTCAGGAGAAAAGGGGGCTCCTTTTACAAGCTGGAGAATGGAAAATCTTCTCATCCTAGTCTTAGAGCACTGCAGGGAAGGTAAGTGACTTATCCAAACAGAAATGAGTGGAATCTAAGGATTTGACTCTAAATCCAACATTTTTCCTTTACTTAAAATTGTCTTTTCCTATCCCTGTGACTTGTGTTATTATGCAACACAATATTAAATGTAGTATAATAGTCCCCCCCTTATCTGCAGTTTTGCTTTCCATGGTTCCAGTCACCCATAGACAACTGCAGTCCAAAGTAGATGATGCTCCTTCTGACATATGGTCAGAAGCTCCAAAGTAGCCTGACACTACATCACAATGCCTGCATCATTCACCTCACTGCATCTCATCCCATAGTTGTTTTACCATCTCACACCATCACAAGAAGAGTGAGTTCAGCCCAGTAAAATATTTTCACAGGGAGAGACCACATTCACAACAGTATATTGTTATAATTGTATTTTCTTATAAGTCATTATTAATCATTTTTTTAAAGATTTTATTTATTTATTTATCAGAGAGGGAGAGAACAAGCACAAGCAGAGGGGGAAGCGGGCAGAGGGAGAAGCAGGCTTCCCGCTGAGCAAGAAGCCCAATGCAGGACTCGATCCCAGGACCCTGGGATCATGACCTGATCCAAAGGCAGACACTTAACTGACTGAGCCACCCAGGCATCCCTAATCTTTTTTTTTTTTTTTAAAGTAGGCTCCATGCCCAGTGTAGAGCTCGACACGAGGCTTGAATTCATGACCCTGAGATCAAGACCTGAGCTGAGATCAAGAGTTGGAGCTTAACCAACTGAGCCACCCAGGTGCCCCTAGTCATTGTTAATTCTTAACTGTGCTTAATTTACAAATTAAAATTTATCATAAGTACATATAGGAAAAACACAGTATATATAGATTTCAGTACTATCTGCAGTTCAGGCATCTGCTGGGGCTTGGAATGTATGCCCTGAGGATAAGGAGGGACTGCTGCCTCTCTTCTTATCTGAGCATTATAGGCCACATGAAGTGCTGACAGAGACTGAGGAAGACTGTTTTGTGGACTTCTGTGTCAATATTACATTCAAAGGTTAGAACGATATAAATGAGACCACACCGTTGCAGAGATCGCTGGGGAGCACTATGGCCCATTCTCCCCTCGTCTGCTGGAGTCAATAGCTCGGCTTCATTCCACCTTTAGGTAGGGTCATGTGACTAGGTTCTGGCCAGTGGAATGTTTGCCTCTTTGAGGTGTGGACCGTAACATCTCTCACTGCATAATCTTCCTCCTTTGTCATCTTTCTTGGTTATGATGGAGCCACATCTATAACATGGACACGTCACAAGGAGAACAAGTTGGGGGCCCCCGAATACAGAGCACAGCCCTCCCCCTTCACCCTGCTCAACACCAACAGTGATGTGAAAGAAGGACAGACTTTTACTATGATAAACCACTAAGATTTTGGAGTCATTTATAAAGCAGGAAACCTATTGTAAAAGACGTTTCTACTCCGTATTAGATCAAATAGGTGAAGTATATCAGTTGGGGAGGCAATGATTTTTAAGTATTTCCTAGTAAAATTAGCAAAGATTCATGATTAAATTTCCATAGAAATTAAACAATTTCCTTAGGAAATTTAAGGGCCATTTTATTCTTAAAACTTGGTATACAACTTTGGGTAGCAATTCTTTATTTTATACTTTCACTGGGAGGGGAGTCTACTACTAGGGAGAAACATATTCTGCCCTTTTTCATTATCTATCTAAAGCTCTTGAAAAATTTATAAAACCTATAGGTCTCTTAGCTTTCATTTTTCAAAAGATAATTCCTTGCTTGGAATGAGTAAGATTTGGAGCTCACACTGTGAGGAGTTCACCAAGACCATTTTTTATCGAATGCTGAGCACTTAGTGGTCAAAGAATACACTTTGTCAAAGTTAGGTAGGAATGACCTTGCTAACAACTCAGAGAATCAAAAAAGGAAATTAAAGGATAAGATTTTTGCTTGGATTATGTTATTTCAATGAATTGCCCACACAAAGGAAACTGAATTTCATATACTGTTTCACTCCATAGTTGGTATTATGGTGGCACGGTGGGTTTTTTCCCCCCTTTAATTCCTCCTTCTCCTTTCAAGGTTAAGTATAGAACAGAAAACAATGCTATTTCATAGTAACAGCTCCAGAATTTCTGTGGAAGAGGGCCATAATGCTTATAGTCTGGAAGGAAAAGCAAGCTCGTCACTGACATTGCTTCACAAGGGTACTATTTTTATTTTTAGTTAAGGGGATTTATTATTTATTTTTATTGAAGGGAATATAACAACAACAAAGTTCACTGAAGACATTTTTGTTCTTATGTTATACATTATATTGAGAAAATATCAACTGTTTACAAACGTATATTTTTATTTGGGGTGGCTTGAGGGAGCTGATATTTTCTAAGTAGGAGATAATAGAACTCCACAGTTGTTATTTGGAGGGCATTCAATTATGAAATATTTACTGAGTACTTGCAACTTGCTAAGCATTGGTCTAAGCACTACAGATAGACCAGCAAACAAAACACACAGATCCATTCCCTCATGGAATTCACAGACTTGTGAGAGAAACAGGTGATAAAAAATTACCTAAAATATATAGTATACAATACAGGAGAATAAATATATGTAAGACAGATGTACGTATATAATGCCTAGCATACTATAAAAAGTGACAGAAAGGCCTATAGGTGTTAGGGGCAAGGGAAGAGGAGGCAATTTAGACTTTTGAGTTTGGCCGACCAGATCTTACAGTGTAGGTTTCAATGAGATATTTGAGTTAAAACCTAAAAGAAGTGATCCATGTGGCTATCTGGAGTAGATAATTCTAGGTGACAAGAATATCAAGTGCAAAGGTCCTGAGGCAGGAACTTAACTTGGTCTATTGAGGGCAATATAAGCTGATCATAGTGATCAAATTGCAGATGCCATCTGCTAAGGTCAGACCACTGTGAAAAGGCTTTTTTTTCCCTCCTCTCTCCCCTCAATCCTGAGCCCTGAAGGCACCCAGCTGGGAACCAATGGAGCTGAAGTATTGACCGAAGGCCAGCCCAAGGAAAGACATGGCCCTGAAGTGGGAAAACTGGCTGAATGTCATCAAAGGCACCAGAAGGTGGGGTTGGGGACAGGTGCAGTGTGTCTCTCCTGCCTGTATGAGTTCCTTCAGGTCAAGAACTGAGTCTCTGGGCCAGTGAGAAAAAATGAAGGACAAGAAATAGCTCTGTGGAATGTGGCAAATGAAACCAAACTGTATTGATCTCTAGCTTTAAAAGGTCTCCTCTTAGAAATCCAACAAGTTAAAAAAAAAATTGTTCCTTAGCAAGAAAACTAAAACGACCTCATAGAATCATGAACCCTTAGAGAGGTAGGGGCAAACTTAAAAATTGCCTAATCGAGCTTATTTCTTTTATGAAAAAGAAAACGAGGCCTAGCTAAGGAAAATGATTTTGAGAGGTTAAATGACATGTCCAGCATGATAAAGTCAATTGGGAGCAAAACCAGATTGTCTGGCTGCCTTGTCAAGGCTGTTTCTTCAACAATTTAAGTGATGTTTCTTCCTTTTAAGTGTGATTATCTTTGAGATTCTATTCTGGAAGGAATTGGTGCTTTAAAGCAACATAAATGGCTATAGGCAATGTAACAGAGTAGAGAGCCTTCTGACTCAGCCCCAGGTTTAAGTCTTGGTTCTAAAGGAATGACCTTGTTAACTAGATGGTTGGGATATTATCACTTTCCTCCTGGACTTGTTGAGGAGATTATATGTGAAGTGTTTGGCACGCATTAGGAATTCATGAACTATAATGACAAGAGCCTTATCTATGGAGGAATAACCTTTTGTCTGATTGCCTCCAAATCTAAACATTCTTCACCCCAGTTTGCGGAAACACATTAATATCCACAATGCCTGCCAAAGGATCTTGTTCACTTGACCTCAGACAACATGGGAGAAGAAGGCACACTGGCCTTGTAAGAGCAGCAGCAGGTTTCCCAGGAGGCAGACAAGCAGTGTTTTGAAAAATCCATACAAGTCAACCTTTAGTGAGAGTACATACCCATCTCACTCCCACCCTATTAGACGGAGGGCGAGATTGGGTCTCAGAGCAGATGCAGTGAAGCTCCACAAACACCATCGTGTTTCCAAGACAACAGTGTGTGAAATGACGGTGAAGGCCGCAATCACCAGACTGGTGAAGTGCGTGTTTTAATACACGATCCTATTATGGACTTACGAGCTGCGAGCTCTTTCCATCTAAGCGCAGGGCAAACACTGTCACATTTGGGGGACAACGGTGTGTGAAATGATAGTCCTTGTTAAAATAGCTGGAGTGCGGAAGCAAATGCTTTAAGGTACAAAGTTTATTACGGACTTGTGAGCTGTTAGCTTTGCTTCCTTCAGGCAAGGGTCTATGGATGTCTGGGAGTTCAGTCTTGTTCCTGACTTTGGGGGCCCTGACACACTTGCACGGATGCAGGGGGCGCGTGGGTGACTGCTGCCCAGGTGCTGAGCCCTGCTTACTTTGTGGCCATCCCCACGGGGCTCAGCTCTGCGAATAACTGCTTGAGTGAGGCTCCTTGAAGTAGTTATGTCCTCTCTGTGCGCGTGCCAAAGTGCCTGCAATTTCAACATACAGTCCCTCTTGAGGCATCCTGCCATTTAGAAGATAAATATACCCCAGGGTGCTTTCCACACAATGGGAATTAACTGACCCAAGTTTGTTTTCCCACACTTACAAACAAGGTCATAGCCATGAACCTGCTTTACAGAGAGTCTGTCGTGACCACTCTGGAGAGTGCTTTGAGAAGGACCTTCAAAATTAGAATATGGATGACAGGAAAAAAAAAAATTGAGAGAGCAAGTACCTTGGAAAGTGATTGTTTTTCTAAAACAAAATCTTCCCTTTTATTTGGAAGATGTTGTATTTAAGTTTCCTTTTCATTTCAAAGATAATTAAAACTGGAAATGACATAGTTTCTGACGGTTTTCCTAGAAAAGAACAGATACAAGTCCCGGGAAAATGGATTTTATTAGATCAAAACTCATGTTCTCTTCTTTAAACAGCCTTGTACAAAGACTGCTTGTAGAGTACAGAAGACAACATCAAAGCTGTGCCTCACTGTGGCTCACGCTCCTTTTTGCACTCTCAGAAGCTGAGGATGTTCCACTTTCCTGACGTGGAGGAGCTGGATCCAAATTAGAAGTCAGAGGTGCTTACTTTAATATTCTATCTCAGGCTCACGAAAAGAAGTCTGAATTGTGATCACAATCTGACTCTGTCATTATGGCTGAACATTATGACAAGACACTAAAAGATGGAAGGAGATGAATTTTCTTCAAATGATTCATGTGAACATTCGAGATTTATTAACAGATAGAATTATGTGGCTTATTGTCACAAGCCAGTAGGTCTACTGAAGCTCCCACGGTGTCCTCCAGACTATGGAAAGATACAGCAAATTATAAGACATGATCTCTGCCCTAAGGATTTGACAATCTCCTTTAATAAATAGAAATTAAGAATTTTAATTAACTAAAAAAAAGTACAGCTAAACACCAAATTTGTGAATTAACTTGACTTACTGACGTAATCCCCCAGTTGTCAGGGGAGGATAGGGAGATGAGGAAAGGTAACAGAGAAAGTCCTGGTGGACCTGGGGGCTTGAGAAGTCAGACTTTCACATTCAGGTGGGACTTAGAAATACAAAGAGGAGAATACAAGGCATTCTTCAGTCCAAATGAGCATGACAACCACCAAGCCTGACTAAATCTATTGGTGTGCAAGAGTGATAGGTCCTCTGAGCAAAGAAACACCTTGGACATGATGTAAATGACTCAGAGGAGCAATACAGCTTAACTTTATCCAAGCAGCATGATGGACAGAGAACAGAAGAAAGTACCGATAGTTTCTTAAGTTCTTTTAGGGGGCCAAGCAGATCATGAAAAGGAGGGGAGTAGGTTATGCCTGAGAAATTAAGGAGTGGTGACAACTGTTGGAAACTGTGTGTGCCTAGCCTAAAGGCAATCGAATAATAAAAGTATTTGACAGGCAACATAACAATGGGCTCACTGCGAAATTGCATCAACATTCATAATTCCTCTGAGCTGTGCTTTGCCTCAACCTAGGATTTTCATACAGTATTAACAGTAGCATTTTCCTGAGGACTCAACTCAGGACTCCCAACGAACCCTGCTTACTTCCCCAGGTTTCTCTTCCACCCCACCGCTTGACTAACTTATGCTAATGCCAAACTAGAAGATTTTGTTGCCTGAAATGACCCTGAGCTTTTTTATCGCCTCCTTTTACTCTCTTCCCTTCACTCTGTCTCAACTATTCTTCTCATCAAATCTTCCCCATTCCTGAGGGTTGTGTTAGTTATGCCTCAGTTCTCAGTGGTAAAAACCCAACCCAAATGAGCTTGACTAAAACACAGAGATTGCTTAGCTCAGCATTTGAAGTCTAAGTGTTGCCTTAGCCCTACAGACTGGAACGACACTATTCTTTATCTCCCCAGTTTCTTGCAGCTCTGTGTTTTGTTTCCTTCCCCCTGCGGATTAGCATCATTCTGTCCTTTTGTGGCCATACTTCTTTGTGTGTGTTTGCGGATCCATCAGATCCAGATCCAGAAGTACACCATCCTAGCTTAGTGACCTTGGAGGAAGGAACATCTTACATCCAGCATCTGTGATAAAAAGTGTCAGAAATAACCCTGATTGGCCTGACTTGTATCATTTGCCATGGCACAGGATACTATGACAGGCCAAGTATCAGCTCCATGGTCCTCTGTTAGCCAGAGGTACCACATGGCGTAGGAAGACACCTTTCCACAAAGAAAGGGAAGGGAATCTACCAAAAAGTGTAAAGGGTTTCTGAGCAGCCATAACCAACAACAATCACAACAGCCACACCAGCTCTGTCATAGGGCCTTACTTCAAGAAGCAGTAAACCTTAGCAGGAAGAGTGTAGAATTTATGAGACAGCCTGAGTTCAAATTCTAGTGCTAAAACTTCCTGGCTGCATAAACTCGAACTAATTAACCACTAGAAACCTCCTTTTACTTGTTAAGTCGAAGTGACATAAGCTTCCTCTCCCCCCATGCCAAATGTGTTGTGAAAATTAAATGAAATGATATATGCAGTGTGCCCAGTTCAGTTCTTGGAATATAGGAAATGCCTGATGTAAGCTGCTGCTATGATGGTGATGGTGCCTATGATCATTATTACCACCATCACTATTAATGCTACTCTTCTACTCATTGACCCTTCGTCCTCCCATTTCTTTTGCCCTGAGCCAAAAAAGACTGCGCTCTTTTCCCTTCATCTGTGGACAAATTTTAGCATTTCTAATTCCCTTTTATTACAGCTATTGTTCACATGTGTGACAGGGCTGAAAGTCTTGGAGGTACTGAATACTCGTGAGGGTATTCAGCGTTTTACTTTCCCTCTTCCTGCTGAATAGAATTTCTTCATGTCCACTCCCTTGCCCCCACCCGCCATTCTCTTTGAGTAGCCTGGTTCCTTGATATTTGTGTGTGTTCACCTATTCATTTTTTATTAAAGTATCGTTGACATACAGTGTTAGCTGCAGGCAGACAACAATTCTATACATTACTCAGTGTTTACCATGGTAAGTGCAATTGTAATTCCCTCTATCTACCTCACCCATCCCCTCCACCACCCCTCTGGCAGCCATCTGTCTGTTCTCTGTATTTGAGTGCTTTTGTCTTTTGTTTTCTTTTTATTTATTTTGTTTCTTAAATTGAGAATCAGAAGATGGGGGGGGTGGATAAGAGGAGAAAAGAAGAGGGTCAGGTAGCCTGAATTTGAGAAAGGTGTGACTAGGGGGAATCTTAGGAAGGGAAAATTTCCTGAGTGGCAACCAGGTGGGGGGAAACAGGAGGAGATTAAAGAGGATGAAATGGAGATGAAATGGAAAGTTCTATTCAGATGTTTTCAAGATTTACAGCCTATATGCATCAAACGCATTTATAGTCAAATTTATATCTACCTACCTACCTAGATATACACTCCCCAAAGTATTAAAAAACAAAGGTGTAACTTTTTTGCTGTTGCAGAGTTTATGGACTGATTATAAGCATGCGTTTGCAGAACAAATGGAGAAAAGCCTGGGTAGACACAGAGTTTTAAAAATCACATCTTTTAACCATGTTATTTGTGTTTATTAAATTATCCATTAAAGTCCATGTCCAGGAAAAAATCAAATAATTAGAAATAAGGACCCTTTATCACCATCTTCCTTGGAGCTAACATCCTAATGCATGGCATGGTATATTGAGGGACTGGGCAGTAAAGCTGTGGTTATCTGATAGGACAAAGGACTTTGCTGCCGCCATTCACACAGCAAAGCACAATGCGGTGCTTCTGCGCAAACACCTATTTCCCATGTGTGCTGGAATAAGAGGGGGAAAACCCCTTTAACTATTGTTGATGACAAAGTAAATTCTCCAAGATATGTATGACATGTATTGTTCATGACTGGATCTTCTCATACCAGAGAAATAAGGGGAGTTATACTAAACATTGATAGTCTATTGAGACAAATGCCAGCAATTTCTCAGATGGTCCAACTGACTTATTTTAGAGGGTTGGGACACCTTTCTGCCTTAAACCTAACAAAGAGGCAACACTTAGAGATGATTCCTGCTGACTTTCTAAATATGTCTTCCCACTTCCATTTGTAGAGTTATTAGAGATTTAATGCTCTAAAGGTTAACAGAGCATCCCTGGCTACTTTCTCTCCCTCCTTTCTGTGTAAATTGCAAATATGCACATTGCCAGCTCTTAACCACTTAGTGCCCTGTGCTCCCCAAAGCAGCACCCCAAGATTCCTGGGAGCTACCAGGACCAGAGGAGGTTGAGGTTGGTTCTCCCCTCCCTCCATCTTTCGGACCACCTACCTAGGTTTATTAATCTAAGTTTTGTCAGATTATACTTTTACAAAGATAGAAATTTTTAAAAAACAAAGTTAAAAGTAACATTAAGATAGATTGTATTTTATTTTTTTAAATAATATTTATTTTGTTATATTAGTCACCATACAGCACATCCCCAGTTCTTGATGCAATGTTCTATGATTCATTACTTGCATATAACACCCAGTACACCACACAATATGCTGTAAGGTAGATTTTAAATGGTCCTATCCCTTGGGTCAAGGAAAGTAAACAAGCATCTTCTCCTCATTCCAGATGGGACAGATGATGGAGGCTATAGCATTGAGGAAAGTTTCCCGACTCTGAGACTCAGAGGAGAGAAGTGGTGGAGAGAGATGTCTTTGGGGAAGGGCAGACACCTTTCCCCCATCCACAGGCTACCAGCCCAATGTTAGAAGAATTTCAGGTGGTGTATGGTCTTAGGATACACAATGAGGCTGGATGCTGAGACTGTGGCCTTGATGCTGCTGTGGTCAGTGAAAAAACCCACCAGAAAAGGTAGCTGGGGTGAGCAGCAAAGCCTCATGGTCAGTGGGTTAGCAGCCCTCACCAGGGCTATCGTGTGCAAAAGAAACATGTGATGCCTGGGGCCAGTGGATAGATACAGAGAAGACTTTCCTCTGAGTTTGGGGCCTGCCTTAGTCCCACAGTTCCAGTATCACCCTGGTTTTGGGAGTAAGGACAGAACTCATTCAGAACTTCTCATTAATTTTGGTAAGTGAGGTTTCCAAGCTGGATTTGGCTACAAGCTATCAGAAGGGAAATCTCTCATCCTCTTACTACCAAATCTCCCCACCCATTCTATCTCTAACCATATTGTCTACCATCCCCCATCCCAATGGATTTACCACTCATGCTCCTACTTAAAGCAGCTCCTCCATTTGTGCAGGAGACCCACTAGTGCTCCCTCTCCTCCAATTAAGGACAATGCTCCAGCCATCCTCTTTCCTGTACCATTAATCCCCAATCTGAATCATTCTCATCAGCAGGGTGACTTGGTGTAGTAACTCGTCTTAATCCATGCCCTCTTGATTCTAGATCCTCTTCCAAATGTGCACACTCTCTGCACTTCCTTTATGGTAAAACTGCAAAATGGTTACATATACTGCAGTCCCTGTTTTGTCACCTCCCCGACTCTGCCATTCTTTCCTCAACCCACTCTAGTCAGGCTTGCCTGTGCATTGAAGTCACCAGCTGTTTCTGCATGGCCAAATTCGATACCATTCTCCAGCCCTCACTCTCCTCAACCTCTTACCAGCATGTGATGTGTGATGTTGATACACTATTCACTTTCTCCTTGAAGGACTTTGTTGCCTTGGCTTCTGGGATACTGTCCCATTCTGTTTACCTCTGACATAAAAAGAAGCCTGCTCTTCCTCATTCACCTCTTCTGGGTTCTCCTTTTCTTCCCATTTCTATGTGCATTGTCTCCATTCGCACTCACTTCCTTGACAATCTCATTGAGCCCCATGGCTTTAAATGCTATCTCTATGCTAACCTATCCCAGATTTAATCTCCAGCCTCCACTTTCCCCTGAACTCCACACACCTATTCAATTCCTCCTCAGCATGTTTACTCACCTACTAATAAGTACTTCAAAATGAATATATCCTATATTTAACTCTTTATTCCCATGCTCACCCCAAATATACTAATACCCGAGGGTTTTCTGTTTCGTTAAATGGTTCCAACATTTACTAGTTGTTCAGTTGAAAAAAATCGAGGAGCTGTCATTGGTTCTCTGTTGTTCTCACAGTTTACATCAAGTTTATTAACAAACCCAGTTGGCTCTACTTCAGGGAATACCACTTGCCACCATCTAACCACCATCCTAATTCAAAGAGTCATCATCTTTCTCTTGTCCTTTTTATTAGTATATGTCATTCTTAATGCTGCCACATAGTCTCCACACAATATACAGAGTAAAACTTTTAAGACTGCATATCAGATCACAACACGGTTCCACTCAAAATTCCCCAATGGCTCCATAATATTTAGAATAAAGCCAGAGTAACTGGCAAGGTACATAACTGCACACCCTTTGTGACCTGGCACGTTCTTGCTCTTTCTTCTCCCCCCACCTCATGTGCTCATGCACACACAACCTACCCACACACTTCATTCTCTTACACTCTTTACTGATCTGTTTTTTGAACATGTCTGCCATGCTCCTGCCTCAAGACCTTTGTGCTTGTATTCTCAGCTAGGAACATTCTCTCCACACATGCACCCACGATGCTACTCACTCCCTATAATCCCTGACTACCCAATCATTAGCTTTTTCTAGAGATCTTATCCCTAACATTGCCACTAATTAAGAGATTGTAATTATTTATATATTAAATATTGATTATATAATCATTTATATTATTATATAGTTGTTTATGTATTTGTCTAGTGGTTTCTTCTTCACGAGATTGTACAACTTATAGAACAGGGATTCTGCCTATTTTGATTGCCGTTTTATCTGAATCACCTAAAAGAATGTGAGAGAGAGTCAGGGCTAAGTGTTTTTGTTGAATGTATAAATGCCAAATTTCAATCAACCCAGTAGATTTCAGTAACTTGTACTGAACTAAAGTGGCGAGGTAACACTACACTGTTACAGCAACTGCACTTACAATGGTTTCCTTATGGTTAATCTGTGGTTATTTCAAAGATGTTTATTGAGCAAGAAAATGCTAAGAGAAAACCAAACTGCATTTACAATTCCTTTATGCAAAAAATGTGATCTATTACACAACAAAATGGTTTTAAAACTTACTCGTTTTTAGTTGCCTCAAGGGTTTTGTACTTCCTAATCCCTTAGCTTAGAACATTATTTTCCCCAAACATTTTCACAGCATCACATTCTCATTTGATACAAAGATTTCCTGCTCTGAAAAAAAATAGTATTGATATTATTCGACTGAGAAAAATTATTTACATGTATTCCTACAATAAAAACCAACTAATAGAAGATATTAGCAATATATATAACTGACAGTAGATTACTGTATAGAACACATAACCAAATTCCCTAAATCATTAAAAAAGATAAGCAAAAAATAGAAAAATGAGAATAAGAAAATAGAAATTTTATAGAAAAATAAGTACAAGTGGTTTACCAATACATAAAAATATTAACTTCAGGGGCACCTGGGTGGCTCAGTTGGTTGGGCATCTGCTTTTGGCACAGGTCATGATTCTGGGGTCCTGTGATTGAGTGCTGCATGGGGATCCCTGCTCAGCAGGGAACCTGCTTCTCCCTCTCCCTCTGTCCCTCCATCCTGCTTGTTCTCTCTCTGTCTCTCAAATAAATAAAGTCTTTTTAAAAAATCACCTTTATAAGTTACTGTTAAAGGCAAATTGAAACCACAATGAGATTCCATTTTATACAAAGAGAGTGGGAAAAACTAGAGAATTTAACAGTACTAAATATTATTGAGGCTGTGGAGCAATTGAAACCATTACAGTGATGGTAGTGCTTTGGAAACTTTTCAGTATTACCTATTAAAATGAATCTATGCATACATTCTACTCCCCAGCAAGTTCACTACTATATATGTAAGGTAGAAAAATTCTTCCCTTTGTGTATAAGAAGTTATATGGAAGATCGCTATTACAGCTGATGTTGAAAATATAGCATACACAACAACCCCAAAATTGAAAGCAATCCAAATGTCCTGTAACAATGGAACAAATAAGTTGCTTTATATGCATATAGTGGAATATTACTCAGTAAAGAATATGAATAAATACCAGCTACACAAATCAGTGTGGATACATCCCAGAAACACATTGTTGAGTCAAGAAGCAAAACACATCACACTTGTACCCTATGATTCCATTTTCAACATTCAAAACAAAACAAAACAAAACAAAAAACATGATTAAGTATATATGCAGAGTGGTAAAAACTATAAAGAAATCAAGAGATTGATAACTGTAAATTCAGGGTAGTGATTACCTCTTTTCTTCTTTTTTTTTTTTTTAACTTGTCCCTTATTTACAGGACTTTAATATATATAAAGATATTAATGTCTCCTGTCTTACAAAATCATGAACATTCTCTCCCAGTATGACATTTATGTTTTGACCTCATTTATGCAGATGTTTCCCATAATCTATTTCTAATCAAAGCCATCACTTACTTAACTGATCCTGGCTTTCCTGTTTTTCTTAGGAAAGCCTCCTTATGGTGAAGTTACAAATCTACAACTTTACATTTTCCTCTAATATTTAAAAAGTTTAACTGTTTAAATTGAGATACTTTGTTCTTCTGGAGTTTGTTTTTATATATGGGTAAGACAGGAAACATAGCTCTATAATATTCCAATTTTAGCCAGGCATCCTAAACCTATGTACTGAATAATCTATCATCCTATCTACTCGGGATTGGAATGATAATTTCAATGTAATAGGCAGCCTCTAAAATGATTCCCCATGATCCCCACCTCCTGATATTCTTTTCTTGTGTAATCCCTTCCACTTGAATGTGAGCTAGACCTTGTGACCTGCATATAATAAATAAACTGTGGAAAAAGTGATAGGGCATCACTTCTGAGATGAGGTTCAAAAGATTATGACTTTTGTTTTACAAGCACTCTCTTTTGGTAGCCCTCTTTCTGCTTACACACTCTGATGAGGCAGGCTGTCTTATAAGAGACTTGTGTGGTAAGGAACTAAGGGCAGCTTCTGGCCAACAGCCAGTAAGGAAGTGAGACCCTCAGTCTAAGAGTCTGGAAGGAATCAAATCTTGCCAACAGCCACTGGAGTGAACCCAGAAGTGGATCCACGCCCACATAACCCTTGAGATAAGACCAGTGCCTTTTGAGTGGCTATGAGAAAGAAGACCCAGCTACGTTGCACCTGCACTGCTGAGTCACAGAATTATTAGATGATAAATGTTAATGTTTTAAGTCACTAAGTTTTTAAGTAATTTGTTATGCAGAGATATATGACTAATTCCTTCATCGATTTTGACTTGGTGTTTTTGGAGGATTCTTAATCTTTTAAATTTAATTTTATTGTGCCAGGTATCACTTTTGGCAGTCTGATGAAGTCTACAGAAACCTCCTCATTATCATCTTTTTAAATGAATAAAATGAGATACATACTACAAAGGAAACAAATTATATATACTGAAATGCACATTAAAAACCCCACCTAGTCCATCCAACTATGTTTTAGTTACGGTGCCGGATTCACATTGTTTTGATTATATTAGATACATGTTAACTTTCAGCAACTTGTATGCAAGTTCCTATTAAGTATTGTGTTTAACGTTTTCTTGGCAATTTTCCCTTGTTTATTCTTTAATATAATGCCTAAAACCTTTTATTTATTTTTCCCCAAACTGATTCTGATTATTTTTGTAAAAGATTTTATTCATTATTTGAGAGAGAGAGAGAGACAGACAGACAGACAAAAAGCTCCAGCAGGGGAAAGGGCAGAGGGAGAAGCAGGCTCCCTGCTGAGCAGGAAGCCCGATGCTGGTCTTGATTCCAGGACCTTGAGTTGATGACCTGAGCCATAGGCAGATGCTTAATCAACTAAGCCACCCAGGTGTCCCCTGATTGTGATTCTCATTTAAAATGTAGGAAATATATATACAGAAGTATTGATGTTTTTGTGGTATTAGCTCTTCTATTCACTCAGAGCTTGTTTTCTTAATAACTTTCTTATTTTCTAAATCTTCTCTGAGTAACAGCAGTAATAATTGTAATAGTAATATCAATTAAATGTCATTTATTTACTATGTGCCATACCATGTGCTAAGTTTTTTTTTACAAAACTTAGCCAAATACTCACAACACTATAAGATAGGGGAATTGCCCATTTTTGACAAAAACCTGAAGTTCAAAGATGTTAAATAAGTTTCCCAAAACTGAAAAGTTAGCTAGTCGCTAACAGGTGTATCTGTCTGGAAATCACAAGGCTTCTCTGCTAAGCCAAACTGCCAATTTATGTTCTTAACCCATGTCTACTACAAGCATGTAAAGGGCAGAAACTTAAATTTCCACAATACATATCACAATGAATAGATAGTTGCTTAAGTGGAAGCTTGCATTTCCAAACTGTATAAAAATGCATTTGTAGTCAAGATACTAACTCCTTTTTTGTTGTTCGACTATTGATAGCTTTCAAGCACCACCTCTCTCTCTAGCAGTTATGTCCCTCATCTGGGCAAGCCAGTAAGAAGGCATGTTTAGCACCAGTATAAAGTTCTAAGCTCTCAAGTCCTAGCTCTTATGAGGGAACCTTCAACCAAGCCCCAGTTCCTAACCCTTATAAACCCCAAGCTAGTCTCTCTTTCCTGTTCTTTCAAGCTCAGTAGCCTGTCCTGTCACCCAGAAAGCCTCATTATGTGAGTTATAATCCTTTTTCATACTCTTTTGATGCACATGTAGCATCTTTAGATGTTCTGCTTCCTCAGAACATATGAACAAAATTTTGAGTGGAGATTTATCTTACTCTATGGGTTGATCACAGCAGCACTGAATATTTCACTTAGTCTTTTAGATACTGCCACTTAAAAAACACAGTTAATCCATAACACCAATGATTTTACATTGAATTCATTTCTTCCAAGGGCATTTATTAACTACCTACTATATAGGCACACTATTCTAGGTGTTCTGGTGGTACCGAGGAATTTGTCACCAGGTAATTAAGAGACTAGATTCTAGCTTTGGGAACTAAAGTTTGAACTAGAAATATAAAGCCAAATATAGGGCCCAGGGAGAGGAGGGTACATAGAGGTTAATTCAAGATTATTAATGTATATTCCCCTGTCAAAGAAAAATTAATCCATAGCTAACTTAAAACATCTACTATGTTAATCATTTGAAGAAATTAAAGATTTCTTTTGTCACAATGGATGTTTGCCTTACAATCAAAAGCCATTGATTGTTTTCCATTAAAACTTTCCTGCAGATTTAAATTTCTTTAATTGTAATATGACACTTCTCAAAGTCTGTGAACACAACAAATACAAGATGTGGTAGTTGAGCATCCCAAATAGTGGGCTGGGGTCAGAAGTCTGACCTGACTGTCAGCCCTTCCAACCAACAAAAACCTCATGGGGGGCAGCACATAGGGAGAGCTACGTAGTTCAGGGTCACTGGAGCCCCAAAAGACAGACTGGGGCCAGACATCTGGTCTGGTTGCAGGTTCTGCCCACCAATGAAAGCCTCTCATGGGACAATGGAGGGAGAGT
Source organism: Ursus americanus (assembly GCF_024610735.1). Classification (NCBI taxonomy): domain Eukaryota; kingdom Metazoa; phylum Chordata; class Mammalia; order Carnivora; family Ursidae; genus Ursus; species Ursus americanus. The sequence continues at coordinate 13,820,214 of NC_142140.1, read as the reverse complement.
GCCTACAGATCAGTGTGACCACAGTTCTAACAAATGGGCTTAGGGCAGATATCTGGTCTGTCCCAACTACAAACCCAAGGAAGCTCCAGACTAGCTCCCTAAGAGCACAGAGACCAAGCCCTGCCTTAAAGAGGCAAATGTGGCTTAGCCACAATGTTAGGGTGCATGCAACACACCCCTGAATTGCCAGATTCTGGTGAATGAAGAACATTGCACTACAGGGCACCATAGGGCCTCTTCTTCATAAGGCCACTACTTTCAAGAACAGGAGATGTAGCTGACTTTCCCAATACACAGAAACAAAGACAGTGAGTTAGACAAAATGAGAAGATATAGGAATATGTCCTGAATGAAAGAACAGGACAAAAATCACAGCAAAAGGGTGAAATGAAATAAAGATAAGCAACATGCCTAATAGAGAAATCAAAGTAATAGTCATAAAGATACTTAGTGGACTAGGGAAAAGAGTGGAGGATCTCAGTGAGACTTTCAACAACAGAAAATATTAAAAAGAATCAATCAGAGATGAAGAAATCAATAACTGAAATAAAAAATGCACTAGAGGGAACAAATAGTAGACTAGAGGAAGCAGAAGAATGGATCAGCAAGTTGGAAGACAGAGTAATAGAAAGCAACCAAATTGAACAGCAAAAAGAAAAGAAAGAATTAAAAAATTATAATAGGTTAGGAAAACTCAGCAACATCATTAAGCATACAATAACATTCATATTATAGAAGCCTTGGAGGAAAGAGAGAGAAGGAGGCAGATAATTTAGATTTAACTGAAGAAATAATAGCTGAAAACTTTACTCAGGGGAAGGAAAAAGGCATCCAGATCCAGGATGCACAGAGAGCCCCTACAAACTCAATCCAAGCAGGTCCACAACAAGACAGATAAAAAGGTGCAAAGTAGTGACAAAGACAGAATTTTAAAAGCAGCAGGAGAAAAGAAAACAATCATATACAAGAGAAACCCCAAAAGGCTATCAGTTGATTTCTCAGCAGAAACTTTTCAGGCCAGGAGTGAGTAGTAGGATATATTCAAAGTGCTGTAAGGGAAAACTTGCAACCAAGAATATTCTATCCAGCAAGGCTATCATTCAAAATAGAAGGAGAGATAAAGAGCTTGCAGACAAACAAAATTTGTAGGAATTCATCACCACTAAACCAACCTCATAAGAAACAGTAAAGGGAATTCATTGAGTGGAAAGAAAAGGCTACAATCAGGAGTAAGAAAATTAGGAAAGGAAAACATTTTACAGGTACAAATATAATAAAAGTAGTAGATTGAACACTTGTAAGACCAGTACAGATGTTAAAGCACAAAACCTGTAAAATCAATTATATCTATAAAAATCAGTGGAGAAACTCACAAAAGCATATAAAGTATGACATCATATACATAAAACATGGAGGGAGGAGTAAAAGTGTAGTGCTTTTAGAATGGGTTCAAACTTAAGTGACCATCATCCTAATATAGACTGCTATATGCATAGAATGTTATATATAAACGAATGGTAAGGACAAATTTAAAAAACCTGTGATAGATATGTAAAAAATAAAGAGAAAAGAATCCAAGTATATCACTAAGGAAAGCCATCAAACCACAAGAGAGCAAGAGAAGAAAGGAATAAACAAGAACTACAAATACAGCTATAAAACAAGTAACAAAAACTACTATAAAAAATTACCTTGAATGTAAATGGACTGAATGTTCCAATTGAAAGATATAGGGTGATTGAATGGATAAAAGAGCAAGACCCATCTATATGCTATCCACAAAAAATTCACTTCAGGCCTAAAGACACATGCATATTGAAAGTAAAGGAACGGAAAAAAATTTGTACATTTGTAAGCAAAAAGAAAGCTGGGTAGGAATACTTATATTGGACAAAACAGACTTTGAAACAAAGACTGTAACAAGAAACAATGAAGAAGACTATCTAGTCATAAAGGGGACAATCCAACAAGAAGATATAACTATTATAAATGTTTATGCACCCAACATGAAAGCACCCAAATACATAAGCAACTGTTAACAGACATGAAGGAAGAAATCAATAGTAATACAATATAGTAGGAGACTTTAACATCTCACTTACATCAATGTCCAGATCAACCATGCAGGACAAGGAATCAGTGGCGTTGAATGACACATTGGACCAGATGGATCTAACAGATATATTTAGAACATTTCACCCAAAAATAGAATACACACTCTTCTCAAGTGCACATGGAACATTCTCCAGAATACATCACATGTTAGTCCACAAAACAAGTCTCAACAAATTCAACAAGTTTGCAATTATATCATGTACCTTTTCTGACCATAATGCTATGAAACTAGAAATCAAACACAAGACATCATCTACATGGAGGTTAAGTAATAGGCTACTAAATAATGAATGGGTCAATGAAGAAATCAAAGAGGAAATTAAAAAAATACATGGAGACAATTGAAAATGAACACACAATGGTCCAAAATCCTTGGGATGTATCAAAAGCTGTTCTACAAGGAAAGAGGACCAACAGGCCTATCTTAAGAAAAAAATCTCAAAAAACAAAAACAAAACAATAACAATTATATACTCAAATAAATCAAAGAGGAATAACAACTGACCTCACAGAAATGCAAAGGTTTATAATATTATGAAAAATGATATGCTGACAAATTGGACAACCTAGAAGAAATTCCTAGAAACATATAATCTCCCAAAATTGAAACAAGAAGAAATAGGAAATTTAAATAGACCAAATATTAGTATTGAAATTCAATCAGTAATTAAAAAAAAACTCCCAACAAATAAAAGTCCAGGACCAGAAGACTTCACAGGTGAATTCTACCAACCCTTAAGAAAGAGTAATACCTATTCTTCTCGAAATATTCCAAAAAATAGAAGAGGAAGGAAAGCTTCCAAATTCATTCTGAAGACAGCTCTACCTTGATATCAAAACCAGATAAAGATACCACAAAAACGAGAACTATAGGCCAATATCTGTGATGAGCATAGATGCAAAAATCCTCAACAAAATATTAGCAAACTAAATCCAACAGTACATTAAAAACATAATTCACCACGACTGAATGGGATTCAGTTCCAGGATTCACGTATTTGCAAATCAATCAAGGTGATACATCACATTAACAAGAGAAAGAACAAAAACTATATTATCATTTCAATAGATGCATACAAAGCATTTGACAAAATATAATATCCATTCATTATAGAAACTCTCAATAAGGTAGGTTTAGAGGGAACATACCTCAACATAATAAATGTCATATAGGAAAAGCCCATAGCTAACATTATACTCAATATCAAAAAACTGAGAGCTTTTCCACTAAGATCAGGAACAAGACAAGGATGTCCATGCTCACGATTTTTATTCAACATAGTACTGGAAGTCCTAGTCACAGCAACTAGACAAGAAAAATAAAAATTGGCAAAGAAGAAGTAAAACTTCCACTATTTGTGACATGACACTATATTTAGAAAACCCTAAAGAATCCACTGAAAAACTACTAGAACTGATAAATGAATTCAGAAAAGTCACAGGACACAAAATTAATATACTGAAATCTGTTGCATTTCTAGACACTGATAATAAAGTAGTAAAAAGGGAAATTAAGAAAACAAGCCCACTTACAATTGCACCAAAAACAATAGAATATCTATGAATAAACTTAACTAAGGAAGTGAAAAACTCATACTCTGAAAACTTTAAAACATTAATAAAAGAAGTTGAAGATGACTTAAACAAATGAAAAGACAGTCCATGCCCACGGACTGGAAAAACAAATATTGTTAAAATGTCCTTACTACAAAAAGCAATCTAATAATTTAATGCAATCTCTATTAAAATACCAATAGCATTTTCCACAGAACTAGAACGAATAATCCTAAAGTTGGTATGGAACCACAAAAGACCCCAAAGAGCCAAAGCAATCTTGAAAAAGAAAAACAAAACTGGAGATACCACAATCCCAGATTTCTTTTTTTTAAATAATTTTTATTGTTATATTAGTCACCATACAGTACATCCCCAGTTTTTGATGCAATGTTCCATGATCACAATCCAGATTTCAAGATATACTGCAAAACTGTAGTTATCAAAACAGTAGGGTACTGGCACAAAAATGGACACATATATCAATAGTACAGAATAGAGAGTTTATAAATAAACCCATGCTTTATGGTCAATTAATGCACAATAAAGGAAGCAAAAGTATACGATGGGAAAAAGACAGTTTCTTCAACAAATGGTGCTGGTAAAACTGGACAGCTACCTGCAAAAGAATGAAACTGGACCATTTTCTTATACCATATACAAAAATAAACTCAAAATCGATTAAAGACCTAGATATGAAACCTGAAACCATAAAATCCCTAGCAGAAAAGATAGGCAGCAATTTCTGTGACATCAGCCATAGAAATATTTTTTTAGATATGCCTCCTTTGGCAAGGGAAACAAAAGCAAAATTAAACTACTGGGACTACACCAAAATAAAAAGCTTTTGCACAGCAAAGGAAATCATCAACAAAACAGGAAGACAACAACTGAATGTGAGAGGATACTTGTAAATGATATATCTGATAAGGGGTTAATAACCAAAATATGAAAATAATTTATACAATTCAACACCAAAAAAACCTTCACGAATAATTAAAAAATGGGCAGAGGACATGAATGGACATTTTTCCAAAGAAGACATACAGAGTCCAACAGACACACAAAAAGAGGCTAAACTTTACTAATCACCAGGGAAATGCAAATCAAAACCACGATGAGATATCATCTGACACCTGTCAGAATGGCTAGAATAAAAAACACATGAAATAACAAGTGGATGGAAAGCACATGGAGAAAAGCAAACCCTCATGCATTGTTGGTGGGAATGAAAGCTGGTGTAGCTGCTGTGGAAAACAGTACGAAGGATCCTCAAAATATTAAAATTAGAAATACGTTGTGATCCAATAATTCCACTATTGGGTATTTACTCAAAGAAAACAAAAACACTAATTAGAAAAGATATATCCACCCTTGTGTTAATTGCAGCATGACTTAACAATAGCTAAGATATGGAAGCAACCCAAGGGCCCACCCACAGATGAATGGATAAAGAAGAAGTGGTATAGATCTACAATGGAATATTATTCAGTCAGAAAAAAAAGTGAAATCTTACCATTTGCAAGGACATGGATGGAGCTAAGAGGATATAATACTGAGTGAAATAAGTTATTCAGGGGAAAACAAATACCATATGATTTCACTCATATGTGGAATTTAAGAAACAAAACAAATGAACAAAGGAAAACAAGCTTAGCAAAAAACCAGACTCTTAAATGTAGAGAACAAACTGGTAGTTGCCTGGCAGGGGGAGGTGGAGGGTGGATGGGTGACACAGGTGAAGGGGATTAAGAATACATTTATCAAGATAAGTACTGAGTAATGTACAGAATTGGTAAATCATTATATTGTACACTTGAAACTAATGTAACACTGTATGTTAATTATACTTAAATTTAAAAACAGCTATACTTGACAGTCAACACATTCACGCATTCAGTGATTTGCCAAATATTTATAGTACATTCATACATTAATTTGAAAAGGATTGACCTATTTACAGTATTGTGATTTCAGAGTATATATATCTCCGTTATTCAAGTCTTATTTATATTCATCAATCAAATTCTATGTTTTTCTTTTAACTAGACCTTGTACCTTTGTTAAATTTATTTTTAGCTCTTAGAAATTGAAATGAGAAAAAAATCATTCATCGCAGACCAAAATTTCAAACTGGTTATTGTTAACATAAAGAAAAAATATTGCTTCTTTTGTGGTATTTATCTTGAATCTAGCTGCTTTACTGAATTCTCATATTGTTTTTAATAGAATTGCTTATTTGGGAAGTATGTGATCATATCATCTGTGAATAACAAAAAAAAAAGTTTGTCCTTAGAAATGTTTGTAATATTTAATGCATTTTGTCTTAATGTATTACTTAGAACTTCCAAAAAACGTTGATAGTAGTGATTATATCATATTCCTGGTTTTAGTAAGAATGCTATCTAGTAAGACATTCACTCTCGGTTTTTATTCAATATTCTGTCATGGTTAAGGAGTTTCTACTTCTATTTTGCTTTCATTTTTTTTTTCCTTTTCCATCACTTCCTTTTCAGATACTAACATCCCAGCCTCTCCTTTATTTACTTCAGGCAAATACCAGCTAAATATCATCTTGAAACTTTCTTATTTTAAGGGCAGCTTTATGACTATGGTTTGAAGAGTCAAGGAATTGCACTTGTAACAAGTTTAGAATATATCTAACTTTAATAACTAATAGGGGGCTGTAATCTCAGAGCTTTTTAATGTTTTGATTTATGTTTGGCCAATTTATAATTATATACTACATTGGCTTTTTAATTTTTTATTCATTTAAACTAGGTACAGACCTAATATTAAGTAACAATCTACTTCTCATGGTGGCACAGATAGCTCCATGACAAGATATATTTATCAAAATACAGGAAATGGATAAATGAGTAATATTCAGCAACATTTAAATAAGGCTTTCCAAAGTGCTAAGACTTCTAAGGGGATAACAAAATGAAAATACAGTTATTACATCTGTCTTCTGATTCATTTTCAAGTATATTTTCAAGTATGATTAATGGTTTTATAAATACGTTTCTCACTTCATCCGTACCAACAAAAGATTTCAAATTAATTCACTATTTCTGACTCTTTCCTTAATGGATTTTTAAAGTCCATGGCAACAAATCAACCCACTGCAGACTCAAATCTGTGAAATGTGATATATTCTTTTATATCCAGAAAGGAATAGGAATGAGATGCTGTAAATGATACTGCAAAATAGATTGGTACCGTTTGCCCTAAACAAGGTAAGTGGCATGGTCATTTCAAGATATTTTATTCTAATACCAAAAAAAGTTATGCTTTTTATCTTTCCTAGACAACAAATGGGCTCTGGAATATTTAAAAGATTTAAACATAAATACTGTAAAGTTTTAACAAAACATGTTTTTCATTAAAATTTCTTTCCCCTTTGAGCCTTTAAAAGGGGCAAGATAAGACTATATGCACACAGGATATATAAATGGTTCTTTTTTTTTTTTTTAAGATTTTATTTATTCATTTGACAGAGATAGAGACAGCCAGCGAGAGAGGGAACACAAACAGGGGGAGTGGGAGAGGAAGAAGCAGGCTCCTAGCGGAGGAGCCTGATGTAGAGCTCCATCCCAGAACGCCGGGATCACGCCCTGAGCTGAAGGCAGACGCTTAAGGACTGCGCCACCCAGGCGCCCCATATAAATGGTTCTTAGCTTCAAGGGCCCCACACTTACATTGCTACTTGGAAAGACCAAAAAAAAAAAAAAAGTTTCAAGAACTGCCAACAGAAAAGACATTTCTGAAGACTCACAAGAAAGACAATTGCAAATATCAAGGGTTGAAAAGTTACAAGAAAAGACAAATAGATCAATGACCAAATAGAGAGGCTTAAAATAATTCCAAATATAAATAGGAATATGGAATATGACAGAAGAGGGGGATATAGCAAATCAGTGAGTAAAGGAAGACTCATTCAATAAATGATACCAGGGAAATTTGTTCTTCAGATGGGAATGATAAAATTAGATACCTTTTTCACACCACTTCCAGATGGATTATAATTAGAATTGCCAAATGTAAATAATTTATAAGAAAATATATTTTGCATCTTAGGCTAGAAAGCATTTTCTTAAATAAGGCATAAATACAAGCCATAAAGGTAAACATCAAGTGTGTCTACATTAAAATTAAAATTAAAATTTTGTATATGAAAAAAGCTATCATAAAACAAAGTTAAATGACAAATTACTGACTAGGAAAGTCCTTCGTAACACTGCCAGGCTACTAAGGTTTAATCATCATCATCATCATAATCATCATCATAGTAATAATAATAATAATGCTGTAAATGAATATATCATTTAAAGCAAAATCGAAATAACAATATGTTAGCAAAATTATACAATAATATATGCCAGACACTGTCCAAATCACCTTAAACTCATTTAATTCTCACAACAAACTTGTAGGTCCTATTATTTTTCCCATTTTACAGAGAAGGAAACTGAATCATAGGTAGACTGAATGAATCAACGAAGGCCACAGAGCCCCAGTGAGTGGCAGAATTAGGTTACATAAATACCTCCTACAAATTGAAACAAACAAAAAAAGGAATAATGCAATAGGAAAAAGGCAAGGCTGTGGACATGTAATTCACAAAAGAGGACCTCAAACACATATCAAGACTCGCCCAATTTAACTATTGATGAAAAATGCAAATTAAAACACTGATAAAATTTCACATCCATCATATTGGCAAAATTTTAAAGTCTGGAAAAATCAAGTGTTGGTAAAAATATAATGAAAGGGATTTTTTTTAATTATAGCTGAGATCCAGGAGAGTTTAAAAAATTATAAACTCTCCAGCTCAAGAACTATACTTTGGAGATGCTCTCACATGTATAAGGAAAAGAAATACTGTACAAAGATATCCATTAAAGCACTGATTATAGTAATTATAAATGTGAAAAATTACAGTTGTATAAGTTTCAAAAAGATATATTCAACATGAAAAAATGTTAATCTAAATGATAAAAACACAAACCACTCTGATATGTTGCTTGTGACTATACTTTTATATCTGTCTATCCACCTAGCTAGCTAGCTATTTATGACTGTAAGTAAAGAATTAAAAAATAAATAGTAATAATAGATGTAAACTTCAACTTAGTTGTTACATCTAAGAATGGAAAGAGAAGAATAGAAGTGGGGCTTTATTTCCCATAAAACATACAGGAATTAAAGGTGGAAAATATTAGTACTTATTAAATATGTGTAACAGATACACAAGGGTCAGTTATATTGCTTTTAGTACTGAACTGTATGTTCTATTTTTCAATTGAATTTTTTCAAATTAATGATACTCTGTTTTTGCACAGTGGAAGAAACCATCAACAAAATCAAAAGTACCTTACTGGATGGGAGAAGGTATTTGCAAATGACATATCCAATAAAGTGTAAATATACAAAATATATAAAGAACTTATACAAGCCAACATCAAAATAATAGTGATAATAATAATACAATTTAAAAATGGGCAGAGAACCTCAATAAACATTTTTCCAAAGGACTTACAGATGGCCAACAGTCAGATGAAAAGATGCTCAACATACCTAACCATCAGGGAAATACAAATCAAAGCTATAATGAGATAGTGCTTTACAACTGTCAGAATGGCTATTCTGACAAAAAAAGGCAAGAAATACCAAGTGTTGGCGAAGATGTGGAGAAAAAGAAACTCTCACACAATGTTGGTGGAAATATAAATTGGTGCAGCCACTGTGGAAAGCAGTATGAAGTTTCCTCATAAAATTAAAAATAGAAATACCATACATTCCTGAAATTCCATTACTAAGTTTTTGCCCAAAAATCAAACACACTAATATGAAAAATATGCACATGTATATGCATAAGGATATATGCAAAAGGATATATATAATGGAATATATGAAACATATAAAATGGAATATTAGTCACAAAAAAAGAATGAGATCACACTATTTGTGGCAACATGAATGAACATAGAGGGTATTATGCTAAGTGAAATAAGTCAGACAAAGGCAAATATCACATTTTACTTCTATGTGGAATCTAAAACAACAAAATAAACAATGCCCCCCTCCAACCTGAAACAGAATCATAAATACAGAGAACTGGTGGTTGACAGAAGGGAGAAATTTGGGGGATGGGCAAAATAGGTGAAGAGAATTAAAAGGTACAAACTTTATTAATATTGTAGTAACATTATGGGGGGACAGATGATGACTACACTTACTGTGGTGAGCATAGCATTATGTATAGAATTGTCCTATCCTATATTGTACACCTGAAAGTAATATACACTGTATGCCAATTATATTTCAATCTAAAAAAAGGATACTGTGAAAAGAAAAGAAAAAAGATGCTACGAAGTACAAATGGTGGGGCAGAAAGGGCCCTGAAGGTGAAATATTCAGTGATTAGTGATTGAAGGAAGAATGTAGTTTTCAGAGAGTTCTATGGGCAGGAGAAAGAAAGGGAGGGAGTAACCTTCAAATATTTGAGAAAGGTGAAGTCACAAACTTGGGCTCTGATCGGTGAGCCCAATTTAGCCAACAGATGTGCATATTCGGCCAGTGCAGAACTCTTCAGAATTTGAGTAATTTTATGTGTATATAAATATATTTTTGTATATATTCTATTTCATCATAATCCTCACAAACTCCTTATGTCTTCCACCAAGTCAATTTGTTTATTTACCTTGTTTATGAAAACTTCTGAGTATGAAATCCTTACAAAAGAATGAAATAGGTAGATAGAACGTTCAATTTGTAACTTGAGGATTACCTCTCCAACAGAGAGAGCAGAGAAGGAGAGAAGAAGAGATGTAAAACATTTAAAAAGAGTAATTAAGGCAGGGGAGGCTTTGAAAAAGAAACTAAAATATGGGTCCCTTGGGTGGCTCAGTCAGTTAAACGTCCAACTCTTGATTTCAGCTCAGGTCATGATCTTATGGTCTTGAAATCAAGCCCCTCTTCTGGCTCCACACTGGCTGTGGAGTCTGCTTAGATTATCTCTCTCCCTCTCCCTCTTCCCACCACCCCCTATTCTGTGTGTCTGTCTCTCTCTAAAAACAAAACAGAAGAAAATAAAATTTTACGAAAAGGTTATTGAGTATGTAAAAGAAGAAAACACCTGGGTACATCTCAAAGCACCACACAAATGGGTCTTTGGTATGGCCATATTATTAAAAGCATCTTTCCTGGGGCACCTGGGTGGCTCAGTCGGTTAGGTGTCTGCCTTCAGCTCAGGTCATGATCCCAGGGTCCTGGGATAGAGCCCCATGAGCTTCTCCCTCTCCATCTGCCTGCCTCTCCCCCTGCTTATACTCTCTTTCTCTGTGTCAAATAAATAAATAAATAAATTTTAAAAAAGCATCTTTCCTGAATACTTTGTCCCAATCTCATATTTTCTGCCTCCTGACATCAAGATTTTTTTTCTGCTTGAAATTTTATCTCATCCCACAGCTGTGATGTTTATTATTACTTCTTTGACTTCTAGATTTCCTCCTGGACTATGCTTTGTACTAGCCCTTCTTGGACTTCTCTGGGTAAACCCTTCCCTGGTCTCATCTGAAAAGGAACCTGGGGATGGTCCTTTCCTTTATAAAATCAAGATCTGCTTATACAATTTTCTTGGTCTAAGAAGCTAACTTCTCATCAACTCTTGAGAGGTGTCACCAGTTTTCTTTTCAAATCTGTTTGTCATCTTCTTCAGAAACTTTTTAAAAAGAAAACTTTGTGTTACCATGTTTGGAAGCATGGCACTGGTGTTAAAATACTGAATAAGACTACATCTCCAGAACATCATAATAATTGATGGATTCGATCAATTTTGTAAAAACCCTCTCCTTTTCTTTATCATTAAGGAAAAACACATCCAGTCAATTTTATCACCCTGGGAATGGTGGATTTGCTATTTCCATTGAACTGCCTGGACAATCCAGTCAAATAAGTGGTTTACTGTTTTTCTCTGGTGAAATAATTAATTGTTTAATTGAACTGAACAGATTTATAGGTTTCTTGGGCACACATGCACAAAGCCACAATGAAAATCAATACCTCAGTGTGTGACCATATAGACAAAACTATTTGAATGAAAAATTTTTTCACACTTGCAATTAAGTTTGGGCTAAGTTTCTTATTCTTATGGGGCTTTGTTTATATAAATTTAAAGCTAACATATCTCACAGTGTGCTGGATATTTTGGAGGACTGGACAGGAGCATTTTTGTAAGGTAGTGGAAGCAGATTAGTATGGGGATGTGTCACAGGCTTGGTGGAGGAAGTAAGTTTCTTTGGAGAGAAATTGAAGTACCTACATCAAGATTTATAGAGATTTTATATGCAAATATTTTTTAATGCAAAATACTATTCTAAGTACTACAAGTGCCCCAAGATAAAATGACAAAATCCCTACCTCCAGTGAGAATACCAGTTAGGAAATTTTGTCTGCTAGAAACAGAATATACTGTTTGGGCTAAAATAGGTTTAAAAAACAAAGAATATGTCATTGCATACAACTAGAATTCTTGAGAGAGGAGAGTTTTTTTGTGTGTGATTTAATAAATGAGTTAGTTATGACACTACAGACACAGTATTAGAGTAGGCAGTTAGGTTCTAACAAGATGCTTGATGGCCAGCAAAGAGGAAGTCATGGCCAGGTATGGGGAAAGTCAGAAAGCTCTTCCAGCAGCATGCCCCAAGGAGCCAGATCAAACCAGACAGACCCAAGATGGTAGATGCCATGACAGCAAACCCTTGATCAAATAAGGAAGAAAAGGTATGAAACCCTGCTTCCAAGAAATCCCTGCCCCAAGTAATGAATATTCCATCACCCCTAGTTAACAACAGTCAATAAAAGAAACTCTGAACCCCAGGTTACGCAGCTCACCTGTTCTCGTGCTCTCTTGCTGTAGCTCTCTGGCTTGCTCTAGAGTTCTCTCTCTTTCTCTCTCCTGCCTGCTCTCAACATCAAGACAGCCTTCTCTCCCCTTTAATAGACTCTTCCTATTTGTCCCACTCAATCACTGTGTCTGGTCCATCCCTGAATTCTTTCTTGCCTTGAGACCAAGAGCCTTCAACAACATCTTTGAGAGGAGCTAGGTTAAGGCCCCAGGGCCCTGAGTGTTGACTCAGCAACAACAGCTTCAGATATACTTCATTCTGATATCCTCAATATGAGATCCACCATAAATTAAGTTCCTCTTTGGGTTATAAGGGGATTGTTAGGACAAATATAATTATATGCTGTTTTGCTCATACCTAATATTTGTGAGTGTGTATGTGAATAAGGAGGGAGAGATTAGGGGAATTAGGGAGAGACAGAAACTGGGGTGGGGGAGAGGACAAGGTACAGAAACACACAGTAAAACACCCCTTTAATTATAGAATATAAGCCTTTCTCTTTCTTTGGGTGGGGCCAATTTAATATAGCTATTCTGGACCAGGAATATATTGCAGCAGGAATGCCAGGCATTGGCTTAGAAGATTTAGTATCTCCACATTCACATTAAAGAATGTGCATATTTAGTGAAAGACCGCACAAAGAAAGAAAATTGTGATTTCTGTTAGGAAGTGAGAAGAAAAGAGTTGGATGGATAATGAAATGATGACTTCTATATTAACTTCACAATTTATTTTTGCACGGTCACAGGGAAGATAGCAAGAGAGACATACAAATACTTACAATATAAGACATAATAAAATAAGTGGACATCTTTATCAGTCAGTCAGAGTTGTTGTTAGAGTTGAATCATGCCTTCCATTCCTGAAATAAACCTTTACAATTCTGAATGGGGGATATATTATTACCTTCAGAAATATTCACTTTGTGAATGCTAGTTTGTACAGATCCCTGAATTCCTCTGGAATTATGTTTTATTTTGGTTTTCTTTCCGCATGCACTCAGAATGTATATTGACCTTTTAAACTTCACTGAAGATTTTTTCTCTGATTTATGGCCACTTTTCACAAAGTAGCAAATTTCAATTACTGTGTAGGAATTACCATATATCCAGTGAAGAGAGAACAGTATAAGTGTGTTGAGATGTCGGTGTCAGGCAGCGAGCTTGAATTACCCATTAGCTACATGACTTGTTCTCACACATCAGCTTGTCTATGTGTTCAATTTGAATATGTGCCTCAGCAAAATTTCAAATCAAAGCATGTCATGGGATATCAGGGTCATCTGCAAACAGTCAAAACCACTTACATTAAATCCATAAATGCCAAGGGTCCTCAATACAAATGTAAGCTATTAATAAATTTCATGAAAGATGTGTGAACCAATTATTATGGAAACTTGAAGAAGGAAAATCCCTTCCCATCAGAGTCACTAGAAATATTAAAGCCAATTGTCAAATATTCATGGCAGATTTAGAAGCTCCTTTTGTATCTTCTGGGGTGATGATTTGCTGTGGACAACTAAAACAGTCCACAGCTTTGTAATATCTGCATTAACTTGTGAAAGGAAAGCAATTCTTATCTAAACAATGTCTTCTTGAAAAGGGAATGGAAACATTCAACTACCTTTGTCTTAAAGACATATTTAGCTGCGCTTCTAAAAGATTCTTTGAAAGTACAAAGAACAAATATGTTATCAAGAAAATCATGAAACTATTTTCTTAGACCTGCCACCTCTCCTGAAATTGGGCATTTAATTCATCTTTGAACTGGTCATTCCCATAGTTGCTAACTTGGTGCTTTTCTTATAGAACCCCTTCTTAATGAGCAATATGCCTCCTTGCATTACAAAATCTTTCTGATAATGCATTAGAATTTTTTCTGTAGATTAGTAAAAGTGCATTCCTGTTTCCTTGTTACTTTATTCAAAGCTAATAAGCGCTTGCCTTTGTTTTCTAGTAACCAGGTGTAAAAATCATGTGTTGCTATTTTACAGTTTTTGAAATATTTTAGATATTCCTAAACTATGAACTTTTTTTAACATCACTGTCTTGCCAGATTACCAATACTGTACCCTGACTAATGCTGGCCCTCCTCTTTGCCTCACCCCACTGGATACACGCTTCCTGTTGCTCTGCCTGACCATGTTCCCTTGGGTCTGTGAGGTTCTATAAGCCCGTGCTTGTGCTAACGAAGTTCTGTACAACTACCCACTGGCAAGAATACAAGGTACAACCTCTCAACCACTAGAACATTTTTTAAATTGGCAGTTCCAGAATCATGGAGTGTTTTTACATTGATCTTCTGATAATGCAATTAGTGGTATGTTTTGCATATATGACTTAATAAATCCTTGAATCATTAAAAAAAATCGGGAAATTGTTTTTAAAATAAACAGATGAAATAGGTCACTTTGCATGATAATCAAATAGCTTGCAAGATACCGTGTATTTGCCCAAGTCACATGTAGAGCAACAATTCTGAAAAGATGAAGAACAAGAATTACCTAGGGATGGTCTCTTGCCTCTCTCCAAGGTGCTGCAGGTTTCAACCTAATGCAGTGTTGAGTACTCACAGCTTAAACCAACAATTCTGGGAAACAAACTGAGGGCTTCAGAGGGGAGGAGGATGGGGGATTGGGATAGGCCAGTGATTGGTATTAAGGATAGCACGTATTGCATGGAGCACTGGGTGTTATATGTAAATAATGTATCATGGAACACTGCATCAAAAACTAAGGATGTACTGTACAGTGACTAATGTAACATAATAAAAAATAATTATTAAAAAAAATAAAAATAAACCCACAATTCTTTTCCTGGACAGTACAGCTAACCTCATATAGTGATCAAAATGGATAGTTAACATGTCCAATGTCTACTGCTAGTTCGTGCTAGAGGAGTACCAGATTAAGTTAGATTGTAAACTAGTCACCAAAGGAGAATTACCAATTTTTTAAAGCTTCCTTCAGCCTTGACTTACACAAACTGTATAAATTTGCAATAACAAATTAACTTATAATTAACCAGGAGATTTGGCTGGCTCTGTATAAAGAAACACAGATATCTCAGACTTTATAATAATTTGAGAAGATTATAATAAATATGTGCAGCTGTTTGCTCAGAACACTTAGAAATGGAAATTACTAGTGTTTAGTTGGCTGTAAATACAAGAGATATGACTTCAACATTACTCATGAAAATCTCTGTATGCTATCTGGAACCCATTACTTTGTCTCACTAATACACACTTGAGATATACAAGGTTATTTAAATAAATTCACCTCTTCTAAAATTAAAAAAAAAGCCAGAAGGGATAAATATTTTTAAATGCTCATATCTTTGAGTTAATTACTTTAATAAGAATTTTACCCCTAACACCTAGTTGAGAACGTATCTGCAATGAGGGAATGATAGCTTTGATGGGGATAAAGAAGAGCATGGGGGCACTCTGGGAGAGCAAGACTGAGTGGGTCAGAAGAGTAGGGGGTACTTTGGGAACCCCGAGAATTCTTATGATCTACAGACTAGCAAAGAATAGATCAGATGAATTTCCTAAGGTCAAGTCTGCATACCTATCACTTAAGAAGCTAGGAGACACAAAATGGGGATGCTCAAAACTAATCTTTCTCTTTAAAAATCATTGCTTCCATCCCTATTAATTGTTAGCTGACTATGGCTTTATGTATCCAAGCATCAGGAATTTATTGAGTACCTACCAAGTGCCAGACATTCTACATATACCTTACACAGATTATTTTTTTTAATCCTTAAAACAGTGGTAGGTATATAATCCATGCCTTACAGACAACTGAGTAATTTATCTCATACCACTTAACTTGAAATGACAGAAATATAATGTGAACTCAAATTTTCTGACTTTGAAGACAAAATGTCCTTAATAAATGTGATATTTTCTCTGGGTTCCTAGTTCACATTCAATGTGACTTTCTTTTTACGTGGCTATGATTTTGGTTCATCTTAGTTATTTCTCTATCCTGATGGCTCCTTTATTCTAGAAGTTCTTTATTATTTTATGATCACAACATTTTTCTCTGTGACCAATCTCTTCTGGCTAAGAACTCATAGTCTGCTGTGTCAGCCTGTCTCCAGTAACCTTGGCTAACAGGGGCCCATAGGAACAACGAAGCTCCCAAGTCCTTGATCTGAAAGAGAAATCAAGTAAAGATGGAAGAAGGAAAAGAAAAGGGAGGTTGATGGGATCAACTATCATCAAATTTCTATTTTTAAAATTAAAACTAAGGTTAATAGGTACTAATATGGAAGAATCTTTGCAAATCAGTGCTATACTATGATCTTCAGGTAAATTACTTCTCTGCCACAGTTAGCAAACTACATTTGAGGTCTACTTTGGACAAAATTGACATATTCCTTTTTCTCAGGGGACCTACAATCTACAAAGCAGTGTATAATAATCAAACTCTTGAAGAGTTACTGTGAAAATTAACAGCCTAATGATCATGATAAGGGACATTTGTTTAAATTCCATTTGTTTCTTCTGGGTAGAAATAAAATATCATTGATTCAAATTTAGTTAAGCTAAATCTTGCTTCTATGTTGGTATTACTAGTATTTGAGTTATGAAGCCAAGGCAACAATTGATCACTTCCCTTGTCCTTATAAGTCCAAGCCTAAATATAGAAGAAGCCACAAATAGGTGAATTGACAAAAATACAAGACTGAATAGTTGCTGAGTGCTTTTCCTGTACAGAGATTGTGGGCCTTTGTTGTTCTTATTGTCCCTAGAGTAAAAGCAAAACTTTTTTTTTTTTTTTTTTTTTTGAGAGAGAGAGAGAAAGAGAGAGCACAATCAGGGAGGAGAGGGAGAAGCAGGATCCCCGCTGAACAAGGAGCCTGACATGGGACTCCATCCCAGGACCCTGGGATCATGACCCGAGGCAAAGGCAGACACCTCACCAACTGAGCCACCCAGGTGCCCCAGG
Organism: Ursus americanus; assembly: GCF_024610735.1. Lineage (NCBI taxonomy): Eukaryota > Metazoa > Chordata > Mammalia > Carnivora > Ursidae > Ursus > Ursus americanus. The sequence goes on along the minus strand of NC_142140.1, from coordinate 13,802,673 downwards.
AGCAAAGCTTTTTTTAAAAAAATGAAAAGTGGTAACACTTCTACAAGCTTTTATTCTACTTGGAGAAATAACGTAGAGCTACGGCATCATAGTATGTTTCCAATGACAGGGAGAAAGACACCACTGAAGGTAGTCTTAAGGTCCATCTCTTGATGGAATGGCACGAGCAAAGGACATATCACCATTCTAAAACTTACAATTTCATGAGATTCCAGTGACCCTGGGTGAAGAAAATACCCTCTGAGTGTGAAATATTCATTGGTTTAAGGGGTGTCACCTCAATTCTCAGACAGGATTTATCCCATATAAAGTTAATGCCCACAACTCCATCCCAAAATATCAGGCTCCAGTCCCATACCCACAGACTCAGTAATGTCTTCCCCATACAATTCAACAAGTTTTAATATATACAACTTAGTACTCAACATATTAATCAAGATAAGTGAAATTTCTATTACCTCCTAAACTTCTCTCATTCCTCATTCTTGTGGATAAGCTCTTTATAAGTTTTATTGGCCTAATAGTACAAATTTCAAGAAAAGCTCAAGTTTATAAAACCCTCAAGAACATTTTTTTATGGTCCAAATATTTAAATGCTTTTTCCAGTGTTTAATTAACCAATATTAATTTATTATTTAACCCAAGTGCACATATGCTTTATGATATCATTCAACTATTACCAGTTTTGAGCGTTTACTAGTGAGTTAATAAAGGCTAATAAAAATGGCATTTTTTTGTTGAAATCATTTGTTATTTTGGGAGGTTTTTTTTTTTTTTTTTACTTTGGCTGTGGTTTGCATTTTCTAAACCTTCTCTAGGCACTTTGCTAAAGATTAATTATCTATCAGCCTTATAGAAATAGGAGAGCTAAGATTCCTGTGCATATTCATTCATAAATTAAAAACAATGCTTTCCACCAGTTAGCTCTATAAAACGGAAATAGACCTTGACTAGACGTAATTAGGCATTTGTGTTCTCCATAACTGTAATTTACTATTAGTGTTTGAAGAACCATCAGTTCTCGTTTACTCTGGTAAGCGATAATAAGTGAGGCTAAAGTATATTCAAAGCAACACTCCCGGGTCACCTTAGTGAATTTATGGAGCATACCATAACATTATTTGAAACAAATGTAATTTTGGTCCTGTTGTGTGATAGAACAAACCTCTAGTTTGTCATTCTGTATATCCAGTGATACTCAAAGTGCATGTCCTCAGGAAAGATGAACTTGACTGCAGCCATGGCGACATGGTAGGTGCTCTGTACTCTCATTTAACACATGATGCTCAAGGTGATCCATGTGGTGAGACTGTCCGCAGAGTCAAACACAAATTGTTCACTCTTTGGAGACACTTCAGTAAAAGACTCTGAAATTACTCTGTGGTATATAAACCATAGATTATAACTATGTGTAAATATATAGGCAAACATCTTTTATCCTAAAGCTAGTAATAAAGGGGAAAATCGATAACAATGTAGTTTTTTTCTTTTCTTTTTTTTTTTTTTTTAGTTAGCATAATTCTCAGGTTATCTGGAGGGTCAATTTCAGAAAATTACAACCATGCAAAACATAATAGAAAAATTAAATTAAAATACCTTGAGGCTGAAGGTTTTAAAATGGTGCTACCTCTGCCTTAATGGCTTTTAGAACATGCAAATTCAGGAGAGACTGGACCTACAGGACTTTAACCCCCTGCCCTTCAACCAGAACACTTCTGTTTTTACCTAATGCATTACCTAAAGTTCTGTTCAGAGAATGAAAAAGAATAAGTCACTGGCCTACGCTGTATATTAGAAAGCAGGTATGCCAAATCCAAAATGTTCCTTAAGGGAGGCTCTAGAACTCTAGTAATCCACAACTCGGTTGACTGATGTTTTAAGTTACATAGCTCCAAAGTAGCAAACCTGAGATTGGATAGCAAAATACAGAGAGTGGGCATATTTACTACCACTAAGAAGCAATCACTGGTACAAAGCTACAATAATTGAAACAGTTGTAGTGCTGGCCTTGGGACTGACGTATAGACCAATGGAATAAAATCGAGAGTCCAGAAATAAATCCATCCATCTTTGCCCAGTTGGTTTTTGACAAGGATGCCAAGTTCATTTAATGGGTAGAGCACTATCTTCAACAGATGGTGCTGGGACAAATGGATTTCAACATGCATGAAAATCAAGATGGACTCCTATCACATACCATATATAAAAATTACCTCATATATACAATGGAATATTACTCAGCTATCAGAACGAATTCTCAACATTTGCTGCAACATGGACGGCACTGGAGGAGATAATGCTAAGTGAAATAAGTCAAGCAGAGAAAGACAATTATCATATGATTTCTATCATCTATGGAACATAAGAACTAGGAAGATCGGTAGGAGAAGAAAGGGATAAAGAAAGGGGGGTAATCAGAAGGGGGAATGAAGCATGAGAGACTATGGACTATGAGAAACAAACTGAGGGCTTCAGAGGGGAGGGGGTGGGGGAATGGGTTAGGCTGGTGAGGGGTAGTAAGTTGGGCACGTATTGCATGGTGCACTAGGTGTTATACGCAACTAATGAATCACCGAACTTTACATCGGAAACCAGGGATGTACTCTATGGTAACTAACATAATAAAAAACATTAAAAAAAAATACCAAGCAAAAAAAAAATTACCTCAAAATAGGTCAATGACCTAAATAGAAGAGCCAAAACTGTAAAACTAATAGAAAAAAATGTTAAACCTTTATAAACTTAAATTTGGTAATAGATTCTTAGATATGCCGCCAAAAGCATAAAAAGCAAAAGAAAAAAATAGGTAAACTGGCCCTCATCAAAATTTTTAAAATTTTGTACATCAAAGGACATCATCGACAAAGTAAAAAGATAACCTACAGATTGGGAGAAAATATTTGCAAATCATATATCTGATAAGGATATAATATCTAGAGCATACAAAGAACTCCTCCAACTCAACAACAACCAAACCAAACAACCCAGTTCAAAAATGGGCAAAGGATGTGAATATACATTTCTCCAAAAAACCTGTACAAATCACCAATAATCACTTGAAAAAGTGCTCAACATCTTTAGTCATTAGGGAAATGCAAATCAAAACCACAGTGAGAAGGATGTGGAGAAACTAGAACCTTTGTTCAATGCCAGTGACAATGTAAAATGGTACAGCTGCTGTGGAAAAGAGTTAAGCAGTTCCTCAGAAAGTTAAAAATAGTCACCATAAGACACAGCAATTGCATATGCTTGTATGTATATACTCCAAAGAACTGAAAACAGAGACTTAAACAAACACATATACATACTCACAGAAGCACTATTCCCAATAGCCAAAAGATGGAAACAACCCACGTGCCCATCAATAGATGAATGGATAAGCGAAATATGATATATACATATAATGGGTCATTATTTAGCCTGAAAAAGAAGTGACTTTTGTGACAATACGGATGAATCTTGCAAACGTTATGCTAGGTGAAATCAGATTCAAAAAGACAAATATTGCATGAATCTACTTATATGAAATATTCAGAACAGACAGATTCAAAGAGACAGAATGTAGAGATGATCAGGGGTTGGGGGTTGTTGTAATGGGGAACTGCTGTTCAGTGAATACAAAGTTTCTGTTTGGAGTGATGAAAAAGCTTTAGAAATAGTGATGATGTTTGTACAACAATGTGAATGTAAGTAATGCTGCTGTATTGTACATTAAAAATGATGAAAATGACAAATTTTAGATTATATTTTACTACAATTTAAAAAAGCAATCACTGAAAGACTAGATGCAAGGGATAAACTTTTTTTTAAAAAGATGAGTGATATTTATATATGACACAGTAAATATTTATAACTGGCACAACTGAGCAGTAACTAAGCAGCATGGATACCAGCTGCAAACACACATTCAGAGCTACTGGTGATTTCAGTTTAATTACTACCTTGAATCTGGCACAAAATTAGTAAAGCTCATCTCTGAAGAAGCAGAGAAGAAGGAAGACTCAGCTCTTTATAGTGTCATAGTATCAAAGCATAGACTCTTTGAACAAGAGCCCTGTATAGTCAAGGCCCTTGCTTTACTGATGGGGAGAAGGAGGTCTGCAGAGCTGAAGACCAGCCTAAGTTCGTCTACACCATGCACACAGTCTGCACTGCAGTCCCACTCCCATGATATCCATCTCCCTGATCCTTCCACAATGTATGTCACCAGAGAGGGTACAAGAAATCCCACTTGTATGCAAGTGAAACAAATGTAAAAATGAAACATCAATTACTATGATCATAATGAGAATATGTGGAATATTTGATTTTCTTCTTTTGTTTCTCATCCAGGATGTTAAATGGCCTACTCAGTTGACAACGCCACGGCCCCCATTCTTTTAGCGGTGATAGTGCTCTTACATTTCCTTAAGTGAAATGAGGCTGCAGAATGGTTAAGAATACAGGCAGACACATCAGTATTTGTTGCCAGTTCAGCCATGTACGTGCTGTATGAACTGGAGTATGGATTACAATTATGAATGAGAAGTAATGAACTAAAACCTTGTTAAACCTGTTTTTGTTTTTTGGGTTTTTTTTTTAATCTGTAAAATCGGTTTAATGAAGCACCTGTTTATTCCCCATGGAATTACTGTGCGGATGGAATAAGAGACCACATTCAAAATGTCAATGTCTTACATGTCATCAGCATCTCATCAGCGGTAAGTACATTAATTACACCTCCCCCACTTACCAATTGTTGCCACCACCACTTCCTCAGGCTGGCTGTTCATGTACCAATAGTGAGTCTCTCTGTCACTCCATTCTCCTGCACTCCAAGTCACCTCAATGTATTACTCTGAAAGTTAGGGTCTTTCATCTTACTTTGCCTTCCTTCACAATGATAGAAACTTGTTGGCAATTTGACTGTTCACATATTGGTCCCGGCATGGCAAAGGCATCCTAGCCCTCTACTAAGTGCTGTTCCCCTCAAGACCTTTCCCCCTGACTTTCAGGAGAGGGTAGCATCAGCACACAGACCTGCTGGGAGATGGTGAGTGACCTACATGTAGCTAATAGTACCCTTTTGTAATGTTCACACAGGAGAGCGAGGAGAATGAGGCTATACAAGACCAAAGTCTGTTCAACGACTGAGATGGGAAACTCAGTTCTCATACTTTTCATGCCAGTCAGGACCCATCATTAGCCTAATAAGTCTTATACTTGATTAGGATTAATGAGGAATATGAACTCTCCATCCCTCTTAGGTTTCTTGGGGAGACATTGATGTATGGCTCAGAAACACGCCCAAGGGGGGAGGAAGTTACCTCATGGAAGCAATCAGAGTACATTTCTTGCCCCTGTCCAGCCTTGACCTTTAAAACACAAACATTTGGATGCTTCTGCCAAATACCTGCCTATGACTAAGCAGTATGTGAACTTACATCACTACTTTATAAAATAACAGGCCGTCTGAAGAACACTCATGGGAAAACAAGTCTAGGATAAAACACAAACAATGGAAGCTCCAATTCTAACATCAGAGCGACTGATAGCTACCACCCTGGGAAAGACATGATTAAAATCAATATGAAGCTCTCAAGATGAGTTCTTAAAAAATAAATTAACTATACACATAAAAATATAATTCAGATATTTTCTATATCTTTCAAAAATTAATGAAAAAAATTCTACTTCAGTATTTCCAAACTTGTCTTCTGTTAGATATTCAACAGAATTTCTTCTTATGAATAACTTCTGATACTTTGGTGAAATGCACATTAGGGTACAAAAGCTTTAAGGTCTATTTTATGTTCTAACCGAAAAGATACATTTTTAAAGACTCCAGGAACCCTGTGTAGTGATTATTTTAGTTCACTGATTTAAAAAAAAAATCACTTTTATTAGGTGAGATACAGATTATTTAATGACTAATGTTACTAATTCCAGGGTCCTATCTTCAGGCACAGTTTGATCCAGGAGGCAAGAGATAGCCTCAAGACTTACCATTTTGGGCTCTGTTAACCTGCGTTGGTTTCATTTAGAATATTTTTCACTGCTTGCCTCCTGTATCACCAGGTCTACAGCACACACTTTCAGCAACCTCAGTAGCAAAAAAAGGTCTAACCAACAGTTCAAATTGTGGTTACACCATTATTCTGAGATTGCTCTCTTTAGGGTAGTCAGGAAAATAGACTATACCAAGTAGCCATGTTTGGGTCATATTCTCACCTTTAGAGCCAGGGGTTCAGCCTCATCCAAAACATGAAGACAGAAAGTGGGAAAATCCAAAAATTTCAGGCTACTGCTCCCAAAGACCAAACTCTGAGTAGGCAGAAATACAACTTGACATTTTAGCCCAGGTCACTTGTTTTTCAACATGGGAAAATATTCAGAGTTCCCACTTCAGTTCCTCACAGTGACTAAGAGCCCCAGAGTAATAATATCTTTCCATGCTGGTGCTTCTCCATCTGTGACATCAGAATAGTCAGTTACCTGGCTTGTAGGCACACTATTTACACTTAATGCTAGTAAAATGCTCAGGGCTCAAAACACACTATATAAATGCAAAGTGTCGATATAAATTGTGCTAAAAGAGGTATTCCCCAGTTAACAGAAGGAACAGCATGACTGCAAAGATACATCAAATGCTATAAAAGAAATGCTAATTTCTTTTGCCTCTTCACCACATATTTTAAAAATTGCTTTACTCACATCCTATATTTTAGAGGTTATATTTTTTCTCAGAATGTCTGCACTTCAATCACTTGACTTTCTAAAGGTTATCATAACACAACTTTTTTTTTCTTTTTAACTGAGCCACTCCTAGAGGATGACAGAAGAGTTTGTTAGAATTCCAATACACTGACAAAATTCTCTGCGCCCTCACTCTCAGCCCTGAGAAAAATTGATTTTTCAAGTGCCTCTGGTAAAAGATTACAGTCATTTAGGTTTGGGTTTTTTTCTTTTCTTTTTCTTTCTTTCTTTTTTTCTTTTAGAGAAATAAAAAGAAGTGGTTTGGGCTAAACATATAAATTCCCCTATTTAGTTTAGTCACAGAAACAAATTTAGATCTTTATAGCACACAGTGAAGATGAATGAAAATCCAGCACCACACGGATGCTGCCAGGATGAGAGGTAGAAATCTCACCTGACGGGTGATCAATGAGACAGTAAAGGTTAGAAGAATTATTAATGGAGATGCAGAAGAGCAAAGGACAATAGAAAAGGCCAAAAAACCAAAAATCTTTTTGGTGATTTCTTTTATAAATCACAATGTAAAATGATCTATGCGTAATGAATTATCTCTTGCAGCTCTCAGTGTTGGTTGAAGGCCAAGTCAAAGCATTTTCAAGTCCTGACCTGATTAAGTTTTGTGATGGTAGGGTGGTGGTTTTCCATTTTTGTTGTGTTTTAACTTTTAGTAATGAAAACTAATTTTGGACTAAAGTGTTAAGGAACAGGGTAGAAAGAGATTTTCGTTAACGATGAGTCATGACGATTAAATAACAATGTGCAATAAAGTGCGTTACAAAACAGTATGTTTTATTTATTTTAAAAAGATGGGAAGGGGCGCCTAGGTGGCACAGCGGTTAAGCGTCTGCCTTCAGCTTAGGGCGTGATCCCGGCGTTATGGGATCAAGCCCCACATCAGGCTCCTCCGCTATGAGCCTGCTTCTTCCTCTCCCACTCTCCCTGCTTGTGTTCCCTCTCTAGCTGGCTGTCTCTATCTTTGTCAAATAAATAAATAAAATCTTTAAAAAAAAAATAAATAAAAAGATGGTATGTTATAATAGCTAGCACTTAGATGGCACTTCCCTTGGGCCCAGGCACTGTTCTGAGTGCTTTACGTTTATTAACTTACAGACTCCTCACTCCACAGGTGATACCAACTGCTATGTGATAAATGAGAAAACAGAGAGAGAAGGTAAGGAGGTTTCCCATGATCTCATTAAGATAGAAAGATGGATAAATGAAGAAATGAATGGGTGGATTCATCTAAATAGAGTTCACCAAAATGTTAGTGGTAATCATTCTGAATATTATAGTCGGATTCTCTGTTATGCTCATTTTGTTACTTAAAAATGATAAATATTTTTCATTGAAAATACTTATTTTTATAATCAGGAAATAAATATCAATAGCTATTATCATTTTGGGGAAAATGTTTTACATATTGAACACATTCCTCACCGGTGATTCAGTTATCCTGTTGAACATCTTACACAGACATTTTAAACTCAACCAGCTCCAAGTGGATGGAAGTCTACCTTCTCTCCAGCCCTTTCTTCTCATCCTCATTCTTTTTTTTGGTGAGTGGTGCCATGAAGAGAGAATTGTGGAAGTCACCTCAGACGAGGGTGAGCAAACTCAATTAATTTTATCACCTACCTGGTTCTCAAACTCAAGGCTTCCTCCTGTTTGCGCATTCCCTCTCCACCATCATCTTCACCAACTGAGTGAAAAGCTCTCAGCATTTCCTGCCAGGATTATTGCATACAAAGGATCCTCTTCCTCCTATCTACCACACTCATGTCTTCCTTCACCCTTCTCAATTACCCTCCTTCTTGCTTACAAAGCTACCTTTGTGGGAATATGGTCATACAGTGCCCCTGCTTAAAATTACTCCCTTACGAAGTTTCCCCCCCTTATGAAAAATAAAAACTCAATTCCTTAGCATTAAATATAAGGCCCTCCAGGATCTGGATCACACATACCTTTCTTGTTTACAGCACAAGCCTCCCTTTTACTTTGTTTACTTGTGAACTGCATGGGTTTTTCTGTGCTTATACAACAATATACTGAGTTCCCACCTCTAGAACTTCACATGTGTTATTCCCTCTGTCTGAAAATGTCTTCCACTGTATTTAAATCTTTCTGCCCTTAATCCCTAAAACAAAGACTAGCATCTATTCATTATTCAATTAATATTTATTAAGCACTTACTATGCATCAAGCAATTTGCCAGTGCTGGTGATATGAGAGCAAACCTAAAGAGACCTGGTTTCTACAAAGGGTGACCAATTCACCCCAGTTTTGCGTAGCATTTACACTTTTAGCAGTGTGAGTCTCAAGTTCCAGGAAACACTTCACTCCTGGACAACCCAGGGTGGTTGGTCATATCATTCCTATACCCAGTGAACTTAACATTCCAGCAAGGGAAGTAGCTTACTAATGGACAATGAGTAAAATAAGAAAATGAACAAATGAAGAATTTCCTTTTATAGCACCTAAGGATGGTCATTATAAACATCTTTTATCTTCACATAATTTTGCAGTAAACCTAAAGTCAACTTTATGATAGAAAAACATAAATAGCTTAATATCCTAAACACTAATTCTAACATGGAGTAAACCTGATTATCTGATTCACGGGGTAGAGAGGCAGTCAAGGTACCTTGTGAAGGGCTCCCTGGAGAGAGGCAGGTGAGAAGGAAAAGAATCATTGATTTTCCTCTGAGTCAAGTGGAAACTCAGCTTGTGTCTATTCCCATGACACATTGCCAGCTGGATGAAATATGCCTGGAACAGCTTCAAAAGCTGTTGAAATGAAGGAAATAAGGGAGAGAGTGTTCTCAATCTTTCCCACTGAAACTCTTCATTATCTTCATCTGTAAAATGGGGGTAATATAAATAACTGACTCATATATTTTTATACAGATTAAGTTAATTCAATGTATCTAAGGTGCTTAGGACAGTGCCTGGCACTGGGTAATACTACTTATGTATTAGCTTATAACACCTACTGCTCCATCTCCTCCCTCCACTACTCATTCGACATGGGGTCAGCAGAAATGGCTGCAGAGACAGGGGCGCTGATTGAGCACAGTGTCTCTCATCTCAGCTTAATCCAAGAAGAGGCTTAAGGAAGGAGGGTAGAAAGAGGGCTTTGATTTCTGTGTCCACCAGCTTTCCTGGTCATGCACTGGTGCGAAGAACAATTTAAGAATTAATCTTCAAACCTACTTTGTTCAACTCATGAAATCATCTGCATCCCCATGATTATGTGCCAACAGGAATAGATTTTTAAAAGATGGGTCAAAAGTGCACTAGAACAGAAATCCATATTGGTAATAAAACATTCCATAGTGGTAATAAAAATAAAATTTGGTAAATAAGGAAATTATCTTTCATACTTTAGCCAAATATGACTGAACTTTAAAGTCATAGTAAATCGAAGCTTGTTCACACAGATAGAAATTAGCCCTAATAAATAAAGACCCAAAAAAATCTATCTTTTGCCAAGAGGTTTAACACACAATCTGATATTTATATTCTAGAAGTAGAAATACAGTCATGTCCTTTTAAAAGTTAAATTAAACAGGCAAAATAATCTAATTAAATATATGCATTGACATGTTTTTAGCTCCCTTTTTAAAAAACTGGTTGAGTTAACTCAAATATGGAGGAATAATTTTTTGCCTAGATGCCAAAACTGCAACCAGATGGTAAGATAAGTCCGTCTGAGTTCAACAGTTTGCATCCCAACAATGCCCATCTGGGGTTCTTGAGTGCATGTGGCCAGTGTGGCACATGCCTCCTCATCTTCGATCACTTTACCCAAACATATGGCCTCAGGAGGTACAGCTGATTATTGGGAATTTTAATTGAGACCTAATCTCCAACTTTGATGGCGATGTTAGGCTAAAAATCTGAAACACAGGTGGTTTGAGTAAAGATTCATCGGGCAGAGAGAGGGAGTGTGGAGGTGATAGCCTTTGTATGATAAAAAACAAAGATAAAGTAGGTGTTCCCTCAAAGTGCAGACTCCTTTCTCTAAGGCCTTCTGCTCTTTCTAAAAGCCCTTCTACTCTCACAGATATGTGCATATGAGGAAATGGCCATACTTCTCATGAGTAAAACTGCATCAGAATTCTGAGACTTTTCCAACCCTTTACCCTACCTCTGCCTGCAATAAAACAAATAAAAATAAAAAGTGTTTCTAAAGGATGTGTGTGTGCGAATTTATTTTTAAAGCCCAACTCAGCACTTTGAAAATATTTAATTCCTTCCTGGCCCACAATGTCTGGGTTATTTTAGCATTGCCTAATGAAACAGACATGAAAATAGCCAATGGTCTATTTAACTAGTTTCCAATAGAAATCATGGTAGCTTGAAAGTAAATCATTCAAGAGCTCTAAAGAGAAACTTATTGTGGTCTACTTTGTAGCTCTATAATCAGTAGAACAATTTCCTCAAGAAGACATGTACTGCAGGAAGCCAAATTATATTTCTTTTACCTAACAGCCAACACAAATCTGATAATGTCACTTTCTTGCTGAAACCCTTCAGTGATTATCCACTGCTGATGCATGTGGCCAAAAATCCTTAAAAGCCTTAATAAGATTGAGTAAGAATAGAAGAGAGCTAGATCTTGACCTCCCATGCTCTCCTCTATTATTCTCTATGGTGGACCCCTCTCCATTTCTCTATTCCTCCAAATGACCAAGTACGTCATCTCAGAGCCTTACGCACACATACACACACACACACACAGAGTGAGAGAGAGAGAAAGAGAGAGAGAGGGAGAGAGAGTTAGTTCCTATTGCTTGTATGTTTTATTGCCACTTTTTTACTCAATAAACTTATTTATTCACATCTCTTTTGGCCTTCACACGACAGTTAATTACTTCCTTGGGAAGTCTTCCCTTTCTCTCCTGGGCAATTTGGGACGCCTATGGTTACTAAACGAGTATTTTTTTCCCTCATAGCTCTCATTACAATTGTAATCGTTTTTATAATTACTTCTTTAATTTGTGTCTCCCTCATTACTCATAGCTCCAGTCCAATACCTGGTACAACACCTGGCATCTAGGGCTTATAAATTTATCTTTGGTGAATGAACAAGTGAGTAATGATTGTTTGACATGACAAGCAGACGGGGGCAGTGGGACCATGAAGATGGAACAGGCCCTGATACTGGACACAGAGATGTGGCCAATGCTAATTAAAAGTCGAGTTAAAACCATAAAAACTGTAACAACTGATCAGAAAGATGAATCATAGATTTCTGCTAAATCTGATTCCAGAATTACCTTCTTAAAAAAATACAATTAGACTTTAAGCAGAAATTTGCATTACTCTAACATAAAATTTCAGTGTATTTTTGAAATTATAGTCCTGACAATTTCGACATCTACATTTTCCAAATATCTATTAATGTCTCCCAAAGTAAAGCCCCTCAGTAACTAAGGCAACATTTTTTTCTAGTATTTAAGGATTTACAGAATCACAACATTTTAGAGAGAATTTCATGTTCATCTGAACATGATCTCTTAGAAACTTTGTAAAAGGAGAAGACTGACAACAGAAAGCCCTTCCCTTATGCTGATTAAAATTATTTTTTAGAAGATTTTATTTATTTATTTTGAGAGAGAGAGAATGCACACAAGTGGGGGGAGGGGCAGAAGGAAAGAGAGAACCTCAAGTGGACTCCACAGTGAGCATGGAGCCCCATCCAGGGCTCTATCTCACAACTCTGAGTTCATGACCTGTTGAAATCAGGAGTTAGATGCTTAACCAACTGAGCCACCTAGGTGCCCCACTGATTAAAATTATTAAAATGCAGTAGGACATGGCTGTTACACATAGTTGGGAGAAGAATACCAAATCATTGTTCCCAAAAGACACCCATGATGAGTAAATGCTGGTAATGTAAATTGGCTTCTGTATGTGGTCACCATACTTCTCTGCGGCCATGTCACTTTTCTAAAGGGCAATTCTTAATGTTTAATTTAGAAAATTCATCTTTATATTAAAATAGAATCTTGAAGAGTTTTCAAAATCATATTGGTTATGCACGTGAGGTTCAGTAAAGTTGAATTACGAAAGTGAAATGGGAATGCCTGTAACTCCAGCTCAACAAATTCAATGTTTTGTTCAATGGATGATAATATAATCTTTTGTAAAGTTGCTTTACCTGTGTTATTAATAACAAGGTGACATTTACAAAACTAATAAACCATAAAGTCCATTATGGTTTATCGCCAATTCTTGAACACGAATATATTCATTTATAAAAACCATTTGAGTCATTTAAATATCATTAAACCATAGCAGAATTAAAATGAGTTTTCTCCCTGTGGGTTCAGGTATAGGAGAGTAAAGTTACTATTTGTGTAGGCTAGTCAACCCGTTTGGAGCCTGATGTTGTGTGTGCTACTCCTGCCATCACCCAGGCTCGGGAGTCAAATCAAGGAGTGAATCACCTTCCCAGTGTAAACCTTCAGGAAAGTGTCTTTTTAGTTCTCCTTGTGCAGTCAGAAAAGCGGTGGGTCTTTTTCCATATTGAAGCATAATTAAAAGATTTCTCCTATTATTCTATGTCCTATTCCATGATTCTTACTGGAAAATGTGGAACTGAACCGTTAACTGGGAAAAGTCAGGGGAGTCTTCTTCCTTATATCAACTCTATCTTCACCATTACCTCAGTTCAAGTTCATATCCTTTCTGTCTGAAGTATTGCCAGGGCCTAAGATCTGGGTCTTTTGGTCCTCAGGACCTTCTCCTTCCCAATATTCTTCTTCATTGTCATTTTAAGATGACATTATGTCTCTACCTAAAGGTTATATTCAGGATTACATTTAAACTCTGAAGTAAGCAGAGAGAGACAGTGAGAGAGATCTTCATGTGCTGCTCTTCTCAATTCCTAAGTCAGGTGGAAGTCACAGAGGGAAGGAAGCTGTGTGTACCCAATCATCCCCTAAGTGGTAAATATAATGGGCAAACTGATTAAACTTTAGTCAAGATAAATACCTAAACTCTCTGTTTCTGGCCTATCAGATTGACAAATCATTTCCTACATTAACACTGTGTAACCAGAAAAATGGCCCGAAGTTGAGGATGTGATGAATCCTAACATTTTTTTTTCTCCAAATAAACAAAGGACTTACTCAAATTGGTCTAGTCAAACTGCCCTTCTGGTTACTGCCTGCATTTACAAGATGCCTGGACTGTCTGTTAGTTGTATTTACTTAATCTTTATTGCATTCTTGTCTACAGAGCTAAATGAAGGGGGGAGTCAGCTGGACAGCTGCCTGGGACATCAGTTCATAAAGCATATTAAAATATCCCTAGAATAAAGTGTAAATACAGTGCTAGTTAACTCAGGTTTCCACATGAGACTACTAACATAATTGGCAAAAAGAGGCAACACGCTTAAGTGGAAATTGTGAAAACACTTCTCCCGGTGGTGAACTTGCTCTGTTGACTTACTTTGCAAAGCATAATTGCAAATTGCATGTTGCAATTATAGGCTGCTCCAGTAGACTTGAGACAGGCCTGCTGACAGTAAGTTGACATTATAAAACTGAATAGTGTTGGCAACGTGTTTCCTTTCTTCTTCTTTCCTTTTTAATGAGTGATTTAGTTCATTATCTAAATTTCAACCCTCGGAATATGCTCCCAAGATACACTGTGTTTCAAAAACTTAAATATAAAATGTAAGCGAGCATGGAAATGGTGAAAGATAGGAAGTGAGTTATCAACCTGAAGGCCAGACAATGACGATGTGGAGACATAATCAGAACAAAATGTAGCACATCTGCGTAGGTAAGTCACCTCTTTCCTTCATGATTATGGGTGATTGATGCTACCAGCTGTAGGTGGTTGGAAAAAAAATCCCGAAAAACAGAGAATTTCAACTAAGTTTAAAAAGTGACCAGAAAATGTATATACACACTATCAGTAGAAAAGCCAATTTTCTTGGACTCTAATCAATGCTAAACAAGTATTTGAAAAACATCAATTTGAAGGGGTATCTCTATACTGTGAAGCTATCTGAGGAGCCCACTTGTCTCCAGCCAGCCTGGTTTCTGAGGTAGGTACTGGGATACCCACTGCACCCCTGAAAAAACAAACCTAGAGAGGTTTATATCTTGAGATATAATCAAGAGATTATTTTCAAGGAATAATTTTGTCAGAAGCCTGAGAGCAAGCAATAGTATTTCCATCTTGGATCCTTGGAGGTTAACAGTAGCCAATAGCTCAGAATTGTTGGAAACTGTCTTGCGTGAGTATGTTGTGTTTTTTTAATATGAACTGACAGATGACATGAAATAGATATGGGAAATAAAAATGCTAGATAGCAGAATCAGGATCCCAAGATTTTGAAATGAGCTGATATGAAAAATTGGTACTTAAGATTAAATACAGTAGAAATAGAAATACTCTTAGGCATAATAAAGAGAGCAAAAAAAAAATACAGAATGAGAGAGTCATGACTCACTAACATATATGAAAAAAAGTATAGAGTTTTCATGTAATAAGAGCAATATAAAAAGGGGGATACAAAATATGGGCATTAATATTGTTTGAGGACA
This sequence comes from Ursus americanus, assembly GCF_024610735.1. Lineage (NCBI taxonomy): Eukaryota > Metazoa > Chordata > Mammalia > Carnivora > Ursidae > Ursus > Ursus americanus. The sequence continues at coordinate 13,787,374 of NC_142140.1, read as the reverse complement.
CATGGCTTAATTGAAAAAATGGTGAGCGAAGTCTGTGACTGTTTTTACCATAAAATGCACATGCAAACCAAATTTGGGATTCATTCGGGATTCAAGGAAGTCTATAAAGACTTGAAGCCCAGAGGTGCCTGGGTGGCTCAGGGTTGGGCATCCGACTCTTGAGTTCTGCTCAGGTCATGATCTCAAGTCATAAAATCGAGCCTCAAGTCAGGCTCTGAGCTCAGAGGTGAGTCCACTTGAAGATTCTCTCCCTCTGCCCCTTCCCCCACTCACGTGTTCTCTCTTCCTCTCTCTCAAATAAATAAATAGATCTTAAAAAAAAAAAAAAAACTTGAAACCCATTTAAGGATCCTTAAGCTATTCACAGATCTCACAGATTTAAGACTGAATTAGCAGAACAGTCTCAGAATTCATATAATCACAGATTTGAATACTGAATCCACCACTACTAACAGTATAACATCAGGCACATGACAAACTTGATCAGCCTTAGAATCCTCATCTGCAATATAGGAATAAAAATAACTAGTTTGTAGAGGGGTATGGTGGGAATGAGAGCATTTTTAAACAGAGATTCACCTATTACTTGGTGAGTACTCCCTCAAAGGCAAATTATCATGGGCAAGATGGTAACCAGAAAGACTGATCAGATGTATTGTGTATGACTGTACCTGGTGGGTGGTAGGTGTGAGAAGAGCAGAGCATGAACAACCCTAACACTGAACCAGATCTCTGTTTCCAAAATGTGGATACTAAGTGTTGCTATTTGTGACTTCTCAACCTTCTTAGGTAGGTGACACCTTATTTTTGCTCATATGCATAGGTTTAACACATATAAATTTTCTTCTGCAGTATGTTTATCATTGAGAACATCATAAATCATTAGATGTCTTTAGTAGCTCTTTGCTTATAAATTTTGACTCTCTTTAGCACCATGTTTATTTTAAAATGTCTTAAACAGTCTCCTTACATAACGTTACCAAGAAATTTCTATGAGAAAAGTAGTTTTCCATAAAAAGGAAAAGGTTGGGAATTACAGGATTCAATATTCCCCCAAGGTCACTTCCTAAACCAAAGTTTTCGGACTCAGTAATCCTTCCAAGGCAAATGAGGATTCTAAAATAAAGGGGGTGAGGCAGAGAAAATCTGGGAAAGGAAAGGGTGTTCTGAATATATCACATTTCAGGCAATGTACCGGAAGGATGCTGGCAAATCTGTCACGGCATCGTGAACACATTCTTCAAATGACAAAACTTCTCTCTGACAAGCTCTTGGGAAGCAACACAGCACAGTATATCCTTTTGAAGCAGTCTCAGGGGTAGGGAGGAAAGAGGGAAGCTATGAAGATGAGGAAAGACAAAGAATAAGACAGATGCATCTGGGTTATCAACTGTCACTGTAAAACAAATAATGAAAGAAGGAAATCAAGCTACAGGATTGAAGACTTTTAAGCTTGTACTTTAAAATATGTATGAATATTGCTACTTGTGATCAAGAAAATGACTGTGCTTGCTTATCAAATAACGTATGGGTTCTGTTTGAAAGCAGTAATTAGCTGATTCTTGAAGATAGCATATCACCCCAAGTGTTGGTTATTACTGGAATGGAATACCAACTTCTTTAAATTAGAAGACTACATTCACCATTCTTAGCTTAGTTTCTCAAAAGCTCATAAATTAGACAGCCATCTGAGCCCTCCTGCACTCCACTCCAACTACATGTTACATTTTTAATGATAGCTGAGAGTTTTCACTCTTATGTCTGTTGACAGAAGTCAATGATAATGCATTGTCATAGCAATCCGTTAAGAAATGCTGGGATTTGTTTTTTGTCCTACTTCCTATCTGCAAAGTCATGTTTAATATCTAAGTGTATGTTTTTATGATGAAAAGATAAAGTAGAAAGCTCTGTTCTCAACTCCTCTTGCCTCCACCAACAACCTGTTTCTTATTCTACTTTTCCTTACTAGAACAAAAGGAATTTATTTTCCTACTAAGAGACTCATAAATGTCATCTTTAATTTCAAAAACAATACAGACAAATGTGTTTTTTTGTTCATTCATGAACACCACTGAGTATTTGCATGAGCTGTGTTCCCTTTGGGTGATCCAATTTAAGAACAGTCTCTCTATACTGAGTAAATAAACCACTGGGCTGGAGATTGCAAAGAAACATGAAGTAAATCAAAGAAATAGAGGCGAGTCAATAGCGTGAGTAATACTAGTAGTGCTAAAAAGTATTCTTATAATTATTAGAGTCTTGGTAGTAGCAACTACCATTCACTGAGTGCCAGCTGGATGGTAGGTATATTGTGCATGTGCCATATGCATTATTTCATTTAATCCTCACAGCAACCCCATGAGGGGGCCATTACTTTGTCCATTTTATGGATGAGGAATCTGAGGCTAAGTAAGTTAAAGTAAGATCTATGTGTTTAGGAGAGCCAGAATTCAATTCCAAGCTTGTCTGACTTCCTATCCAGGTGCTACACTACATTGCTTCTTGTATTCGAGTAACAGTCATCTTAACCCCACAGATTGGAAAAAGTTAACTGGACAATAAGCTGGTAAAACTTGATTTTCCTGTTCTAGAAATGGGAAAAAACATTTCTTCTTGTAGGAGGTGATGTCATTCAAGGCATGTGGTCTTAAGTGTATTTTGCCAGGAGTGGGGCATTATTTGTACTGAGCTTCAGTATGATTTTGTGAACCGAAGGATCTTAGAAGTCCAAGTCCAACCAGCTGCTTATTCTTGAACCACCTCGAAGACATTCAAACCAAGCTTTCTCAGGAGTAGTCCAAGGCATTTCTTTCCATCTTTGCATCATTCTTAGTATAATGGAGTATCAGAAGCTGTTTTCCTCATTTTCCTCCCCGTGTGGCAAGCAATGTCACCTTGGACAGACCCACCCTCTTAAAGGAAGATTCATCCTTAGTGGTTCCCTTCAACTGTGTAACTGAAAAATGAAACTGGGTAAGAGCTGCTTCTATATCACGACAGAGGTAGGTCCCTATAATACTCCACAGTACACTGTATTGGTCATTGATGGGTAAGGGGATCAGTTTGCATAAGGAGACAGGGATCTTCTGTGAAGAAAATGTCTTATATCCTATGACTTGAAATTGGTGAAAATTTCCAGACCAAGAAGGTTTTGTTTAAAACACCCAACCAGATCCCGGCATTCTGGGATGGAGCCCCACGTCAGGCTCCTCCGCTGGGAGCCTGCTTCTTCCTCTCCCACTCCCCCTGCTTGTGTTCCCTCTCTCACTGGCTGTCTCTCTCTGTGTCAAATAAATAAATAAAACCTTTAAAAAATAAATAAATAAATAAAACACCCAACCAGAGGGGCACCTGGGTGACTCAGTCTGTTGAGTGTCTACCTTTGGCTCAGGTCATGATCCCAGAGTTCTGGGATGGAGCCTGAGTCTGGCTCTCTGCTCAGTGGCGAGCTTGCTTCTCCCTTTGTCTTCCCCCCACATCTCCCCCCACCTATCCCCCCACTTCTGCATGCTCTCTAAGTAAAATCCTGAAAAAAAAAAACAAAAACCCACCCACCCAGACAACATACAAACATATTTTTTGGCTTGTGCTATAGAAAAAAAAAATTCTATCCCTCTCTAATTTCCACATATTGTTCAACTAGCATGGGCCCCTGAGTCTTCCCTTTTCTTAAGTATCTCTCCCTCCTTCAATTAGTCCTCCTATGATAAGTTTTGATGCTCATGTCATGCTGGCCCACTTCTCCAAAGTGCTCTTGTTGCTCTATATCTCACTTTTAAGTTCTCTTGTACAAAACCTACTTCAAAAACCCAGCTCTGGTGTGCGATCTCTTTCTCTGTCTCTCTCTCACACACACACAACAAGGAATAATACTTTCTCTTTCTCATTCCGTAAACTATGCCTGTATCCAAGTAACTAAAAAATGCATTATCATCTTAAGCAGCTACATCACACAGCTGACAAACTTTTGAGCTTACTGTCAAGTGAAGACCACAAAACCTCTTTGAGTCACTATTGTACTTTGAGGTACTATTTCTTCCTCACTCTGCATTTTGTAATTGATGTTACAGACTCAAGGTCAGAAGCCTATGCTGGACTTTATGCTCTTAGATTCTGTCTACAATTCTGGCTTGTTGCCACCTTGGTGTTCCCACTCTGCCCTCCATTATATTCCCAACATCACTTGGCATTTTAACCCATAAATAAGTCAAAGACACCTTCTTAATTCAAGTGTAACTAGCTGACTAGTTACAATTAGGGATTCCTTCTGTGGCTATAGATCTCAAATATACCTAAGTGGCAAGATCCATGCCTCTAATTCCTCTTAACACAATGTTCAAATTTTTCAGGGAACTGCTCAAAGAAAAATGATAAATGCTGATGGAGAGGAGGTTTGTACAAAATTTTTAAAACATTGGTAACTTTCTAAAACTAGAACAATGCTACGATCCAGCAATTGCACTATTAGGTATTTACCCAAAGGATACAAAAATACAGATTTGAAGGGGTACATGCGCCCTGATGTTTATAGCAGCATTATCAATGGTAGCCAAACTATGGAGAGAGCCCAAATGTTCACCAACTGATGAATGAATAAAGAAGATGTAGTGTGTGTGTGTGTGTGTGTGTGTGTGTGTGTGTGTGTGCCCGCGCGCGTGATGGAATATTGTTCAGACATCAAAAAAGAACGAAATCTTGTCATTTGCAACAATGTGGATGGAGCTAGAGTGTATTATGCTAAGTGAAATAAGTCAGAGAAAGACAAATACCATATGATCTCACTCATATGTGAAATTAAAGAAAGAAAAGAGATGAATATATGGGAAGGGGGAAAAGAAAAAAAGGAGAGAAGGAAATAAGCTGTAAGTGACTCAGTGATAGAGAACAAATTGAGGGTTGATGGAGGGAAGTGGGTGGGTTTTGGGCTAGATAGTGATGGGTATTAAAGAGGGCACCAGTTGTGATGAGCACTGGGTGTTGTCTATAAGTAATGAATCAGTGAATTCTACTCCTGAAGCTAATATTGCATTGTTTGGTAACAAAATTTAAATTAAAAAATAAATAAATAAATAAATAAAAATAAAACATTCGAAACTTTCAAAACATATTTGTTTAGTGGCTAAATAGTGAATCTTAATTTTACCTTTTATATTCTAAAACGTCAACATTCTTCATCCTTCCGTCTATCCATCCAATACACTGTTTCTAAGCACTTACTATGCACCACCAGCTGCATGCTAGGTCTTGGGGTTACCAGGTAAAGTAAAGCAGAGTCCTACTCCACCCAGTGTGGTGATAGTGGTTAAGAACAAAAGAGGGGGCAATTACTCAGCAACTACACTGCAGCACATAGTACTGTGAAAGCACAAAGGAGAAAGGGCTAACTGTGCCCAGAGTTTGTACGTAGAGATAGGAGTCAGGAAAACTTCCTGGGAAAGGTTAATATCTAAGCTCAATTCTGAAGGATAAGTATCAGCCAGGTGAAGAGTAGGGTCAAATATTTTTCATTAGAAGAGGCGAAAGAAAGTACAGCATGTCTGGGTAAGGGCAAGTCATTTAAAATAGAATCTCTGGTGAGGGTTGCTAATGCTAACTTACGATTTCCACATAGCTTTCTACAGAATATGAAAATAATCTATTTTAATCAAGTAACTAAAAGCAAGAAAATAATGAAAAGAAATCATACTACAGATTGATTTTATAGGGACAGGGAAGAAAAATAAAACGGATGGAAAGTTTGGCACATGTACCCTTTGCTCTTTAAAATGCCCAGGAAGGTTATTTACTTTCACCAAAAAAACAAAAGCAAAACAAAACAAAAAACAAAAAATACCCACAAAAAAAAAAACAAACAAAAAACAACGTACTCCATTTTTCTTAAAACATGCAACTCTTCCACTCTATATTTTAATCATTTTTTAGAATTTCACTTTATTATTAAAAAAATCATTACAGGTTCAAATAAATGGGGAGCGACACAGCATCAACATCAGGCACACGGGAGTATATGGTGAAGACTGGAAAACTAAAATTGAAAAACTGGTGTCCAACCAAAGGGGGCAGATGCTACTCAATAATGCCACCTGATTACGAAGAAGAATATAGTCCCATAGAACAAGTTCTCCATTTTTCTATTTTTTTTTTTTTTACCAGAAACTAAAAATCTGGTAAACTAAATTTCACTGTACACATGACATCTTTTTTGGGGTGTGGGGGAGTGGGGGAGGGAGCAATGAATTAAAAAGGTTGAGAAGCCCAACACAGGTCACTATTTTAAGTTAAACACATATGTTGGCCACTACCAGTCTTCAAATTTTAGTTTAGATGCTTGATAATCAATTTCTGAAAAATTAGTGATCAGTTTTCCACAGAATCTCAAGCCCAAGTTTCAAATTTCAGCCAAATAATGACATACTTGAGGACCAATGCAATGGATAACATTTCATTTTTGGCCGCTGGATGACTTAAGACTTGAAACACACCTGACTCTTCACTCTTTTCCCAGACCCCAAAATGATCTCACCTCCTTGTAGCTGCCAGGACAAGCACATATATTAAGTGGTTTATCTGCTGGGAGTTTGTCAATGTGATTAATTAAAGAGCCAAGTGTAGGAGGGAAACTTCTTGCATATCCTTCCCCATGCAGTGATTTTTTTTTTTTGAGTGACTATCTTATCACAATTAAATTCCAATTTCACAGTTTACTAGCTTTTTTCACTACAAACATGAATGCATTCATAATGCCAAAGCAGTATAGAGGAACTGACATCCTGTTCACTGTTTGCATATTAAATTCCCACATTAAGCAGCCAGTACACGGATGGATATACATGACTTGGGGGAACTGAAATTGGTTTGTGTGAGATTAAACATGTAATATAAAATGGATTTTCCTTCAGGAATGACTTTTTCTCCAAGTGTAGAAATAATTCAAGTGGTTCCTATATTTTCATGTTTGAGTTATCTTATATTTGTGTTTGATGGTCACTCAGCTTTCTGTGGAAAGCCTGGGAATTGTTAGGGGGTTATTTTACTACCGATGGTTAGGGAAGCAAATTTTACCACCTTGAGATATGCCTCTTTGGCATACTGATTATTTTAAGGTAGTGATTTTTAAGAAACTGCAGACAAAGGAGAAGCTCTGAAAACCTAGTAGAAGTTACCCTTTTGTAAGGGATACCTACATTCATAAGGGAAATCTCCATCCATAAGGGTGCCTGCCTGGCTGTACCAGGAAGAAGGGATGACTCTCAATCTCTGGAAAGTCTTATCAACAGAGAAAGCAAGGGCTTAAACCTGCATAACAACCCAACCCTTGTTTACTGTGCTTTTCCTGGTGAACTTCCACAACTGACACCCCACCCCCAACATCTTCTTTTTTCTTTAGCTAAAGATGGTATTTAAGGTGATAGCTTTGCCCATTTGGGGTAGTTACTCAGTTTTCCCAGATCTTTCCCATGTGCACAAGAAGTATACAAGTTTTTAAATTATGTTCAATTTTCTCCCGTTCATCTGTCTCATGTCAGTTTGATTCTTACACAAGCTACAAGAATCTGGAAAGGCAGAGGGGCATTTTTTTTCTCCTAAACAATAGCCAGTTGGACAAGCAACGAGCATTTATTAAGTGCTGACTGAAGAAATAAGTAAAAGAAAGAAAAAAAGAACAAAAAAAAGAACCAGAAACATAATATTGGCCCTTAGGAGGCTTCAAGTCTGAAAGTGCTGGCAAAGTATATGTCCATATACCAACCAGAGAATACTTTCAAAGGAACACCTCACAATTTGTTGACTACCAACGCGTGCAAGTAGTGTCATAAAATAGGTGTGTCAGATCGGATATAAACCTGAGCCAATTCCAAAGTGGCAGAAAGCTTTCCACAACAACTTGGATAACTTCCTACTGGTATGCACATTTGTAAAAAGGCAACTTTTGAAAGTTTATTAAATGTCAGGAATGATTCTAAGCATTTTGCCTACGTGAACCTCCAAAGCCAGAAGGTAAACACTATTATTACCCTCATCCTTTGGATGAGGGATTTGAAGCTTAGAGAGGTTGAATAACTTGCTCAGAATCATACAACCAGCAAGTTCAGATTTGTACCTAGTTCTGCCTGACTCAAAACCCAAGAGCTATTTAAATTTTTTAAAAAGATTGTATTTATTTATTTGAGAAAGGCAGAGCATGAGTGGGTGGGCAGAGGGAGGGGGAGACACAGACTCCCCTCTGAGCAGGGAGCCCAACAAGGGGCTCAATCCCAGGACCCAGAGATCATGACCTGAGTCAAAGGCAGACACCTAACTGCCTGAGCCACCCAGGAACCCAAAAGCCGAGAGTTTTAATTACCATGCTATAACGTTCAGTACCTGAAACACTGTTTGATACAAACAAAGTTCCCAGAAAGTGTCTCATGAATGTATATTTCCTTGGATGGTTATTTATCATTAGCCACAAAGATATTTTTCATCCATCCCAAAAATGCCTTCATGATTTAAATGTTTTGAATCAGTACAACATTTTGAAAAAAAGACATGATGCATGATGTCATGCATTATTAAATATAATACTACAGTCAATTAACAATTTTCTAACCACACTTTTAAAATTGTATTTGAAATACTTTGACAATTTTTTATCATGCCTTCTAAAAACAAGTATTCCTAAATTGTTACATTAAAAAATAATTATCTGACATTTGACAAAGGAACGTATAGAACACAAGGTTTTTAGAAGGCTGCTTGTTCTTGACCAAATCACCTCTCACCATTGGATATCAATTTCAGGGACTGTCCTTTGAGGGTGTGACTTTCAGAGTCACAATTCTGTGGCTCTGTGTTTGGAAACATGAAATAGTTTGGGATCAGCAATTCAATTAAGGGATCTTTATTTATTTATTTATTTATTTTAAAGATTTTATTTATTTGACAGAGATAGAGACAGCCAGTGAGAGAGGGAACACAAGCAGGGGGAGTGGGAGAGGAAGAAGCAGGCTCACAGCAGAAGAGCCTGATGTGGGGCTCGATCCCAGATCACCGGGATCACGCCCTGAGCCGAACCGCTGTGCCACCCAGGCGCCCCTATTCAATTAAGGGATCTTTATTAGTTATTAGTCTTGAGGCAACATACAGCCAGTACAGAGGGTGGGAAACCAGGACTTGCTGGAGACCCACTAGAGAAAATAAGGACAATGGTGAGGGAAACTAACCTGTCTGTAGGGGCTACCAAATCTAAGGCTATTAGCTGAATCATCATAATTTGGAATTAAAAACATAAAAAGACCTTTAAATAGCTAGCAGTCTTCTGGTTTAGGCCCAAAGGGAGTTTTTACTAATGGGGCCAATAAAGTTCTTCTACACATAGTAGTACATGCTCAGTATTTGTTGAATGAATGATCTCTGACTTATCTTCTACGAGAAAACACTTTGACCATTTTGACACATCAAAGGGGTGGTGGATGTCAGCTTCTGGGGAAGATACTTCAGAGTTCAAGAGCAGATGTGCTTTCAAAGTTTCATCGAGTAGAAGATCCTGTCTATGCATCAATGCCCAGGGTTCTTTATATCCAAGATACCTTGCTGATGTGATGCACATTTTAAATTAAGGTCAAAAATTTATGAGATTATTGTAAGAAAGCCGAGTTTAGATATGCATTCCAAACCAATAGGCAAATAAGACTTTTCTTATTTTCAGTGCTGTTATCTCTAAATTATTTTGTCTTTGACTTATCAAAGACTCATTACTTTGGGAATAGAGTGCTGATAATAGTACAAAAAGTACACACACACACACACACACACTCTCACACACACGAGGCAGAGGATCCAAACACTACTGCATTCATTAAGCTAGGACCAAGGGAAAACTAGAGCAATGGGGAAGAACACGAGGAAGCACTAGCTGTATGTTCTGGAATCCCAGTTAAGAACTGGAGTTCATGGCTCAACTTCATTCGTGGGATCCATGTATGGGAAGAGATGAGGAGGAGAGGCTAGGCAGGATTTCAGTCCTATCATCAGACCCAACGTAGTACATAATAAAAAGCCCAGTGAACAACTTGCCCAGACTCTGAGAAATGTGGGCCTTAAGGATTCTTACATAAATAAGACTCTAAAGAGCTTAGAAGCTCAGCAGTTGTGACTATGCCACTGGTCCTGAGGCTGGCATATGGTTGGCAATGAGAAGTCATTAAACTATATCAATTTGTCCCCCTTCTTTTCAATAAATATTGAAAGTCCTCTTTGAAGTCCTCTGAGAGTGAGTGAAAGTGCTAGAAAATTAAGAATACAAAGGTGAAATTGAGTAAAATACATATATTTATCACCTCAAAAACCCAATACCAATTCTCCAGGGGAAAGATTAATTAATCTATATTCCAATGAGGACCGTTTAGGAAAGTATGAGAAGATCCAGCTGTGAAAAATGAGAGAGAGGAACAAAAAAATGGCCTATGGGGAATGAGCTGTGACTCATATTTTGTAGACAACAACAAAAAATTTGATTCTGGATAAAGGCTAAGGGAAGGTTATGACAGTTATAAAGGCATGATGCAGGGTGGGTTTAGGAAATTTGGTGGGGGGCGGAAAATTGTTTCACTTATCTGGAACTGATTTTTTATGAAAGAACAATTAGATATAAAGTATGAAAAGTATGAAAAGAAGGAAAAGGAGAAACTCATAATAACATTGGACTTCTCAATTAAGATACAGAATAATGGACACTTGAGATTCAGAACGGGGATTAAATATAAGACTATTTATGGAAGATTATTGTGGCATGTGTGTGTGTGGGATGGACTGACAGAGGTAGGGGAGATGATACGGATGCACTGAGATATTTCAGAAACTGCTGTCAAGTTTTTGCCCAGGGTTGTGGTCCTTATTTCCAAACCACAAAATGATCTAGTAGTGGCTCAAATTTGAAAGAGTAGAAAAACAAAGTGTTATGCTCCTTTTCACCTCTCCCTTGAATTCCTTCATTCATAATAGGTGGATATTTGTAGGAACCTAGGTATTACCTAATCATTTTTGCAGCTGACCTTTACTTGGCAAGTGGAAACAAGAAAGAAGGAGATTTTGTTTGCTCACTCCCTCTTTTCATTGCCATAGAGCATCAGACAGGATAGTCAGATTGAGAAAATGTTTAAGAGAAGTGTATGTGTCGAGGTATCTGTACATTTTAACGTTCTAATTGACCCTCAGTGGCCATGATGAACCCAATTTAAGGTGTACTGAATCAAAGAGAAATAGATTACTTTTTGTAATAATGATTGACAATAATGATGGCAATGATAACAACACTCACCATTTAGAGAAACCTTACTATGTACTGGAAAACTAGCCCTGTAGGCATTTTGTATACGATGCCTACAATGTTTCAAATCTTCACAATGGTCTTGTAAATTAGGCAAGGTAGAACTACCTCAATTTTGTAGAAGAAACTGACAAGTTTAAATGACTTGCTGGAGACCTTTGTTTAGAAAACAAGGAGAGTCTGGATTTGAACACAGGCTTGCGTCTGTGACACACTGTTCCCACTATGCCATTCATTTGTAATAAATGTAATAAATCACACCATGGCTCAGAAACTTGTAAAATACAGTTTACAGTAAGATTCCAGTGTTTCAGTGTATGATGAAGATATCTGAAATCCACCCTTAGTGTGGGAGAACACTTCACAGATCTTACATTGAAATACAGATGTCAATATTTAGCAAATTTGAATGTGTAGTTTAATAGAGATGAACGAAAATCTAGGATGAAAATCTGTTTCATTGGTATTTTGATAGAATTGCCAGTATCTTTGTAGAAACGTCAAGGATAAGTAGGATGCTATTTCAAAAGATGGTATCTTATCACACATTACTTCTCTAGCAAGCAGTCTACTACCCGTGGGCTTGTAGTTAACGTTATAAGAGGCTTGTTGAAACCCTACTGGAAATAAAAATTTATGAGGCACTGCTTTATCTTTCAAACTGAAGTAATTCAGACTTTGTGAACTTTAAGAGATCAGTTCTGCATAATTTATTCAGTAGAATGTAGAACTATAACTACATTTTATTTGTACAATATGTAAATGTGCAAATAACTTCAATTGCCTAAATAATAAATCTGGTAGTTGAGGCTTCCTCTCCTCTGTCTGGAGCACCTTGCACCCTGTGCCTTGGTCAGTCTTTCTGGCTAGCACCCACTCAGCCTCCCTGAAAGGTGCCTGGGTGTCTTCTGGAAGACTGCTCTCACTTCCTAGGCAGCATTAGGCCCTCTCACCCCCTTCACGTCCCTGCTCAAAATCTTGTCCGAACCTCATAACAGCAGCCACTACATCGTTATTATCCTTATACTAGAGAAGAGACAGAGAAGTGCACTTGCCCTTATTTGCACAGCTGAGAGCTACAGAGCTGACTTTCTTACTGAGCTGGTCAGATTCTAGGGCCCAATACTCCTACCCATTAAGTGTGGGGCCTTTCCAGAGTGCACACTTTATATATTTTTACATCTCAGGACTTAGTAAAATATCAGACACATCGGAGGAACTCAATGAAGGAATGAACAAATACTTTGCATTCAAAGGGGGCCTCAGCTTTAGCCCATCCAATGGTTACTGCTTACCCATATGACCCTGTGGCATAGGCACTGAGTGAAGAGGTAGTGATAATTGAGTACCTCCCCTACACTGTCTTCTGAAGGAAAATAAAAGCAAAAAGATAGTACGAGAAAAAAAAAATCTCCGCTTCTCCTGTTTCCACTGCTCCCTGCCTTCTACCCCCCAAAACAATGGCAGCATCTAACCGACTTGCTCTGCTGTGATCTTTTCTCTTGCTAAGTGCCAGTCAGCTCTCCCAAATACCATACAGAAGGGCCTCATTCAAAGCTTTCAAGAGCTTCTTATTTTCTGATCAAAACCTCATCTGTCTCAGGCTATAGATCTCTCTAATACAGTCTGATTTTTCATTATTTCCCAAAACACATTTTTTAATTTCTACACTGTCACAAAAATGTACCATTCTTATAACCCTTCTGAATTTCATTATGTAGTCTGTCTATAATTTTCAGGGTAATGCAGGGATCGGCAAACTACATCATGCCACCTGTTTTTCATACTGCCTCTAAGCAAAGAATGTTTTTTAAAATTTTTAAATGCTTTAAAAAAATCAAAAGAAGAATACTCTATGACATCTGAAAATGATATGAAACTCAAAATTCATCTATAAATAAAGCTTTATTGGGATACAACCAATTCATTTACATATTGTCTAAGGCTGTTTTCATGCTATAACTCTAGAGGTGAGTAGTTACAACACAGACCATTTGGTCTGGAAAGCCTAAAATATTTATAATCTGGCACTGTGCAGTAAAAGTTTGCCAGCCTCTGGGATAATGGAATAAAATGATGATGTGCTATCGTTGACTATCTACTCTGCATGAGACATAGGCACTACCCGTTCATTATCTCATTCAGACCTCCCACCTGGGGAAGGCGGGTATTATTCTCCCAAATTGTAGATGAAGAGACTGGGATTAAACAAGTAAAAAGAACCAAAAGCAGAACTAAAAACCTACAGACCCCACAGGTCATTCATAGTTTTTCCTCTATGACAAGCTATTTCTCCATATACTTGAGAACAAGTGAATATATCGACAAGTGTGAAATCACACAGTCCACATTCAACACTTAAATAATAATGGGATGCCAACTAATGAAATTGCCCTAGGGAAACCCAGCTAACCCAGGAAATGCCAATTGCATCAATTAGAGCTGCTTGGGTCTCTTTTTTCTCAATTCCTAACTCTACCTGGCACATAGTTTCCTTTTCTCTTTTTTTAAACATTAAACAATTGCAGATCCTTTCAGGTAGAACTTCAAACTTTCTTTTTATCACTTTTGTCTTTCATCTACTGATCAATTCATTCTTTAAAAGAATAGATTTTTTTTTAAAGTACAGTGTTGTTCCTTGAATTTCATATGACAACTTTTAAATCAGTGCTTCAAACCACATCTATGGGAGCTAGCTAGGCTTACTGCCCTTTAGATTTCAGTACATATGGAATGGAATAAGAAAAAAAGACAAGGGGCGCCTGGGTGGCACAGCAGTTGAGCGTCTGCCTTCGGCTCAGGGCGTGATCCCGGCGTTATGGGATCGAGCCCCACATCAGGCTCCTCTGCTGTGAGCCTGCTTCTTCCTCTCCCATTCCCCCTGCTTGTGTTCCCTCTCTCGCTGGCTGTCTCTATCTCCGTCAAATAAATAAATAAAATCTTAAAAAAAAAAAAAAAAAGAAAGAAAGACAAAACAGTTCAATTTTTTCCCCCAAGGCATCCATATCTTGATTCTCATAGGCCAAACTAAGCAGAATCTACAGTTATATGGAAGATGAACAGAAGAAATCCAGCCAAGGTAATACAAGTAAGCCTGTGAGAGGATTATTATTTTTTTTCTTTGATCCAGGTGAATCTGATGCATTCTGACTGCTAGGTAGTGTTGGCTTATGTTTAGAAACAATCCTCAGAGCCAGAGATCCCAAGCTTAATTCTTGGAAAGGTAACTATTTAGAAAATAGTGTTATGTTTACATAAGTATCTTCTGGACTTGCCTCTAATAATAAAAGCCAACATTTGTTGGTCATTGTCATGCTTTACAACCTCAACCTGTGTTAATTTGTTTAATCCTCACAATGGCCCTGTAAGGTAATCCTGTCATCAACTCCGTTTCACAGATGAATCAGCAAAAGCACAGCAGGTTAGGAGACTTGTTCACTGGCATTCAGCGAGGGAGAGAGACAGGACTGAATAAAATAACTCAGAGTGTGCACCCCTAACCACATGACGGACTGCTTCTGGTCTCTTCCTAATGCGTCACGACTATTTAGTTCAGTATCAAACGGTAAATATATCATTTAATTAAACATTTTCATCGTGCAGTTTGGTGGCTGCTCTCCAACAAAATCTTGTTCATTTGGTTTTCACTATCTTTCCTAAGGGGTAGTTGTCATGAAGATGGATTAAAAAAAGGTCTTTTGATAAAAGCCTTTAGTTGGGCAACTCTGCATATAAACTGGAAAAATAACAGCAAAGATATCTTCGTGAGAAATTCCAAATCTTGTTTAACAGTCTTAAGATTTTAGCATTTACATGAAGATTCTGAAAGTGTCTATGTCTATGACTGCCTAGAAAGTAATTTCCCATCTTTAATGAAGAAAGATGATCAATATAAGAGTAGATTATCATGTTTTAACTATAGCAACACACACAAAAATCAATATGAAGTCATTAATCCAGTCAGAATGGAGACTTAGAAGCTAACAATTATCCAGATCACAATGAATTTTTTTTGTAGTGACATACTTTTTTCTTTTGAGCTATAATTAATGTATAATATTATATTACTTTCAGATGTATAACACAGTGACTCAACATTCGTAGAGCCACAAAATGGTCATCACTGTAAGTCTAGGCACCTTACAAAATTAATATAATATTAACTCTATTCCCTATGCTATACATTACATTTCCATGACTTATTTATTTTATAACTGGAAGTTCATACTTCTTAGTGCCCTTTACCAGTTTTGTTACCCTCCTCGCATCACCACACCCCCTTCCCTCTGTCAACCACTAGTTGATTCTCTGCCTCTATGAGTCTGGGTTTTGTGTTGTTTTGTTTTACTTAGATTCCACATACAAGCAAAATCATATGGTATTTGTCTTTCTGTGTCTGACTTATTTCACTGACTTATTTCACTTAATATCCTTTGGTACATCCATGTTTGCTGTGGCAAGTGGTAAGATTTCACTCTCTTTTTCATGGCTGAGTAATATTCACGTGTGTGTGTGTGTGTGTGTGTGTGTGTGTGTGTGTGTGATCTATTCATCCATCGATGGACACTTTGCTTGCTTCCATTATCTGGACTATTGTAAATAATACTGCAGTGAACATGAGAGTGCCTGTATTTTTTCAAATTCGTGTTTCTGTGTTCTTCAAATACATATTCAGTAGTGCAATTGCTGGATCATAGGGTAGCTCTTTTTTTAATATCTTGAGCAACCTCTATACTGTTTTCCATAGTGGCTGCACCAATTTGCATTCCCACCAACAGTGCGCAATGGTTTCTTTTTCTCCATATCCTCACCATCACTTGTATTTCTTTTTGTACTAGTCACTTTTAGGTGTACAGTATTATCTCGTTGTGGTTTTGATTTGCATTTCCCTGATGACTAGTGATGCTGAGCATCTTTTCATATTCCTGTTGTTAATCTGTATGCCTTCTTTGGAAAAACATCTATTCAGACCCTCTTCCCATTTTTTAAATGGATTTTTTCCTTGTTATTGAGTTGTATGAGTTCATTGCATATTTAGGTTATTAACCCATTACCAGATATATGACCGGCAGATATCTTGTCCCATTCAGTCAGTTGCCTTTTTATTTTGTTGATGATTTCCCTCACTGTGTAGAAGTTGTTTGGTTTGATGTAGTCCCATTTATTTATTTTTCCTTTTGTGTTCCTTGCCTTTAGAGTCACATCCAAACACACACACAACATTGCTAAGACCTACGTCACAGAGCATACCACCTACATTTTTTTCTAGGAGTTTTATAGTTTCAGGTTTTACATTCGAGTCTTTAATCCACTTTGAGGTTTCTTTCTTTTTTTTTTTTTTAAATACAGCATAAAAGAGTTGTTCAGTTTTCAGTTTCATTTCATTGAATGTTCCATGAATGTTCCTTTCATTCCATATAATTCATTCTCCAACACCATTTATTGAAGAGATTGTCCTTTTCCCATTATTATTGGTTTTTTCATGAATTAATTGACCATATATAGATTTCGATTTCTATTCTGTTCCATTAATGTATGTGTCTCGTTTTACGTCAGTATTTTGATTACTATGCCTTTATACTATACTTTGGGATCTGGGAGCATGATACCACCAACTGTGTTCTTTTTTCTCAAGATTGTTTTGATTATTTGGGGTCTTTGGAGGTCCCATACAAATTTTAGAATTATTCTGGTTCTATGAAAAATGTCCTTTGTATTTTGATGGAGAATGAACTGAATCTCTAGACTGCTTTGCATAATAAGGACTTTAACATTACTTCTTCCAACCCATGAGCACATAATATCCTTTCATTTATTTTTGTCTTCTTCAATTTCTTTCATCACCATCTTATAGTTTTCAGTGTAAAGGTCTTTCACTTCCTTGATTAAATTTATTCCTACATGTTTCATTATTTTTGATATCATCATAAATAGGATGGTTTTCTTGATTTTTCTTTCTGGTAATTTATTATCAGTGTATAGAAATCCAAGAAATTTTTTTATATTAATTTTGTATCCTACATCTTTACTAAATTCATTTATTACTTCTAACAGCTTTTTGGTGGAGTCTTCAGGGTTTTATATATATAGGATCATGTATCAGAAAATACTAACGGTTTACTTCTTCCTTTACCATTTGTATGCTTTTTTTTTCTTTCTTGCCTAATTGCTGTAACTAGGACTTCGAGTACTGGGTTGAATAAAAGTGGCAAGAGTGGGCATACTTGTCCAGTTTTTGATCTTAGAGGAAAGGCTTTCTGCTTTTCACCCTTGAGTGTGCTGTTAGCTGTGGGCTTGTCATACACGGCCTTTATCATGTTGAGGTACATTCCCTCTACAGCCACTTTGTTCAGTTTTTATCAAGGTTGGATGTTGATTTTGCCAAATGCCTCTTCTGTATCTATTAAAATGATATTATTTTTATTTTTTATTTTTAATGTGATGTATCGTATTGTTTGATTTGTTGATATTAAGCAATCCTTGAGTCCTTGGAATAAATTCCCTTTGATCATGGTATATGATCCTCTTAATGATTGCTGAACTTGGTTTGCTAATATTTTGTTGAGGATTTTTGCATCTATGTTTGTCATGGATATGGATCTGTAAGCTCCTTTTTCTGTGGTGTCCTTGTCTGGTTTTGGTATCAGATAATGGTGGCCTCATAAAATGATTTTGGTAGCTTTCCCTCCTCTTCAAGCTTTTGGAATTGCTTGAGAAGGATAGGTATTAAATCTTCTTTGAATTTTGGTAGAATTCATCACTAAAGCCATCTGATCCTTGTCTTTTGTTTGTAGGAAGGTTTTTGATTATTGGTCCTTACTAGTAATCAGTCTATTCAGATTTTCTGTTTCTTCATGATTCAGTCTTTGAAGATTGGAAATTCATAAAAAAAAAATCTTCTTCAGGATGCTCAATTTGATAGCATATAATTGTTCATAGTAGTCTCTTACAATCCTTCATATTTCTCTATAGTATCAGTTGTAATGTCACTTTCATTTCTGATTTTATATATTCAAACCCTCTTTTTTGCTTGGTGAGTCCACCTAAAGGTTTATCAATGTTGTTTATCTTTTCAAGGAATCAGCTCTTAGTTTACTGATCTTTTCTATTGTCTTTTAGTGTCTCTATCATTTATTTTTACTCTGATCTTTATTGTTTCCTTCCTTCTACTAACTTTGAGCTTCATTTGTTCTTTCTTTACTTTCCTTAAGTATAAAATTCTTTACTTTGGATTTCTCTTGTTTCTTGAGGTAGGCTTGTATTGCAATAAATTTCTCTCTTAACCCACCTTTGCTATATCCCATAGATTCTGATATATTGTATTTCTGTTTTCATTTGTCTCTATACACTTTTAAATTTCTTTTTGACTTATTCTAGTGCCCAGTAATTGTTCAGTAGCATATTGTTTAAGCACCACATATGTGTAGTTTTTCCAGTTTTCTTCTTGTAATTGATTTCTAGTTTCATACCATTGTGGTTGGAAAAGATTCTTGATATAATTTCAATATTATTGAATTTAATGAGACTTGTTTTATGGCCTAACATGTAAACTATTCTGGAGAATGTTCCACTGCACTTGATAAGAGTATATATTCTGCTATTTTTGGGTGGAATGTTTTATACATATCTAGTTAAAGGTCTGGTCTTAGTCCCTGTTGTTTAAGGCTGATGTTTTCTTACTGATTTTCTATCTGGATGATCTATCCAATGATGTAAAATCGCCTACTATTAATTGTATTGCTGTAAATTTTCTCCTTTAATTCTGTTAATATTTGCTTTATCAATTTTGGTGCTCCCATGTTAGGTGGATATATATTTACAAATGTTACATTTTCTTGCTAGATATACCCCTTTATCATTATGCAGTCCCCCTCTTCATCTTCTATTACATTCTTTGTTTCAGAGTCTATTTTTTCTGAAAGGAGTATAACTATATCAGCTTTCTTTTTGTTTTCATTTGCATAGAATATCTTTTTCCTTTCTTTCACTTTCAGTCTACGTGTGTCCTTACTTCTGAAGTGGATCTCTTATATATGTGTGTATGTGCATGTGCACCTGTGCGTGTACACACGTGTGTGTGTGTGTCTTTTAAAAAAAAAAATCCACTCAGCCACTCCAAGTCTTTTGATTGAAGCATTTAGTCCATTTACAATTAAAGTAAGTATTCATAGGTTTGTACTTGCTGTCATTTTGTTAATTGTTCTCTGACTGAATTTATAGATCCTCTCTGTTCTTTTCTCCCCTTTCTTCCTTTGTGGTTTATTTACTTCTTCAGCGTTTTGGTTAGACTCCTTTCTCATTTCGTGTATTTACTATAAGTTTTTGCTTTGTGGTTATTGGCAGGTTTACATATATTATCCTATGAATCTAACAGCCTATTTTAAGTTGAAAGCAACCTTAAACTTGAACATATTCCAAAAGTCTACATTTTTACTCCCTTCTTTCGTATCTCATGTTTTTGGTACCACTTTTTACATTTTTTATTTTATGTATTCCTCGACTCACAATTATGTAGTTAATTTTACTATTTTTATCTTTTAAACTTCTTAGTAGCTTAGTAAATGATTTATGTACTATCTTTACTGTATATTTATTTTTTCCAGTGACATTTTTACTTTCATGTTTTCTTATTAATTAGTACCATTTCTTTTCATCTTAAAGAAGTCCTTTAATATTTCTTGTAAAGCTGGTTTAGTAGCAATAAACTTTTGCTTGTCTAGTAAATTCTTTACCTTGTCTTTAAACCTGAATGATAACTTTGCTGAGTTCTTAGTTGGAAGTTTTTTTCCTTTAACCACTTTGAAGAGGTCATGCAACTGCCTTCTGGCTTGCAAAGATTTTGCCGAGAAACCTGCTGATATCCTTGTAGGGTTTCCTTTGTATGAAACAGTTTGTTTTTCTCTTGCTGCTTTTAAAATTCTTTATCTTTAACTTCTGCCATTTTAATTATAATATGCCTTAGCGTGGGTCTCTCTGGGTTCCTCTTATTTGGAACTCACTAGGCTTCTGGGATTTGAATGTCTGTTTTCTTTCCCAGGTTAGCAAGCACCACAACTAATCACCCCACCCATCCTAGCATGGCGGCAGTAGGATGCAATGTCTGAGCTTGCCTACTTGTGTTTGCAGGCCATATAGAGAATACAGTAATGGTATCTGCCAGTGTTTCCATCTCCAGGGAACATCTCAACTGTCCATGTTCCTCCAGTCAACGCTCCCAGATCTGCAAATGAATCTTCCTCACATATAGTCTGGGTACTTTTCAAACTGTTGGGTGTTTTGCTTTGTTTTGTTTGCTGGGTCTTGGGGTTAGAACTCCAAGAGGAGAATCTCAGTTTTCTATAGCACTTTGGGACCCCTAGACATCAGCTCTGTTGGTTTTCAAAACCAGACATTCTGGGGGCTTGTCCCTCCAGTGAAGATCCCAGGTGATGGGCTCCCTGATGTGGGGCACCAACCCCTTGTTCCTCTAGAGGAAGCACCCGTCTGGTGAGATCCCTCCCTACTGTGTGTGTTGCCACACCGTGAGTGGGGGTTTTTTGGTGGGGCTGTCTCGGTGTTTCCTACCCATAATGATGTGGTCCTTTTATCCTATGTTGTGAAGAGCAATTCATCTACTTTTCAGATTTTTTTTCAGAGAGCAATGATCCTTATGTAGCTGCAGATTTGGTGTGTCCATGGGAGAATATAAGTTCGTGATCTTCCTATGCTGTTGTTTTGGACTCCCTCCCCCATCATAACATTCTTACCACAAATCTGTTTGTGCAATTTTGAAATAATCAGTTCTAGGGACATACCAAATTATTCCGAGAAGATGAAAAACAAGAAAAAAAGCTTCACTTTTCTCAAAAGGCAGTTGTTTAAAATAAAAGGAATAGCTCCAATTTCCTCGTAGTTATAGTCTCATTTATTTTCCTAGTGCAGTGGGACCAGTTATCACCATTTACTTTAGAGTAGAAATGTATGTGGGTTTTTTATTTAATATTTTCTATTCTATCTTCTAAAATAGATTTATGACATCAAGTAGACTACAGAAAAAAAACCAATTTGTCTTAGATTTTGTTGTAGGCTTACAAATAAAGTTATTTCTTTTAAGAATCAAGGAAAGGTACAATGACTTCCAAATCAACTGTTCAGTCCCTGACTTTCTTACAGGAAAACTGGGGAGATTCAGGATAGAACATTTGTAGCTGAAGATTTTCCATTTTTGCACTACTTTCACTTCTCAGCTGTCATCATTCTAGGCAGTGCAGAGGATAAGGCTGGTTGGATTTTCCAGAAAATGGCAACTTCTAAGCTAAATAAAGCTTGGGAGCCATCATGCTATATTCTAATGATGTAGAATTACTGATTTAATCAACCAAATATAAAAATTATATTCTGATTCCCCTCATTTAAGTAAATCTCTTTACTACATTCCTGAGTAAAACAATGAATATCTTTGAGCTTGATTTTAAGATGACATTTTAAATTTAAAAAAATCCTAAAAGAAGATGCATTTTCTTTAGTAAAAGCACAGTAATTGATGCTAAGCTATTTTACAATGTTCTCAACTGCTGAAATTTGTGCTAGTGCCATATTACACACCATTTTTATTACAGTACCAGATTTGGTTGTAATTGTTTTATGAAAAAATGTGGTCAATAACATTGAAGTAAATTACAAACTTAGAAAGTAGTATAAACAGTGTCAAATGAATTATCATTGTATATGTATTATTCTTTCATTTTGTTCTTGATCAGTCTGAATTAAAGGATACGTATTTGTTCTGAGTAATGCTACTAACAGCATAACAGGGGAAATCTTGTTTCAGTCATAGATTTGTGCATTAATTAAAAACAACATTGTAAAGCAATGTTCTCCTCAACCTTTCACATATATTTAGATAATTTAGCTTCTAGTTATAGTGGTATAGTTTCTATTAGAAGAAAATAATAAACATTCAACAAAATTACTTGAAGGCATTGCAAAGCGAGATAGAGAAGAGAATAGGCAGATACTGTGTGGAAGGCAGACACTGTGTTGGAGGAAATAATATACACTTGGAAAAGGTAATGAATGGCACAGAAAGGCCCCAGTCAATGACATGGGAGGTACTACAACTCAAATACAAACCAGCCACACTACTGCCTTCACAAACCACAGCATAGAGTTTCAAGTGCCCCCAACAAATGGAAAGTTAATGAAGATGATGAAAAGGAAAGAGAGAGGAAAAACCCCATATTATGGCCTAAATTCTGTCCAAGTCCCTGGCTGACCCCATGAGTGGAACAGATCCCAAGCAGTCCCACTAAGACTAAAAACACTACACGGAGATTCTAGCTATTATAATCACAAAGGAGACAGGAGTTTGGAATTTGGGTTTAGCCAAATTATCTAATTTTTTTTTCAGTACTTGAAGAATATAATAGAATACAGTCTCTGCTTGACAAAAATCAAGGATAAAATCCAAAATTTAGACATGTAGGAAAAAGAATCCATGGCATATAATCAAAAGAAAATTAATCCAGGCTGACCTTGAATGTTTAATTAGCAGAAGAGCTTTTTAAAATAGCTAATATCAAAGGCACAAGCAATAAAAAAAACCAAGACTTTATCAAACAAAAAAGCTCCTGCACAGCAAAAGAAATGACCAAGAAAATGAAAATGCAATGTACATAATGGAAGAAAAATTGGCAAGCCACATATCTAATAAGGGGTTAACATCCAAAACCTAGGAAGAACTTAAACAACTCAATAGCAAAAATAATAATAATCTGATTTAAAAATGAGCCAAAAGGGTCACCTGGGTGGTTCAGTGGGTCAAGTGACAGACTCTTGATTTCGGCTCAGTTCATGATCTTAGGGTCATGAGATTGAGCACCCCACTCACCCCTCCCCCATCATCTCCACATTCAGCATGGAGTCTGGTTGGGATTCTCTCTCTCCCTCTGCCCCCTCCTCCCACTTGCACCTTATCTCCCTCAAATAAATTAATAAAATCTTTTTAAAAATGAGCAAATGTCCTGAATAGCCATTTTCCCATAGATGATATTCCGATGGCCAGCAACTACATGAAAAGACGCTCAAAATCACTGTCAGGGAAATACAAATCAAAACCACAATGAGAAATCTCTTCACACTTGTTAAAATGGCTACTATCAAAAAGACAGGAAATAACAAGTGTTGGTGAGGATGTTGAGAAAAGGGAGCCCTGGTCCACTCTGGTGGGTATGCAAATTGGTGCAACAATGATGGAAAACAGTATGGAGGCTGCTTTAAAAATTAAAAATAGAATTACCATATGATCTAGTAATACCATTTATGGATACCTATCCAAAGGAAATAAAAACACTTTGCCAAATATATATGCACCCCCATTTTCATTTCAGCATTATTTATAATAGCCAAGACAGGGGAGCAACCTAAGTACCCATCAATAGATGAATAAAGAAAATGTTACACATACATACACACACACACAAATATTATTCATCCATAAAAACGAAGGAAATGTTGCCATTTGTGATGTAAATGGAACTGGAGGGCATTTTTCCAAGTGAATAAGTCACAGGGAAAGACAAATACTGTATCATCTCACTTCTATGTGGCATCTGAAAAAACTGAACTCACAGAAACTGAGAACAGATTGGTGGTTGCCAGAGATGGGGGGTGGGGGCAGGAATCAGTGAAATGGGTGAAGTAGCTCGAAAGGTACGAACTCTAGTTATAAATAAGTTCTGGAAATGTAATGTAGAGCATGACTATATTTAACAATACTGTCCTGTCTATTTGAAAACGGCTAGGAGAGTAAATCTCAAAAGATCTCACCACACACACAAAAAGTGTTAACTATGTGAACTAATGCATGGTAACTAAACTTATTGTGGAAATCACCTTGCAATATATACATATATAACTGTACACCTTAAACTTACGCAATATTTTACATAAATTATATTTCAATAAGCCTGGAAAAACCCCACTAACACTTGAAAAATACAAATGATATGCTTACAGTTTCATAGCTATAAAATAGACTCAAAGTTGATCAAGGGACTTTCTTTACAAATGCAATGCCTTTTTCACAGGGTGATGGTGTGAAGCATTTCACTTGTTTCTCATTTAAAGCCACACTATCTTCATCCCTAACTATCCAAGTTCCATAGCATTTCCAAGGGACAACATGTAAATTCTTCCCTTAATGCATTTTATTATTTTTTAAATTCACATTTACACTATCACCATTTTTAGCCTTTATCATTTCACAGAGTCTTGCCTGTGCTTTTTCTCTAGTCCTATCTTCCCCAGATCTTTCCTTCATATTCTCAACTTGATCATTCTTTATAAAATATGGCTCCATAGAGCTTCAGTTTTTTAAATTAGTCAACACATTATTCTTAAAATAATATTGTACTGAATGTCTAGAATTCTACTCAACTGCAATCTAATGCCTTCAACCTTATCTTCTATAGCCCCTTTATTCTAGAACTCAGAAAAAAGGCCACAGTTTTATATATCTAAATATTTAAAAGATGTAAATTAAGCCATATAGTAAATAAAATACAGTTTATGCTCCTACTTAGACTTTCATATCAATAAAATTGAAAACTGTATGAAAACTATGTTTTTATGACTTGAAGCAAGTTATTTTAAAAATAGCCAGTGTAACTATGCTGAAGGTTATTTAGGAAAATATGTACTTAGCAAATGAGCAAATATAAAATCTCAGCAGAGAAAGTATACAAAAGAGCCAAGTGGGAACTTGAGAGTTAAAATTACAGTATGTAGGGGCGCCTGGGTGGCACAGCGGTTAAGCGTCTGCCTTCGGCTCAGGGCGTGATCCCGGCGTTATGGGATCGAGCCCCACATCAGGCTCCTCCGCTATGAGCCTGCTTCTTCCTCTCCCACTCCCCCTGCTTGTGTTCCCTCTCTCGCTGGCTGTCTCTGTCTCTGTCGAATAAATGAATAAAATCTTTAAAAAAATATATAAATAAAATTACAGTATGTGAAAATAGTTAATTTGGTGAGGTTAACGGCAGATTGGGGTACATAAGAATCAGTGCCTTTGGAGACCAATAAATCAAAAGCATCCAATTATAAAAAGAGTGGGGGGAGGAGTAAAAAAACAAAACAGAGTCTCTGAGATCTGTGGCATAAAATAAAATGGTCTAATATACAGGTAATTAGATTCCAGAAGAGAAGATAAACCTGGGATGAAAAAAAAAAAAAACCTTAAAGAAATAATGCAAAGTTTTTCCAGTATTTGATCAAAAGCTTAAATTCACACATTTCTGGAAACATAGCAAATCCTAAGAGTCCTAAGAGAAATAAATACAAAGAAAAATCACACCTAGACACACCAAAATCAAATTACTAGAACACAAAAATGTCAAAATCTCAAATCAGCCAGGGGAAAAAACATATTATAATGCCATTTATTACTTCTCATTAGAAAAATGAAGTCCAAAGACAGTAGAATGACATCTCTAAAGTGCTGGAAGGAAAACAAAAACTGTTAGCCAAGAATTCTATAACCAGCAAAAATATTCTTCAAGAATTACAACAAAATGGAGTTTTAGCTAAATAAAAATTAAGAGTTTGTCATTAGCTGAACTGCATAATACAAAATGCTAAAGGAAGAGCTTCAAGCTGAAGGCAAATGTTCCTTGGATCTTTAGAAAGGAACTAAGAGTACCAGAAACATTAAATATGTGGGTAAATATAAAAGATTACTTTTTTCCTCCTAGTTTAAAACAGAAGGCTTATGAAATTATAGTTTAGGATTTATAATTATCTAGATGCAATAAATACATAGGAAGACTAGAGAAAAGAATGGGGAGTAATGGATAATTAGGGCTACACAGTAGCAAAGTTCTTTCATTTTATGTGAAGTGATACAATATTAAATTTGAGTTGATGGTGACATGGTAAAGATACATATTTTAACCCCTAGAAAAACTACTAAAAATAATTCAAAGAGGTACAGTTAAAAAGACAGCAGATACATGAAGTACAA
This sequence comes from Ursus americanus, assembly GCF_024610735.1. Taxonomy (NCBI): domain Eukaryota; kingdom Metazoa; phylum Chordata; class Mammalia; order Carnivora; family Ursidae; genus Ursus; species Ursus americanus. The sequence continues at coordinate 13,761,071 of NC_142140.1, read as the reverse complement.
GAACAAAGACTCCTAGAATATCAAAGATGGAAGAGACTGTAGAGTATAATGTTTGATCCAATGTCAGAATCCCTTTTATAAACATTTGACTGCTCATTTAGCCTTGACACTGCTCAAATACTTCCAAATGAAAGGGCTCATGAGGCTCCCCATTGCCCTCTTGTTTCTGGTTCAAAGTTACACTTCTATGGAAAAAGGTCTCTTCCTTCACAGACAAGTATCTATTACCTCTTAATTAAATATCTAAACATCCATTTCTTCTCCACAGTTTCCCCCATTTATGGTTGGAGAAAGGAGGTTGTTCTCTTCTAGATGAACTCCTAGATGACTTGACGCCCCCGTGTCCTCTCCTATCATCCTATTTGTTTTTGTAACCCTTGCCAAAAATGTAAAGGACATGATTGTCTATTAATTTTATTTGTTTAGTGCATGTGCCTGACACCTAATAGGTGCTCAATGAAAATACGAAGAAATTAAAACAAGCATGATGGGACAACTGTGTGGCCATTTGGCAAAAGATAAACTTACACCTACAACTCACACCATATGGAAGAATACTCTTTAAAAGGATTAGCATTCTAGTGTAAAAAAAAAAAAAATGAAACCAACCAAGTATTTGAAAACATGAGTAAATTTCTCTTTAATCTTGGTGCAGGGAAAGGCTTTCTAACTATTACTCAAATTTAGAGGCAATAAAAGAAAAAAAAGAGTGAATTTAACTTTTCTTTAATACTGTAGACAAAAATCCACTATGAAGAAAATCCAAGAACAACTGATCAAATGGGAGAAAAACTTTGCTACATATATAACAGAAAAAGGACTAATGGCATATATAAGAACAATCAAACATATATCAGAACAAGAAGCAAATATTCAGTGGGTGTGTATCATGAACCAGATACCCTCTTACATGTTTTTTTACAGGTATTATTCTTTTTTTTTTCTCTTTTTTTTGAGAGAGAGAGAGAACACAAGAAAGCACATATTTGGGGGGGGGAGGGCCAGAGGGAAAGGGAGAGAGAGAGAATCTCAAGCAGGCTCCACACCCAGTGCAGAGTCTAACAGAGGGCTCAATCCCAGGAACCTGAGATCATGACCTGAGCTAAAATCAAGAGTTGGACACCTAACTGACTGAGCCATGCAGGTACCCCTACAGGTATTATTCTATTTACTCCTCGCCTTAAAAAAAGTTTATTTTATAGATAATGAAACTAAGGTACAGAGACATTAAGCAACTTGCCCAGGGTCATATAAACTGGTAAAGAGAGCTGGGATATGAATCAAGAACTGAAGGAATGAAGCATGTAGCTGCTCCTAGTTCTCTATGTGAATCGGGACTATGGCTCTGATGTCTTCAGCCACAGTTCTCTAGTTTGCTTACCTTTACACTATCTTTCCCCTGTCTGGTCTCTCCATATATCCCTACAGTGATTACCTCTTCTCTGATTCTCCCTTTCTACAGAAACCTACTCCAGCTAGCTTCAGGGTACCTCCCCAAATACCAATCCCATCCTGATCATGAGCCTTATGGATGCCTCCTGATGCAAAATGGAATCAATAAAATAGTATTTTGTCAGAGATTACCAACCTTGCTTTAAATAATGAAGTATAAACAACAATCAACGTTATCATTATATATTATGGAAATGATATCCTGGTTATAAGATAGTTCCCAATGTGTGAATTTCCAGACTTATCTTGACTGTTTCTTTATACAAGAAGTATATCTTGTGAATAAAAGAGTAAAATGAGGTAATGATATGTTCTGAGCAGCAAACTATCAGCTTTGTTGACAAGAATTTACTACTCCATTAAAGAGTTACATAATTTACTTTTATGGGCCATTGTCTGACATAGTCTGGATTTCTTAATCATGACAGAGAGTTGAACATACTGTGCAATAGCCCATAGCGTTCAATTTTATATTTCATTGTCTTATAATATCAGTGTTCACATTTATTATGAAATGTGGTTTAGGTTTTTTTTATTCCCTTGTCATAATTAATGTCAAAACTATGACTAGACAGAACTTCTGTCTCCATCAAAATCTTAAGTCATGTTGAAAATATCATTTTGTTTGAAGTATAAGTCACTTTCATTGGTGATGGCATGAATATCTAAAATGCAGCTGGTGTGATCAAGTGGGATTTATTCCTGGGTTGCAAGGGTGGTTCAATATTCACAAATCAATTAATGTGATACACCACATCGATATGAGAAAGGCTAAGAAGCATGGGATCATTTCAATAAATGCCAAGAAAGCATTTGACAAAGTACATCTATTCGTGATAAAAACCCTCAACAAAGTAGGTTTAGAGGGAGCATACCTCAACATAATAAAGGCCATATAGGGGAAAAAAAAAAAAAAACGCAGCTAGCAACATCATTAATGGGGAAAAACTGAGAGCTTTTCCCCTAAGGAACAAGACAAGGATGCCCACTCTCACCACTTATTCAACATAGTACTAGAAGTCCTAGCTACAGCACATGGACAACAAAAAGAAATAAAAGGCATCCAAATTGTCAAAGAAGAAGTAAAGCATTCACTATTCACATATGACATAATACTATATATAGAAAACCCTAAAGACTCTACAAAAAAAATTGCTAGAACTGATAAATTCAGTAAAGTTGCAGGATACAAAATCGATGTACAGAAACCTGTTGCATTATTGGTGTATACTAATAATGAAGGATCAGAAAGAGAAATTAAGAAAACAATCCCACTTACAATTGCACCCCAAATAATAAGATACTTATGAACAAACCTAACCAAAGAGGTGAAACACGTGTACTCTGAAAACTATAAAACACTGATGAAAGAAATTGAAGATGACAGGGATGCCTGGGTGGCTCAGTCAGTTAAGTGTCTGCCTTTGGCTCTGGTCATGATCCCAGGGTCCTGGGATTATTCTTTCATTGGGCTCCCTGCTCAGTGGAGAGCCTGCTTCTCCCTCTGCCTGCCACTCCCCATTTGTACTCTCTCTCTCTGACAAATAAATAAAATCTTTAAAAAAAAAATTGAAGATGACCAAAAGAAAGACATTCTATGCTTGTAGATTGAGAGAACAAATATTGTTAAAATGTCTATACTACCTAAAGCAACCTACACATTTGATAAATCCCTATCAAAATACCAACAGCATGTTTAACAGAACTAGAACAAACAGTCCTAAAATTTATATGGAACCACAAAAGACCCTGAATAGCCAAAGCAATCTTTTTTTTTTTTTAAAGATTTTTAAAATTTATTTAACAGAGACAGCCAGCGAGAGAGGGAACACAAGCAGGGGGAGTGGGACAGGAAGAAGCAGGCTCCTAGCGGAGAAGCCCAATATGGGGCTCGATCCCAGAACGCTGGGATCACACCCTGAGCCGAAGGCCGATGCTTAACAACTGTGCCACCCAGGTGCCCCTAGCCAAAGCAATCTGAAAAAGAAAATCAAAGCTGGATGGAATCACAATTTCAGACTTTGAGTCATATTACAAAGCTGTAGTAATCAAAACGGTATAGTACTAGCACAAAAATAGGCACATACATCAATAGAACAGAACAGAAAACTCAGAAATAAACTCTACAATTATGTAGTCAATTAATCTTTGATGAAGCAGGAATGAATATCTAATAGGAAAAAGACAGTCTCTTCAACAAACGGTGTTGAGAAAACAGGACAACAATGTGAAAAAGAATAAAACTGGACCACTTTCTTATGCTATACACAAAAATAAATTCAGAATGGATGAAAGATCTAAATGTGAGACCTGAAACCATAAAAATCCTAGAAGAGAGCATAAGCAGTAACCTCTTTGACATTGGCTGTAGCAACATCTTTCTAGATATGTCCCCTGAGGCAAGGGAACACATGCAAAAATAAATTATTGGGACTACATCAAAATAAAAAGCTTCTGCATAGCAAAGGAAACAATCAACAAAACCAAAAGGCAACCTACAGAATGGGAGAAATTATCTGTAAATGACATATCTGATAAATGGTTCGTATCCAAAATATATAAAGAATGGATACAACTCAATATAAAAAAAAAAAAACAAGCCAATTAAAAAATGGGCAGAATACATTAACAGACATTTCTCCAAAGAAGACATACAGATGGCCAAGAGACACATGAAAAGACACTGAACATCACTCATCATCAGAGAAATGCAAATTAAAAACACGATGAGATAATCAGAATGGTTAAAATCAACAACACAAGAAACAACAGGTTGGAGAAGATGCTGGAGAGGATGTGGAGAACCCTCTTGCACTGTTGGTGGGAATGCAAACTGTTGCAGCCACTGTGGAAAACAGTATGGAAGCTCTTCAATAAGTTAAAAATAGAGCCACCTCATGATTCAACAATCTAATCACTGGGTATTTACCCAAAGAATAAAGAACATTAATTCAAAGGGATACATCCCCCCCATGTTTATAGCAGTATTATTTACAATAACTATGGAAGCAGCTCAAGTGTGTCCATCAATTGATGAATGAAGAAAGAAGATGTGGTATACATATATACAATGGAATCTTATTTAGCCATAAAAAAGAATGAAATCTTGCCATTTGCAACGACATGGATAGATCTAAAGAATATAATGCTAAGTGAAATAAGTCAGTCAGAGAAAGACAAATACTGTATGATTTCATTTATACAGAATTTAAGAAACTGAATAAACCAGTAAAGGGGAAAAAATGAGAGAGATAAATCAAGAAATGGATTTAATTATACAGAACAAACTGATGGCTCCTGGAGGGATGGGTTAAATAGGTGATGGGGATTAAGGCGTGCACTTGTCATGATGAGCACAGGGTGATGTACAGAAGTGTTGAATCACTATATTATACACCTGAAACTGATAACACTATGTTAACTAACTGGAATTTAAAAACTTTAAAAACTTAAAAAATAAATAAAACACAGCCAGTGTTCTTTCAACAAAAATTAAGATCACATTTTATACTGAGTGGTCACTTATAAGACTGTGCTAAACTCTTCAAGAGACAGTGTTGAATAGATCACAGGTCCATTTCAAGTAGCTTACAGTTTACTTAATGGAGATGAATATATATGCAAAAAACTAATAGAATGCATCACAAAAATTATTTGGTTGCTTTAGCTTCATAGTAACAAACTGGATACATGTAAGTTATAGCAAGTTTCTTGAAATAACCCAAGGCAGAGATTATAAATTCACCCTCAGTTACTCTGTATGGGACAACCAGTTCACTTCAATTTTCTACATCACTGTTACTCAAAGTGTGGCCCACAGACCAAAGTGTGTGTGACTGGTCCTCGTGAGACAGAGACAAATACCAGGACAAGCATTTAGAAATATTTATAAAAATTTGATAAGGTAATTATTTCTGCTAAATAATAAAACATGGAGGCTTGTATTTGTACTACTAAAATAGATATTAACAATGAATTATGGATATTTTATGTACTTACATTCATCAGTTCTGGAAAACTTTGAAAACTAAGCCAATTATTACATTAGCTTTCATCACAACAGTGATGAATTTGCAAGGATTCCAGCATTCAGTTACCTAAACTGTAAAAATCAAAATGTTGGATGAGCTATATTCTTGTGTTGACATTTTATTCTATTCGCAATTTGGAAAATAAATCTAACAGGAACTAGTATTTTCCAGAAATCTTTCAATTTTCTTCATTTTTTAACCTCTTTAGAATATAATGTTTCATTTTTAAGGCTGAGGTTACTTTATTACATGGATTTTAAATAGCTTTATTGAGGTACCATCTACATACAATAATCTGTACACTCACTTTAGATACGGTTTGATGAATTTTGGTAGTTGGATAGTCGTGTAAACTCTGCCAAAAATGAGAAGCATGAGACCCTAACTATAATAGTGCTGCAGCAGATCTTAAGGGTTAACTTGCTTCAAGTTGACATGTTCCTTGCTTGCTACCTAAGGCCCTTAATTTCCAACACAACTAATTTACTTTCTTTGAGATTTGTAGACCGCTGGCCTTGGGGAATGAAGGACCAGAATGTTCCCAGGCCATAGAGGCCAGCAAATCTGTTTGAAGCCATCTCAGCTCTCTGATTAGCCCAGTGATTTTCTTTAGCAAAATGTTTTTCTTTTTTAAGGTCACACAAATGACTTTACTGATCTCCCTTTACAAATCTGTAGATCTTGCCCTTCTTTGCAGAAAGAACAGAATACTCTTGCACAACTCCCTGGGCATTAAGGAACCAGCCCTTCTTGCAGAACCATCCCTGGGCACCAAGGACCTAGAACTTCTTGCACAATCTCTGAGCACTGAGATCACTCTGAAGATGGCATCATCCAGTCTGCAGGTAATCAAGAAATGTCACAGACCACTACACTCCTTTAACTAATCGAACCCCTTTAGAAGTCTCTGGGCTAGGCAGAAACCTCAGAGCTGGCCTTTGGACAGGAGTATGCCTTCTCCCCAGGTAGCTGGCCTCCTGACTAAGGCTAAATTCCTTTCCAATCAAAACTCATCTCCCGAGTATTGGCCTATCAAGCTACAGAAGCCAAACTTGGGTTTCCGTAATACAACTATACCTAGCTCAAGTGTAAAAGCTACAAAAATGGGGAACTTACTTCAGGTAGCTCCCTTCCATTCTTTCTCTGACTACATCCTCTGGAGCAGAAGCGGTTTGCTTCTGTTCACTCTTCAATACTCCTGGGTTTTATAGTTGTTTTCCAGCGAGCCCTCTGGTAGGATCTTCGAATCTATCATCCCCCAGGGCTTATATTTTATATTTGTTTTTAAATTTCCGTGTTAGAAATCAGTTGTGTTGCATTTTACAGAAGTATTGGCCTATGATGACTGGAAATTTTTCAAAAATCTGGTTCATTATAGATCATTTGAAAAGCACAGCTCTAAACCAGAGGTCCTCAAGCCCTGCTGTAAACTCATCTGAGGAACTTGGTAAAAAGAGAGATGCAGGCCCTATACCAATTCAGTGAGCCTGGCCCTCTGTACTTTTTCTCTGTACTCCAGGTAATTCTGATTCACGCAGACTTTGAGGATCAATCACTAAATTAATCCTTAGATAACTTTTCAAAATTCTAGTTTAACCTTGTCCCATTCAGTAAAGTCTGCACAGCAGACAGAGTTGACTAACCAAGCACTCTAAGGCCTTTTATTGGCTGAAGAATTTTTGATTATATGACAGATGTTAATTACTAAATGTGGTCTTTTCACCCACGGATTGTAATTTGGATAGAAAAATGAATAAAGACCATGTTCTGATGGGACCTACTGGCAGAAATACAGAAATCCTTTTGATATTAGCCAGCTGAATGGGCACAGAACAAGAGGAACATTTTCCTACTGGTAAAATATAAACATTTTCTCTAAGTTGCTAATATTCTCTCAAATACAACTTCCCTATTTTTCCCTCAATTCAAGCTTCATGCAATGAAATAAATCGGAAGTCTTATGTGATCCCAGCAATAAACCTTACCTTTTTCTGTACAGTGTACACCTCATCCTTTTTTCCCCCAAAATGCATGTCAGTGCCCTAACAGTGGTATTTCTATAGTGTGGCCTCTAAACCAGGAGTATCAGAATCACCTGGGAAATTCTTTGAACTGCAGGTCTGTGAGCCCTGCCCCAAACTGGCTGAATCAGAAACCCTGGAATGGAGCATTCTAAATAAGAGGTCCACCCAGGGATTCTGATATAAGCTACAGGTTGAGAACCACTCCATTAAGATGGACCAAATACTAACTCATACAACTCACCTTGTTGGTAGACTTAAGGGGACCTAAGAATACAGCTGAATGCCACGCAAATCACTCATCTTCTCTTTCTAGTTTTCTCCACCTACACGCCAGTGCTCCTGTCACGTTTACCCATTTTGACAAGGACAACCTAAAGTAATCTCCCTCCTAGAAATGTTAACACTTTAAGGAGTATGGCTAAAGAAAGCAAGCTTAATTAATTAACAATTTAAAAACTCCTTAATGCTGGGATTTAGGGTATCTGTCACGTATCTTCATATCCCATAATAGAAGAGAAACTTCTGTGATTCATATTTGAGACTGGCCCTGGAATAGAGTACTGAGAATTTCTCTCCCACAATTATGTTAATTTCAACAAGAAAGCATTTACTTCCATCTACCTTTATTTTCCCCTTCCTTCCTTTAATCATTTATTACAAAATAATAATGGCAAGATTAAAAGAATAAGTGGAAAAATTTTGTTGACTTAATTCCTAGGTTTAAAATAAAACTTCTTTCCTAGCTATTAAAAATATAACTGTGGCGTTTCGCTCTGATTATGCCTATAGCTACAGAGCCCATAATGTCTTTTTTTTTTTTAAAGATTTTATTTTTAAGCAATCTCTACACCCAACATGGGGTTCGAACTTATAACCCTGAGATCAAAACTCCCATGCTCTACTAATGGAGCCAGCCAGCCACGTGCCCTCAGAGCACATAATGTCTTAAAGTCCCTTTTAAGAATGACCAAATTCCACTCTGAGTTCTAACATACTCTCAAAACAATATAACCAGGACATCAAATGACTACAAATTTTAACCTGAATCTTTACTTAGAAATTCCCAATGCTTCTTTGTATATACATAAGCGGAGCTTTCATCTCAGAAACCAATTAACATTACACAGAGTTGTTTGTATAAGCAACTGAGGCATAAAACAAAATTTAAATAATATAGTTTGGAAAGACTAAAAAAATCAAAATTACATCTATCAATGTCCCTGCTTCCTTTTAATAGAAAAATGATTGGAAGGGCCCATTTTAGCATTGACTCCAGTAACCCATGTAAAAGATGAAACGTAATTTGATTATTTTCCTTTCTAGTAATTAACTGAGAATGTCTAATCATTCAGTCTGAGTATGTTTTGATTCATTAAGTGTCCTGTTCAAATTTTATCCCCCCCCCATCAGAGAGTATTAAATCCTCCTAACAGCAAGCACGTGGAGAAACTGAGGCGTTGAGGCCAATCAATGGTTCTGGCTGCATTGCTTAGGCCAGAGAGGACAGGTCAATTTTTGATCAAAATTATTTAACAATTGCCTGATCTAGTGATAAATTGGCAGGGTGCTAATTGAGTTACACCTGGAAGGCAGACACTCCATGACTCAGGGAGATTAGGAGTGGTTTCCATGAAAACCACAGAGTGAAAGCAAAATAACAAACCCAGATGAATGCTAAAAATGCACTAAAAAAATGCCATGGTAGGAAGTGCTCGAACTTGTGTTTATTTTGGCAGAAAACGGAAAAAAGTTTGCTTTGCAGCAGATATAACCATACGCTGTAAAACTCAGCACTATAAAAAACGTCCTTCAAGTGTTCCAATCCTAAGAGTTAGTGCACGCATTCTTAACGCGTGCAGCAGTCTCTCTCCCATCAGCTGAAAACCTCAAATTTCTCATTCTCTATTAAGTGTGTTACACATCTCTGAAATGGCAGTATAGTATAGTACAGTAATCAGTGGTTTGGTAAAAAGATGTTTTATCATTGGATTTTAGTTGTTCTAGAAAGTGATCAAACAATAAAAAATTATTTTTTCTAGTTGCCCACATAGAAGGGTTTTTCCCAAATGTCTTTGGTACTGGGTATGCATTACTTCCAAATAAAATTTTTGCTTGCATATGTGGAGATTTATCATTTTTACGGTTAGATTTGGGTCATGAAATTCTACATGTTAGCTGTATGGCGCTTGAAAAAAAGTCAAATTCTAACTGTGCCATTGCAATTTACAGGGAGCCAAACAGCAGTGGGAAGCAATGAGAGTGGCACATGGTCTCTGTCACAGCAAGTCAATTCCATAGGACAAAAGTAGCCATAGGTCATATGTAAATGGACAAATATGGCTTTATTTCAATAAAATTTTAATGACTGAACATAGAATTTCACATAATTTTCAAGTGTCACAGAATATTATCCTTCTGTTTTTTTTAAACCATCTGAGGTGTAAGAACCATTGTTAGCTTGTGCACCATACACAAGCAGGTGTTGAACTGGACTTGAGCTGTAATTTGCTGGCCTCTGGACCTCTGGGATAGATGCAGCCTAATTTAATCCCCTAGTAATGGAGACCTGGGTCGATTCTAACCTCTGCTATAAGAAACAATGCTTGAATAGGGAACAATGTACATATAACATTCATCATCTATAAAAATATCTTTGTCCGAATTGCTCAAAAGTAAACTCTTGCTTAAAGGGTCTTTGCTTTTATATTTTTGATAGATACTCCAAATTGTCTTCTCATTGAAGTTGTATCAATTTAGACTCCCAGACAGACTATGAGTAAACCTGTTCCCCATAGCCTCATCAGCAAGTTGTGTTAAGCTTCTGGATTTTGTCAGTCTGATAGGTAAACAGTAATACATTAGTTTTAATTATATTTCTCTTATGGAGTTGATTTTTTTGTTTTATTGGTTAAAGAGTCATTTGAAATATTCTTTGATGCCAACTAGTTATCTTTTTCTTACTTTTCTATTAGCTTTTCGCTCTTATTCTTTATTTCTAAAGGTCGTTATACCTGAGGAAGTTATAGGTGGTTAACTACAATGTCAGGTACAAGACAGCAGAGATTTTGTCGGTTTTAGTTACTGACATAACCCTTGCTCTTAGATAAGTGGCAGGTATAAATTAGTCTTTACATGAATTACAAAATGTTTCCTATTTAGTCATTCGTATTTTGTCTTTGTTTAAGTTGATCTTTGCTACACACATCTTTTTTTTTTCTCACATATATGTGGCTGAATTAATCAATCTTTTACAGCTTCTAGATTGAGAGGTATTTAGTAAGACCTTCTACTCCAAGCTTATAACATAGTTCTCTCATATTTTCTTCCTACAGTTTTATAATTTTTTTCTTAAATCGTTAATGCATTGGGTTTTTTTCTTCATATATGGTGGCAGAGATGGATTTGACTTTTACTTTTTTCTGGAATATGACCCAGTCTCACCTCTTGTATTACACACTCCGTCTCTTGCTACCTTCCTACCTCCAGTATGAAATGCCTCCTCTGCTTGCTGTTTACCTCTGTGAAAGCTATTAATACCTGCACATTAATAGTATACTCTAGTACCTAACTGAATTCAATAGTTTCATAATTTTAGTTACCCTTAAATGTTTCAGGAATGTGATATTGTATATATCTAAAAAGAGTAATTGTTTACCACTTCCTTTTTAAATAATAACATCATGTGTTGTAATTCACTTATCATAAAATTCATTCTTACCACCTCCTTTTCAAATTTGTTAAGATGTAATATGTTTCTCTCACTTGTCTAATTACACATCTAGCCAATGCTAAACAATAGTGGTAAAAGAGGCTTCCTTAGTTTGTTCCAACCTTTAGTCAGGAATGAGTCTAATATCCCACTGGGCTTGGTGCTGACTTTGAATTCAAACAGATGTAGTGTTATAACATTCAGAATGCATTTATGAATTCCCATCATAAATAAATTTGCCAAATGTCTTAAGCATCTGTAAATATGATCATGACCTTGCCTCCCAGCTATTACAATCTCAGTATATATATTCTTTTTCCCCTTTTCTATTTCACTCTTCAGCCCCTCTCCCCCCACACCATCCTGATGAACCTTGTGTTATGTATCATCCCACATGGCTTCTGTGGTAATCTTAGCTGCTTTTGGCACTTTTGACTCAGCATATCATAGCTATCACCTACTTTTACTCAAAAAGGAGTTATCAGGATTTTTTCTCTTTCATCTTTATGGTATAGTGTGATGTCCAGAAGGAAAAGGACATGGATGTCTCATTCTACCATACTCATATAGGGACTAAATCCTTTCTAAAACATAAGCACTGCTAGTGAAAAGTTATACGACCAAACCCTTATCCTCAAGTAGACACCGACATTGTCCAGTTATCCTCCCATTTTTCTCTAGTAGGAAAGATGTTCTGCTACCCACGCAATAGTCACATCCCTTCCTCATTCTCCCTAAATAATAAAATAGCTTAACTTTTATTGTTCTCTTGCTATACATTCTTAGTACTGTTCTTAATACTTCCTAAGTACCACCTTACTATATCTCCTGAGAACACTTAAAAGGGAGGCACCAGGGAAGCAGTGGAGAGGAATGGCTAAGGGGTGGGCTCTAAAGCTGGACAGCCTGGTTTTGAATCCCACCTCTACCACCTATTTTGCCTTTTTCTTACTGCTTCTGGAGCCATAGATTAAGGATGCTGATAGAACCCATTTCCAGGGTTGTAAAGAGCATATGAGAGAATAGACTAGCACTTGTAACATAACAGTAAATGAGATGCTATGAGATATAACAGACTAGCACACAAAACAAGCTCTTGCCAAATGTTTGCTATTATTATCCTAACTTTACAGATGAGAACAGATTTAAGTGTTTTACCCTGAAGCTACTAAGTAGAGCTGTGATTCAAATCAAGCCAGTCATTCTCCAAAGCCTCTACCCTTATATGCTGTATGGGTTTGCTATGGCTACCATAACAAAATACCACAAACTGGGTTGCTTAAACAGAAATGTATTGTCACACGCACGCACACACACACACACACACACACACACACGCAAAATCTCCATCCATCCATCTATCTATCCATCTATCTGTTCTTCACTTACTCCTCACAAAATCCTGTAAGGTCCTACTGTCATACCGATTTTATAGATAAAGGAACAGTGACATATGGGTAAATATTCTATCACTCTCTCCCATTCTTGTGCCCTCTCTAATGTTTCTTGCACTTCATGGAGCCCAGATAAACCATCACAGAAAATTCCATCGGTTCTCACCTGCACCCATGCACAATCTCCTCTTCCATTTCTGCCCTCACCATGGAGAGAGCATCTTGACCCAACTTAGTGGGGATTGTGTTTCGAAAATCACCCTGTCCCTTTTTCAGCATCAATAAACAATCATAGAAATAAATACATAAAAATTAACCTAAGTGCTATGAAAAGAAAAGGGGTTTTGACAGAAATAACCAGCCAGTGTGGCTAAAGTGCTGTAAGAAAGGCAACGGTACTAAATTAAACTGGAGAGCCTTGCATCGCATGGTTAAGAGGGTCTCTTTTATCCTCACTATAATGGGAAACCATTGCAGGGAATGGCATGAGCCAGTGTACATGGAGACAGATAATTACAAACATGTGGTAAGTGCTGTAATTGAGCTGAATAGTTTGAGGACACAGAGGAAAGGCGACAACTCTGCAAGTGGAGTCAGGAAGGTTACAGAAAACATTTGCTTTGACAAATAAAGGGTCAGTTGAGTTTTCTCAAAGATGACTAGTACTTAATTACATAATTTGCCTCTTTCACAGCAATGGGGGCTATTATCATGTAAATTCATATTAAGCAAGCTATCTTGGGCCTTAAATTCAGATCTTTATTTGCCTGATACAGTTAAAGAATGAACTCAATCACAATAATAATATAGAAGTCCTATTTCTAACAGAATCTTGGTGAGGGGGGGGCAAACAAATAATAAAATTAAAACCAAGCTGGGATCAGAGAAAAGAGTACATTAAGACAAACAAATGAACATGAGAAAAACAAAGCCATGGCCACAAAGGGACTAAGGGGCAGCCAAGTGTGGATGAGAGAATCTCGGGCTGGTCCCACAGTTCCACTCCCGTCTTTGTCAGTTCCCTGTGATTCTGAGCAGGCTACTGAATTTCCCTTGGCTCCATTTCCTCAGCTGGGAAATAAGCAGGTGAGTCTGAGGATTTGTCCCAGGGAGGCTTCAACAGTCAAAGTGTCTCTGAGTTGATGACAGCTGAAGCAGAAAGGCCTTTCCTCAGGATGACCTACTAATTTGTGCTATGGCAAGCTGGAAACAGGAAAATGGAGGGCTGAGTGTTCATTCTCAGTTGCTCCTAGGGAAAGGCATCTAGGCTTCTTTTCTCTCACCCCTCACCCCTGTCCTGCACAGTTCTCTGATAAGTCACAGGAGATTAAAACATCAGCACACATGTCTACAGAAAGCTGATCTTCACTCCTGTCCTCTAACATTAGAAAGATAAATCAACTCACAGCCTGGTCATCTCATGTGGAGACTTTGTTTCCTGTCCCACAAATTGCCTTGCAGACAAACTCACCCATTTCCTTTGTCTGACTTGTGGGTGGGTTTGGGGGCAAGGGCTGTGATATAGACTATGAGGGCATTTCCCTCTCTTTGGTCAGAAGCTGCTTTGGAGGAAGTGCAGCTCCATGGTGGCGAGCCGGGGTGGGGGAGGGGTGTGTGCCCTGTTCAGCCGTCTGAATTGGTCTGGGGCCCACACACTCATCATAAACTTTTGGCTAGCTAGAAACTGTAGTGCCCCTCTCTCTTTCAGGGACCTTGTGAAGACTGCTGGGCGGTAGTAAATGTGATGTGGGTATTCCTATATTCTGCCTAAATGACATTCTAAATGCACCTCTGGTTTATAAATCTGGCATCACTAGCAAGAACAGCATCACTAAATCCAGTATTTCTAATCTTTTCCCCTTGGAAATCAACCTTTTCACATTCCTCGGGTTGTTTGCACTTGGCATAACTCCTACAAATAGCCAATTCTTTTCTACTGTATTAAAGATCTAAGTCAGTTAAACGACTAGAAAAAGAAACAGAACATGCTATGGTCGCTGATGAGTTACCATGGAAACCATATCCGGACTGGAATCCACTTCCAGTATCCCTTGGGTTGGTTACTCATAGACTCAATCTGCATTGAAGCACCAAAAAGAAAAAAGAAAAATCAAACGATAGCCAACCCTCAATTATCTTCTTTACCATATATATAAAATTATATTTATATTTATACAGATATATACATATCTTATACAATGGTAATTCATCTTCAGGTAAAATTTTCATGTATCTGTAAACCCGATGCTTCAATTAATTTAGGTGGGGTGAGACAATTAAAAAAAATCTTTTATACTCTAAATGCAAAATTAGGGGCACCTTGGTGGCTCAGTCAGTTAAGCGTCTGCCTTCAGGTCATGATCCCAGAGTTCTGGGATCAAGCCCTGCTTCAGGCTCCCTGCTCAGCGGGGAGCCTGCCTCTCCTTCTGCCACTTTCCCCCTGCTTGTGTTCACTCTCTCACTGTCTGCCAAATAAATAAAATCCTTAAAAAAATGCAAAATCATAAATTTTACAGTGTATTAATGAGCCATTTTTTAAATCATCTGATTACTGAAAGTTTCTATATCATTGTTCCACTGCAACATTGTGATTTATAATACACATCAATTTGGTCATTTAGATGACCAAAATATCTCACATATATATATATATATATTTGATCTTTGTCCACAGTTCCTGGCTCACAGCTCCCCCCAAACCTTTGGAATTCCCTAAGTGTAAGAATGATGAAAGTGTCTCATTAGCATAATGAGATGACTTTTGGAAACTCTCAAGGATGGGGACTAGTCGCAAGGATAACCAACCACGTGATTAGGGAGTTGGAATTTTCAGTCTCACTTCCAGACATCCAGAGATGCGTAAAGGACTGGATATTAAGTTCAATTGCTAATTGCCAATAATTCAATCAATTCTATCTATGTAATGAAGCCTCCATAAAAATCCAAAAGGACAGGGCAGAGATTAGAGAATTTCTGGGTTGATGAACACATGGAGGTTGGGGAGACTGGCGTGCTTGAAGAGGGAACGGGCTGTTCCTGAGCTACCTCGTTTTATAATAAACTGGTCATCTAGTAAGTAAAATGTTTCTGTGAAATTCTGTGAGCCACTCTAGCAAATTAATCAACATGAGTAAGAGGTCCTGGGAAGTTCGGATTTATAGCCAGTTGGTGAGAAGTATAGGTAATAACCTTGACTTGTGACTGGAGCCTCAAGTCCAAGGAGGAGGTCATGGAAACCACTAATCTATACCCAGTGAGAAGCACAGGCAACATCCTGGCATCTGAAGTGGAGAGTGGGCGGGGTAAGGGCTGTCTTGCAGACTCAACCCTTAACCTGTGGAATCTGATGCTATCTACAGGTAGATAGGGTCAGAATTAAGTACACTTGAGTTGACTGGTTGAATTGCTTGGTTGTAGGTGTGGGAACCCCCTCCCCCACTACACATAGATTGGAATTGGTTTCAGTATACCTATTTATCCACCAACTCAGGTTTCAGGGGTTTGTACAATATGTAAAAAGCTCCGAAGAACATAGTTCTGCAGCTGCTCTGCCCTCATTAACCTTATTATTAAAGGGGTAAGAAAAAAATCTAGTGTAGATCCAGGACACTGAAACTGAAAATCCTGCTCTAGGCTGTCTTCAATCTAAAATGGAAAATCTCTTTTCCATCCCTCCCTCATGTATTGGAAGACCGTATTAGGAACTACTTCTTCACATTTTAGTTCATATGGAAACAAATATGACAAATTCTTCTCTTATGCCATTGCTTTTGGGGTTGTACTATGTCTGTGCTGCCAGGTCATTGTAGAAAAAGTTCATGGTGGAAGAATTCAGGTAAGATATTTCCTTTCTGTACAGTATTTTATGCATTTGACGCTTCCATAATACCAAGTGATGAACCAACAACTCTATTTTGGCTTCTCCTAAGAGCCCCTTTCTGGGTCCGCACTTAGCTAATAGAGGTTCCCCTGTGGGAAATTGATGACACCACGATAATGGATTTGATTCCAAGAAGACATTTGTACTTTGGAGCAAAATGACTACTGATCATTTTGATGTTCTTTTTCAGTCTTACTCTGTAAGAATTGGGCTATTAATTCTTCCCATGGAGATGGACTAATATTTCAGAAATCCTCCTTTAGATTTATTGATTTATTTATTTTTGGGGGGGCAAAGAGAGAGTGAGAATATCTCAAGCAGACTCGCCACTGAGCACAGAGCTTGAAGTGGGGCTGGATCCCACAACCCCAAGATCACAGCCCCAGTGGAAATCAAGAATTGGGCACTTAACTGACTGTGCCACCCAGGTGCTCCTAGAAATCCTTCTTTTACAAGTCTTACTGGAATACTAAATACAGAAAGGACTACATCCCCAAGATGAGAAAGTTTTAAGTATCTTGCTACACTTGTATAAATAATTGTATGAAACTGTATGAAGAAGCAAGGCCAAAGCACCCAGAGTTCTGGAGAGTAAGCTCCAGTAAGGGGAAAAATGTAGCCCAGTTGGCCGTGCATTTGCTACAAAACCCAGAATCTCTCAAATGGAACAGTCTTCACATGTGTCAACAAGAAAAGACAAGCACAGCTTCAGATCTCTTTAAATCACAGTAGAGAGATTACTGGAATACTAGTGTTCATGCTAGGAGACACCTTAGGCTTCCCTCAGCAAAATCCCTCTTATTTCATAGATGACTTTGTTAAATAATTTGCTTAAATGCATTCAGGGAGCGAATGAGAAAATCTGGATGAGGAACCACTTCTATATTCATAATATGCCCTTCTCCCCCAAAAAACTAAATTCTCCTGTCCCAGATGATGCATGGATTTAAATGGAGTCACATAGTAAGTAGGTATGCTTGGATGCTCTAACTAGTGATTTCTACCAATTGACAAGAAATAAAAGGAAAATTCCTTTAAGGTCTGCTAGGACAATTCATTTACCACTTGATTATACAATTAGAATCTAAGGTTTAAACTCCTTCCTCTCAACACCCAAAACTGCTTCTTTGGTTCATTCAGTCTAATTTCTTGACTGATATTAAGACCACCTTTTTTTCTTTATCAGTATTTTGAATTGTCAGAATTTAGGGGATACAAGTTCTAGTCTTGGCATGGCTACTTACTCTCCATGCCATCTGGGGAGATCATGTATTTCTGCCTATAATCCTATTACCTTATTGAAACATCGTAATATTTGGGTCTAGTCAGAGGTTCTTTATTTGGAATCAAGTCTCTAAATTCAGTTGAAAAACTCTATGTTCAGTTTTGTGTGCATAAATTGTGAGCATTATAGTGTTGAAAGGATTCCTAAATTTGATCAGTTAAGAATTTCTGGGCTGAACAATTTCTGCAGTCCATCCAATGTGTAAGATTCTACAAATTACATTATATGATGAAATGACATCTCAATATGCCTATAGAAACCATTTTTTAAATCTGTCATTCTCTCCAATTGGTCTTCAGTTTACCTAAAGCCTAAGGATCACGAGTAATATTTCATAACAGGTATCCACTGGTTACAAATTATTTAAAAAAAAACTGCAATCACCTTTCTTGTAGCCTATCTTCACAGCTGATTTCTTGAGCTGCTGCCTAATTTCCTACTGCCTAAGCCCCCAGATAATCACATTCTAATCGCCTTTCTGGACTTCCTCTACCACCTGCTACTGGTATGAAGCTGGAGAGAGAAATGCATGGAAATAGAAGATACCAAAGGGAGTAGCTCATTAAAGTTGGGCAGCTAAATGTCACAACCACAGAAATTATGTCTGAAGTTGGGGACAAATAAAAATCTTAAGAATAAAAGTTTATCAACATCCTACAGCAGGGATTAGGAAGTATGTAAGTGAATTCAGAGTTTGAAATGAATTGTGACATGTGATTCAGATTACGAATACGTTAACGGATGACAAAGGCCTGTTTTTATGTTTTGTTGTCTGTATCCTCAGGGAGAGGTATAAGCCTCACTTTAATCTCAATAAGAAGATTTAATTACAAGCGCTGGTCCTTCTGCATCTGCACTGTTAATCAGTAGTAGCAACTGGTACCACTGCTGTTGCTACTACTATTAGTACTGAAGCTAGGACTGATTTCATGCCTCTCCTTTCACTAGGACCCCTTCACATGTCATTCATTTAGTCTTCATAGCAACCTTGAGGTTGGTCCTATGATCTCCCTTTTATAAATGAGGTTGTAAACTATGGGAGGGAGTGAGCTGCCCAAAGACTCTAGCTCATAACTCAGAGTCGGTTTCAGACTCAATGTCCACTTCTCAAATTTGTTGAAAGGATGCATTTGACTCTTTTATCAGTTTCCTAGGACTTCCATAGAATATTAAGACTAAAACAATAGAAATTTATTTTCTCACAGTTCCAGATGTTACAAGTCTAAAATCAGGTGTTATCAGGACCATGCTTCCTCTGAAGGCTCTAGGGAAACAATCATCCTGGTCTCTTTCTAGTTTCTGGTGGCTTCAGACAATTGTTGGCATTCTTTCGCTTATAGATATACCACTCCAATCTCTGCCACCATTTTCACATGTCATTCTTGCCTCTTTGTATCTATGTGTGTCTTTTCCTCTTTTTATAAGGATATTGGTTTTTGGATTTAGGGGGTCATCTTAATACCTAATAACTTCAATTTTCCTTAACTAATTACAACTGCAAAGACCCTATTTTCAAATAAGGTCACATTCTGAGCTTCTGGGTGGGCATGAATTTTGAAGGAGACATTATTTAAGCACTACCACACCTTGGTAGATAGCTAGATATGTTGTGGATCATTATAATCACTATGTATCATTATAATCACTAGGTATCATAATAATCACTATAATCATAATCATTATCAAAGGGCTATCCATAAAGCAACATATTTCATTCTGAACTATTACATATTCATTGCAAAATGCTACTAGTAGTATAAAAGAATTCTGTATCCCTTGAGTTACCTTACTCTAGTAGCATCATGAGCATTATTCTCCTCTCACTATCTGTGATACTACTTTCTCCAGAAATAGCTTTCTGATATGGATCTGGCTATGGTCAGTGTATCGATTTGCACTTCAACTTCAAAGCTCTCAGAAAACTTTAAAAGCCCAGGATTACAGACTTAATGCTGCATTTGATTTACTCTGAGGAAAGATTTTTCATCTTTAATAAAAAATAAATAAAGGCTCCTATGTGTTCAAGAAGAAAAAGTTAACAAATAGGTCTGATCAGTTTTGGCTTCTAGTTCAGATCAAAACCAGATAACTTCAATAATATCAGTCATGTGCTTTCCCCCCATCAGTACTGGAACTGCAGGAAAATAACCATGTGTTGTATGGTTCTTTCAAATGATGTTTACTGTCTTACCAGGGTGTGCGTTAGGAGAATATGGAAGTGGCAATGTACTTCTGAACAGAGATGAGGAAAGGAGCTAGGGTAGGCCTCTGATGCAGTATTAACTGTGCTTTCTCTACCTCTCCCTATCGACTGTGTTTCCCTCAAAGTCAATTTTTGCTACTCAAAGATCATACATCTTTGCTTTGAGAGTCAGGGCAGTTAAATAGATAAGCCAAATCCTGAATCTTAGCCCAGGTCCTTCTTGTCCCTTCAGAGTCGGTGGGGGCAACAACACCTTTATGGGACAGACCTTCTAGTTTGGTTATAACTACCTTTTCTGTAAAAAGATCTAGCATATCAAACCCTCTGTAAATGTTCACTGTTCTCTGTATTCTCATTTTACAGATGACAAAACAAAGGCTCAAGCAAGACATTCACAAACACACACACACACTCTAAAGACTACTTTTATCTAAATATGATGCACAAAATTAGAATAGGTAGAAAAACTGACTTCAGTAAAGTTTTACAAAGAAAGAATAATAATTCCATCTTTTTAAATGAAGGCACATGACTACATAAGGTGAAAGATTAGAATCTTCAATACCATATTTTAAGACTTAAGGGATCTTTTAGTAGCAAAGATGTACAATGCCAGAAAAAAAAGGGAGCCCAAAAAGCATCACACATTTTGTGTCCTACTTCTAGAGTCCATGCTCAAGTTCAAGGTCAGTTAGATTTTAATTGTTACCATTTTTAAACACCAGGATGCTCTATGAGTTGTCATGTGTGTTCACCGAGTTTCTACAGTGGCTGGATAAGCATTGGAAGACAGGCCCAATGGAATAGATGCTATCTTTATAGCCTTCTTTGTTGCATGTCTCCTCACTAACACATAGATTTGAGATATTACACTCCAGAGGTCTGGTGTGAGACCCAGTTTAATAGCAATTTATTATATTTTGTGGGAACCTGGGGTGCTGGTCTCCTAGGAGTCCAGACTGGGTGCAAGGGTAATAAAGGACAGGCTAAGGAGGACAGGAGTGAATGTAGTCACAGAAAAAGTGTTGAATGGGGTGGGGGTTAGGGGGAAGGGGCTGAAATTAAACTTAAAACAAAACTATAAGAACTAGGCAAATGCCTTGTCAATCCAAAGGCCCGAGGGAGGGAGATGTAGACTTCATGAAAGTAAAGACGTCTCAAAATCTGAGTACAGGGTGCTCAAAACGCAAGGCAGTGTATGATAGCTGCAGGGAGGTTCTCCTACATTCTGGGGCAGAGTTCTAAGTACCCTAAGACATGGCTTCTCCTTTGGCTATGGGGATGAGGGAGCCAGAGAAGGTGCCAGGCCTGCTTAGACAGGTTCTTACAAAGCTTCATCTCCTTTCAAAGGACTTTCACCCATTGGTTATCTGATATGACTATCACAGTTTTGGTGATTTTGGTACGGCATGAAGAACTACACCTACTTTTAGATAGGAAATATAAGGCACAATTGGTTTTTAAGTTAATGAAAAATTGCCAGTTTGCCCCCATGTGCTAGACTAGTGGTGGGTGGATTATGAATAAAATACAAACCTGACTCTCATGAACTATTACTGTTACTATTGAGGTCACCTGGTTAGTTGGCAAGATTTATACAGATGATCCCATGTTCAGACTCACAGTTCTGTTTTCATTACATCCTGTTATCTCTTAATTGAAAACACAATTCTCAATACTATTTGATGAGAAAAGTATTAACTACACCATTAGCAAAGAAGCTAGAGTAGTTTCTGGTGTTAACTTTTTAACAGGAGTCAGACTAAAGAATCTCCTAGAGATAATGAAGATAGTACAGGTTTAATTCAACTATTTCCTATACAGTGTTTTGATTGATGTATATCTAGGTTAGAAAACAAAGCAAAAAGTGTCATTTATCTATTTAAAATATTTATTGACACAGTTACTTTGTAGAAGTCATGATAAACAAGTAGGAATGACCCTTGCCATCCTAGATTTTTAACTAGTGGGAGAAATATTAAAAAGTAAATCCCTCTACTTTGGAAGTTGATAATAACCATACTTACCTAAACACCTAACTATGGGCACATATGATTTTTATAATAAAAAGGGAAGCAAATTAGGTATGCTGGCTAGTATAAGTCACCACACGAGAAAACAAGCATAGTTTAGAAGAGCCTAGAAGATATAATTACAGGATTATTTGCAGAACGCTGCATGAACATGCATTCTGATTTCATGTCATAACACCATCATTGAGGGCTTCAATGTCAGAGTCAAATTTAGATCTCCCACTTAGAGATTATGATAATCAGAATCTTCTGTCACTGAGTCCCAGTGTATTTGAAATACATTGGACTCCCAACGGTGAGGTGACAATATGAGGGAAAACAGCAGAGCATTATTTCTCTCTTTTCTAAGGAAGTTTAAATTTCTTTTCCCAGGTCATTTTTTAAAAAATCAATAGGATATATTATATTATATCCAAAACCACTTTACAATTCTCTTACATGTTTAAGAAAAATGCAGCCCAACACCTATGTAGGCAGGGAGGAAGAGAAAGGAGCATGTGAGTTCAGAGCCCACCTCTGCTATAAGTAACCTTCTGTGCTTCTTATAAAATGGAATGGACAACCCTGCACATTCTTTGGTTGTGAGTTAATGAATACATAGAAAAATCCTAACAGAGTGCCTGGCACAGCATAGGTACTCAATAAATATTCCAGAAGGACTTTATCATTCTGCATGGTGTGAAGTAGTAAACTTGCTTTGCTAAATGCAGGCCAACTTATCCCAAAATTCAGTAATGAGTCATGTATTTTCTCAATGATTTTTTTCTTAATTAAAGTTTTAACTTACAAAGGTAAAATACTATCAATGTGAAAATGTCAAATAATGCAACAAAAGAGAAGAAAAATTTGTCACTTTCTCCAAAGGAATTCTACACCTGTCTCCTAGAGTATCTTTACATGTGTTTAAATAGATTAAATTATAATACTATACACATGTGTGTGCATACACACATAATTTCTTCTTTCAGACATTGGGTTGAATTATATTACTAATTCTGTGGCTTGTTTCTGTCGCTCAGTAATGTACCTTGAAAATCTTCCCATGGCTGTGTATGTAGAGCTACATTACCCTTTTTAACATCTCCTTATATGTATATGTGTGTGCATATATTTAGAAATATTTTTAAAGTAATCCATATTTTTTATAAAATCCCAAACAGTACTGAAAGTTCAGTGAAAACTAAAGGCTCTTTAAACTCCATACTCCCAATTCCAAACCCAGAGAGAAATGCTCCAAATAAAAAGCTATTTCAAACTATACAATTCTTGACAAAGATGCGAAGAAAAGGAAACCTTCATGCACTAATCATGGGAATGTAAATTGGTACAACCACATTGGAAAACAGTATGAAGTCTTCTCAAAAAATTAAAAATAGAAATACCATACAATCAAGTAATTCTACTACTATTTACCCAAAGAAAATAGCTCAGTAGCTCAGAAAGATATATGCATCCCCACATTCACTGTAACATTATGTACAATAGACAATATATGCAAACAACCTAAGTGTCCATTGATGGATGAATGGATAAAGATATATATGTATACACACACACACACACTTACACATATATAAGGTTATATACACGCACAGACACAAAATGAAATATTATTCAGCCATAAAAAAGAATGAAATCTTGCCATTTGTGACATGGATGGACCTTGAAGCCATTATGCTAAGTGAAATAATGGGCAAAAAACCCAAATACTGTGTTATCTCTTGTATATGTGGAATCTAAAATATTTTTTAAAAAGCCTCATAGAGAAAGAGAACAGACTGGTGATTGCCAGAGGTGGTGGTGTGAGAAATGGGTGAACCAGTTTAGCAGTTTCTTGTTTTAGTTTAAATCAATTGAATAAAATTTTAAAGATTTATTTATTTTAGGGAAAGAGTGTGAGGGAGCAGGGTAGGGGGAGATGAGGGGGGAGAAAGAGAGAGACTCTCCAGAAGACTACCCACTGAGTGCAGAGCCCAACAATGTGGGCTTTATCCCAACACCCCAAGATCATGACCTGACCTGAAATCAAGAGTTGGACGCTTAACTGACTGAGCCACCCAGGCATCCCTAAATTGAATAAAATTTTTAAAAATGTTGCTAGGACAAATGATTAGTTATGTGGAAAAACAAAAAGTGGACCCTTACCTAACTACCATACATAATATTAAATCTCTGTTATTAAAAAAAAAACTACAATATTTTATAAGATGGTATCTTTACAACCTTCAGAAGGGTAGGAATTTGTTAAACAAAACACAAAAATGCAAACTACAAAGGAAAAGATTAACAAAATGTACTTACCTAACAAAACGTCAGGGTTCTGACCATCAATGTCAATATAAAGGAAGTGAAATGAGAATTACACACTGGGAGATATTAGTTTTCAATACTTATAAGAGGTAAAGGATTAATCAATATAAAAATAAAAACAGAATTCCTACAATCTACAAGTAAAGGAAAAATAAGAAAAACATAAGGAAAAGCCTTAATAGATACTTCATAGAAAGGAAATCTAAACAACCAAAAGATGCCCAACCTGATTAGTGATCTCAGAAATGACTACTAAAACCACAATGACCCACAATGTGTTGATGTGGGTGAACATTAACCAGAGCACTTACATGGTACTTCTGGTGCATACGAATTAGTATAACCACTTAGAAAAGCGATTGGGCATTATTTGTGAAACAACAACAAAATATCCATTTGTTTTAAAAATCATCTTAAATAAATAATTAAAATAATTAAATAATTAAAAATTCTCATATTTATATGGGGTTCTCTTCAATTTCTATTTCTGTACCATATTGTCTTGATTACTCTAGAGTGAAATATGTTTTTAAAGATTTTTTTTGTTGTAGAGTGAAATGTTTTCATAACTGAGAAGGCATGCCTTCCCTTCAGTATTCTTCTCTTCCAAACATTCTCAAGTAAAATTTGAAATTTGCTTTTCATGAAGTTTAAAAATCAATTTGTCAAGCTTACCAACACCACTGAAAAAAGAAGTTTGAACATGATTGTTTTGAATTTATACATTGAATCAGAAAATAAATTTCAAAAATGTTGAGTCTTCATATGAAGAAGCATGGTGTATTTTTCAGTTAATTTAAATCTTTCTATGTCCTCTAAGTTTTCAATTCTTACATTTGCTTTAGATATTTCATAACTTGTACTGCTATTGTTAAAGCAAATATTTTATCCACTGCATTTTTATTTACTTTAGTTTAGTTTTTTTATATGTTCAATTAGCCAGCATATAATACATCATTAGTTTTTGATGTAGTGTTCAACAATTCATTAGTTGGTATAACACCCAGTGCTCATCACCACACATGCCACTGCATTTTTAACAACTTTACTGAGATATAATGAACTAAATTGTACATATTTAAAATGTGCAATTTGATTAGTTTTTTTTAATGTTTTTTTTATTATATTAAGTTAGTCACCATACAGTACATCCCTGGTTTTTTATGTAAAGTTCGATGTTTCATTAGTTGCGTATAACACCCAGTGCACCATGCAATACGTGCCCTCCTTACTTTTTAACATATATTTACACCTGTCAAATCATTACCACAGTTGAAATAGTGAGGATATCAAAGACACCTCTAAATTTTGTACCTCTTTGTAATCTCTACCTTTTTTATAACCTCCAATATGCTTTTATTCACTATGCATCAGTTTTAGATTTTCTAGAAATTTATATAAATGGAATCATACCATATATTTTTTTCTTTGGCTTATTTCACTCAACATTGCTATTTTGAAATTAACCCACTTTGTTTGGAAGTTTCTTTTTTTAATAATAATTTTTTATTATGTTATGTTAGTCACCATACAGTACATCCCTAGTTTTTGCTGTAAAGTTGTTTGGAAGTTTCTTAACAAGTTGAACATATGCCTACAGTACAACCCAGGAAATACACCTAGGAATTTATCCAAGAGAAACAAAAGCAAGTGCCCAAGAACCTGTTGTTGGATTTCCTTTGAATTGTTTAGAATTTTTGCAGTTATAGGGGCACATGCATGGCTCAGTGGTTAAGCATCTGACTCTTGATTTTGGCTTAGATCATGATCTTAGGGTTGTGAGACAGAGAGCCAAGTCAGACTCTGTACTGGAGATGGAGCCTGCTTGGGATCTTCTCTTTGCCTCTTCCCCTTCCCTCCAAAAAAAAAAATTTTTTTTTTTTTTTTTTTGCTGTTATAGTCATAAGTTGTTATTCAGTTTTCATGTAATGTTTGTGTCTGGTTGAGGTATTAGAGTAATGTTCAGCAAATAAAACTAGTCATAAAGTATTTCTTCCTATTCATTATTATTGAAAATTTTGTGTATGATTAACTGTATTCCTTTTTGTTTTTCTTAAATGGGTGAAGGGGAGTGTGAGATACAGGCTCCCAATTATGGAATGAATAAGTCATGGGAATAAAAGGCACAACATAAGGAACATAGTCAATGATAATAGTGATTTACGGAGACAAATGGTAGCTACACTTGTGGTGAACACAGTATAATGTATAAACTTGTCAAATCACTATGTTGTACGTGCGAAATTAATGTAACATTGTATGTCAACTATACTCAAAATTTTTTTTTAAATATGACTGACTATATTTCTTCTTTCTTTGATAGAGTTTACCAGATGAGATAACTAGGCCAGAAACTTTATGGGCAGATTTTTTACTATAAAGTCTATTTAATAGAATAGGAATTTCTAGGTAATTTATTTCTGTTTGTGTGAGCTTTGGTGATTTATGTCCTTTAAAATTTGTCCATTTTATCTTACTCATAGAATATATTGCTATAAAATTAATATGTCCTTGTTATCCATTTTAATATCTGCAAGAATTTCTAGCAACATCACTTCTCTCATTCTAATAATGGTTATTCTTGTCCTTTTACTGTATATTAATCTGGCCCTAAGTTTACAAATTTCGTTGATCTTAAAGAAATAGTTTTTGGTTACATTGATTGTTTTTAATTTTTTTCCCTGTTTTCTTGATCATTTACTTATTCTCTGATATTTATTATTTCTCTTCTCTTTATACTGGGTTTGATTTACTCTTTTTCTAAAGTCTTTCTAGTAGAAGTATAGGTCATTAATTTAGGGCCAATTTTCTTATCTAATATAGGCATTTTACTGCTATAAATTTTCTTCTAAATACTTTTTTGGCCACATCCAAACATTCTGATATATATACATATATATTTTTTTTCATTTAGTTAAAAATAACTTATAATTTTCCATTTGACTTTTTCTTTGACCTATATGGCATTTAGAAAAGTTATTAAATTGGGGTGCCTAGGTGGCTCAGGTGGTTAAGGGTCTGACTCGATCTCAGTTCAGGTCTTGATCTCAGAGTCATGAGTTGGGCTCCATGTGGAGAAAATAAATAAATAAATAAATAAATAAATAAAGTTATTAAATTTTATTTTTTATTTTTTATAATAATATTTTTATTATATTATGTTATTCACCATACAGTACATCCCTGGTTTTTGATGTAAAGTTCGATGATTCATTAGTTGCGTATAACACCCAGTGCACCATGCAATACGTGCCCTCCTTACTACCCATCACCAGCCTATCCCATTCCCCTACCCCCCTCCCCTCTGAAGCCCTCAGTTTGTTTCTCAGAGTCCATCATCTCTCATGCTTCATTCCCCCTTCTGATTACTCCCCCTTTCTTTATCCCTTTCTTCTCCTACCTATCTTCCTAGTTCTTATGTTCCATAGATGAGAGAAACCATATGATAATTGTCTTTCTCTGCTTGACTTATTTCACTTAGCATTATCTCCTCCAGTGCCATCCACGTTGCAGCAAGTGTTGAGAAATCACTTTTTGATAGCTGAGTAATATTCCATTGTATATATAGACCACATCTTCTTAATCCAGTCATCTGTTGAAGGGCATCTCGGCTCCTTCCACGATTTAGCTATTGTGGACAATGCTGCTACGAACATTGGGGTGCATATGGCCCTTCTCTTCACTACGTCTGTATCTTTGGGGTAAATACCCAGTAGTGTAATATTCAGGGCTCTTCCAGGATATTTCTCTTATTTATGTCTAATGTAATTCCACTGTGTTCAAAGAATCCTTTTAAATTAATCCATATTTGTTCTATGGCCAAAATTATAATCTTGTCTATTTTTCTTGCAGCTCTATCAAAACTTGATTCAAGTATTTTGAAGCTCTGTTTTTAGATAATTAAATATCTGATATTGTGATGTCTTCACAACTTATCAATCATCCCTACCATTATGATATATTCCATTTTATCCCTTGTAACATTCTTTGGTCTCAAATCAACTTTACCTTATATTAACATAGCTACTCCAGTTTTGCTTTGCTGAGTGGTATATCTTTTTCTTTTTTTTTTTTTTTTTAATTTTGAGTTGGTTTCTTTCTTTTCTATTTCATGTATTCATGTTCTAATCTTTAATACTTTTATGATATTTATCTTAGGTCTTTTTTCATTCTTTTACTTCTCATATATTTATATTTTTATATTTAAAGTGTGCTTCTTGTAGGTAGCATATAGTTAGGTCATGCTTTTTTATTCAATCTGACAATCTTTGCCTTGGGTTATATAGTCCAATTACATTTAGTGTGATTACTGATAAAGGTGAATTTAACTATACTATATTGCTACTTGTTTTCTCTTTGTTTCCTGCTTACTGCCCTTGTGACATCTTCTACTTTCTTAACTTTTATTATTCCTTTAAAAAATTATGGTAAAATATTCATGTCATATCATCTACCATCTTAAGTAATTTTAAGTATAAAATTTTATAATATTAAGGATAGTCACATTGTCATGCAATAATCTCCAGGACTTTTTCACCTTGTAACTCAACTAAAAACTGTGCAAAATTCTTGAACAGGAATTTCTCAAAAAAAAAAAAAAAATCCACTAATAGCCAATATGCACACAAAAGGATGGTCAACATCACACTAATCATTAGGGAAATGTAAATCAAAATTATAATGAAATACCACCTTGTACTCATTAGGATGACTATTATGAAAAAATGAATAAACAAGTGTTAGTAAGGATGTGGAGAATTAGAATTCTTGAATAGTGCTAGTGGGAATGTAAAATGGTGTAGCTGCTATGGAAAACAGATGGCAGTTCCTCAAAAATTAAAAATAGTATTATCGAATTATCATATAATCTAGCAATTGAACCTCTAGCAATACCTAAAAAAAAATTAAAATCAGGGTCTCAAACAGATATTTTTATACCCACATTCATAGCAGCATTATACACAATAGTCAAAAGAGGGAAGCAATCAAGTGTCCGTTAACTGATGAAAGGAAAAACAAAGGTAGTATATACATACAATGGAGTATTAGCCTTTAAAAGGGAAAATAAAATTCCGATAAAAGCTACAACAAGAATGAATCTTGGAGACACTATGCTAAATAAAATAAGCCAGTCACAAAAGGGCAAATACTATAAAATTCCACTTATATAAGGTACCTAGAGTCATCAAATTCATAGATACCAAAGGTAAAATGGTGGTTGCCAGGGGCTGGAGGAGTGGAGAATGGGGAGTTATTACTTAATAGGTATGGAGTTTTAGTTTGGAAAGTTGAAAAACTTTGGAGATAGTGCTGATCATGGCACAACAATGTAAATGTACTTAATGCCATAGGACTATACACTTAAAAATGATTAAAATGGTAAATTTTATGCTATTAATATTTTACCACAATAATAAATAAGATTTAAAATTCCTTAGAAAAGAAATGGGCAATGGATAGGAACAGAAAAATCCCTGAAGAATTCTAAATGTCTAATATGCATATAAGATATGCTTGGTTTTACTAATAAAAGATATGCAAATTTTAAAAACACCTTTGAGATATAACTTATGTATCATGAAGTATAATATTCAGTGATTTCAGTGTATTTATAGGGTGTACAACCACTACCACTACTCAATTTTAGAACATTTTTATCATTCCAAAAAGAAAATCTATACCAATTCAGTCACTCACTGTTTCCTCTTCCCCCAGTTCCTTATGGCTAATCTACTTCCTGTCTCTGTAGATTTGCCTATTTTATATAAATGGAACAACACAGCGTGTGGTCTTTTGTATCTGGCTTCTTTCACTTAGCATAATGTTCCCAAATTTCATCTGTATTATAACATGTATCAGAATGTATTTCTTTTTAAGGCTGAATAATATACATTGTATGGATAGACCAGGTTTTGTTCATCCATTCATTAGTTGATGGACATTTGGGTTGCTTCTACTTTTTTGCTACTAGTAATAATGTTACCATAAGCATTTGTGTAGAAGTTTTTTTTTTGTGGACATATATTTTCATTTCTCTTGGGTAAATACCTAGTAAGGGAATTATTGGGTCATAGAATAACTCTTACGTATAATCATTTGGGAAACGGACAGACTGCTTTCCAAAGTGGCATTTTATATTTTCCCTGTTGAGGTTTTGATTTCGGCACATCCTCATCAACACTTATTATCTGACTTTTTGACTCGCCATCTTAGTGGGTCTGAAGTGGTTTTCCATTGTAGTGTTGATTTACATTTCCCTAATGACTAAAGATGTCAAGTATCTTTTCATGAATCACTGCACTTCTACAGTTTGAGAATCTCTATACTTATCCTTCATTCTCTACTTCACTTTTAGAAACATCACCCTGTCCAAAGAGATTTCTTTGGTGTTTGAAAATTTGACCTCAGTGGCATGAGACTAATTTCCATGTACTGAAATGGTGAGGGTTTCAGGCTCAAAAGCATTACCAAGAGATGGCTGATGTCTAGAAGCCAAATGAAAACTTCAAGTTGATAAGAATGTATACCAAAGGAAATGCATGGAAGACCTTATTTCAACTGCTTTGTTTCACCATTGAGCACTGACTTGCCCAGTTGACTACCAGCTCATTAGTTAGAACTTCGGGCTTTTTCTCTTCTGGACCAATACTACACGTCTCCACATGGAGCTGCCATAACACAGGGACATGGGACAGTATGCTTGCAGTGCCTCAAGCCACTTAAGCAATGGAGCTCTTCCAACATGGCAAAGTTAATTGCTGTTACATAATATGAAATTCTTCTAAGGAGAAAAAACTAGAAAACATGTATCATAGAGCAGAATGACAACTCTAATGAGATCTGCCAGGGTTTTGATATTGCTTATGCATGTGTGAGGATGACGCCACTATTTGAGAAGTTCTCCACTATACCACATTCAATCCAGTGCACATTATTTAATGGATACTATTTACTTCTTTGCTTAAAGCTGAGCCAAGACATTTTTTGGATCCCTAGGGCATCCCGACTAAATAGTAGATTGGCTGTGACTGTTTTTCAAAACAGCAGGTCAAGGCCTATTAGAGGGCTGTGAAATCAGTTTAGTAGGTCATGACTTATTCATTTTTTAAGGAAATAGAATAAAAAATAGATTGTATTGCATGTAATAAAAGTAATAATTGTTTTTTAAAGGTATTTCAGCAGTGTGTTCATTTCAGCAGTGTGTTCATTTCAGCAGTGTGTATTCATACATCATATGTATTTCTTATTGTGGATCATAAACACTTTTGAAAGCTGCTACTCTATCTTTACCATGATCCCATTTTAGCACAAAACACATTGTTCTTACAACAAACTAGATTCCTATATGGTGATTGACAGGGGTATGTAGGAAGCCCTAAACAAAAATTTACTCTCCCAGAGTATTACAATGAATTAAACTCTTAGTCCAACCAAAACCAAAATCTATGGGATAATGAAAACAGTTAACGTGTCAGGGTTGTAGAACTGTGGGGTGGGTTTCCTTTCGTTACTGTCTGATACAAATCAAAATCAAGAGAGGTGGGGTGCCTGGGTTGGTCCAGTCATTAAGTGTCTGCCTTCGGCCTGGGTCATGATCCCACGGTCCTGGGATGGAGCCCAGTGTCGGGCTCCCTGCTCAGCGGGAAGACTTCTTCTCCCTCTCCCACTCCCCCTGCTTATGTTCCCTCTCTCACTGTCTCTGTCAAATAAATTAATAAAATCTGTAAAAAATATCAAGAGAGAAAACCAAGCACTCCATAAAATTAATTATGCTTGGATAAGGAAGGGATTTGGGAAAAGCAATATCACACCCTACCACTTTAGCAGGTCCCAGAATAGGGTTTTTTGTTTGTTTGTTTTGTTTTTGTTTTTTAGAGCTCTGAAGGAATTACCAAGATTATTTAGGTCATCATGCCATCCTAATAAAGTTGAGTGACCCTTTCAAGATGATACAACTCATGGAAGAACAAGAAATAAACAAATTCCTGATTGACTCCAAATCTGATGTTCTACTATGCTCTCTTGCCCTAGTTGGCAGCTGTCTGATACAAACAGCCTTTACTATAGAATAGTTATCCAGAAAGAAACAGGGAAAGGGAGGAAACATACAGAGCAGGGAAATAAAATTCCACTAAAGAAAACTTGAATAATATGACAATGTTATTAGGACTCTCTTAGGTGAAAAATGTTATCTTTAGTTACCGTAACCTGGAGAAACCAATCATGAGATTATCATACTTGGACAGGAAAGACCTAACAGAGAATACTGCCTGACTCTTCTTAGACCTGAGAAACTGAGGTCTACAGAGAAGAGACTTGATGAGGGTCACACGATGGCCTGGGCGGAGAAGGACTTCAATCCCAGTGGCCTAATCCCCAGTGTATGGATTTTTTCACAGTATCATGTTTTTTCTTCTCCATAAAGAAATATTAAAACTACCAACAACAACAAAATGTCCCAAACCTATGAGGGGCCAAAGGAGACGTGGAAGTGTTGATAGGAGTTCCTCTTGAAAAACATCAGCAACTACTAAGGATAACTGGATTTATAAATGCCTACTCTAAACCAGTGAAAATTTTCTCAGAAGGATAAATCATTTCCCATTTCTTTTTTTTTTTTTTAAGATTTTATTTAATTTATTTGACAGAGAGAGAGACAGCCAGCGAGAGGGAACACAAGCAGGGGGAGTGGGAGAGGAAGAAGCAGGCTCCCAGCAGAGGAGCCCAATATGGGGCTCGATCCCAGGACTCTGGGATCACACCCTGAGCCAAAGGCAGATGCTTAATGACTGAGCCACTCAGGCGCCCCCATTTCCCATTTCTTAAACTTAGTTTATTTCACAACAACTCCTTACCTCCCAATGTGTGCCTGGGGAAAGCAGATGCATGGATTTTAGGTGCAAAAGCAGTTTATGAACTATGGGTAACTTTCTCCTATAATGACATTTTATTTTTGAATTCTTGGATGTTCGTCTCCTACTGTCAGAAAAAAAAAAAAAAGAAAAGAAAAAGAAAAAAGAAGAAGAATGGTCTCCAGAGGTTGGCTAGTCTTAGAAGAGTTCTTCTGGGAAGTATTAATCCCAGATGGCACATGTGATCAATATCAGTGGGCAATGTTATTACTAGTTGTTTTAATAGGTGAAGAGGATAAAAATGCATGAGTTCGCAAACTAGACTTCTCAGCATCTCTTATAGTGGATGACTTCATATACTGTGGTAACTTTTATGTCTTGATGACTCCACACTCAGATTGGAGATCATGATAATCTACCCTGCTTAATGGGTTTTGTAGAGCCTGTCAAACAGAACTCCTGGCAAGCAGAAGCTTAATGACTACACTAATGGAGACATTATTGATGAAAATGCGAGAATGTCTCCTGAACAGTAAGTCAAACATATGCAATGTTATCCATTTCCAGAAAACTTTGAGAATTAACTTTAAAGCTGGATAAAAATTAAGTTTTTTAGAGTTAAAGAGACTTATATTAAAATCTCAGCTCTGCCACTTATTTAGGAATATAGTTTTGGGGCTCTCAGTACAAAAGCACTTACCTAGCTCCAATTTTAAAATGTGGGTACTAGTGCCCTCCGTCATTTTATTGAAATATTTTGAATAGGTTATATATGCTCTTGCTACAAAATATATGAGGTAAAAAAGAACATTCATGACATAAATTCTACTTCCCTCCACTGTCCCATAGCCACTCAATACTTCCTGGCACAACTATTAACTAATTCATGAGTTCGTTTTTGGACATATTCTATGCATTTACAAACACACACATTTACACAATACATACTTTAAAATTATATCTGAATACCTAGCTTGGATGTTGTCATTAGGCACAGAGGTAAAGTCTATAAAGCATCTAACTCATGGTTATGACATTAGAGGATTCTTCAAAGCACTTTTTAGGACCACTTATGAAATATAACATTTACTGGCGCTCAAATTCGAGGAGCAGTAACTGGGAGGAAGCCATCACCAACTGAGGAGGAAGAACATCTGACATATCACTCAGCTGACACACTGTATGGTACTGATGATGCTAACCATCTGTTCCTTTTCCTTCCACTGCCAGAGTATCATAAATTATCTTTTGCAATAATCGAGTTCTACCCCTTTCTGTAGCAAGCCTTCATGGTGGAAAGAATACCTTAGACCAAATCAAGTTGGGGACAGAATTGAAATTCTGCTTAAGACTAACTTTAAATGAAGTTTAATAAATCCAACATCTTTGAATTCAACTTAATCAAAAATCTCAAGAGATGCACAGACAATGATATAGCATTAAAACTATTGCACATTTGAATTGGAAGATCTCTCTGTATAGATAGCATTGTTCCTCCTAATTCTAACCTTTTCTTATGTTCATGCCCTTCGACACGAGATTTAGAAAAATTATTCCCACTAGAGGTAGAATATATTTCACCAGCTCTAGGATTCTGGTTTTAGTTACATGACATGCTTTGGCCAAAAGAATGTCATTGAAAGGGGCAGAGGTGCAGTTTTGAACTCAGATCTTAATAGGTATTGAATGTTTCTACTTGCCCCTCTGTGCTTTTTTCACCATCATGAGAGGATGATGCTTTGGATAACTTACTAGTCCAGGAAGGATGAAAGTCACATGGAGCATCAGAACTGGATCCTAGCCAGGAGATAAGCCATAGTTAGATCTGTTGAATCCCAGTCAATCTGAAATTCATGAATGAGAATGTACGACGGTGTTTTCAGTGAGTGAAATTTGATGTGGCTTACTAAACAGCATTATCATGTCTATAGCTGACATATAAGCCCTCACAGATGATTACGTTCTAAGGGGAAGGAACTTTTCTATATTTCAATTTAGTACAGTAACAGGTACATAATAGGCACTGGTAATTTGTTGCATTGTATTGATCCTAATCAATATCTTATTTTCAGATAACACCACCCCCTCCTGAGTTTAGAGAGGTCAAATTTTTTGTGTGTAATATACAACTAAGTGGCAGGAAATGTAGAATTGGATTTTCCTCCTTTCCAAGTTACAGGACAATGACCATAGAGCAGGGTTTCTCAATCTTGTCACTACTGACATTTTGGGCCATCTCTAATCTCTACTTACTAGCATCCCCACCCCAGCTGTAAAACCAAAAATGTTTGTAAACATTGCCAAATGAGGAGTAAAGCTGTCCCCCAGTTGAGCACCAATGAACTACCACACAACATTTGACTATATAATTTTAAACTGTTGAAACCCTGTGGTTTTTACAGTGAGCTACATAATACTTAAAAGAATGCAAACTGGGGCGCCTGGGTGTCACAGCGGTTAAGCGTCTGCCGTCGGCTCAGGGCGTGATCCCGGCGTTATGGGATCGAGCCCCACATCAGGCTCTTCCGCTGTGAGCCTGCTTCTTCCTCTCCCACTCCCCCTGCTTGTGTTCCCTCTCTCACTGGCTGTCTCTCTCTGTCAAATAAATAAATAAAATCTTTAAAAAAAATAAAAATAAAAAATAAAAGAATGCAAACCATCTAAGACACAAGGTTAAATGACACTTTTACAGATTTTATCACAAGTATTCAAGAAACTGGAATTCAAAGTCATTAATCAACTAACATCCAACATGTAACTCAAATTAAGAGTCTTCATCAGCCACATACTGGAACACAGGGAAGTTCTTTATAGTTAAAATGCTTTTAGAAAGCAAATGTCTAGAAGCCGGTTCTTATGAATCCATTTTGACCTCCCAATTTTCTGATCCTCTTTATCTTTTTCCTTATTACAACTCAGAAAGAATCTGCAGGGTCAACAGGGAGTGAGGAAGGTCTTTTTCTTTGTCAAGATTTTCCTGACTCTTGACCAAAATTTGAAAGCTTTCTTGGCTCTTTCATCATTAAGGGATATCTGATCATGTGACTTCCATGAAGCATGGGAGCAGCACTTATCTCAACGTACAATGTAACTCATTGGTTCATCGTATACATTTCTTATCCTATCAACTACTGATATCCTTTTCTAAGAGTGCTTTCCTACCCTGGACACCTATTAGCATTTAGAAGGGTTCTACAATGCACAGATGCTTAGCCTCACCCCAGATCATTTAAATTGGAGTCTCTGGCAATAAGCACTGGTATTTTCTAAAAATATCCTTAAGAAATTCCAGTGTGGGGTGTTATACACAACTAATGAATCGTTGAACACACATCAAAAACTAATGATGTACTATATACGTGGCTAATTGAACATAATAAAATAAACAAAACTTATAATAAAAAAATTCCAGCATGCATCCAGGGTTGAGAACTATTGTTTTAAAAGGTATGTTATATGATGTCACATTGATGCTCAGAATCACTCACCCTATCAAGACCACAACCCAAAGTTCTTACCACAGTCCATGAGGGTCCTAGCCTTTTTCTCTGTCCTAATCTCCAACCACTGTCCCTCAGCCCTAGAGGCACTGACTTTTAGCTCCTCCTCACACTTCAAGTAACACCCTTGCCTCAGGACCATTGCCCTTGATGGTTCTTCCTCTTGGGACATCCTACAACATGGGTTCATATGATTCTTAACTTGACTTTTTTCAGGTGTCTCTTTGAGTTTCACTTCCCCAGAGATGCCTTCCCTGACCTCCCTGTAGAAAAGAGCACCTCATTACCCTGTTTCAAGCTTGCTTTATTTTTGAACACTAATATGACTTCGATGTGTCTGTATATTTCCTCATTAGCTCTCTTCACATAAAGGCAGGGACTGGTCATACTTTGGTTCAGTTCCACATGCCCAGCACCTATATCAGTGCCCAGAACCAGAGGGCACTCAAAAAATATTTGCTGAAAATATTAACAAACAAGAATCATAAAATATATTGTTTGCTCTATTTTAGGCACTGAATTAGGTGCTTCAGAACACTATGACCTCATATCATCCTCAGGGTAATTCTCATTATTTTTAATTCATAATTAAGAAATTTGAGAATAAGAAAGTTCAAGAAAATAACCAAGATGAAATAGATAGTAAGTTCCAAGGCCATGATTAGGACTCAAGATTCTTTCACTCTCAAATTCATTTTTTATATCCTAACACTGATAGTAGCCCAGGTTGGGTGATGACACCAAGTGCTAATATAAACAGTCCCTTCCCTGGGGTCCCTTTCTTGGACAGAGTGTAGTAGAAAACACTCAGGCAACTGAGCAACTTGTGTGGTTGACGGACACCAACTAGCTTTGAGATTTTAGGCAAGATTCTGACCTTCTTTGGCTCAGTTTTCTTACCTGTGAAATGATAGGTTTAAATAACACGATTTTGAAGAACCCTCTAGGGCTTGGGAATTCTACTGGAGACAAGACTATAGTTGTTCAATGTCCACAGACTGAAGAACCATTAGGGAAAGTTCACAAAGATCCAGATTCAGGTCAACACGAGGACCTGATTTCTAGCAAATACCAGCTTTCTGAAATGTGTCAAGTCTCTGTCACTCTGAGGTTCAGTCTTATCTTTGGGGAATACTCTAAAGAGCTTTCTGCTCTGCACTATGGGTTGAACTTAAAAACTTCTGAGTTCCCCACTGATTCAATGATGCTCTATTTTTAATAAAACACTTTATTTATTAATCACTACTTTCTGACTTGCTATCCTATCACAGCACAGAGAAATGGCCTGTCTCTATTTCATCCGGAGACCTGATTACTGTGCTTCAGCAAGTGTGATAAGAAGTCCCAAAGCCCAGACACACCATGTTCTGTCATAGCAGGGAAGCAGTCACCACGACTCTCCTTTCCTTATCACTAACCCTGTGTATCACCCATGGGAAAAGTGCAGCCAATCAGCATTCAGACTTTTCAAAGAAGAAACTGACTACTTGGATCCCGGCAGATGGTTTTATTATCCTCCAGAGAATGTGTGCAGTTGAAGTTCCCCATGGAAAGTCAATCAGTGGTGGGAGAAGATTCTAAGTTGTTTATTTTTAAGTGAGAGCTTCATCTTCAAACAGCTTTTAGAGAAAGCTTGTCACTAAGGACTGAACTGAATTTTCCATTTCAAGCCTTAATTCTCTGAAGGACTAAACTGTTTTTCCTGCTGATTCTACTTCCAGAAATAAACAAAATGCCTACAAAGTAATGTCTGTGGTACCACTCATAAGATAGCAGGTTGCATTATAAAATAACAGATGAGGGCTTTCTGTTAAGCCCAAAACAAACTACAGAAACCCTGCAAGCTTTTCTTTTGAATCCACATGATAAAGCAGACCTTTTATTTTATAATTCATGCCCTACTATAATTTTACCTAAAATTGATATTTTGGGGGTTAGGACTAATAACCCCCTCAACTCCACTCAAAGGTGGTAAAATTTAAACATTGATGTCTTCTGTTCTGCAGAAATGCTGTTAGAAGCAAACCAAAGCTTCAAAGAATTATTTCCCAAAGGCAAAATTGCTGCTGACACTATTTAAGAAATACTACTTAGATTTGCCTCCACAGGGTTAAATAGACACAAAAATAAGGAAATGTTTACCCAGCTCCAGAGAGACATAAGGAGAGCGTATGCTTGGTAATGAAGCCTCAGTGCAGCCTTGCTGATGAAATTCAAAGCAGATGATGGGACCAGATGTTGAAAACCTCATTCAGGGACGCCTTGGTGGCTCAGTTGGTTAAGTGTCTGACTCTTGATTTTGGCTCAGGTCAAGATCTCAGGATTGTGAAATTGAGCCCTGCGTTGGGCTCCGTGCTCAGGTGGAGTCTGCTTGGGATTCTCTCTCTCCCCCCTCCCCCCCACCCCTTCCCCTGTTCTCTCTCATTCTCACCCTCCCTCTAAAATAAATAAATAGATCCTTTAAAAAAAAAAGAATAGAAAAGAAGAGAAAACCTCATTCACTCATCAACTCCTCAAACAACCTTCCCTGTTACTCCCATAACCCAGATAGGAAGGAAAATTAAGTCAGACACCATTATATCACAACACACTTATGTTGCTGCTATTTCCTTTCAGAATTCTCAGAATTCTTAAGGAAGTATTTTGACTTCTCTGGCTTCTTTTGACTTAAGGAAGTATTTAATCTTCTCTGGCTCTATTAGTTTCCTGTTGTTGCTGCAACAAATTACTACAAACTTAGTGGTTTAAAAAACGCAAATTTACAATCATACACCTAATGCATCAGAAGTTGGTATGCATCTCACTAGGCTAAAACCAAGGTGTCAGCAGAACTCCTTTCTGGAACTTCTAGGGGAGAACCTGTTTTCTCACTCATTCAGGTTGCTGACACAATTCGGTTCCTTTTGATATAGGACTGAAGTCCCCATTTTCTTCCTGTCAATGAGGCCCAACTCAGAGTCACAATTTGTCAATGGAAAATACTTTAGGAATCATATTGTTTAACCTACTTGTTGTCTATGGTAGTACACAGATCTTCTCCTTTCCTACCCTTTCCCACTCACTATGTCATCTACCACAATGACTGGACAACTGTCGATGGCATTCATAAGTTTTATTTTCTAGGTTTAGAACCTTTGCAGAAATACTTAAATAGGCTTATTTGGGGGCAATTCTTTCTAGGCATTTTCTTTCATTGAGATTGGGATGACAAAATAATCAAGGATGCCCTGTCCCACTATCTTGTTCTCCTGTGGCAAGATCAGAAGGCTGTACTTCTGCTTCAGAGTTGTTCAGACCTGAAAAGACTTAGGGGCTGACAGATTATGGGCAATGGGACGTACTTCACCATGCTCTAAGCCTCCTTTTCTTGGGCTTGCTTCATCTCAAAAGAAAAAGTGCTCTTCCTAGAAGGGTCTTTACTTGACACTAGAGTGTTAAGATCAGAAGATTGACCATCAACAGGAACTTGAAAAAGGCTGTCAGCTGGCTCCTTAGACTTGTTTTTCTTCTGGAGTCAGCCAGCTATTGCAATGGTTGAAGGAGCATCTCTCAGGCAGACAGCCGATGAGCTACAACTACAGATCCACATTGGTTTGGGGACCACCACTAGTAATGAAAGCATTATTTTCCTGGTGTCATTCTCTTTCTCTAGATCTCAAACAGTGTTAGTCAGCCAAGGTATTGATATAGGCAAGGTTTCGGTATCTTGAACTTCAATTATTTCAATTTGTCTCATCCCATCACCCTTCATTTTACAGAAGTGGAAACTGATATTCAGAGATGCAAGTTCACTTAGTGATGGTCACCTTGCTGGCTCAGGGCAGAACTGGGTATAGGGCACAGCAGACATTATACACTGTTTTTTCCATACACTGTTGAATGAATGAATGAATGAATGAAGAAATAATTGAATACATTTCAGTTACTTGACATGGTTGAAAAACCCCTAATTCTGGTTAAGTAAGATTTAGAAAACTTAGCAAGTGAAAGGAGATAAAATATATCTGGAAGTGCCTAATCTCTCTGGGTGGGAAATCTTTGTCCCTGTGCTTTCAAAAACATAGCATTTGCCAAACATCACTCTTCAGTCTAGGAGAAGCTCATCCATCATACTCTTAGCACACTTGAAGGACTTCTCACAACATTGTAGAGCTAAGATGGCTCCTGACAACTTTAGCTAAGCAGAATAAGTCTATGAAAAAAAATATAATTCTGTTCCCCAAACCTCACAAAACAGAAAGGAATAGGCTTCACCAACACAGTTTCTACCAATAATAGTAATAACTAATCATAGTTATTTCCAAAATAACATTTTGATTTAAAATTATAAGCTAGAAAAGAATCTGAAAAATAAGAATTGACCCATGTTTATGTTTATGAAAGCAATCGCTGAGAGAAAATGTGAACTTCTACATACCTCTTGCATCCTCAACTGTCTACCTAAACTAAGAATAGAATGAGGCTACTGTGGAAATCTTAACACCTCAGCAAACAGGTAAAAAAACAAACAAAACAAAACAAAAAAACAACTTTGTCACCCATAGTTGTCCTTTCGTAACATAGGCTTTGTTTTTGATTTGCTAGAGGCCCCACAGTTACTGATTTCCTCTATATAAAGCAGCAGGATCACTGAATTTAGGATTCCAATAGACTTGGATTTCTCAACTGGGGCCATCTTACCCCCAGGGCCTTTGCACAGGAAAACTCCTCTTCCTAAATGTTTGCATTGCTAACTTCTCCTTCTCACTTGGCTGTCAGCTCACATGTAACTCCAGAGAGGCCAGCCACAATCTTATGAAAGCAGTCTTGCTTCAGGCCCACCTGCACCTCATGACCTGTTTTACCTTCAGCAAAACATAACAAAGTTATTCGTGGTGTTTGGGATAGACTCCATTCCTTACTACATAGAAATTACTTAATCTTTGTGGGCCTTAGCTTCCTCATTTAAAATAGTGTAACATTCCCTACTGCACAGGCTTCCTTTAAGGATTTGATAACAATACATGTTACACACTTACACCTGGGACTAGCAAAGACTGGCAATTTAATAAATCTTAGTTGTTCATATTGTCATAATCCGAAATTCTTTATTTACTTTACTGCTAGTTTTTCCTCTGCTGCCCTCCAACCTTCCTGGAAGCTCCCCAAGACAGAGCTGGTCATTCTTGTTCACAGATGTACTCCTCATACCTAGATCAGTGTCTGGCACATAATGCTCAAAGGATTTGCTAAGCGCATCAATCAGTAACCTAGGGTAAGTCCCAAATTACGTGAGCCTCAGTGTTGTCACCTGTAAAAAGGCGATAAAGGCTATCAACCTATATGGTTTTGAAGTGTCAAATGAGAATTGATGTCCCTATTTCTCCAGTCAGAATACATGTACCCTGGGGAATCCTTTGGAATCCTTAGACTATGTAAAACTGAACAATACACTTAATGTTAACTCCTCAGAGGTTTGATTTTGCAAAATATTTAGGGGGAAAACAGTTTTGATTTTTATAGTCACAATAGAATAATTTTTCAAATTTTTTAAAAATTTGCATTTTGCTCTTTCTGCATTTTTCTCTGACCCATTACAAGGAGGACGTCTGGGATTTTTCTTTCTTTATCTCAGGAGTATGTGTGTTGCTGGATAAAAACAGCAGCTCACTTCTGTTCTCAGAAAAACTGCAAGTTGAGGGTGATTATGTTGAACAGGCCAGAGGGTAAATAGATGTGAGGAGAGGAAGAATGATTCCTCCAAGGAATGGAAGAGATTCTTTTTGGTGGAGCAAAGAAGGTAAAGGGACAGAGGTCCATATAGAACTGTGAGACCAGGAGGGCTCTCCAAGATGGAAAATATTAGCTTCTGGGAACTATAGATACGTCTAAGGGACAAACAACCCCAGTAATGATTGAGACTAAATTTTCCACCAGCCTAGCAAGCTAGGCACTCAGAGGAGTTAAATATTTGGTTTAGAGAAATAAATGTATCATTTTTTTATGAAGTTATAGCATAAAAATTACTTCCACACAGCACCCCACAAAGCGTCATGGTGCTTACTGAAATCCTTACACTATCACCAAAAAAACTGCTTTCCAGTGCCAGCCTATTTTTTTTGTTCTGAGTATGTGTATGTATAAGGCAGAACGTGCAGCAGCCCAAGACTCAAAAAAATCAATCGACTGGAAAATATGCTCTGGAGTTCCTGGAAGCCAAATATCTTAGCACCAAGAACGTAACAGATACGCCACTTTCAAGAAAACGACTAAACTCCTATGGCACTGACACAACCACAAGTATCCATCAGAAGAGCTATTTGGGAATTTATTGATGCTCACAAACTAGTTTGGCATGTGTTCTCATCACATAAACCAGATCCCTTATGTAAATTTACTACGAAAAATTACAGTATCCATGGTAAAATAAGTCTCATAGCATTTGCCATCTTTCTTCCTTAAAAAAATCCCTTTGATATTTCCTAGAGGTGATAAAGGTCAGCCACAATAAAGATCGTTTCAATCTACCAATAACAGAAGTACCCCCTTGAAAATGAGCTTAGAATGGCCACTACAGTGTGAAAACATTGTGCTTCATTATCTATGAGTAGCATTAGGGGGCATCTCTCCTCAGTGATGAGGCTGTGAAACGCAAAGCTTACTGAGGAACTTTATAATAAGAAGTATTATCATCTTCTATATCTATATAATTACATGATTCTGGGCTCTCGAAAGACCTGACACCAAGATACAGAAGAGAAATTGCCTGAACGTTCAACTTGTTATGTTGGATGATGTTTAATTTGCTCTAATTTGCTTCACTTGTTCCAAATGGGTAACTTCAATATAACAACATCTTACCATTAACCTAGAAGTATAAAACTACATCCCTCCTAGTGGGACACTTAAAATAATATTTCAATGTGCAGAGTAAATACATATTAAGGACTAGAATACAAAATATGTTTGAACTTGAGACTTTAAAGAAATTTCTTGCCACACATTCAGGAGCCTACTACTGAGTACTTCCATGGAAGCGGTATTTGTTCACCCACTCACTTTTATGAATACATTTAAAAAATACTAAATATGTAAATGAACTTTAAAAGCAAAAAATAAATGTTCTGCAAGTTCAAGGTACTTTTATTACACAACACTATGCAAAGGGATTTCTGGGGGAGTCCTTGGGTTGCTAGGTTCTTTCTGCCCTACAGAATGGATTCTTGTTTTGACAGTGTACCACAGCTGATATTTTATACACAATAAAACCAATGCTGGTTGGTAAAATATTGAAATACTCATGTAGTGGCTGGTGTATAGTTGTCAACCCAAGTTCCTCTCACCACCTACCACCAAGAGTCCCAGAATGTCCCCTGATCAAGCAAATCCTTCCATCG
Source organism: Ursus americanus (assembly GCF_024610735.1). Classification (NCBI taxonomy): domain Eukaryota; kingdom Metazoa; phylum Chordata; class Mammalia; order Carnivora; family Ursidae; genus Ursus; species Ursus americanus. The sequence goes on along the minus strand of NC_142140.1, from coordinate 13,717,022 downwards.
GGGTCCTTGAGAACCCCAAAGACCTTTGTTCTTACTGGACAGTACCCATGCCATAGAAGTTGTTAAGTACTGTGAGTATTTTCCATGTGTTAAATTCTTTATCTTCTTCCTATGTTGGCCTTGAATGCCTTCTGCTCTTCCTTCATCTGCCTTTTAAGATGAACTCCAGTCCTCATCTCAGTCAAAATGCCCTCCATGTCAACAGCATACAGTGCTGTTAAGGCAAAGATGTATGTCACAAGCCTCAGGCTTGACAATTTGGCTAGAGTCACTGAAAGAGAGGCATCTACTTTCCATTGGGATGTAACTGTAGTTAAATGTAGACAGAGGCTGGCAGACACCATCTTTGCCATCCCAGGGGAGAAGTTCAATGAGGGATTGATGCCAACACAGAGAAACCCAAGTCCAGGGATGGTACCCTGGATCCAGGTACTTGATGCTGGCTAGATCTAGCCCTGGACTTTTTAGGGAAGGAGTCCTGAAACTGATCATTTTGTTTGAGTCGGGATGTCACTTGGAACAGAGTTAAAATCATTTTCCCATCTCCAAAACATGAAAAAAAAGCCTAATTTTTCTCCACAGGCTTTTGAGCCCTCATAGCTGGTTTCTTCTTCTTCATCCAAGTCTACCATTCATTACTGTTAATGTCATAGGTTAAATTATAACCAGAAAACACCACTTAAGGCTGATTACCTCCCTTGTATTTGCAAGGGAAGCATGAAGTCTAGATATTTTTAATAGCATCTGAGATAGAGAAACTGCAAAGAGAAGGACAAGGGAATGCTAGGAGAGAATTTAAACTGCTACAGATTTACCTGATGTCTACTTGGGCAATTCCATTCTGACTAAATGAACTGCTGGGTACTAAGACACAAAAAGCAAAATGTTCTCCTGCTGAGGGAACAGCTCTGTTCTCCACTTTCTTATATCACAAAGATAATGGGGAAAGAACAGGAAGTAAAATTAAAATTTAGAAAACAGAAGTTGAGATTTCTGACAGCTGTGTTTCTATCCGAGGAGCGAGGTGAGGAAGGAACAGACTATAATGACTCTCATGAGTTGAATTTTACTCTGCTATATGCCACTTTCCCTTCTATTAACAGGAAGAAATGGATTGCAGGAATAGCTTTCAAAACATGGTTCCTGGGCCAGCAGCATCATCACTTGGGAATTTATTAAAAAGGTAAATTCTCAGGCCCTACCCTAGACAAACGGGACCAGAGACTCTGGGAGGAGGAAGAGAGACTGCCAGCAATCTGTGCTTTAATAAGCCAACCAGGTGATTTAGATGCATGTGAACATTTGAGAACTGCTTTAGAGTTTCAACCCTGGTAAACACGAGCATCACCTGGGGAGCTTTTTCACCTCTCTAGGGAGCACGCCATACCAATTTTATCAGAATCCCTTAGGAGTGGAAATCTTGAACAGTTATTTTTCAAACTCTATAGGCAGTTTCCAAGTTCAACCAAGTTTGAGAGCCACGCTTGAGGGTGTCACTGGCTCAGTATAACTGCCACTTTGGGGGAATCCCAAACCAATTGCATTTGTTCTTTCTGGCAATCTAAATAGCTGCCCAGGTTGAGAGGTGGCAGCAAGGCTGGTGCAGGATCCCAGAGAACTGGAGCCCTGCAATGCATATACTGTCTCAGTATGCTCCCTACTCTTAGTAAGAAGAGCTTCTCCCTCCATTATTCCCTTCCACCCTCTTTTTCCGCCATGGCATGTACCCCTATCAATATTCATGTTCTTAAATGTTTATTATCCACCTTCCCGAGTAAAACTACAAGCATGGGAGGCACAGACATTACCATTTCCGTTCACCATTGTTTCAGTAGTGACTAGTTTAGTGCCTCGGATGCAGTTAAGCACGGTAATATTTGTTGGTTGACCGAAAATAACCCGTATCATGAAAGGACAACTGAGGTTCTTCCTCAGCCACTGTGTTTCAATAACTTGGTTGTCCCAAGTTATACAAGTGTCCAAGGCAACGAACTCTGGATATAGGAAAAGAATGTATCAAATCTACCTTTTCAAGTAGTAACATTGTAAATTGAGTCAAAATTCTTAATTTTTCATTTATTTGAAAAGCAAGTGGGTTAATCTCCTGAACCTGTCTTGCAGTCTAACCCTTTTATATTAATAAACCTTTCTTTTTAAATATAGCCAAGTCCCTCCCTCTTTTAATATCTCACTTTAGGTAAGATAATCTTTGTGAGGAAATTCAAGTGACCTTGGCCGATTTTCTCTGATTGTCATTCACGAAGTTCAGTTTAAGGTTCTTTCTGGTGTGGCTAAAGTGATCCATCTTTTGCATAACTGAAGAGAATTACCACGGGGTCATATATCAGAAGCAGGTGGGAAGTATCTCATATTTATTACCTGCCATCTTTTCCCTTAAAAACTCATTTTTCATTAAATCACTTAAACCCATAGAAGTTAATAAATTCACTCATGCATTGCATCCCTGAAGATTAGATCATAAAGTTCAGTCAGAAACCGTATGATTCAGTCTTAAAACTAGTAACAAAACATCGACAGTTATGAACGTATGAAAATGTTTATACATACCTTACTTAGTTGTGCTTTTACTATCACTTTGCCCTACTTTACAGGAACATGAAATAGCTTACATAAAACACTTCCTATAATAAGAGTTCAATACATTTCACATCCACCAAAGAAACCCAGAATTAAACCAAAAAAAAAAATGCTTAATTCCTCACAGGCAATATTATAAGCAAAAGCACTAGCCAGGAAGTGACCACAGAAAATACTTCAACTTTCCTAGCACCTTTGCATCATATTCTTTTCATTCTAATTTATGTTTTAAGTTATAAAAACCCTGATCAGTGTCCCTAAATCACTTCCAGGTATTTGCCCTGGCCACTCAGACCAGAGGCCAGACCACAAACACAGAAGTCAAGAGTCTTCCTCACTAAGTTAACTTTCTGAGGCTGTAACGAGCACAATACTTGCTTATTTGAAAGACAAGGAGAAAAACAGAGGATGAAATATTCAATATCTTGGGTTCTAGGACCTCATGGACAGCAGGCATGCCTACACATTTAGTGTCAGACGAGAATGCAAAACATCATACCTATGTACTACAAATAAACACCGTTAGGTTTTGATAAAACACTAGTAAGAACAAAATGAGATCACGAATGTGAAAGTAGCTTTAAAAAGGAAGTGATTGGAAAGGCTCAGAGGAAAGCATTTGTCATACTGAGCCAAAACCATACTCAATTATTTTTTAGAGAATATTGTCCAAAATGTCCTACCTGCCTCAGTTCTGATGTCCACCTCAACTCTGGAATATGGAGAAAGCAAATTGGGTTCAACCTTTCACAGGACCTTCTTTCAGAGGCGTTCTGACCAGCAGCCTGCAGCGTGGGCTTTCTGAGAACAGAGGCTTCGAGCAAACCCTGAAGCATCAGGTGCCTGCAGGTGCTGACAATACAGAGACACACACACCTGTATTTAAGTGGGTCCATTCCCACTATGGGGAATAGGCCCTGCACTAGAGCGGAGGCCCTCCCTGCACAGCTGAACCAACTTGCACATTCCATCCTACTTCTGACCGTTCAGCAAGCCTGATTCCTTTTCATTCCCTTTCTTGCTCATGTCACCGTCCGGCATTATGGGAGACAGTGACCCTTCTCTCACGTAATTCCTTTCTACTCAAATTGTGGTCCATATACCAGCAGCACACGCATCACCAGGGAAATTATTGGAAATGCAGAGCCTCAGGCCCCACCTCATCTGCTGACTCAGAACCTGCTTCGTACCTAGGTCTCTGGGTCATCTTTTTAATTTTTTTAATTTTTTTATTTAGTAAAATACACATAATGTAAAATTTACCACTTCAACCATTTTTAACTGTAACAGCTCAGTGGTATTAAGTGCTTTCATAATATTGTGCAGCAACCATCATCACCATCCGTCTCCATAATCTTGTGAAGCTGAACTCTATGCTCATTAAGAAAGAACTTAGGGGCTCCTGGGTCGTTAAGCATCTGCCTTCAGCTCAGGGCGTGATCCTGGGGTTCTGGTGTCGAGCCCCACATCGGGCTCCTCTGATGGGAGCCTGCTTCTTCCTCTCCCACTCCCCCTACTTGTATTCCCTCTCTCGCTGGCTGTCTCTCTCTCTGCCAAATAAATAAATAAAATCTGAAAGAAAGAAAGAAAGAAGAAAGAAAGAAAGAAAGAAAGAAAGAAAGAAAGAAAGAAAGAAAGAAAGAAAGAAAGAACTTCTTATTCCTCCTTCCCTTAGCCCCTGACACTCACCACTCTACTTTCTGTCTCTATGATTTGGACTACTCCAGATATCTCATATAAATGAAATACCCAGTCTTTGTCATTTTTGACTCATTTCATTTAGCATCATGTCTTCAAGTTTCAACCATGTTGTAGTATATGTCAGAATATCCTTCTCTTTTAAGGCTAAAAATATACCATTATATGTACATACCATATTTTGCTTATCCACTCATCTCTCAGTGGACACTAGGATTGCTTCTACATTTATCTACTGTGAATAACGCTGCTATGAACATGGGTGTACAAATATCTCTTCAAAACCATGCTTTCAATTATTTTGGGCCTATACCCAGAAGTGGAGTTGCTGGATCATATGGTAATTCTATTTTTAATTTGTTGAGGAACTGCTATATTTTTTTTCCATAGAAGCTGTACCATTGTACATTCCCAAAAACAGTGCACAAGGGTTCCAATTTCTTCACGTTCTTGCCAACACTTGCTATTTTGCAGGGTAGTTCTTCATAATAGTCACTCAAACGGGTGTGAGGTGGTATCTTTTTGTAGTTTTGATTTGCATTTCCCTAATAATCAGTAATTTTGAGCATCTTCTCATGGGCTTATTAACCATATGAATATCTTCTTTGGAGAAATATCTTTTCTAGTCCTTTGCATTTTTTAATCATTTGTTGTTTTATTGTTAAATTTTAGGAGTTCTCTATATATTCTGGACATTAGTCCTTTGTTTGATATATGGTTTGAAAAATATTTTCCCATTTCATGAGTTGCCTTTCTACTCTATTGATACAGTCTTTTGATACACAATTTAAAAAAAAATTTCATGAAGTCATTTTTCTACTTCTTCTGTTACCTGTGCCTTTGATGTCATAACCAAGACACCATTGCCAAATTCACTTAATGAAGATTTTGCCCTATTCTTTCTTCTAAGAATTTTATAGTTTAAGGTATTACATTTAGGTCTTTGATCCATTTTGAATTAATTTTTACATATGGTATTAGGTAAGAGTCTAAATCATTCTTTCACATGTGGATATCCAGTTTTCCCAGCACCAATTGTTGAAAAGAAGTTTTTTTCCCACTGACTGGTTTGAAACCCTTGTCAAATATCATTTGGCCCTATATCTGAGGGTTTATATCTGGGCTCTCTATTCCATTGGCCCATGTGTCTGTCATTATGCCAGGACCACATTATTTTGATTACTATAGCTTTGCAGTAGGTTTTAAAATTGGGAGGCAGGCGTCCTTAAGTTTTGTTCTTTCTTGTCAATATTGTTTTGATTTTGAGGGTCTTTTGAAATTCCATAGGAACTCTAGGATCATTTTTCTATTTCTTCAAAAGACCCCACAAAAAAATTCATTGGACTTTTGATAGGAATTGCATTGAATCTGAAGATCACTTTGAGAATTGATGTTTCAACAATATGAAGCCTTACAATCCATGAACATGAGATGTGCTTCCATTTATTTATGTCTTCTTTAATTTCCTTTAGCAGTGCTTTATAGTTTTCATGGTACAAGTCTTTCCTCTACTTGGTTAAACTAATTCCTAAGTATTTTATTCTTTTCGATGTTATTGTAAATTGAATTGTTTTTATAATTTCCTTTTCAGATTGTTCATTGTTAGTATATAAAAATGCAACCATTTTTTCTGTGTTGACTTTATATTCTGCTACTTTGGTGAATTCATTTTTTGTTTCTAAATGTTTGTGTCTCTGTGTGTGTTATCTTTAGAGTTTTCTTCATGTAAGTTTGTATTATCTATGAACACAGATTATTTTACTTCCACCTTTCCAGTTTATATGACTGTTTCTTTTCCTTGCCTGATTGCTCCGGCTAGCATTTCCAGTACTGCTCTGAATAGATGTGGTAAAAGTAGACATCTTTGTCTTGTTCCTCTCCTTAGAGGAAACACCTTGACTTTTACCATTAAGCATGATGTTTGCTATGGGCTTTTTGTATATGGTTTTCATTATTATTATCATTATAAATAGTAGTTTACTTCTACTCTTATTTTGTTGAATTTTTTATTATAAAAGGGTGTTGAATTTTATCAAACGATTTTTTTTTGGTATCAGTTGAGATGGTCATGTGTTTTTTTCCTTCATTCTGTTTATGTGGTGTATTGATTGACTTTCATACATTTATATTCCAGGAATAAATTCCACTTGGTTGTGGTATATAATCTTTTTAATATGTTGCTCAGTTTGGTTTGTTATTATTTTGCTTGGGGATTTTTGCATTAATGGTCATGAGGAATATTGATCTGTAATTTTCTTTTCTTCTAGTGTCTGTCTGGCTTTGGTATCAGAATAATGCTCACAGAATGAGTTAGAAAGTGTTTCCTCTTCTTTGAATTTTTGGAAAAGTCTGAGAAATATTGATTTAAAAGTTTGGTAGAATTCACCAGTGAAACCATCATGTCCAGGATTTTTCTTGTTTGGGAGATTTTTTGGTACTGATTCAATCTCCTTACTGGTTAAAAGTCTATTCAGATGTTCTAATTCTTCTTGATTTAATCTTGGTAGGTTTTGTGTTTCTGGAAATTTGTCCATTTAATCTAGGTTATCTAATTCGTTAGAATATCATTTGTCATAGTACTCTCTTATAATCTTTTTTTTTAATTTCTGTAGAATCAATGGTAATGTACCCATTTTTATTCCTGATTTTAGTAATTTGAGTCTTCTCTCTCTTTTTTTCTTAGTCAATTATTATTATTTATTATTGTATAATAATAGTTATTGCTATTTTTTTCTGGAGCTTTTTGGATGTTTATATTCTTTTCTTTCTTCAAACTTTGGAAGTTTTCAGCCATTATTTAGTCAATTATTGGTTGGTTATTTTGTCTTTTCAAAGAACCAGCTTTTGTTTTTATTAATTTTCTCTGTTGCTTTTCTATTCTCCATTTCATTTATCTTTACTCTAATTTTTATTTCCTTCCTTCTAGTTTTAGTTTTTTCTTCTTTTTCTAGTTCCTTAAGTTGTAAAATAAGGTTGTTGATTTGAGATTTTTTTTTAGCATAACATTTATAGCTATAAATTTCACCTTTAGTGCTATTGTTGCTGCATCCCATAAGTTTTGGTATGTTGTGTTTTCATTTTAATTTATCTCAAAGGATTTTAAAATTTCTCTTGTGATTTCTTTTTGATACATTGGCTGTTTAAGAGTGTGTTGTTCAATTTCCTCAAGCTGGTGAATTTTCCAGTTTTACTCCTGTTATCAATTTATTACTTCTTATCATTGGGGTCACAGAAAATTCTTTGTGGTATTTATATTTTTGTATTTAGTGAGACATAATTTGTGGCCTAATGTATGGCCTGCCCTGGAAAATGTCTCATTTCTTCTCAAATGTCTCATTTCTTATCAAATATGCATTTGAAAAGAATGTGCATGATCTTTTGTTGGGTAGTGTGTTCTTTGTTTGTCTGTTAGATCTAGTTGTTTTACTGTTAAGCCCTCTATTTCCTTACTTATGTTCTGTCTGGTCATTCTATCCATTATTGAAAGTGGGATATTGATGTAGAACTGCTTATCTTTCTCTTCAATTTTATTAGTTTTTGCTTCATATATTTTAAGGTCTGTTCTTATGTGCATAAATGTTTTTAATTTTTAAATCTTCTTCATGTATTGAAGCTTTTATTAATATATAATTTCCTTCTTTGTCTCTTTACCTTTTTTATGTAAAGTCTATTTTGTCTGATGTCAGTACAGCCAGCCCTCCTCTTTTTTCCTACATTTCTGCATTTTTCCTGCATGAATGTCTTCTTTTGTATTTTGTACTAATTTGTAGTATTTTTATGTTTTGCAATGAAATGTTTAAATTCCTTTCTCATCTCTTTTTGTGTATAACTGGTTTTTTTTTTTTTTGTGGTTAGCATGGGGATTACATTCAACATTCTAAAGTTATAACACTCTAATTTGAATTTATACCAGCTTGACTTCAATAAAATACAAAAACTCTGCTCCTTTACATATATATCCTCACCCCTTTCCATTGTTGCTGTCACAAATTTGCATCTTTATACACTGTGTGCCCCCAAACATAAACTAACAATTCTTTTAAATGCATCAGTCCCTTAAATTATGTGGAAAACAGAATTTATTGTTATAAATCAAAGTCACAAAAATGTAAGTTTTTAGACTGATAAATTGCTTTTTAAAAATATATAAGTATATTAAATCATGTAGAAAACAAAAAGTGGAGTTACATACTATTGTTAAAATAATACTTTTGTCTTTGTCTTTGGAAGTTGGATTATAATGTGTTTCAGTATGGTCCCTTTGAATCATCTTATTTGGAGCTCATGGAGCTTTTTGGATGTTTACATTCATATCTTTCATTAAACTTTGTAAGTTTTCAGCCATTATTTATTCAAACATTCTCTGTCTCTTCTCTTTCTGGGACTCCCACAATGCATATCAACATACATATTTGATGTACTTGGTACACCACTTGATGCTGTCCCATAGGTCCCTTAGGCTCTGTTGATTTTTCTTCATTCTTTTTTCTCTCTGTTCCTTGGGCATGATAATTTCCACTGTCCTATCTTCAAGTTTGCTGATTCTTTCTGTTCAAATCTGTCTTTGAATCCCTCTAGCTGAATTTTTTACTTGAGTCAATGTACTTTTCAGCTCCAGAATGGCTTTTGGTTTCCTTTAAGGCTTTCTTTCTATACTGGTATTCCCATTTTTTGCATACATTATTTTCTTGATTTTTCTTCACATCGTCTTTTAGTTTCTTGAGCATCTTTAAAACAATTGTTTTAAAGTCTTTGTCTAATCTATCTGCCATTAGTTCTTTTTCAGGGACAGCTTTTGTCAATTTATTTGTTTCCTTTGAATGAGCCATACTTTCTTTCTTTCTTTCTTTCTTTCTTTCTTTCTTTCTTTCTTTCTTTCTTTCTTTCTTTCTTCTTTTTTCTTTTCTTTCTTTTCTTTTCTTTTCTTTTCTTTTCTTTTCTTTTGTATGCCTTGTGATTTCTTTGTTGAACACTGGACATTTGAATCTAATAATGTAATAACTTTGGAAATTAGATTCTCCAGTTCCCCAGAGTTCACTGTTTTTTGGGTTTTGTTTTGGTTTTTTTGCATTGTTGTAGGCTCTCTGTGCCTAGGATCAGCTGAGGTATAAATTTAAGATCTTAACAGGTCCTTTCTGAGCTCTTCCCTTCTAATTTTCCCCATATATGCAATTGTTTTTTAATATCCCAGTTTTTAATGTTTGACTCCCAAGAGAGGAAAATGAGTAATATGAAGAGAAAAGGGAAGGGTGCCTTTCCTTTAAATCACCTGAAAGTCACTTCAGCCAGAGGAGGGGCTTACAACAATGGGGAGAAGTACAGAAAATGACTGTCCACCTCTTTGTCTGCACCTCTGTGATTGGAAGTAATCAGAGTTATTAGAGCACAGATTCCTAATATTTGGAGGACAGGGTCTTTTTTGCCCTCCCTGGCTCTTGAAAACTGCGTACAGATTGTTTTTTTTCCATGAACATGTGTACAGTTGCCTGCCACATGGATGCGACTGGAGATGGGTTGGTCCTTACTGTTCTAGGAGGTGTTATTGACCAAAATCATCCACAATTTACCATTTAAGCTTTCCCTTAGAAGTTGCAAGCCTTCAATGGACTCCAGAGTTCCAAAACACTTACATGAGAAAGATTGTGCCAGTGTAATTATTGTCTAGGTAGGAAGACAGATTCCTGGTGTTTCCCAGTCTGACATTTTCCCAGAATCCTCTCAGAATCTGGGTGATCTTTACGCACATTTGAGTTTGAGAAGGCTGCTCTGAGTCACATTTGGTTCACCATTTGCTACAGGCCCTATTCCAAGCACATTTTCTCCATCTCCAGGCTTGGATGAAAACTGGCTTTCCTCTTGATGGTGATACTTTGTAACTCCTCATAAATAAAGTCTGTCCATTGTTACCTGTCCTTGGATTTCAGGGATGAAGATTGCTTTGTTAAGTAAAGACCACTCTATTCAGTGTCAGTTCTGTGCCCAGGCATTGTTAAATGCTTGTACATCTTTTATTTCATTTAACCCTAACCATGAGTGAGTATAAGAAATGCTGTTATTATTCCCATTTTGTAGAGGAGAAAATCAAGCTTTACAAAAGTGCAATCTCCTGAGTAAGATAACTCAGCTCTTAGGTGTCAGCAGGGATATGAACTTTAGTATATCGAAGTCCAGAGGCATAGCCACTATTGCCTATCTCCCCCATGCCCACTCCAAACTGAAGTTTGTCAGCTCTCCTGCAACAACTCCATTGCCTTTTCCATTGGTTTCTATTACTGCCATAAGACATTACCACAAATTTAGCAGCTAACAACAATACGTATTTATTATCTCATAGTTCTGTAGGTCAGAAGTTCCAGCATAGTAGACTGATTTCTCTGTTCCTGGTTTCACTTGGCTAAAATCAAAGTCTTAGACAGACCAAAGCTCTGGAGGAGAATCTCCTTACCAACTCATTCTTACCAACTCATTTAGGTTACTGGCTAGATTCAATTCCATGTGGCTGTAGGATGGAGGTCTCTATTGTCTTGCTAGAGGTTGGCCAGGGGTCATTGTAGAGGCCTCTACATCCCCCAGTTTGTGGTGCCCTCATTTTCAAAGACAGCAATAGTAGGTTGAGTCCTCATTCTTTGGATCACTCTAATTTCCCCTTCAGCCTCATCTCTTCTATTCTCAGATACAGAAAGTTCTCCACTTTTAAGGACCCATGTAATTAGATTGGGCACACCTTGAAAATCCAGGATAGTCAACTTATTTTAAGGTCCTTAACTGTAATTTGATCTGAAAAGTCCCTTTGGTCTTGTGTAGTCTATTTCCACATTTCAACTTTTAGGTCATGGACAGTTTTGGGGAACCTTTCTGCCTAGCATACCTCCAAGCTCACACCACTTAATTTTATCACCCCTTTCTCTCCTTGTCATGTCATTAATATTTTCAACTTTTCCTATAGTCACTTAAAATTGTGGAGTCTAGCTCTCTGACATTTTCTTCCTGTCTCATTCCTAACATCACCCTGAGATATATTAGTGACCACTCTGGTGACCTTCTTTCTCACGACCAAGCATTTTTACCCGTAATAAGAGATGGAAAATTGTTCCCAGATGCATATGGAGTAGATTTTGATGACAAAATTACTGGCTTTTATTTGATAGTTTATGTATGCAAAATGAATTAAAATCAAATTTAAAAAGGATGAACAATACCTGGTAACAGAAGATATGATTATACAGCATTCATCAAAACATGTCAGTAAACTGATTTTTAAAAAATCAAGAGTAAACAATTTCATAGACTTGGATGTCAGAGTTCAGTAGAAAGAAATATGATTTTAGAATGAAACCTTTTAACAGTCCTATGGAATGACAAGAATTGATTTTGGCAGCGAAATGTGAATTCTCTTGCTGCTTTTAAAAACATATTAAGCAGGAGATCAGTACTAAGTTTGGTTACATTGATATGATTTTAGAGAGAAGGAGTATGATTTACCTGCTATATAAAACCCATTTTCTCCATTAAGGATAGAGAAATGGGGCATCTTCTCGATGAAGTCCGTATGATCTCAGTTAAGGAAGAGCCATGAAGATGCTGTCATACATTATGAAGAGTTAGGATGGTGCTCCGTTTTTCTCTGTAGGTTGTTTCTGTACTGTATCAATTTATCCACTGTAGCTGGGAAAGGCAACCCATCCCACCGTTCTTGGACTGCCACAAAACTGCCAGCTGGGAACCTTTGTATTTTACGATAGGAAAAAGGACATCTTTTAAAATGAAGTTTTTATAAATTACTTGTAAAAATAAAATCTTCATGTCTCAAGCAAAGATTTGTTTTTAATTTGGCTTGTTACTTCCCCAAATCCAACCACACACCAAAATAATTCATAAACTTTAAGTGCATAACACGGGGTTCTTATTAACATTTTACAGAGATTTGGAGTAATGGTCAGAAATCTGAAATTTAATAAACACCCCATCTAATCCTGTTAGTGAGAATCATAAGTGGACCCTGCTTTGGGTAATACTGTTCAAGTGCTCCTTGTCCCAGCTGCCATATTGAACTATGGAAAGAAAGAGGAAAAAGGGGAATAAAAGGGTAAATGGGAAAGAGCTTCAACTTAAACCTTCAAAAGAAATTTTGTCTTACCTTCCCTTTCCCCATTCCTTCCCTTCTCCCAGCACTAACAATAATACCTCAAACTAAAAGTCAAATTTTGTTTTTCATTTGGAATTCATAGCTACTAGAAACAATTAAGGCTCTAAAAGTCCTTCCGTGATTCAGGTGGAGATGTAGTGAAGAGCCAAAATTTGAGCCATGTCCCCCAAATCATAGAAATGGGATTTTTTTTTAATGATTTTTTATTATATTATGTTAGTCACCATACAGTACATCCCCAGTTTCCGATGTAAAGTTCGATGATTCATTAGTTGTGTATAACACCCAGTGCACCATGCAATACGTGCCCTCCTTACTGCCCATCAACGGCCTATCCCATTCCCCCACCCCCTCCCCTCTGTGACCCTCAGTTTGTTTCTCATAGTCCATAGTCTCTCATGTTTCATTCCCCCTTCTGATTACCCCCCCTTTCTTTATCCCTTTCTTCCCCTACTGATCATCCTAGTTCTTATGTTCCATAGATGAGAGAAATCATATGATAGTTGTCTTTCTCTGCTTGACTTATTTCACTTAGCATTATCTCCTCCAGTGCCGTCCATGTTGTAGCAAATGTTGAGAACTCGTTCTTTCTGTTAGCTGAGTAATATTCCATTGTATATATGGACCACAACTTCTTAATCCAGTCATCTGTTGAAGGGCATCTCGGCTCCTTCCACGATTTAGCTATTGTGGACAATGCTGCTATGAACATTGGGGTGCATATGGCCCTTCTCTTTACTACGTCTGTATCTTTGGGGTAAACACCCAGTAGTGCAATGGCTGGATCATAGGGTAGCTCAATTTTTAACTTTTTAAGGGACCTCCACACTGTTTTCCAGAGTGGCTGTACCAACTTGCATTCCCACCAACAATGTAGGAGGGATCCCCTTTCTCCACATCCTCTCCAACAATTGTTGTTTCTTGCCTTGTCTATTTTTGCCATTCTAACTGGCGTAAGGTGGTATCTCAGTGTGGTTTTGATTTGAATTTCTTTGATGGCTAATGATTTTGAACATTTTTTCATGTGTCTGTTAGCCATTTGTATGTCTTCATTGGAAAAGTGTCTGTTCATATCTTCTGCCCATTTTTTGATTTGTTTATTTGTTTCTCGTGTATTGAGTTTGAGTTCTTTGTAGATCTTGGATACCAGTCCTTTATCTGTAGTGTCATTTGCAAATATCCAAATGGATACAATAGTAGTTTACTCTCTTCTCATTGTTCTTCTTGCAAAAAGCTGCTAAAACATCACAAGAGAAAAATTATATATTCTCAGTGAATGGTCATCCTAATCATTTCCAAATGCAAATGCTTATAGAAGTTTGGAGCAGTGGTGATAATCACAAATCACCAATGACAATGTAGTCATTGAAAAATCATTGGAGCCAGCTACCCTTTCAAGAGTTTTAATTTGCAATCAAGTCAAGAGCTATTCTAGTGAAGCAAGAAGCTGTCTGAGGAACAGAAGTTCAACTCAAAGTGGGAAAGCAACACAGTAAGGGTTCCATGAAAAATATCCAATAGCCTAACATGTGAAGTCAATCTATCAAGTTCTTGCAAATTAGGCCACCCCTAATGAATCTCCTTCAGGTATTCTTTCTCAAACAAGTGACTTAAATCCTTTTAATGAAATATAAAACTGAACAAAGGAAGTAATCCTTCAATCTTAACAAGACTGTACAATCTTTCAATGATATTTTTAACGTGTATTGAGCACCTGTTGCATGCAAGCTCCATGCTAAGAGGTTGGGAATGGGAGACTGTATAACTAATAAGACATTGTATGATGCCCTTGAAGGGGTTCACAATCCAGTAAGGATCTCGCTGTGAGTAAATATTTCCCAGACAGGAACAGAAGGAATGTGAAATGAAATGAAAGGAAGGAATGAAAAGGAACAAACATTTCTTTAGTGCTTCCTCCATACCTGGCACTGTGCTAAGTTCTGTGCATTTGTTATTTGTTGTTGGTCACATACATGGTTATTTTTCCCTCATTGCCTAGAAGCAGATTGTCCTTCTGGGTCAGAGGGTTGGTTACTCATGAACTGACTGGAGGGAACATGTTTAAAATGCATCCTCTTTCTGGATTGCAAAAGGATTAGTTTCCAGACAAAATAAGTTCCAACAATGTATGAAAAAGTAGATAACCTGTCTTTTTCCTTACTCATGATAGTCAAGGACAGTTTTCTGTTTCTCCAGCTTTCTGTTTTGTCACTAATAATTGCAAATTAATTAGAAATTCTGTTTCATTGGACACCAAGTCTACTGACAGCATTAATAACAGGTAGAATTTCCTGAGGGTTGGACAACCTCCCATCTCATTTCATCTTTACCTATGAACTAGGAAAGATTATTCTCATTTTACAGGTGATGAAACCGATGCTTAAGAAATTGAATAACTTGTTCATGGTTCTATAATTAAAAAGTGTCAAGATGAGAATCAAATCTACATTGCTGACTCCATAGCCTGTGCCTAACCACTCTGATATATCATACATAATATATATATATGACTACTTCAATATAGTAGTAATAGAAAAATGATACCCAGGTAGGTCTGAGATTGGTTCACTCATGACATCTGCTAGAATGTCAAGGAAATTCTTCACAGTATGGCCATCATTTTCCCCATGAAACAAACAACAAAAATAACCTTTAGTTTCTTGAAGCCTTCTTCATTTCTATGTACATAGCTTGTTTTACTATAAAATATCTCCTTATGAAAAAAAAAAAGAGGTTTGGTTAGTATCTAAATAGCCAATAACAAATTCAGATTTCAAAAGAAAGAATGTAGTCTGTTCTCCAGTCTGTTACTTCATACTCATAATGCCCAGAGGGTTCTCCTGGTACCCTGTTCCCTCACAAAATAGGTCTTCTCTGATGTAGTACCTCATGTGAAGTCAGGGTGAAACTAAGTCTTGTCTTGACATAAAAGAACAACAGGAGCTAGCCACAACCCCAGAGCTTGTGTCTTGAGTTTTCCTACACTGCTCTTCTCTCCAAGCCAAATGCCTGCACTACAGGGGCGTAGTTAAGTTTGAGTCTCTACCACATTGCTGCACTCCCTCTCGATATGGGTTTTTTGGAAAGAGACCAGTTCTCCCTGTCCTTTCTCCAAAGTACAAAACTGGGTACACCAAGCACAGAACTATGCAGTTTTCTCATTTCTCCTTATATCTCCTAGAGACGTGGTGTTACTATTTTTAAAATCATGAGGTCTTAAGCTACAGGATCCCAGGTCTTGAATTAAAACACTGACCACCTACTTGAGTCAGAGGCAAAGCGGAAAATTTGAATAGAACAAAGCAATTTAGCATGCTGCTTCAACTTCCAAATTACTGAGAGAGTAAACTTGGTAATACTTATTTACCTCTCAGGATGAGACAATGAATAAAATTTTTGGCTTTTTATGAAATTCCAAAACCCAAAGGAAATTAATGTTTTATATCCTACTTGCATCGCACAAATTAATGGGCTTCCCTGTTCAGAATAAGCAATGAGGACTTTGTCCTAATTGGGAGGAGTCCAAAATGTTGTGAAAAATTTTTTTTCTGGTCCCTCTTCAATTCATTTTAATTTTTGTCTGTTGCACGGTCTTGAAAATTAATTTTTTGTAAGGGCAGCTTTATATATTATTGTAATTTTCTCAACTAATCTTTCTATGTGGGCTATAAAGTAAAAAATTGGTTGATTACAAACAGGCAAATAACAATTTCTCTTACAGCAATTACTTCTTTTGATTAAATACATTGCTCTGTAAATTATGCTTGACCTGCTCATTACTCAAAATGAAAGCCCTTAAACTCCCTTAAATATCCTTTGAAACAATATATTCTGTTTCTTTCCATAATGCTAATAATAATGATAATAATAATAATAGAATTAACTCATTTAATTAAATGACATACTTTATCAACTAACCCAAATGGTGAAACATAACCCTTTTCTCTTGTTATTTTTTATTTTTTTATTTTAAATTCTTTAAATTCTTTATTTAAATTCAACTTAGTTAACCTATTCTGTATTATTAGTTTCAGGGGTAGAATTTAGCGATTATCAGTTGGATATAACACCCAGTGTTCATTACATCAAGTGCCCTCCTCAATGCCCATCACCCAATTACCCCTTATCCCCACCCACCTCCCCTCCAGCAACCCTCAGTTTGTTTCCTATAATTAAGAGTCTCTTATGGTTTGTCTCCCTCTCTGATTTCATCTTGTTTTATTTTTTCCTCTCTTCCCCTATGATCTTCTGTTTTGTTTCTTAAATTCCACATATGAATGAAATCATATGGTGTTTGTCTTTCTCTGACTTATTTCACTTAGCATAATACCCTCTAGTTCCATACACATCTTTGCAAATGGCAAGATTTCATTCTTTTTGATGGCTGAGTAGTATTCCATTGTATATATATACCACAACTCCTTTATCTATTCATCTGTTGATGGACATCTGGGCTCTTTCCATAGTTTGGCTATTGTGGACATTGCTGCTATAAAAATTGGGATGTAGGTGCCCCTTTGGATCACTACATTTGTATCTCTGGGTTAAATACCCAGTAGTGTAATTGCTGAGTTATAAGAACTTTCACACTGTTTTTCACAGTGGTTGTAACAGATTGCATTCTCACCAATAGTATAACAGGGTTCCCCTTTCTCCACATTCTTACCAACATCTGTTGTTTCCTGAGTTGTTAATTTTAGACATTCTGATGGGTGTGAGGTGGTATCTCATTGTGGTTTTGATTTGCATTTCCCTGATGCTGAGTGATGTTGAGCATTTTCTTCATTGTTTGTTGGCCATTTATATGTCTTCTTTGGAAAAATCTTTGTTCATGTGTTCTGCCCATTTCTTGACTGGGGTTTTTGTTTTTTGGGTGTTGAGTTTGGTAAGTTCTTTATAGAGTTTGGATATTAGCCCTTAATCTGATAAGACATTTGCAAATATCTTCTCCCATTCTGTAGGTTGCCTTTTAGTTTTGTTGACTGTTTCCTTTGCTGTGCAAAAGCTTTTTATCTTGATGAAGTCCCAATAGTTTGTTTGTGCTTTTGTTTCCCTTGCCTTTGGAGGTGTGTCTAGCAAGAAGTTGCTGCAGCCAAGGTCAAAGAAGTTGCTGCCTGTGTTGTCCTCTAGGATTTTGATGAATTCAAGTCTCACATTTAGGTCTTTCATCCACTTTGAGTTTATTTTTGTGTATGGTACAAGGAAGTGGTCCATTTTCATTCTTTTGCATGGTACTGTCCAATTTTCCCAACACCACTTGTTGAAGAGACTATTATTTTTTTTAATTTTTAAGTTACCTTTTAAAGAAAGCCAGAACAATTAAGTGATAAAATATCCTACGTGGCAAGACTTTGCTGCTGAGGGCATATTCTGATGTCTTCAGATAGCTGGCAATTTTAATTGTGAAGTCATATTTGTTAGGGTTACCTGTAGAAGCATAGTTCCTGCTGTATTCAGTTTGTGTGAGATTAACTCTTTGGCCTGATCATTTCCTCCACCTACAAATATATGTTTTCATGGTGAATTGAGATGCAAACCTGATTTTACACATCCACTTTCTTTGTAAGGAAGTGGACATCTCTAATGGACATTTATTCAGAGAACATATGATGATACAAAAAAGAAAAACTTAAAAATAGTAATATAGGATTCAGGGTTTCCCCAAGTGTGGTACATATGGCACCAGTAATAATATGAAATGATTACAGATAGTATATAGACAAGTTTTTTTGTTATCATTGTTATTTATTTATTTGACTACCTGTTAGAGAAAGCATATAATGAGTTCAATAGCCCTCCAAATTTTATGGCCTTAAATACTTAGAACAAGTAGTAGGTATGAAAAATGAATTGACTTAGCTAAGAGAAACATTAAGAATGTAGTGTTGGAGTGGTGTTGAAATAAGGCACACATTTCAAGCTGGCATGAGAATAACCAGAGTAAACATGGGCAGAATGGTATATAGTGGTACAGAGCCACAGAGTGGCATGGGACCCTGGCTTGGCCACTTAATAGCTGTCAGATTCCACATTTGTAAAAGTCTTCCCATAAAGGGCCTTCTCAGAGAATTCTTAAAATCCACCTAAAGCTTTTAGCATGGTGCTGGTCATATAGTAAGCCCTAAATGAGTGACAGGTGTAGTTATTCACCTCAATAAAAAGTCTCCTCTCAAGGACCCATCTACCAACAACAGAAAGTAAATCCCTTGACCTGGGTGAATACATAGAATAGTATTGTTAGGAAAATCATATACAACTGTTTAATTTTTTTTTTTTTAAGAAGAATGGCTCAGGGGTGCCTGGGTGGCTCAGCTGGTTGGCATCCAACTCTTGATTTGGGCTCAGGTCGTGATCTCAGGGTCCTGAGATGGAGCCTCATGTAGGGCTCTGTGCTCAGTGTGGAGTCTGCTTGAGATTCTCTCCCTCTGCCGCCCCCCCCTCTCTCTCTCGTTCAAATAAATAAACAAATAAATCTTTTTAAAGAATTTAAAAAGTAAAGAAGAATTGACCAAAACATGGAAATGAATTAGCCCTTAATGATAAGTTTTGCTTTTCTTTTTTTTTTTTTTAAAGATTTTATTTATTTATGTGACAGAGAGACAGCCAGCGAGAGAGGGAACACAGCAGGCGAGTGAGAGAGGAAGAAGCAGGCTCCCAGCGGAGGAGCCCGATGTGGGACTCGATCCCGGAACGCCGGGATCACGCCCTGAGCCGAAGGCAGACGCTTTAACGACTGCGCTACCCAGGTGCCCCCTAAGTTTTGCTTTTCCAAACTAAAAATATGTGTGTACTCTACTATACAGCATTAACCTTCAGTTTCTTTTGCCGAGGGACTGTGTATTTTTAGTCTTGACAACTTCTAAAGTGTTAAACATGGAGTTTTCACCTATTTGGCTCTTAATAAAGAATTATGGAGATGGCTGGCTATTACATATATATTGCGTCACTAGTTTTTAAGATTTCCTTACCTACCATGACTTTGGAAGGCAGTAAATATTCACAAAACACACAACTTGCGGTTAGATGTGTTTTATATCCAAGTAAGAAAAATACTCATATTTCATAAAACATTATCAGAACTTCTCTATATATTCTCAATATTGTTATATTCCCTGTGCTTTATATATCTACCTGTTTCTGAAATCTTACATACAAAGTCCTAAAACATCAGCAACAGCATCTGATTACTGTAGGCCCATTCATCTCTTCCTGCTCTACTTGCTCACAGACCATGAGTTCCGCTTGAAGTATAAAAAAAAAAAAAATCCTAGCTCTTTTCCTATATCAGTGCTGGGCACTTCATGGGTGATCAATAAATGTTTGCTCACTAGTTGGTTTTCTAAGCAGTCAGGGATAAATTACTCAGAGAGAAATCTCACATCCCCCCCCCCCAGAATCAATTATTCATCACTGCTATTTTTTAATGTTTAAAATCTTCTTTTTTTATATAGACAAAAGTAATTCCAATAATACTCACCCTTTCCTCCCCTGAATCACACTGAAACCCAGAGGAATTCTGATTAATGGCTAGCATCATGGGACCTTAATAAATACCATACTAACTGATTTTTAGGTGATACTTGAGCTGTCAATATATATTATACTTACATATCCCTTAAGATTATAAGGGTGGATCTTTACATTTTTAATTCTTCCAACACTGTTTCTGAAATGAGTGAATGAGGCCTAAAATGAGTGAATGAGGCACTTTAAAGAGAATTGTTTCTATTCATTGAATTATGATATGTAATAGCAAAAATTTGGAGATAATCAAAAGCTCATTGATGGAGACCTGGTGTACCCATTCCATGGAATATGCCATGTAGCTGTGAATATGAATGAGGCAAATCCATGTGTATTCTTATGTCAGATTGTCCATGATATAATGTACAATCAATAAGAAGGAAGTATGAATGGATGCGCCTGGGTGACTCAGTTGGTTAAGCGTCTAACTCTTGGTTTCGGATCAGGTCATGATCTCAGGGCTGTGTGATCAAGCCCCACCTCAAGCTCCACACTGGGCATGGAACCTGCTTAAGATTTTTTCTCTCCCTCTCCCTTTGCTCCTCCTCCCTCTAAAAAAATTAAAGAAATAAATTAAAATTAAAATTAAAAATTAAGATAAAAAATAAATTAAAAAATTAAAATAAATAAAAATAATTTTTAAAAAAGAAAGTATGAATGGTACGAAGTGCTTGAACACAACCCTATCATATGCACGTATTTGGTCTGTCCATAGAAAAGTCCTAGAAAGACACATTCTAAACTATGCATCATGGGTCCCTGAGGAGTGGAGTGGGGAGAAGAAGAAAAGGGCTTTCAGTTTTTACTTTATGTATTCCTGTTGTAAACTTTTATTATAATAATAACTTTTAATAAGCATTTTCATTTTTATAACCTTCTTAAAGACAACAAAATATGTTTTAATAAAGGTAGTCTTAGACTAGCATTATCTATTGCTTGGATTTATTGCCATGCTACCAGAAGTCATTGTCTACGCCGCTTCCTCCTTTATATATTTGTTTTGTTTTCCCAATTTGATAACTCTAAAAATACATGTTGCCCTATGGTCATGTTCACTGGGCCTTTCTTTTTCCAGTGTGGGAGACCACTAAACGGAGAATGACTTAGAGTAAGCATTGATTGGTTGAGGTCCAAAAACAAGAATCTTAGATCCATTATTTACAAGTCCAGACTTTTGGTTATAAGGAATAGAAACCTATCAAAGCCATCCAAAGTCAAGGGAAGGTTATTGTTAGACTACAGATCATACCTCTAAATGAATCACAGCTGGTGCTCCTGGGAAGTGCTGGTTAGAGCTATGAAACTATCGGAGACCCAGATAACTACTTTCTCTGCTCTCCTCTCTCCTTCACTTGACTTCTCTGTTTCCTACTTTATTCTCATCTCTGAAAAATAGTTTCCTTTTCTTTTTATGGTTTTGATGCCCAATAACTCATTTGCACATGACTTTTCTTGCTATAAAATCTACTCAGGCCTGGGATCCATGGGACCTTTTAGCTTCTCATAATTCTTGGGTCTCTTGTTTATGACAGATCACAAGAATTAAATGGGATAACACTTTGTTTAAAAGACTCTCATGTTTCTTGACATGATATACAAAAGATACCAATCTTCTTTAAGTATCAGTGTCTTCAACCGCAAAATCTAAGACTAATAGTATCAATGTCATAAGGTTTCTGTAAAATTCTTAGTATAGCACCTGCCATAGAGTAACTGCTTCATAAATGTTAGATTACGTTATTGTTACTGTTATTGTTGTTAAATCCATCATGATTATCATTTTAAGGATTTTCAGAAAATGAATGAACTGCTCCATCCAAGTGAGTAGACTTCACAAATGCCTCTATTTCTGCATAGATTTTTGGAGCAGACGACATCATATCAGCTGATAGAGAAGTGTACAAGCAATAAACCTGACAGCTCTGTAAAACAAATCATCATAAATCAACAGTTTCTCAAGGCCAGGCAACAATGAGAAAAGACAGAAATGCTCTTATTCACGTTTGAGGTAAGGGAATGTGCAGTTAAATGAAGACAGTGATAACATCATTAAAGCAAAGGCTATCGAGATGCCTCCATTAATCACTAGCCAGGAGCTTGTTCATAATGTAAAGGGGAAAAATATGCTGCTCACAATCCTCTCTGTGTCTTGGTCCAGTGGAAAAGAGTTTGATGAAGCACATAACAGGTAGGTACCCGCCAATTATCAGACACACAGGGAATTCAATAATGAACATTTTCCAAACCATCAGATGACCCATTTCCTATCTACGTATGAGGAAGTCCTGGCATGAACTTTGGAGATGTGGCAACAGACATGCAGACATGTTTTAATCTCATGTTTCTTATGAAATTAGCAAACAATGTGCTTAGTGATACTCTAAACATAACACGCCACCATCTGATTAATGAAACATGTCAGCTCAGCTATCAACACTTAACACTTATTATGCTCAATGACATTCTTGTCTTAGATCTCAAAATAACAGGTGTTTCAGCGATGAAAAGTCAAGACAAAAGTGTGAAGCTAAGCCTTTCACATACTTTTCTTCAAATTTTGCAGCAACACAGTTTTTGACAGAGGGCTTCTGACTGCTCAATTTGATGGCCATACAAACTTATAAAACCTGAAGTGTAGAGTTTCCCAGGGGATGACATAATGAAATAAATGCACTCATGAATATGTATGGTGGAGGAGGCCATCTGTTCTCCACCAACCTCTTTTCTTTCAACAACTCACAAATATCCAGCCCCACCCCCATGCCTACCCCACTATCCAGAAAAAAAAAAAAAAAGCATATCTTCCTCTGAAGATTTTAAAAAATCAGTATTGTTTCATCTTAGGCAAGAAACATAATTGTAATAGAATTACTTTTATTGTCAGACTAAAAATAAATTAATAAATCAAAGGGTGCTGTGCAACTGGGAGCCCTGAAGCTCCTTGTTGCTCTTCCATCCTTCAGGAATGACATCCCTTACTCTTCACTAACCCTGAAAGCCACATGAACTTGCTTTTTGGGCTACAAACATGAGAATAGGAGAAACATCAACAGCAGAGTAGGTAACATTCCATCATTCAGGAATTTGGAGTTAACTCCAGTTGCTCTATGTTCAGGTTCAATATTAAGTACTTCCCATGATCCCTTTGGAATCCATTACTTTCAATAATTTTGAAAACAGAGGATGAGGCCAATCTTCCCATTCAAAGGTGACAGAAAAATTTTTAAGAAATGAGATAGTCGGCAAAGAGCAAGAGATGAACTTCTTAGAAAAACTGATTGCAAAATGATTAAATTTTTTGGTCACCGAATCCTATCTGAAATGCACAAAGAACACTTGTGCATTATTTATAGGATTCCTTTGGTAAATCTTTTATAAAGTGAATACATATGAAAGAATAATCACTCCTAATTCCTTTGCTTTGCAATTTCAACTTTATGAATATCTTACCTTCTTTGAAGAATGCTTCTAGCCAGTTTCTGTATTTCAGAAGAAAAGTTTAAACTCTTCTCACAACAAAATAGAACTTAAAAAATTAAAAAAGAAAAAAAACATAGTCACAGCAGCAGCCCTTGTGCTTTATTAAATTTTCTCAAGCTACTCTTATACATACAGTCTGTGATAAAGCGTTAGTTTTATCAGAAAACAGAAAACCAAAGGACAACAACACCATTAAATTCCAAAAGGTTATAAGATGGATTGGGAAAAGCATATATGTTCTGAAATGAAAAAATCAAGGCTTTGATCCCTCCCCTGTTTAGTTAATAGTATGACCTTGGGCAATCAGCCCATGGCTTCTAGCACTCTACATTTTTATCCATTAAATCAGAATAGCAATACCAACCTCATGATGCTATTAGGATGATATGATAAGGTAATAAATGTGAAAGCACCCCGTAAATAAAAACCTTTCTAAAATAAGCCTGAAACAGATGTTAAAGTGAATTAATTTATAAATTACATTCCTAATAAAAATAAAATGTGTTTGTTGCCCAATCACTTCTCACCATTAAGATGGTCCTCTCTAAATGGTCATTTATATTGCCCAAAACAGTTCCACTAAACTTCGCTCTTTTAGCCCGCTACAGTAGCAAGATACAGAAAATAAACTGAAGCATTCGAATTGTTCCCTACATTTAGGAATCTTAAGAACACGAGCACATCTTAAAGGAATGCTACCCAAGTGGAAGAAAACTCTGAGACCACCTTGCAGAAATCTTCCACATCTCTGGTCAGCTGCCGATCCATGAAGTCAAGAGATCAGAGGACACTGTCTCAAAGTTCTCTTCAGGCTCTGAGATTCTGTGATGCTTTAAGAGAGCAGTGTGGCAAAACAAGCACGAGGAGGGAACTACCAACTGGCTATGTGGTTTTGGATGAAACAAGTTACAGACACTCCCTGGGCACTAGTTCCTCCATCTGTAAAGGGAGGGGACTGAGCTCTATATCTCCCTTGGTCCTTCCAGCTCTGAGATTGCATGCTGCTATAACATAGTTCAGGTGGAGACGGGGATATGATGACAAACTGCTGGGCACCATGTAAATAGTTTCCAAAGGTTTAAAACAATGTAGTCAGGGCCTCTATAATTAAAAACAAAAGTCTCAGCTTCTTTTGTGGCATTAAGGCAGAATTTGAGACTTGTGTAAGCAATATGATTCTTTTCAGACAAATTAAGGGTCTAGAGAAAACACATCACAGGTCAATTTTTTTAAAGGCATAGTTGCATGGTTTTTTTTCCTGAAGTTTTTCTCTAAGTTTCAGTTAGTTAACATACAGTGAAATATTAGTTTCAGGTGGTAGTGTCATTTTTTTTTTAATTTTTAAAAAAGCCACTCAAAGAAATGCTACATCCTTGGAATAATGTCAGCTAGGTCTATAAAGCTTTTCACAATTGGAACATCACAAATTTATTTCAAAATGGTAAATGATACAACTTTTATCCAAGGGATATGGTGAAGCTTCAGTTTCACAGAGATGTCAAACTTCGATGATTTGATGATTTGTTTCAATCGTGAAAATCTTTTTAAATTGTATTAGATTAGTTTCCAGAATGCATATTTGAATACTGTGGCAGGTCCTATATAAAACAAGTAAGTTAATTTAACACAATGTTTTATGACAAAGGGACAAATGACCACTCAAAAAATAGATTGTATAGGCAACAAGGGACTTTGACAAGCACAAGAACCAGCCTAGGGTCTCTACTCCATGATAATTCGGACTCCATAGCACAGACTGGAAAAGAATTTGTAGAAGATGCAAATGCTGAGTAAAGTCAATGGTAATTTTTTTGGATTGGCTAATAATTATTTATTTGGAAGACAGGTATTGTGTCATTGGAAGCCTGAGTAAAGTAAAGGCTTAGTCAATGAAATACTCTTAGTACATAGATACAGAATGCAATTCAAAATTTCACATTGAAATTGACCCTGGCTCTTGTCAGGAACTGCTCAATTTTATACATTTTACTCTAGATTCATTAGTAAAATAGGGACATCTAGAAATAACCTCTCTATTCCTGTGAGACCACTTTTTATTTTAACAGCTTTATTAGTGTACAATTTATGTAACACAAAATTCACCTATTTTAAGTGTATAATTCAATGACTTTTGGTAAATTTTAAGTTATCCAAAGATCATCAGAAAAGATCCTTTGTGCAGCTGATCCCACTCCCTGCCTGGGCAAACACTAATCTGCTTTCTTTCTATAGACTTACCTTTTGTGGACATTTTACCTAAATAAAATCATATAACATAGCTTTTTGCACATGGCTTTTTTTCACCTGGCTTATTCCTTTTGAGGTCCATTCTTGTTGTACATGTATCAGTATTTAGTTCCTTTTTACTGCTGAGTAGTATTCTATTGCATAGATATAGCACATTTTCCTTATCAGCTGTTCACAGACGTTTGGTTTGTTTCTACTTCTTGGCTATTATGCATAATGGTGCTATAAACATTTATGTGCAAGTCTTTCTATGGAGATAAGTTTCATTTCCCTAGGATAGTTATCTAGGTGTGGAATTGCTATGTCATAGAGTAAGAATATGTTTGCCTTTTTAAGAAACTGACAAACTGACTTCTATAGTGGCTATAGGATTTTACTTTACAGGAGTGTAAAGGAATCCAGTTTCTCCATAGTCTTACCATATACGTCATTGCTCTTTTAAAGAAAGTCATTTCAGTGGATGAGAAATAGAATTTCATTGTGGTGATAATTTGCTTTTCCCTAATTACTAATGATGTGGAACACCTTTTTCATCTGCTTATTACTCATTTGTATCTCCTTTTTAACAAAATGTCTATTCAAATCTTTTGTCCAATTTTAATACAGTTGTTTGTCTTACTATTGACTTGTAAGAGTTCTTTTTATATTCTGTATGCAAGTCCTTTATCAGATATATTCTTTGCAAATATTTTCTTCTGACCTGTAGCTTATCTTTTCATTTTCAAAACTATGTCCTTTGAAGCACATAAGTCATTAATTTTTATTAAATTTGATTTACCAATTTCTTTTGTAGGTCATGCTTTTGATGTCATATATAAGTAGTCTATGCCTAACCCAAAGTCACGAAGATTTTCTTGTAAAAGTTTTGAGTTTTAGTTCTTACTTCAGGTCTGATCCATTCTGACTTAATTTTTGTATATGATACAGTATAATAGTGGTCTAAAATCATCTCTTTGCATGTGCATACCAAATTGTATCAGCACTATTTGTTGAAGACTATCATTTCTTCCAAATAAATTTCCTTTGCCCCTTTGTTAAGAACCAGCTGGCCATAAATATAAGATTACTTATTTTTAATGAGGCAAACTGGAAGAGTATGGGCTGTGGATCCAAAAAACTTAGAAAATAACTTAGAAAATAATCTTAATTCTGCCTTTCAATAGCTGTTTGACCTGGATCAAGTTACTGAATCTGTGCATCAGTGTTCATCTCTATAAAAGAGGATAATAATAGTACCTACCTAGTTCCTGGGTCTGTGTGGTGGATTAAATGAGATTATATATGCAACGCACTTACATGAGGACCTGGAACAAAGTAGTAAGTGCTTAAGAATAGAGAGCTGTCATTATTCTTTTCTCTGGTGGGCAAAGACAGAAGAAGCTGGTTTGTTTCTTTGTACCTTGGAATATAAATTGGAACCTCCTGGCCAAAATTTAAAGCATGACCTGCTAGTATGGGTAAAATCTCTGAAGGGGATTCTGCTTCTTACCTGGTCTTCTTGTCTCCCCTTCTTCAGTCCTCTTATCTTATTTTCTTTATTTTCCAGTTTTGTTCAAGTGCCCATGTGCCTTTTAAAAATACTCTCCTCTCCACTGGGGAGTTAAGATGGCGGAGGAGTAGGGGACCCCTTTTTCAGCAGGTCCCCTGAGTTGAGCTGCATAGGTAACAGACCAGCCTGAACATCCACGGAATCAGCCTGAGACGCAGGAAGATACATCTGGATCTCTACAAATGAACATCTCCAGCGCTGAGTATTGAGGTATGAAGCGGGGAGCCGTGAAACCGCGCACAGATACCGGAAGATAAACGGGAGGGGGAGGGAGCCACAGCGTTCGGGCGCCAGGAAGCAGCAGCCACCTGCACCGGGGAGCGGGCGGACTCGCGGACCGGCACCCGGGAGAGAGCGGACTGAGACCGTGAGCCAGGGAACGTGCGCCATCAGACTGAAACGGAGCTCCGGTGCGCTCACTGGAACCAGACTGAGACCGGAAGCTCTGGGAGCACGCGGGGGCGGCTGGCGGCTGGCGGCGTTAGAAACACAAAGGACAGAGACGCGCCGGCCCTGGAAGTGAGGGCTGGGACGCCGGGTGTGGGGCACACATCCCCGGGACGCTGCAGGGTTGAGCAGCACCAACAGAAACAGAGTTAAAGTGGCCAGAACATCAGTGGAGAACGGTCCGCGATCCCTCTGTTCTGTGACAGAGGCTGAGATTCGGCCACTGCTGCTCTGACTCTCAGAAGAGGCACAGCAAACCGCCAGGGAAAGCTGCCAGAGAACAAAAGCCTGGAAATACCGGCTCACAGTGTGCCCATCCCCATCCCCCCTCGCAGGGGACACGGAGACTCTACCCAAACAGGGTTGCCTGAGTATCGGCGCCGCAGGCCCCTCCCCCAGAAGGCAGGCTGAAAAATCAAGAAGCCCACATCCCTAAGATCCCTATAAAACAAGGGCGCACTGCCTGGGTCCTGGTCAATAATTTGGGCTCTGGACAACACTGCAACCTCTCCTCATCAGAATGACGAGAAGGAGGAAATCCCACCCAGCAAAGAAAAGACAATGAGTCTGTGGCCTCTGCCACAGAACTAATGGATATGGATATAACCAAATTATCAGAAATGGAATTCAGAGTAACAATGGTCAAGATGATGTGTAGACTTGAAAAAAGTATTAACGAAAATGTTAATGAGAATATAGAATCTCTAAGGGCGGAAATGAGAGCAAATCTGGCAGAAATTAAAAATTCTATGAGCCAAATGCAGTCAAAACTAGAGGCTCTGATGGCCAGGGTGAATGAGGCAGAGGAACCTATCAGCGAATTGGAGGATGGGTTAGTAGAAGAAAAAGCAAAAATAGAAGCTGGACTTAAAAAAAATCCATGCCCACGAATGTAGGTTACGGGAGATTACTGACTCAATGAAACATTCCAATGTCAGAATCATCGGCATCCCCGAGGGAGTGGAGAAAAAAGAGGTCTAGAAGAGATATTTGAACAAATTGTAGCTGAAAACTTCCCTAATCTAGCAAGGGAAACAAACATTCGTGTCCAAGAGGCAGAGAGGACCCCTCCCAAGCTCAACCACGACAAACCTACACCACATCATGTCATAGTGCAATTCACAAATATTAGATCCAAGGATACAGTATTGAAAGTGGCCAGGGCAAAGAAATTTCTCATGTACCAAGGCAAAGGTATCAGAATTACATGAGACCTGTCTACACAAACCTGGAATGAGAGAAAGAGTTGGGGGGGGCATTTTTAAAACTCTTTCAGAGAAAAACATGCAGCCAAGGATCCTTTATCCGGCAAGGCTGTCATTCAGAATTGATGGAGAAATAAATACCTTCCAGAATCGCCAGTCATTAACCAATTTCGTAAACACAAAACCAGCCCTACAGGACATATTAAGGGGGTTCTATAAAGGTAAAAAGGCCCCAAGAGTGACAGAACAGAAAGTCACAATCGATAGAAACAAAGACTTTACTGGCAACATGGCATCATTAAAATCATATCTCTCAGTATTCAGTCTCAATGTGAATGGCTTAAATGGTCCCATAATACACCAAAGGGTTGCAGATTGGATAAAAAGAAATGATCCATCCATTTGCTGTCTACAAGAGACTCATTTTGAACCCAAAGATACATTCAGACTGAAAGTAAAGGGATGGCGTACCATCTTTCACGCAAATGGACCTCAAAAGAAAGCTGGGGTAGCAATTCTCATATCAGATAAATTGGATTTTAAACTAAAGACTATAGTTAGAGACACAGAAGGGCACTATATTATTCTTAAAGGATGTATCCAACAAGTGGATATGACAATTATAAATATCTATGCCCCCAACAGGGGAGCAGCAAGATACACAAGCCAACTCTTAACCAGAATAAAGAGACATATAGATAAAAATACATTAATAGTAGGGGACCTCAACACCCTACTATCAGAAATAGACAGAACACCCTTGCAAAAACTAAGCAAAGAATCAAAGGCTTTGAATGCCATACTCGATGAGTTGGACCTCATAGATATATATAGAACACTACACCCCAGAACCAAAGAATACTCATTCTATTCTAATGCCCATGGAACATTCTCAAGAATAGACCATGTTCTGAGACACAAAACAGGTCTCAACCGATACCAAAAGACTGAAATTGTTCCCTGCATATTCTCAGGGAATATGAGCTTTGAAAGTGGAACTAAACCACATGGAAAAATTTGGAAGAAACTCAAACACTTGGAGACTAAGAACCATCCTGCTCAGGAATGATTCGATAAACCAGGAAATCAAAAATCAAATTAAACAATTTATGGAGACCTACGAGAATGAAAACACATCAGTCCAAAACCTATGGGATACTGCAAAGGCAGTCCTAAGGGGGAAACACATAGCCATCCAAGCCTCACTCAAAAGAATAGAAAAATCTAAAATGCAGTTTTTATATTCTCACCTCAAGAAGCTGGAACAGCAACAGAGGGACAGGCCTAATGCACGCATGAGGAAGCAGTTGACCAAGATTAGAGCAGAAATCAACAAATTAGAAACCAGGAGTACAGTACAGCAGATCAACAGAACTAGAAGGTGGTTCTTTGAGAGAATTAATAAAATTGACAGACCACTGGCAAGACTTATCCAAAAGAATAGAGAAAAGACCCAAATTACTAAAATTATGAATGAAAAAGGAGAGATCACAACCAAAACCAATGAAACTGGAAGGATTATTAGAAACTTTTATCAACAGCTGTATGCCAATAAATTAAGCAATCGGAAGAGATGGAAGCCTACTTGGAAACCCATAAACTACCAAGACTGAAACAGGAAGAAATTGATTTTTTAAAGAAGCCAATTAATTATGAAGAGATTGAGTCAGTGATAAACAATCTTCCAAAAAATAAAACTCCAGGCCCGGACGGTTTTCCTGGGGAATTCTACCAAACATTCAAAGAAGAAATAATACCTATTCTCCTAAAGCTATTTCAAAAAATAGAAACGGAAGGAAAGGTACCAAACTCATTCTATGAGGCCAATATTACCTTGATCCTCAAACCAGGCAAAGACCCCAACAAAAAGGAGAATCACAGACCGATTTCCCTAATGAATATGGACGCCAAAATCCTCAACAGGATCCTGGCAAATAGAATCCAACTGTACATTAAAAGGATTATTCATCATGACCAAGTGGGATTCATCCCTGGGATGCAGGGGTGGTACAACATTCACAAATCTAT
This sequence comes from Ursus americanus, assembly GCF_024610735.1. Lineage (NCBI taxonomy): Eukaryota > Metazoa > Chordata > Mammalia > Carnivora > Ursidae > Ursus > Ursus americanus. The sequence goes on along the minus strand of NC_142140.1, from coordinate 13,686,100 downwards.
CAATGTCTTAGATTTTATTCAGAAACAAAAATTCAGAAATCATATGATTCTCTCAAGAGATGCAGAAAAAGCATTTGACAAAATACAGCATCTTTTTCGGATTAAAACCCTTCAGAGTGTAGGAATAGAGGGTTCATTTCTCAAGCTCATAAAAGCCATCTATGAAAAGCCTACTGCAAATATTATTCTCAGTGGGGAAAAGCTGGAAGCCTTTCCTTTAAGATCAGGAACACGACAAGGATGCCCACTCTCGCCACTATTATTCAACGCGGTACTAGAAGTCCGTGCGACAGCAATCAGGCAACAAAAAGGGATCAAAGGTATCCAAATCGGCAAAGAAGAAGTCAAACTGTCTCTCTTTGCAGATGACATGATACTCTATATGGAAAACCCAAAAGAAGCCACTCCCAAACTATTAGAAGTTATAGAGCAATTCAGTAACGTGGCGGGATACAAATTCAATGCTCAGAAATCAGTTGCATTTCTATACACGAATAATGAGACTGAAGAAAGAGAAATTAGGGAATCCATCCCATTTACAATAGCACCAAAAACCATACGTTACCTTGGAATTAACTTAAGATACGTAAAGGATTTATATTCTAGATACGTAAGGATCTATATTCTAGAAACTATAAATCACTCTTGAAAGATATTGAGGAAGACATAAAAAGATGGAAAAATATTCCATGCTCATGGATCGGAAGAATTAACATCGTTAAAATGTCCATGCTACCCAGAGCAATCTACATTTTCAATGCTATCTCGATCAAAATACCGAGGACATTTTTCATAGAACTGGAACAAATAGTCCTTAAATTTGTATGGAACCGGAAAAGGCCCCGAATCACCGAGGAACTGTTGAAAAGGAAAAACAAAGCTGGGGGCATCACAATGCCGGATTTCGAGCTGTACTACAAAACTGTGATCACAAAGACAGCATGGTACTGGCACAAAAACAGACACATAGACCAAGGGAACAGAATAGAGAACCCAGAAATGGACCCTCAGCTCTTTGGGCAACTAATCTTTGATAAAGCAGGAAAAAACATCCAGTGGAAAAAAGACAGTCTCTTCAATAAATGGTGCTGGGAAAATTGGACAGCTACATGCAAAAGAATAAAACTTGACCACTCTCTCATACCATACACAAAGATAAACTCCAAATGGATGAAAGACCTCGATGTGAGACAGGAATCCATCAGAATCCTAGAGGAGAACATAGGCAACAACCTCTACGACATTGGCCACACCAACATTTTTCTTGACACATCTCCAATGGCAAGAGAAACAAAAGATAAAATGAACACAGCCAAGGAAACAATCAAAAAAACTAAGAGGCAGCCCATGGAATGGGAGAATATATTTGCAAATGACACTACAGATAAAAGACTGGTATCCAAGATCTACAAAGAACTTCTCAAACTCAATACATGAGAAACAAACAAATCATAAAATGGGCAGAAGATATGAACAGACACTTTTCCAATGAGGACATACAAATGGCTAATAGACACATGAAAAAATGTTCAAAATCATTAGCCATCAGGGAAATTCAAATCAAAACCACACTAAGATACCACCTTATGGCAGTTAGAACGGCAAAAATCAACAAGGCAGGAAACAGCAATTGCTGGAGAGGATGTGGAGAAAGGGGATCCCTCCTACATTGTTGGTGGGAATGCAGGTTGGTGCAGCCACTCTGGAAAACAGTGTGGAGGTCCCTTAAAAAGTTAAAAATTGAGCTACCCTATGATCCAGCAATTGCAATACTGGGTATTTACCCCAAAGATACAGATGTAGTGAAGAGAAGGGCCATATGCACCCCAATGTTCATAGCAGCATTATCCACAATAGCTAAATTGTGGAAGGAACTGAGATGCCCTTCAACAGATGACTGGATTAAGAAGCTGTGGTCCATATATACAATGGAATATTACTCAGCTATCAGAAAGAACGAGTTCTCAACATTTGCTGCAACATGGATGGCACTGGAGGAGATAATTGTAAGTGAAATAAGTCAAGCAGTGAAAGACAATTATCATATGATTTCTCTCATCTATGGAACAAAAGAACTAGGAAGATCGGTAGGGGAAGAAAGGGATAAAGAAACGGGGGTAATCAGAAGGGGGAGTGAAGCATGGGAGACTATGGACTCTGAGAAACAAACTGAAGGCTTCAGAGTGGAGGGGGGTGGGGGAATGGGATAGACTGGTGATGGGTAGTAAGGAGGGCACATATTGCATGGTGCACTTGGGTGTTATACGCAACTAATGAATCATCGAACCTTGCATCAGAAACCAGGGATGTACTGTATGGTGACTAACAATGTAATAAAAAAACATTAAAAAAGAAAAAAAAATACTCTCCTCTCCAGATTCCCTTGCAGCTAAGACTTGCTTTGTGACCCAGTTTTGGCCAATGAGATATAAGCAGAATAAACTGTGTGGGATATCAGAGAAAGCTATGGATTTCCTGATAAAGAGTAGACAAACTCAGCTGGAAGAGACTATTTCCCCTTCAACCACTCATCTTGCTTGGAAAACAGCCACAGTTCCTAGAGGGAGAGCAACCATAGAGCAGCCATTTTGCAGCCATGAGGCCAAAATCTTTGTGTTCACATTAATGTAGCAGAAAGTGAGAAGCCAACTGGATCAACTATAGTGAGGCTGGATTGTCTTCTGACTTTCTTGTATTGCCTTGTGACACTTGTCATAGCTACTAGCAATGGAATGCTTATTATGGGCAAATTATTTTATGTACATTCTCTCTAAACATGATCAAAGCGCCTGTAAGATAAGTTTTCCTGTCTCCATTTTATAGATGAGTACATTGGAAATCAAATAAGTTTGAGTAAGCTGTCTGAGGATAGGCGGTAATCAAGAGGTAGAGCTGGGCTCAAACGCAAATGTGCCTAGCTCAAAGTGTGTCCAGGTCACTGCTCATACACTGTCCCCAGTTAGCCACCTGACTTAGAACAGAAGCCAAGTCTGGTGACGCCTCTGTATCACACACTCAGCCTAGCTCCTTTCTTATAGGAAATGGGCAAGGTATTTCCTCTTTTTTCCTTGTAAAGCTTAGGGCCAAGTCTTTACATTTTAAGTGGATATTTTTTCTTCAGGGAATTAGCATTTAGCTGCAAATAGACGAAGTTTTTGCTAATTGTTTTTAATCAAAACGGTCAAGCAATTGACTATGGATTGCTGTGTGGGCTCCACAGATTAATGGTTAGTAACAGAGTAATTTAAAGCATTTAGGAATTCACTTCACAGAAATCACCCTTAGGTGGAAAGTAATCCAAACAATTTCTCCTTCTTTCCAACTCAGCTGGTTGCCCTTTTTCTCCGAAGAATATTAATTGCACCTTTTATGCCTCCCAGAATATGAAAGATTCTAAACATCTTTTCCAAACTCAGGTGGAGTGGCTTTAAAAGAAAAAAAAAAGGTGTATTAGGAACCAAAAAATAAATATTATTAAAAAAAAAAAGGAACCAAAAAATATTCATTATTGTTGGTTTGGTTTGGTTTGGTTGGTTTTCAAGAACAGTTTTCCTTTTGAGAGCATTTCCTAAGCAAATATCCTAGGAGACGTTGATAAAATCCTCGAGAAAAATGTTCTCTGGTCAATTTTGGAAATGCTCTTTCTTAGAAATACTTAATTCACATCAGCATGTTAAAGGTTCTAGAATAAAAACCTTTTAATTTTGCTTAATCCAATGCTTTCCAAATTTATTCAATCTAAGAATTCTCTTATTTATAACACCTATTGATATTTGTGGTAACAGAGTATAGAAATTGTTGTTTTAGGAGAAATAAAATAAAAGACTATCCCAGCTCATCTGTTTAACTATTCAATCCATCTAGGCCAGGGGTCAGCAAACTACAAAGCTCGCTTTTGATCTTTTTGATCTTTTTCATAAGGACCAGGATGTGAGTAAGCAGTTATAAAAGCAAGAACAAAACCAAAACCACCAAGAATATGCAGTGGAGACCTATGTGGTTCAAAGGCCTAAATCACTTACTATGTAGCCCTTTATAAAGCACATTTGCCCACCCTTGCCCTAGTACATTAAAATTTTAAAAATTGAATCCATCTATTCCGAGAATATAAGGCTGGTTAAGAAAAGGGGGGAGAGGGTGGAGGGAAGGAAGAGACAAATCTAGTGTCTAAAATGTAGTGGGTAGTGTAACATGAGAAGTAATCCTTAGGACTACAAAGAATAATTTTCTACCATCTTCAATAGACAGCTCAAGTATTCTCACATCCGGAGTAAATGTCTCTAGTTCTTTCATCTTCCTTGTATGTATTCAATTCTCCTGGTCACCCCGGTCCCTTGTCTCTAAATATGTTCCAGTTGGTCTATATCTCTCTTAAAAAATGATGCCCAGACCACCTGTTATTCTCCTGAAGGCCCCTGGTAGCCAAGTAGAGCAGGCCTTCATCTCTGTCTCTCAGTTCAGAGGACACAAATCGGCCAACAGTTACACACAGGAATGTATTTTGTGGGGCCTGCTCAATGTTTTAAAGTATAGAAAAGTTACATATAAAAGTCCAGACTTTCAGTGTTCTGTACAGAAAAAGTAAGTGGGCCGATCTGGCAGCATTAGCCCTGCATTCCTCCACGCCAGTCAGCTGGAGCTGTGCAGAAGCTGCTCAACTTCGGATGGAGAACAAACTCCCTAATTTGCTACAGTTCCTATCACTCCCTGGTGTTGATAGCAAAACTATGCCACTCATTAGCACTTCCTTCCTGGCCCCTGAGGCATTTGAGTCTGTACCCTATTTCACCCCTAGTGGTCTATTTCTAGAACCATTTGTTTAAATATCTCTCTATATATTTTGAAATTATTCATTAGCACAGAACAGGTCCTTAAAAAAATGATACATTGGCAAGAAGTTGTGATGAGGAAAAGTATAGGAAAAGATCCAGAGCCTAGTTGTCCTGGTGGTCTAGACTGGCCTCAGTGACAGAGTAGATGGCCCAACTAGGGTTAAGTAGGTAGGTAGTGCTCAGAACCAGAAAGAAAAAGAGGATAGAGCCTAAAGGTGGGGCCAACTGTAAAGAACATTGGACTAGGAGAAAGAATACCAGGGTTCTATTTCCCACTTCCATTTCCCCCACTTTGTGTTAATGGGTAGCTTGCTTAGCCTCTTTGGGCTTTAGCCAGTTCATCTACAAACCACAGTAAGGTAGCCTTGCTGGATTTGGTTTGTGAACTCCCCAAAAAAATCAAGTAAAAGATGCAGAAACACTTTAATACCTGTAAAGTGCAACACACACATAAAGTATCATTAATTCCCTACTTTCCAATTTGACCTAAGGCTGACCTAGTAGGGAAAAATCAAAAGCAAAACAAAAAAAAAATCAAAAGAAAAAAAGCCCACCGAATGAAGAACTAAGTGCCTCTTAGAACTAAGACAGATCCATCTTTTACACTGCAAACTGTGTGCTGTTAAAAGGCACAGATGGACGCAGTATGAACTGCTAAAGATGGATAATGATGGGCTCATGTTCACTAAGAATTCCAGACCAGCTAGGCTTTTTGGCATGAGATACCAGCCTCTTAGACTCATGGTGTCACAGGTGAGGTGTTGAGACTCTCTGGCCACCACTGAGATCAGCAGTTTTATAATGGAACATTCTGAAAGGGTTCCTCACTACAGCCTCAGTTTTAACTCTGCTCAAAGTTTTCTTAACTTTCGCAAGAGTTCAGTGCTACAGGAATTCTCTACCTGCCCTCTTCCACCTGAATTCATATCTTCTTGAGGTTGGTGCCAAGGACAGACACATCCATATAAACATCACTCCCTACCCTCCCAAGAGGGAACCAAGGATTCACTGTGTCATATAACTGCAGAAGAAGAAAAGGAACTAAAAATCAAAGCAGGAGAAAATATTCCTATCAGGGACCATTAGAGCTTAATACAAATCCCCAAATCATGCATTTCAGCATGGGGAGCTATCTAGAGATTTTTCCTGAGTGTAATTTCATTTGATAATTTTCCCATGCCTAAACCATTGATCACAATAGAATAACTAATGATAGTTGTGCCTGATTCTTTTCCTGCATAGTTGATCTCAGAAATAAGTTTTTAATGGAAGGACTGCGCTATAGCTGAAAAGCTGTTCTCACACTAGTTCTGCAAACCTTGTTGACAATTCTTTGCAGGAGAAGAAGGGATGATAAAAGAAGGCCAATTTGGACTCAGAGCACAGAGAAATGATCCGTAGTCATCAGACCTGACGAAAAAAGAGACTTTTTGCTTTAAGAGACTGTACTCAAGTACAGTGGTACAAACTTTTTTTAAAAAAAGATTTTTATTTACATATTTATTTAAGAGGGGAGAGGGGCAGAGGGGAAGGGAGAGGGAAAGGGAGAGACTCCCAAGCAGACTCCATGCTGACTGAGGAGCCCAATGTAGGGCTCATCCCCAGGACACTGAGATCATGACCTGAGCTGAAACCAAGAGTCAAAAGCTTAATTAACTAAGCCACCCAGGTGCCACCAGTGGTACAAGCTTTTGCCCTGGGGTATATAAAAGAGGATCAAACATCCAATAGGGTGATAGGCTAGAAGCTAGATGACCTTCCTGGTTCCTTCCAAATATCCCACTTTAGTGGCAATATTTGCTGTTTTGGCCATGGGTAACAGTCTTGGTCCAAGAGTTGGTTTGCACTGAATTAAGCCAAGGTATATAAAACAAGCAAGAAGGGGCTGCAGTGTGATTTGTATGGTTGTGCAGGTGTTCTCTGCCCCAAATGAACATGTCCACCACTCTAGCAGGCTGAACTTGAAAATAACAATTTAAGAGAGTGCCAGGTCTGGTTTGCATATTTTAACAGTAGCGTAAAGAAAAATGATTGTTACAGTCAGGATTTTCAACTCCATTTTCAGTCAGTTAAAGGGGAAACAGGTTGTGATGGTTAATTCCATGTCTCAGTTCAACCAGGCCATAGGGTGCCCAGATTAAACATTATTTCTGGGTGTGTCTTTAAGGGTATTCTTGGATAAGATTAGCATTTGAATCAGTGCACTAAGTAGATTGTCCTCCCCAATATGGGTGGGCATTATCCAATCAATTGAAAGGCTGAATAGAATAAAAGGGTAGAGGAAGGAAGAATTTGCCCCTTTTCGTGTCTTGCCTGCCTGCTTGAGCTGGAATTCTCCTTCTCTTGGGGACTGGGATTCACACTTTAGGGTCCCATGGTTCTCAGGCCTTTGGACTTGGACTGGAATTACATCACCAGCTTTCCTGGATCTCCAGGTTGCAGATGGCAAATTGTAGGATTTCTCAGCTTATACAAGCCATCCTTCATAATAAATCTCTTCCTGTAGATATATCCTGTTGGCTCTGTTTCTCTGGGAAGTCCTGACTAATACCCAGGCAGACTTTCTCTAACTAAAACATAAAACATTAATGAAAGAGAAAGATAGTATGGATAATGATAATGATAGTAGTTTCTATTTGTGTCAAACAGTATACCAGGTATGTTACATAACAAACCACTCTAAAACACAATGGCTTTAAATAATGGCCATTGATTATGCCTCACAGGTGACAGATGGGTCAGCTGATCTTGTTGGGATCCATTCACATACGTTTGAGTTAAATGAGCCTCTGCTCTGGGCTAGGCTTAGTTGAAGCTATCCCCTGAGCTGGGGAACCTCTGCTCAGCTCTTCATGTCTCTGTTCTTCCTCCAGGACCAGTGGATAGTCTCGTCAGACGCAGCTGCAAGAGGCAGGCCTAATCAGTAGTAAGTGCATTTTCATATCTCCACTTGCATCATTTCTGCTAAATCTCATTGCTAAAGCAAGTCACATGGCCAAATACAGAATCAAGGGATGGAATCAAGGAATCATCTTCTCCTTAGAGAAACAGCAAAGTCTCACGGCAAAGCTCAGGATGTAGGAAGGAGTCATTAATGCAAACTACCACGGCAAACATCTTTTTTCTTATCAGTTCTGTACCCATTCCTACTTCTGGAAAGTGCACCTTAACTTTCCTTTAGGAAACCACTCTTCCACTTTTGGACCCTGTGTGTTTGGCTCTCACTCCCAGCTCTCAAGGATGGCATATGTCTCAGATTTGCATAATATCAGACTTCTATTCACTTGGGCCACAGCCATTATTCAGAAATAGGCATGTGACCCAAGCCAGGCCACTGAAATCAAATTCTGGAAATTTTGTTGAAGTTGTTGGGAAAGAGAGGTCTCTTTCTGATAAGAAGTTGCTGAAAGGCTAGAACAGGAGTCTAGATCTGCTAGCCATCTTGCTGCAGTGTGAGGAGAGCCTTGAGAAAGGTGTCAATTTGTCAATTAAAGGAAAACAGTGAGGGACAGAGGATAAAAGACTGGGTATATACAGCTCGTATCTCTCAACCCCCTGGTTCCAGCTGTGCCTAAACTGTCACTCCCGAGATTTTCAGGTATATGTGCCAACATTCCCCCCCACACACACACTTTGTTTTCTAGATGAGTAGGAGTTAGGTTAGAGAAAGATAAAGCTGTTATGGAAGTTAAATGTTGAGTAAATTCTTTTGGCCAGGAAGATTTTGGCAGCTATTTAAGAAGTTGTCATTTGAGCTAAATACAATCTCATTTAATGTTTTGATTTTTTGTTTAATGACTAAGGAACTCTTTCAATTCTTCTTTTTTCCCTAGGAGAGATAATTTACATTAAAAGGTCCAGCAACAGCAGACACATTTTGAAGTTGGACACCTCTTTCATTTCTACTTGGCCAAGAAATGAGATCTCTCCAGTCAACACCCTAGTTAATTTTCCAGTTGGTCTAACAATGTATTTAAGGAACTTGCTTCCTAAAAGATTAGTTGGGCCCCACTGAGTTAGGGAGACAATGTAACCCAATTGCTAGGCAGTTAATCTATTCATTATGTATATTTTCATAATTTTTTTCCAAGGACTAACTGAAGCATGAGGGATAATATAGCTTTCTTAAGCAATTGCTTTCAAGTTCTGATGAAGAAAGTTCCATGCATAGATCAACAGTCTTTCTCAAAGTTGTCATATTAAAGTCAGTTTGAATTATATCTATAGTTGCCTTTTTGATGCTTCTCCCAAACAGAATTCATATTCCAGTCAAGGTGACCCACACTTGCTCTTGTTCACATTTAGACATCTTTCCATATTTCTGTTAGCTTTCTAAAATATCCTCTAGGACTGAAAATTTAATACATTACAAAAAAAAAAAACTTCACAGACTTTCATATATCATCCCAACTGTTCTACTCAAATGTGTAATATTGACTATTCCAACTGTTTGTGCTGATGCTAATCTTAGAGACGAAAGAAATATCAAGGGGGAATACATGTACACATTTGCAAACGCTTCTGGAACAACCATGGTAACAATTCCCACAGCAACATTAATATCTCAAGCTAACAAAAAAAGAAATAAGCGCAGATACTTCCCTGTGGCATACCATAACCCATCTTGAGACACGGAAGCATAAACCTGCGTGTGTGTGTATGTGTGTGTGTTCTTTAAACTCAAGTTGAAAATCAAATAATTACCCAGCAAACTTCATTGACATGGAAGAACAAGTTAGTAATCACCAGCCACACACTCAATTTCCTAAGCCTAAATATCCTGATAATAGCCTTCACATACACACACACACCCAACACACACACACACTCTGCCAATCTTACTGCTATATAAGTTTCCCATATTTTTCAGAGTACAGGCAGTCACAGTGCTTTTGTTCTGGGCAGCCATTTTCATGTTGGCAACAATGTTGCCACATTTAGAAATCAGTCATAATTTGGCTACAGGTATTGTTTTGGAATATTTCAGCTAAAGTTGGATTCACTTTCTTTGCAATTAAACTCAGAAGATAATAACACTACAAAATGTCACTGGAAAGGTCTTATCCCCAGTATCTCCACTTTCCCAATCAGAACCAGGAGGAAGGGTGGTTAGAGGAATGGAAGAAAGACCACTTTCCTGATCTTATCTCCCATTCTTTTTTTTTCTTCCATATCTCAGTATCGGGCCATGTTCTGCCAGATGCTCAAGACACAGTGGTGTCTACTTGCACTAGTAAACCTGGAACTGTAGAAAAGGGCTCTGATGGGAGGACCATCTTCTATGAGAGTATGTAGCCAAGAAATCAGCCACAATGGAAGGTCTGGGAAGGTTTCCTTAAGGCAGTAATAGTTGAGCTGAGATCTGAAGGAGTGAAAGTCAAGCAAAAGCATTCAAGGTATCAGGTCAGGAGGCATTAATTATCTACAGAGAGATAGAAGGTGGCAAAGTCAGGGAAGTGAGAAAAACCCAGTGTAATGGGAAGCAGAGAATATTGCATAGAATTTTGTAGGCAAAAGAAAGGATTTTTAGAGGACTATGAAAATAGGGTGCCTGAGTGGCTCAGCCAGTTAAGCGTCTCATCTGCCTTCAGTTCAGGTCATGATCCCAGGGTCCTGGGATGGAGTCCCATGTCCCATGTCGGGCTCCCTGCTCTATGGGGAGCCTGCTTCTCCCTCTGCCTCCCTCTCTTTCGTGAATAAATAAAGAAAATATTTTTTAAAAAGAGGACTCTGAAAATAAAAATTGTTGAGCTGAAGTAATGGTAGATAGGTAGGGAATGAGCCAACTCTCAAGAGTAGTTATTATTACCATAAATGACCCAGGAATTTTTCCTTTTTCTTTTTATTAAAGTTTATTAAGGTATAATTGATAAATAAAACTATATAAAGTTTATAATATGATGATTTATATGCATATCCATTGTAATCATTAAAATCATTACCAAATCAAGTTAATTAACATCGCCTCACATTATTTTTATTATTATTATTATTGAGAACAGTTAGCTCTACTCTCTTAGCAATTTCAAGAAGACAATAGAGTATTATTAACTATAGTCACCAGGCTGTACATTATTATTAATTTATTTATAACTGAAATTTTTGTCCTTTAACCAACATCTCCCCACATCCTCCATCCCCAGCTCTGGCACCCACCATTCTACTCTCTGTTTCATTGTTTCTATGAGTTCAAGCTTTTTTAAAAAATTCCACATATACCACAAACACTATACAGTATTTGTCTTTCTCTATCTGGCTTGTTTCATTTACCATAATGCCACCCAGATTCATCCATTTTTTCCAAATGGAGAATTTCCTTTTTTAATGGCTGAAACAAATGTTTCAGTGTGTGTGTGTGCGCGTGTATGTGGCTATTGTAAATAATGCTACAGTAAATATGGGAGTACAGATATCTTTTTGAGATACTGATTTCATTTCCTTTGGATATATATACCCAGAAGTAGGATCACTAGATCATATGGGGGTTCTGTTTTTAATTTTTTTGAGGAAACTCCATATTGTTTTCCACAATTGCTATACTAATTTACATTCCTAACAACAGTGTAAAAGGGTTCCCTACTCTCCACATCCTTGCCAATACTTGTTATTTCTTGTCCTTTTGGTAATAGCCTTTCTAACGGGTATGAGGTAATAATGCATTGTGGTTTTGACTTGCATTTCCTGATTATTGGTGATGTTGATCGTCTTCTCATGTACCTGTTAGCCATCTGTATGTCTTCCTAGGAAAAATGTTTATTCAGATCCTCTACCCATTTTTTAAATCAGATTGTTTTCTGAGGGTTTTTTGTTTTTTGTTTTGCTATTGTGCTGTATGTGTTCTTTACATATTTTGGATGTTAGCATCTTATCAGATACACGATTTACAAATATTTTCTTCCATTCAGTAGGGTGCCTTTTCATTCTGTTGTTTTCTTTACTATGCAGGAGCTCTTTAGTTCAATGTAGTCCCACTTGTTTGTTTTTGCTTTTGCTGTTCTTGGTTTTTGTGTCAGATTCAAAATATCATTGTCAAGACCTATATCAGCTTACTCTCTGTGTTTTCTTGTAGAAGTTTTATTGTTCCGGGTCTTACATTCAAGTTAATCTATTTTGAATTAATTTTTGTGTATGTGGAAGATAGTAATCCAGTTTCATTATTTTGTATGTGGATGTCCAATTTTCCTAACACTATTTATTGAAGAGACTGACCTTTTTTCACTGTATATTCTTGGTTTCTTTGTCATAAATTAATTGACAATTTGTGCATGCATTTATTTCTGGGCTTTCTGTTCTGTCCCATTAAACTATGTGCTATTTGTATGCCAATATCATACTGTTTTAATTACTATAGCTTTGTGATATAGTTTGAAATCAGGGCATGTGATGCCTCCAGCTTTCTTTTTTGTTTTTGTTTTTGTTTTTTTCTTTTGGCTATTTAGGGTCTTCTGTGGTTCCATAAACATTCTAGGATTATTTGTTTCATTCCTGTGAAAAATGCCATTAAAATTTTGATAAGGATTACATTGAATCTGTATTTTGCTTTTGGTAGTATGGACATTTTACAATATCAATTCTTCCAATCCATGAGCACAAAATATCTTTCCAATTGTCTATATCTTCTTTACTTTCTTTTATTATGTCTTATAGTTTTCAATGTACAGATCTTTCACCTCCTTGGTTAAATTGATTCCTAGACATTTTATTCTTTGGGATGCAGTTATTAATAGAACTGTTTTCTTAATTTCTCCTTCTGATAGTTTGCTATTAGTGTACAGAAACACAATAGATTTTTTGTGTATTGATTTTGTATTCTGCAACTTTACTAAATTTGTTTATTAATTTCTAACAGGTTTTTGATTGGAATCTTTAGGGTTGTAAATAGTGACACTTTTACTTCTTCCTGTTCAACTTGGATACCTCTTATTTCTTTTTCTTGCCTAACTGCTGTGGCTAAGACTTCCAATACAATATTGAATAAAAGTGGTGAGAGTGGGCATCCATGTCTTATTCCTGATCTTAGAGGAAAAGTTATCTCCTTTTCACCATTGAGTATGACATGAGCTGGGGGCTTGTTATGCATGGCCTTTATTATGTTGAGGTGGATTTGCTCTATACCCACTTTGTTGAATTTTTATCATAAACAGATGTTGAATTTTGTCAAATGCTTTTTCTGCATCTATTGAGATAATCATACGATTTGTATACTTTCTTTTGTTAATGTGGTGTATCACATTGACTGATTTGCAGATGTTGAACCATCTTTGCATTGCTGGAAAAAGTCCACTTGATCATAGTGTGTGATCCTTTTAATGTATTGTTGAATTCAGTTTGCTAATATTTTTGAGGATTTTTGCATTACTGCTCATCACAGGTACTTTTCTATAGTTTTTTTTTTTTTTTTTTTTTTTTTTTTGTAGTGTCTCTGTCTGTTGTCAGGGTAATGTTGGCCACATAAAGTTAGTTTGAAAGAATTCCCTCCTCTTCTTTTTGAAGAGTTTGAGAAGGGTTAGTATTAATTCTTCTTTAAATGTTTGGTGAAATTCACCAGTAAAGCTATCTGGTCCTGGCTTTTGTTCACTGGGAGGTTTTTTGATTACTGATTCAATTTCCTTACTGGTAATCAATTGGTCTGTTCAGATTTTCTATTTTATTGTGATTCAGTCTTGGTCAGTTGTATGATTCTAGGAATTTATCCATTTCTTCTAGTTTGTCCAATATGTTGGTACGTAATTGTTGATAGTAGTTTCTTATGATTCTTTGTATTTCTGTGATACCAGTTGTAACATCTCTTTCATTTCCGATTTTATTTATTTGAGTCCTTTTTTTTTCCCCTTGGTGAGTTTAGCTAAATGTTTGTCAATTTTATCTTTTCAAAGAACCATCTCCTAGTTTCATTGATCTTTTCTTTTTTCTTTTCTTTTTTTTTTTTTAAGTCTCTTTTTCACTTATTTCTTCTCTGGGCTTTATCTGTTGCTCTTTTTCTTCTTCCTTGAGGTATATACTTAGGTTGCTTTTTTGAGACTTCTCTTGTTCCTTGAACTAGGCATTTATTGCTATGAACTTCTCTCTTAGAGCTGCTCTCACTGTATCCCATAAATTTTGGTTGTTCCATTTCTATTTTCCTTTGTCTCAAGTTTTGTTTTTTTATTATTATTATTTCTCTTGATTTCTTCTTTGACCCATTGGAAATTTAGTAGCATGATTTTAATCTCCATGTATATTTTAGTTGTCCAGTTTTCTTCATGTAATTTATTCTAGTTTCATTGTGATTAGAAAAAGATGCTTCATATAATTTCAATCCTCTTAAATTTATTAAGATTTGTTTTGTGGCCCAATATATAATCTATCTTAGAAAATGTTCCACATGCAGTTGAGAAGAATGCATATTCTGTTGCCTTTGGATAGAATGTTCTCTAAATATCTGTTAAGTCCATCTGGTCTAATGTGTCATTTAAGGACAATATTTTTTATTGATTTTCTATGGTGTAAGTGGAGTACTAAAGTCCCCTACTATTATTATATTGCTGTCTATTTCTCCCTATAAGTCTGTTAATATTTACTTTAATAATTTTAGTGCTTCTATGTTTGATGCATAAGTATTTACAACTGTTATATCCTCTTGTTAGAGAGATTGCTTTCTTAATTTCTCCTTCAGATTATCTGTTGTTAGTATATAGAAATGCAACTGATATTTGTATGTATTTTGTACACTGCAAATTTACTGAATTTTTTTAATTAGTTCTAATGGTTTTTGGTGGAGTCTTTGGGGTTTTCTATATATAATATCATGGCATCTACGGACACAATTTTATTTCTTCCTTTCCAATTTAGATACCTCTTCTTTCTTTCTTTTCTTTTTTCTTATCCAATTGCCCTGACTTGGATTTGCAATACTATGTCGAATAGAAATCCTAAAAGAGGCTTTCAAGTTCTCACTATTGAATATGTTAGCTACTTGTCAAATATGACCTTTATCAAGTTGAAGTACATTTCTTTTCTCCTTGTTTAGATCTTTTATCATGAAAGGATTTTGCATAATGTCAATTTTTTTTCTGCATTTTCTTGAGAAGATCATATGATTTTTCTCCTCCTTTTGTTATAATCTTTTGTATTTCTCCATCCTCAGTTGCAATGTCTCCTTTTTCATCTCTGATTTAATTTGTCTTCTCTCTTTGTTTCTTAGTCTAACTAAAGATTTGTCAATTTTGTTTATCCTTTCAAAAATCTAGCTCTTAATTTTTTTGATCTTTTTTATTGTTTTTCTAGTGCCTACTTCATTTATTGCTACTCTCTGATCTTTGTTATTTCTTTCCTTCTGTTTTCTTTCCATTTTGTCTAAAGTATAGTTAAAGTCCAATACTTCATTCTTGAATTTCTATCTGGATGATCTACTTATTGTTCAAAGTGGGGAACTGAAGCCCCTTACTATTTTTGCATTGTTAGTTCCCCCTGCATATCTATTAATATTTGCTTAATATATTTAGGTGCTCTGATGTTGGGTGCACATATATTTATAATTGCTATATCTTCTTGATTAGCTGATGCCTTTATCACTATATTAATGATTATCTTTGTCTCTTGCTACATTTTGGATCTAAAGTCTATTTTGTCTGATATAAACATAGCTACCCCTACCTACACTCTTTTGGGTTCTAGTTGCATGAAATATCTTTTTCCATCCTTTCACTTTCAGCCTATGTGTGCCCTTAAACCTAAAGTGAGTCACCTGTAGGCTGCATACAGTTGGGTCTTTATTTTTTTTTTAATTCAGCCATTCTATGTCTTTTCATTGGAGAATTTAATCTATTTAGATTTAAAGTAATTATTTAAAGGTAAAGATTTACTAGTGCCCTCTTGTTAATTGTTTTCTGGCTGTTTTGTAGTTCTTTTGCTTCTTTCTTCCTCTCTTGCTGTCTTCCTTTGTGATTTGATGATTTTCCATAGTGATATACTTTGATTCTTTTCTCTTAATCTTCTGTGTATCTACTATACATTATTGCTTTGTGGTTACCATGGGGCTACACAAAACATCTTATAATTATAACATTCTATTTTAAGCTGATAATAACTTAGCTTTGATTGCATACAAAAACTATACTTTTACCTGCCCCATATACACACATTTTATGTGTTACTGTCATAGCATATATATTTTTTATTTCGATTAACAAATTATTGTAACTGTAGTTAGTTTTAATATTTTTGTCTTTTTTTAAGATTTTACTTATTTGAGAGAAAGAGAGAGAGAGAGCAAACGAGACAGCATTAGTGGGGGAGGGGTGAGAGAGGGAGAGGGACAAGCAGACTTCCTGCTGAGCAGGGAGCCTGACACAGGGGTCAATCCCAGTTCCCCAGGATCATGACCTGAGCTGAAGGCAGATGCTTAACCGAACGTGTCACCCAGGCACCCCATGTTTTTGTCTTTTAACCCTTATACTATATACCTAAGTGATTTATACACCACCATTATAGTATTCAAGTATCCTGAATTTGACTGTATACTTATCTTTACAAGTGAGTTTTATATCTTCATATGTTTTCAGGTTACTTATTAACATCCTCTCATTTGGGCTTGAAAAACTTTCTTTAGCATTTTTCATAAGGCAGGTCTAATGGTGATTAACTCCATCAGCTTCTGTTTAGGAAGGTATTTATCTTTCCTTCATTTGTGAAGGAATCCTTTGCCAGGGAAAGTAATCTTGGTTGGCAGTTTTTTGTTTTTGTTTTTGTTTTCTTTCATCACTTTAAATATATCATCCCACTGTCACCTGGCCTGCAGTTTCTTCTGAGTAATCTGCTGATAACCTCATAGGGGTTAACTTGTATGTGATGAGTTGTTGCTGTTGTTGTTATTTAATGTTTATATGGTTGCTCTTTGGAGAATATACTAGAAGGGAGAAAGAATGCAATCAAGAAGAGTAATAGAGGCTATTTTAGCAATCCAGAAGGCAAGGATGGTGGCTACAGCCACTTCCAAAATACTTTCGAGTGTCAACAACAGGATTTGTTGCTTGACTGGATGTGTGAGGTAAGAGAGAGGGAAAAATTCAGAAGGACTCCTTAGGTTTTTGGTATGAGCACATGTTTGGTCATCAGTGTCCATGAGGAATGGTGGAATAAAAGGGAAAAAATAACCTTGGGATCTAATTCACAATTCCTATACACATTTACTAGTGCTTTTCTTCTCTTTCTCCCTTGAGGATATCTGCAGAGAAAAGGTATTAAACAAACAATTGAAGGGATTTGATACCTTCAGGGAGAGATGTAGTAAGACTAGGTGTTGCTATTAGAATATCCCACTGAAAACAGTCATGTAACCTCCAGGCCACTGACACATAACCTTTATAAAGGTGTATTGTTTGGGGCAAAAGATGGGGACATGCTCCTATCTTCAGTAGATGGTCTGTCTGTAGTATGAGAGGTAACTTTTAAAGGTGCCCTCATTCTATAAAATTAGTTGCATTTTTCACCTATTGTTTTCTGTGATATTCATGCATCTTAAGTTTAAAAGCATCTCGTCTACTTTCCTAGCCCCCACTGCAAGAATACTACAGTGATTCACCTCTTGGGTGCATCTCTCAAGTTGGAAATATCAAGGTAACAGATGTGACACATTAAGAATTTGTTAAATATAGATAGTGAGTGAAGGGATTAAATCCAAATTCCTCAGCTGACAACATAGGCTTCTTAACAACTCAGGAATGGTTGGCATTCAAAAGTTCACTGAATTAACTTAATTGCCTCTCCTATTTCCATACCTGATTCAATATTTTATTTTGAGGCTTTTTTTTTTTGAATCAAAAATTTGACTCTGAAGTGTTCTAATTATATTGTATCTTGCGGTGAACTAACTTTGAACTGTGTTACCTCCTCCCAAGGCACAGGACAAGCTAAATTCATTAATTGTCTTTTGATTTCATGGACCATTGAAATGTCAGTCCTCGTGGGTCCCTGCTGAGGGGCTCAGGGTCACCCGGGCCCACAGGGTTTATAATCTTCTTAATTTCAATTATTCCCTCCTTGTCTCCATAAGCTTTTGGAAGGCCTCCTCCTGGGTTTGCTTTTTCTTTGCTTAGAACTGAGTTTCCTCTCCTGCTAGCTCTTTCCACAATTGCCTTCTTTTTCTGTGCCTTATTCTTTCCCTTGCCAAATTATTAATATTTTCAGGATCCCTTTGCTTCATGCTCCTGAAATATATTTAGCAGTGGTAATCAAAGGCCAACCCTGCACTCGCTATGAAAATAACTACTAAAATCATTTAACCCAGAAAAGATCTCAGCTTCTGGAGTAAAACAGCCTGGAATTCAAATCCCCACACCCCACTTTCTGGCTGCATGATCTTTGATGAGCTATTTAAATCTTTCTGAGTTTCTGTTTCTTTATCTGTAAAGTAGGCATGATAACCAAATCCATAAAGTAATATTGTGGGTGTTTAATGAAATAATATACAGAAAGAGCTTAACACAGCACCTGACACATAGGACACATCCTCAAATACCTGCTTCTATTGCCATTATTATTATTATCATCTAGGGATATTGTGCAGTTTGTATGTATCTCATTTGCATACAAGAAAAGTACCGAGCTCAATGACCAGCACTCATTAAACATTCGATAAATTTCAGGTATGATTACTTATGAATCAACTAGAATCATAGTATATCATGGAAGAGATTATTAGATAATTAGAGATTATCTAGGTCAACCCTCTCATTTAACAGATGAGGAAACATGTTTGAGAAGGAGAATGAGTGGCCAAGGAGGTCATGAAGGACAGCTCTGGACTCCACTGCAGGCTCTTTCCCAGGTCACCCCCAACCCTGAATAGCAAGAAGTGAACAGAGGGGATAATTTTTAAGTTGATGAGTGGGGGGCAAGAAAGAAAGAAAAATATGTAAAAGAAACTGTAAAATGGATACAGTAGAGAACCTCAGAACAGATGTAGAAAGAACACAGTGGACAACGTTTCCCATAATTTGCAGGCATAATCAGAGCCTCCTAGAAATCACATCTGACAATAAAAATTGGGACAAAGGATAAAAAAGAGAGACAATGAAAAAGCTCAACATAGAAGTGCAAGGAGTTTTGAAAAGAGCTTAAGGACAGAAAGTGTTACAATGTTGTGCCCTTGGTCCTGAGATAAAAGAGCAGCTTATGTGCAGACACTGTCCCAAAAGCCTAGACCGATCTATCACCTGTGAGAGCCTCCATATTACTTATGATGGGTCCAACAAAGAACTGTGCTTTGGTGTTAATTCTTACTGTTGCTGCTACTAAGTATGGAAGAATGTGATTCCATCTGGTTCAAGGTCCCAAGCACACTAGCTGGTTAGGGAAAGGGTAAGTAACCATTGGTGACAGCAATGGGGGAATGAGTCTTGGACAAGACCAAAATGGGAATTCCAATATAGAATTGCCAAATCAGTGTTACAAAGGGATGCTAGGGCTAGTTTGTGGTTTCCTTATCATAAAAGGAACATTTGCTTACAGATTTACAGATGCAAAACCCAGAGCAAGGGACATGTATGAAAAAAGGCATAGGTTTAGATGGAAGGTTACTAAGGGCTTTATAACTTACAGTTTGGCTTCCCTAGTTGGCTCCTGCTGTATCACTGTCACAGAGGGTCTCTGGAGTGCCCAAGCCAGTTAAAGCATAACAACTTCCCTGTGCTTTGCCATATCATGGGCTTCTTATGTCATGCAAGGTAATGGAGGGCAAACTGCCTCCCTGTAGCAGGAAGAATCTGCATAAAATGAAAAGGGGTTTGGGCAAAGGACAAATGCATGCTGGGAGAAAAACAAGGCTAAAAGGAAAGGGAAGACTAGGCAAAAACTTTCTAGGGTCAAAAAATGTGCTTCAACTTCCAGCTAACATTGACAACAGGGAAAAAATAACCTTCAACACCTCCACTACTTTTGGCTCTCCCATTAAGGAGTTGATTTTCTTTCCAGTCTATGTAGTGTATGCTTACTACAGTGCTGGCATAATTGAGGACAAAGAAAATTAAAATATAGATTGTGCCTTAAGAATTTAAGGATGTCAGGTCCTTGGGTTTTCAAGCAAAACTCCTTTTTAAATATATATTAAAGAGATCTCTTAGCAGTAGTCAGCACTGCTACACAGCTAACCTGTATGTTATTTTCTTGGAGTCATGGAAGAGGTCAACATACAAGAAACTCATAATATTTCTCAATGGGATACGTCCTGGAATCTCCTATGTGAGGGTCACAAGGAGATGAAGTGAAGAATGCTAGTTCCTGAATGTTGGGGCTCAAATTTTATAGTTTGCAGGGAAGGAAATCCCTGGTACTTAGGCCCTCTCATACCACTTGTACCCAGAAATTCACCACTAAGCCCAGATATGGCCTAAACATCCTTTCTAGCATCGTACTCGAGGCAGTACTACCCAGTCGATAGCATTTGCAACAAGAGATGTCCTTCCTGGCTAATCCCCACATTTCAAATATGAATTGGAGCCAGACACAAGATTAGGATCCAATTTGTGTGACATCCACTTTAGTGCCTTTATACCTTAATTCCGCTTCTTCCTTTTCTCTTGTGCTGATGAGGACCCCCACTGCTTTACTCATGCAGCATCCATATAGCCCAGATGTAGGTTTAATTCACAGGATGGACAGAGTTCATCTTGTAAGTGAGAGTAAGAATGAAGATTTGAAAGATGCACTGAGGTCTGCTTGCCCTGAGAGTACAGATCCTGGCAGGCTAGCTTTAGTTGTTGTGATCATCCTATCCCTATCATCCAGCTTAACTCAGATGGGTTAAGTGTTGACATATTAGCCCATGATGACCAGAACTTAGTGTACCCAGTTTTAAAGAGGCAGAGAATAACAGGAAGAATAAGGTCTTTACAGTCAGTTAAAGATAAATGGCAATCATCATCTTTCCTTGGTTAGCTGTGTGATCTTGCACAGACTGGATGACCTCCCTGAGGCACAATTCCTTCCAACTAGAAACGGAGCTAATAACACTCACCTGAAAAAATTGCGAGATCAAATGAGATAGTACGTGTAAAGTGCCTTATCTATTCACTAAATCATAGTCGGTGATCAATAAATGTTGGCTATCTATATCATAGTTGTGATTCCCAATATCACTGAAGACAAAAGGACTCCAGAGAAAGTAGGATCAGGTGAGTGATATTTTAAAACAAGAATTGAGGAGCCTACGTGGCACAGTCGGTTAGCAAGCGATGACTCTTGATTTGGGCTCAGGTCATGATCTCAGTGTTGTGAGATGGATGGAGCCCCATGTGGGGCTCATGCTCAGCTGGGAGTCTGCTTGAGGATTCTTTCTCCCAATCCCTCTGTTGCTCCTCCCCGCTCCCCTCCATCTCTGCTCTTTCTCTAAATAAATATAAAAATCTTTATAAAAATAAATAAAACAAGAACTAAGAGTAAGGGGCTTTATCTGATCTCTGAGGTAGAGGGCAACTGAGGGGAAAGAGCACTAAAAAGACCTCAACTGGAGGCACAACTGAGCACAGCCTGATTGGCTACAAGGGCTGGTCCTGGAACTGGAGTGACAATGGGACATAGAGCTACTGCAGATGCTGAGGAAAAACCCAGCCTGGCAGGCACTGCAGACTATTAAAAGGACTTAACATAAAATGGGTCATGGAATAAGCAAGCGGCAGGCACCTGAGGTTCTGGAGGCAGTGGGGAAATCTTGGCCAGAATCACCAAAGGGAATCCAGGAGGAAATCTGCATCTGGAGACTCTCTGGGCAGGCAGTAGGATCCGCGGGACAGACCAGGGTTTGGGGTGACCTCAGCCTTTGGCAGGGACATTGTGAAATCTCATAAGGACCTCTGTCAGGCAGGTTACTATGGTGTTATTTCAGTTTCCAAGCTCAGGGGGCTGAAGGTAGGGCTCCCTTATAGATGGAGATCAATTAGCAGCTACATGTAAGAGAAAGAAAAAGCAAAGTATTGGAACAAAGTATAGGGTCAGAAATGCATAGTAAGAACGTTAGGGCCAGAGAAAACTAAGTTTCAAACAATAGCTGGCTGTTTTCCTTAGGAACTAAGAGACCTTAGACACATTATTTTTTCATAGCCTCTAAGTGTTCATCTGTAAAATGGAGACAAGAGCTAGTAGACAGCATCACTATGGGGACTATACAAAATGAATGTAAGCTGTGTTTCTTCACAACACTGTCAAACACTGGCTTAAATATGAGGTTTCATTTACATCTTAATTACTATATAGGAAAAGACATAATATATGATAATATATAAAACATTATAGCTATGGTATATTCAACAGTGGGGACTATAGATGATATTAGCATCCCTTCATATATCTATCACTTTTCAATTGATGGTCTTTGCACATCAATTGTCTTGTTTGATTTTCGCACTTCGTGAGGTAGGCAGAATAAGAACAATGATAACACACTAGAAAAAGTAAAATGTTCAGCAAATGAAGAACTGTTTGCATTAATCATGTTTTTCATTTTCTATGTTTTATGATGCCTTAACATCTTGGGGACTTATGGAACCAGGGAGGGACTACTTTTCCAAGGGCTAGCTAATTTTTAGAGACTACAAAGAACTTTCCTACAAGCTTGCCTCTCATGTGCAAACCAACCAATCCAGAGCCCATACCGCTAATCATGTCCTTTATTTAACTTTCACACACCAAGCCAACATTCTTTTTGCCCTAAATCACTCCAGGGCCAGGGACCACCCCTATATCCCAGAGTCTGCTGAAAGTATTCCAACTATCCAATCCTGAACTTGCTCAGTTTGCTTACTTCACCTCACCCATTTCTTCCCACAAAACCCACAATAAAGACTATATTTTTCTCCCCTCACTGTAGCTTCTGTCCAACCATGGTACTTCCTCCATGTGGTCCTGCATGGCATAGCATGCTCCTTCCTCTTGGGAACCACTGAGAACAGACCATCTTTTCAATGGCAACTGTCTCCTAATCTGTTAACTTCACCACACCTGATGTTGTTTTAACAACATCCCTGATATAGATGGTCAACAGACACATGAAAAGATGCTCAACCTCACTCATCATCAGGGAAATGCAAATCAAAACCATAATAACCATCACCACACCTGTTAGAATGGTTAAAATCAAGAAGACATGTTGGTAACCCTCATGTACTGTTGGTGGGAATGTAAATTGGTGCAGCCACTCTGGAAAACAGTACGGAATTTCCTCAAAAAACTAAAAATAAAAGTACTACATGATCCAATAATTTCATTATTGGGTATTTACCTAGGAGTAATGAAAACATTAACTCAAAAAGATATATGCACCCCTATGTTTATTGCAGCATTGTTTAAAATAGCCAAGACACAGAAGCAACGTAAGTGTCTATCAATAGACAAATGGGTAGGAAAATGTGGTGTGTGTGTGTGTGTGTGTGTAAGAATATTACATAGCCATAAAAAAAGATGATATTGTGACAACATGGTTGGACCTAGCTGGTACTACACTAAGTGAAATAAGTCAGACTGAGAAAGACTAATACCATATGATTCCACTCATAAATGGAATCCAAAAAAATGAATAAAGAAACAAAAAAGCAGAATCAGAACTATAAATACAGAGAACAAACTGATGGTTGCCAGAGGGGAGGTTTGGGTAAAATGAGTGAAAGGGAGAGAGAAATACAGGACTCCAGTTATGGAATGAGTAAGTCATGGGAATAAAAAGCAGAGCATAAGGAATATAGTTAATGATATTGTAATAAGCGGTGTAATGGGATAGATAGTAGCTATACCTAAGGTAATCATAGCCTAATGCATAAACTTGCCAAACCACTGAGTTATACATCTGAAACTAATGTAACATTGTGTGTCAACTGTACTCAAAAAACCCCTGATATCTCAGATACGTATAAAAACAATGTTAAATCGAATATAGAGTAACGCCAAGGGTATTTAAAACTAACTTTAAAACCTTTAAAAAGGATGAAAAAGAGGCATTGTGTCAAATTAAAATGGAAACATCTCAACATTTCAAATGGAAAAAAAAGAGTCATAGACAGAATAAATTTTATAGTATGATCCTATTTACAGAAAAAAGCATTTTTGTTTCTGTACATGCACATATGCATACCTGTGTGTGCAGCAAGGGGAATAAAGGATGTCTACTCCTCTACTGGCTGTGGCTACAGCTGAGAACAGGGGTGGACTGGAGCAAGTGGGAGACGGATACTGAAGGAAGACTCTTTCTTCTTCTGCATATAATGTATTCTTTGAATGTCTAAAACAATGCTGGATTCAGACATTACTTAAAAAATAAAGACAGTAAGATGATTATCCAGCATCTAATTATTAATATGTACATATAGTATAATCACATAGAATGGATCTTATTCAATCAATGGTTATTATTTGGATATTATCAGACCAAATCTTTCTACAAAAGGGAAATGAAGAGTTACCAGCTTTGGGCCATAATGGGATTTTTAGAGCTTCTAATCAACTTTGATGAACTATTAGGGAAGGGCTTATGTTTGGAAACCAAAACTTTCAAAGAGGCATTTATTATCATTATCTCTCTATCCCCTAATATAAAATGATTCATTTTCCTGCATCCATAGTTTGCAAGGGACTTTTGAATTAAACCTTAAAAGCTAATTTTTTCTATATTCTGTCTGGACTTAGCACTCGATGCCAATAAAAAACTCAGGGTAATTTATTTTCCTCTATAATTTCAAAGTAGATCAATACAAGAGTCCTTTATTGCTGCTGTGGCTTCTAGAGCCCTTGATGGTGAATCATTACAGAAGGAGAGTTCTGGGATGCATAGATTGGAGGTGGCCAGACTCCATTTTTCATGTGGTTTCTGTGGTTTCAAATGAGTTTGGGGCAGAGGGAAGAGAAACTAGCTTCATACTGTGTACTCCACAGAGTTGAAGGAATGAGCTGCCAAGAATGAGGGTAGGAAAAGGATCATGTTCAGTAATACTGCAAAGAATAAGGTACAGGCTCTGGGGCCTGACTGGCTTCCAATCTTACCTCTACCCTTTTTGGATGTGTGAACTTCTGCAAGGCACTTCACTGCGTTCTTTGTTTTCTCAGTGGTATAACAAGGATAATAATGGTATCAACATCATATAATTATTATAGAGAATCAATGAGATGATAAAATCCTATAGAGTAAGTGTTCAATGCACATTAATTATTTTTTCTTATATTTAAGATAGTGCATGCTTAGCTTGGTAGAATTTGTGCCTTCAGTCAAACTCAAACACATATTAACACATCAACTGCATGGTAGCCTCAATCTCTGCTCACAATCTCTGCTTGCAGTCTGTTGAGGAGGTCAAACATATTCCTGCAAAAGCTCAGATAACCACACCAGGTTAATCTTGTAATGCAGAGCAAAAACAGGTCGCTGGTTCATTCCATGTTAATTGTCTGAGTAATAAAAGCTATAGGTTCTCAGAGGAAGGAGAAACTGAATTATGGGAGGTTTCATAAAAGAGTTGGGATTTGACCGAGGTCTTGGGTCAGGTTTATTTAGACAGACAACAATGTGGGAGGTATTTTGGGTGGGAAAATAAGTAAGTGAAACTATGGTGTAGCCAGAAGGTGTATAAAGCAAAAAGTTAAGCAATTGGTATGGAGAATGGGTTTTGAAATAATTGGCTTTAGTAGATCCGAAACCGATCAAGAAACACTCTAAAATTGACCATGTTCTTTTCAAAAACTTGAACCTCATTCAAATTAATTCTGAAGCCTTGCTGAACTTAATATTACACCTTAGACACTTGTTAGATTGAATATACATTAAAGCTAAATTCTTAAATATCTATTATCTAGATTCACTCAGACGGGAACCAATACTAACCATCGGAATAAAATCCAGGACCTAAGGCAGCCTTGCATATCATGGTCCTAGCACAGTGTTTCCTAAAATGGGTCCCAAAACAAGCAGCATTATCACCCCTTGTGAAAAATGTGACTCTGTGGGCCTGCTACTGATTCAGAAACTCAGAGGGTGGGGCACAGCAATCTGTAAATGATTCTGGTGCAGTTTATGGCAGTTATACCACTGTTCCAGTACATTTTTTTCAAGTGCACTTATTTAATATTTGTTTATTGGTTAGCACAGTAAGCTGCTCCATTATTACTTGCAAAGTGTCTTGTAGCTCTCCTGCTACCCTCTATTTTAGAGAAAATTCTTAGAAGCAATAAATCCTAAGTAGATCTGAAATGAGTTTTTTTTTCCCAGCAGCAAGAAGAGAAAAAAAAGACAAAAATAATCAAATGATCATTTTAATAATGTAATTTTGCTTCTTGTAATGTGGCTCAATAGAATCACCATGAAGGATTTTTTAAAGAATAGCCTGTGTAATTGGAGCTTTATGGTTTTTTGCTGAAAATGGTTTAGCTCTAGATGGTCCACATCCTATTAGCAAACTTACTCTAGAGCCCACAGGAACTCTTTGACAGGAATATGCTATCATGGTGGTAGCAAAAAGCATAACAATTGATTTTAATTATTCAAACTACACTTTCCAAGTGAGGGATTGATCTAGAGGGTTAAAATTGTGCTAGTACATTTGATGTTCTTTTCTGAAATTTCCTTTTTAGAGAATGATTTTTAGCTCAAAACAACAAAACAAATGAAAGAAAAAACAAAACAAAACAAAAAAACAAAGCCAAAAACAAAACCCTAAAACTTAAAGGACCAGAATAAACACAAGTTTAGCTGGATCTCATTATTAAAGTGCCATGGGGTAGCAGAGGAATATCCCAAATATATCTTTTCCAATTCTTAGTACTGAGACTTGAACCTCCTATTTTGTGGTATTTGAATAGCATTAAATCTAAGCACCATTAGTTCCACATTTCTTCTAGATACGCTATTTTATATTTTTGAAGAAAACTATGAGGCCAGAGACACTATGAGGGCAGCTTGAGTGAGCCATCACTGCTAAAACTGAAGTCTTCACAATGGCACATCAGCCCCTCTATATTCTGGCTCCTATTTCCCTAGAACCTCATCTATTACAATTCTCTGTCTCATTCTGTCCGGCCACACTGTCCTCCTTACTATTCCTCAAATCACATACCAGATGGGCTTCAAGCTAACACTTCCTTCTATCTTTATATTGCATGATTCTCTATATCATTCCCTCCAAGCATTGATCTACATATCACCTCCTCAGAGCATCTTCCCCTGACCATTGTCATATAAACCTCTGGCCTTCTCTATCCTCTCTTCCCTATCTTATTTTCTGGACATATTATATAATTTACCTGATTTTGTCTATTACCAATTTCCCCCTGCCCCACTACAATATAATCTCCATGAAGGCAGGAGCTCTGTATATTTTGCTAATTACTGTATCCCCAAGACCTGGAACATGGTGGATGGTAGACATTCAATACATGTTGATTAAATTAAAGGTTTGTGAAGGAAAAGCTAAATAGAAATTAGTTACAGAAAAATCTAGAATTTCAATTTGCCTATTAAGGTAGACAAAGAAAAATATTCCATAGCTTTTTGTTCAAAAGTAACTCTTTAATAAAAAAGTAGCTCCTCACACAGAAATTAACTGGCACGGTTTGCCACCATAAGGTCAAATGCCTGTGGTGACTGCAATACAGAGAAGTCAGCCTTAAAATACATTCAGGACCACCAAGGAGGTGGTCAGCTCTCTACCAGAACCTATTGGAAACCATTTCTCTGCCTTTTTTTGAGTTCTAGAATAGTACACTAAGGGCCATGTGCCTAGAGGGACTGCGGAAAAGACTTTCCAAGGGAAGAAGATGCTGCATCCATTTAATTCCCTTGGTATAGATCCCTGCACATGGTGCTGAGAATCGGCTGTCCTGGGAGGACCAAAGTGCCTCTTGAAAGGTACTAGATAATTCACTTGGGTGTTATCCTGCATCTTGGAGAAGAGCAAGGAAAATTCTTATCTTCTTTGCAGCGAAGACAGGACAGATTTCACCCAGATCTGGGTTCTAACCCTAATTCTACCACCAGCTAGAAGATGGCCTTGGGCAAGTCACTTCTCTTTGAACATTAGTTTTTCATCTGTCAGTGAGAATAATAATAACAGTAGCTACCAAATACTGAGAACTTCATAATACTAAACACTTTTAATGTGCCTTCTGGTTTAGCATATTCTTTCAAGAAGACACTGAGGACAGAGGAGCCGCCCCTCCCCTGCCTTAGTCTATATCTCAGATCACACAAGAAGGCAGAGCATAGGTTTAAACTCAGGAAAAACTGACTCCAAAACCCAAGCTCAAAATGACAGCACTATCACACCTCTTCTATGAACCACAAAAGTAGATGGGGAGTAAATGACATCCTAAACAAGAATATTAAAGCACATTCATCATGTGAGATTTTATTAGTAAGCATGGTCTAATAGTCTACAATGGAAGCAAACGAATGTGAGATAGCCCTGAATTTTCCCTTGAGAATTAGTGGGGACCTCCTCCATTTTGCCTCCATGGATTATTTATTGTCATTCTGATCACCTTTATTCAAAATCTCATCAGCACGTATTTATTCCCCAGTTGTTTGAAAAATAGATTCAAAAAGATGCTGAGTAACACCAGAAGCAGGGGACTTGCTTGTGGCTTCTGTCTTCCCTTGTAGCCTATGAGTGAGTTGGACAACATAGATTAAATATAGCCCATCACCTACTTGCAGAGCAATTTGAGACAAGCCACCTAGCCTAAACCTCAGTTTCCTAATGTGCAAAATGGCAACAATAATTCCCACTCCCTGGCTAAATTGAGGAACTGAAAGATGATAAAGGTGAAGATCCAAGCTGGCAGGCAGCCCTTAGTGACTGCCTGCAGTGAACCTACACCCCAGCATTGTCCTGAGTCTCATGCCACAAGCATTCTCTGGCCTCTAAACCACGTCTTGCTCTCACATAGCATAGACCAGAAACACTGGGATATCAATGCCCCCTCCCCGCCCCCAGCAATCTTCAACCCATGGGGGTAGGTAGGAGTGAACAGTTCTGAGGGATGTGCTACCCTCTCTTAGAGGGTCCCCAGATGAACCCTTGTTGCTTACAGTAGTAACTTACTCCTTACCTGACTTTCCTCTCTTCCCTGTCTCACTTCTCTGCTCTTTCACTGGGCTAACCAGAACCACCTCCCAAATAAGCTACTGGAACCCAAATTCAAGCCTGCTTTTGGGTAACTTAAAAAAAAAAAATCCCAATTAAATTGTGTTAAACTAATGTGGTAGGCAGAATTCTAGGATAAGCCCCTAGATTTCCCACCCCATGGAATAGATGACCTGTACAATCTCCAAGACTGAATCCAGTGGATTTTACTTCCATGATTAAGTTATATTTTATGACATAGTCAACTTGAATATAGGGAGATTATCTGGGTATCCCTGATCTAATCACATGAGACCAGCTCAGAGCTTTCTCTGGCTGGTTGCACAAAAGGAAGTCAGAGAGATTCAAAGCAAGAGAATGATTCAACACATGCATTTTTACTATCTTGCAGAAGGAGCAAGGAATGCAAGCTGCCTCTAATTAAGAGCTGGAATTCCAGCAAGGAATCAGGGATCTCAGTGCTACAACCACAGGAACTGAATTCTTCCAAGAATTCATCCTTTCCAAGTTAAGCTTGGAAGCAGATATTCCCCCACAGCCTGCATATGAGATCTCAGCCCAGCCAGCACCCTGATTTCAGCCTCTGTTACCCTGAGCAGAGAGCCCAGCTGAGCCCATTTGGACTTCTCACCTCTGACACATGGAAGAAATACGGGTATTGTTTTAAGCTGCTAAATTTGTGGCAACTTGTCACACAGCAATCAAAACTAACATATCCAGCAGAGATAATTACCTAAATGCTAGACCAGTGATAAAATCAGGTGCTATCACTCAAGAAATAGTCAAATAATACTTGATAAACAGTATGGTGTATTTATCCACACTCTTTTCTAAAACATCTCAATATTTCTTTAGTTTTAGTTTGAGTTTCCCAATCACTCCATGCTAAAAAGGGAATATGACAATACAGGCATTTCAAAATTAAACGCTTAAATAATAAATCCAGACGGGGCATTTAAAATAAATTAAACCATAACAATGTCAATTTAAGGGGGAAAAATCCCTTTCTATGGGAATGGGGGTGAGAGGAATGGGTCCAATGATGTATACCTTTTAGGGCACCACCTTATTATTAAATTGGGCTCCTGATATCTGCATGAAGAAGCCATGAGGTTAGGCAGGAATGCTAAGCCTCTCAGTTTGCTCTGGATCTGCAACAATCCCAGACTGCAGAGGTACTGAGAACAGCACAATTTACTTCACATCCACTTGTCCTACTTCTAAGGGCCAATGCTGACACACAGACTCAACAAAATGGTGTATATTCCAATGAAATCAGAAACAAAAAGATTGTCAGACATGCTTTCTCTTGCTAGAGGTCCTTAAGCTACCCAGCCTAGGTGCAGTCAGGACCAGTGTTGGGCCCAAGGAGTGTCAAGAAGTCGCAAATGCAAACGATAAACATAAAAAAATAGAGGCAATGAAGAGCCACCAAACAAAGGTGTTTAGTATGTGCTGAGTTCATGCAAACAAAGAGATGACACACCAGTTCATGGGGATTGATGACAGTCCAAAGATTTACTTTCACCTGGTTGGTTTCCATCAATCATGCTTGGGTTGGTTATAGTTTGTGATTTCAATCTTGGAAGTTTTACTCGTTTTAAAGGGTCACAAACTACTGAACCACACAATGCTGGTGTGCAGGGGTACTTGGAAGGGCATCCAGCATTAAAGATGATTTTTTTCTGTCTCAGATGATGTGACTGAGGCCCAGAGAGAGAAGGGTCTTAACTAAGCACAGCAAATGAGTGACAGAGCCAGGCCTGACTCTAGGTTCCATTTCTTCTGTTTAATAAATACTGCCATTTCTTCTCCTCAGTTCTCTTGGACTTTTAAAAGCACTGATAAGCCTAGTCTTCTAAACAGCACCCCCCATACATCCACTGTACAAGTATGCTTTAAAATAGGTAACATATCACATCGTTTCACTCATTTATGGAACATAAGAAGTAGGAAGATTGGTAGGAGAAGAAAGGGAGGAAGGAAGGGGGGTAAACAGAAGGGGGATCAACCATGAGAGACTATGGACTCTGGAAAACAAACTGAGGGCTTTAGAGGGCAGGGGGGTGGGGGATTGGAATAGGCCGGTGATGGGTATTAAGGAGGGCACATATTGCATGGTGCACTGGGTATTATACACAAGTAATGAATCACGGAACTTTATATCAAAAACTTGGGATGTACTGTATGGTAACTAACATAACATAATAAAAAATTATTATAAAAAATAAATAAAATAGGTACCATATCATGTCACTCCTTTGCTTCAATGGATCTCATCATATACAAAATAAAATCCCAGACTTTTTGAACCTCAAGGTTTTAAGGTTGTACATTATCTGTCCTCTGCCTACCATGTTGACCTCTCCACCCTACTTTCCTTGCTCACAACACTCTCACCCCACACTCATCTTGCTGTTCATTAAGCCCATCTACCTTGCTTCAACCTCAGGACCTTTGCACTTGATGTTCTCTCAGTTGAAGATCCTTTATAGTGTTGGTTCTTTCTTATCATTTAGGTCTCAGTTATGATGGCACTTCTTCAGAAAAGCCTTCCCTGACCACACACTCTAAATCATCCCACCTTCCGGCAGTCACTTTCTAATTACAGTACCCTGTTAACTTTCTTCAAGCACTTTTTACAATTTGAAATCATGGTCTTCATTTATGATTTTGTGTGTTGTCTTCTCCCACAAAAATGTAAATTCCAAAACAGCAAGAATCTCATTTATACTCTTCAGAAGCATCTTGTATCCACAGTACTTAAAATCATGCTTATACATGGAAAGTCTTCAATAATCATTTCCTGGGCAGATGAATGAATCAATGAGTATTACAACTGCCATCTGCCATAATATATATGATAACCTCTATTAATCAGAATATTTAACTAATCCAAATAGAGTAGCACCTTTCTAAACATGTCAGAAAACAGAATTTCCAACACACTGACCAGTGTTACAGCTGCTCCAATGGAATCACTTAAGTGGCCAACTGATCAGGCCTAGGGAGAAAGCAAGAAAAACACATGTAATTTGTGTCCACTGGAAACTGACCATCTAGGATAGAGCTGACTTATAGCAACCCATTTACCCTTTCCTTTGGGTTCTGGAGTTGAATCTGTTTATTTTCCCCTACTGTGCTAAAATCAGATTCCTTTACTCTTCCCTTCCTCCATGGAGTCAGTGAATTTGCAAGGGAGATAGGATCTTCCTCCCTTTGCTCTTTCCTCCATGGAAACACAGAGTCACTTCTCAGAGCTTATAACTGACTCACTCAATACTGCAGCCAGAAAAAGTGCTCTTATTAAAATGTTCCTTAGGTTATGTCAAAAGCCCCTTCATTCTAATAGACTTGTGTTTTTTCTTAAACTGATATATCTAGGTATCACTTCCCAGCCAATATTGTTAATATCATCATATGTTCATGTGAAAGAAAATACGTGAACTATTAATATGTTTCCCAATTTCTGCTAAGTTATACATTTAATCTTTTAGGGGAGTATTGAGGTTTTCTTCTAACAAAAGACTTTTAGAGATGTACCACCCCAAAATTGGAAGACAATCACTAGTCAAAAACTGGCAGTTATTTTTGCTTCCTACTTTTTGCCCTTCATAAAAACTCATCCCTAGGGAGCTGACAAATAAAGATAAATTACCAGTCTAGAGCATTCTAACTAACTAAGGCACTGTAGTCACCTAAATGAATCTCAAAACGTACACTTTGCTATGTTAGCTAAAATTTCTCCTCTTTGTCTTCTACTACCTGACCTAGAATTATATAATACCAAGAAAAGATTGTAAAATCCAGGTTCATTGTCATGCTGACTTTACTTTTGGACTTAATGATATTCCTTGCCTGGAAAAGCGATTGCTCTATGCCTGGGAAAGTCTGCAATGCAAGTCCTGTACCTTCTCTACCTTACAGACAGAAAATTCCTCTTTTCCATATAAAACAAAGCTTACATAAGTCTTCCAATCGATTCTAGACAATGTTATAGGGTATGACCAAATCAGATGTCCCCTAATTTACTTTAAGGACTGATATAATTAAATACAGAAATATATATCTAATTACAACAGGAATAACAAAAGCTAACATTTACTGAGTCTGTTAGAAGTCCCTCAATGAGCTTTATATGCAATATATCATTTAATCTTTATAGTGATCCTACAAGGTGGATATTTTTAAAATATTTTATTTATTTGTTTGTTTATTTAGAGAGAGAGAAAGTGGGGGGGACGGGCGAGGGGGGAGAGAGAATCTTTCTTTTTTCTTATTATGTTATGTTAGTCACCATACAGTACATCATTAGTTTTTGATGTAGTGAGAGAGAATCTTTCAAGCAGACTCACTGCTGAATGTGGAGCCTGATGCGGGGCTCGATCTCATGACCCTGAGATCATGACCTGAGCCAAAACAAAGAATCGGACACTTAACTTACCGCACCACCCAGGCACCCCACAAGGTGGATATTTTACTAGTGTGATGAACACACTAAGAAAAGCCTTTCGAGAGACATTTGCCTAAGTTCATATCCCAACACTGCCACTTACCTGTAACGTCCTTATTTAACCTCTCTAGGCCTCAGCTTCTTAATCTGTAAAATGGAAATTTTAGTAGTTATCAACCTCATAGGGTTTTTCTGAGCAGTAAATTATAAAAAAAGACATAATAGGTTTTAAAGTTAATGCAGAGAACATTACGCTAGAGTTTTCCAAACTTTGGTCATTTTTATACCATGTACAGAATTTGGGCCATATCCAAATGTACCATTTTATTATTAAATAAATTGCTATTGACTTAATATTGCCCCTTTGCAGTGCAATTCTGACACTAACTATCTAAAGTTAGGTCAAATTTCAAAAGTTAAGGGAACAGTCCTCTACAAGACTAGCTCTCCTTCAGACACCAGCCACAAAATCTCACAGGGCTCCCAGACAAATTCAGGGGTCTCCACTGCCTCTTCAAGTTGATAATTTGCTAGAATGATTCACAGAACTCAGCAAAGTTCTATACTTATGATCACAGTTCTACTATAAAGAATACAATCAGGACCAGCTAAATGCAGAGACACATAGGACAAGATCTAGGAGAATCCCAAACACAAAATTTCCATGTTCTCAGGATGTATATCACCAACATTACTGTGTATCACCAACCAGGAAACTCAGCCAGCACTCAGTGTCTCGAGTTGTTTGCTTTTGTTTGTTTTTTTTTTAAAGATTTTATTTATTTATTTGACAGAGAGAGAAAGCACAAGCTAGGGGTGTGGGGGAGAGAGAAGCAGACTCCCCGCTGAGCAGAAAGCTTGATGGAGAGCTCAATCCCAGGACTCCCGGATCATGACCTGAGCCAAAGGCAGACACTTAACGGACAGAACCACCCAGACGCCCCATTGTGTCTCGAGTTTTTATCGAGGTTTTATTACACAGCCATGAGTGACTCACTGGTCACATGACTGCACTCAATCTACAACCTCCCCAGAGGTTTGGTTGATGTCTCTTGGCTTAGAACCCTGTTCTTTGAATCACGTGGTTGGTTTTTGGTTTTTATAGCATGGCTGGCACCTATCCTGAAACTATCTAAGTGTCCACCATAAGCCATTTTGTAGCATAAACTCTGAAAAACCCACAGTGAATAACAAAAACACTTCTATCACTTGGTGATTCCAAGGATTAAGAAGTTACCTCCAGGGAACCAGAAACAAAGGCCAGCCAAGTTCTTTACTATTTTAAATTAACTCACTCTTTGCCTTAAATAAATGTATCATCATTGTAAGCAATAACAATGTAATCACAGGTTTGAAGTACTAGTCATACCTTTTCTAATATAGATTAAAAGAGATAAATCATTTAAAATTTAAAATATTTATCTGCATGTCAGCCTAAATCATCTCATATCACCACTTATACATTTAATTTTAAGTCAAGTTTGTCACATTATTTCCCAAGAAGTCCATATTCTTTTATTTTATGTATTAGACGTGTTCCATATGAGTAAAATCAGACTGTGTGAGCTCCGGGGAAGTGTCAAAATCACATTGTCCCTTCTTTTCATTTTACAGATGAGGAAACTGAGACCCAGCACAGGGAAATGACACATCCAAGTCCACCCAGGTAGGATTCCATCTCAATCTTTTTATCTCCAGTGCAGGGGTCCTTTTACTAGTTTAAGCAGGCTCCTTCCCCAGTTTGGAATCTCTCTAAGGGAGAAAGGTAAGGGCTAGCCTGGCATCCTTTTACTAAATGCTGATGGCATCATAAGAAGGGTGCAATGTGCAAAGTGCTGAGGATGGTGAGTTGGGCTGACCAGCTCTCCAATCCATGAACCAAGTCAAGTCAGGCTTTGTAGCAGTCTCTATGGTTATCAACCACAGTTTTACTGCCATTCAGGGCCTGATTGCTGTTTTTTCCCTGGTATCTAGTGGACATTTTCTGTTATAGCCTCACTCCAGCCTGCAGGCTTGGGGAAACCCACCTGCAATATCTCCTATTCATCCATTTCAACATGAACCTTAAAAAATAATAAACACAGTGTGGGTGGGTCAATGTGAACATGAAGCTGAAGAAAAGCTGACATAAAGAACTTGTCTTTAAAAAACGAAAGGACCAGCATCTTGAAACTTTCTTCAAGCTTGCTAAACAACTCCACTCTGCACAATAATGTTATTTGTCATTTGCCTAATGGGAATGATAAAGTGAGGGCAGAGACAGGCATGTATTTGTAAAATTCAACATTGATTCCCTCCCCCCGTATATATGCACCCAGACACAGTTGTGGCGAATGATCTTTTAAAAATTTAAAAATACATTAAAGAGATGAATGAGCCTCTGATAAATGTGTATGTGAAGAGTTCTTTACTTGACACAGCTTTCAGCCACAAAAACTAAATGCATTCCCGGAATATACTGCAAGTAATCTCTTGACAGCTACTATTTTGGACACTGATATTTTATACCCATGTTTAAAGTGAACTCTGATATGTTTTGACTCATTGTTCTTTCTCTTTTTTGTTCACGCAGTACCTAAATCCTGCAATGTTCCTTTGCAAAATCTGTCCTTGCCTCTCCTCTTGTCATCCCACAGTCCACGCTTTCTTTATTTTGTTTTGGGATAACAGAAGAAAATTCTGAGCTGGTCTTTCTGGATCCAGGGCCTCCTTACCACACACTTCTCTGTGCAGTGACATTCTTCATCAGTCCTTGAGGTCACTAGGTCATTGCCCTTGCTGGAAAGGCAGTGTAAGTGGTGCTAGGACTCAGGCTCTGGAACTGATTTCAAATCCTGACTCTTACCCTCATTAGCTCTGGAATTTTGGGTACACGAATTTATCCTTCTGAGCTACAATTTTACATATCTGCAAAAGGAGGATGAATTGCATACCTCATAAGGTTATTATGAGAATTAAATGAAACAATCCATGGGAAGTATTTAGCACCATGTCTTGGCATGTTGTAAATGTCCAATAAGTGGTAACTACAAAACGCTGTAATAGCTATTGAACCAAGCTAAGACTTTTTTAACCGTCTTGCAAAACTTTCCAGAAATGAAGTCATCTCCCATGTCTCCATGTTTTTGCTATTTCTTTCTTAAGCAATGTAACCATTGAATGAATCAGTCCAATCCTAAAAAGGCTGAAACTCTGAGCAATCTGTCCCCAAGATTACTATGCTCCCGGTAACAAGGCCATGCAAGGCACCCCGATATACCATTTTATTAATTTCCATTAAGTTCCAGGCTGACAAACTTAATTACACCAGGGTGAAAGGGTAACCACGTGTCACCCCAGATGAAGCTTCCTGCTGATCATGTTGGTAAACCGCGTGAATCCGCTGCCAGGCCTTCTAAAGGGTGAACCCCAAGATCATCAGAGGTCAGAATCTTTGGCTGGCCAGTGAGACTTAAACTTTTACACTGCCCTGCTTTCATATGTGCTGAGCCTGTCTCCCCAACTGAACTATGAGTTGCTTGAAGATAGAGAAAACCTCCTATATATCTTTTGTCATTCCCAGGGATAAAATTCACTTTACAAATGACACAAAGGAGTTGTTTTGGTTTGGTTTTCAGTCTGAAGTACAGAGCTCAGTCAAAGATATAGACCAAACAGTGTTTCCTACTTAACCTCTCCTACTCTTTCATCTGAAAATTTAAGCAAAAGGACAGGTTTATTCCTGATGAGGAGGAAACTTTCAGTTTCAAGTAATAAGAACCCAATTCAAATTTAGCAAAAAAACAGGGATTTACTGGCTCACTAAAAATTTGATGATTGTGCTAAATTCAACCAAGTGTAGCTCTAATGATATCAAGAACTCGTCTCTTTCTATCCTTTGTCTCTGATGTTCTTAGTATTGGTTTCATCCTAGGCAGCTCTACCTTCCTGGTATCCTGATGATCTCCAGCAGTTCTAATCCTACCTTCTATCATCCCAACAGCTAGTAAAGTAAGAATTTCTCTTTCCCAGAACTAATGCCCACTGGTTTGACTAGCTTGTCTTGAGTCCCAAGCCCTCAGCAAAACTATTCATTGTATTTGGGAGAGGCCAGAGTCCTTGACTGATAGTCTCCTCCTAATTGGATGCAAATGAGCAAAGGATAGTTCCCTAAGGAAAAACTAGGGCTGTTTCCAATAAAGGAGAAATCTACTCGCTAGACAAAGACAGAAGATATTTATTAGGCTATCCAAGGCTCTTTAAACCCTGTAGCTACCTTTGGAGCCTTTTAACAGCTTAAAGACTGGGCCAATTCCACTGACAAATCCTTAGGGTACAATTCCCTCTGCAGTTAGAGTCTGGTTTACACAACATACCCCACGGGTAAGTTGCTCCTGCCTAAGTTATACATCTTCCCTGTTTGTCTTTGTAGCATTCCTGTTGGGGTTCTCAGATCCTTGAGGAGGTGATCTGTTAAAGCTGGATTTCATAGGACACTGGCTCTGGCTGGTCCAAGAGCAAATGGAAGAGGATAATAAATACTTAATTTGAGTTTGAGATCTGTGATCAAGTCAAATGTTCCCTCTCTTGACATCACAAGTCTCCTTTTGATTCCTTCTGTATGTTTCAGCCAGTCCATCATCAATTAGTATTTATTAATTGCCTATATGAGCCAGGCATCAGACTAGGCACAGGTGCCACAGAGTTTGAATTCGAAGTCCCTTTTCAGGGCAATTCAGGGTCCAGTGAGGAGTTGATGTGATAGTGTGTAATAAGCACTGCAATGATGGTGTTATAAGGTACTGATTACAAAGAAGAAATAGACATGAGGTCAGCAAAGTCTTCCTAAGAAGATGAGATCTGGAGTGCTGGAGATGAAGACTGAGTTTGCTGGGAGAAACAGAGAAGTGGTGCTCCAGGGTGATGGTAAAGTGAAGGCATGGAGGTAGAAAACAGGAGGTTTTAAAGATCTGCAAGTGGAGTGGTAGGGGAAGGCTAGGGTTTTGGAGGTGATGATGGGAAAATAGATGAAGTCAGAGAGGTGGATGGATGGAGTAGAAGTATAGAGGCACCATGTATAATCCTCTTCAAGGAAAGTCTTGCTTTTTGGCTGCAGGGAGTGCAGTCTGCAGCTAGACTCCAGCTGTCAACATTTCAGGGTGGGATCAGCTGTAGAGAGTTGTTTGTCCAAGGTTTTGTTCCTGGGGCAGCCTGTAGGGTATAAAGGCCTGGTGATTTTGGCCCAACAGGGGACACTCTGATAGACAGAACTCCTCCAGAGCCCCCAAAAGTTAGGTTAACCAAGGCCATGTCAGGCCTGCATCACAGTTTGACTTCTTTTCTTCAACACTGCTTCCCCTTCTTCTTTCCACTGGCAGTGCTCTCCAGTATCTGGAATCCCAAACCCCATCTCCCTTCTGCTTCTGGAGAGCTCAACCTAGAGACCAGCATGGATCAAACTGCAAAAAGTTTTACATATGAAGCTGAGCCCGTTACCTGTGCTCAAGCATTTCATAAGGAGAACCAATGCATAAACTGTGCTCTATAAACTCTCAGTATCTCCTGAGGTCTGAAATAAAATTCATGTCTTGTTACAAAACTGGGAAAACAAAGAATAAAAACGACTCTATTATATACATTCGACAAGCATTATTGAGTGTCTCTTCAGGGTAAGAAACTGTCTGAGGCATCAGAGACACAAAAAGTAAAACATGGCACATAGAAGACTTCTTGCAGATAGCCCCTGAGAAAGTTCCAGGCTGATTAGAGAGGACACATGAACAAAACAGACAATATGTAAGTGAAGATCTAAAACACGCTCTTATTGTAAGATGTGCTTTGTATTAGTTTTCTAGGGCTGCTGTAACAAAGTACAAACTGGATGGCTTTAAGCAACAGAAATGTATTCTCTCACAATTCTGGAGACTGGAAGTCCAAAATCAACGTTCAGCAGGGCCATGTTCCTTCTAGAGGCTTTAGGGAAGCACATGTCCTTGACTTTTCCCAACCCCAGGTATTGTTGGCAATCCTTGGCATTTGGGGCTTTGCCTCTATCATCACATGGTGTTCTCCCCATGTGTCTGTGTCTCTGTTTTCTCTTCTTATAAGGACACTGGTCATATTAGAATGGGCCCATCCTAAAGTAATATGACCTCATGTTCACTTGATGACCTCTGCTAATACTGTATTTCCAAATAAGGTCAATTCTGAGGTTCTGGGGGTTAGGACTTCAACACAGCTTTTGGGTGGACACAATTAAACTCACAACAGGCTTCAATAAGAATGTCACTGGTCTAGACAGGCAATCATCACAATGGTTAGAAGCACCAGTTTTAGAGTCAGATAGTCTAGTATTGAAATTGTGGCTTTCCGCTTACTATGTGACACTGAACAAGTTACTTTCCCCTCTAAGTTGAAGTGACCTCATGTGTAGAACAAGAACAATAGTAGTACGTGCTCGCTGAGATGCCTCTCTCCTTTTCTTCCAGGCACGCTCCCCACTGATGTTATACATGGTCATTTGACTTTCCGTGGCTGATTTTGGCAGAAGTGATCTACACCATTCCAGTGTCAGAGTACTGAAAGAGTTAGCACTCCATTCTCTTGGCTTTCACCCCTACCATGGCTAGCCCTAAAGGCTTGTGTTGAGATGACAGCATCATCCTCCATCAGCCTACCTTTCTGGATGATAGTGATAAGCAAATACTCCTGTTTATCTGCTGGAAAAAATGTAGTGTGGAAATGTACTGTGAACAAGGAAGATCTTTGTTCCATTTAGCCATTTTTATATTATTTGCTATGCTAGCATAACCTACCCTGTCCTGACCTACCCTATCCTGATAGTGTTTTCCTCACAGGACTGTTATGAGACTTAAATAAGATAAGTGTATAAAATATTCAGCATGATGCCTGACACATAAGAAGACTCAATAGTACTGTTTTTATTCTGCCTATGGGAGCAGATATATTGCAGCATTTACATAGCAAAAATTTTGCGAGGTCCATTATCCTTCTATGGTATTGGAAAAAAAAACTCATATTCAACAGTTATTATATCCCATCTACATTGGTAACATTTATTGAATTCTTACTATGTGCCAAGTACTGTTCTAATGGCTTTATATACATTAACTCATTTAATCCTACAACTACCACAGCAGATAGGTACTAGGATTATCCTTTTTCACAGGTAAGGAAATTAAAGCACAGCAAGGTTGAATAACT
Source organism: Ursus americanus (assembly GCF_024610735.1). Taxonomy (NCBI): domain Eukaryota; kingdom Metazoa; phylum Chordata; class Mammalia; order Carnivora; family Ursidae; genus Ursus; species Ursus americanus. The sequence goes on along the minus strand of NC_142140.1, from coordinate 13,645,517 downwards.
TGCCCAAAGTCATAAAGCCAGGAGATGGCAGATCAGTAGTTGTACTCACGCAATCCAGCCCCAGCCCGAGCACTGCCCTAGACTCACATTCTTGCGCAAACAAGTAAAAACAACAGGGCATGTTTGAGAACTTTCCAGGACTATCTTGGAAGGGAAAGCAGAAGTAGAGGAAGAAGCATCTTGCTTTCAAGATGCCCCAGGGTCAAATTACCCATTATCCCAGGAGAGTAACAAAATGCTTTTAGGTCTCATCTGCTAAACTCAGGCGAGCTGGATACAAAACGTTTGCAACCTAGGGACATCGTTTTGCAGTGCCATCATGAAGAGACCAACATAGTTGGTTTTAGCTACACATTTACAAACAAGTAGGGCACACCGCCTTGAGGCTGAGCACACACACAGGAGTGACAGATGCTGCCCACGAAGGCTACAGGCCCTTGTTCTCCAAGGCTGCAGGAGAGAAGGAGTTATGTAGGATTCCTCTGGAACTTAGAAATGATAGATTTATAACAGCCCCCTCAAACTGATTCCATCTGAGTCTGTATGGGTTTGGCCCTTGTCCCTGCCTTCCATGAAAAGCCCTAGAATGGCAAATAATGAAAGCACAAAGCCTTTTCCAGAGCCAAGTTCTATTTGCTGAAATTACCCCAGGATCTTGGAGTCAGAAGACCAGATGCATATTTTACGTGCTATGGTTTCCAGGGAGAAACATTTAGAATGGCCCATCTGTATTAGTTTCCTAGGGCTGCTATAGCAAAGTGCTACAGACTAGGTGATTTAAACAGAAATTTATTTTCTCACAATTCTGGAAGCCAGAAGTCCAAAATCAAGGTGTCAGCAGATTTGGTTTCTTCCAAGGCCTCTCTTCACAGCTAGCAGATGGTGACCTTCTCACTGTGTCTTCACATGGTTTTTCCTCTATACCTGTGGGTGTCCTAATCTCTCACGAGGATACCTACCGTAATGACTTCATTTTAATTTGCTTATCTTTTTAAATATCTTACTGCATTCTGAAGTACTAGGGGTTAGGACTTCAACATATGAATTTGGGGGAAACAATTCAGCTCATAATATCATTCAATACAAGAACTATAGATCTTTAACAAAAATAAATAGTTCCACAACCTCTTAAGTAAGGCAAATGGTTCTGGATTATTCTGGATGGAGGACTGTTCCTCAAATTTAGCAGATACTTTTAAAACTTGCTTTCCTCAACCAGCTATTCTTTCTTATTTATTGTGAGAAAAGAGCAAATTAGTGGAAAAGCTAATGCCCTTTGTGAAAGTCCCTTTGTGGTCAGCACCAAAGAAAGGTAGCTACCAGCTGGTCATAATGAACATATGTGTTTATATATGAACAATCTTATATTCAAAAACACCTTATATTTCTGCATAGCACTTCACAGTTTCAATTACTTTTATATAAATTATCTCTATCTTCACATCATGTTACAGGTTAGGATATGAAGATTCCCCCAGAAAGATGAGGAAACTTATTTCCCATCACACAGCTACATGGAAACAGGGTGGGTGGGGGTAAGAACATTAGTCTCTGGAATCCTAGTAGAACTCAATAATCCAATAAGCACTAGTATTTGTTTTCTGGAAATTTTTTTGTTATTAAATTCCAGTGCAGTTAAAGACTTACAGCTACAATGGCAGATGCCTCCAAATAAGAGGAACTGTTCTTTCGTATGTAACATTTTTTTTTCCAGAAAGAGTTATTTGGTCATTCTAGGCTAGGATCTCTCAACTTCAGCATTATTGACACTCTGGACCAAATAATCCATTGTTGCTGAGACTGTCCTGTGCATTTTAGAATGTTAGGAGAATCTTTTGCCTCTAAGCACTAGATGCCTGCAGTATACACCCACTCTCACACCAGCTGTGACAACCCAAAATGTCTCCTGATATTGACAAATGACCCTTAGGGCCCCAAATCACCAATCGTTGAGAACCATTATTCTAGTTCAAAAGAGAAATTGTCCCTGCAATTGTTTAAAAAGTATACATGATTAGGGTTCCCGGGTGGCTCAGTCAGTTGAGCACGTGACTCTTGAGCCCAGCTCAGATCTTGATCTCAGGGTCATGAGTTCAAGCCCCGTGGAGCCTACTTAAAAAAATATATAACAATAAGTATACATGATTCACATGTACTCTTATAAACCGACCTAAACATTGTATTTCTATCTCAATTTAGGTTCAGTATTCTATTCACTCTTCTCTGAAAAAATATGAAGAATAATGTTTAATATGGCCTTAACTTCTATCTTCCACACATATCCATTATTAAGTGTGGTGTATCTTTCAACTCAGTAATTCATTCACATATAGGCTTGTGGATCCTGTTTTGTTCTCACCTACATTACATTTTGTTCCTTTCCCCCATTTTATGAGATAGACTTTAAAAATGTATAATTGATGATTATAAGGTAGTTGCTCATTTGTGTGTGTGTGTGTGTGTGTGTGTGTGTGTATATCTCATGGTTTCATTAGTCCTTATCATTAACCATTAGGGGGTTTTCCAATTTTTGTTAAAAATAAGTAATAATATGGGGCACATGGGTGGCTCAGTTGGCTAAGTGTCCAACTCTTGATTTCAGCTCAGGGCATGATCTCAGGGTCCTGAGATCCAGCCCCACGTCAGGCTCTCTGCTCAGCAGGGGAGTCTGCTTGAGATTCTCTCTCTCCCTCTTTCCCTGTCCCTCCCCCTGCTCATGTACACTCTCTCTCTAATAAATTAATAAATCATTTAAAAAATAACTAATAATGCAATATACATACCTATAGATTATTGTTTACATGCATCTCTAGTGCATTTCTGAAAGTCAAATGATGGGGTCAAAGGTCATGAATAATTTTTAGACCTTTGTTTGTACCTGGATTCCCTCAGTACTAATATACCAACTCATACTCCTTCTTGTCTAAGAGTAAAGAGTATAATAGCTTACTTTGTTCCTCCACCTATATTTCCCATGACTATTTCTGTGAGCATACTTGAATGTGCTAACAGTAAAAATTACCATTTTAAAATTTCTGCCAAATAATTCCCCCCTTAATAAATGAAAAATAGTATATTTTGATGTATTAGTTGGATTTTTTATTATTAGAAGTTTGAGCCCTTAACACCTTTGTTTTCCGTTTGTGTTCCTATTTCTTATTTGCATTCTGTCCAATCTTGAAACATTAACGTGATATTTTGATTTGATGTGCCTTCTAATAGATTTTTATATCTAGGGAGGCAAGTTTCCCCTTCATTACTCTTCTTATACAAAATTTTCTTGCTTTATTTCTAGACTTATCTCTCTCAGTTCCTCTCTTCCATTTTTGTCTTCTCTTGTGGTTTGATAGCTTTCTTTAGTGTTATGTTTAGACTCCTTTCTCATTTTCCTTTGTGTATTTACTATAAGTTGCTGCTTTGTGGTTATCATGATGTACACATATATCATATTATTTATATAACAGTCTATTTTAAGTTGATAGCAACTCAGATTTGAACACATTCCAAAACTCTACTTTTTTACTCTCTCCACACATTTTATGTTTTTGATGCTACTTTTTACTTCTTTTTATTTTATGTATCCCTTAACTAATTATTGTAGTTTTTAGTTAATTTTACTACTTTTGTCTTTTAGCCTTAATAGCTTGATAAGTGATTATTCCACTACTTTTACTATATATTATCTTTTCCCAGGGACATTTTTACCTTCATATGTTTTCTTGTTATTAACATCATTTCTTTTCAGCTAAAAGTCCCTTTAATGTTTCTTGTAAGACTGGTTTAATAGTGATAAACATTTAACTTTTGCTTGTTTGGGAAACTTTTAACGCTCCATCAAATCTGAATGATAACCTTGCCAGATAGAGTATTCTTGGTTGGAAGTTTTTTCTTTTTCCCCTCTCAGCACTTTGAATATGTTTTGTTACTCCCTTCTAGTTTGCAAAGTTTCTGCTGAGAAATCTGCCTACAGGCATATGAGGTTTCTCTTGCATATAACAATTTGTCTTCCTCTTGCTGTTTTTAAGATTCTCTCTTTATCTTTAGCTTTTGATGTTTTAATTATAATGTGTCTTGGTATAGCTCTCTTTGGGTTCCTCTTATTTGGAACTCTCTAGGCTTCTTGGATCTGGATGTCTGTTTTCTTACCTGGATTACAAAGGGTTTTAGCCATTATTTCTTCAAATAAGTTTTCAACCCTTCTCTCTCTCTCTCTCTCTCTCTCTCGTCCTTCTGGGACCTCTCTAATGCAAATGTTATTCTGCTTGATGTTGTCCCAGAGCTCCCTTAAGCTATCTTCATTTTTTAAAATTCCTTTTTTTTTTTTCTTTCTGCTGCTCTGAGTGAATTCTACTGCTTTATCCTCCAGCTCACTGATCTGTTCTGCTTTATCCAGTCTGCTGTGGAATCCCTGTAGTGTATTTTTCAATTCAGTTTTGTTATTCTTCAGCTCTGCGACTTCTGTTTGGTATTTTATTATGTCTCCTATCTGTTCATTGAAGTTCTTACTGTGTTCATTTATTCTTTTCATGAGTTTGGTGACCATCTTTATGACTATTACTTTTATTACGTTATCAGGTAGATTACTTATCTCCATACCATTAAGGCATTTTCCTGAAGTTTTGCTTTGTTGTTTCATTTGGAATATATTTCTATGTTTTTGTTTTTTTAAGATTTTATTTATTTGACAGAGAGAGACAGCGAGAGAGGGAACACAAGCAAGGGGAGTGGGAGAGGGAGAAGCAGGCTTCCCACTGAGCAGGGAGCCGATGTAGGGCTCAATCCCAGGACCCTAGGATCATGACTTGAGTCAAAGGCAGACATTTAATGGTTGAGCCATCCAGGTGCCCCTCTCTGTTTTTTCATCTTGCTTGGCTCTCTGTTTCTTTCTTTCTTTCTTTTTTTATAATAATAATTTTTATTATATTATGTTAGTCACCATACAGTACATCCCTAGTTTTTTATGTAAAGTTCCATGATTCATTACTTGCGTATAATACCCAGTGCACCATGCAATACGTGCCCTCCTTAATACCCATCACCAGCCTATCCCATTCACTCATCCCCCTCCCCTCTGAAGCCCTCAGTTTGTTTCCCAGAGTCCATAGTCTCTCATGGTCCATTCCCCCTTCTGTTTACCCCCCCTTTCTTCTTCCCTTTCTTCTCCTACCGATCTTCCTACTTCTTATGTTCCATAAATGAGTGAAACTGTATGATAATTGCCTTTCTCTGCTTGACTTATTTTGCTCACCATTATCTCCTGTGTTTTTTTCTATGTATTAAGTGAAAGCTACCTCTCTCGGTCTTAATAGAGTGGCCTTGTGTAGGTGTTGATCATTCTCATTCAACATTGCCCTAGCTCTTGTCTCTTGAACCTTTGTGATTGTCTAAAATCACATGATTTATCCTTAATATGACCCCATTATTGGAGGCAAAACCTGTTAGTAGTACAAGAGGAAGAATCTCATTTAGCACCTACTTTCAGGCTGACTGGAAGCCAGACCCTCAGGCAGCAGCTTTTAAAGTGTGCAAATACACAGACATTTCTCCAAAGAAGACATAGAGATGCCCAACAGACACTTGAAAAGATGCTCAACATCACTCATCATTGGGGAAATGCAAATCAAAACTACAATGAGATATCATCTCACACATGTCAGAATGGCTAAAATCAAAAACATAAGAAACAGCGATGTTGACAGGATGTAGACAAAAAGGAACCCTAGTGCATTGTTAGTGGTAGTGCAAACTGGTGTAGCCACCCTGGAAAAGAGTGTAGACATTCCTCAAAAAATTAAAAATAGAACTACCCTATGATCCAGTAATTACACTCCTGGGTATTTACACCAAAAAGCAAAAATGCTAATTCAAAGGGATACATGCAACCCTATGTTTATAGCAATATTATTTATTTATTTATTTATTTATTTATTTATTTATTTATCTTTTTTTTTAAGATTTTATTTATTTATTTGACAGAGATAGAGACAGCCAGTGAGAGAGGGAACACAAGCAGGGGGAGTGGGAGAGGAAGAAGCAGGCTCATAGCGGAGGAGCCTGATGTGGGGCTCGATCCCAGAACGCCGGGATCACGCCCTGAGCCGAAGGCAGACGCTTAACCGCTGTGCCACCCAGGCGCCCCTATAGCAATATTATTTAAAATAGCCAAATTATGGAAGCAGGCCAAGTGTCCACAGATAGATGAATGGATAAAGAAGATGTATGTGTATACACACACACACACACAGTGGAATACACGTATACACACACATGTGTGTGTGTATATATATGTGTGTATATACACACACACAAACAATGGGATATTATTCAGCCATAAAAAAGAATGAAATCTTGCCATTTGCAACGTGGATAGAGCTAGAGAGTATAATGCTAAGTGATATAAGTCAGTCAGAGAGGCAAATACCACGTGCTCTCACTCATATATGGAATTTAAGAAACAAAACAAATGAGCAAAGGAGAAAGAAAGAAGAGAGAGAGAGAGAGAGAGAGAGAAACCAAGAAAGAGACTGTTAACTACAGAGAACAAACCGATGGTTATCGGAGGGGAGGTGGATGGGGTGGATGAGTGAAATAGGTGATAGGGATTAAAGGGTACACTTATCATAATGAAAAAATAACAAAATAATAAAATAACAAAGTATGCAAATATATACAGTCCTGCAGAACCACAATTATAACCCCCGCTGGCTGCCAGACCAGGAGATCTGGAAGTATGCCCTTGGGTGACAGGTGGAAAAACTGGCGCTCCAGATGAGTGTATAAATTACTTTGTGGGAAGTCTTGTTGAGCTGTAGCAAGGCCAAAGGGGTGTGCAAGGTTGGTGTCTCCCTGCTTACATTCCCTGGGGGCACTTCCCTACCCTCCAGATGTGTGGGAAACCTGAAGCCTGTCCCGTAAGCTGAAGTTCCAGGCTAAGTAAATAAGCCTTTTTCACAGGAAGACTGAGGTATGTGTCAGCCTGCTGTCTGCGTAGTGCCCCAGGGCTGGTAGCCTGCCAAGAAGTGTCTTTCCAATTGTTATAGTCCCTTGGAGCTCTGAAATGCCAGCCTTCTTGGCCACCACAACCAGGCAATCAAGGGGCATCCCTTGTGTGGGTTGCATGTGCCCATTGGCTTTAGAAAGGCAGCTGGAGAGTGTTGGAGACAAAGCACACTTGTTGGCTTCAGAAAGGCAGCAGGAAAATGTCTTGACTGTGCCTGCCCAAAATCTTCAGCAACACAACAGGAAGAGTTCCTTATCTGTGTGAATGCTGGCTTTAGGCCAGTAGTGGGAGAAGGCTGCCATTGCTAGCACTCACCAGCCCTAGCCAGGGGGCAAGGGAGTATCAGAAGTGCCCATGCTTGCAGACTTTAGCGAGAGAGCAGGAGAACTCCATGACCATTTGCACTTGCCCATCCCATTAAGGGAGCAGGGAAGCACTGCAACCACCTGTACTCTCAGGTCTTAGCAAGTGCCAGAACCATTCACTCCTGACAGAAACAGCAAGGTGGTGAGAAGGTACCACATTACACTTACCCACTGTGCCGGCAGGCTATGTGGAGAGTGCAACAATGACTTCCACCAGCACCTCCATTTCTAGGGAGTGTCTCAATTAACCCCTAACACATTGGTCAATGGCCCCAGATCAGCCAAAAGTCTCCCTTACATATAGTTTAGGTACTTTTCAAACTGTTATTTTTTTTTTTTCACTTGGCTTGAGGGTGAGCAAGACTGCTCATGAGCCAGCCAAGAGGGGAATCTCAGATTCCTACAACACTTTGGGACCCCCCCAGACTTCAGCCCCATTGGTTTTCCAAGCCCGATGTCCTATACAGATTCCAGGGGTTGGGGTGCTCAATGTGGAGCACCAACCCTTTACTCTTCTGGGAGAAGCACTTGGCTGGTAAGATCTCTCCCTACTGTGTGTACTGTGTGTCACAGGACCAGGGGTGGGTTTTTTGCAAGGCTGTGCCTCTGTCTCTCCTACCTTCTTGACGTGGTCCTTTTAGCCCTTACTAAAGAAAACAGTTCCTCTAGTTTTCAGATCAAGTTCAGAGGGAAATGATCCTTATGTAGCTGTAGATTTGTGTGTCCGTGGGAGGAGGTGAGTTCTAGATCTTGCTATCGCACCATCTTGGAGCCCCTCTTCTAACATGTGTATTTCTTTATGAAACATTAAAATATTTATAATAGTCACTTACTTGTCCATGTGTTAAAAAGCTCAATATTTGAGCCTTTGGTTAAGTTTTTTGTTTTTTCTCCAGGAGTAATATGTTACTTTCTAAGTTGATTCCTGGGTCTTTAGTATTTGTCACGTTATTTTGAATATCATCTCTTATGTTAACAAATTGTCTAACATATTATTACTGCTACAAAGACAACATAATTTTTAAGATATTTATTCTACACCTTATTTTATTTTGGAATTTGGTTCATATCCTCAATAGTTTTTCAGTTAAGTTTCTTTCTATTGATTCAAAATAATTTCCTAGCTGTTATTTAATATTTCTGTAAGTTAAAACCTGTGTTATGATGGAAACCATACATTTTTTTTTAATGAAGGCTAATTTTTCCATATGCCCAAAGAGTGCAGTTGCCAGTCCAAAAAAATGCTTAACAATCCATATATCAGTGTGGGAAGTACAAAAAAAAGATCATTCTAATATCTCTTTTCTCCTTAAAGTCTATTTTCTTGTTTTTTGCAATTCTTTACTCCGAATTCTCTAAATCTATATTTTTTCCAAGACATTTCTTCTCATTTCTGACACTAACTTAGTGTTAATTATTATTATTCAAGGACTATCAGATACTCAGTAAAGAATTGCTTATTCTGTTTACCTTTGAGCTATATCAGAAGAAAAAAAATTTCTCAAAGAGAAGTGGTAAGTTAGAAGAACCCAGTCGAGGGACAAGTCAGAATGGTATACAAAAGGACTATTACTAAAGCTGGAATGAAAAAACCTGGTTTTGAGAATTTGACTCCATTGTTTACTATCTGGATGACTGAGGATAATTTACTTAATTTCTCTCAGCCACATTGTCATCTAAAAAGTAGAACTAAATAATAACTGAATAAAGGAGGAAATAAAGAATAAATAACAACAATAATCATAGCAACAATAAACTCACCTTCAAATCCCTAATACCCAGCATACAGTCAGTGCTCAAACAATGCCTGTTGAATGGCTGATTTGTCACCATTCTAATTGGTCTACAGATAGTAGGTCTTGAAGAAGTATTTAATGTTGTGAGCCTCAGTGGAGATAATCTAAAAACATCTTGTGAACCATAAAGTACTATACATATGCAAGGGGTTTTTACAAGCCCAAAGGAGCATGATAGTTTTCACTCTTAGAAGATACAAAATTTCAAAACACTGTCTGCCTTCCGTCTGCTACAATAAGATGGCAGCAACAGCAATTTCAGCATTGGGTTATAAGACCAAAGTTTAAGAACTAGGCCTCATGCCCAAAAGCCCCCATGCAGATATGGGCGCATCTTACTGACTCAGCAAAGCGGCACTGAGAAGCACTAAGTGAGAAGACAGAGCTGTTCAGAATTGCACCATGACCCAGAGGCAGCCCTCCAGGCAAGCTGTAGACTCCCCCTGCTTCCTCTGGGCCCTGGGAAAGGCAGTGTCAGAAGACACTGGGGAAACATATGGAAGGAGAACAGCATGCTGACAGCTGAAGCACTGTTTTATAATAACACATAAAAGTAACAGCTATGCTAGTTAAAATGGGATTACTTTAAACACACACACACACACATATACACACACACACACACACACACACACACACACACACACACACACGTCTTGAAAACTGGATAGAGAAGCTGTGTCAAGAGGCAGATCAAATCAGATGAAGAGATGGGAATTTGCAAGCTCTTGTCTGTAACACTGATGAACAACACTGGAAGTTGGGAGAGGACCAAGATTCACCCCTTCTCCGTACCAGAGTTCTAACCAATGGATGCAAGAAACCGACACAATGCATTAGCTTTACTGATGGCCCGACAAGCACCCAATGATCTTCAAATGAGGGGGTGGTTTGGTAAATGGTTTTGGAGTATGTAGCTTTGAGTTCAGTGAGTAACTCCTATTTCCTTCAGAAACCTGGATCTTGGGGTCAACCCATGTGAGGATAGCTGGGTCTGCGGAAGAGATGTGCTCTCTCACTCAGATGAATAGAAGAGAATAGCTTGCCCCAAACATCAGCAGCAGCAGAATGCAGCACAAAACAAAGCAATGAGGGTCTGGTGCAGCTTTTTTAATTTAGTCATCCTGTCCCCTAGGAAATGTGGCTCAGTGAATGTCCCCAGTTTTGATCAATCAGATTATTTATTCCTCCTAACATGGTGAGGAATAATAATAATAATAATAATAATAATAATAATAATAATAATAAGGAATAGTAAGGAATAATAATAAGAAGAACTTCCTTCCTAGGTGGATATTAATTAAGGGAGGTACTAATATTTTCCTTTTAAAATTATTATTTGGATCATTATTTGCTTTATATCTAAATGATATACCAAAGAAATTCCATGTAAATAATATGTGAAATTCAGGAGATTGCAGTGGCTTTAATAAGTATTCTATATTCTAGGTAATAATACAACCAATTGGCTATTGCTCATATATTGACACAATTGTAAATAGCTAGGTTCAGAATCTAAGATACATAATCATTTGCCAAGGAATAAATTATCAGTATGGCACAAGAAGTTACTGATTAGAGAAAGATCATGTTAGTGTAACCACCCAGGCCTGCTTATATGCTTAACTGTAACACCTTCCTCATTTAGACATCACTGATTTGCATTTATTGTAATTCTAATTGAACCAAGACAGGGTTTTATAAGCCAGAAGGCTTGGAGACAATCTTCCCCATGTTTACAAAGTTCAAAGAGTTAGAACTACCATCAGGCACTTGAGAGTTCTACACATGATAAGGCCAGACTTACACATCAAGATGAACTTGTGATTTTTTAATGAAATCTCCTTATATTATAAGTGAGAACAATGAGGCTCTGGGAGGTGAAGAGACTCCCAAAGCCACAAAGCAGCAGAACCAAAACAAGATCTTCCAGTCACAAATGAGAACTTTTTCTACACAATGCCCTCACCCTGCTTTATTAATAACAAGATGCTCCTACTTATTAAGTAAATTCTTACATTTTATTTGGCCACACTCTATTAACCCATATTTAGCTACAGACTTCTGCTATGAAGCTACATTTCTTGTTAACTACTCCACAGTTCAGACTTTCAGTGAAGCCGCGTGGTCTTCTCATTGGAACATCAGCATTGTTTGCAGTTACTATTTTGTTTTACCATTTTTGATGATGATGATGATGATGATGATGACGATGATTCACTACAGCACCATGCTTAAGGAATGGAAAATTAAAGATAATACTACTTATTTGTAAAATACAAAATAGCTCTGGAGAAAATGCTCATTATTTGCGTAGATTTTCCTATGTAAATCTCAGAAGGGACACATGGATTTTCTTTGTGATTGATATGATTAATGATCTACATAGTCCCCCACACCACAGGATATAGAGCGGCAAGAAGAGGACACAGAATTGCATGTTGGGCAGATATGCTCTTTTGGTGCTCTGAGACCAATTTCAATGTGTGGGTGTTGGGGTGGGGGCCCCCACAAATACAACCAAGCAATTCTTAGATACCAGCAGAGTGTCCAAGAATTCAACTCAGCTCAACTCAATTCTGACACTATCTACCCAGAAGTAGCATCAGATTCTACAGGTTAAGGGGTCAGTCCTACAAGATTGCCCCCTCCTGCACTTCAGATACCAGTCACAAGGCCCAGGCTGCTAACCTCTGGCTACAGATTGAGAGTTCAAATGACCTCCTTCTTAGGTTCTATTAATTTGCTACAGTGGCTCACAGAACTCAGGTAAACACTTAACATTTATTAGTTCATTAAAGGATATGATAAAGAATACAAATACACAGGCAGATGAAAAGATCCATGGGTTGAGGTCCTGAACAAAGGAGCTCCTATCCCACTGGAACTTGGGGCCAGGTTTGGTGGCACATGGGGATATTCTGTTTCCCTACATGTGGAAGCTCTCCAGAAAAAAGGACCAAGAAGCTCTCCTCTTGGGGTTTTTTGGAGGCTTCATTACATAGTCATGATTGACTAAGTCATTGGCCATTGGCTGATTGAAACTCCACCTCCTCTCTACTCCGCAGAGGGTGGAGGGATTGTGGGACTGAAAGTCTGAACCTTTTAATCACATGGATGGTCCTCCTGGCAACCAGACCCCTCCTTTGGGTGGGGCCCAAAAGTCACCTTCACTAATAACAAGATACCTATCTCACTTGTATGATTCTGAAGCATTTTCAGAAACTGTGGGTGAAGACCAAATATATCTTCAGATGACCAGGATATATTTCTTATAAATCATTATATCACATACACTAAATGGATTTAGGTCAAGTTCTACTGTCTGCTCATCTATTCTTAGAAGCAGGAAATCCTAAGGATGGGGAAAATCGGCCTTAAATGTAACTAAAGGGCCACCTTGATCTTTTGTCCACCCTAATCCTATTATATTAGGCTCCTCATTCCCCAATCAAATCTTCCACTCTTTCTTTTATGTATGCCTAGAAACATCTCTAGTGGAAATAACTATGTTTAGCCTCCCAGATCAAAAGTACTTCCTATTCTCTTCTTTATTTATCCAAATCCTTTCACCACTGAGTACCTAGCTCTAGGAAACCTCAGTTCTAATGCCAGCCTACAATTTACTAACTGTGTGACCACAGGCAACTCAGGCAAATCATTTAATTGCCCTGACCCTCCTTTCCTGAGCTGTAAAATGAGATAATAACAGTATCTGCTTTATGGAAAGTCACTTTATAGAAAGTGCATCTCAAAAATACTCACCAGCATTAGTTGGAGGATGGCAAGTGATGTTTTAGATTATTATTTTCTTTCCAGTAGAGATACTTCACTACTTTAGCAGGAACATTTCACCCCATCTGAGGAAAGCTGAGTTGGCTGGCACTATAATTTCTAGATTGTTCCAGGGACGGTTTAGAACCTCTTGTGGTTTAGTGACTGAGAAGTTGCTCTGGTAAACCACCCTTTATCTAGCTCTGAGAACCGGGCTGTGTTGGTTTCTGAGAGCTTTGAGAACAAAGTACCAGAAAAATGCAGCAATTTATTGCCTCACAGTTCTGGAGGCTAGAACTCTGAAATCCATGTGTCAGCAGGACCATACTTTCTCTGCTGGCTTTAAGAAAGAATCCCTCTTTGCCTTTTCCAGCTTCTGGTTGTGGCAGCAATCCTTGGTATTCTTGGACCTGTAGATGCAGCACTCCAGTTACGTGACTCCTTCTCCCTGTGTGTCTTCTTCCCTCTGTGCATTTGTCTCTATATCCAAATTTCCCCTTTTTATAAGGACATTAATCACAGAAAATTAGGGCCCTTCCTAATGACCTCATTTTATCTTGATTACCTCTGTAAGACCCTCTTTCCAAATACGGTCACATTCTGAGGAACAGGGGTAAGGACTTCAACATATCTTTTTGGTGGAGGAGGGGCACAATTCAACTCATAACGAGGGTCTAACATAAAGTTGACATGGTCATATAGAAGTTTAATGATCACATAGTAAGTTGACCATTAAAATAGGGTTATTATTTTTGTTATATTATTGTCAGCATTCTTCAACATAGCAGTGTATCTTCTCTATCTTACCCACATTAGTCTCTTCTCCTCAATTGAACTTAAGTTAATTGACAAGAAAAGCCATGTTTTATTTATTTACTTTTAGATGATTATATTAGTCTGCTAGGGCTACTGTAACAGAACACCACAGACTGGGTGGCTTAACAGCAGAAATGTATTTCCTCAGTTTTGGAGGCTAAAAGCCCAAGATCAAGGTACAAGTAGGGTTGGTTTCTGGTGAAATGTTTCTCCCTTGATTACATATGGCTGCCTTCTCACTTTGTCTTTGCATGGTTTTTCCTCTGTGTGTGCATGCCTGGTATCTCCTCCTCTTCCTAGAAGGACATTAGTCCTATTGAATTAAGTTCTTACCACTATGATCTCATTTACACTTACTTATCTCCATAAAAGCCCTATTTCTAAATATGGTCACATTGGGCATTAGGGCTTCAACATATGAATTTGGGGGGACACATTTCAGTCCATAACAATGACATTCTGTTCTAAGCAGGAGTTTAGCCATGTGGTAGCAATTAATGTGTTCCATTTAGCAAAACCTTCACATATTCACTGGAAGAAGAGAAAAGAAGCTCTCAAAAGTCTGTGTGGGGAGGGTGGTAGGAGAGTATTCTTCATAAATTCTCTAGTTGCATTATTTTTCTTAACATGTCACTAATTCGAAGGACAAATATGATGTGAACTTCTAGATAAAGTCACACCATGGAATTACCTAAGTATTTGTTTCAAGCCTGGTATTCTGCTGAATAAAGAGAAGGATCTCAAAACAAAATTTATATTTTCCAACCAAACCCTAAGTCCTTACTTTGCTGATGGTCAGCAATCTATGGGTTGAAGGCAAAGCATAAGTCTGGTATCTTTTTTGAGTCTTCCATTAAAGTTGCCATGTCTCTCCCTCTCAAGTCATGTGTACAAGGCTCTTTTTTCCAGGACGCCGTAAAGACTGACCTCCAGAACACTGTCTTCTTATGCTTTGAAAGACAAAGGACTGGCCACAACACAAACCCCCAAAAAGACATGATAAAATCCACCTGTATCCTGCACCCAGCTCACCTGGGACTCTGGTCAAGTGACATGGTGTCCTCTCACAGCTCTTCCAAGTGGCAGACCCATCAGTGTCTGTGCAACCTGTGAGGAGCTGGGAATCTCTTATAATTGCCAGACACTCTCTTGCCTACCTGAGAGCTGGGTACCAGGAATTCTGTTATACAAATGTCCCATGAGTGGGGCCTAAGCTGTTCAACTCTCACAGTTTTATCTTAATTTATCCCATGTTTGGATAAGGAGGGGAGGGGGACGGGATCTACGGTTGGTTCTCCAGAAAGCTGACGTCTTGTAGAAACTCACTCTGCTCTGATCGTTTCTATATTCTGTGACCACCCCATCAGCATTTACACATTCAGTTTAAAGTGGGTTATTTTGGCACTTTGTTAGTGGCCCCATAACTATCCATTCATCCACCCTTTTCTTAGCAAATCATTTATCAAAGATAACTACTGTGAGCTATACCTGGTACCAGGCAATGGGATATAAGGGTGAACCAAAGAGACTGAGCCTCTGTCTTCAAGGAGGCTATTGAATAGTAGATGGCCTGCCTCCAACTAGAATTGAAGGCAGAAAAAAAGGTCCCTGGAGTCTTTTGTATTCCCCCACAGTGGCTGAGGCAGGGTTGTGCTCACAGCAGGTGCTCAATAAATAACTGGTGAGTCACGAACCAGATGTCCAGGGTCAGCTTTGTTGCCTGGGTAGCTGCTGATTTATGACTCCATATGGTGACCTTCTCTAACCTTCTTATTGCCTTCTCTCCCAATGCTGCATCCTTCTTCCCTCTGCATCTATTCCTCCATTTCAAAGAGCACAAAATGTGCTCCCTTTCCCCTTATCCCTCTTCATATCCTGACTAGCCTAAGTAGAACAGAAAAAGTGAAGGAGTTGGGGAGGTTTCTCCTCTGTTCATGCAGGCTACTAGACAGACTGGATGGGCTGTTTCTCCAGATGAAATACAAAGTTAAAACCATTCCCAATCACATTAACCATTGTCAGGAAGAAGCTGATTAGTTACAAAGCATGATAATGCAGAGAAAATCCTAATTAAGAGAAATGAGGGAATCTAACACATATCATCAGTCATTGTGCTGTCATCCTTACTCATATAACAAGAGGTGGTTTGTGCCAAGAGTCTGGCTATCGCTTTTGAAAGAGAACTATTTATAATTAGAGTTGTGTTGAATATTTAAAAGTTGCAAAATTACCATGTCTCCGGGGGAAAGTGTCTGTGGAACCATGCAACTGCAAATCCAGAAAGATTTCTGATGCATTTAAGAGCTTCCAATTTTGTATTAAACAAGGAAAATGGGCCATAGCAATTAAAAGAAAAATGTATTTTATAAAACCATCCAGCTAATTAATTGTCATCTCAAAAATGTACTAAGCTTATAGAGTGATGATGAATGCCACACTTAACGATTATTTGGTAAATTGAAATTTGAGGTTCTTTTTTGCATATTGTATAGACTATTTAATAAATAGTTCCTCCTATGTCCAGCGCCATTTATCTAGCACCTCTAGCTATCCACAATACTAGAGAAAAAAAACCACGAGAAATAAAGCTCTAAGTACCAAAGTAACTATTACAAAGCCCATGTGCTTTTATTCACTGGAAAGCCCTCAGAGCCTCACTGAGACACTGATTTTTTTAACTTTATATTATAAAAAATTTCAAACTATAGAAAAGTAGAGAGAAGAGTATAATGACTCACTCTACCCATCACACAGCCTGGACAAATATCAACTAATGGTTAATCTAATTTAATTTATACCTTATCTACTTCCCCTCTCAACCAGATTATTTTGAAACTTATGCAAGATGTAAAACTTCATCTGTGACTATTTCAGTTTGTACTTCTAAATGATAAGACTCTAAAAACCTCCCATGAAAATGGCAATTATTACACCTAAAATAATTAATACTATCTTAATAACAGCTACTTTTCTACTCCTTATGGACACAATTGTATCAAGCTTGCATGTGTAGCTTTCTTTCCTTTAATCAACTCGGAGGAGCAAATTAGATGTCAGCAGGGGATGGTGATGGGAAGGGAGGCCATGTAACCACCTACCAGCTGAAAAATTTAATTTCCTTAAGGCTTAATTGTTCCAAAAATAAATATGGTTGATACAATGTTTAAATTAGAGATGACATAATATATGTGAAGAATCCAATACAGTGCCTTACACACACGAGTGTGAAGTCAGCTATTATACCTAAAACGTTTAAAACAAAAATATCAGCAGTATAAGAAGTAAATTTTCTGGAAATTTGCATAGATAGCTCATCGAGGACCACCTTGCTTTTAAACCAGCAAAGGATAATTTTTTAACACATGCTATGTAACTTAGCTTTCGATGCCACTACTGAGCACACACTCCTGGAAATAGTCTCTTCTCTTAACTTCTGTGATGCCAAGAAAACCTTTCTGGCTGCTCTTCTTAGTCTCCATTGAGGGCACCTTCTTGATACATGGCAATTAAATGTTCGAATTCTTCAAAGCCTAGTCTTAATTCTAGTTTGCTTTCTTTTCCCCTCTACATTCTCAGTAGTTTTTTGTTTTTTCAAATTCCATGGCTAAAAACACCACCTATATGCTAGCAACTCAAGCCAGATCTTACTTCTCAGCTCTAGACTTTATAACCAACTCCCAGACAGATATCTTCACCAAAATGTTTCATAGTATTTCGTGAACCTGTCCATAAATTTGTTCCTACCTATCTCTGCTTTAGACATCTATTGCTATATAATGAATCACTCCAAACATAATGGTTTAAAACAGAAAAGTATGTTTTCTCATAATTCTGTAGGTTATTTGGATGGTTCTACTACTCCATGTGGGGCAAATAGGGTGTTAGGATGGCTGGAAGTTCCAAAATTCACATGGCTGGCAGCTAATGCTGCCTGCTAGTGGGAAGTCAGCTGGGGTGATGAGCCACTGTATAGTTCTCCTCCCCATGAGCTTTTCCAGGTAGCTGCTTGGGCTCCCTTGCAGGTGATGACTGGATGCAAAGAAGGAGCATTCCAATACACAAGGCAGAGACTGCAGCTCTTTGAAGGTCCAGTCTCAGAAGCTGTACAGCATCACTTCGCTTTCACTGTGTTCTATCAGGACAGAGCAGGTCAAAGGACCAGTCCAGAGTCAAGGCGAGGGGAAATAAATCTTACCTCTTATGGGAAGAATAGTAAGTTCACACTTCAGAAAAACAAACCAGATGGGAGATATTTTTTGCAGCCATCTTTGGAAACAAAATTTACTACATTCTCTCTGCTTGCATTCTTCCTCCAGAGTTCCCCTTTTCATAAATGGTATCCCCATATACCCAGATGTTCCTACTATGATTACCTTCCTTTACCCTCAACCTCTGCATTTCTTCAATCACTGAGTGTTGCCATTTTTACCTCTAACCTTACAAATCTATTTCCTTCTTTCTATATGCACCATCACAACTTAGTCCAAACCATCATCATCCCCTGTCTGGAAACCTGAAATTGACTTTCAATGGTCACTCCATTTCTAGTTTGGCTATCTTTACTCCATTCTTCCTGGAATGGAAGGAAAGATCAGTCCTCCCATTAAAACCTGTCAGCGTCTTTTCACTGCTGTTGAGTTCAAATCTTTAACCTAGCCAATGAGGTCCTACGTGAACTGCCCCCACCTCCACACACAATCATTTTCTTACAGTGGCCTATTGTACTTCCCAAATAAATCACAGTCTTTACTCTATCAGGGCCATCTCCATGCTGTTATCTTTATCTGAAGTGCCCTTCCTCCCACTCTTGACTCAGCTAATCCCCACATTTCTTTCATGTCACAGCTAAAACATCATTTTCTCGGGGAAGTTTTTTCTAACCATTTATATGAAGTTAAGTCACTATTAAACACTCTCACAGTATGGAGTGCCATTAATTTGTAGTACCAATCATAACATAATTAAAGAATTTTTCACTAAATTATAGTTGATTCTGGTCATTGACAGCACTTACGTTCTATAAAGTCACCATGAACACTAAATTAGCAAATACCAAAGTGTGGCTCCCAGGGGTAAATACAGGGTTAGGTTCCTACAAGTCTCTGGTCAGGTTCCTGCAAGTCTTTGGTCATTAAATTTTCATCAACTTCTCAATACATAACCTTGTTTTATGGTGTGTCTGTTTAAAGATACCTCATTTAGTGTATATTGTTGATTCATTAGCCCTGAAATCAGGGTCAATGGCAGCATAATCATGATGTCAGGAAGCTTATCTAATATATTAAGGCACCTCAGCCTTCTTGTGCTTAGAAACACTAGACAGCACGTTAGCACTAAGCCTGGGGGACATTTTAAACAGAAAACTCACGAAAAAAATGTAAAAAAAAAAAAAAAAAGTACTAAATCCACCATGAAAAGGATACTTTTCTTACAGTATGCAAACTGAAACAAGAAGGTTAAGTCTTACTTAACCTAGGCGGGGAACATGGGGGTTGGGCAACTCAAATTCTTTGTTGCTCTATGCATGTCTGCAAATGACCCTGAAAATGCTGTGAGTATTGATCTGGGGGGTTACAAATATGTTTTAGTGAGTAGATGAATTTGCAAATATGGAATCTGGGAATAACGAGGGATCAACTGTCCCAGTTACATGAATGCTTTCCTTACTAGGTCATAAACTTCCTGAGAGTAGAGGTCTTATCTGCCTTGTTCACAGCATCCCACTGTGTCTGACACATGGTAGGTACACAATAAATATGTGTCCAATTAACTAACTTATATTATTTTATTCTTCCTTTCAGGATACAAAACTCAATTCTTAACTTTAACTGCCATATTAAAGAAACAATAGGATGTGCTTGGCAAGAGTAAAAGGAATACATAAAGACCAAATTGAGATGAGCTTTTGTTAAATTTGAGTAGGCTTGGTTACAAGATAAGTAGGGACTTCTATAACTGGGCTGCTGAGGAGGAGAAGCTGGGTATGGGTGAAAATCTAGGGATTTTCACACCTGACAAGGTGTAGAACTGGCTCTAGAGAGAGGAGTTGACAATTCAAAGTACAGGTCCAAAACACAGAATCTCTTCTGAAATTGTGCCTGGGCAAAGTAGTCTTCACAGAAGGGTAAGAGAATCAGTGAATAAAATATTGGATGTGTAGCTGTTTGAATGACTAAGGAAAATAGGAAACTGAGGTAACCATTTAATCAGTATGATACAATGTCGTTTGTCTAAGTGGCATCAAATTCCTTCAATCAAGTGCACAGTGAAAAAATTGTTTTGGATGCAAACTCTATTCATAAGAGACATACAGTGGTCTTGAGTTATTTGTGTATGATTTAGCTCCTGGGAGTAGAGAGAGTATGATTTAAGCAAAATATCTAAGCCTGGCTGAGTAGGTTGGATGCTGAACAAGTTGCAGTCCCAGTAAACTGAATGATTAGGGAAGGAAATCAAAGCAAAGTTACAGCCATACATCCTAGGCCACCACAGGAAGAGCATGCTAAGGCTTAGTGGACCTGTACCCTCAGGTGAAACAGATTCCAAATTCAAAGCAACAAGTCTAATTTCAAAGCCTACTCTTGGCTTGGGCTAATATCATACTGCTCACTCTTACAGGGATTGAATGAGCTGAGCCTGCAGTGGGACCCATAGGTCATTGTTGCTGAAAGGGACTGGTGAACAAACAGCTTTACTGTTTTGAAAAATTCCATAGTATTAACTGAACAAAAGACTGAAGGATTGACTTTGAAAGGTTTAGAAGATACATTTATTTCAACAGAGATTTATTGTACACCCATTAGGTACAAAAAACGGGGATGTGGAATTGAGGAAAGATCAATGCAAGATGAACGTGTCCTTCATCAAGTATGTGAAACTTCAGAAGGCAAGAAATAGCCAATTATGTTAATTTCCTAAGAGATTCCAAAAGACTACAAAGGCTGATGATTTTCGGGGCGCCTGGGTGGCACAGCGGTTAAGCGTCTGCCTTCGGCTCAGGGCGTGATCCCGGCGTTGTGGGATCGAGCCCCACATCAGGCTCCTCCGCTATGAGCCTGCTTCTTCCTCTCCCACTCCCCCTGCTTGTGTTCCCTCTCTCGCTGGCTGTCTCTATCTCTGTCGAATAAATAAATAAAATCTTTAAAAAAAAAAAAAAAGACTGATGATTTTCTAATTAGCATCCACAGGACTATTGCACAGAAAATCATTTCAAGATATACTAATGGTCCTTGAGAAATAGAAAATGAATGGGAAAAAACGCTTTCAATGAAAGCTCAATCAAAACAAAGGAAACTTGCAAATTCTAAAATGTTCTATGGGATTCCATTTGCATGCATATGCACAAGGTAATCTACACTTGTCCATATCTAGATTACATAGGTAAGCAAACATAATTGCAGGGTTTGCCACCATAAGCACTGACAGACACACGAACAGCCCCAAAGAGAGACAACTGAACAATCTATGCTGAAGAGCTAAGTCTGATTTTCCTTACGTTTACTCAGTCTGGAAGTTTAGCCTCACACATGCTGATTTTGCTCCCCAAAATAACACACTTGAAGAGAAAATCACAATCACAGAAAAACCTCATGGGTTATGTTCAAGATAACCAGCTGAATTTCTTAAGAAGTCCTTCTACTTCTTCATTAAAATAACGCTACTTACTTGGAGTCATTTGGCCTTTAGCAACAGGTCATGGTTTTAAAAATATACCTGAAGAACAGTGTTTTAAGACAAAAGAAAGGCTGCAGAACTGTGGGTTGCATTAGAGTGTTCAGTCTAATGCAAACCCTAAACAAAACAAGTGATCTCTGATTTGCAGTCCTTCGAGTCCATCTCTCAGCCTATGAGCATGTATTACATACCCTCTGGCTCCCACACGCATGTTCATGTGTGCACACATGTAGGATCTTGCACACCCACAGTTTGATCATAAGCTGTTACTTGATTTTGACCCTTTGGGAGCTATCAGGAGTTAACAAATAATCTTATTGAGTGATTTCTTTCTGTCCCTGGTGGTAACTGTCTATAAAATCATGAGGGACAGTCATTAAGCTTCTTCTCCCCTCCTCTTTCCATCTGAAGATGTTTAGCTTCTTCTCCTGCCAAGATCGTTCCCATTCTTTTTCTATAGCTATCTCCCAAACCCATTTCTCTAGCTACCAATATCTACTGTAAATCTAAAATGTCTACCAGGACAACAAACATTGCTAGGAATGTCAGATTCTGGTCAAGACCCTACAGACCTCTAATACAGTTGACCCTTGAACAATAAGGGTGTGAAGTGTGCAAATCCACTTATATGTGGATTGTTTTCAATAAATACAGTACAGTACTGTAAATGCATTTTCTCTTCCTTATGATTTTATTAATAACATTTTCTTTTCTCTAGCTTATTTTATTGTAAGACTATAGCATGAAATATACATATAATGTACAAAATGTATGTTAATCAACTGTTCATGCCATCCTTTAAACTTCTGGTAAACAGCAGGCAAATGGTAGTTAAGTTTTAGGCAGTCAAAAATTATACACAGATTTTCAACTGCACAGGGGTCAGCATCCGTAACCTCCACATTGTTCAAGGGTCAATTGTTCTTAGGCAGGTGTGGGCAGAAGATCACCAATGGTAGAAGAAGCAGAAACTTTGGGTAACTTCTTCACATCCCCTGCCTTTACCATGTCAGTGCATACTGCCTGACTTCCAAATCCCAACACTAAGGGCATTTTCCTACCTCTTGAGCACTCTGCCATCCAAGTGACATACCAGGAAATTAATGCACTCTTGGAATAGTCCCCAAACAATGTCTGACCAGAGTTGGTGTATAATTACCCAGTTCCTCGGCCTGCTGGGGAGCAAAACTCTGGGGTATGCATTCTTCCCTGGCCTCCAGTTTCCCCAACAGGATTAAAATCCAGTGGCCATAGTAAATCAGGCTTGATGAATATCCTTCTTCATTGTCTGCCTTCCGTTTACTGTCTTACTTCCCCAATCCCTATTGGGGTTCTTTTTATACCCCCAATAAACTGCTTATATCAAATCCTGTCTCGGGATTTGCTCTGAGGAACACAAAGTATGAAAGTAGGTGACATCAGTAACATAGGGTAGTAGCACATACAAAATTTGGTTCTTTCAAATTTTTTCTGGCAGAGGAGGCACATAGAAAATTCAATATAGAGTGTTCACGACAATGACACTCAAAGATCCAAGTGAAAATGCCTGTGGGGGAGTGGGGTTCCATCAGAGTAAATTAAAGGGCATTAAGAGAAAGAATGGTGAAGGCAATTCACAAGGCTGCTGAAAATGAGAAATGTTCAGTGGAAATCTTGTAAAATACCACAAAATTAAATGATCCACTCTTCAAAGCACTTGAAAAGCAAAGTTTTCAGAAAGAACAAACCTGGTATTCAAGGTTAGAAAGAACAGGAAGGTCTAATGAACAGTTCTAATTAACATTTTTCCTAGATGGTATTATAAAGGAAAAATTAAGGTATAGGTTTGGTGAAATACAAGCCAATGTCGATTAACCCCCACATACTTTTGCTCACCTCTAATAATACTCCTATCTTATTAAATGGGCCACAACTATTCTGTTGCTGATAATTAGGTTCAGAGTTTGTGTCACAATTGTAATGGATTATTGATTGCCTCTTAAAGAACTTCATAGCTCCTCAGGCTTAGAATCCATTAATGAATGCTAGAGCTGATAAAGTTGAGTTTAATTACATACAGTATGTCTTGTTAGACATTAAACTTGCATTTTTTATTATTATTTTTTTGCTCAGATGAAATTTTATTTTAAGCCTTCACAAAATACATGTCTGTCTTAGCTGTACTTTATTCTTCAGAAGCCATAGGCTTCAATGAAACTTTAATTTGGAAAAAAATTTAGCACATTTTTCTTTATGATTTATTATTTTATATAGTAGTAAAGCCATATTTGTGCCTGACTGGATATTTGCAGGGAGATCTGAAATCTGATTAGGTATTCTCTATTATGAGGGCCTTCTTCCTTGTTCACCAGCTTCCTGCTACAGCCCCATGCCTGGTCACTGCTCTGCTTGAAAGGACAGTATATATCATCATTTTCTTAGAAGAGGCGGCTGTGTGAATGGCTGGCCACAGACTCATAAACTTGGACAGAAATGAAGCAAACCTTTCACCCCAGCTTCCTAATCCTAACCTGCTCCAGGTAAGGAGTTACCTATTTGAAGAACATTCTCAAGGCCTCTTTTATGGGTCAGTGGGCTTGATGTGAAGCCCCAAGTATTGTATGAAACACATTTGCGAAGGAAAATGCCACTGCACCTTACCATTACTTATGAAAATACAGTAATAAGGGAAATAGCTGTTTCAACTGGAAGCTCAACTCTCCCTCGTTTTCAAAACCCAGATCAAGTCTCTTCCTCCATTAAATGTTTCTGAACTACACAAAAATTTCTCTCTTCCCTGAACTAAAATCTCTTTTTTCCTTTCTATTTTTCATTTGGAAAGGAACAATGCATTATGAGAGCTTCTGAATGTCAAGTTTCTTGGGGACAAGGATGACTTCTACTTCTAAGCTTCTCAAGGAAGCTGATCCCATTATTCCCATTCAGGGGTTTGCACCTTATTTGGAAGTCAAACGAGGCACATAAAATCCCCCTTTTGGAGCAAAGCATGGGATAGGGTGGGGTGAGAATGTCAACAGAGAAATATTTTTAAAACACAGAGCAACCTGTGAATACCCCCATAATCCCTGAGAGTATCACCAGTAAAATCCTACTGGCTAATTTTCAACTGCTTCAGAAAGCAACTCTCCTGGTAGAGTATTTCCCAAGCCAAAGGCAAAATGAAAAGCACTGGGATGAATGGATTAAAAAGATGTAATACACACACACACACACACACACACACACACACGAATATTATTTAGGCATTAAAAATAATGAAATCTTGTGATTTGCAACAACATGATGGACCTTGAAGGTGTTATGCTAAGTGAAATAAGTCAAACAGAAAAAGACATACCATGATTTCACTTATATGTGGAATCTCAAAAATAAAACAAACAAAGTAAAACAGAAACAGACTCATAGGTACAGAAAACAAACTCGTGGGAGGGGAAGCTGTTAGGGGTACTGGAGAAACAAGTGGAAGGGGTTAAGAGATACAAACTTCTAGTTATAAAATGAATAAGTCACGGAGATGTACAACACAGGGAATATAGTCAATAGTATTGCAATAATTTTGTACAGTGACAAAAGATAACTAGACCTATCGAAGTGATCATTTTGTAATATATAAAAATATCAAATCAATACATTATATACCTGAAACTAAAGTAATATTATATATCAATTATAATTCAATTTTAAAAAGTAAGAAAAAAAAGAAAAGGACAGTGAACACCTAATCAAAGTTTAACTACAAAAGAAAGCAGTAGCTTAATCGATGGTATTAGCATATCTGAAGAAAGAGCACATCAATAGAAATGGGGCGTGGTCCACATGTAATATGAAAAAAGGGAAAATATTTGGGCAGTATGTACCCAGGACTGTGGAGATACAGTGCCTTCCACCAGTCTGTTTTCATACAGTCACTTTAAGGTTGGAAGGCGCATCCTTAAATTTAAGACTATCACCCTAAGGTAAGGGAAGGTAGAGGTCATGTGCCTCAAATTTTTCAGAGAGGAAATAAACATGTTTAATTGTCAAAAACATGAGAAAAAGAGTCAGAAATTTATGAAATCATCTATGTAAATTGTTACCAATTGGTTAATGTTCTATCTGAAGTTCTAGAATCGAAAAATTGTAAAACATGTCACCAATATAAAAAACAAATAAACAAACCTTATCATTTCAGAAAAATAAAACTGATATGCAGTTCTACTACTGAGTCACGTAGACAGACCTCCCCTATATGGTCAACCTCATATTCTCATAGAATCTTGATTCTAGGGTCAAAAGCAACTTTGGAAATGTAAGTTAACTTCCCACAGTGGGTGTGCTTCCAGGTGCAGTGTATTTAGGGGGTTTTTCCCCCGAACTAACACTTTTCTGGACTTCAAGAAATGTAAGTACCTCCAGGATTCCTCCCCCTGGCCAGTCATTGTAATAGCTCTTAAACTTCCCTCATAACACTCAGTGCACATAAAATTATAGGCTCACAGTCTTGTCTCCAGCATATTGTAATCTCCTTGAGTCCAGGGTTTTTTAAAATTATTATTAATTTATTTATTTGGGAGAGAGAGAGAGGGAGCAGGGGGAGGGGAAGAGGCAAGGGGAGAGAGAATCTCAAGCTGACTCCACATTGAAGGCAGAGCCTGTCGTGGGGCTCAATCCCACAACCGTGAGATACTGACTTGAGCCAAAATCAAGAGTGGGACTTTTGGAAAAAGATGACAGAGGAGTAGGGGACCCCTTTCTCAGCTGGTCCCCTGAGTCGAGTTGGATATCTACCAGACCATCCTGAACACCACAAAATCAGCCTGAGACGCAGGAAGATACATCTGGATCTCCACAAATGAACATCTCCAGTGCTGAGTATTGAGGTACGGAGCGGGGAGCCATGAATACGCGCACAAATACTGAAGATAAACGGAAGGGGGAGGGAGCCGCCGCGCTCAGGCGCCGGGAAGCAGTGGCCTCCTGCACTGGGGAGTGGGCTGGACTTGCGGACCAGCACCTGAGAGAGAGCAGACTAAGACCGTGAGCCTGGGAATGCGCATGCGACCAGATTGAAAACCGGAGCTCCGGAGTGTGCTTGAACCACACAGGGAGCTCGGGAGCGTGCACGGGAACTGGGGGTGGCTGTTGGTGTAAGAAGCACAAAGGACAGAGACCTGCCAGCCCTGGAAGCGAGGGCTGGGAGAGTGGCTGTGGGGCGCACATCCCAGGACACTGTAGGGTTTTTAGCAGCACCAACAGAAACAGAGTTAAAGTAGCCAAAAGAACTCAGTGGAGAGTGGACTGCATTCTCTCTGTTCTGACACAGAGGCTAGGATACAGTCACTGCTGCTCGGATTCTCAGAAGAGGTACAGAAAACCGCCAGGCAAAGCCACCAGAGAACAAAAGCCCAGAAATATCAGTTCACGTTGTGCCCATCCCCATCCCCCCTCGCAGGGGACGGGACGACTCTACCCAAACAGGGTTGCCTGAGTATCAGCACAGCAGGCCCCTCCCCCAATAGGCAGGCTGAAAAATCAAGAAGCCCACATCCCTAAGGTCCCTATAAAACAAGTGCACACTCCCTGGGTCCTGGTCAATAATTTCGGCTCTGTGCATCCCCACAACCTCTCCTCATCAGAATGACGAGGAGGAGAAATCCCCCCCAACGAAGAAAAGATACAGAGTCTGTGGCCTCTGCCACAGAACCGATGGATATTGATAGAACCAAATTGTCAGAAATGGAGTTCAGAGTAACAATGGTCAAGATGATGTGTACGCTTGAAAAAAATATTAACAAAAATATTAATGAGAATATAGAATCTCTAAGGGCAAAAATGAGAGCAAATCTGGCAGAAATTAAAAATGCTATAAATCAAATTCAGTCAAAACTAGATGCTCTGATGGCAAGGGTAAATGAGGCAGAAGAATGAATTAGTGAATTGGAGGATGGGATGGTAGAAGAGAAAAGTTAAAATGGAAACTTGGCTCAAAAAGATCCGATCTCAAGAATATAGATTATGGGAGATTACTGACTCAATGAAAGGTTCCAATGTCAGAATCATCAATATCCCCAAGGGGGTAGAGAAAGAGAGAGGTCTAGAAGAGATATTTGAACAAATTGTAGCTGAGAACTTCCCTAATCTGGCAAAGGAAAGAAACATTCGTAACCAAGAGTCAGAGAGGACCCCTCCCAAGATCAGTGAGAACACACCTACACCATGTCACGTCATAGTGCAATTTGCAAATATTAGATCAAAGGATGCAGTATTGAAAGCAGCCAGGGGGAAGAAAATCCTTACGTACAGAGGGAAGAATATCAGAATAATATTTTCAAAGCTCCATCTGAGAAGAACATGCAGCCAAGGATCCTTTATCCAGCAAGGCTGTCATTCAGAATTGATGGAGAGATAAGGACCTTCCAAGATCGGCAGATACTGAAGGAATATGTAACCACCAAAGCCAGCCCTACATGAGCTATTAAGGGGGGTTCTATAAAAGTAAAAAGGCCGCAAGAGTGATACAGAACAGAAATTTACAATCTATAGAAACAAAGACTTCACAGGCAACATGACATCATTAAAATCATATCTCTCAATAATCACTCTCAATGTCGATGGCCTAAATGCTCCCATAATGCCACAGGGTTGCAGATTGGATAAAAAGACATGATCCATCCATTTGCTGTCTATAAGAGACTCATTTTGAACCTAAAGATACATCCAGACTGAAAGTGAAGATTTGGAAAACCATTTTTCATGCCAATGGACCTCAAAAGAAAGCTGGGTAGCAATTCTCGTATCAGACAGATTAGATTTTAAACTAACGACTATAGTTAGAGATACAGAAGGACACGATATTATTCTTAAAGGATGTATCCAACAAGTGGATATGACAATTAGAAATATCTATGCCCCCAAGAGGGGAGCAGCTAGATACACAAGCCAACTCTTAACCAGAATAAGGAGACATATAGATAATAAGACGTTAATAGTAGGGGACCTCAACACTCCACTCTCAGCAATAGACAGATCACTGAAGCAGAAAATCAACAAAGAAACAAGAGCTTTGAATGACATACTGGACCAGATGGACGCCATAAATATATACAGAACACTACACCCCAGAACAACAGAATAATCATTCTTTTCGAATGCACATGGAACTTTCTCCAGAATAGACCATATACGGGGTCACAAAACAGGTCTCAACCAATACCAAAAGACTGAGATTATTCCCTGCATATTCTCAGACCACAATGCTTTGAAACTGGAACTCAATCACAAGGAAAAATTTGGAAGAAACTCAAACACTTCGAAACTAGGAACCATCCTGCTCAAGAACGATTGGGTAAACCAGGAAATTAAAAAATCAAATCAAGCAATTTTTGGAGACCAATGAGAATGAAAACACATCAGTCCAAAACCTATGGGACACTGCAAAGGCAGTCTTAAGGGGAAAATACATAGCCATCCAATCCTCACTCAAAAGAATAGAAAAATCAAAAATGCAGTTTTTATATTCTCACCTCAAGAAGCTGGAGCTGGAATAGAAGAACAGGCCTAACCCATGCACGAGAAGGCAGGTGATCAAGATTAGAGCAGAGATCAATGAATTAGAAACCAGGAGCACAGTAGAGCAGATGAACAGAACTAGAAGCTGGTTCTTTGAAAGAATAAATAAGATTGATAAGCCACTGGCCAGACTTATGTAAAGGCATAGAGAAAGGACTCAAATTAATAAAATTATGAATGAAAGGGGAGTGATCACGACCAACAACAATGAAGTAGGAAGGATCATTAGAAACTTTTATCAACAACTTTATGCCAATAAATTAAACAACCTGGAAGAAATGGATGCCTTCCTGGAAACCTATAAACTACCAAGACTGAAAGAGGAAGAAATTGATTATTTAAACAGACTGTTAATTATGAAGAGATTGAAGCAGTGATCAAAAACCTCCCCAAAAACAAGAGTCCAGAGCCTGACGGATTCCCCGGGGAATTCTACTAAACATTCAGAGAAGAAATAATACCTATTCTCCTGAAGCTGTTTCAAAAAACAGAAACAGAAGGAAAACTACCGAACTCATTTTACGAGGCCAGTATTACCTTGATTGCCAAACCAGGCAAAGACCCCATCAAAAAGGAGAATTACAGAGCAATATCCCTGATGAATATGGATGCCAAAATTCTCAACAAGATCCTAGTTAATAGGATCCAACAGTACCTTAAAAGGATTATCCATCATGACCAAGTGGGATTCATCCCTGGGATGCAAGGGTGGTTCAACATTGGCAAATCAATCAGTGTGATAGATCATATCAACAAGAAAAGAGTCAAGAACCATATGATACTCTCGATTGATGCAGAAAAAAAGCATTTGACAAAATACAGTATCCTTTCCTAATTAAAACCCTTCAGAGTGTAGGGATAGAGGGTACATTCCTCAATTTCATAAAAACCATCTATGAAAAGCTTACAGCGAATATCATTCTCAATGGGGAAAAGCTGAAACCCTTTCCCTTAAGATCAGGGACACGACAAGGATGCCCACTCTTGCCATTATTATTCAACATAGTACTAGAAGTCCTTGCAACAGCAATCAGACAACAAAAAGGGATAGAAAGTATCCAAATTGGCAAAGAAGAAGTCAGTCTCTCTTCACAGATGACATGATACTTTATATGGAAAACCCAAAAGACTCCACCCCAAATAACTAGAACTTATAGAGCAATTCAGTAATGTGGCAGGATACAAAATCAATGCTCAGAAATCAGTTGCATTTTTATACACGAACAATGAGACTGAAGAAAGAGAAATTAGGGAATCGATTCCATTTACAATAGCACCAAAAATCATGTTATCTCAGAATTAACTTAACCAGAGAGGTAAAGATCTATATTTTAGAAACTACCTATCGCTCTTGAAAGACACTGAAGAAGACACAAAAAGATGGAAAAATATTCCATGCTCATGGATCGGAAGAATAAACATAGATAAAATGTCTATGCTACCCAGAGCAATCTACACTTTCAATGCCATCCCGATCAAAATACCAATGACATTTTTCAAAGAACTGGAACAAACAGCCCTTAAATTTGTGTGGAACCAGAAAAGTCCCCGAATAGCCAAGGAATTGTTGAAAAGGAAAAACAAAGCTGGGGGCATCACAATGCCGGATTTCGAGCTGTACTACAAAGCTGTGATCACAAAGACAGCATGGTACTGGCACAAAAACAGACACATAGACCAATGGAACAGAATAGAGAATCCAGAAATGGACTCTCAGCTCTTTAGGCAACTAATTTTTGACAAAGCAGGAAAAAACATCCAGTGGAAAAAAGACAGTCTCTTCAATTAATAGTGCTGGGGAAATTGGACAGCTATATGCAAAAGAATGAAATTTGACCACTCTCTCACACCATACACAAAGATAAACTCCAAATGGTTGAAAGACCTAGATGTGAGACAGGAATCCATCAAAGTCATAGAGGAGAACATAGGCTGCAACCTCTTTGACATCAGCCACAGCAACGTTTTTCATGACACATCTCCAAAAGCAAGAGAAACAAAAGAAAAAATGAACTTGTGGGACTTCATCAAGATAAAAAGCTTCTGCACAGCCAAGGAAACAGTCAAAAAAACTAAGAGGCAGCCCACGGAATGGGAGAAGATATTTGCAAATGACACTACAGATAAAAGACTGGTATCCAAGATCTACAAAGAACTTCTCAAACTCAACACGAGAAACAAATAATCAAATCAAAAAATGGGCAGAAGATATGAACAGGCGCTTTTCCAATGAAGACATACAAATGGCTAACAGACACATGAAAAAATGTTCAAAATCATCAGCCATCAGGGAAATTCAAATCAAAACCACATTGAGATACCACCTTATGCCAGTTAGAATGGCAAAAATGGACAAGGCAAGATACAACAAATGTTGGAGAGGATGTGAAGAAAGGGGATCCCTCTTACACTGTTGGTGGGAATGCAAGTTGGTACGGCCACTTTGGAAATCAGTGTGGAGGTCCCTTAAAAGGTTAAAAATTGAGCTACCCTAGGATCCAGCAATTGCACTACTGGGTATTTACCCCAAAGATACAGACATAGTGAAGAGAAGGGCCATATGCACCCCAATGTTCATAGCAGCATTGTCCACAGTAGCTAAATTGTGGAAGGAGCCAAGATGCCCTTCAACAGTTGACTGGATTAAGAAGATGTGGTCCATATATACAATGGAATATTACTCAGCCATCAGAAAGAACGATTACCCAATATTTGCAGCAACATGGACGGGACTGGAGGAGATAATGCTAAGTGAAATAAGTCAAGCAGAGAAAGACAATTATCATATGGTTTCACACTCATTTATGGAACATAAGAAACAGCAGAAAGATCAGTAGGAAAAGGAAGGGAAGAATGAAGGGGGGGTAAACAGAAGGGGGAATTAACCATGAG
This sequence comes from Ursus americanus, assembly GCF_024610735.1. Classification (NCBI taxonomy): domain Eukaryota; kingdom Metazoa; phylum Chordata; class Mammalia; order Carnivora; family Ursidae; genus Ursus; species Ursus americanus. The sequence goes on along the minus strand of NC_142140.1, from coordinate 13,613,652 downwards.
AGACTATGGACTCTGGGAAACAAACTGAGGGCTTCAGAGGGGAGGGGGTGGGTGATTGGGATAGGCCAGTGATGGGTATTAAGGAGGGCATATATTGCACGGTACACTGGGTGTTATCTGTAAATAATGAATCATGGAATATTACATCAAAAACTAAGGATATACTGTATGGTGACTAACATAACATAATAAAAAATTATTTTAAAAAATATATGCAAATAGAGAAAAAGAAAAAAGAGTGGGACTTTTAATGAACTAAGCCCCCAGGCTCCCCTAGGCCAACATCTTTTTCTAGGATGACCAACAGCTCAGTTATACCAGGCTGGGCAGGTAGGGAAGGGGGCTGGTAGGATGTAGGAATTTCAGTGCTAAAAATGAGAAAGTCACAGAAACTAAAGTAGGACAACAATTTGATCATTCTATTGGGCATTGCTATTTTTGAAACACCTAGCATATCTAAAAAATATTTTTCAAACATGTACATAAGGAAAATGTACATGTGCATAAGGAAAACATGTACATAAGGAAAATGAAAAAAGCACAATACATAATTGTTAGCACACTATTATATCTTTGAAATGCACTGAAAGGAAAATAAAAGTAGTTACTGTGCTTCCATGATAAGGTCATGGTTTCATTTTATTGGGTAATTTTTACATTAGAAACTGTTTTTATAGTTTTTAAGTTGATGTAATACTGGTTCTTTCGAATTCCAAATCCTATCCTATCTTTCCTCTGAAACTTTTCCAGAATCTTCTGGAAAGAAATAATTTTTCCTCTCTAAATTCTTTCACAATTGTTCCCTTGACACTTATTTATCCTACTCCATTTTAATGACTTGTCATCACCGCCCTCACCCCACCACCCTTGTGTCCTAACTGCTTATCTAGAATTGACTCTTTGCTCTCAGAGGACAGCCATTATGTTTTCTATTGCTTAAGGGCCTCCTCCAGTGCCTTATAACCTCTCTGCCAAACTACCCCCACCCAACCCCTCCAGCTTTGCCTGGGAAACCCTACACTTCATAATCTAGAAAGCTGCCACCCACAGCTAGCTGATCCTGGCATGGTGTGAAACTCAGGCCCTCCCTGAAGTACAGAGAAATTCGCATGGAAATGTCTGGGCCATTCCTCCTCTATAATTCCCTCCCCTAAAAGTCTTTATAAGCCCCAGGACGGCCATTGTGAGCAGAGTCTCGGTGAATCAGTCAGCCAGAGATATGCTGAGTGGAGGTTGAACACCAAACCAGCTCTGCAGTTCACTTATGCTTCTGTTCTGCCCAGAAGCAAGAAGCAGTTTGCTTTTTTGGATGAGGTGGAGGAGAAGCAGACCAGGAGAGAGAGCAGCAGGTGTTTTTACAGACAAGAAATACACAGCCATGTCTAAGTCGATGCCAGTTGTAAGATTTAGACTAACAAAGTTCTGGAAGCTAACTCGAGGCTTCAAAACATGGAACCAAAGTTTAAGAGGCCCTTGAGAACATCTGTTTTTCATTATCACATGTAAAATTAGTAGAGGTGGGATACTGGCCACAAAAGAACATCGTTTACACCTGCTACACCAATGTGTCTCTTCCACAGGTAGGTAGAGCTCTGGAAGCTGGCCTGACAGATTTAAATGAGAAAGGAAGATAATATTTCCTCTAAAAATGTGCATCCTTCAAATCACAGGAAAGGGAGTCCAAGAAAGAGCAAGCTACAGCTCTTGAACCTGAAGGTAGAGAAAAATGGAAAGGTATCATGGAGAGAGAAGATCTCTGAAAGTTCTGCATTATGCCTGTCTGAGAAGGAAAAATCCCTCCTTCTTGAGTAATCAACCCAGCACTAAAATCATGTTCAATTGTTGGGAATAAATGAAGGAGCAAAAAACCATATTCAAAACGCTCTTGAAGGCACCTTGCTCTCAAACCTAAGACCATATTTTACACCAAACTTTTCTTCCCTTCATTTCTTCTTTTTTCCTTTTCATTCCTAAGTGAGCTCTCCTTGCTTTGTGGGAAGACTCAAGCAGTAACAAAAGGCCTACCTGCCATGCTGGAGACTGAGAACACATCAGGTGTACTGGAATTCTGGCCTGAGGAACGCCCATCATTTGTGCAAACATCTAATCACTCTATCCTGACATTCTGGGCAATCCGTGTACTTCTAATCTACATGACCCCCGCACTGCATCTTCACAACATTGTGTAATTAATACCTTTAAGCAAATCTTTCTTCACTACCCTGCCCTCACGATTTCCTAAATAGCTTCTGGCTTATTCCTCAATCTTAGCTGAATTAGTATACTCCAAAAGCAAAGTCATATGCAGAGGACAGAAACAATTACTGATAACATACTCAAGAATAAGAGGGAACAGAGAGGGGGGTAACCCTATCCTATTATATTACTGGATACAATGCATAATATCACAGCATAAATGTACTGTTAAAAAAAAAAACCTAAATGCAAATGATTTATAAAATTGCATTCCTGAGGCAATTTGGTTCTTTCGCCTAATTGGATTTTGCTTTATTTGTACAGAGTGGAGGTACTTTGCTGTTATATTTTGATTTTATCTGTTATAGCAAATATAAAGAGGGATGCATTCTGTATGATACTATAATGGTGGATACAGGTCACCATAAATTTGTCTAAACCCACAGAATGTACAACACCAAGAGTAAACCCTAAGGTAAACTATGGACTGTGGGTGATTATGATGTGTCAGTATAGTTTCATCAGTTGTAACTAATGTACCACTGTAATGCTGTATATTGATAGTGGGGGAAGCTATGCATATGTGGGGGAAGGGATTATAAAGGTAATCTCTGTACCTTATGCTTAATTTTGCTATGAAACTAAATCTCCTTTTTAAAAAAATCTATTGAAATAAAAATTTTAAAAAAAGAGGAGGTGGGATGCAGCAGTGAGAGTGAGTCCTATTTGGAATGTTCTATGCATTCTCTGGAATGTCCTCTGCTTCATTTGGCCTACCCAAATCCCCCCTGTCACTCGATACCCAACACAACACCATCAGGGAACTTCCCCATGGTGTACGCTTTGGTGTACTCCTACTTGTGGACTCACTGTATGCATTGTCCTGATGTTTATGGACAGGGTCTCTGATACCTTGTGTGAGGCAAAGAGAGGTCTGAGAAAGAATACCCCTGACCAAGAATCTCTTGGTGAGATCTGAGTCCTAGCTCATCTCTAGCACTAACTGGGTTGAGATTTTAAGTAAATCACTTAGCCACTGTTTCCTTCTGACAAGGGAAAAGATCAGAGTAGATCACAGTTTGCCCAGATGTTTTAGTTGTTCCTCAAGAAACACTGTTACATTGATCTTTTTAAAGCAGGAACATCTCAAAAACATTTATACATTAAAACAAAGAATTAATCTTCACAAGCAATTTACAGCACATAGCCTTTCCTAAGTTTAGTGGACCATGCAGCATCTTACAGGACTGAGAACCTGTGGAAAACCCTCTGAAAAATATTGAACCCTATTTCTGGTGTGTCTCATGGTCCTAATAGAGGAAGTGGCTACTTTTGTGTTGTCATTTAACTCACGCTTTTTTTTTTTTTACTATTAATCATGCAATAATATGTCTTATTATGTATGGGATTTTAAATTATTTCCTCATCCTCTCCATATACAGACAAAAAATAAGTATACATATTTTATAATTTGAAACTATACTGACACATCGTAATCACCCACAGTCCATAGTTTCTGTACAATTCTGTTTAACATATTGGAACTTGCAAACCTTGTTATTGCCTAGAGGAGGATAAATTATTCTTAAGGCATGCTTAGCCAAGAGGCCAATTCATCTGCTAACTTCCAGGAACATGGGGATGAAAATGGTAGACAGATTATCCCCCATCAAACTCTCCCTCACCGCCATTCAATAACTTCTTCAAGCCCAGATCAACAGCACATTTCTTGCCAACAATCATAAAATGTCCCAAGAAAAACCTTTTATCATCATCACTTTCTGCTACAGAAATCTGAGAAATATTTTTCTGAAGTATCACCAGAAAATGTGTATGTGTGCAAAGGGAAATATCATGGAAAGCAAGAGTCTAGTCACCCATAAAAATGAGTTAGGCTGGGATTGCCTTGCAGATAATCTTCCCAAAGCTCACATTGTTCTCAGGCTAGACAACCTGAGCCTCGCAACCTCATCTGCTGTCACAGCTACCCTCCTCTGTGGTGGCTTGGGGAGAAGCCTCATGTTTTACTTTATCATTTTTTTCATGTAGTTGTGTCTTGTCTTTCCAATTGGATCACGAGGCATTTATCATGTATGTCTTTGTGTCTTCACAAAGAGGAAAATGGGAGTGCAGTAAATGCTTGTTGAAACTGCTCTTGCTTCTTGTTTCTGCATCTGTGTTATTGTTATTATCCACCTACCTGTCCCCCTAAATAACAAACCCATCTCTCATCTTCACCTGTATAAATCCTACACATGATCTAATATCCACTTCAAATGGTGCCTTTTTGACTAAGTATTTTTCAATCCAAACTCCAAAGCTTTGTGCCTTCATTATGACACCTGCCATATCTCATTTTCCCAGTAAATATCTATCTAGTTTTCTTGTTTCTCAGCTAAACTGTACATTGCTGAGACAGAGAGGGTATCTTACTCATCTGTATTCTCACATGCTACTTGTTGAGTTTGTTGAAATGAATTGAGCACATGAATCTGTACCAGGTGCTGCTGTGTAACAAACCACCCCCAAAACAGTGCTCAGCACAACCACCATTTCTTTAGCTTATGAACTTTGGCTCAGCTATTTGGACTAGGATCAGCTGGAGGAGGTTCTTCTATTCCCTAGGGGGGCTCATTCATGCCATTGCAGTCAACTGCTGGTCAGGTAGGCAACTGTGCTTCAAGGATGGTAGGCTGTTGGCTGGGGTAAAGTGGGCAATGAGGCCACATGTCTCTCATGTTCCAGATAGTCAACCAGGGCTCATTCATTTGACAGCTATCAGGTATTAAATTAGGGCTCTGAGACAACCAATGGAGTGTGCCAGACTCCTTAAGCCTTAGACTTGGAATTGGCATAAGGTCACTTCTGCCACATTCTATTGCCCAAAGAAAGTCAAAAGCCAGCCTAGGCTAAAGGGGTGGAAAAATGTACTCTACCTCAGTGGGAGAAGCTGCAAATTCACCTTATGAAAGCAATGCATAAAGAGAATCACAGCTACTGTGCTTTCTACCACAGAGTTTCTCCTTTCTGCAAGTCTAAAACTGTTGCACATAGTCCCTTGACTTGCTCAGCCACTATCTCTCATGTTCTCCTCTTTCATGAGGCACCAAGTTAAACACACTTCCCAAAGTCCAGGGTGCTGCTGAAAATATGTACCATGCATGGTAATTGGAGGACATGTGAAATGGGAACAATCATTAGTTCTCTAGAATCTAGCGTCTAGCTGAACACATACTTGAAATGTCTAATTCATCACTTTCTATTTTGTTCCATCTCATGTGACTTAGAATTAGGGAATCATAAACTATGACATCCAAGAATAAACTTTAAGGTCATCTAGTCCAGGGGTATGAAATGAAATGCCAGCAGGGGCCAAATAAGGTAAATGAGTTTAAACTCAGTTTAAACCAAGACAGACTGGGGGAAACTGTGAGAGACTGGTTGGCAACCGTCTCAACTAAAGACATTAAAATTCTTGCTTTAAAAAAAGAAATAAAAATAAACAAATAAAATACACATGCAGACTGAATTCAGACCCCAGGCCTCCATGTTATATCTGATACTAGACCAACTCTCACTTTATAGATGGGAAAGCCACAAGGCCCAGAGAAGTTAAAATATTTTTCCCAAGGTGGACCAGCTGGCGAGCAGCAAAATGAGACGGGACTCCGTGCAGGTCTCCTGTGACTTGGTGCTGCCTAGAGTGTAATTTTGAAAGTTTCCATCCTGATGGGAGAGCTAGATTCAATCTCTTTGCAAACAGTTGCCTCATGGGTTTTGTCAGAATAGAAAAAGCTCTCCTGGAAAACAGCTGTCTCATGGGAGTGACTGCCTGGGTCAGGTTTATGAAAGGAACGTACAATTTGATTTGTGGCACTCACCCGTGGGAGCCCCGTTGTGCTTCCTCATTGCAGGCAGGAGGCTGAAGTGAAGCAGACAGAAGCTGCTGTGCTGATAAAAGCCACCGGCCTGGGCACGGGCTGTGTTTCCAGACAGCCCAGAAGACATATCTGACTTGACCTTCTGGCCCAACAGAAGACACTGCCTGGTGGAAGTGAAATGGCAGTACAGGACAAGAAGAAAGAGAAATGTAATAAGACTCAAGTCACCCATGACTAGGAATTGATGTTTTTACCTTTTTTCCCCCTTGAGCCTGCTGGTCTGTTTATTTTCCAATTTTAAAATGTCCTGGTTTTCTCATCCTTGGCCCTGATGGGGAAAGGGCTGTTTTTTTCAGGAAAGAGAAAGGAGATGAAGCCAGTGTGGGAAGACTGAGGAAGGATTTGTAAATCAAAAGAAAATGTTTCAACAGAAAATCACATCCCAAGTGTCTTAGTCCGTTCAGATTGTTAAAACAGAACCATAAACCGTGTGGTTTCTAAACAAATAAATTCATTTCTCCCAGTTCTGGAGGCTGCCCGTAAAAGATCAGGGTACCAGGGGTGCCTGGGTGGCACAGCAGTTAAGCGTCTGCCTTAGGCTCAGGGCGTGATCCCGGTGTTATGGGATCGAGCCCCACATCACGCTCCTCCGCTATGAGCCTGCTTCTTCCTCTCCCACTCCCCCTGCTTGTGTTCCCTCTCTCGCTGGCTGTCTCTATCTCTGTTGAATAAATAAATAAAATCTTAAAAAAGAAAAAAAAAGATCAGGGTACCAGTGTGGTCAAGGTTCTGGTGACAACCCTCTTCTGGGTTGCAGACTGTCTTATTGCTATGTCCTCACATGGCTGAAGGGGCAAGGGACCTCTCTGGGGCCTCTTTTATAAGGACACTAATTCCATTCATCAGGGTTCTACCTCATGACCTAATCACCTCCCAAAGGCCCCACATCCAAATCTCATCATATTGGGGACTACATCTTAACATTTAAATTTTGGGGAGACACAAGCATTCAGTTTGTAGCACCACATGTATGCAGAAGTGCAAACCACAATTTGGCCTGTAGTCTGGCTTCACAAGAGTTGGTGACTTTGCTGTGACCCTCTCAGAAAGAGTCCTCCAAGCATCTGTCCATGATAGTCACAGCAGAGACGCCCTTGATCTAAGCTTGCATGTTCCCTCAAAGCTGGCATCTCTGCTCTTGTCCCTGGAGAATTCTCAATAGATATTTGTTGATGAAGCTGGTAGATGACATAAGAAATTGCCTTATTCCAATTTTTTTTTCTAGCATAAAACACACGCACACACAAAAGTTTTGATTACAACACATGGAGGTAGTAATTAAAATATTGGACTCTGGGTGCATAAAATAGAAAAGAAATAGGAACAACAAATGAGCCACTTAGAAGTAGATTTTAAAAACCAAACTTATAGCCCAGACAGGCAATGACTCCTTTTAACAAAGACCAGCACAATCAGGATGCTGAACAGAGCTTCCAAGTCTGTTCCTACTAAAGAGCTTTATCATGTTTTTTTCAAAAATGAATGAAAGTGCTTGCTTGAGATGCCTGTGGTCTATCTGAGCTAATTATAGAAAGAAAGATTAAAAAGAAGGAAGGGAAGAATGAAGGGGGGCGGTAAACAGAAGGGGGAATGAACCATGAGAGACTATGGACTCTGGGAAACAAACTGAGGGCTTCAGAGGGGAGGGAGGTGGGGGACTGGGATAGGCCGGTGATGGGTATTAAGGAGGGTACGTATTGCATGGTGCACTGGGTGTTATACACAAGTAATGAATCATGGAACTTTATATCAAAAACTAAGGATATACTGTATGGTGACTAACATAACATAATAAAAATTATTATAAAAAAATAAAAAATAAAGACCTTAATCTGTTTGAAAATTAAATGAGATACTTAAAAAAAAAAGGCAAACAACTTCAGGAGAGGTAGTGCCTCTGAATATTTTCAGAAATATGTACACCCAGGTAGTATCAGTTCCAATTCCTACCCTTCGGTTGCACAGCATCTATTTACTTCCACACTGCTTTTAAAATGTGACATTTTGGTACACATCAAATGAAAAACAGAAATGTGCTGTATAGGTGGTCAGAAGGCCTAAGCTGTTCTGGATGTGTTAAGATTTGGATCTGTGATCTGCTCAGTGCTAGACTTCCTCATTTATAAAATGAGAAACTTGAGTACCAGTTTATGAAATTCTTTCCATTTGGTAGCTCCGTTGTCATTAATTTTGACACAGTTTAATTCATGCACTCACTCATTTATTCATTTTTTTCATTCATTCAGCATATTTTACTGAGCCCTACTCCATATGCAGCATTGTACTGGTAACTAAGTATAAAGTAGTAAGCGGTAAAAACAAACTCCCTGTCCTAAAGGAGATTCCAGTCTAGACAGTAACACAGGCAATATGAAACCAAGTAAGGAAGCAAGATAACTTCAGATTCATTTGAGGAATGATCACCAGGATAAGGGAAGGAATTCCTCCAGAGAGGAATTGAAGTTGGGATCAGTGGGGAAGACCTAGAATAAGTTGTCAAAAGTCCTGGGTACAGCTCCCAGCTGGGCTATAAATTAAATATGTGACATTAGCAAAGTTTCTTTCCCTCTCTATGCCTATATTCATTTCCTGTCGCTGTTAGAACAAATTGCCACAAATTTATCAGCTTAAAACAACACAAATAGGTCAGAAATCCAACATGGGTCTCATTGGGCTACAGTCAGGTATAGGCAGTGCTGTTTTTCTTTCCGGAGGCTCTAGGGGAGAATTTGTGTCTTTGGTCATTCAGAATGTTGGCAAGATTTAGTTCCTTGCTTTTGTTGGACCAAAGTTCCTATTGTCTTGCTGCCTGTGAGGTAGAGCCAATCACAACTCCTACAGGACTTAAAATTCTTTGGCTGAAGTTTCCCGTCATTCAGCTTCAAAGCCAGCAACCACTGGTGGTTTTCTTCTCACACTGCATCTCTCTGATCTACTCTTCTGCTTTCTCTTGTGTTGTTAAGGACTCATGTGATTAGAATGAGCACATTGGGATAACCCAAGGTAATCTTCCCACCACAAGGACCTTAACTTTAACCACATTTGCAAAGTCCCCTTTTCCATGTAAGGTAATATTTTATAGGTTCTGAGGATTAGGACATGTGCACCTTTGAGGGGCCATGATTTTGCCTACCACAATGCCCCAGTTAACTTATCAGTAAATGAAGGCACTGAACTAAAGCACTTTCAAATCCAAAATGGCAAGACTCCTTTTGCTCCTATGTTTTGCTCCTATGTTTCCTTTGCATAACAACTCATGAAAAGTTTTGCTAAAAATGAAGGCAAAATCTCTTGTTTGAAGACAGTGCTTTACGTCATCTAGGACAAATAGTAGAGAATGAGTTATCCCATTGTGGCTATAAATACCAGTCAGTCTCAAGGATGGAGTAGGGAGCATGCTTAGGGTTAATGCCTGAAACTAGTTGCTGAGGCTGCCCTGTGTTATATAGCTGCTTATGATCCTCCTGAATGTAATAAAATAGAATCACTTCTGTTAGAGCCACGTTTTACCATCAGGCAAGCAAGTCAATGTGATGGACTGTATAAAGGTGTAGTTTCAAGGGAAATAAATGCAAAGCTTCCCTATATATTGCTCTGAGTACGTATCCCAAGTGTGAGGACCCAGTCCCATGCCTGTTTCCTGAAATGTGAGGCCACCACAGGTTTCACTGTGCCCAGTGAAGCATATGCACACACACCTGGAGCAATGGAATTCCTACTTGGTCCAGCTATAGTTGGTGGCTTTGCAACTCTGTTCTTAGATATTCTAAGAATTTCTAAGAAAGAAATGGATATTTTCTACTTTTGTCTTTTTTGTCTTTACAGCCTGAAAGAAAATCACACCAGTGGGGGGTAGCAACAATAGGAACTCTGGTATAGAGGCAACCAAGTGGGTAGAAAAGCATCTGCACATTTATCTGGACCTTAAGTGGGCTTTCCCAACAGCAACGGTGGGTCCTGATAAACCAAGGCTATAATCTCAATGTCCCTGCATGGTATTCACAACTTGCTTTGGGCAGAACTGGCTGGGAATAGAACCACAGTCAATGACTGGTCAACTGGTCTATTCAGGGATTAAAGCTTAGAGCTTGGGCCCCCCAAAAACCATTTGAATACAAGTCCTTTGAGAGGCACAGTCATTTTCACAAGCTGCCAGGTGAGTTTGACAATTTCAAAAACTCTTATTCTGCAGCTCTTGCATTCTCACACTCTCACTCACTCCCTGTCCATGCACACTCACCAAGGAAAGACCAAGTGAGGACATAAAGAGAAGGCACCATCTGCAAGTCAGGAAGAGAAACTTCACCAGAAACCAACCCTGCCAAACTGTGATTTGGGACTTCTAGCCTCTAGAACCAAATACAAGTTTCGTGGGTTCAACATCAAGAAGTCCCCTCACCCAGAGAAGAGGAACACTCTCCTGGTGAAGTGATTGTTCTTCATTAACAAGGAGCAAATGGATGGTTGCTATACACAACAAGGAAGACAATGTCTGGAATCAGAGGATTCACTGACTTTTAGTACCTTTTAGCGCCCCCTCAACAATGGTCAATGGAACACTGCAGCAGTCTACTAAAGACAGGGCCAGAAAAGATTTAGATCCCAGGAATACAGGTTTGGGCCATGGCACTTGGTAAAGAATCCTATCCATTTTAGGTAGTTGCAGAAGATAAAAGGGGCCTTAAATGGGTGTTGGAAGACGGAAGTTACAGAAACAGGAGTGTTAAAGCTAAGTTTCACATTGTCTCTTTCCCTCCCCTTTTAAGTATTAAGAAATGGTGGTGGCTAAACGTTTATATTTTAGGTGAGAGTATATCTATAGTGCTATCATCCCATGATCAAATGAAATACGATAAAATGAAATATTTTGTATGGGTACATAAATTTCTCATCAAGATGAACAAGAATAGATAGTGAAAAGCAAAAGAGGTGGATGGTGCTGGATATTTTTGTTTTCTTCTCCAGGTCTACTCTTCAGCCCTCCCACCCTATTTTGTTTCCTGGGAAGTTAATGATATAGACTACATCAAAGAACTCCCTTACCCTAGGGCTGGGTGTGACCAATGGGAATCATCTGCAAAAGATATGATGGACAGAGGAAGTTGAGATTGGGGTATGTATTCCCCCCCACTCCTGCAGAGTCTATTAAACACTGCAGCTCTGACCTCAGAGCCGCCTCTTACTACTATAGTTGCATTTTCCAGGTTCTAGTAATTGCTTTATCCTCTTGCCTCTTCAGATCTGACTAAGCATTAGCAGCTTATAGCTCTTGCTAGCCCTGACATGCTTCGCCCAGCCTTTCTGGTTTTCCTTAATTGCCCACATTTTGTAAATAGTTCTTTCCTTAATATTTCCTCAGATATATTTCAAATACCCTGTTTAAATGTGAAACCTATTTCCTGTGGAGAATCTGAAGGCTATAAGCACAGAGTAGGCAAAATATTCAATGTTAGATATTATTTTTTCTTCTTCTATGTCTTAAGTCTGAAACATTAAAAGTTCCAGGTAAAATAGATGTCACTGTCTTAGAAAATGTTGCCAATATTATATTCCCATATGGCAATTCAGTCCTAGTTTTGATGAGAGGGTAATATTAAAACTAAATGGATCTTCTCTGAAAAAAAATCTTATTTTGCAGATTTTTAAACAGTATAGAGTTTGGAGACAGAAGATCCTGCTTTAACTCTTTTTTTTTTTAAGGTTTTATTTATTTATTTGACAGAGAGAGAGGCAGTGAGAGAGGGAACACAAGCAGGGGGAGTGGGAGAGGGAGAAGCAGGTTTCCTGCCAATCAGGGAGCCAGATGGGGGGCTCAATCCCAGAACGCTGGGATCATGACCTGAGTCCAAGGAAGACGCTTAATGACTGAGCCACCCAGGCGCCCCTGTTTTAAGTCTTTCAGTAAGATTACTGTGTGACCATAAGCAAGTCATTTAACTTCTCAGCTTCTTCATATATGAAGTGGGAATTAATAATAACTACATCACACCACCATTATAGGGTTCAAATAAAATAAGCACAAGTGCTTTGCAAGCAGTAAACATCTTAAATATTAGTTGTTAATGTTCTTATGCATCACAGTTCTTCAAGCAAGGGTAAATTGAGGGTGTTCATTAATTTTGATTAGCTGTCACTGTCTGGAATTGTATATTCATGACATTTCTGGATTAATGGCTGCCTCCTGCCCCCAACATCCTGCAAGCTCCCTGAGAACTGGGACTGGGTCTTTTGGATCACTAATGTCTTTGTGGTTTCTTGCCCCTGCCTGGCACGTAGTAAGTACTCGAATATTCAAGAATGAGTTAAAGACTGAGAGAAAGTTAAAAAAACAGGGAGAGAGGACAATGGAAAGCAGGAAGAAAGAATGGGAGGGAAGATGGGAGTTTTGGAAAAGGGGACAGTGCAGTGGAAATGTTATTCCCTAAACTGCAGCCTAATGTTACTTGTAGCCTAATGCTATCCTTCCTAAGAGACAGTTTAAAATGATAACAATGAAAATTACAGCTAACAATTACTACCTAATAATTATTATGTACCATCTACTATTAATTTTAATAGTTAATTCTTAAAACGGTTGTATGAGATAGCACTATTATTATTTCCATTTTACAGATGAGGTAACTGAGGTTGGGTGTGGTTAATTTGCCCCAAAGTTTCCACAGTGGTGGAAATAGATGAAAGTCTCACCTAGACAATCTAACTCAGAGCAGATACCATACTATTCCATGTTCACTTTTATTTTAATTTTTAGTTCAAAAAGTACTAGAAAAAAAGTGCAATGAAGATAAATTACTGAAGGCAGATTGTGTTACAGGAAAGTAAAAGGAGGCCTATGAATTCCTCCTCCTAAAAAGCATGTCTTACAAAAGGAAAGAGGAAGAAGTACTGTATAAGGTCAATGGATAGAAGATACTGCAATATGCTACCAGGCTGCTTTCATATCAATTCTATAAACAAATTATTTTTGCAAATATTCAGTAAAAAAAACAGGCAGTATTTAAAGACATGGCCAGATAAAATGACAAATGGCATACAACTTTAATTTTTCTAAGGCATGTAAGTTTTAGCTGAATAAACATAAAAGAAATCAATCTACATGGTGCAAATGTGGGGGAAAAAAAACACCCGACCTGTGTCAGCAATAATAAAAGGCATCTACTGTTCTAAAACAGTCAGCTCATTGTAAATGGATACACAGATCAGAGAGAGAAACGCATGTTGGGAAAGCGAAGAACATCATCCAGTTAGTTCTAAGCTGTCAACATTGAAGTAAGGGCAAACTCTCTGGAAAAACAGTTCATAAAAAGATTACAAGATAAGCTGAATAGAGAAACCCTAATAAAAACAAACTACTTGCTTTTGTCCTTCTGTCTATGATGAGCAGCAAGCAGTTCCAGATCTCTGCCTGATTTCCAAATGTTAATTATCCTCTGAAAATTCCAGGAAGCAATATTTATGTTGTGATGTGATAGACCATACATACCTGCACAACAAACCGTCAGCATGAACCTCCTAAGTAAAAGTTGACTAAGAGGTATTTTGGGAAAAATTTGGGGTCACTCCAAAATTAATGTGTCATTTCCTAAGCTTAGCAATCTTGGTTTAAGACATGCAGCAAAATGAAGGATTAGAGATTATTAGAATCCTGAAGATCATCTAATCTAGATGTAAAATAATAGTGACCCATGGGCCAGATCTCGTCCAGAGATAGATTGTTTGGCTTGCATTTTTTTAACTGAATTAGCTGCTAACATTTAAAAATTGGAAAACCCTAAAGGTGGGAAAAATCTGGATTTCTCTTGAAAATGCGAAAGATTAGATAGCACTTGGTCCTTATTCCTGAAGGGAAACAATCTGCTTGATTGAGAAGGAGTGATCCTTTGCAGACAGGGAAGCTTTCTAGATTGATACAATCCCTCACAGGCCTCATTACCTTGCCCTCATTCTATTTCATTCATTTAAATTATTGGCCGGGCCTCTGTGGTCTAGCATTTCCATTTTACAAATAAAATAGAGTCTATGTAGTTTGATCAATATTGTAGAAATAGGTACTGTGTTAGGATTGGCTCTAGAACCCAAGACTTGTGGAGTCTGAGTTAAAGGTGTTAACATCAGTTTCATGTGCTCTTTGCATACTAACAAAGACCTACAAACACCTAGAGAATACAACCTGCTGTGCCCTTAGGACTCTTACTACTTCTTACCTTACATTAGAGTTATTTCTGTATGTTCAATTGGTCCTTGATTCATGTATTCACTTAGTAGTTATTGAACATTGCCTATAAGCCAGATCCTGGTGATACAGCAATGAACACAATTCTGCACTCTGGTGGGGAAGACAGACAAGTCTAAGCTCTTTGACTATCCTGCAAGCGTTTAAAAGACAGGATCCAATAAGATTTACTTTTGAGATAATGTTCAACATGACAGTATAAATATGTAAGTGTCCAATAAAATACAGAATAAATAAAGGAATTTTTTGTTCATTCATTTTCCATAACAAACAAAGAAGGAAGCATGGCAGATATTATCTCCATTAGCTAACCAGTTAATCATGACACTGAGATTAAGTGTCTTGGTCCTAGTTTATAAGTGCCAGAAAGATATACTTTTCCTTCCACCCCTTACTAAAACAAACATCCTTCTGTAAAGAGGTTTTTACCAGCAAGTCACAGCTAAGCATAGCAGTACTCTATGAAGAACACTACTTCCTGTTAGTATATTTCACTTTTACTCTATCACATGAATTCTGATTCTAGATCAATTGCTGATTAGCTATGTGATTTTGGATAAATCACTTAATAATTCTCAATTTCTTCATTTATTAAATACTAGGTTGGACAAGATGAACTCCAGTGCTCTTCATTTGGGTAAGATTCTATAATACTTAGGATATAAAGAAAGAACTTTCTCTATTTATTAAAGTAATGTTACAGATTTATTCACTTCTTGTTGAAATTATGCTCTTAATAATAATCTGCCAAGAGCTTACTGTGTGCTTGCAGCTTACATAAACTATAGCTAATGTGGCTTCATAATCGGACTGTGATAAATTTCAACAGACATTCAATGCTGATTCATTTTCAATGGAATAATAATGATTCCAAGGTGTTGATCCCTGCTTCATAGGATCATCACTGGAATAAAAATAACAGTATCTCATTATATTGTTTTAACTCTCTTGATTATACTTTGACACTCAATGAAAATGAAAAACCTTAAATTACCAAGTTCTTTTTTAATTAGCTTAGTGTACATTAAAGATCATTTCTTTTCATTTTGGAGCTCTTCAGTGGGTATCTTTGAAATGTTGCTGGTTTATTACAATGATGTCTTTATTAAATTGCTCTAGAAGCACATGAAATCAGAGTTCTTCTTTACTTTAAAGCTGTTATAATATTAAGATTTTATATGAAAATCAAGAGTTATATAGGCTCTGGAAGTCATAAAATATTATGTTTTATTATGCATAGTGAAATGTTGATAGATGGGAAACTAGCTGAAGGTTCTTCAGGATAGCATTTTAGGAGGCTTTGAACTTCCAGGCAGTATCTTGGAATAAATCCCACATGTACATATCCCACTCTCATGTCTCATGTTCAGTTTTCCTCTTGGTACTTCATGAGAAGGGTCTATGTAATCCTTAGAACATAAATGAAATACAATTGTTCTCAAGATGAAGGTCAAATAATAGATGTTTAGATAGGTGCATGGGCAGATTCTATGAAAGGTATAGCTCATGCTCTTCCAAATTAAATCTCTTTAAATTAGGCCCTAGTTTTTAATGCTCCTAATTTGTTCACAGGACTTCTTCAAAACAAAATTGTATTTAAAAAATAAAATTGGCACCAGTTTTCATCCATCACCAATCCTTTTAGTTTCCTCATATTCCAGAATCTTACTTTGATCTCCCTAGTAAATACCTAGTTCCTTTGCCATGTGTGACATTATTCTATGACCCTTGTTGAAAATCAATTGAATTTTTCTACTTCTGTGAAATTCTGCATTTTGAAACTAGACCCCAGGAATTTTACCCATAACAAATCTGTCCTTCATTCATGAATTTTTCCAGTCCCACCACCGGTGCCCTAGTTACAATTAGGTAACAACCATACTAGATTAACTGTACTGGCAGTGTTATAACTCACCTTTATTCTTCAGCTCACACTGAACCAGAAACAAAGACTCAAATAATTAGCTGGCAGAAACTGGAGACAGAAAAATGTGCAGAGTTTGCTCTTCTGTAAAAACCCACAAAACTGGGCTAGAAAGGGGGAGGAGGGATTATAAATATAACTTAGACTGTAGGAGTGGAGAAACTGGAGTATTTGAAGTGGGAGGGAGGAAAAGGAACCCCACCTGGAGAAAGAAAATGGATTGGGAACCTAGTGAGTGATGACCTCCAGGATCCACCTTATTAACCATTGACCATCCAAAGTCCCCAACTTCCCATGCTTCCCAGAGCCACATCTGTTATCCCTAGAGGGTGGGGAATTGGTGGGGAAATGGATTCGTGACCCAAGATGGGAGAGGACAGAACCCAATAGACATGGCTCCTGTGAACTAGAGTGCTGCTAAGCATAGCAACATCATTTCATATGCTGTTTCCTTAAATGGCCTTCCCTTTCCCACCTTTGAGCTTTTGCTCCTGTCTCATCCACTTATATCTTCCCTCCAAAGACTAGGGTGTTCACACATCCATTTCTCAGGACACTCCCAGTTTATTCATATTGCATCAATGTAATTATTAATAAGCTCTCCTTTCACTCTGTTCCCTCTCCTGTTGTCCAAGGATGAACAATAAATTATCACCTCAGTAGGTCCATTTTCATTTTTAAAATTGTCTGCATTATTCAATGTAAAGTTTAATTACTATCTCTTACAAGGAGTCTTCCCTAATTTCATAAGTTATCATTTCTCTCTTTTCTATGACTTCATAGCTATTTGAAGGGATATGATAATATTTTGCCTTTATAAAATAGTAATTTGTGAGTATATACTTTTTCCTTCTATACTTGTAGGGGCTAGACCACATACTTCTTTGTAGTGTCATCCAAGTGATTTGTATGTAGACAGTTAATATATATTTCTCAAGTTGGTTTAATATCATATGCAATTTCCAATATTATAATTTTTGAATGTGAAAATCCAAGGACACATTTTCTGTAAAATTAAATTAGAATTAAATTACATGTGCAAAATACTTAGCATATTGTCCCACATGCAGTAAGTTTCATACCTGGCAACCATTTTATGTTTATAATGTTATATATTGTATAATTAATGCATAAATATATAATATATAAAACCACATAAATATATATAATAATTTCATTCTCATAATATATAACTATAATATATAATGTTATTACAGCTAATATGTTATTATAGTTATTATAAATTATTATAATAAATGATTATCTTATATTATGTACTTATGAATTGGTTATTCTTCTGCATTGCCACTGCCCTTTGTCCAAATGTATATTATATTTTTCCTATATTATTCAGAAATATGTTACCGCTCAAATACAAGATACACAGGACAAAGATAATGTTTTATAACAATTTTAGCATAATGCCTGTTTTACACTATAGTTGAAAAATATAAAAAATAAGGAATTAGATTATTGCTGTGTATGCAAAATTGAATTTACTTTTTCAAATCAATAAGGGATTTTAAAGAGCTCTCATAACTCAAGCATAAAAAGACAGTAATGTAATTTAAAAATGGGCAAAAGGTAATGTCCACAATGGCCAGAATATGGAAAGAGCCCAGATGTCCATTGGCAGATGAATGGATAAAGGAGATGTGTACATATATATAGTGGACTATTACTCAGTCATCAAAAAGAATGAAATCTTGCCATTTACAATGACGTGGAAGGAACTAGAGGGTATTATGTTAAGCGAAATAAGTCAGAGAAAGACAAATATCATATGATTTCACTCATATGAAACAAAACAGATGAACATAGGGGGAGGGAAGGAAAAATAAAAAAAGATGAAATCAGAGAAGAAGACAAAGCATAAGAGATTCTTGTCTCATAGGAAACAACTGAGGGTTGCTGGAGAGGAGGTGGGTGAGGGGATGAGGTAACTGGGTGATGGGCATTAAGGAGGGCATGTGATGGAATAAGCACTCGGTGTTGCATGCAACTGATGAATCACTAAACTCTACCTCTGAAACTAATAATACACTATATATTAATTAATTGATTTTAAAGATTAAAAAAATGGGCAAGAGGTTTAAGTATACATTTCTCCAAAAAAGATATATGAATGGTCAGTAATCACATGAAAAGATGTTCAACATCATCAGTAATTAGGGAAATGAAAATCAAAACCATAGTAATATACTGGTTCACATCCACTAGGATAGCTAAAATAAAAAAGACAGACAATAACAAGTGTTGAGGGTAGAGAGAAATTGAAACTTGCAAATGTTGCTGTCGGGAATGTAAAATGGTGGAGCTGTTTTGGGAAACAACTTGGCCATTCCTTAAACAGTCAAAGATAGAGTTATCATATAATTTAGAGTTCTACTACCAGGTATATTCCCAAGAGAAAAGAAAAACTATATCTACAAAAAGACTTATACACAAATATTCATGAAGGCAGTATTCACAACAGCCAGAAAGTGGAAACAACCCAAATATCCATCAACTCGTAAAAAGAGAATCAAAATGTGGTGTATCCATATAATGAAATATTATTCATAGTAAAAAGGAACTCAGTACTGATACATGCTACAACAAGAATGAACTTCAAAGACATTATCCTTTGTGAAAAAAAAAAACAGGCACAAAAATCCCATTATTATATTATTCCATATTTATGAAATGTTCAGGAAAGGCAAACATACAGAGACAGAAAGTAGAATAGTAATTTGTTAGGGTTTGGTTAGGAGTGGGGAGTGACTGTAAATGGGTATAAGGCAATGGAAATGTTCTAAAACTAGATTTCAGTGATGATTGCATAACTGCAAATATACTAAAATTCATTGACTTGTACATTTAAAGTGGGTGAACTTAATGGTATAGAAATTATACTTCAGTAAATCTGTTTAACAGAAATCGAATTGACAACCTACTGAATTACAGAATAGTAAGGCAGAAAACCTAGATGTATCTCTGACTTGCCAATCACCCTCTGCCTCAGTTTCCCAGTCCAAGAGTGTTCTCCTTCCCTTTAATTATTGAAGAAATTCTAGAGAGGTGTGGCAGATATAATACACATTTGACGATTAAAAAAGGAAAGGGGGAAATGTGGTGTGAACTGAGAAATAAGGAGCCCTGGCTTCCATTACTGTCTAGCAGTTGATAACTGGCTATATAAGTAAAAATAAATCACCCCCTCACAGGTGTTCAGTTCTCTCATCTTTAAAATGAAAGCCTAGCACACCTGGTTTGTTATCTTTGCCCATCCAAATGCTGCACAAGGGGCTGGTCCAGGTAGCCACAGCTGATAGGAAGAAGGGTAGACAGATAACTGAGCCTGAGCCAATCAGACTCTCCAAGAGATTTTGGATTTGGGACTCTAGGCCAATAAATATGTGAAGTTAGGAAAAGTCATGTCTACTCCTGTTCTGAGTCCAGTATTTTGGACCCTTGATAATCTGAGGAATGTCAGAGGAAAATAATCCATAGCAAAGAGCAATAAAATGAAGTCAACCTGAAGCAGAGGCAAACAATTTTGAGAGATGATGGCGAAGGCAGACCTAGTTTCGCCAGCTTTCTGGTTCTTATGAAGTCAAGCAACGCTCTGTGTCCTCTTCTTGGATTCCATGAAACATGTTCAAATCCTTGTATAATATCCAATTTTCTTGCTTTAACGTGAGTAGCCTCTGTTCCTTGCAATCAAAAGAATTCTGTCTAGAGAAGCAGTCTTTGCACTGATTTCTACAGTATTTCCCAGCTCTTACACTTTCTTTAGACTTGATGCTACCTCCCAGCTTGCTTTTGGCACCAAAGCCCAGAAACGAGATAATGACTTTCTCACAGATAATTTCCCCATTAAAAGCCACTTTCTTCTAAACGAAATCACCTTTGAATTGACCAAACCAAAATATGCAAGGCTGAAATGTACATTAGTATGTGTCAAGATTAAAGTACTTCACAGATGAATTTAAAAAAAATTACACTCTTAAAATTTTTGGTTAATGGCACCACTGAAATAGCAGTGTTTTTAACTTTCAAGTCATGAAAACAATATTATTCATTATCATGAACAAAAGTGAATCCCTAAATGAGAGCTGGAGATTTCCTCTACTATCCCAAATAAATATTTGGGAATAATTATTGGGTGAGCCTAATATAATTGTGAGGCCATTCTACCTCATTTCAATCCCCATATTTTAGGGTAAGCATGATTTAAAAATTAAGGTACCCAAGGTAAATTGTGAGATTCTGTGGTCTCCAATTGTTAGCAAAAACATCCTCAGCAATTACTCATTTAAAAGCCACTCCTTCCATCTTAGCCACCTCTATTCTCTTGCTCTCTGTAGTTTCTAATCTTTAAAATTGCATAACAGCTCCCAAGAGGGTAGGTCAAACTTTAATGATTAAAATCCAACTATACCATTCTGCTTCACTCCTACTTCATAAAAAAGGATTTTTTTTCAATGGCAGACAAATGCAAATCACCACATTATCCAATTTTACTGGGCCCAAATGATTTTATGTGCTTCCAAAGAAGGAGCTAATGTATCCCATAAATAAAACAGTCAAAGTTTAAAGCCTCCAGTCTGTTTTCTCACCAGACCACCCACTCTGACTTCAGGCCAGATTAGAAATAGGAAACCAGACATTTTAACTAATCACACAGAACCCATGAAATTATCTTTACCATCCTGTTGAGTTGTGGTAATTTAGAACTACCACAGGTCTTTGCTGGTTATTACAAAAAAATATTTAGAACACAGTGCACTGGACTTAAATCTTGATATCAATTACCCATCTAGCAGAAATTCATTCATGCTCTGAAGCAATGGTTCTCAACCAGTGGTGATCTGGTCCCTCAGCGGCATCTGGCAATGCTTGGGGACAGCTTGAAGGGGAAAGGCTACTATTGTTATCTCTTGGCTAGAAAATGGGAATGCTGTTGAATATCCTATGTTCAAATTTTAGTTCAGATGTCAAGACTGATGATGCCAAACACACGTGTGTACGCATGCGCGCTTGCGCACCCGCACACTAAGAGAGTATGAAAAGGTTTATTGCTCACGTAATGAAACTTCTTGGAGAATGTAGGGCAGGTGCCCAAGCCAGTCTGAAAACGGTTTGGGTTTTTATTGTAGTTAGGAGGTGAAGCAAGGGTGAGGATTCTCATCCTAAGTTTCCCCTATTTGAACTTCCCTGCTGGAACCAAGGGAAGGAACATCTGGTTCTCTTAGGGCTTGTTCAGATGTGGGTGAGGAATGGTGGGGCTTGAAAGTTGTCAGTGGTCAACCATCAAAAATGGAGTCAGACTCTTTATTACATCCTGCAATACAGGATAGCCCCCACCACAAAGTTTTCCAGGCTTGAATTTCAATAATGCTGGGGTTGAGAACCCCTGTGCTGCAACTGGGGGTAGTCTGATTCAGGCTGTATGTCGGTAGTGGCCTTGTAGATGCTGTGGGCCCATCGGATGGCCCCTGTCAGCAGCGAGGCACTCATTCCTCCAGCTGTGCAAGATGTTAACTGCTCAGAGCAGAGTCCCTCTGCTGGAGCTGCCCTCCCCCAATAAAGAGAACCACTTCACCCAAAGTAACACCCCTTTCCTGGGAGCAGCCCACAACCAGTATCTGGCCAGGTTGGGGGTGGGGTGGAGGGTACAAAGGCCCTGCCTCCTTCCTCAATTTAAGCCAACTCTGTGGGGCCAGCTAAGCTCCAGAGCTCCCCATAGGGATAGATTGAGACATCTGTGGTAATTGCATCTCTGTTCAGTTTCTTCTGCCCAAATCTGCTCCCTCTCATTATTACATATATTGTCCCTATTCTGCAATTCCCAATAAACCCACTGCACACCAATCTCATCTTAGAACTTGTTTCCCCAGGAATGTGACGTTTTCTTAACCAGACCTAGAGTGGCAAATAAAATTCACATTGAGACCAGAACCATATATGCATGTATATGTTCTCTCTATATGAATAAAATTAATTTTTGCAAATTGATACTAACCATTATCATTATATACCCTGGTATTTCCTATTCTACTCTATTTTATTGTTTTTAAATACTGTCCATGAGCCAATACATGGATCTCACAACCTGCTAATCAGTCTTGATCTATAAACTGAAAAGCATTTATTGAGATGTACAACCAGATTAACTCTTTTGGTGGGTGGTACTTCTTGAGATGTAACCAATTGTTTGCTGTTTTTTTCCCTCGACTCAATTTGTTAAGTCAATTTGGATCCAAAGACCTAATTAGTTCTATGTATGTAGCCACGGAGTAAAAAGTCTCAACCATAGTCTACTCTTAAAGAAATGGGCCTCGTTACTTTCAATCATGTTTGATAAATCCAGCAAAGGCTAACAGATTGTAAACCCTTGCCAAAACCTACTCTAACATTTAGTCTTGTCATTATTGCATCGTAAGAACCAACTAGCTGCAAAGCTGAAAGGGTTTATTTTCTTCAGGAAGTCAAACATTACAAACCTGACTTACATAGTTTTCTTAAGTGATTGCTACTTTCTTTTCTGAAAGAGAGCAAAGAAAAACTTTGATGAGCTCATAACAAAGGAAGTTTTACTAGATAAGTTTCCAACATGTAAGAAGAGTGACCGAAAGGATGAGAAGTTGATGCATGTGCCTCCTGCCTTGCAAATGCCATTTGCAAGGGCAGAAAGAAGCTGTACCTCGTGAGGATATGGTGTTTCTGGAACACAGATTCATGAGAAGGGTGGGGGAAAAGCCACGGCCAAAGCTCCAGAAAAGGACAGGGATGAAAGAAAACCAGAAATTGCCCAGTGCCCTCCTTTTCCAGAGGGGAAACTGAGGCCCAGGTCAGGCAAGTGGTTTACCTAAGAACATATTACCTGATGGAAGAAGAAACTAGAAATCCTCTGCTACTTTCACTTGATGCTCTTTCTGCTACATCATGGGACTTCTGGCAATGAAATTTCCTTTTTATCAGAAAGAGCTTGTTCTTTATGATTTCCCAGGAGATTTATTCAAAATAAGCTCAAAGGAACAGGTGGGGTTATTTTCCATTCAAAATGTACCTCCCACAAGGTTTGCTGCCAACATTAATAAGACTTGACACCTCTAGAATCACCTCTAATAGAGGCAGAAGTTTACTCCATATTGCTTTTTCTCTTCCGGAAATCCAGAAAAAAAAAACCAACAACAACAACAACTGCTAAACCTTGCTGTGCTTCATTTTTTGAAACATTAACTGAGTCCTTGGCAGTGAAGATAAATTTAGCAAGATTTGGGCATAATGTCTTGAGGAAATCATGCCTTATTTGCTCATTTTGCAGGTGTTTGAGCTACGGTAGACTTCAAGTCAAGATCTTAAGGAAGTTCTTATTCTAAATGAGCCTTATTTTAGAATTGCCCTTTCCAAATTCCTATCTGATGCTTTTACAGGCTTTGTAAGGAAATCCCTTTATCTCTTTCGGATTTCTGGAAATCCTGCTGGTTGGACCCAGAAAAGTAAATAATTTTGGCTAAGTAAATTTCAGATCTTTAGCACATACTAATGTGAATGTTTGTATTAGAGCACATGTAAATATTTTATGAAAAGAATGCTTGCCTAAAATAAACATTTCAAAATGATCAAATGAAACTTTTATTTAGAAAGTACCTTTCTCCAAGGAGTTCGGAAATGCTTTATAAACACTTGCTTGATCTCAAATCAAGATTTTTTTTGAAACTATCAAAATATATCCTTTCTGTTGTGTCTTGTGTTTGAGTAGTTTTTATTCAGGGGAAAATATTCATGATTTCACTCAAAGTTCCCCAGAAATAGTCTGATAGTCTAGAAATCTGGAAGCCTGGCCTTTAGTCCTCTTTGTGCTGTTAACCAGCTAGGTGGTCTTGAGGAAGTCAGTATGCCTTTCCTTGTCCCAAAACCAGAGGTTGGCCTGAAACCTCTGGAAGAAACTTTCTATTCTGATTGGTAGAGAGTCACCTAACTTTGAAGGTCTGAGGACACTTTGGGAGATATCGGTCTTTTGAATCTCTTTGTTTATAGTTAGTTGTACAAAGGAGCTATGCAATTAATTTGATAAAAATAAACCACATTCAAAACAAAGCCCAGTTCTCCCTTTCTCTTTTTTACGTGTTTATAGTTTCAATCCAAAATTCTAGTTGACGTGAGGAGTCCATAGACTGTGGGATGAAGAGAAAGAAGTGGTTCAAACCCTAGCTCCTTCACTAATGTGTTGTATCGCATTGGTGAAATTATCTACTTTCTCTAACCCTCCTTGTCCTCATCTGTAAAATGGGAAAAAAAAAATACCCACACGAGAAAGTTGTCAGGAGCATTAAAGGAGATAAGGTATGTAAGGCTTCTGGCACACAGTAAGCACTCAAAAGATGATAAAGGAACCTTAGGATATTTAACGTTGACACATTTATCCAGCTTCTGACAGAACTGGAAATAATCAATTATTTCCAGAATGAGTTTAGGGGGGAAAGAAGAGTGAGTAGAAAGGACGTGGAAAATAATAATGCTTATTTTGAGAGGAAAAGGGATAAACAGAGAGAACCTTCTAGAAATAAGATGACTTCATAAATAAGGAAGATGTATTGTGTGTATCAGAATAATGCGAGTTATAATAGAATGAGCTGAGCTTTGAAAGGATCCTACCTGATTTAGAGAATGAAATTATGGATCTTCTATAAATTCTAAGTAAATCCACAAGGCAATGAATGTTGACATTCTATGAAATGACAGAAAGATCCATGTGCTCCAGAGAATGACTGAGATTTTAAGTAACAGGTTAAAAAAAAAAATGCTGGAAAAATGTAATGTCAAATCTCATTGTCACTAAAAATGGAACTGGAACTATAAATGCTCCTTCTTTAACATCATAATTATTAATGCACAGTCTTAGACATGATACAAATCTCTCATTCATGTATTTGATATTTAAAGGCCACCAACCACATGCCAAACTCTGTGGTGGGCACAGAGGAAAAAAATTATAGGTAAGAGTTCCTGTTCTCTAGAATTCTTGAATCATCTATTACATACTCCCAAAAGAGGTAAGAAAAACCCTGTACGACTATTTTGTTCCATTGACTGAGCACCTGTGAAGTGCCCGGGTACTGTGCTGTTTTCTGCATTACATCATTCACCCAGACAGATGCACTTCTGCCTCTGCTGGAAAATGACAAGGTACTCTCCAACCCAAGGCCACACTCTCCACTTGTGAACAGATGCTATAACTGAAATCTGCATCCTTATAACTTCTGCCTAATCCCCCTGGAGCCACATAGTATCAGGCTAATTCTTTTTCATGTGTCAGCTGTTCAACAGATGTCTGCTAGCAAGGAGGCCCACATAATCTCCAGATTAATTACCCCCTTTCCAGAAACTCCACCATATTTAACTCCTGTTTGCAACTATACTCCTAGTACCTAGAGCAGTGTCTGGCACATAAGAAGAATTCAGAAACATTTTTGCTGAATATAAAGTCTAGCCACATACCCTAGATGTCCTACAGTTTATTGATATCAAATGCAGAAGATAAAAATCAGAATTAAACACACTCTTCCAGGTATAGTTTGACCAGAGCAAAGTACATTGAGTTCATTCCCAAACCCTTGAATATAAGCCAACCAAACATTATCTTTTCTGGCAAAAATGTCACCCATTCATTTTGAGCATGAAATTAACTCAGAGCCCTCAGTCTTGCTCATAGAACCATTTTTTCAGGCAGGCCTTGCCAGCCCCTTATTTGTGCAGATTTTTAAAAATTCTAAACACAGGTCTTTACATTTATCCTTGCATATTTATATCTT
Organism: Ursus americanus; assembly: GCF_024610735.1. Lineage (NCBI taxonomy): Eukaryota > Metazoa > Chordata > Mammalia > Carnivora > Ursidae > Ursus > Ursus americanus. Next base: position 13,587,555 of record NC_142140.1, on the reverse strand, counting down.
ATTAAATCAGGCCCAATTTGTCTACTTGGCTGGTTTTCTTTAAATTTTCCATGTGATTTTTAATAAGATTTTTAACCTCTTCTAATTTTAGGCATCTCACAAACCTCATTGGCAAACTTTCAAATTATTAAAATTTTGAACAAAGCAAAGCCTCATAGAATGCCACCAGCAACCTGGCTCAAAGTCGATCTGATAACACCATTCAACTTTCGAATCTCCATAAATCACTACAATATGGCAGACATTTTTCTCAAGGATATTACGTAAAATCAATTGCTTTGCTCAAATTTAGTTATCCCAGAGAGCCCAACTCACACTGTAGTAATCTCGCCCTAAAGCTAAGTATGCTGGGGAGCATAATGTATTTCTGTTCATCTAATCTATTTATTGCATAAATTTTATACCCTGAATCCTCAGAACTTCAAATTTTGAAACTAATCCCAGGTTCTTGCAACTCAAAGGCTTTAGTTTTTGGTATTCAGAGTAATTTCTCTGTTGTTCTGCTGTATTTCTCCCTTACCTGGGGCAATGAATATTTAAGATTCAATGAGACAAGAACAATTTGTTTGAGAACACAAACAATGAAAGGGTGCATGTAAAGGGAACTCCAGTTAAAAACCTCAAAACACCAGGCACCAGGGTGGCTCAGTCCTTAAGTGTCTGCCTCTGGCTCAGGGCGTGATCCCAGAGTCCTTGGATTGGGCCCTGCATCAGGCTCCCTGCTACGCTGGGAGCCTGCTATTTCCTCTCCCACTCCTCCTGCTTGTGTTCCCTCTCTCGCTGCCTGTCTCTCTCTGTCAAATGAATAAATAAAATCTTAAAAAAAACAAACAAATAAACCTCAAAACACTTGCAAAGTATTATCTGACTATACAGGTTTGTCTTCCTCACAGCTGGTCAGTTTTCTTCCTGATGCAAGAATCTCAATTCACAGGCTAAATGTACACTAAGACTTTCTATCTAGCTATATAGCAGAGTAATTGAGTTAGGAGGAACATTTCTTGGTATTGCTCCCTGGTTGAAGATTAAGATGAAGATCAAAGCCTTACATGACTTGAACTTTTCAGGAATTTACTTTGCAAGAATGAAGCGTATAGCTCTTTATAATGAGAATAATAATTAATTTTTTTGAAAATAATTAATATTTTTATTATTTTGCTTTTAGAACTAGAAATCTAGATTTTTGGAATATGGTGACTTCCGATGTTGAGGCTTTACCATCTATTAGTATAGAACAATCTATTTTTCTTGGGGAAAAACCAAACATCTATGACATATGTTTGCTTTAGAAGATGGTTTGTTTGAGTTGTTGAAATAAATCACAATGTCCTATTTTCTATTTCTTGTCCGTTCACAAGGATTTCCACGGTTCCCTCTAAGATATATTTTTTTAATATTTAAAGGGAAAATGTCTGCTCAACAGATAATTGAAATTCTACTATGCACAATTCACCAAGGGAAATGTAAAGGCCCTACTCCTGAGGAGCTTACAATATAATAAGGAGCAATGTTGAGGTTAATCAAAATTGACACAATAAATATCTACCATAACTTCTTTAATAGCTAATTTTTAAAAATCTGATTATTTAATTGTAATGCTAGCCTTTTCTTTTTGGATTTCACGTAAAAATAATGGATTTCTTGCTAGTTTTTAGTGTTGATTTAAAAGTCCCATGTCAACATTTATGTTCTTCCTAAAAAGTCTTTTATGACTAAATCCTTAGCTGTAGTAAGACTATCAAGTTTTTCCATTTTGACTCAGCATATATTTTAATGAAAAATGGAGTACCCAAAAACTCAATAATACGTGATTAGACTGATTTATTAAAAAGAATATCTCATGACAGCAATGTTCCTGATATAAATTATTTAAAAACCCTCTTATTAGCTCAGTCTTTTCGTTGTTCTTATGAATATAATATCACTTACTTTGGTGTAAAGCAACACTGATAAATAGGAAATTATTACATTTTTAACCATAAATATTCATTAGAACTTGTTCTTGGTCAATCAGTGCATCTTTCTTTATTACAGTTCATATCGTTTCCCTTCAGTTCTTTCTAGTACTTTTGCTAGAAGCAAAGTGACATAGTCATAATTCTGCAGGCTTTGTGTTTTTTCACTGCTGAAGCAATTGAATGTGCATAAATTTGAAGGAAAAAAATTAAATGATGGAGGAAAAGCTCACTGATGATAAATGTCTTACCGATTTCAGATGAAAATTGGAATAAATTATTGGTTTAATAATATTGCTCAAGAACTGCCAGCTTTCTGAGAATATTAACAAAATGACATACAATCGCCAGAGTGAGTTCTTCCTCCACTTGAAGATAAAGACTAGTCCCTTGGGGATAAACTAATTTGAATTTTTCTCAGAGTCTAATAAATTTTTAAAAAACATATTTAAGTAAGACATTAAAAAGAGAGTTTTCAATTTATTAACAGTTGTCCCATATCACTCATCCTTACTATCATCATTTACAGATAAAAGACTTGCTTTCAATATAGGTTTAATATTTATTAAATGCCATGGAGACCCAGATTTTATCCTGGTTTAGGCAAAAAGAAATATAACAATTAGAAATGTATAATATATTCTCTCTTATCTGCTTCAATAAAAGGAATGGGGTATTCTGGTTAACCACTAAGAGAGGTAATATTAAGATACCTGCAGAATCTTGTAGATTTTTAATTTTTAAAGAATGTTACTACACTAAAATTCCTAAAGGACTACAATGGTTGCTTTTAGACATACTTTAAGATTTTATAGTACCTCAGAAACACTATTATGTCACTGGAACGTAGATAAACTCACTCATTCACACACAAATATTGACTGAGTGCTTATGGGGTATCAGGCTATATCTTAGGATACAAAGGCATGTAAGATATAATCCCATCTATAAAGAAACATTTAGTTGGAGAGGAGACAGACAAATAAATATTTACATCTAGCAATATGTAAAATATGGTGTCTTAATTTGGATTTCCCCAAAAGCAGACTCCATTACAAAGACATGAGTACATGCAGTTTATTTGGAAGGTGATTCTAGAATCATAAATGAGCAGGTTATTATGTGAGCAACTGGAGCTCAATTCCACAGGACCTTGTCTGGAACAATGTACAGCATACCTCAGAATTGATCTGCTTAGGTATGGATGAGCTGAGCCTTCCATTCTGCTCTTCCTCACTGATCTGGAAGCCCTGGGCTATCAGCTAGAAAACACCCTTAGAAAGACAGGCAGAGAGATGCAGCTCTTGAAGTAGGAAGCTGTTGGCATGCGGGGGTAACTTCCCACCACAGCTGCTGAAGTTGTGTTGTTGAAGTAGCCAAGAGGACTTGGGATGCACTATCAACAGCCCCTGCTACAGATGATATTGTAGAAGTTTGTCATTGCAGAGGGGAACCCAGAAGAGGAAAAAATCAGTTCTGCCTGGTAAGTCAGGGAAGACTTCAGAGGACAACAGATGCTTGAGTAAGTGTTCTCTGGGAAAATGTAAGGGAATGATATAGAGGGCTGCTACTTAACTGCAAATAGTGGTATACCAGATTATAGAGACAGCAGAGAGCAGGGAATCCTACTAGTGCATTAACTGTGATCAGATTCACTGCTAAAATAAATATATATATATGCTTTTGCTTAGGTAGATACAGGTTCCAAAGGGGCCAGTTTTCGAAGCCAATGTAAATGTTTCAACCTATTAACCATACAACAGACAGTTTCTCATTATGAGAACTAAGGAAACAGTTGCTTTACTTCTCAATCTTGGCTTTGATTAGATGTGAACATGACATTGGGAAGCTGGACACAGACAGACTAGAGGTTGACTGCCTGCAGTTCTGCAGGTAATGGGACTTTAGGAGACAAACTAATTCAGGACAACGGGAGGACAGGATAAGGCATTGGTCTTATAGAAAATGAGAGCTGGATCACGTTTCAAGATAGCCTTCAGGATTACAATAGGAAGAAGAGACCAGAAATACAGTTCTTGAAATTGTGGGCCAAATAGGGATGGAAAAACAGAGCAGGATCCTACTGACTAGAACTGAGGCACCAAGCCAGAACAAGAGTAGCAGCGAGAGGTGGGTGAGGGGATCAGCTAAATATGTGATGGGGTTTACTTGTTATAATGAGCACCAACCAGGTTTGTTTGTAAGTGTTGAATCACTAAATTGTACACCTCTAACTACTATTACACTGTATGTTAGCTAACTGGAATTTAAATAAAAATTAAAAAAATAAAATAAAAGAAAGAGTAGCTCTGAGAATGATACATCCAGAGCCCCCAAGCTATAAAATTGCTATTTATTCATTTCCTCATAGACTGAGTCAGTACTTTGGGAATATTTGTGACCATAAGAATCACTTGGCAGATTTGTTTTAGATGGGCAGATTCCCTGAGTTCTAACCTAACTTTGCTTGCATATCACACTTCTATACTTTGAAGTGAAGTATGGGAATCAGCATTTTTAACAAGGGTACCATGTGACCCAGATGCAGGTGGTCCATGCCCTATGTGATAAGAAACACAGATTTAGGTAAGGTTGATTTCAGGCTCTGGGAAAGAAGTAACCTTCAACTGGCCCCAACAATGTGTAAAGTAGGGTAGTCAACTCATCCCTATACAGATCTTCCTCAACTTATGATGGGGTTATATCCTGATAAACCCATCATAAGTTGAAAATATCATAAGTTGAAAATGCATTTAATACACCTAACTTACCATGCATCACAGGCTAGTCTAGGCTACCTTAAACATGGTTAGAACACTTCCATCAGCCTATAGTTATGCAGAATCACCTAACAGGATAAAGCATATTTTATAATGAATATTTAATATTTCATGTAATTTATTGAATACTGTACTGAAACTGAAAGCTAGAGAGATTACATAGGTACAGAATGGTTATATGTATATCAATCGCTTATCTTCATGATCATGTGGCTGACAGGAAGTTGTGGCTCACTGCAGCCGCTCAGCATCACGGAAGAGGATCATACCACATATCACTAGCCAGGGAAAAGATCAAATTCCAAGTATGGTTCCTACTGATTCCGTATCACTTTTGCACCATCATAAAGTCTTAAGATCATAAGTTGAACCATTATAAGTCAGGGACCATCTTGATACCAAGAACTTTCCCAGTTTTAGCGTAAAAAGCCCCATGTCCCAGGAAACCATGCCATCCCAGTGTGGGGACAGTTGGTCACCTTAGCATAAAGGGAGCTTTCATTGTGCCAGCTAGCTCACTGAAGACCCAGGCATTGTTACCTCAATTCTTTGCATCCCTGTAGACTCCATATTGAGCTAACATTTTTATTCCCCACATACCACTCACATTACTCCTTTCTTGAGTCAAATTTGTGACTCAGAAAGTCTCCTCCCTTCACTCAGGTAAGATCTGATGCTTAAAAGCTCATGAGGTGCTAGGCTGAAGGTCCTGCTCCCAGAGGTTATATTTCCACCCCCAAAACCTCACCTTCTGGTCTGGAAATGAAGGTACTCCAGAAAATAAAAGGAAACCAAAGAAAAGCAATTACAAAGCACACTAACTTTTGGATGACTATTTATATTAACATCTTAACATCATGGCAAGACTGGCTCTGGTGTCAGGTACCTGGGTTATATCACTGCTCCATCATTTCCAAGATATGTGAACTTGGTCCATTTACTTCTGCTCTATGTGCCTCTGTTTCCACATCTGTAAAGTGGAAATAATAATAATATAAATAATCATAAGACTCATAATAACATCTGCTTCACAGAATTAAATTAATTAACGCATTAACACATGACCTCAGTAGTGTGTGCCACATAGCAATCACTCCATAAATGGAAGTTAATGTGATTATTCAAACCCTGATATTTAACTCCAAGTCATTCAGTTACTTGTATGAATAACACTCATCTTTCAGCTCCCAAGCAAATTAAGTTGTAACATTCAAAGTCATTTTATACAAAGAAGCTTCTTTTCCTATCACATACAATACCTAGTGGAAAATTTTACCCTGTATTTCAGCCTGTCTCTGGTGCTGATAGAAGACAGGATGAATCAGCCCCACACAGGATGTTTATTAGTGCCCAGTCTGCTCGAGCATCCAGTAAGCTTACAAGCACAGGGAGGAAGCTTGGAAACACTTCAAAGCCTGCCGACACTCAGATTGCTTCTGGTGGTGGGTGGATTAGTATTGGTGGTCTGTCCTTAACCACACACTTCACCTCCATATGTCTCAGCCCTCTTCACCTTTCCCTCTGACTGTGACAATGAGAATATTGAAATCAATAAGTTCACTCTCCTTGCTCCAAGTACTCAAGTGCTTTGAAATGAAAAATGGTTCAGGAGGAAGAAGCCAAGCAGAGGCAGGGGGGACAGAGGTAGAAGTTAGAACTGGCACTATCTATAGTCTAGAGGAAAAAGGAGAGACGACAGGGGACTAGCAGGAAGAATACTTGGGTCTCATTCCAGTTTTTCACTATTCAGGAGTGGGGACAGGTAATTTGAATTCAATGGACTCTAAAATCCCTCCCCTGTAAAATAAAGGCATCAGTCCAGATAAACAGTTATTAATCCTCCTAGTTCTAAAGATTCTAAACATATTTTTATGATAACATGTCAGGCAGCTGGTTTTAGCTTTCTTCATCTCCTTCATCAGTGCCTCCCCCATTGTTACCCTGTTATAATACATTCTCCTAAACACCTTTCTCAATTTAAAATCATTCGGTACCTTTGTCTTCCCTGCTAGATTAGAAGTTCCTTAATGGCAGAGACTTTGTTTTAATGTCATTTTATTTCCAACGCTTAGAACCATGCCAGACATGTAAAGATGTTCAATAGGTGTTTTTGGAACTGAGCTGTTGCATTAACCTCTTCACTTGTATTAGTCAGGATCTTGGCTAGAAACAGATGGCCCATTCACACTGGGTAATTGGAGAGGACTATTTACAAGGTCTAGGCAGCATTAGGGTAAATTCATCATTGAGGGATCGTGAAGCATCCTGGGGTTACAATAACAAAGAATTACTATCCCTTTCTAGCCCTTAAAGGGGTGAGGGGGAGAGAGCAGTTTCAGGAACGCTGACAGCGTAGCTAAAGCCTAGGTACTGAGAGAGGGCTGCCTGACAGAGTGTGGACCTTCTGGAGAAGGTCAGGAATCAGGGACCCATACCCATCCCAACCTCCTCCTCCCCAGCTCTTCAAGCCCTTCAATCTCCTGCCAATGCCTTCCTTGACTCAACACAAGGGAAAGCTGAGAGAATGGTAGAGTATCCATACCTTCCATTGAAGTCAGCCTCCAGGGCACAGAGCAAGGGGAGCAAGGGTGGAGAGCAGATCCAGTGGGGTAAACAGACAACAGCCAGCAAATTATCTCCCTGCCCTCCTTTCAAAAAGACGTTGAATGACACTAACCTTTAAGGTAACTTCTTTACTCCACAAATATATGGACATTTCTTCAGCAACTATACCTCCATACAAAGCAAATATACCTATATACACAGGCCTACACATTGCTTAAGTGTTACCTAGTTTCTAGCATAACCTTTTTTTTTTTCTCACCAACCAGACTGTAAGCTGCCCAGGGGCAAGGACATTGTCTTCTATTTCTAAGGCCATCTCAAGTTCATGCTTGCTATCCATACAATGGGCCCTCAGTATTATAACTTGAATGGCCATCTTTCACCAAGTTTTCATATACCAAATTACAGAGTTATCTCATGTTAGCAGATTTCTAAATCTCCAGAAAGAGCTGAAAAATATACAGTGTGGCTAATTATCAAGTACAGTGTTTCTGTTGAGTGATGACCATGGTGGCAAGGTCTGAGTCTCATCTCCTTAGAAAAACTGGCTTTGGATTTCACTCCACAGTAGTTCCTAGAATTAGTTTATTCAACATGTCTTTATTAATATTCAGGAGGAGTAAAGTGCTGTACAAGGTGTTGTGAGAAATCAAAGGTCAATTTGACTTAGATTCCGTCCCAGGGAATTTAGAGTGCAGTGGGAGAGATAAAGTATTGATGTAACAAGGTGGAAAGAAACACTCAGAAAAAAAGAAATGAAACATTAGGAGAGTTCTAAGCAAGAGCAATGACTTTGATGGAGGAATTTGGAATTGATATCCTTTGGGTGAGGTCTTAAAGAACACAAGTTCTTTGGTCCTGAAGAGATAGGAGAAAGAATATGTTATATGCATATGCCTCGAGGCTTTCAGGGAAAATACAATTCTGTTGGTTTTCCTGTGAGTGAAAAGAAAGTGTCTAATGGGTATACAATTGGGAAAACAATAGGCCCAAATCTGATAAGGAGGGCCTTGAATGGCAGACTGAATCTCAACCACATTTCTCTAGGCAGTGGGGAGTCATTGAAGGATTCTGAGCGAGTAATGAGAGCTGGAACTTCAAGGAAAAATAATACCAAGTAACAATGCTTTGAGAGTTCTCTGTGCTAAGCGGTGCTCTTAATACTGTTCCCCAGTGGTGTAATCAAGGGTGAGGGTAGAAGAAACAGTCAGTTCCAGGACTATAGGCATAGAAAATGAAAAGCATCCAGACTTTTAGTTGGTTTCATTATTCTTTCCAAACTCTCCACAAACAGTGCACCTCTCCCCTTCCTGTCTGCATCTAGGGCAAACGACTATACACTTATTAACTCATTTAATCTTCAAAACATCCCTGTAAGGTAGTACCTTTAAAATTGCCAGAGAGGTACAGAGAGAGAAGTGATTTTGTCAAGATAAGAAAGCTAGTAAATGGCCGAGCCAGGATTTAAAGGCTGGCTCTCTGGTCCCTAAAACTATCCCAACTGTCCTGGCAAGAAGGTGATAACTTCTTTTAAATCAGGGGTTGTGCCTGTTAAATATAGCTCCATGCAACCCCATGGCAAATAGGACCTTAAGGTGTTTATTTTGTGATGATTCCTGGCCTAAAATGATTAATTTTTCTATATACACCTAGAATCCTAAATAGCTCTACCCTGATTTTAAGTTGGTTCTATTTTGAGTCCCTATAGACATAAGTCAGGGTGTTTACTAAGAATCCAGGTGTATTTGACAGAAACAAAATAACTACAATTGTCTAATCAGGCATGTGGAGATAAGTGCTATGCCAGCTGCTATATGGGCAGGTCAGCAAGTTAACATTCTCCATGGTTAAGTGAAATCACTTCTTGCATTTTGACTAGGCAGGCTATTTGCAACATTCCCTTTTAAGTGGTCCAAGAGCTATTGTTCAAAATGGTTGTTATTAATATTAAAACCTTTAACTATTCTAAATGCCAAGGGCAAAAGTTCTTTGCCAGACTATGTTTCAAGCATGATTAGGCATTACAAGAGAATTTCATATTATTAGTTCTTATCTTAGTGCCCTTTCACTGCGCTTTGGATAAGAACCCCTTCTGGTGGGTAGATGCAGCAATCACAGTTTCAGCTATGGGATGCTTCCTGATTCTAGGTATTCTAGTAGCCTACCCCTTTATACCACACCTTTCTCCCCCAGCCTCACTCTCTCCCTCCTGGTCACCACCACCTCCTCCACTGTCACTTCTAATGCCATAGTGCCCAGGGGTATGGCTGGCACAGCTATGGGAGTTGGCACATGCATGAGGACCTCAGGCTAGATCAAACCCCTACAGATTAAAATAATAATAGCAGGGCACCTAGGTGGCTCAGTTGGTTGTGTCCAACTCTTGATCTCAGGGTCATGAGTTCAAGCCCTGCATTGGGGCTCCACGCTGGTATGGAGCCTGGTTAAAAAAATGATAGTAAAAATACTACAACTGCTAATACCTATGTGGTGCTTACCACTTCACATGCACAATTTCATTTAATGCTCAAAGAACTTTAATCAGTAGAAACTATTACTATCCCCATTTACACATGAAAAAAAACTCAAAAGTGTTTAGTGAAATAGTCAAGATCACACTGTTCATAAATAATAGCATGCGAATTTGCTGGGAGGCCTATGTGACTTCAGAGTCCTTGCACCTGTCCCCTCTGCTACACAAAGTATTTCCCCTGCAGTGGTACAATCAGAGGAAATAAAACAACAAAGGAAAGACAGAGAGTCTGAAAAAAAGGGAGCTGTCTGAAACAATTTCTGTAAGAAGCAACAGTCCTAGGATAGTTGTCTTTTTCAGCAGGTACAGTAGATGGGACGGGGTTTTTTTTTCCTCTTGGGACAGAGTTAAGCTTTTGCAAAACTCTGTGCACCCTTGGGGGTCATCCCCATGACTGCCGGTCACTGACATATTATCACTTTTCTCAAAAAAAAAAAAAAAAAAATCCTGGGAAAATTGAATCACTTTCTCCAAAATATAAGAATCCCAGATCTCTGACTCTCCCCAACAAGACCTTGGTCTATTTATTTAGTGCACAAAACTCTTCTGCCTTGCATTAGCAAAAGAAAGTTTTTTTTTTAAAAAAATAAGCTTTGACCGGCAATATGTTATGCGAAACTCTCCAAATTAAGCCCATTTTTTAAGGTAATTGAATGCTAAGTTTTTTACTTATTTAAGAGCAATTCCATTCCACCCACTTTGTCTATTAGCATATAAGACAGTCACAAGCACACTATAAATGTAGGGTGCTTCACCTACTCCATTCTTTTCCTAGTCGATATATCTTTTTAAGCAGAGAAAAAGATTAAAAAACACCAAATTCCTCTGCAAGGCAAATGCCAAATCTGAAGGTGCACTTTAATGGTAAACATGTCCTCAATCCAAAATGAATAAGTTTAATATCCCCCTTGGTTTATCTCATTTCAATTTCATAAGATAAGCATAGACCCATCTGGATCCAAATAATGCAGTGCCCACAGAGCTCTTCCAATTCTGTCATCCAGATGCTCAGATGGCCTAGTGTAGGGGAGAAAGATAAAGGGGTAGGGGACTTGCTTAATCAGCAAGAGCATCCATGAAATAATTTGTCTCCTAAATAAGCAAGATGGCAGATAGACTTTTCATGCATAACAATCCTGAATAATTCTTAGAGGCTTCTTGGAATGTTGATTTGGAAATGGTTCTTTACCCTGCCAGGGCTCAGTAGGAGAAAGTGCTATGATCAATTAGTGATGTCTTTCATAGGTGCAGAAAGGAGGGGCAGTTTTGGTTTGGCATAACATGCTGGACAAAATGATAATGCGATCAACCCATCAACTTTTGCTGATACTAAGGTTGAACTTACTGTAAGCCATTCTTATTATTTGCCCCTAGTTTCTCTTGTATGTATATTGTTTGTCTAGGACTTGGAGTAATAAATGCAGTTTATAATTTTTTAAAGAATGCTATGTTAACTCCTGTATATCTCTCCATTTGGTCCTTTTATCACCATCTCCACTACCAGTACCGTAGTGCAAGGCACTATCACTTCTTACTTGGCCTTTAGTAACAACCTTCTAAACAGCCACCATGAACCAACTCTTAGCCCTACTGTCCTTCTTCTCACTACTGATAAAGGATTCATTTTAAAATACTAACCTGATCATGTCATACCCTGCTTAAAACAAGTCAGTGGCTTCCCATGGCTCTCAAGATAAAGTCCAGATTTCTTAACCACGTTGACAGGCCTCATGTATTCAGCTCTCAAATCTTCTTCCCAGCTTTATTTTTTACTACATTTCCTCTAACTCCTCCTGAGCTCCAGCCACTATGGTTATTTAGCCCCTCAAATGTGCCCTATTCCCACTCACCTCAGTCCTCTGCACATACAGCACTATCTGCCCAATTATTCTGTCTTCCAACCTAATCTCCTCCACATTTGTCAAATGACTCAGCCCAGTCAGCTCTCCTCTGGAAAGCCTTTCCTCGTGTGACTATATAATCTGTCATCCAAACCAGGACAATTTTTAGAACTAAAGGGTTGTCAAAAATTAAGTTGGGACCATGGGCTGGGACCCTCCTATTATATGTGCTCATGGTAGTTCATATAGGTATATACCTCTTTATCTTGGAGGAAGAGAAAGTAGGAATGGAAGAGGGTTAGACCGTCTTGCTTATTAAAATTCAAATCACCTGCCCTATCCCTATTCCTCGAATGACAAAGTACAACTCAAACTGTGGCCACCATATGTTTAAAACATCAGAGATATGGCTTTATCTCTAAATTCTTTCATGGAGAGAGCCAGCATGGAAAAGAGAATACATTCATCATGTAAGTTCTGGGTGGAGAGAAGCAAGCACATGCTACTTGGATAGACATTCCAGTTTTACTTTCAGTTTAGAAATATTTTAAATTGTCTTATTGTAAAAATATTATGTGCTCATTATTTTTAAAAAATTTTAAACAAAACAGAGATGCAGAAAATAGAAAGTAAAACATGCACACACACACACACACACACACACACACACAAATCTCCCATAATCTAACCCTCTTTAATGAAATCATTGTTGATAACAAAGAGTACATTCCTCCAATCTTTTTTCTAAGTCTGAACATACTTTTGTGTTGATATTTTTAAAATGGAATTACTGTCCTGTAATGTGGATGTATGTATTTATTTATTTATTTATTTATTTATTTATTTATTTTTATTGATTATACTATGAGTGTCTTTTGAGAAAGAGAAAAGAAGCCTCTGACATTTGACAGCTGACCGAGTGCTATCAGGTAGCACTTGATGTTCTCTGTTAAATATAAACAATTTCATACAACATCAACATCAGACAAAACCATTCTGTGACCATGATGGATCAAGACAGAAATAAGACAACCTGTACTCATGCCTGAACACAAACAAAAACATGAACATTGTCCAAGATGCCACAAAAATAACCAGACATTTCCCTTTCCTGACTAATATCAGTGACTGCTGCTTCTTTATCAACTATAGACTTAATCTTGCTTACTATGTCCTCTTTCTAGAAAAGATTTATCAAAATATACCTTCATGGAATTGCACCCCTGCTTGACAGCATCCAAACCACAGCAAAGCCCTGCTTCCTTAAATCCTCCCCAAACCACCTGACACAAGGCCAAATCCCCAATAAGACATTTCTAACACCCTCTAACTGAGATGCCCCGCATTTCCCATGGTGAGGTTCTCCCTCCCTGAAATGAGAAATAATCCCAACTTGTTCAGCTCCAGGTGTGTGTCTGGTGGGCATTAGCTGGAGGGAATTTGATGTTGATACTCATATATCTGCTCATTTATTTTAAAAAATCATTTTGTGGTATTTTAGTACACGAACACACCATATTTTATATAATTGAACATCTGTACTATTTAAATGCTTCTAATGACAGTACAATAAATACCTTTCTTTGCATATTTTTGTACAATTGCCTTGTAATTTCCTTATTATAAATTACTAAAAATATAATCATTGAGTCAAAGAATATGCTCATTTTCACTTCATTTTAAGCTATCTTTTATAATATAAAAGTAATACATGATCTTGGCAAAACATAATAAATCAAAAGTTTAAAAAAAAAGCCATGAGAGATATTACCTCACACATGTTAGAATGGCTATTATATACATAAATAAAAAGTTCAGATGAGCATAAAGTTATAAACAAAAGACTTCTTTCTCTCCACAATCCTCCAGTATCATTCATTAGAGATAACCATGTCTGTCCTTCTACAACTTTTGCCCAAATAAAAAATGGATATAAATTGTGATCACGTGTATACAGATATATCCACACACATGCATAAGTATAGATGTATATTCTCTTTTTTCGTAAAAGGTTATGTTATGCTTGTACTTAATTTTGATTCATATTGCAAAATTATCTGCTACCTTTACACTCCTACCAACAATGTATGAGAATGCCTGCTTTCAGCATGTAAATTTAATATTTAGAGTATTAAGAAGAAAAACCTATGGGCAAACTTAGTTTCACTTTCCTTATTTGTAAAAGTCAGCTAACAATATCTTTTTTTGCAAAGCTGTTTTGGACATAATAATTGATATTATTATCATTTGGTTTATCTGCCACATTAAAGTAGTGCTATGTAATGCTCCCAGTTCTATTCTTTAATGTTAGGAAAATAAATCTAATATTTCAAACCTTAAGACCTGAATTACATTGTAATAGCAAGGGGCTAAGAAATTTTAAATGATGTGATTTGAGCTGGCTACAGTCTCTAGGCAAGAAAAATATCTTCCATATTATCTTGCTAATCAGTCCTCTGGCTACAATTTTCTATTGATTTCTCCCTTGGAGAATTTGAGAATATTCTAATACCCAGAACTTTGGCACACAAGCACTTGATAAATGTCTCCAGATTCTATCTTAAAGAGCAATAATGCAATTTGGGTGAAAATAAAGATGTGGCTGAGTGGAGGCTCTGAAGGATGAACGGGTAGATTTCACGGACCCATTTCCCTATTACAGAAAGAGATATTTATTGCCTGCAGCACAGCTGAGGGACTGCATTTGGAAATGCCATAGACAGTAGTCTGTGGCTGAGGTCCTGGGGCTCAGCCCAGGATAAGGCATTTGGCAGGTTCAGCCCGAGAATGGCAGGAAGCCTGCTTTCCAAACAGCAGCTGCAAAAAGAGACAGAGTTTGTTAAAACTTATCTGGCCTCATTTTCATCTCTCCCTGCACCCTTTAGGCACTCTACCAGGCACAGTGCAGTCTTTGTAATCCAAGACAGGGGAGCAGGGGAGGGAAAGTAAGGAGGGGAAAAGGGGAGGAAAAGGGGTGAGGAGAGGAGGAGAGGGAGAGAGTGGGCTGAGGAGAAAAGGAAAAATGCACGGAAGAGATTCAGAAAGAGAAATGGGAGGAACCTGGAGAAAAGATTAGAATTCAGTTCTAGACAATAAGAACCATGCTCAGGAGACATTGGGCACAAAGGAAATCTGGGGTTTTTCTACATTGAGGCCTTTAATCTGAATCTATGGATGCATTATTATTGTTATAATTATTATCATTATGATTTTCTTTATCAAACTTGTATGTATCTATTGTTTTAAGTTTGATGATAAATGAAAATTTTAAAAAGTAACTTCCCATTTTGAAAAAAAAATCAACACAGAAATATTAAATAACTGTACTACCATTACTCCAGAAGTTGATGACCAAGGGGATATTAAGAAACAGATTCCCAGAACCCCAACCCAATGCTCCCTCTCCAATACCAGGCTTCTGATTAATTCTCTGTGCTTTCCCATTTGTTTGGTGGATTGATCACACTACTATGGATGTCACCTAATTGACAGGAACAGCTTGATAAATTAGAGCTCAGCTTCCACAAACAGGTTGTATGGGTATGAGTTTGGGTTTTGTCACGTATTTGCTATAGGACTATAAACAAGGTCCTTACCCTTCTGTGTCACAGTTTCCTTATCCATAATGACAATATCCAAAATGGGCATAACCATAATGCATAGCTAAAAGGGTTACTACGAAGATTAAACCAAATAATGTGTATGATGTGATTAGCATGGTTCCTGACACAAGGTAAAGACCCAATAAATGTTGGGAGAGGTAGTGGTAGTTAAGCGCTAGTGAATTACTATCAGATTATATGGACAGGATCTCCCAGTTGCATAGCAGATCTTGAAAAAGTGTTTTCATGATCTCCACCACATTTTTTTTTAAAGATTTATTTATTTATTTATTTGACAGAGATAAAGACAGCCAGCGAGAGAGGGAACACAAGCAGGGGAAGTGGGAGAGGAAGAAGCAGGCTCATAGCGGAGGAGCCTGATGTGGGGCTCGATCCCATAACGCCGGGATCACGCCCTGAGCCAAAGGCAGACGCTTAACCGCTGTGCCACCCAGGTGCCCCTCCACCACATTTTTGATGAAAAAAAAGCAATTGAGATTTTCTGGAGCTAGGGAGAAAAGTTGCTCTAAGAAAACACACACCAGAGGGCAAACTTTGGTATTTATTTAGGTGAAGTTCCAGGGTCTTCAAAGATTGGGGAGTGAGAGGTGCCATGAATTCTACACCTCATGAGGGCAGCTCTAGGAGTCATTTAATGTCATGGAGAAAAACAAGCCCATCATATTAGTGGTTCTTTACCTTTAGGGAGAAATGCATCTTTTCAAGGCTCTGATGAAAGCTATGGAAAAGAATTCACAAACATGCAAAATTTTGCATCCAATCTTAAGAATTAAGCCCCTATGAAATGCCAAGCACACTTTGGCAGATGAAGAAAAGATAAAAGATGTAGGCAAAAACAGCTTTGCCTTTCTATACTTAAGATCTGCAGCAGAGTGGAGTTTTGATCCTAGATTATTCTCCCTGCTGACTTGCTGCTTTGGAGTAACAGCATCTCCTCTAACCTATTTAACGGGTAAGTGTGCACATGAATATTAGGTCAGAAGTGGAGAAATAGGACAGAAGTGGTGGGGGGGGAGATATAGCAAATGTGTAGGCAAGAACCTAGAACCTTTATTACGCCTCCTTCAACTTTCTCACATGATAAGCGAGGGGTGGCGGCGGGGGGGGGGAACAAAGCTGGATGAATTTATAGGAACAAAGAAAGGTTTCTTCTAACCCTGTGATCTGTACTGAGAAAATCCAATCTAGTCCACATTTTCCATGAGGCATCACTTGCTCTTTATAGTTGTTAAGGCGGCAGATTATTATTAGTCCTATGGAAAATATTGAACCACAGTTGTTCTCAGGAATATCTTGCTGCTTAAGCTTAAATGTCACAAGGTATTTGATCATAGATAGATACCAACAGTGCAGGCAAAGTCCTCTAGCCTGGAAAGCAAAGGGCATAAAGAAGTGACAGAGGTAGGCACAACACAGATCTGAGGATGCCACAGACAGATAATACATTCTTTCTGAGAACGGTTATTTGGCTTTAGAATGTGGCTTGTAACCCTCTAATTGTCTTCCTTGACTTGTTCAGCTAAGGCAGTCATTTGCAGCCTTGGATTATAACATTTCCTTACCAATCATTTGATAAAGTTGCAAATAAGAGAGTTCTAGCACCTCTTTGGTAATAGAAGTTCTCACCGTCTCTTTCTCACACCTTGCCTCCCTATGAAAATAAATTAAGTATATCTGACTAGACCTTCCCAAGGATCTGCTCAAAATAAAAGCAAAAAGGAAAAGTGTGATTCACTCTATTTTATATACCTTTAAAATGTGACTGATTCATAGAACCAAAAACACCTGATATTAAAAGAATCTTCTAAAGTCACCTAGATTTAGCCACTTGAAATAGAATAATGATAGGCAGATTGAATAAAAGTTAAGTTTTTTCCCCTTCTTTCCTTGCTTCCTTCCTTTTTTTCCTTTCTTTCTAGTAATGAGGTTTCATTAACTCAGGCACACTGTGTACACAGAATAACTAGAATTAAACTGACAAAGCGTTACGGAGCAGAGAGCTAACTCTAGCAGATAGATAAGGGTGGTTTATAATCACATACCAATCACCCATCATTACTTCTGTACACATGGATTTAAGATGTCCTAGAGGATTTAAAGGTACTTTGTATTATCCTGTCTCCCTATAAGCCTATCTGGCCCTTGGGTGTGCTAGCCACTTTTTTTTCCCTTCCATACATAGGGCATAATCTCTTTTGATCCAGAATCTACTCCTAAAATTCTGAATTAATGATGTCCGTGCAATGCAGGTTTTAATGTGCATGGATTTCTGTCTGTATGTCCCTCTCACTTTGCTTTCAGCCCAGTCTCTCCTGAGTGTCACCCATTTCCGGTTCTCCACTGCAGGTCTTCAAACTGTAAAACTTGTGCCCTCCTATGCACAGATTTTCCAAAGGCTATGTGGGCATGAATAGTTTCAAGGGAATACTTTTCCCTAAAACCCATCTCCTAAGAAAATGTAACTAGTCAGCATTATGCCTATTGCCTTTCCTCTCCTCCTACCCAATTTTCTCCCTTTTTACAAAAGAAAGGCACAGCTCTCACCTATGATTTTTTACTATCATAAGATTAGTCAGGTGGTTTCCAATTCTTTGCTTTCAATGAATTTGAAGGAGAATTTAACGAACATATCCACTAACACGTCATTAAAATGACTTTGATGATAGATTTTATGATTCTTGGCATATATCTTTAAAGGTGTTCATAGCATTAAGTAACATTGCTATTTAAAAAAAAAAAACAGAAAAGTGACAGTGAACTGATGTTGCATCATGTCACATTCTAACAATAAGTAATTCTTATCCTCAATACTGGAGCTAATTAAAAAAGAAAATCAGCCCCAGTTATCTCATTAAAAGATATATTTCCAATACAATTCTATTTAGTGTTTATTGAAATTTGATTATGTGTATTATGTGATCAATTGTCTACTAATTGTAACAAGTAATACAGAAGAAATTTTTAACATTTAAGATTTTACAGACACAAAAAATTCTAATCTTTTTAAAATTTGAATTTATATGCACATTTGTGCAGTAACTAAGTAAATAGATCAACAAAAGCCTTCAAAAGAAAAATGTATCACTTTAGGATAAAATTCTGTAGGAAAAGTAGAATGGAAATGTGAGTTCAACGAGAGAAAGAAATAATGTATAATTTTTTCACTATGTAAGAAAAACTTCTTCAAGTATATTGTTAAATAGATGCTGATGATCAAATGTATGATACATGTAAAAGAGAGATGTAATGTTTTCTTTTAAAATATGAATAGTGACAGCATACTAGAAATCATATTCTTTGTTTTAAACAAAATGAAAAATATTAGATATCAACTCACAAATGTACAAGAAGGTAGCTTCTCAAAACAAAACGTTTGAAGAAACAAAAACATTATGAGTCCTTTGCTTCTGAACCTTGCTACTCAAAATGTGGTCCTTGGACTCCGTCACAATCAGCAGGGACCTTAGAACTATAGCTCTCAGGCCCCACCTGCTGAATCAGAATCATTTCACTAAGATTCCTGAGGAATCTTCCCACTGAAGTTTAAGAACTGCTGTAGAAGACTTCTTCACCTGAACCGTGTCTCAAAGTTAACCTATTATCCTTAAACTTCAACAATTCTTCCACTATTTTCCATCCCAGAAAATTGCATCAGTTTTCAGTGAACCTTGTTTAGAAACCTCAGAATCATCCCTGAAGCTTCCTCCTTACATACTTATTCCATCACTCTTCACATTTAATCAGTAAAGATGCCTAATCACATTTACTTTCTTCATTAGTCACTATGAACCAGGCAATGAGGATAGAAAATTAAATAAGATCTATTCTGGCCTGCCTTGAGCATCTATCTGTCTTCCAGTGCCCTCTCCAGTGGACAGCCTCTAACATGATCCCCACTGGTCCCTGCCTTCTGGTCTTCACACCTTTCTATAATCTCCTCCTCTTGAGTGTGTGTAGTGGCGTATCTATGACTTGTTTCTAACCAATACAATACAACAAAATAGGTCACCCTCATGATTATATTGTGTAACACTCCTAGCAGTCTTGCTCTGGAGGCTATCTCTGTATTACTGGTCTTGGAGAAGTGAGCCGAGAGGTTGTAAATTGCATATGGAGAAGGCCACATGACAAGGAACTGAAGGAGGCCTCTAAGAGCTGAGAGGTGCCTCTGGCTGATAGCCAACAAAAATACTGAAGCTCCCAGAAACATAAATAAATACAAATATTCTGCCAATAACCTGAGAGAGCTGAAAGTAGATCTTCTCCACTCTAATTTCCAGAAGAGAATGCAACCCAGCCAACACCTTAATTGCAGTCTTTGAGAGACCCTGAACCCAACTAAAAGAGAACCCAGTCAAGCCATTCATGGGCTTAGGGATGTGAGGTAACACACAGAAACTGTGCGACACTGAAGTGTTGTTGTAAGTCACTAAATCTGTGATAATGTATTATGCATTATAGAAAACTCTACCTGTTCTGACAATGCCTTAGCTGGCCAGGTGTGAGAAGACCCTCCTCATTGCCTTTCTGCAGAGTCTCTCTCCCCTCTTCATCAAGCTTTGACAGTGGTAGCCAAGTAAATGAAAAACAAACTTCACCATGTGAAATCTATGCTTAGAATATTGAAAGCCTAGAAAAAAATGCTTAGTATATCATAAGTTTTCAGTAAATATGTGTTTAATGAATGACAGTATAAAAGCAGCAAGAAGTTACCTGTATGTAACACAATCTTAAGCAAAAGACAAATCAATTTTAAAAGACAAATCAATTTTAAAAGAGTGCAGGCCTTCAAGATGCAACAAGTGTATGTGGCAAGGCAGATAATGAGGTTGAGGTAATGGATATTCTGCTTTAATTTTTGCTTTGTAGCTATTCTTTGCCTTCTTTGTAAAGTCATCTCTCATACTTAGCTGTCCCTTTCTTTAATAACAAAAATAGGTAATTTTCTGTAAGTGCCTAATTTATGCATTTTAAAACCATGTTCTATTTCCAATTGCAGGGAGAAAGGAACTTTCTAGTCACTGAACATCAGATCTCCTACTGTGCATTTCACTGGCTCCCACTGAAATCTGGGGATCCAGCACATGCCCAGCATACACATACCCCAGAGACATACTTCCTCACATCAAAGTAACTTTCACATTTCCCTCCATTTTGGTTTATTCATTCACAGAGTGCTCTAAGTGTTGCCATGTTCAAAATACGTTGCTAAGAGACAAACTTGCCCTGGGATAAGGAGCAGGAATCAAAGGCAACTTGCTAATGGTTTCATTACTGACTCATTTATCAACCTTGGAAGACATAGGGCTGCTCTACCTCTTGGTTTCTCCAAATGGTAATTAGAAAAAATTCTAACAGTGGATATTCTGTGCAGGGATATGTTCCTATTTGTTCCCATTGTGACAATGCAACACTGGGCAGTAGCTACCAAGCCCCACCTATTGTCTTAGCTCTGTCCAATCCATGGTGCACACCAGTGCCAGGTTAACTTTCACATAGCACACCTTTCATCTGTCTGTCCTTACACTCACACTGAAGTCTTTCATTGACTCTCCATGCATTACGTCTCCATTCAAACTGTTCAATGAGAACAGGTCCTTTAGGATCTGGCCTTATATTTCTGCTGACACTCTGTGCCTACCCTGCATGTTCCCTGCACCTCAGCCACCTGGCTCACTAGTCAATCCACTCATCCCAACATGTTTTTTGGTTTTTGGGGGTTTTTTGCTGCCATGTTGGCCGGTTTAGAATGAAGTCCTCTGATATTTCTTTTTTTTTTTTTTTAAAGATTTTATTTATTTATTCGACGGAGATAGAGACAGCCAGCGAGAGAGGGAACACAAGCAGGGGGAGTGGGAGAGGAAGAAGCAGGCTCACAGCAGAGGAGCCTGATGTGGGACTCGATCCCAGAACGCTGGGATCACGCCCCGAGCCAAAGGCAGACGCTTAACCGCTGTGCCACCCAGGCGCCCCATCCTCTGATATTTCTGTCAATTGGCACTTTCCCCATCCTTCAAAGCCTTTGAGATGCTTTTCTTGACACTATGTTCTTAAACAGAAGTAATCTCCCTCTCCCCTAATTCCTTTAATTGTGTACTTTCCCTTTTTGAGATCCCTGCTTTCTCCCCCCAACCCCCCCTATCCCGTTAGTCTAGTGAGCTACTTGTTTACAGGCACTGGGTTCCATAACTGTGTCCCACATAATAGCTTACAAAAGCAGATATTTAATTTGTTTACCGAAAAATAATAATGGCTAACATTTGTTGAGTGTCTTATAGAAGACTTTATGTTAAGTATACTACATGCATTACCTTATTTACTCTTCATTATAACCCAAAGAGGTACTGTTATTAACTCTACCTTACAAACTAGGAAACTGAGGTTCCAAAAATTTCTAAACTAGCTCAGGCTCATAGTCACATAGTTCTTAAGTGACCAAGTCAAGATATGATTAGAAATTTGTATGACTCTACTACCTTTTTACAGAACACTGTTGACTTAGGTATGTTTGGAGGCTTAAAACAAAAGTTCGGAAAGCCCCTAAAATTCTCCTGAAGAAAATGATAAGGACCACATCATTTGTACCAAATTTAGTTTTTTTTTTTCCAGGCAGTCTCATTTACTGCTAGTCAGAGTGTATACTGCTATAATCCCCTTTTAGTGCATTTGGATATTATTTTCAAATTTTTCAATGTGCATCTGATTCAATTAGGTTAGGATCTCATTTGAGGGTATGTAATAGGAACAAAAATGTAGCAGCTTAAACAAGATAGAAATTTAGTTTTCCTTATGTAAAAGAAACTCAGAGGGAGCCCTCCAAGGCTACTACGGTAGCTTTAAGTTATCAGACACCCAGGCTTCTTCAGTCTTGCTACTCCCTTGTGTCCTTAGCATGTCACCTCATGATCCAAGGGGATACTCAAATCTAGCCAGCATGAAAGAGGAAGGACAAAAGAAAGTTTGCTCTTTTCTTAGTGAAGAGACTTATTAAAGGAATTAGATAGCTTTGAGCTCATATTTAATTAATTAAAAGTCACACAGCCATACATAGCTGCACTAGAGGCTGGGAAATGTAGTCCTTAGTTGGCTGCACTACTGCCAGGAATAAATGTAAAGTTACGTTATTAAAGAAGTAGGGAATCATGGATATTTAGAGGCAACTAGCAATCTCTGCCCTGTATCTAAATAGGATTTCCACTTCTAGAAACTAGTTACACGGGTATCAAAGACATATACATAAGGATAGTTAGCACAGCACTATTTGAAACAATCAAACATAAGAAATAATTCTAAAATCTTTAAAGATTTAGAGAAAATAATTATGGCATGCCAATACAATGTGATAATGCTCCGTGTACAGACATGGTTGAAATACATAATTAAGTGAAAAGCAACATCGGAAACAGAGTAGAGCATGATCAAATTTTTTAATAAATATATATGAATAAAAACAGTTTATGTTTTGCTTTACTTTATATACTTCTGTATTGTTTTAAGCAGTTTCACCCATAAATATGTATTACCTTTACAATCATTTGTTTTTAAGTTAAAATGTTCTTTAAAAAAATAATTCTTAATCTTAGGATCATTTACACCGCTTAATATAATTTCTTTGTCGTTCCTCCTGCTTCTGTCTTATTTCTTACTTCAGAGGAGCAGCCTTAAATGCTTCCCACTTGAGACTATTATGAGATTGCTTTTTAACCACTCTTCAAGAGTTACTCCCGAGTTTAATCACTGACGCCTCTTCCCTTAGACAGCCTGTCCCCTTAGGTTATTTTGATGCAAGCCCAGGAAACACTTAGATTCACAGTTCCATAATGGAATTTCATTATCAAGGAAATTCGGGAAATGCTAAATTAAAGTAAAATAGATTTCCTTTCTACAGAATATTTTAGAACCTTTAATAGTGAAGGAGTGTTGTCAATCTGTAAGAAAGGAATATGAAATAATATGCAGTGTTTAGCAAGAAGGAGCCCCATCATACAGTGTTCGACTTTCAGCAAATTCTGTTCCAGGAAAAAAAAAAAGGCAAATCACCCAAAACACACAGGCTCTTAATGGTCCAACCTCGTCAACCTTTCTATCTCCCAGCATCAGCTCACCGTTCCTTTTGCTCCATCTTCACAAACCCCTGGATGTTTTCCAGATACACTAATTTTTTGTCCACCCTTCCCAACACTTTGCACTTGACAAATTTCTGCTTTTCCTTCCACCCCTTACTCAAAATTTTGCTCCTCCTGGAAGCCTTCCATGCTTATCTTCTTACCTCTCCCACCTGCCACATTTCCCCATACTTTTCTGTACTTTGACCATAATACTTGCTCCTCTGTATGTAATGTCTGAATCACTTGTCAGTCTATACCATTAGAACACAAATCCCTCCACTATGAGGGCTTATCCAAACTCAGAGAAAGAGAGTAGAATGGTGGTGTTTACCTTTGGGCAGGAGGATGGGGAAATTAGGAAATGTTGATCAAAGGGTACAAACTGCAAGTTCTATGATGAAAAATGTACGGTGGGGATCTAATATATAACATGATGATTATAGTTAATAATACCATGTATAGATGTAATTAGTAGGAGGGTAAATCTTAAATGTTCTCAATACAAAAAGAAACGATAATTATATGATGTGATGGATGTGTTAGCTAACCCTATGGTGGTGATCATTTTGCAAATATAAGTGTATCAAATCAACATGTTGTACACTTTCAACTTATACAATGTTATATGTCAATTATGTCTCCATAAACCTGGGGAAAATATGAACAGAAAATTTGGTATTAATAAATACATCCTAGCAATGGAGAAAAAATAAAATTTCTAATAAAAAACATTTTTATGTCATAATACAAAAGTTTATGTATCATTTTCTTGTGAATGCTTTTGGATGAATATGGATGCAATTAATAATATATCATGTTTTCCTTCAGAATAAATTACACAATGCAGAGTCCTAACCACCATAGCATCACGGCAAGCTACTGGGGATTCTCGAATAAACTACAAAAAGGAGAAATTCACTATTATTTTTCAGCTAGTAGAAAAATTATTTAAAAAATAAGAAATTCAAGAGTTCTTTACGTGAAGGAAGTTTCGTGACTGAAAACACACTTTAAAAATGATTTCAGAATTTCAAATGGCTATCATGAAATAACATCTCTAGTTTGAATTGAATACTTATTTCTCATAATCATAAGTACTGCTCAATTTTCCCATTTAGGGTATAAAATATGTATTGTTCCCATTGATATAAATGTCCTGTCAGCAAATGTGTAGGATGTAGTTATGGATTGAATTGTTTCTCCTAAAAAGATATGTTGAAGTCCTAATCCCCAGTACCTGTGAATGTGACTTAATTTGGAAATAGGGCCTTTACAGATATAATCAAATTAAGATGAGGTCATACTTGCTAGGATGGGCTCTGATCCAAGATGTCTTGTGTCCTTCCAAGAAGAGGAGGAGAGACACAGACACACAGGGAGAATGCCATATGAACACCAATGCAGAGATTGGAGTGATTTGCCTACAAGTCCAGGGTTACTGTATTACCAGAAGCTAAGAGAAAGGCATGGAACAGATTCTCTCCTCTGGAGCCTTCAGAGAGAGCACAGCCCCGCTGACACTTTAATTTCAAATCTCTGGTCTCCAGAACTATACGAGAATAAGCTTTTATTATTTTAAACCACCAAGTTTGAAGTACTTTGCTACAGCAGCCTAGGAAACTGATACAGATATTTATTGTTCCACATAATTCATTTAAGCCAGTGGCTCTCAGACTGACCCCAGGTTCCATTTGTCCAGCATCTAATTTTGCAGATCTGGGGTAAAGTCCAGAAATATGGGTGGTTAATAAGTTCCTCTGGTAATTCCAATAATGATGGATCACACAGAAATTTTTACAAAATATTCATTCAAACTGCCAAAGTGTTTTTCCCCCTCTGGCTTTTATCAAAAGCCAGGCACTTTCTCCTGTACTTTTCCACAAGTATTCTGGAGAACAAAAAGCAAACACATGAGTTTGATTCAATACTAACTTAAAAGGGCCAACAGTATTTTTAGTGATAAAACAATGCTAGCTGAGATGAAATACCATGTCCCAAATTGTAGACCAGAGGGAAAAGAGTTAGCCAGATAACTCCCATTATATAGATTAAAAAGGGGGAATAATGGAATTTCTGACAGATTCTTATCTTGCACCAAAACAAGCAGGTGTTGCAACAATGTGAATGATATGTGTTGCCAAAAGCATTTCCCTCTCGTTAAGGTGGCTCATTTTGAAAGTTTTAGTGTGTCCCCTTGCTTACAGAACATCTGCAGCACAGCTCACAGGAAAGTGGAGGGCACTGGGGGCTCATTAGTTGTGCTGCTTTGACCAATCCCTGACTTAGAAGCCCAGGCTTAGAACCTGGCCTGCATCAAGTTCCCTGCCTGAAACTAGTTCAACTGATCAAAATCTTAAGACTATGAGAACCATGTTTAGCAGAAGTTGTTTAAAGCTCAGTGTCAGTGCTTTTGAGACCTGGATCTCAGGACTGATTGGATCAGCTGATGTCACTATCCAAGTCAACAGGTAAATTAGTCTTGATGAATAAATCACAGGATTTGGAGTCTAGGACCCACCTTAGTTGTCTCTACTTCATGTGGGACTAGGCCCAAGTTATTTAACTTCTCTGAACCTCAGCAGCCCCATCTACAAAACAGTGATAACAATTACTAATCTCCCAAGTGCTATTTGGAGATTGAATAAAGCAATATATGAAAAATTATCCATATAGTATTAGTTAATATAGGTAAGTAGCCACATATATTTTCTTCGGCCATAGGCTGTATCTTTAGCCTTATGTGCCTGCTGTGCACTGTGAGCTCAAACACCAGATAAGAGACTGTGAATCTACCTGCACAACCCACTACCATGATTGCTCCCAAAAGACTTGTGCAGTGGCTAGTGGATTCATCGTGTATCACGGTGGGTACCTTGGACATAGAAACCTCTGTAATCATCCATTGTGACAAAATGGGTAGTTTATCAGTTAATAAATAATATTGATGAAATTGGAAAATTCTTTAAAATTATGCATACATACCTTAAATTTTTATTTTAACTTAAAATGTATAAATTGGATCCATTTCTAAGCTTTTGATGTAGACCAAGTTTTGTTGCCGTGATTGCCTTAAATTGGTCCAATAATCAGAGTTCATATTCTCTCTCTTGCATAAACAACTCAAACAATGCATCATCTACTAGGATTTCCAGGTTTGCTTTCTATCAAGCAGAGTGAGAATGTACATACTTTTGTGAAACCATCGGAGTGCAAACTCTTTCTAGTTTTATGATCCCCTCCACCCCAAGGCTTTCAGAGTTGTTGCACCCACATGTGATTCAACAGCACTTTCAGCAACTCAAACGTACTCTTTCCAAAATATTTATGGAACCAACAACTCCCTTTTTGTACTTATATTAAATCAGTCATGAAACATTTAATTGAATATGTGATTACATAACAAATAGAACTGGCACAAATAGATATGGGCAGCAACACAACTGACTCTTGGCAAGTAGGAAACTGCAGTAGTGGGAACAGAAGAACCAGGAAGAAACAGAGAGCAGCCCACCAGTTGGGAGCCATCCACATTTTCTAGGCATTAGGCAATATGTTTTACATAAGGTATAGAAAGCACTGATTAATCAAATAATGGGTAGGAGGAGATTGGTTAACAGTTTCTGATGCAACAATTTGTCTAATAGAGAAACTCTAAACTGTTAACAAAGACAGACTCTGGGGCCAGCAAAATTAGTATGAACCAAAAGCAGTCTTGTTGCAGGTCTGGGAACTGCTCTCATAGTGTAGGCAGAGAGCTCTAGGGTTCTTTGTTAAGTTCTACTTTAAAAAGAGCTCATTTCATCAGCTCCTTGAATATTAAGAAACTCAGCCCCTGATGAAGCCTCTGTACATCTTGAGCCAGGAAGAAAGAAAGCCCTTAAGCATCCCTAAAAAAAGAAGTCTCAGAGTGTCAGATTATCAGCACTGGCAGACAGTTGAACCTCTCTTCCTTGATTGAAGACCTCGCTGGAGTCCCCTGGGGGAAATCCCCTTGCTTTAGTCAGAGCACTCACTCTAACTCAGAGCTGACTAGCGCTCTCGGGACAGCTTCTTCAACAAACAAACATCACCAAAATCAATGACAAGAGCAGTGGCAACTAACAGCTATAAAGCTCTTTCCCATGATCAGGTATGACACTAAGTGCTGTGTAGACATTTGCTTATCTATGCTTTACAATATCTCTATGAAAATATCCTCACAGACAAGAACAGTGAGTATCAGGAGGTTGAAATCTTATGCACATACAGCTTGTAAAAAGAAGAGCTTGGATTTAAACCAAGTTTGTCTTACAATAGGGCAAAGGTCTTTAATCACATGAGAGAATAAAGACTGAAGAAGGGGACTTTTCATGGGTGTGCTGATTTACAGGAGCCTGTTGTGATTTTAAGAACAACGGCTGTGAATATTTAAACGGCATTCCTGAAGGTAGAGAGAGAGAGAAGCTTACATGTCCAAATTGTCAATGCAGGTGATACAAAAAGGCTTTAAAGAGAGTATATTGGGCAGACAGTGGTCAATATCAGTTTCCTGGTGAGGAAATGTGGGCTAATCTATTTGGGATGATGATGACAGAACGGGAGATGAAGATTAAGAAGAGAAAGAACCAGAGGGGAGAGGGGTGGGGGAATGGGATAGACCAGTGATGGGTAGTAAGGAGGGCACATATTGCATGGTGCACTGGGTGTTATACACAACTAATGAATCATCGAGCCTTACATCGAAAACCGGGGATGTACTGTATGGTGACTAACATAATATAATAAAAAATCATTATTAATAAAAAAAAAAAAAAAGAAGAGAAAGAACCAGGGGAGTCACTGTTCAATATTAGGCAGACAACTAGCCCTTCCAATTTATTTTTTTTCTAGTTCTGCCTGAGATAACCCTATTATAAAATACTGTCCTAAGGTATCACTTACATGGCAGGCCAAACCTTGGCCACTAAGCATTTATTAGCATATAGTACATCTCTTCCACCATGATCAACAGGGCGAACCCTTATCCCTGGCCCATACCAATAGTTAAGCTAGAATGCTTTGGAAAATGTTTGGCCCTACTTAAAGAAAATTCATACATATGTCACATCACTTTCTTTCTCCAACATCCCAGTGGGATATTAGGAGAGAAGATATTAAATTAGCATCTCAACTTTAGCAAAGACAAGATTCACTCAAATTCACAAAGACTTATAGATATTAGAACCAGTTACTTTCTGTAAGTTCTCTCTTGGTTGGGAATAAGACATGAGGGCATAGCAGGAGTTTAAAAAAAAAAAACTGACACAAATTGAATATTTCCTGCTAATATTCTTCAAAACCAAAAAAACTAGACCTAAATAATCAAGAGATGATCATGTTAAAATTTTGAGATGCTTGGTTGAAAGACAGAATTTAGAAATTTAGTCTCATTATCATTCATTCATTAAATATGTGTCTATTAAACACCTATTGTGTACGACCTAAAGTGTCAGATATTAGGCACAAAGTGGTAAATAAAAGTATAAGATCCCTACCTGTAATCTCTTAGCTATCTGCTCTGTACTGTCCCGCTTATACTAAGAAGTCAAATTCTCTAAGGCAGGTCCACCGCCAGCCTATAAGGCATCCATTACCCTCTTGAAAGTTCAGACAGAGTTTTGGTTATTTGCGTGTTTATTTTCCTAAGGAATGGGTTCACACCTTTCATTCATTTCTCCAATTCTTAACTTTGAAAGTTGGGATAGGCCAGTGATGGGTATTAAGGAGGGCACATATTGCATGATGCATTGGGTGTTATACGCAAATAATGAATCATGGAACATTGCATCAAAAACTGGGGATGTACTGTATGGTGATTAATATAACAAAATAAAAATTATTTAAAAAATTTTTAAAAATTAAAGTTAACAACCAATAGTAAAAGAACCGTGATTGAAATCAAGTAATAAGGAGTTATTACCAGTGAAGGCTCACATTTCTCCCCTCCGTGCCTCTCCATTTCACCCCAATTTCTGGTTACATTTTGACAGATGTAATGGTGTGATATTTGCCTTGTAATCTCTAAAGTACTACGTATAAATAATACTTAATGTTATGGCCCTTATCACTCAATTTGGAAGTTTCTTTTTCTAACAGTTTCAAAGAAAGACAAATATTTAATGACCAGCCACTGTGTTCCAAAGACACTATCTTGCAACACAGGTCATTTATGAAATGAGGAAAGAGTGACTCAGCACTCAAGCTACCACTGGTCAATTAGTTTGATCTGCTTTCCATTTTCTATCTTTCTTTCCTTCCATCCTGCCTGCATTTCCTTTTTAAAAATAAAAAATACTAGAAAACTTGGGATTTCTGAGGGATTTCTTTAAATGGCTACTAATTCTGGATGTTTTAAAATGGTATTGTATGTGTATCCTGAGGCTAAATGGGACCAAGTGGATTTTATGAATATAATAAATAAATAAATAAAAATGCATTTCCACAGAACTGGAAATAGACACTTAGGTTCCAAAACTTTTTTAGGAACTAAGAGAAATTAATGTTTTTCATCCTAAGAACCCTGGTCACAGTGTACAGACTGCATCCTGAATTGTACAATGGTTGGCTGAATTTTAGTCTCCTCCTCCTTCATTTGATATACACTCTGGTTAAAAACCTGAAGAATTTAAGCAACTACCGTCAGACAAATGCAGGCTTTGAAGACTGACACCCAATAACTTCTCCCTCCTTCCTTCCCCTCCTCCTTCTCTCTCTCTCTCTGCTTTCCCCAGCTTATGTTTCTAGACTGCTTCTCCTATAAAGATGACTTTTTAAAAAAATAATTGCACTTATTTTGACTAGTCTGGCTCTTTTAAGACAGTTTAGTTATAGTCATTGCGAAAACATTTGGAAATTGTCTATTTGTTTCCTCTACCCCAGCACACGCACTATCAATTCATCTTCTGATTATGAAAGAAATAAACATCCCACAGGAATCCTCTGTTTTCAAAGTCAGGTAGGTGTGTAATATCTCTAGGTTTTTCAAGATTTAAAGCAAAGTATATCTAGAGAAATTGTTCCTGTCTTCTGTTGCTGTTAAATTCAAAGGAAACACAATGGTTTGGCTTTGCAGAACATGAGCATCTCCCTTCCCCTGACAGCCTGGGTTAGAAGTAAGATCCTCAGAACGTGAAAATCAAATTCTATATAATCCGCTTACAGGGGAAGCAAATTAAAAGCTATTTTTGAGGGGCGCCTGGGTGGCACAGCGGTTAAAGCGTCTGCCTTCGGCTCAGGGCGTGATCCCGGCGTTCTGGGTTCGAGCCCCACGTCAGGCTCCTCCTCTATGAGCCTGCTTCTTCCTCTCCCACTCCCCCTGCTTGTGTTCCCTCTCTCGCTGGCTGTCTCTATCTCTGTCGAATAAATAAATAAAAAATCTTTAAAAAAAAAAAAAAAGCTATTTTTGATATTTTTTGAGTCCAACACATGGTCTCCACAAATGAAATTTGACACTCAATCCATCCCTCCCACCGACCTGAGGAATGTAAGTCTGCCAAGAAGCTTAAAATTCGCTAACAAGTCCACATGAGCAATGGACTGTCCAGTCCAAATGTAAGACTTCTAAACAGCTTATGCGTTCTAAACAAAATCTGTTTTCTATTTTCTGTTGGTAAGTAATTTCCCTGCAAATCACTTAAGCATTCGAGTTTACTGCATTGTCTCAAACCAGCATTAAATTTCAGGGTCTCTCTCTCAGTCATAAAATATTACAAAGTCAAGTCTAAGCCAAAAAGCTTAAGTCTGCCTGGAAGCACCTCTGTTGAGATGCCATTTTTTGTTGTTGTTACACCCTCTCTTGGAGGAGGAAACAGATGATGCTCTAGTCTCCCTCATGATGACTGTCTGCAAGAACACTGTGCAGGTTGTACTGCTACAAACCACACTAGCCACTTAGAAATATGACCGGGCAGTTGGATTCTTTAAGCCAAGTGGCAAATTACCTGGAAACATTAAAGACTTATTCTCTTTATGGCATTAGATACTTACTCATAGGCAAATGTTTCTAACTGATATAGCCTAATGGTTAAAAGTACAGATTTTCCCATCAAACAAAATGTGTTCAAACTGCATTAGGTGGCTGTGTGGCCGTGGGCAGATTACTAAACCTTGCTGCGCACAGTCTTCTATTTTATGATGAGAAGGTAAGAATAGTATCTCTCCCACAGCCATTGTGAGGATTAAGTTACATAATGCTATAACCCCCTCTTTCTTGGACTGTCTTTGGAAACTGGATATTCTCCAGCTTTCTTATACCAAGCTTGAGGTCTTTCCATATCTGGCTTCTGCCCATAAAAAGTGAGGTGTAGGAAAGACTTCTTACACATTCAGAAAAGCTGTCAGCCCAAGCATTTCCCTAAATGGAAATGATTTCCTCCTCAAAAGGAATTCTACTTTCAGCTTGAAAATGGAATAAGTAAAAGCATCAAGGGCATTGCATAGCCTGTGTTAAGTTCTTAGCAAATGCGAACTGAATCTGAGACTGTAGCTGGCCCACTTTTGTTTTTTCAAATTCTTGGTACAAAATCTTTTTGCCATTATTCAAAGGATCAGTCATCTGGCTGTCTACCACCTCCTGCCTTTCTGTAGGGAGATGCTCTTCACTCTGCTTCAGAACTTTTACTGGTCATGGTATCTCTGTTATATGTTGGGTTTTCTGTTTTCTGCAGATTCTACTGGCAGGAATCACAGAAACAGAAAGAAAGAGAAATAGAGGATATGAGTATGAATCTAGGAATCTACTCTGCTGATGGACAGCATGACATCGAAGAGGTGCTGTATCTCTCCAGTATTCAGACCATATACAATCCTCTGAAAGGATCAACAGCATGGCCAATATTTTTGCCTTCTTTATTAATTCATGAATTAATATGATAATATGATAATACCCTGAAGGTAGCCTGAGTCTCTTCCCCGCAACCAAAAGAACCTACCTCATATGCTTCCCATTGGACTGAACATTTTGTCCTCATCACATACACAGCTGACTCTCAGGGAGCACCAGCAGGCTGTATCTGCACTTATTCTTTGAAAGGTAGGAGGCAGGGAACCTGCAGTTGTCTTCAGTTATGAGCACACACCCGGGCTCTTATCAGAGGACCAGCAGAGAATGTCAGCTAGCATACATCCTTCTTTAAAACCCATTATTTCCCCATCATGTCTCCAAATAAAAACAAGAACTAAGTGGAAAAAAGTCAGGAGCAAAGATAATTGATATGATCCTTGGGGGAATCTCTTGATTGTGGGAATGTGCTGCCTCTAAGTCCCAAAGAACAGTCCCCAGACAGAATCACCAGGGAATGTCCTGAGCTGGCTCAGACCATAGAGATCCCTGCACCTTGATGACAGAGCTCCCCTCCCCTATTTGAGTGAATTCTTGGGCACCTGGAAGGGTGAGCTTAGCTTTAACTCATCAACTCTTTGACTTCTTCAGTCATTAACCATAGCTTTCTGACCCCTAAACCAACTGCTAATATGTTAGCCTTAGCATATGCCTGCAAACCATACAACCCAGCTGCTTACTATGGTTCAGAGTTCATAACTGTGTTTGGTGTATGCTACCTACTTGGATCCCTCTATGCTTCTCATCTCACCCCTAGAAGAGGATGATATTCCACTTAACTGTTACTCTTGATTCTCCTCAGCTACAGATAATGGCTCATATCCTCTAACCCAGCTCTGGCACCTATAATCAACAGAATCTGAAATTTTTACATTACTGTACAAGGAATAAAAAAATCCAGGTTTTAGTCCTGGATCCATTTTTATATGATCTTGGCAAGAATTCCTTGATGTATTAGTTTGCTAGGGCCACCATAACGAAGTGCCAACACCTGGATGACTTCAAGAATGCAAATGTCTTATTTCACAGTTCTATAGGCTAGAAATCCAAGATCAAGGTGGCAGCAAGGTTGGCTCTTTATGAGAGCTCTGAGAGAGTGAGATGTTCCAGGTCTCTCCTCTAGCTTCGAGAAGCCTCAGGTATTCCTTAGCTTATAGATGGTCATCTCCTCCCTGCATCTCTTTACATTACTTCCTTCTATGTGTGCTCATGTTCAGGTTTTCGCTTTTTATAAGGACACCAGTCATATTGCATTAGGGGCCCACCCTCCCCCAGTGCAACCTCATCTTAACTAATTACATCTGCAATGACTCTATTTCTAAATGAGATCACATTCTGAGATACTGGGGGTCAGGACTTCAGTATGTGAATTTGGCAGAATGTGAGTGGGAGCAGAAACCTGATGCAACCCACAGCAGCTGGAAATCCCTGCTTTACCTACTTGCCAGGCTGAGAGAAAAAGGAATACAAAAGCATTTTGCAAACTGTAAAGTACTACACAAACACAAGGAATTATTAGGGTTTTAAATACCTATTGGAATTTGTTTTTTGAGACTTACAGAACATGACCATCCTAATGATTTTCCTGTACGTGAGAACTGACTAAAAGTGGCCTTGCTACTTCTACAAAACTGAAGTTATTTTTCTACAAGTGCTGTTTCCTTCTCTTTTATTGATTTGCATAAAATGCCACTTAATGGCTTAAATATTTATATTATGTGAACTCAGTAGTAGTTTAATTTCCACGAAATAAAAAGGTGCATTATCTCTTACTGCAGACAGAGTCCTTTTTTTCCAAGCCATTTACATTTCCATCTCCCCAAGACAGAACTTATGTAAACAGATTAGTACCACAGAAACAAAATATAGTCCTTGAAGGGGAAAATTTGACTGGGAAAAGGGCTTGTACTCTGAAACTTTCTCCAAAGGGTAAGTTGATAGAGAAACACTTGAAAATCGAACTAGCTGAAATGATAGAGATTCATTATTCCCCCTAAGGAAGAAAGAGGCAGGAAGTTTTCTGATTCCATTTCGGTGCCTATCCAAGATGTTAGTATTGGGCCCATATTCTGCCAGGGGAAGTGATGACAATAATCAATGATTGTTTTCACAGAAAGTAGCTATAGAAATTTTTAACACCTTTGAAAATTATTTTTTAATTACATGGCATATTAGTTTCCTGTGGCCGCTGTAACAGGTTACTACTAGCTCCCTGGCTTAAAACAACAGCCTCACAGTTCTGGAAGCTACAAGTCCAAAATCTGGCAGGGCCATTCTGTCTCCAGGGGCTCTAGGGAAGAGTTTATTTCTTGCCTCTTTCAGCTCCTGGTGTCTGCCCTAGAATTCCTAGGTTTGCAATGGCATCACTCCAATACTGGCCTCTGTCTTCACATTGCCTCATCTTCTATGTGACTGTCTGCTCCTCGGCTTGAAATCTCCCTCTCCTTCCTCTTGTAAGGACACTTGGGATGGCATTCAGGGCCAACAGGAGTAATTCAGGGTAATGCCCTCCTCTCAAACTCTTTAACTTAATCACATCTACAAAGACCCTTTTTCTAAATAAGGCGACACTCACGGGTTCCAGGGACTTCGTGTGGATATCCTGGTCAGGGTGGAGAGGTATTTTTCAACTATCACACATGGGTAGAAAAAAGAAGCTTCCAATATATATTTTTAGATCATTAGTTTTCAAGCTGTTTCCAAAAAGCCGTGTAGCTCTGAAGTGGAATAGCAGGAATTACAGAAGAAGGTGAAATGTGACCAAATCTTGAGGCTCCTCTCTGCCATCATCTGAACAGCCCTACTTTTTTTGTATGGGACAACGGAGTCCTGTGAGAAATGTCATTTCTAGGAAGAATTTAGTGCCTTCAAAACAAGGCTGAAAAGTACTGTTTGAGATTGGTGATTGTGAAATGTTTTTGTGGCTACACAAAATTCACATGGAAAAAGGATTTTCTTACACAGAACATAGACTCTCAGCACAGGAGATTCTGAATCATAAGTCTGGAAAGAACCTCGGAATCTGTATTTTAAGAGGTGTCAGGGTGACTTGATCTCAGAGCCAGGATCAGGTGTCTTACAGCTCCAGGTAAATCAGGATTCTCCTGGGCCCGTTCCTGATTATCTGAAATTGCTGGCAGGAACAAGAGGGGTCTCTAGTACCCATTAAGAATAAGAGAGGCCTGGAGAGGCCATTTCTGTGATGTAAACAGTACATGGCACTATTTTTAAAGGATTATTGGCATTTGTTTAAAAGCATCACAGTTCCCCAAAAGGAAAAATATTGTATGATTCCACTTATATGTAGTACCTGGAGTAGCCCAAATTCATAGAGATAGAAAGAATGGTGTTTGCCAAGAATTGAGGAAAGGGAGGAATAGGGAGCTATTGTTCCTTAGGTCAAAAATTTCAATTTTGCAAGAATGGGGTAAGTTCTGTGGATGGATGATGATGATGGTAGCACAATGTGAATGTACTTAATGCCACTGAACCATATTTACAAATGGTTAAGATGGTCAGTTTTATGTTGTATATATTTTATCACAAATTTTGAAAATTTTTTAGGAAACAGCACCATTGTCATGGCCAATGTTGGTGCTTCACTTAGATCCCATAAGATTTCTGTTTAACATGTTTATACATCCTTTTCCTGTATGATTTTGCTTCTAATGACATCACGGTGTCATATCTTTGGAGGGCTCCCCTCAGGCTATTTGAGCCACTCTGAACATGAAAATGCCCGGAACATGAGTGGTTGAGCCTTACCCAACAACTCATGGGTGCTCCCTGGTCAGGACAACTCTGAGACACAGCCTGTGTTCCATAGTTCCCTGTGGGATCAGGTTGAAGGTAGCTGCTGAAAGATTTTGTTGAACTCTCACCTTTGGCTGGCTTCATCCCTGTCCCTGGTTCCTGTTATGCTTACCAGGCTCTTTTCTGGGAGTCCTTCCTTAATAAATCACTTGTGTGCACAGACATACACATGCACATGCATCATTACTGTTCCCATTTTGACTGAGTCAGTGAGAACAAATCCACATACGGGACTGACCATATGATTCTTTCATCAAAAAAAATATAAAGAATTATCTCTCTTTTCTGGAATTTGTTGAGTTTTTTTAAATGTACATAAATAGCATGAGGAAGTATATGAAGAAAGCCCATAGGAGTGATAAAAATTAAGGCACTTCAGTGGAGGAAGAAAGTAATTCAGGCTAGAATAGCTCAGGACAGCTGCATGGAAAGATAGGAAGGATTTGGGTAAGTGAAGATTGGAAGATGGCAGCTCAAGAAAATTAGAAAACGATGCCAGAAGTGATGATGGGAAAATAAAAAATATGTTCTTGGAAGGGCCAGTAGAGAAATTGTTGGATGCAATGCATCCTGAGGCTAACTGGCCTGCAGGCATTGCAGAAGAAAGAGTGTTAAGACCAGGACGTGGTTACTTTCAGTAGAGCAAGATTCAGACCTAAAGGTGCTGAGCTAGAAGACAAAGAGATGCTAGGGGCCAGAACTGGTAAGTCACAGCAGCTAGATGCACAGGTGTGTTAAGAAACAAAATTCATAACAGATTAGAAATAAATGAGTTTCTGGCTATTGAAAACATAATTTTTAGAAAAGAGAAAAATTGTGCTTCTATAAATATAAAAATTACAATGTCTCAAAGATCTTATTTAGCTCATTAAATAATGAGGGAACAAGATGTAAAAAGAAATGAGTACAAAGGAGAATCTGGAGAGCAGACAGATACAGACAGTCACAAATGCTGAAATAAATTTGCTAGCAGATGCATCCTTGCAACTCCACTGGGGGGAAAAATGCATTTGCACTTGCAAGAACAAGCATCATTTGCATTACCATTAGTTGTCTACAACTTATGGATCTGTAAAATAGCTTGGTCAGATAATGCTAAGCGAAATAAGTCAAGCAGAGAAAGACAATTATCATATGGTTTCACTCATTTATGGAACATAAGAAGTAGGAAGATTGGTAGGAGAAGAAAGGGAAGAAGAAAGGGGGTGGTAAACAGAAGGGGGAATGAAGCATGAGAGACTATGGACTCTGGGAAACAAACTGAGGGCTTCAGAGGGGAGGGGTGGGGGAATGGGATAGACTGGTGATGGGTAGTAAGGAGGGCACGTATTGCATGGTGCACTGGGTGTTATACACAAGTAATGAATTATGGAACTTTACATCAAAAACTAGGGATGTACTGTATGGTGACTAACATAATATAATAAAAAATTATTAGAAAGTAAAATAAAATAAAATAGCTTGGTCAAAGACAGTAAAAGCCCAAGGTCCCTAGAAAATCAAATCAGCCAAAAGAATGAGGCAGCTAATGCCTCATATTCAATTGAAAGCACACCCAGAAACCTCTTTTGGCCCTTTCAGTCTCTCAACTTTTTCTGACAGTGGTCAAATAAATGGGTTAAACCAAGTTATCAGTTAACCTCTTATCAGAGCCTTTAATGGGTAACATACATTTAGGATCAATAAGAAGAGAAAATAGTATGGACTACTTCCCAAATTTATTGGGTCATGGGACCAACTTTTTCTCATGGAATTCATTTTAAGATTTTATTTATTTATTTATTTATTTATTTATTTATTTATTTATTTATTTAAGAGAGGGAGAGAGAGAGAAAGCAGAAAGGGACAGAGGGAGAGGGAGAGAGAGAGAATCTTAAGCAGGCTTAGGCATGGAGCCTGACACAGGGCTCAATCTCATGATTCTGAGATCATGACCTGACCCAAATCAAGAGTCAGATGTTTAACTGACTGAGTCACCCAGGAACCCCTAAGATATTATTAAATATCAATATTCTATAGAGCTGTTGGGGAACACTGCAGGTAAGCACTTGAACCTACTATAGATAAACAGAAGAAGAAAAGGGCAAAAGGACATCACTCTCTTTGCCCAAGGATCTTGGGTGGCTGAAAGGGTTTTGTCTCTCTGCTGAGTAAGCAAATATTTCCTACAGGTTTGCCATAATTTGTCCTTACCTTTTCTCACATCCTTACCTTCCAACCACACTTCATGGTACAAAATGCCCTTTCAAAGTGGCACAAAAAGGCTGAAAGGATTAGATCCGGAATGCTAGAGAAACTATTCTTGTCCCTTTCTCTACTCCATCCCAAACTTTTATATCGACCCAAGTTATTCCTGTCTAGCATGCCTTGGGCTCAATTACAGACCAAGACATTCCTCAAAAGAAAGGAACCGTGGCTAAGATACAGCTGCCACATATATGTTTGTCAACTTAGCTGGCTACCTAGAGCTTTTATGAGCCCTCACTGAAGAATGAACAACTGTTCTCATCGGCAGTAAGCTGTTTGGAGACAAAGATAGCTTCTTCCACACTGGCTAAGACAAGAAAGCAAAGGCACCGAAACACTGGAAGTATCTTCTTTCTGGGATAAATACAACTTCTGGTCATGTTGTAGTCCAGTGAGCAAAACATGGCATTTGAAACCAGAAGACATGAATTGAAGTCCTAACTTTTTCATTCACTAACCATCTAACTTTAGGCAATATTTCTCTTTCTCTGAGAGTCTTCTTTTTTTTTTAATCTGCAAAACAAGTACAAAAATGACACTGAGCTCAGAAGTTTATTGTAAGCTCTAAACTATTCACTGAGAGAACATATATGAAGCACCTACTCTATACCTGGCATATAGTAAGTACTTTATTATATTAATTCTCCCCTAATTTATTTCATTTTACTAAATATGATAAAGCACTGCTAGAGTACAGAAGTACAGTGTGCCACCCTTGACATCCCACAGATGGCTTTACCTGGTACATGTATTTATTCTTATATATATTATAAAAAAACAATACTCACCCTTCAAATTAGGGATCACAGATCATTTTGCTTAGGACAAACTTATTTAAGTTAAAAAAAAAGTCAATTAAAAGGAAAATATTAAGTTGACAACATTACAGGTAATGCAAAGATATGAAACAATTGTAAAAGTGGTGCATGAATAACTGAATTTTAGGAAACATTGAGATACATGTGCTGAATGGCCCCAAGAGGTTCTAGAAGCAAAGGCTTCTGGAATAATACTTCATTGTGAAAGAACTTTCTAAGATAGCTGAGTAAAGGTGGACTGGGCCAAGTAAGTTTGCTGCTACTGGAGACATTCCAGCAGAGATTAGCAGACCTGTGTGCAGAAATGGCATCGTGGGGTTTCAGGTATCAAATGGATGATAGACCATGTATCCATTAAGATCCCTTTGAATCACATGAAATCATGTTCCTATGATTAGAAAGATTTCTGTTGTGGAAGTTGACAACACAAGCAGAAATATTCAGTAAGTGGTTTCTGGGAAAAAGTGGTGCATTCAGTAGTCAAGGGCTTGGAGGTTCTCTGCTGGGTTCTGAGAGTCATCTGACCAAGTTTCCAGGGCTTGCCCCCATCTCTGTCTGCATGCCAATTTCCATTGCATTTTACAGGTTTTGCACTTTCTATTCACCGAATGTTTCCTTTGAGAATAAAGTCCAGATCCTCCGTCACTGCAGTGATTTCCTTTGGGTGAGAACAGTCGGAAGACATGGGGTAATTAAAGCCCATACGTGCAAGCGTGTCTGACTGATGTGCACTCCCTTCTGACTGGTGTCTGATTTGAATAAGAATACCAAGCCAGCAGAGCCTAGAGAAAGCAAAAGCATAGGGAAGCCTTTCTAAATTCTAAAAAGAAAACATCAGACCAGGACTGGGTTTTCACCTTCAGCCACACTCCTCCACCTTACTCCTCCTCTGACACAACATGCTCTCAAATGGAAGACTTGGGTATGCAATTCCTGGGAATTCACAGAGAGCTTCTGTAGGGGGAAAAAAAAATCTGACCTGATGGCCTAACTACTTTGTTGCTCCACACAAAATACCTTTTATAGGTTGTCAGAGCAGCTGCCCAAGTGGTATGCTTTCCAGGGAACATGGAAAGCCCCTCAAATACTTCCTTTTGACTGAAATCCCCTCATAGATAACAATGACTTTATAAAGCAATTGCCATCAGAGAAAGGAAACACCATGGCGGAAATTCAAGTTGAGGTGGAAATGACTGACTTGACCTTAGATCAGAGAATTTAAATTAGGAATATTACCCACCAGGCCCTGTCCTAAGAAATGCTTCACTCACATTGACACTTCCTCTCCCCTACCCATAAAGGGAGTGGTTCATTATTCCCATTTTACACGAGTAACTCCAGACCTGGGGAAGGTAAGGGCTTGCCCAGGTTCATACACCTAGAGATTCTAAACCCAACCAGTCGACCCTGAACCTACTATTTTAAACCAAGAAAAATTTAAAGATCATCTAGACTAGCCTCTTCTTTTTTTGAAAATTTTTATTTATTTATTTTTTAAGAGAGAGAACACGTGAGCATTGGGGTGGGGGGAAAGTGGGGAAGGGTAGAGGGAGAGAGAGAGGGAGAGGGAGAGGGAGAGAGAGAGAATCCCAAGCAGGCTCCATGCCCAGCACAGGGCCTGATGAGGAGCTTGATCTCACTACCCTGAGATCATGACTTGAGCCAAAATCACGAGTCAGATGTTTAACAAACGGCACCACCCAGATGACCCTAGCCTCTTCTTTTTAAAAAATGAGAAATAGAGATGCAGAAAGTAGAAGTGATATATCCACTATTATACAGCCAGTAAGTCGCAGAGTTGGCACCCAAGTCCAAGGATTTCAGGAGAATCCAAACTGCAGGCTCTTTCTAAAAAGCAGGTATAATAGGGGGAAGGGCAGACGTGTCAAGGATTCTGGGTGCCCGAAATTTAGGAAGACAGAAAAGGGTGACACTGAGAACAAAAAACACATACTATTTCCCCTTCACAATTTCACTTTGGTGGCAGTGCAGTATCCTAGAGCTGAATTTCTGAGCCTTTACTGTGTGTCAGTCCCTCTCTAAGAGGCAGCAACATGGGTTTTGATACCAAAAAAAAAAGCATGGGTTAGAGTCTCAATATGCCACATTAGCCACGTGGCCTTAGATAAGTGCTTACCCTGCTTAACTGCAGGAAAGGCAGAAGTTGGGAGAAGGGAAGACACTTGCCCAAAATCACACAGCCAGGGTCTGATGGAACAGAAGTTCAGACCTAAGTTTTCTATAACAGGAATTGGTAAAACAGAATGGAACAAATATCCATGCTTATGTTATGATTGTTTTTGTTTGGGGGTTTTGATCTTTTTGTTTTTGATCCAAGAAGAAAGAGAGGAAAAGTGAAACAGGTTGCTGGCCTTCTAGGTGCTGAGTTCTGCCTGTGACATCCCTGCTAAATGGGACAGCCCCGTAGCCCAATGGCACTGAGACTGCTTCCCTGGCTCTCCCCAGGGGCCCAGTGCTGCTCTCCAGACAGGCCAGCCCTTGGTAAGGATCAGTCTCTCTGGCTTCCCATGGGAAAAGGTGCCCTGGTGACCTGGAACAGTCAAAAGGGTCACTTGGAGAATGGAGCAATTAGTTGCCCAAGATGAACTGCTGTCATAGGTGACCTGGTGAAGGCCAAAGAGCCCTGCCCCCATCCTGATACTGCAGCACTCAGGAGGAGAGGATGAGAAGGAAAGAGGTCTCTACCATTTGGAAGCTGACAGTCTAGCAGCTGCTATTACCCAAGATGCCAGGTCCACTGGCTTTGCTACAAGAAGCAAACCATGTGTTCCCAAGTCTGGCTGGTGCTTGCAGGGAGGGGATTTGCTCTAAGTAACCAGCTGGCTTGGAGGGATGAATGCATCTCAGGGCCTGGGGCAGCTCTGGGCCCTAGTGCCTCATGACTCCATGCCAGGGCTCCACGTGATGGATTGTAACCATTAATTAGACACCTGGGTGATGTTTATGGCCCATAACTTCAAGCCCTGTTATGTTTTTTAATTTTTTTTTTTTTAATAAATCAAACTCTTCTGAAACCATCTGTCAATGGAGGAGGAAGAAGCGAGTGAGAGGAAGGTAACCAAATGGCAGAGTTCTGGCTCTGAAATCTTATCAACCTGGGCATAAATCCCCAGTAACCATCAGTTTGTGTTGCCACTGGGCCACTTTCCAATTTCTCTAAGCCTTTATTTCCCTATATGTAAAATGGAAATAATATTTCTTATTTTTATTAGAAGTACTTTCAGACTACACAATTATCATATTGTATTGTAATTCTCCAATCTCATGTCTGTATCCCCCACTAATGAATAAGTTATGGAAAAACAGAAACTATGACTTCTATGCTCACTACTTGACTTAGGCTGAGTTGCCCCAGAAGTAGTACCCCAGACAAGGTTTTGAGAGCAAGTAGTTCATTTGGAGTTAATGCCAGAAGGTGTGGTTAGGAGAACCAGAAAATAAGGCAAGAATGGGTGAAGGAGACAATAACAAGAGTATGACTTATCTAGCCAGTGAGTGCTGTGGGCAGCTAAGGCTCCAGACCATTAGGAACCTCTGGGAGATCATGCCTCTAAGTTGTTCCACTGAAGGGGTGAGGAAACTGTGCTGCTTATCCACCAACCCTCATCCCCCTTTGGATGAAGATAAGAGCTTCAGGGGTGAGGAAGATGGGCTTTTATTCACTAATTCCTATCCACCGCTGGCTGAAGGTTGCTCCCAGGGGCATTAACTCTCTGGGACTCCCACCCGCCCTGTGTACCTGGTAGAAAGCACTAGAGCAGAAAG
Organism: Ursus americanus; assembly: GCF_024610735.1. Taxonomy (NCBI): domain Eukaryota; kingdom Metazoa; phylum Chordata; class Mammalia; order Carnivora; family Ursidae; genus Ursus; species Ursus americanus. The sequence goes on along the minus strand of NC_142140.1, from coordinate 13,544,629 downwards.
TTGTGGACCTCACGTAGGATACCATCAGTATATCGCAGCAGTGAGTGCCCACAGTAAAACTGGCAGGGCACCAGCAGTGTCTGCTACTCCTCTGTTAATTGGCTTTGAGCACAATGCGTGATACATGGCTGGTGTCTGATACATAGCGAATGAATGGGAGAAATAGAGATGTTGATAACTATAACATCAGATAATAAATGTTTAGAATCATAAAAGGGACAAATAAGTTAGCAAGGAAGGTTAAAAGGAGATAAAATTTGCTTTTATCTAGGAGGTAGGATAAAGGCTTTGAAGAACAGGTGGTTGGGGCACCTGGGTGGCTCAGTCAGTTAGGCGTCTAACTTCAGCTCAGGTCATGATCTCAGGGTCCTGGGATCGAGCCTCACATCAGGCTCCCTGCTCACAGGAAACCTACTTCTCCCTCTCCTCCCTGCTTGTGCCCTCTCTCACTCTCTCTCTCTCTCAAATAAATAAATAAAATCTTTAGGGAGCCTGGGTGGCACAGCGGTTAAGCATCTATCTTCGGCTCAGGGCGTGATCCCGGCGTTATGGGATGGAGCCCCACATCAGGCTCCTCCGCGATGAGCCTGCTTCTTCCTCTCCCACTCCCCCTGCTTGTGTTCCCTCTCTCGCTGGCTGTCTCTATCTCTGTCGAATAAATAAATAAAATCTTTTAAAAAAAATAAAGAAGAGGTGGCAAAGTAAGTGGGGTGTTTAAGGATATGTTATGAGTTGAATCATGTCCCCAATCATATTCCCCTCAAGAAATTTGTGTGGTGAAATCCTAATACCCAGTACCACAGAATGTGACTGGGTAATAGGATCTTTCAAGAGGTGATTAAGTAAAAATGAGGCCATAAGGATGGACTCCAATCTATCATGACTGATGTCCTCAGAAGAAGAGGAAACTTGGATGCAGATATTTATAGAAGGAAGAATATGTGAAGACACAGGGGGAAGGCAGCCATCCCAAAGCCAAGGAGAGAGACCTGAAACAGATCCTTACCTCCTGGTCCTCAGAAGGAACCAATCCTACTGAAACTTTGATCTCAGACTTCCAACTTCTAGAACTGTAAGAAAATACATTTCTGTTGTCTATGCCACCCAGTAATTGGCACATTGTTACAGTAACCCTAGCAAATTAATACGGGAGAAGTAGCTCTATCTCCAGCAAGATTCTATCTCCAGCACCTAGCATACTGTTTAGCACATTGTGGAGACTTAAAAATTTTTTATTCTGTGATGAATGTGGCCAAGTGGCAAGTGGAGGAAAGGCATTCCAACAGAGGCAAGTACATGAATAATGGCAAGGAGACCAGAAAGTGTGGCAGCTATAAGAAACAGCAACTTCAGTTTGGCTGGAACATAAGTGCTAGTGATATAGTGTGACATTAGTGTTGGAATGGTAGATTGTATTCAGAACGAATCCATGTTAAGGAGTTTGGATCTTATTAAACAGTATAGCGATGACCCCCTGCAAAAATCACAACTTCCTGATCCCTGTTTTGATTCTGGGTTTGGTCAATGATTCATTAGCAAGTGTGATGCAAGTCAAGCTTTGAGAAGCATTAGCGCACTGGTGCTTGCCTTCTCTTACCGCTCTTACAAACCCTGAGAGCATATGTGAGGAAGCCATAGCTAGCTTACTAGAAGAGGAGAGACAGGTGCACTTCTGACATGTCATCTCAGATAAGACTCCTAGACCAAGCAGTCAACTCACCTTCAGACAAAGGAATGAGGCTATCCTAGGTGTTACAGACCAACAGAGCCAACCCAGATCAGAAAACCGATCCACAGAATTATAAGAAGTAATAAATACTTATTGTTTTAGTCCACTAAGTTTTGGATTAGGCTCACAGTGGAAGCTAACTGATAGAACTGACAGCTTATTGAAGGTTTTTGGAGGCCTGAAAGGGGGCAAAACTAAGGCTATCTAAGATTAATCTGGAAATAGTGTACAGGATTTAGAAACCAACAACTCTAGCTGTTCCCTAACAGGAATAGGTAAACCAATCCTTTGCTCTCCCTTCTCTGAATCTCTCTAGCACTGAGTCCAAGATGGGCCACACACTGGATCCCTTGACTATGTTGTGAATTTGCCATCTATCATTACTGTTCTCAGCTACTGTGAGATCTGCTCTTTTGGATCTAAATTTCTCAAGCAAGGGGCAAAAATGTCAGAGGTGGGACTCCAAGGTAATAGAGCAATTGAACTATTATCAAATGCCAAAACAAGAGGGATCAAAAAAAAATAAAATTCATTGCAGCTGACCTATATGGGAAAATAGTTCAGAGCTAGAGTTCAGATCAGGATAAAGAAATGGCACTCACAACTTGAAGAGTCACATCCCATGCCTGAGTTGATTGTTGCTATTTGCTTGTAACTGCTTGCTTGGCCCTGACTCTTTCACCCTTGGAGATAGCCAGAGTCACAAAGTGTAACTGGAATGTAATTTAGATATGTGGAATTATTTTGACTCCAAGGCTATGATAAAAGGCTAGGTGAAAAAGGAGGTAAAAATTGTTGCCTAATATTAGCTATATACTCTTCTCTCCAACTAGTCTAAGAATTGGATGCATTGTGTCATGCAAACAATTTTGACATAGAATGGGGTTCCATAAGAGTGACCTTTGTTTTTGAAGATCACCATATTTACAAATCCTCCATAGTAAAACTCCCAACCACTTCATAATGCAGCTCTAGGCTGTGTGTTTCTGGTCTTTCACAAGTAACTCAATCAGGGTCATGGGAACCATGTGATTTTCCAGAGGGTCCAAGCAAGCCAGCAAAAGAACCTAAATTAGAAACCACATCTCCAAATGTCCTGCCTGTGGCTTTGTCCACAAGGCCAGCTCTGCCCTCGTAATTTCTCCAAATTAGCTATTTGTAATTCCTCCAAAGATGAGGATGGAGATAATTTGAGAAACGATGAAAAACTGCTTGCTTTGTTTTCCACTAAATTCCAGTGTAATCTTCAGCGTGGCAAACCACATGAGACTTCAGCTGAGGCACAGAGCAAGGAGATGATGAAAAATTTGGATCTGGTGCTGCTAAGTTTGCTTTACCTTTTAAAAAAAATCATAATCCACTGTAATTATAAAAAACCCAGAAATGATTCTCTGCCCACCCGCACAAGCCCCACCACACACACACACACACACACACACACACACACACTCATATTTTTATAACTTCAAAGGGAACTGATCCTCTGATTACTGGTAAGCAGTGTCTCTGGCATACATGTTGAGAGCGTTAAGTCTTTCTGTCTCTATGGAACCAATTATCTGCAGGTCTGGAAAATTAAGAAGTTGGATTATGTTTCCGTGGATGCATGATGAGATGCTAGAATTAGAGCAGAGTTGGGAGCTATAATGATCCTCTCCAGATAAATCCTCATCCAAATGCAGGACTTCAACAATTTGCTCTCTTCACTCTCTCAGGATGTAGGGTTCAGGTTTGGGGGGTATCATATACAAGGCCTATATTTAGTATCATTCACAAATATTCTCTCACACAGTCAGGTAGGTATTACACATTTGTTAAGGGCACATTTCCTTTAAGTGGGTACTATCTGGTGTCTGAACTTGGCAAGCTGCTCAAGTATAGATAACTGATTTCATATTCCATTTTGAGTGAGATTGATAGGTTCTTTTTTTTTTTTTTTAAAGATTTTATTTATTTGACAGAGATAGAGACAACCAGTGAGAGAGGGAACACAAGCAGGGGGAGTGGGAGAGGAAGAAGCAGGCTCATCGCGGAGGAGCCTGATGTGGGGCTCGATCCCATAACGCCGGGATCACGCCCTGAGCCGAAGGCAGACGCTTAACCGCTGTGCCACCCAGGCGCCCCGAGATTGAGAGGTTCTTGACTCTAAGACAACCAAGCTCCAATTGTAGTATAGTGGATGAATAGCATTAAATTTTATCATCAATAATAGCAGTATTAAATATCATTGCTAATAGTGTTATAAATAATAATACCAGATAACGTCTATTGAGCTCTTACTAGGTACCCATGTTGAAATACCAGCTCCATCACTTATTGTCAGTTTGACCCTTGAAAGTTACAGTATTGGTTTCCCAGGGCTGCCGTAACAAAGTTCCAAAAATTAGATGGCTAAAACAACAGAAATTTATTGTCTGGCACTTCTGGAGGCTACAAGTTTGAAATCAAGGTGTTGGCAGGGCCATGCTCTCTCTGCTGGCCCAAGGGGGGAACCTTCCTGGCCTCGATCTTTGATTATTTGCTGCCAACCCTTGGCATACTATGCCTTCTAGATGCATCGTTCCAGTCACATGGTCATTTTCTTTCTGCATGTCTCCATCTCTGTGTTCAAATTTCCCCTTTTTATAAAGGCACAGTCATACTGGATTAGAGCCCATCCTAATGACCTCATTTTAATTTGATTAACTCTGTAAAGACCCCATTTCCTAATAAGATCACATTTTATGATACTAATAATTAGGACTTCAACATGTCTTTATGGGGAAGGATATATTTCACCCATAACAGTTACCTAACCTCTCTCCCAATATCACTTCCCCTTTATCGAATGAGAATACTGGGAGTACTGACCTCACAGGGCCGCTGAGAGGATGTAATGAGATAATGTATGTAAAGTGTTTAGCATAATGCCTGGCACATAGCTGGAAGGCAGTAAATGTTAGCTATTATTATCGTGAAAGTGGGGATATAGATCCTTAAAGCTCAGTTTATTTTGCTTGGTTTCACAGAAGAGAAGCCTGTGCTGGTAATATTTTCCTCCAACTCTAAAGGGCATAATGATTTTTCTGAACACTGTAAGTTGATTTTTACATGTTGTATTTTACCAAGAACTATGTGTTTGAAAAAAAATCCACTTTTTATTTGAATATGGCCATCTATTCATACTATGATAAAATCACTTTGAATAAATACCTTATTCCCAGCAAGTAGATAAATCTTAAAGGTTAAAAACCTGATCAATTTTTAAAAGGTTAGTGAATGCTCCTTCTAGATTACCTCTAAAGTAAAAGAAATAAAGCATCTGAAGTGTAATATTAAGGACTTCCATCCCCTACACCATGCTAATGTAGGTAAAATATGTTGCAGATTTGGAAGAAAGCCTCAGATGCTGAAAAGAACATGACTTTTAGATTCATGTATATATGGGCTTGGTTTATAACTCCCCTGCTTACGGCTCTATGACCAGTGGGAAGTTATTGAGCATTTTTCATTCTTGGTTTCATTATCCATGAAAAGAGGATAATAATGCTCCCTCAAAAGTGAGACAGCCTAACCACTGACAGATGAATAGATAAACAAAATGTGGCATAGGCACACAATGGAATATTATTTAGCCTCTAAAAAGAAGGTCATTCAGACACTTTCATGCTACAATATGGATGAAGCTTAAGGATAAAACAAGTGAAGTAAGCCAGTCACAAACGGACAAATGTTGTATGATTCCACGTATATGAGCTATCTAGAGTAATCAAATTCATAGAGACAGAAAGTAGAATGGTGGGTGTCAGGGGTTGGGGGAGGGGGAAGGGAAGTTAGTATTTCATGGCTACAGAGTTTCAGTTTTACAAGATAAAAAGAGTTATAGAAATGGATGGTGGTGATGATTATACAACAATGTGAATATACTTAATTCACTGAACTGTACACTAAAAAATGTTAAAGATGGTTATTGGATGTTGTACATATTTTACTATAATTTTTTAAGTCAAAAAAGAGCTAGACAGCCTAAGTAAAGTCCCTAATTAGTGTCTGGCCTGTAGCAGGTAACAATTAGACATATACCATCATTAATATTCTTCTTCCTCCCACCACCAATACTTACCAAAAAAGATTGGAATGTGCACATAGCAAAGAATTCAATGTAAAAGATTGCAGATAATCCACCCACTCTTGATTTTGAAATAAAGCTAATAAAGTAGGGGAATGATATTGGATCAGGAGGTAAGAAAACTAGTCCATTTTCTGCTACTATCTACTTCCATGACTGTGAGCAAGTCACTTAGCTTCCTTGGATGTATTTTTTTTTTCATGTGTCGAATAAGGAGGTTGAACTAGATGATCCATATTAAATCCTAGCCCTGAAAGGCTTCATCACATAAATAAAGCCAAGATATGGTATTTAAGAATGGAGGGTCAACACATCATGCCAATATGTTCTCTTCACCCAAAAAATACAAGAGGGAATAAATAGGAAATAAATAAGTAATAAGGAAGTAAATATCCTTTTTAGGCTAGGATGATAAATTGACCAAAGGGAGGCAAATAGATTTAAAATCAGACTGAAATGAGCAATTAATAGTAAAATGTCATCTTGCTCAAATATTACTGTATTTAAAAGAATATAGTTTTGCAAGATAAAAAAGTTCTAGAAATCTGTTGCATAACAATGTACATATAGCTAACATGACGGTACTGTACACTTAAAAATGGTTAAGATGGTCAATTTTTTATGTGTTTTTTACCACAATAATAAGTAAATAATACACACACACACACACACCCCTTTCTTTTCTTTAACCTTACTTCTCAGAAATAATACCAATGATTTGTGCATTATTTTAGACAGCAAATCCATTCTTCAAAGGAGTTTTATGGGACAATGACTGTAAACAAAACAAAACAAAACAAACAAAAAAAAAAAACAGAGCTGAAAATAGAGTAGTAGATGGGGGGTACTAAACCCTCCAGTCAGAGTCTTCCCCCTTGTGCCCTGGGCCTGCCTCCTGCATCCTCTGAGAACTCCCCATACTCTAGTGGGTGAATTTGAAAATCAATGTTATGTACTCTATAAAGAAATGTAAATGCCCTCTCAGTGCATTCAATTGGGAATTAATCAATAATGGTAGAGCTTTACTAGTCTAAGCCCTACAATCCATCTAGCCATTTATTGTAAGTAATGTTTAAGTGGACCTTAGAGGAGGTATTTCCATCTATTTTCAGGAAGAGAGTTTATGGATATAATAGGGGGAAAGCAAGCATCAGTTCCTGATGTCTTCCACCAAACCCAGAGTTTATCATATGCTCAATAAAGATATGTATAAATGATTACATTCTTGAAGAGACTCAACCTCTAGGAAAGGCATATTAGGAAAAGAAGTATTTCATTTATTCATTCATTCAAAAACATTTCCTTATCATCAATTATATTCCAATCAATTGCTAAGTCCTGCAGATAAAACATGAATCAAATACAGTGTCTACACTCAGGAAGCTCACTGTCTGGTGCAACAGGCATGTTTCAACAGGTCATTGCAAGTAACTTGAGACAATGCAAGGAGAATTAAACACAGAATATATGGCAGCACCAAACCACCTGTGAGGGAGCCAGGGAAGAAGTCTTGCAGAAGCAAAGAGAATTAGCAGACCATGATGGGGGAAAGTCTTATCAGGCAAGCCAAAAACATGAGCACATATGAGAAACAGCTTGGTGGGCTAGGAGCACAGACTATAAGAAGGAGGAATGGGAGAGAAGGAACTAAAAAACAAGGTTGTGGAGAGTTATGTGCACGGGTAGGGCCTGCCCACATTTTCCTGCCCTGTCTTTGCCTACCTCTTTTGTCACATCCTAGGGAACCTCCAAATGACACTTCCATGGAACCTTAGAATTCTATAATCACTACTAGTGAGCTTGTACTCCATGCAGTAAGCAGGGAGAAAGAGGAGAGAAGAGGTCTAAGAGGAAAAATCAAGAAACATTTTACCTCCTCAATGGAAGCCACCATGAAAAAATCACAACATGACTTTTACCCATAGAAGAAAACAATGAGGTTGCTTGTGGAGAAAAAAATGAGTCTTTGATAGCCTTCTGAGAGGCATAAACCTTTGACTGACCAGAAGGCACTGTGCAGAAAGGGTCCAGTAGGGACACGTATTCCTCCAACCTCTCAGGACCAAGCTACATATGGATGCTGGGAGTCCTGGGTTGATTTACCCAGCATCAGGTAGGCCTGACCCTCAAGTCTACTCTCAGCTCTAAACTTTTTCTTCTTGGGACATTCCACTTCCCAGCTCTATTTAATGAAAATGTTCATTTCTGGGGCATCTTGGTGGCTCAGTCGTTTAAGCATCTGACTTAATCTCAGGTCATGATCTCTGGGTCCTGGGATGGAGCCCTGTGTTGGGCCCCCTGCTCAGCAGGGAGTCTGCTTGTCCCTCCTCCCCCTGCTGATTCTCTCTCTCTCTCTCAAATAAATAAATAAAATCTTTTTTATTTTATTTTATTTTTTTTGGTGGGCAGCAAAGCAAGGTTTATTGAGTGATAGCAAAATGATTGTACAAGTTCCCAAGGAGTGAGGGGACCCAAAGGGGTTGCCCATAAATGAAGTCTTAAAAAAAATAAGAAAATGTTCACTTCTGATCCTATTTTCTTACCAAATATTAGAAAATGCAGGCATCATTTCTCTGTAGGCCGGCATGAACACCTGAATAATTCTCCTGTGGGGGGTAGGGCTCTTTAGAATTTGAGTCAGAATGCTGACTGTAAGAAAGGGACTTCCAGATATCACTTTCTTTTCCTATATGAGCAGCCTCTAGATAAACATCAGACAAGCAAAGAAAATGAACATGCTGACCTAGGGCAGACTTGAATGAAAATCTGACAGTAAAGTCCTCAGAATTCTTACTACTGTTTTTAAGAATATTTTCAGTTTTTAAATCTTTTAGTTGATAAAAATCAAAGCAATGCCTTATTCCATGTGCTCCAGACTAGATGTGTTATTGTCGTGTCAAGGCACACACACCTCAGAAACTCAGTAGTCCCATTTGCTAGATGCAGACCACAGGTTACCAGGAGGGGATGAATTTCAGAAACAATGAAAATCAAAAGCAACTATCCTTTTGGAGTTTCCAAATCACTGCTCTAGAATCTGAATTATATTGGCAACCAGGGAAAATCAAGCATTCTTCTTCGTTTCCCGAAGTACTAACATCTCCCTTGGGGATTGGATTCTTAATTTCTATTTATTAAAGGAAGAAAATCATACTGCAGTCTTACAGTTGCCTGTTTTTCCCCCTCTTTCATTGTCCTGAATAGCAAAGCACCATATTATTCAGGTCAAGATTTTGTATATATTATCAGATAAGTCAAAAACATTCTTGCGACTAAATTTAGATTTTTATGTAACTGATACTTAAGAGGAAAGGTTTAAGTAATTTTGGTACCAAGGCTCAAGAAAAGTGTTTCTACATTTTCTGTAAAACTGCAAATAAACTTGTTTGATAAAAACAGACATGGTCAAAGTTTGAAAATAAAAGTTTTAAGCCTTAGATTGAAAAGCAAAAGACAACAGATCCACAATTCTATGAATTGGTACACAACTCATTTAAAAAAAAAAAAAAGGACCTAATTTTTTAGAGCAGTTTTAGGTTCCCAGCAAAATCGAGCAGGAGGTACATAGTCCTCAAATACTCCCTGTCCCTCTATATGCGTAGTTTTCAACTATGGTGATCCCTCACAAGAGAGCTGTATTTGTTACAATCAATGAATCTACATTGACACATCATTATCACCCAAAGTTTACATTAGAATTCCCTCTTGGTTTTATACATTCTATAGGGTTTGGCAAATGTATCCATCATTATAGTATACACAGTAGTTTCACTGCACTAAAAATCTTTTGTTCTCTAATCATCCCTCCCTCCCCTCACCCTCCAGACAACCATTGATCCTTTTACTATCTCATAGTTTTGCCTTTTCCAGAATGTCATATAGTTGGAATCATACAGTTTGGAGCCTTTTCTGGTTTGCCTTCTATCACTTAATAATATGCATCTAAGTTTCCTCCATGTCTTTTCATCATTTGTAGCTCATTTCTTTTTAGTGCAGAATAACATTCCATTGCCTGGATGTATCACAGTTTATTTATCCATTCACCTAAGGAAGGACATCTTGGTTGACTCCAAATTGAACAGTTCATTTTTAAACTCCATTTTTAAAGAGTAGCCATCTGAGATCAATTACTCTCTTTAGTTCTTCATTGAATTTCAGAGGCAATTCAGCCAAACTCTTAACTGATAAATGAATTTCCCTCAACAGCAAACCCAACAGGCTTCAGACTGACTTTGTTTGCATCCCCTCTAACAAGTAACTCACCATTTTCATAAGGTAGTTCATTTTATTACAGGATATCTGTGATTATTATTAGCTAGCTCTTCCTAATGGTAGACTTTTTCTACACATCTCAAAATCTGCCTTTCCATGCACATTTCCAAATGCTTTTTTAAAATTAAAATCTCAGTATTTTTTCTATTGTTTAAAGGGAAAAAAGTAACAGGATTGTTGGTTTTTTTCTTTTTTCATCTACTTTTGTAATTTATTTTTTTACTTTTGCAATTTAGTCTCTTAAAATATTTACAACAATCAGAGATTTTCAAACAATCAACATGGTCCCTCAGACTTTCATTTTCCTCCAGGACAAGCACTGCTAATTCCTTGAAGTTCACTCTCACATCATTTTGAGTTTCCCACATCATTCTGGCTATTCTCTTCTGGACATACTTCTTTTTATCTATATTTTTTCTTCAGAATTGGGCACAGTCTTCCATGAGTAATCGGATGAATGCAGAGGAGAGGGAAACAATTATCTCTCATGTGGAATGTATACATTCCAATTACTGCAGTTGGAGGCTGCATCAGCTTTTCTGCCACACTACTCTGAGACCACATTAAACCTACAGTTAAATAAAACTCGCTCCTTCCCCATCTGCTCTACTCTGCCTCCTCACTTCTTCATCATATTTTCCCTCTTAAATTTCACCCTGTTACATTTGGCTGTCAAGATAATTTTAGAAACTGTATCTACTACCCAAAGCTTTCACCCTATCTTACAGAATTTTGGATTTTAATCAATTGCATTTAATTCACTCACTCACTCATTCATTCATTCATTCATTCATTCAAACAATACATATTAAGTAAGTGTCAATTATGGTGTCATGTTTGGGCTAGGCCCAGGTATACAGAGCAAACACTTATGCTTATTCTTAGGAAATATATAATGTAGTGGGAATGACAGATTATAATTGATCAGACTAATGAATGTGTAATTACAACCTAATCTAACTGCTCTGAAATTTAAAAGTACAATTTTATTAGTGATTATAACCAAGTAATCTAATGTGGATATAGGCAGGGAAGTGGGGAAAAAAGCCTTCCCTAGAGAAGTGACAGTTGAGTTGAGGCCTATAGGACAAGTAGAAGTTAACCAGATAAAGGGGTAAAGGTGTGGAAGAATACTCAAGCCAGAGGAAAGATTCTGGAGGAGAAGGAAGCATACCATGGTTCAAGGTCTGAACAGAGGCCAGAGGGTCTAGAACAAATAGTAGTAGTCATGGGAGAATCATGTCAGGTGATGCTACAGATGTAGGCAGGGCCAGACCTGCAAGGTCTTTGCAGGCTGGATTAATGATCTGGCTCTACTCTAATAGCCTACAAAGAGTCTCTCTGGAGTAGACTCCACTACTTGAATTTTAGCTATTTCCTCAAATTTTCAGAGCCCTCCCCATATTAGTCAAGTCCAAACCCTTTAGCTTGCCATACAAGGTCCTCAAAATTTGATTTTCCTTTTCAAATGTGTCTTTGGTGAGTTCTTAACATGAGCCCTGTGCTCCTGCAGAAACAACCAATCAAGCAATGCATTTTCCCACCCCTCTGCCTTCACCTGAAACTTGGTACCTCACTTATGATCCATAAGATGGATACATGGCCAAATGCGCAACCACTTAGCATTTCCTCAGACAATGGCTCTGTTTTCTCAGTAAGACTATAATTTCCCAGTGAGCAAGAAATATTTTTGTTACTTCTTTTGAATGCTACAAATCTCCTATACAATTTCTACACACAATAAAGAGCTAACTCATGCTTATAGATTATATAAGTAGCCCCCCTAAGAGCTCCCTACTGAATAAGATTTCTTGGTTTACCTAGTACTGTGTTGTGTGTAGTAGGCACAACAGTAATGCCTCATGGTTATGAGATTTGGTTTCCTTAGAATACATGCTGTGGAATCTTCTGTATAAGGAGTCATTATAGAATGGAGAGGCCAAATTAGGGCATGTCTATTTCCTCTTCCTTAAAGTTTTAGGGCAACATTTTCCAAAATGTGCTCCACACTACTTAGTGACATCCCAAAATTAGTTGACAAGATGTTCCTTGGCCATATATGTTTGGTAATATCAGATTATGTATGATTCTGATTTATAGAATGTCTCAGAGCATTAACCTATTAGTGGGCATTTTTATTGTCCAAGAGACAGTAATCATTAATTTGTTCATTTAACAAATATTAAGAATTTACCATATGCCAGGTAACATGGCAACAGAGGTGTGTTGGCAAATGTTTAAAAACCAGCTCTCTAAAGAAAAAAGATATACCAAACTCCCCAACTTGTAGTGTTTACTAATTTCTATAATGCATATACTCAAACATGGTCGATTTCAAGCCATCAAGGTAACATCACCGAACCTGGTGTAGTGACAAAAATGCGTACACTCAGCCCTCTCCAGCCAGTTCTAGCTGACTTCGGCACACTAGGTGTTAAGCAATGACAAATAAAATAGCCATGGTGTCTACACTTGTAGAACTTATGGTCTAGTGGAGGCAAAAGAAAACAAACAAGTTAATAAGCCAATATGAGGCTAAATTGTAAAAGGAATGGCCAAGGGAAGAAAAACAGAACCCTGTCAGCTAGAGCACCATTGGGATCTGGGGAGATGGTCACATGAGTCCTCCCCAAAGAAGAGATATTCTAGCTGAGTACTAAGTAATGAGGAGAAGATTGTCAGAGGAAAAAGGGGAATAACATTCCAGGTGAGAGAAACAGCATGTGCAAAAACATAAGCCTGCAAAGAATATGGTCATTTTAACGGATTTAAAAGGCCACTGTGTCAGGACAGAGTAAGTAGGAGAGAATGGCAAGAAATGAAGTTGGAGAAGTAAGTGGGATCTAGATGCATGGCCTTGGACCTCCTACTAGGGAGTGTGGATTTTAAAAGGCAGAAGGAAAGGGGTGCCTGGCTGGCTCAGTCAGAACAGCGTGTGACTCTAGATCTCAGCTCATGAGTTTGAGCCCGTGTTGGGTATAGAGATTACTTAAATAAATAAAGCTTAAAAAAAATAAGAGGCAGAAGGAAGCATTTGGAGATAATTTTTGTTTTGTTTAAGGAGGAAGTGGAATATTCTTACAAACTGACTTTTGACGACAGTGTGAAGAATGGCCCAGAGCATTTCCCACACTTACTTGACATGGAGCCCTGCTTCATCTAAAGAGCCTTCTCTGAAATGACCCTCACAGCACATTTTAGAAAATATTATATTAGGAGTTTTAAAGAAGCATGTAATTAGTTAACATTATTTTTCAACCTCTCACACAGCAAGAAATAAATAGTTAAGTGTGATTAATAGAAGCTTCCCTATTGCTGCTCCCTACCAAGCCATCCTAGCCTTTTCCAACAGGCTCAGGATAATCTCCCCTGTTCATATATGTGATGAAAATGAAAACAGAAAAAAAAAAAAATCTGAAGTGAAAGACCTAGAGACACTGTGAGATCCAGGTCAGATAACATCGGCTGTTGATAGTTATGCCCAAAGCCCGGTTGTTTTTAAGAAAATAGATACAGCTTGTTCTAAAGCAGCACTGTCCAATAGAATGTCCTGCAATGATGGAAAGTTCTGTTTCTGTACTGTCCAGTACCATCATCCCTAGCCACATGTGTCTATTAAGCACTTGAGATATTGGTAATGTGACGGAGCACTGAATTTTAAATTTTGTGTAATTTCAATTCATTTAAATTAAATTTAAATAGCCACATATGGCTCTGGCTGCCATAATGGATGCCGTAATTCTAGAAGATATTAATGGTAAAATAAAAAGTGGTGATTTCCCTCTCTTTATAGCTGAATGAAACCCCTGCTTCCAAATAAACTTAGTCCCACAGGAGAGCAGTAATATGATAAAGGCATTTCAAAGGTCACTCTGCAATTTAGTCTTCCATTGTGATTTTCTGCCTTTTTTTTCTATTCAAAGCCATATATACACAGGAGAACTTGTTAATGTCTCTAAATAATAGATTAGAGTTATTTATGACTGTGCTCACATACTCATTTTCTCCTAAAAATATCACCACATTTTAGACATAAAGGCTTCCTCTCTGATGGAAGAAAAAAAAGTTGGAAGGCAGTAGAGAACAAAATAGTCTTGTGACTTTGTTTTGTCGATATGTAGCTGCAACCAACCGACACAGCAACTATTATCTACTGCTCCTATTTTTCATGTCAGCACTCAGAGTTCCTTTAAATCTCCTTTAAGCTCTCAAGCACTTTTAAATTACATCATACCAAGTCAATTGATGGGAAAAATGGCCAGGAATATGTGGCCCATTAAAAATTTCCAACTGGCCTTCCATGACAAGGCGTTTCTCAAAACATTCTTTTATTTTGCAAGATAAATTTTTTTTATTGATTTTACCCTTTAACACCCCCATCATGAAGAACTGGGTTTGTAAATGGTCCAACACATGGGGTTGCAACTTGTTGTTTAAATGATGCTGCCTGTCATTTTCTAGGTAGGCTTGCTTTCCTTCTTCATTCCTTCATTTTTATCCTTCCCTGCTTCCTTCCTTCATCTGTTCCACAAACTTCTCCTAAGGACTTACTATGTGCCTGGTACTATGGCAGAGGCTGGAGATATGGCAGTTAAGACAGAGAGGGTCTCTGTACTCATGGAGTGTCTGGAATGCTACCAGACACAGAACAGCATGCTGGACAGCATGAGGAGGTCTATAAACAGAGATGTTTGGGGAACAGATCAAAATATTTGTCTGCAAGAAGAAAGAGGAAGTGAAGAGATGGGCTTAGAGGATCAACACACTGGGCTTGAATTTCATCCAGAAATTTTGCCTTTGCAAAAGCAAAGAAAAATACTTCCCAGAATCATCTTCAAGGGCTACAGAAAAAATTAGTTGAAAAATATGGTAAACAGTATCAAGGCAAATCTTACCCTATCATTAAGTAAAACAGTTACCTATATGTGAATGGAACAACAGACAAATCTCTTTCAGGGGGCTTATAGTTTAAAATCAATTTATGGACCACTGAAGTTTCCCTACTGCTGACAAAATAGTCTGAAATACTTAGCCAGACATTCAAGAGTCTCCAAAATATAGCTCCGTTTGACTTCTCCAAATTTGCATCATCTGCTCCTCTCAGGAAGCCTCGGTTACAGCCAGCTGCGTCTATGCACTCTGTCCTGAAATGTTTGTAGGTTGCTCACTTCTGTTCCTTTGCTTTCCTCCCAAACTCTTAGTACTTCTTCACAGCCTAATCTCAGTCTTATCTCCTACCTGGAGCACTGCCTGCCCACCCCAGCTTCTAAAGTATGCTCTCTTTCTCCTCAGAACTAGTAAGACACCTCATGAATATGATCATTTTTAGGCATTGACAGTTTATTACTTTGCAGTTAACAAATTTATTAGGTATGTCTAAATCATAAGATCAATGTACCTTATATTCTGCTTTTCACTAGTAAAAGATTTGTGTATACATTTAGTGTTTAAAGCATTTTTTCAAACATCATCTCGTTAAATGTATTCCTCCCTAAAATCTAATTAGGTAAGTATTTTCTTCACCTGTGTATCGAGGTGAAAACAGAGTCCCAGAAAAGGGAGCCAGTTCACCCAAGGTTGCACAGCTAGTTAAGATATAGCTGAGTTTAAAATAAGGACTTTTGACCCGAAAACTAGTGTTCCTTCTCCGTAACAGTGAAGGGTGTTTTTTTAAATACAGGTCCCTTGTTAAATACGACGCTATGTGCACCAGGCAGCTTTCATCACCTAGTAGGTATTTAGTGTGTATGTATGAAAAGACTGACGGATTTCTGATTGATAAATAAAATGAAATCTCTTTCAAAATCAGCTTCATCAGTAATGCAAAGGAAGCACGGATGGGGATTCATTTTTTATAGTGCCAGCCGTGGTAATTGGGGATTTAAAAAACAGCTACAAAAAGAATTGCCCATGATTATGGCCATGGTTGCTCCAAATACATCTAGGTCACCTAACCTTTGGATCTGCTTTTTCCTAATGGTTTCAGGCCAAACCACCCAATCCTTTATGGTGTAACAGCTTCTCCATAAATGGAGACAGAACAGAACAAATTATTAATACTCAAGCGGATGCAGAAACCACCCAGATGGATAATTTCAATGTTAATACAAAAATATTTAAAAGAGCTACAGAATGTCACATAGAGGACTAGTAATACAAAAGAGATAGAAGGCATTTATTTTTGAAAAACTAATTTTTTTCTGTGTATCACTTGTACATTTTAAATAGAGTTTCTACAGCTTACACGTGAATGCTACTTTCTAAGAGGTAGCTTGCATTGTAGGTAAGTGTGCTTCTTAAGGTTATGTATGCTTAATCATATCAGCTTGCATATTCCAAATATGTCCTCTGTGCTATGCGCTGAGGGAACTTCTCTACTCCTTACAACCTTGTAAGCTACATGTTGTTAGTCAACCCACTGAGAAAGTATGTGGGTTTTCCATATAAAGCAATTTTGGCACTAACTGCCTGGCATTGATACATACCCCATACGTCAAGGACTCAGTCCCACTTCAGATGCCAGTCATAAGTAGTGTACCTCCAGGTAACTCACACTTCTTCCAGCTTGGCTATAAATGGGAGGTTCCCACAACCCCCTCCCTTGGTTTTCGATTATTTGCTAAAGCAGCTCACAGAACCCAGGAAAACAGCTATGTACTACTATTCATTTACTACAAAGAATATTTTAAAGGATACAAATGAACAACCAGATGAAGAGGTATGGAGGGTGAGGTTTGGAAGGGTCCTGAGCACAGAAGTTTCAGACCCCATGGAATTGGGAGTGGGCCACTCTCCTAGTACCTGGATGTGTTCCCCAACCTTAACGCTCCGTAAGCCTTACACTTTGGGGATTTTTACAGAGGCTTCATCATGCTGCATGATCAATTACTGACTCCATCTCCAGTCTCTCTCACCACTCCATAAAATGGGGGGTGGGGTGGGGCTGAAAAGTCCAAGCTTCTAATCATAGCTTAGTCTTTCTAGCCACCAGCCCCCATCTAGAAGCCCACGAAGAATCACAACATTAGAACAAAAGATCTCTTATCAATCACCCAGGAAATTTCAAAGAATTTAGGAGCTCTGCATCAGGAATAGGGGGCAGATGGCAGATACTCGCACCCACACCACATCCACACACATACACTTCTTATTATTTCAAAGGTGGAAGAATCCCCCAAACTGACTATGTATCAGTTAAAAATAAGACTATATAAGGACTTCAACAAAGATTATACAATTTCCATATGATTAGGGAGATAAATTTATTTTTTTTAAAGTAGGCTCCACACCCAGCATGGAGCTCAACACAGGGCTTGAATTCACAACCCTGAGATCAAGACCTGAGCTAAGATCAAGAGTCTGATAACTTAAGCCACTGAGCCACACCCCCAAATTTTTCTAATATGGAGAAAATTACTTAGAAAACCATATTTAAGGAAAGATCCAGTGACAGAATTGCTAAATTGGAAAAAATAATATAAACTTTATTTCCTAAAAGGAAATACTTTTTTTTCAGTTTTTTTTTCTCTAAAAATGACTCGACAGGATCAGTAGTACTTTGACCCCATTGTCTCTTTATGTGGATCTCTAGGTCCCAGACATTAGTTTCCAATATGTTTCTTCTAAAATGAAACCTGGGATTCTCAGAGGGTAACTGGTTCCCTGCCTTGGAACTGAGTCATATAAGAAGAGCCAGAACATTTGCTGAAGAACACTGGTGCTCTTGAGGACATCAGGACAAAGGGCCAGCTTACAGAGACTCATAGTGACCAACTTAAGCCAGTTGGTGCACGAGAAGAAGAAAAACAGGGGCACCCACGTGGCTCATTTGGTTAAGTGTCTGCCTTCGGCTCCGGTCAGGATCCTAGGGTCCTGGGATGGAGCCCCGCATTGGGCTCTCTGCTCAGCAGGGAATCCGCTTGTCCCTCTCCCTCTGCTCCTCCCCCCTTCTCGTGCTCTCTCTCACAAATAAATAAATAAAATCCTTAAAAATAATAATAATAATTACAGTTAAATAGAACAAGTTTGAGTCCGTGAAAGGCCACAATTCCATCCTGATAACAAATAGGGAAAGTTATAATAAAGTAAATGAAAATGTAGTTCTAATGCAAAAAGAAGAGTGACTATAAATATATATATGTATTGGCCTTTTGATTGACTATAATAATTAAAAGAGAGATTATATGTAGGTGTGTTGCTTCTATATATTCTTCTGTACATCTGTTCATAAGGTACAGATATGTACTTGATGTCTAAAAGTATAAGTCAGCTAAGCAGTTGCAAGGAACCTTGGAACTAAACCCTCAAGTAGAAAAAAAAATGATTATGGTCACAAATAATAACCAGGTGGAATGAGGTTTAATCAGTAGTCACACTCAATGATCAAAGAGAAAGAGGGTTCAACAGAGAATTTTGAGAAGATTGGTTAGCCAAATGTTCTCAGAAAGCTAGATGGCCCTACTAATTATATTAAATACTAAATGAGGCATAGATAAGTTGTTAATAATACTTATAGGAGAGGGTAATATATAATCATTGACAGGATAATTGATGATACAGTGCTGGCCATGCAAAATTTAAAGAATGCCTCATTCTGGGGAAAAAAACAAAATTACAAAGGTCTAAACTTTTGGGAAAGATGCAGAATTCTAATCATGCCACTAATGTAAAAAATACAGTATAGTTTCATTAAGGGATCTTGCCAGGTAATCGTTGGCTGGTGCAAATCAATTTGGGACAAGCAATCAGTCCCATTCATGCATCAGAAACTAACTTGTTGATAATCCAGATCCAAGAATGAAGGTGCTGTGAGAAGATACTGGTGTTGTTTTGGTTTGGGGTTTTTTTTTTTTTTGCAACTAGCAAAGACCTTGTAATCCTGGAAGATGACAATATAAACTCTATTATAATTTTAAGTTAAATTAAAACAAGTACTGTTGTAATCCTACAAAGGTATTTAAGAATATATATCAAAATAGTAAAGAAATCAGAGCATCAATAATTTTGAATAGTTTTAGTATAATTACAGTAACAAATCAAGTAAATATTGTAATTATAGTCATTTTGTCTACTCCGCAAGGTATTTATTCATAGTGTTCAAAAGTTCCAGTCATGGGGCGCCTGGGTGGCACAGCGGTTAAGCGTCTGCCTTCGGCTCAGGGCGTGATCCCGGCGTTCTGGGATCGAGTCCCACATCAGGCTCCTCTGCTATGAGCCTGCTTCTTCCTCTCCCACTCCCCCTGCTTGTGTTCCCTCTCTCTCTGGCTGTCTCTAACTCTGTCAAATAAATAAATAAAATCTTTAAAAAAAAAAAAGTTCCAGTCACATTGAGGGGAGGGGGGTGGGGGAATGGGATAGGCTGGTGATGGGTAGTAAGGAGGGCACGTATTGCATGGTGCACTGGGTGTTATACACAACTAATGAATCATCGAGCCTTACATTGGAAACCGGGGATGTACTGTATGGTGACTAACATAATATAATAAAAAATCATTAAAAAAAAAAAAAGTTCCAGTCACATTAAAATTTAAATTGTAATTTGCACTTTCGATGAGAATTTAACTAATTTCATTTATAATAAATTTTAAATATTCAATTTGATGTCTCTAAGCTTTGTCTATTAGGTATGTACATTTAGTAAATTGAGCTTATTACAAAATATAGACAGAAATTTATATTCCTTGTAAGTTGGTACAGCCACTTTGGAAAACAGTGTGGAGGTCCCTCAAAAAGTTAAAAATAGAGCTACCCTAGGATCCAGCAATTGCACTACTGGGTATTTACCCCAAAGATACAGACATAGTGAAGAGAAGAGCCATATGCACCCCAATGTTCATAGCAGCATTGTCCACAATAGACAAACTGTGGAAGGAGCAGAAATGCCCTTCAACAGACAAATGGATAAAGAAGATGTGGTCCATATATACAATGGAATATTACTCAGCCATCAGAAAGAACGATTACCCAACATTTGCAGCAACATGGACAGGACTGGAGGAGATTATGCTAAGTGAAATAAGCAAGCAGAGAAAGACAATTATCATATGGTTTCACTCATTTATGGAACATAAGGAATAGCAGGGAGATTGGTAGGAGAAGGAAGGGAAGAATGAATGGGGGGTAAATAGAAGGGGGAATGAACCATGAGAGACTGTGGACTCTGGGAAACAAACTGAGGGTTTCAGAAGGAAGGAGGGTGGGGGATTGGGATAGGTCAGTGATGGGTATTAAGAAGGGCACATATTGCATGGAGCACTGGGTGTTATACGCAAACAATGAATCATGGAACACTACATCAAAAACTAATGACGTACTGTATGGTGACTAACATAACATAATAAAAAATTTTTAAAAAAAGAAATTTATATTCCTCTCTGTTAAATAAGCCGTTAGAGAATTGAAGAATCTTATCAGGAGAAATAATCTCAGAGAGATTAAGCAATTTGTTCAAGATCACATTGCAAACCTAGATCTGTATGAATCCAAAGCCTATATTTATATCTATGTGTCCAACTCTTTGTAGACATTTTTGGTAGTAGCTTTTCTCACATTTAGGCCACTATTCTTTTTCACTTGACAGTGAACGATTTGGGGTTATATAGACATAACTGTCCAGACAGTTTCCCCATGGGCTGGTTTCAGCCCTAAGAACTATCAGTTTGGAGAACACAATTTTTTAATTAAAAAAATACTAAAAATTCATTGAAAATGTTTTTAAAAAGAAAACTTCCCATAGAAATAGAGATGTCAAGCTTCTCTTAAAAAACTGGCAGATCTGGCAATATTGGGTTTTCATGTGTCAAAAAGCAACAGAAATTGAGTTATGGCTGCCCCTGGAATGGGCCACTCATGTCATTTGCCACTGTCCCCATCTACTAGCCAGCTTACCTACTTTATATTACCTGTCTGGTCCTCATGTACATGCAAGTGTGCTGTTTCCATTGAAACCAACTGAACCAAGACCCTCATGTCATGCATGCTTGTGGAAGCCATTGTCAGAGGGGAATTTGAATAGTACCAGGCACAACAGAGAGATAGAACCTATTCCAAGACCTCAAGGACTGTTTCTCCAGTACTAAACTGCAGACTCTAGAACGGTGATGTAACAAAGCAATAAAACAGTTTGACATGGAATTGGAATTGTGGAATAATCTACATTTGTACTCTTATATCTATCTATCTATCTATCTATCTATCTATCTATCTATCTATCTATCTATATCACTCTAAATACAATTAAACATGGAGCAAAGGAGAAAGGGCCAGCAAAGGATCTTGAAAAAAGCAGCCAAAGATGTCTGATGAAACCAAAAGAGTTCATCCATCCATCCATTTACAGAGGTGCTCTGCCAGGTATGTAAGTACCTCATAAATCTTTCCTGAATTTGTCATCTATTCATCCAGGGATTTTGAGAACCCACTTTGTTCCAGGCACTGTGGATATTCACAGGGTCTAAAGCAGTGAACAAAATACATAGGATCCCTTCCATCACCTCTCACACCCTAAATCATAATCTTACAAATAAATAAAACTGTAGTAAATTTTAGGGGCATCTGGGTGGCTGAGTCAGTTACGTGTACACCTTCAGTTCAGGTCATGATCTCAGGGTTCTGGGCTCCAGCCCCATGCCAAGCCCCTTGCTCAGTGGGGAGTTTGCTTCTCTTTCCCCTCTGCCCCTCCTCTTGCTCATGCTCTCTCTCTCCTTCCCTCTCTCAAATAAGTAAGCAAAATCTTTAAATAAAAAAAAAAAGCAGTAAATTGTATAAAGAAAAAAAGTAAAGGATGTTGTGAAAGCATATACCAGGGGTGGCCTACCCTAATTTAGGGATTCAAAGCAGGGATCTCTGAGGATATGACATTAATTAATTAGGACCCATAGGCCACTGATCATCCCTTTCTAAATCTTGGTCTGCTTCACTGTATGTCCACTTGCCAGCTGAATTATTTAATAACAATAATGGTAGTAGTTAACATAAACTAATTACTTATCATACACTCAGCTTTGTGGTGAGCGCTTTATACAGATCAACTATTGAACCCTCATACTAAATCTGTTTTAAGACTGATGCTCTTACTATCCCCACTGTGTAGATGGGGAAGCAAGCAAAGGCGCAGAGGTATTGAGTATTTGTCCAGAAACTGGAAAACTGAAGTCAAAACTCAAATTCAGATCTGCCCTTCTAGAGTTGCCACACTCTTAACCCTTAACTTTCTTATAAAGGATCCATACCATTCCTGATGAAGTCAGTCCACCTAGTAAATAGCTGTACATTAAACTCTCTCTCTTTCTGTCTCTGTCTTTCTCTCTCTCCACAGCAGCTTTTCTCAAAACAATAAATGTCAATGTATCTTAACCCACTTTTATAGTAAAGAGTTGATCTAGCAAGTACAAGCATATCCCTCCCGTAATACCTTTTTATTAAGGATAAATATGAGTTAGGAGACACGGTGCAGCATCCAATCTCAGAAAGCAATTTTCAAGGATTGAGTATCTCCACTTTATGTTGCAAAATAACGAACACATGGACATCCCAGAATGCTTATCCAACACAGTTTGCCATGTTAGCATTTAAAATAGGCGAGCATGTGCTGAAAGATATAAAGAAATGTAACTATACAGATGATTTCTTCCCTATTTAGCTCAACATTGATCATTTGCTGTTAAGTAAACACTCTAAAGTAAAAGGAGTCAATGGGAATTTGGATCTTTCAGAAGAAATTACACGGCAAAAGCTCACTGTGGGGAGGTGAGAAAAGAGAAAGCAAAGGAGCCTTTAGTGGTGCTGAAGGAAAAATGAAAAGCTGATAACCTTGGCTGAGAAAACCCTTTCAGAATGAGTCATTTCCATATGCAAGAAAGATCACGTTTTATGCAGTTGCATTATGAAATAAGAAGAAAGCTTTTTTTCCCCCATCCAAGCGGGGAAGATCATTCCCTAGATTAACATTAGAAGCACAAAAATATTTTCTTCCCAGCTTTCCCTCCAGCAGCAAGCAACTATGGCCTTTCTTAACCCTTTGACACTCACAGCTTTGTAAGTATTAAAGCCTTGGAAAGTTTGTGTTGTAGCCTGAATCTCAATCCTTAAATACCCTGCAAGGCGTGGGGAACAATGAAGGCCAAAAATGCTGCAGGACACCCTTGGGCATTCCTTTTACCCCCCAAAACAGGGAAATCTCATTAAAGCTTAAGTTTCCCTACATCCTTCAGAGTTGGAGTTTCTGAACCTTTTAACATGAGACAGTATGTGCATACTCTGCCTAAATTTAATGAACGTCTGAAAAAAGTTTTACCAAATGCTTAAGTAATGTAATAGAATGGGGGGAGGGGTTGCTCAGTTTTGTTCTGTTTTGCATATTGTAGAGGAAAAAGAAACGTCAAATCGTTTAGTGCTATGATGTTGCATGATAAATTAGAGCAATATTTCTGAAGTATATTTAATTACAAATTGGCCTGAGCTTTCAAAAGGACAGAGCTTGTAGACAGATGTGTCCTGAATATGAAACGTTACTCTATTAATGATGTATTGAATCACTTTTATAAAACAAAAAACCCTCCTGCTTCTGGAGTACATAACCAAGTATCCACAGCTCTTCATATATACTATGTGGAGAGGGTTTTTTTTAAATTTCAAACACCACTGCATTCGGGTAATAGAAGTATCTAACTAAGACTTGTAAAGATCTGTGTCTTCATTCATTCATCCCATAAATATTTATTGAGGGCCTACTAGAGCCAGACATTCTTCTAGGTCCTGAGGATATAGCAGTGAATGAAACAAAGTCCCTCTTCTCCTAGGGCACACATTCTATTACGGGGAAACATGAAAAACAAAAAGCAAATACATATGCAATAAAATGTTGAGGGATACAGTCTCTGAAAATGAGAAAAGAAGAGTAGCTGTGGAGTGGAGAGGGGAGGAGGTAAGTGGGGGAAGGGCTTATGAAAATGGTTTGCTGTTGTCTTTCCTCCAGCCATTAGCCCCCAGAAAGAGAGTGGTGAAACTGAGAAAGAGCTCTGGGTTAGAAGGCAGGAAACATGGACTCTAGGCACAGCCTTCTTAGCAAGGGCTCATCTTTGGTAGGTACACATATTCAAGATCTCAGGGAAGTCTGGAAAAATGAGAAGGCCTCAGAAATTCAGAAAATGGAAAGATATCCTTTGGTACTGTTTCTTTGAAGGCCAAGTCTGCTGCTTTATCGGGAGGCAGAAAAGAACATGGGCACTGGAAGCAGAAAGACCTAGTTCAATCTCTTCTTAGCTGTATGACCTCAGGCAAGTTGCTTCATCACTTGAGGTCAGTATCCTCATCCATCAAAGAGAGACAGATACCCATCTTAGGAACTTTCCATAAGAATTAAATGGGATCACACGTGCAACATTAACTCAGTGCTTGGCTGTGGTAAGCACTCAGTAAATGGGATATGGTATTATTACAGCAGATAACACAATGACTAATGCCCTCAAAACAGAACCAACAAGTCTTTTTTCTTTTCTCAAGAGGCCCCTTTTCTCTAGGTGAAACAACCTGATTATGGTAAATTGCTTTCTTTAGGCTGGTGAATGGTACCTCTCATGTTATAGATTAGTCTACTAAATATTTGCATTTTTAAAATAACAGAACCCGTTTGCAGCTATTCAGATAAGCAGAAGGAAAAAATCTACTGAAAACTAATGCTAGTCATTTAGACACTAGGTCCAAATCGTTTACAATTGCAGGGGCCAGATTTCCCTAGATTTGGACTCACATGCAGACAGCAGCCATGGAGAGAGAGCAACCCTGGGTACTGAGTGGGTGTGTTTATATTTGTTTAACTGACTGTATCCTAAACATGAATATAAAAATAAACTTTAACTTTGACTCCTTTGTGGATTATTATTACCCAGAGCTGTTAATGCTCACAGAAATATTGAAGCGTTGACTTGAAATATTTGTCATTTACATAGCTTGCTCAGAAACAAAGAAGAGAGAAAGAAATAGAGAATCATTTTTAAAGCTTTGCAAGCAAACAACATGCAGAAGAGAGAAGATTAGCCATTTGGCAACAAGAGGCACGGCCAGAGGAAAGCTTATGCCAAGAATGTAGACAGAATATGACCTAGGGACACGGTGTATTGGGATAGAAGGAGTTCCCAAGAAGTATCTCTTACATTTGATCCATGAAGCGACAGGTGTTCTTGGAAATAGGATCCTGTGTTTGGCTGGGGCCATGTCCTCTGTCAAAATAGAGACAAAGGATTGGAAAAATCACCACCACACTGACAATTCCCATTAACCTCTGGCATGGAATAACACACTCTTATCTACCAGCAACTGCTGCCTTGTCTGCAGCCCGCCTCTTATCTTCATTTGCAGGCCATGGAATTACCCTGCCCTCTGAAAATGCACCAAGAGCAAATATTGCTGCAACCTGAACCTCTTTGGTGATTAAGAGCCCCCTGAGGTCCAGAGAGGAGGGTTGCAGATACATGTTTATCTTGATAAGCACACATCACCCTGCCTAGGCTTTTTAATCTAGGCCAGCAATAGTTCCTCTTTGTTCAGAAAACCACAGGGATTGAATATCAGTCAAGCTAAGAGAGGAGCGGAACGGGGGAGACAGGTAGGTAGAAGGCATATGCCTGTGGCCACCCTGCTGTCTCAGTCAGATATGTAAATGTGTTTGGAACAGAGGTAAGAGCCTGCTCTTGACTGTAAGAAGCCTCTGAAGAAAGAATGGCAAATACAGAACACTGGCCAATCCCTCACCACTGATAGACATCCCAAATTGGCGAGGACTGTTTCACCTGGGCATCCATAAGTCACCAATATCAACCCAGTAGTATGAGCAGTCACTTTCAACTGATCAGAATGGGCACACAAGAAGAAATGTGCTCATATATTATAAATAAGAGCCCAGAAAAATCACTGTGCACCCTTTTGCCAATGGGGGATGAAATCCTAAAACAACCTTAAGCTTAGAAATTGTAAACACCGTTCTTGGCTAGATTTTTGACTCACGTGACACCATTGTAGAAACCACATGGTCTGTAAAGGAAAATGTTATCGCAAAGTAGCAGATGTGAAGCCTTGAAATGTCAAGTGGGTTTAGAGAAAAACCTTATTCTTAAATGGCAACAGGTGGCCTTTACTTTTCATGCTCATTTTAGGAGAGAAAATCACAAAAGAGAACATACTTGCCCTGTCAAGGTGATGAAGAATAATCAGGCAGGAGGTGAAAATATAATGTGACAAGTCAAAACATTTGAAAAGGTTAAAAAAAATTGTTTTCCATGATACTCAATGGTTTTCAGTCCTTTTGTGGGAGATAGTACACATGCATGCATTATGTCATTTCAAATATGATTCCTTTTATAAAGTAGGGAAAGAAAGGTTCTGCAGAGAAGGGTCAACTTGTATTTCATGAGCAAAGACAATGGAGGTAGTAGAGAATGAATGACAAAGAAATACTTAGGTGACAAATACGGCGTGTGTCTTCTCTATAGCCTAATCCAACTCTCGGAGCAAAGTTGAGTTTGTCCACATTTCAATAGATTCACAGGTGACCCACCTGAAAGAAAACTAAGCCTTGCATTCAACGAGGGCTCATTGTGAAACTACGTCATTTGGTTTTATGCATAAGTCTTATCTTGCAGCTCTTTATTGACTTTGTTTTCATTTGCTCAAATGTAGCCATTTTATAGCAGCAAACAATTTTCTCAGTACTCAGTACAACGAACTAATAATGTTTTGTGCTACCAAAATAGAGAACTTCAAGATGAACCTCTTGAAGCATTTAACCCATCTTCCTGACAAAGCTGAAGTCTTGCTTGGCAGGCATTTTCCACTGCTTTACTTAGCTTTATTTTAAATAGATCAAGCAAAGAGTCTTTCACTGCCTAAGACTTCTTGTTGTTCAAGAAGTGTCTTTTCTTACCTTTAAGTGTACATTGGACTATGTTCATCCTATTGTTTCTATTCACTGCTACCTACCAGTATCCATATTGTCCCCAACAAAAGTAGACATGGAGAGACAGAGAAAAAAGGAGAGAGAATTGTCAGAAGGCTTTGAGAAGAAAAGACATACAGAGTTGAAGAAACAGGTCTTAGCTCCACTACAGAATTAAGAATGCATGAAGTGGGGGCGCCTGGGTAGCACAGTCATTAAGCATCTGCCTTCGGCTCAGGGAGTAATCCCAGCGCTCTGGGATCGAGTCCCACATTGGGCTCCTCCGCTGGGAGCCTGCTTCTTCCTCTCCCACTCCCCTGCTGTGTTCCCTCTCTCTCTGGCTGCCTCTCTGTCACATAAATAAATAAAATCTTAAAAAAAAAAAAAAGAATGTGCGAAGTGCTTTATAATCATCAGCTAGTTGATCCTTTATAGGAGTGGATGAATTTCCTACTGAGTACCCCCAATTTTTAAAGCCTTTTTATGCTTTCTTCACTCCCACATGTAATGTCTCATCCCACTACATTCTCCAGGTGTTGATTCCCACAACTGAGTTAATCAAGATAAAAGAATCACAGACATTTTGAAAGAGGAGTATTGATTATACCCATTTGACAGTTAGGAATAGTTTTTTTTTCCTGCCAAAAATTCCTAAAAAGATTAGTTATCTTGGGTTATTCATTTTAATGATTTTCAATAGATTTTTTAATTATTTTATTGTATAACTAAATTCTCACACACTAAATTATTGCAGTGAATTCACAGGTTAGGCAAAACAATGCTTATATTTTGCTATTGTTACGTTCTTGCCATTTTTAATTCTTATAGTTCAATGATAATAAGTAAATTAATCTTGAATAATAAAATCACAGATTAGAGTCACATGACATGATGATTTCTAAGGTCCAGAGAGATCAGTCAAAATTCTAAGATTTTTTGCTTTAATTTTGCAACAATTTTGGATTCAAAAGTAAAGAGGCACGAAGAGACCAACGGTTGGAGAGACCATTTCATGAAGAGAATTTGTAGTAGACAAGGCTCCATCTACCATAATTTATGCCTTCAGAATTTATAACTCAGAATTTATAGAAGAATTTATAATTCTTCCAATTTCTCCTTTCCATTTCATGTCATTTCCATCCTGTATTCCTTTTAGTAATGTGTATGCTTTTATGGGAGAATACAAAAACACTAAGAATGGTAATAATAATAATAATAATCAACATTTAGTGGGTGTTTCCTCTAATCCAGCTACAAGTTTAAGTTCTTTATGGGATAATACATTTCACCCTAATGAAATCTCCATAAGTTTTATTATCACGCCCATTTGATGAATGAAGAAATTGAAGTACAAAAGGTTAAGTAGCATCTACAACCTCATCCAACCACAAAGGATGGATTCCGAGTCTGACTCCAGAGCCTATATTCCTAACCACCACATTTTACTTCATCCCACAAAGAGCAAGCTAAATTGATGCCATCTATTGTTCCCTTGGTTTTTTTTCTTTCAACCTTTATTTAACATTAAAAAGCAAACACTAGTAGCAATTACCTGAGTTGTTTGCCTTCAAATGCTGCTAAGGCCAAAAGACAATTTCTAAATTGTTCTGCCTACTTTTATGAGTTCTTATGTGTTGAATGTTATTTCACTCCAAATAAAATGATATATCACTTCAAAATGGTGTGCTTGGAAATGATTAGCACTACTTTGTCCATTTCCGAAATCAAAGTGTAAGTTAGGACTCCTGATTAAGTGTCAAGGCAGTATTCCAAAGAATCAAAGGTATCTTGCACTGACATTGACCTTGGAGAGGTTTAAAACACCAACAAAACAAAACAAAACAAGAATAAAAAGTATTTCAGATATCAACCCTTTCCTACCTCTATTCTCCCTTTTGTTTACGCTGCATCCATGAAATCCACTCCAGACAGTGTAACCCCCACAGCTCTCTCCCCTCTCCAAATTCCTGCAGCATTTACATGCCACTCTTACTTTCACTGTCATTTTTTGAAATTGTGTAGTTACTGAATGGTACCATTCATCTTCCTTCCCTATAAACTCCTCTGAGGTTTTCTTGTTTGTGCTAAATTGGTTGATTATGATTATGGTTTCTATAACATGAAGGAACTCATGGAAATCATCTAGTAGAACCCATTTTTTACAGAGGAATTAACTAATGTTAAGAGAGGTTAGAGGGCATATCATAGGTTACACAGCTAATTAAGGAGCAGATTAAGTATTGGCATCTAGATGTTTTTATTCCTGATCCTGAGCTCCTGATCCCAAATCAAGAGAAGCTTTGCAAAAGAGAGATGATATTGAAATACCTGGCTGCTTCCATATGTTCATATCCACATATTTAAGAAATTGCATAATGGGGGTCTGAAAATGAAAAGACAATCAGTAATATTTAAGAACTTAAATAGGAGATTAAAAATTTTTAATAAAAAATTTGATGCTAAGGAATTAGAGTCAAATATATAGGATGATAAATTTACTCACAGACAGCCCGATGGGAACCTCTAAGCTACTGCATGAGGGTAAGGGCTTAGATACAATTCATGTCCATTTTAGTAAAGCACTTCACACAGTCTTCCATAATCACCTGTTGTTACAAGAATTAGCAATGATTTGAACCATTTCCAATGAGTGCTGCTTAAAAGATCAATATTGAATTGGAGAGAAGTCCCTAGAATAGTGCCACAAAGCTCTCTTTGGGGTCCAATTCTCCTGAATATGTTAATCAATACATCCGATTAAAATGTACAACATGTATCTGTAAAAAACACTTTAGACTAAAACAATTCTGGGAAAGATAGCAGTATAATGGCCAACAAAATATAGTTGCAAAACCATCTCTGCAGGCAGCTATGCTGGGCTGAAATAAGTCAGAAGAAATACAATAAGTATGAAAGAAGATTCTTATATTTAAGCTTTAAAAAAAAATGGAAAAGAAACAACGAATCAAATGAAAGATGAGAGGCCCAGCTTGAGAGCTATTCCTTTTTTTAAAACTTCATGATTTATCCCTTCACTGTGTAAGCTCCCCTTTGGGCAAGAGAGTACATGGGAGAGTACATGCTGCTATGGACTGAATATATGCTCCCCAGAATTCATGTGTTGAAATCCTAACCCCCAATGTGATAGTATTAGTAGGTGGAGATTTGGAGAGGTGAGTAGGTCATGAGGATGGAGTCTCATCAATGGAATTAGTACTCTTACAAAAGAGACCCCAGAGAGCCCTCTCTTACTCTTCCGTCATGTGAGAACACATTGAAAAGATGGCTGACTGTGAACCAGGAAGTGGGCCCATTCCATTGACATGAATCTGCCAGCGCCTTGATCTTGCACTTCACAGCCCCTAGAACTGTGAGAAGTAAATGTTTGCTCTTTGAGCCACCCAGACTTTGGTATCCTGTTATAGCAGCCCAAGCTGACTAAACAGATGTCACACTAATGGATAAGCTGGAATCAGAAGTGGGTGGTGCTAGATCATGGCCTGCAGAGCTACTTTGAAAAGAACAAATTTGGAATCCAGCCATGCAGAACTCTACTGGAGTGTCACACAAAAGGCGCTGGGGAGAACAGATTAAAATAGATGCAAGGCCATGGGCCATGACAGCAACAAGAAGTCAGGGTGGCGCTGGCGTATATGAAACTTCGAGGAGACAGAACTCCTGAGGTATTAGACTGGCTATGAGCCTTTGAAAGGCCATGACCTCCCACAGAAAATATGCAAACAGATGAGTGTGGCTGTGTTCCAATAAAACTCTATTTGGACACTAAAATTTGAACTTTATATAATTTTCACAAGTCACAAAATATTTTTCTTTCGTTGTCCTCCCCCCACCATCTGCGAAAATGTGAATACTAGAAATACAGCCATGGACTTTAGTTTGGCAACTCTAGTGACAGACCAGAGTTGAATGAATGAATGAAAATGATTTAGTAGGTGTTTTAGGGAACAGAGATGGAGAACACCAGGAACAATAGAAGATGGACTTCAAGAGGAAAACATATTCTATGGTAATCCAGCTATTTTAGAAAAATTCTGGGGAAAATGTTCATCTGTAAAAAAACGCTAAGAAAATCATAACTATGCAGCAGGAACCTTGGCCAAAAAATTCACCCCAGGAAATATGGAACTGCTTCCTTCAAAAGAGGAATTTCACCATTCCAGAACTTAAGTGTCTTCCTTGAAGCTCAGATCAGGAGGGATACATGACAGTTGAACATAAGCAAAGGTCAGAGAATGGCATCTTTTCCAGAACAGGACTGGATTCTTGGTTATATTATTTCAGACTTGCAACAGAATACTTTTTTTCTGCAGAAAAAAAGACTTTTTCTAGAAATAAATAAAATGAAATTCTTTTCTAGAACACACTGGATTACCATACGGTTAGTTTTTAGTTTTTATACCAACTCATCTGACTATTTGATTTCATTCTCCCTGTTCTTAGAAGTTGAATGAAACTTAGCAGCAGAAATGGCAGCTGCCCCCTCAATGAAAGAGAAATACAAGAGCACAGCCAATGGGTTTCCTTATTAGATTTGTGCTTTACATGGAAGAATGTGCACCTGAGTTTTAGTACCATGGAGTTGCCCAGAATTGAAGATTTTCCCATGAATCATGTACTGCAATTAAATACTTGCATGCTATTTCCAACAAATACTGCTTTTATGTCAAATATGATGTTTTAAATATGGCATGCATTTTACTAGTTTCTAAAGGAATAATGTTAATACAAATTCTAGGGCAAGAGTGACAGTCTGGTTTATATTACTCTGCAGAGTTTGCCATCATCCTCTTTACATTAAAAAATAATGAATCTGATCTCATTTGCAGGTTCTTAAAAAACCATCACATGGCCACGTGACAATATGAAACCACAGCTCATAAATAGTAAATGCAAACAGGATTTTCTTACCTTTTCAAAAAACTACGACTGAAAGCTTTCTGGTTCTCCAGGGACTCAGACTTCTTTACAAAACCTTTGGAAATTCAGAGGTACAATAAAAAACAAAAGCCTCTGTGGTCTGTGGTAGATCAAGGATTTTTTTCTCCCCCACTTTTCCCCAGAAGTCTACCAGTTTTTCTACGTTACAATCATTTTTAGGATGGAAAAATCTGGCATCTGTGGAAAATCTCAATTCACTCATATTTTTGAGTATTGCAAGTGTTCCTTTTTTCTGGAGTAACTTTGGAAAGTCATGGTCATTAAGTTTAGCATAGTATTTGTACAAATTTCCTAGGGATGCCATAAAAAAAGTACCACAAAATGGGTGGCTTAAAACAATTTAAAATATATTCTCTCACAGTTCTGGAAGCCAGAAGTTGAAAGTGAAGGTGTCGGCAAAGCCACGGTCCCTCTGAGGCTCTGGGGAGAATCCTTCCTTGCCTTTTCCTAGCTTCTGCTGGCAGTCGTCAACCTTCGGTGCTCCTTGGCTTGTGGCTGTATCACTTGGCTCTCTCTGTCATCATCCAGCATTCTTCTCCCTGTGTCTCCTTCTCCTCTGCTTATAAGCCATCAGTTATATTGGATTAGGTCTCACTTTACTCCAGTAGGATCTCATCTTAACTAATTCCATCTGCAATTACCTTTTTTCCAAAATGGTCACATTCTGAGGTTCTAGAAGTTAGAGTTTCAACATATTTTTTTTCAGGGACACAATTCAACCATCACAGTACTTAAAGAAATCTGACCCCAAAAGATTTCAGGCCACGCGAATGAAGAACTCTGAACAGAGGCCAAGACTATATCAATAAACATTCCTATTGAAACCCTTCCATGCAACAACAAGCCTACCTGACTCTCCCTGAGCACCTTTTCCATCACAGGCACTTTCCACCATGTCGCTCACGCTAATCCTACTACTATACCGCAAGGTAAATGTTTCATTTCAGCTTTACAGGTGAGGAAAAAGAGGATCTAAGAGGTGCAATGACTTGCCCAATGCCAAGTCAAGAGAGTAAGAGATGCAGCAAGATTCAAATCCAGGGGGTCTGATAGGCAAAGCAGTGGGTATACTTACAGAGTCATGTGGTTAAATAATAGTAACATAAATTATTATTCATTGACAGTGGAGTGGTATCATTAGGAAGGGTTGTAAATATTCAGAGTATGGGCTGGAGGTCTTTATGATGTTTTATTCTGAACCCTCCTACAGATTAGAATTACATTATTGAACACTTATTATCTGTTAGGGCTTATAGCAGACACTTGGGATACAAGAGTAAACAAGATGTCATCTCTTCCTACAAGATGCTCAAAGCCTAGTAGATTAAAAAGAAAAGTATATGGACAATCAAAATTTGGTGTAATAAGACAATAATTATGTAACATTTATTAGGCAGTTAGTCCATTCCTGGGCCTATTCTATACTTAACGAAGTATTCCTTCTTGAGGTTGAGTTTATGGACAAACTAAATTATACAAAAAGAAATAAAAATGTTGTATATATATATATACTACCTGGTGGAAAAAGTGAGGCTTACAAATTAGCTGAAAGACTGGGAATAATTTTTAGGTGGTACCCAACAATATTTTTTAAATCTATAAGTTATCACCTTTAGCACTGTTTCAGTGTTTTTTGGTTAATTGGTCTCTTGAAACATGAAAGGGGAGTAATAAAAATTGAAATTGTTTTTTTAGTTCATTTCCAATTATCATAGTAAACAGTGAATTCCATTCTTTTGTGCATTTTAGATCAAATACCAAACTAGCTTATTGCAAAAAGAAAGTGAGTAGGATGTGTTAAATCTTTTATATAATTTTTAAAATACTTTTTCTGACCTTAACTCAGTTTACTACAGTGGTGGTTTCTGATGTTCAATGAAACATAAAATTCAGAGGAATATCTTTGCTTGTATTTGGATTTGCTGTTAATGTTGTTATATAGCTTTTGATTAGTGTACTTGCGTTTATGAATACTACTATATACACATGATTTCATTTTCAAAACACCTATGAATAGTTTACATAAAGAAATATTTTTTTGTTCAATTACATGATTTAAAATGTAATTGTATTATATACGTAATCTGACATACAATAAAGGGTAAAAGTCTTCTCCAAATCACGTTTCTATTCATTTTTTAAGTTCAATTTCTTTAAACTCAAAAAAAAAAAAACCAACAACAACAATAAGTTCACCTATTTTTCTCAAGCCCTACCCCACACCTCTGGCAACCACCAATCTGTTCTCTGTATCTAAGAACTCGGTATTTTTTGGTTTTGGGTTTTGTTTTGTTTTGTTTTTAATGGGTTTCCCTGCTATCCAAAGTAGAGCATTCCTTTTAAAACCTGTCCTAAACCAAAATGGATTAACGCAAAAAAGCAATTACCATTAATTTACGTGGAAAAAAATTTTTTTTGGCATTCCCAGACCCCAAAAGTACACTCTCATAGGCTTTTCTGATACCTTAGGACACATCTTGTTTACAGATGCACAAAATAAATCTAGATAAAGCACAGATGCTCCCAGACACAGTTCAAGGCTAGGCAGCTTGATGCTGAGAAGCTGAGTACAGTTCCCAGGGAAGCAGTCTTGCAGTGACATTCCTGCTGCTGGGGTGTGCACTGTCCCTAAAAGGGCTCACTGCAATACAAATGCTGGGTGTTATTTTGCTTTTTGCCTTTTTCTACAAAAGCGTAAATCCTCTTTGGATTTCTTTCAGTTAGTGAAAACTACTAATGGAAGTCTTTCATAGAAGCAAAGTGGTGTAATGCAAACGTTTAGTGGGCAATACCTGTGTTTATTTTTAAGTTCCACATACAAGAGAGATCATCCAGTATCTATCTTTCTCTGACTTACCTCGCTTAACATAATACCCTCGAAGTCCATCCATGTTGTCACAAACACAAAGATCTTATTATTTTTATGGCTGGATAATATTTCACTGTACATATATACACCACAGTCTCTTTATCCATTCATCCACGGATGGATGCAGGTTGTTTCCATATCTTGGCTGTTGTAAATAATGCTGCAGTGAACATGGGGATGCATATGTCTTACACAAACTTGCTATAAACCCCAGCCCTGGTGCTGTGAACCACAACCGGGGGGGGGGGGGGGACTCACAACCCAGAGCTTCTCCCTAGATAGCAAAGCATTCAAACACTACACCAAGCATTCCAGCTTTTAAGACATACACTTGAGAGATAAGCCCCCAAAACATCTAACACTGAAAACCTCATATCCTGAGGCCCACAAGACTGACGGAATCTGAGAAACAGCTCTGAAAGGCCTCCTGTGCTTGGACTGATCTACCCCAGGGCCCCACTCAGAAGCAGCTGATTGCACTTAGACTTAAAGTGAAGTTTCACCTGCTTACAATAAAGTGTTGGCCTGAGGGGCAGGCACATAATTAAACACACACACGAAGCAGCCTGCTAGAACATGCTTCAGGATGGACATCAGCAGGCACCATCTTCCTACTTTCCCATTACTATGCACCCAGGCACCAGTAGTTCCCAAAAGGGAGCTTTTACATGCATCTTGTGCCCGAGTTTTTGCAGCTGCCACCTGGGAGACACCTCTATATCACCTGGCTCTAGCAGCCAGTGGGGCCTATATTTGTGGGTCCCTCAGGACTATGACCAATGAAGAAAGAGTTCTCAAACTGCTACCACCCCCAGGGCACAGCAAGAGGCAACAAACCCTGGAGCTTGGTCTTTGCATGAAGGAGGCCTATTAGCTCCTGGCTGTGGCGTGAGGGGCAGGCTTCTAATTAAATAGACATGTAAGGGCTGGCTGTTATCCTTCCCAGAGACCAAGGAGGGTGGGAGCTAACTTCGCACTCATCCTCTGCCAT
This sequence comes from Ursus americanus, assembly GCF_024610735.1. Lineage (NCBI taxonomy): Eukaryota > Metazoa > Chordata > Mammalia > Carnivora > Ursidae > Ursus > Ursus americanus. The sequence continues at coordinate 13,508,771 of NC_142140.1, read as the reverse complement.
GCTCTAGAGTGCCAGTGTCTCCTGGAGGGAAGATTTACATGTGCCTGGTGCCCTGGTTTTTATGATTGGTGCCTTATTTTTTGTGGCTGCTGACTGGGGACATCCTTGAGCTTCTGAGGAGGCTTGCATTCTTGGGTCCCATGGGACCGTGGCAATCAGAGAGATGGTCTTTGGCAGGCTACCACCCTGGGAAACTGCACAGACGGCAAACTGAGGCACACCCCTCAGTCTTTCTGTGAAAGAGGCTTCTTCGCTTGTCCTGGAGCTTTGGCCTAAGGGGCAGCCTTCAGGTTTGGCACACATTTCGTGGCTTCTACAGTTGCTCTCAAAGAGCAGGCTGGGAATGCCATCTTGGTCCTCCCCCTCTGCCTTGCTCCAGCTCACTGGTATCATCCAGAAAAGATCTTAAATACTCCTTTGGAGCCCTGATTTTTGTGGACTGCCACCCAGAAAATACTTCCAGATTGCCTGGCTCTGGTGGTCAATAGGGCTTATGCTTATGATCTCACAGGACTATATTTTCATAGTTTTAAAAGCTGTTGCCTGAGGGTATGGCTTGCCTGATTCGATGTTCTGGGAACCTCCCTTTGGGGACACTGACAGGTCTTGGCACATCCTTAACTACTAGAAATGTATTAAAAATATATTAGGCTACTTGGACAAGCACAAAAGTTTGAGAGACAACCAAAACCTGAGGCAGGGTTGAATGATAAGGTTTATCTCACACAAGAGGCCACTCCTTCAAGACTGGGTGAGGAGGTACTATTTTAAGTCTCCATTCTATAGAAGAGGAAACTGCAGAACAATGTTAGCTTTCCCAGTGTAACATTGCCAGGGAATAGCAAAGCTGGTTTTAAACCCACAGAGTAGCTACAGAATCCACACCCTTAGCTTTAAACTCTACTGTTGTCTCAATAAAATATGGAAGAATAGAAGTAAGCATACATGCTACAGAAGCTTAAAGGAAAGGTATGTAACCAAGACTTTAGGTTAGGCAGGGGGTAGGGCCAGTAACACTTAAGCGAAAACCTAGAAGAGAGTGAATTCATAGCAAATTCAAAGACTAGAGGGAAAACGTATATAATCATGTCTGTCCCTTGAGATTGTTATAGGTATTAAATAGGACAAATTAGGTAAAGCCTTTAGCTCAATGTCTAACAATTAGTCAACACTTGATACATTTGAGCTTCCTTCATTACCACCATCATTATCCCTGGGCTGACCACCAGCAACATGTGCTGTTGGAGGGAAGCATCAGGTGGGATGGAAGGAGATGAATTTGATCAGAATTTCCCAAACCAAACTGGAGGAGATTATGCTAAGTGAAGTGAGTCAAGCAGAGAAAGACAATTATCATATGGTCTCACTTATTTGTGGAACATAAGGAATAGCAGGGAGATCATTAGGAGAAGGAAGGGGGAAATGAAGGGGGGGGGAACAGAGGGGGAGATGAACCATGAGAGACTATGGACTCCGGGAAACAAACTGAGGGTTTTGAGGGGGTGTAGGGTGATGGGCTAGCCTGCTGAAGGGTATTAAGGAGGGCAGGTATTGCATGGAGCACTGGGTGTTATATGCAAACAAGGAATCATGGAACACTACATCAAAAGCTAATGATGCACTGTATGGTGACTAACATATCATAATAAAAAAAAAAAAGAATTTCCCAATCAGAATAATTAATGAAAACACTTGGGAAGATTTAAAAAAAAATTAAATAAAACAAAACAACAACAAAGAAACAGATTCTGGAACCCTCCAGTAAACTAATAAATGAACACCTCTAAAGGGTGAGAATATAAGAATGTGCATTTTTAAAAACAGCTCAGGTTGTTATTTGGAAACCATTGAACTCCATGACTTTTATCTTTCCAAGCTCGATGTAGAACTTAAACATTGATCTGGAATGTAGAAATTTGGAAAAATTGATACAAGTAGAAAAGAGAGAGAACATAGTGTGGACCAAAGACAGAGTCAACAACTTTCTGGAGCAGTTATTGTGGTACAGGATTCTTTCGATGCCGCTCAAAGTGAAAGCCATCAAATGCTGTTTTAAAAACCACACACACAAAAATCACTGTCATATTCACGCAATGCTGAGTTTCAATCCAGGCCCCATACTCGGTACACCTGTGAACCTGACCTCACCTCTCACCACATACATGAATCTCTCCTGAAACTTGTCTTTCCTACTGTGTCAGCCTCATGCTATTCTTCAGAAGAGTTTTGTCCACAGTGAGGGTGCAAGGGGCACTTAGGGATTAAGTACATTCAAGCATATTTGATATATATGATCCTTAGTAATTGCATTTTTTATGTGTGATAGAACAAAAATGATTACATTGTGAATATTCCATGTCTTACCTTCCTTAGTCTCTCTCTAATGAGAGGTTTTTTTTTTTTTTAAGATTTTATTTATTTAACAGAGAGAGACAGCTCTAATGAGAGTTCTGTCTGGGATTTTGTGATGGAAGATCTGGGCAACAGCAGTATTTTTAAAGAGTCATGATTTGTTTATGGAAGAAAAGAAATAAGTAGTGGAAGGAAAAGGGATAAGATACTAAAAACAAAGATTTGTTTAAGGTATAAAAGAAAAACTTGGAATGTTGACAGTGATGAGAGAAAAATTTTAAGGTCAGCTATTTATCTAAGAGATACCGTATTTGAGAGAACTAGGGAAAGATGATTTTAATAAAAAAAAAAAAAAGAAAGAAAGAAACTGATGGGAGTTTCAGATCCTATCTGCCTAGACATTATTTTGGAGATTCCAGTAAAATTTCAAATTGACTAAGTTACTTTTGATTGATGGGTTGAATTTTTCTTCTAAGGCAACACTGACAAGGACTGGACTATGGAAAGTAGCAGCTTTTATTTGGATTATGTACATTTCATCATAGCCCTTTTGATGATAGTGGATCTAAAAGACTTGCCTAAAAGCTCCAGGAGCCCAGGCACCCGGATCGGTTCTTTACTCAAACCTCAATGTAGATCTTCATAAAGCAAAAGCACAGATCTAACTACCGTATCACAAGGAAGAGGGTAATTTCTATTTATTTATATTCGTTAATTTGCTTGAAGACAACTGTATTCCTGTTCAATTTTAAATTTGGGTTTGTGCCATCTCTTTGCCTCTCGAGTGTTAGGCAAATTCCTAGTTTAAATGTATTTGCTAAAAATATCTGGACTCAAATTAACTATGTTCTAGGTAAAAGTAAATACAAAAATAATTTTTTCCTGAGACCTAAGCAAGATACATGGATATTTCATAACTGGCAAGGGAGTTGCTATGAGAATAAAATAGAGCTGGGTTCAAATCTTGTCTATTTAAGTTATTAACTGCAAGATTTCAAGCAATTTGCTAATTACTCTAAGCCTCAGATCCTGCGATGTAAAGCAGGATATGCTATCTACCTCAGGAAACCGTTGGAATGAATAATGGGTTGAGTTTTGTAAAGTGCTTAGTGCTTAGAAAAAGCACACACATAAAAAAGAACTTTAGAAAACTTACTTTTCATAAGCATCAATTAAAAAGGGCACAAAATTTTCAACTTTCCATTGGAAGAAAATTATAAATGGTGAAAATGTGATAGACTTATCAAAAGTATATCATCATCACCACAAATAATTGTAAAATACAACGTACACTTCTCTTCATTATGTAAAAAATGTAAAAATCACAATGTTTTATTAAGAAAATAAAAACAAAGATGATAAGTTCAACAGCTGCTAATGCTTCAATTGCTCATCTCATGACCAAATATAAAATGTATTCCTCACTCCTTCAGCCCTGTCCCAAAGCATATTAATCATGCCATACCTACGATAATATGGGACAGCCTAATCCAGGCGAGTCATAGGTAAAGTAGTTAGCCAGTCTCTGTGTGAGTGACAGGTTTGTCTGAATTTTAGCTTTCCTGCTCCAAGAAAGACAAATCTGAACAAATGTACCAGCCAAATCTTCACTTCTTTGCAACAAATGAGTGATCACCCCTCATTGATAATGGTAACCATTATTCCATTTATTTTACTTAAAAAAAAAAAAAAGGCAACTGGAGTGTATACCAACTACTTTCTCTATTCCACTCAAACAAATAAAATAGTAACCATTATCAGATTTGGTATTGCAAATGTATTTTACATAATTAATAACTGAGACAAAAATGGCCCATTGTTTCTCTTATTAATGGGGCTGGTTCATCATGTACATGGTTTAGTTAGAGCATTTCTGTTTGGCATGATACAGGCAGCAGGGAAAGAGATGAAACTTGGCTGTTCCATCAGACAATTTCAGAAGGTACTCAAGAGCTAACCACCCAGTAATTGAGCACAAACATTTCTTTCATGAGGACATGGAGAAGGCAAGTTCCTCTGTAATGGATAGGATGCTCTGGACATAAGTTCAAAGCATCAACAGAGAATTTAGCCTGAGGCCACCATAAATCCATCCCGGGAAACCTCCAGAGAAATAGCTTCATTCAGTCTCAAATTAACAAGTGAATTCCAGGAGTTTCTATTCCCCTTAAACTATCTCAGTGGGAGTGTGAAATGCCTCTAGTACACAGACAGCTGAATATGCTAAAACTTGTCACTGTGAGTCGAGAACCAACTCTCTCCACCAAAAATCATATAAAATACACATACATTACTCATTTATCTTCACCTACTGGTTATATTAAGTAAATTGAGTCATTCTCATTATAGACTCCTGGCAATCTATACCAATTGGTTATTTATGTGAAGTCCCAAGTTAAAGAGCCCCTCTAAATATTGGTAAATACACCTTGACTAGATGTAATCTACTGATTAGAGTAGAATTTATAAATTGAAAGCCCATGAGCAAGATGTAGCCCAAGGACATGTAAGATTCTACAGAGCTCTTAAATACTTGAATTAGCTACCATCTTGACAAGGTTTTTAAATGAAATACTTCACATGCAATTCTGAATCTCTAGTTTCTCTTAGCAAAACCAGATCCACATTCTCACAAGTTGACAATCTAATAGTACTGAATAGCAGCAGCCCACTTTAAACAGGGCATGTTTTATCCAATTTGGCACAGTTGCCACCGGGCTATTTTACTCGGAACAGCCAGCCTTGTTTAGATATCTTGGTTTGTGATTGCCCTAGTGAAGATTCTGGCAGTCCCATGAGCCAAACCAGAAAAGCAGCACAGGACTATCACTTAATACTATTTATATCTATCTTAGTGTGCTACTTGTTATGTTTGTATCTTTCACAGCCCAGTGCCTTTTACAGCGTAGATGTCACACATGTTAGTTGAATAAATGAATAATTTAATTTGAAGACTGCTGCTCGTGTTGTGCTAAAACTTATCCCCCCTTCTTTTAAACACAATACTTCTTTTAATACAGCCTGAGGTTTCATTAGCTCTTTTAGCAATTATAAACATTCTGTAGAACCCTCCCTGCCCCTCTCCATCCCTGAAAATAAAGCATTAGGAATGACCTCTTGTAATCTATGGACACAAACTCAGGAATATCCTTCAAGCACCAGAAGGGAATGGTTCCGATAATGCGATTTGAGTAGAGCTCTCCACTCTGGTTTAGGGGTTGATCCCAATGACCTGGTGATAAGCCATGTCTCCGAATCCGTGGTGCCTTTAGCCACAAGAGCACCTGGCCCAGCTGATTCATTTATCGGGAGAAGAGACCTAATGTGAAGACCATTACAGCCATTGTACGACAATATATGTCAAGGATGGTGAATGAACATTTGGTAAGAAATCGGTGGCAGAAATTGCCTGATGTGAAAGATACGGAGAGAGGCTGGAAAAAGAGAGATGGGGAATTAATACAAGAAAAGTCAAGCTAGCTAATAACGGGTGACATTTTCTCTTCTAAATGGTACTTTTAAAGGAATCTCTTTAGGATTTCCTAAAGGAACAGACCCACTAACCTATTATGTTAATAGAAAATTCAAAATTACATAGAAGTTTATCTCCATTTGGCTAATGTGGTTTGCATGTTCTGGCTTGTTGCCGCTTATAAACTCTAGGACCCACAGTGTTAGCTTTGACATTTAAACTGTGTTTTCTCAGGCTCATGGGCACAGAGGGATTTCTGCCTACTTAGCATGGCAAGATATACATCTGTCCCCTCCTGCCACCTTTCCCTTCCATTAAATTTGCACATTGCGAGCAAATCACACAGGTAAAGGGATTAAAATGCAATAATTTAGGTAAGGGGTAGGCTTCAAAAAGATTTGATCTGAGTGAGCTCCTTTTGTCTATATAAGAATAACAGTCATTGTAGTAGACTTGCAGTTTAAAACACAGGTAAAGGGCGCCTGGGTGGTTCAGTTGGTTAAGTGTCTGCCTTCACTCAGGTCATGATCCCAGGGTCCTGGGATCGAGCCCCACAACAGGCTCCTGCTCGGTGGAGAGTCGGTTTCTCCTTTTCCTCCTTCCTCCATGCTCATGCTCTCAATATCAAGCAATCTCAAATAAATAAATAAAATATTTTAAAAAATAAAATAAAATGCAGGTAAAAATAAACACAATATTCGCTGCTTATTTTACCTCCAGGGCATCACAAACCAACCTTAGCACTTTGTGTCCCCAAGATTTGACCACACTGTGAAGCTTTTAGGAGATATCAAAAATGTAAAAGGATCATGCTTGTGCTCAGGGAGTTTTACAATTTTGTTAGTAACCTGGAACACACCTGATGGAAACATTTAAAGAGCATTTCCAGGACAATACATGAAACACAAATGATGCAAAGCTAATGTAGACAACCATGTACAAAAGCAACTTATTTTTAAGCCAGTATCATATGTTTTCTTACGCAAAAATAGAAAAAATTTTTAAAAATTTTTGTGCTTCTCTCTGTGCCAGGCACTTGTACACATATTATCTCATTTAACCTGTTCAGACACCCAGGGCGTAGGCATCCTTGCTTCTCTAGAGGAATGAGCCATGGCTCAAAGAGGTAATTTGTCAAGGGTCATCACAATAATGAGAGTAAGGGTCAAGTTTTCAGCGGCTCTCTGAAAACCCACTCCAGATCTCTGCACATCAGAGCTGTATCCCAGGGCAGAGTTCCTCATTTTGAATGAAGGGAATTAAAGTCCTCAGAGGTAGAGAGACTGTCCAATAGGGGATATAAAACCTGTTAATAGGACCAATTCATCCCAGTTTAGTTAGAACCTTCCTGGTTTTAGCATCAAAATACCACATCCTGAGAAATAACTCAGTCCTGGTTTAAAAAACAGAAAATTGTGTGCACCCAGGAAGCCCTCAGTCCCAGGCAAACTGAGATGATTATTTACTCTCTCTGTGGTGTCTCCATATGTATAGGGACACAGTCAATCCAATCTGCTTATTTAACATCATTCCCCCATGTCACCACCATAGCCCATATCAGGTCCTCTAGTGAATGCTCAGAGCCAAAAACGGCCCCTAGAATATAGTAGAAACCTAACAAACATTTGCTAAATCAGAGTCCACATTTGTCTAGTCTCCCAGTTCATAGGCCACAGAGCTTTGCATGTATGTAGTTGATGCACATGCAGATTAGAATCAAATACAGGTGAAATCAGTCCCTAATGAATTGCAAGAGCAATCTTAAAGAGTTAAAGAAGACTCTGGGGAAGAGAGATGATCCATCTCTATGTCTTGGTAATGGTGGAGGATGGTGGATTGATTGCACATTTATGAATATCACATGTCTCCCCTGGAGAATCAACTGGTGGAGCCACTTTTCTGCTTCTGGGCAGCAGCCTCCCCAAATAACTTCTTGGCTGCCAACACCATTTGAGCTTGCACAGGACCAAAGGCCAGTGTAAGTGCCCTAATGACTGCACTAGACAACATTTCTTATATCCCAGGGAACATGCCAGTAATTTAACATACATTATCCCAATTTAATACTTGCAACATAATGCGGTTAGTATCATTATTCCCATCTTCTAGGTAAGTTAGCTAAAGCTTCTACAGGGCTGAATGCAGAGCCCAAGCTCTTAGGCACAATGACATAGTACATCCCAAGTTATCATACAGTTGATGGACATACCATGTCTGATAATAGGGTATCTCACTGATTTTCCATGTCTTCGGAGTATCTTGGTGATAACAATAATCTTACTTTCTGGTCATTGAGAGATGTTAGATTGCAAAAGATTATGTAAACAGATATGTGTACAATTTAAGGTAGCTTAAGTTTGCTTGCTCTTTCTTCTCATTATTGGACCTTTGTGCTTGGATTTTGTAAATCTGAGCTATACCAAACACTGTAAGCAGTTTCCCTATAACTGCATCTGCAAGTACTCACAACTTAAAAACGCTTCCCTTAAAAGTCTCAAAATACACCCTTCTGAAAGGAAATCCTATACATCTTTGTCAAATGTTCCCCTTTTTTTCTCTTACCATTTCCTTTCCTTTCGTGTGAATGGGATATTCTTGTACTAATATACCTAATTGAGGGATTCAACTAAAATGCAAATGTACATGAAGCCATAGCCCCTGGGTATAATATTCTTAACTATCGACAATTACAGAGAATATATTGGAATTAGCCAAGCCCTACAGGAAAAAACTTCTTTAAACATCTCTACTTTAATTTAATACTGGAAATGCATAGAATCAAGGAATTTTGGCCCTAGAGAGAATCTTAGAAAAATCTAGTTTGGTGGTTTTCTAACTTTGGTCTGCAGGGGCCTTGGGGGCCTATTTAGTGAATGACCAGCCAACAAGTCCCCATCATCATCATCAAGGAACAGTGACAGGTGAAGTTTGAATAGGGGCTCTGGCCATCTTAAAGGAGCACTGATGGCAGATGCTGTGAGTTGGCCCACCCAACACCCAGTCCAACCCCTTTCCAAAGATGGCTTTCTGTCCTAAACAAGGCCTGGGTTCAGTCAAGCAACACAAAGGTACAAGTGAACTACATGAAAAGGCAACCACAGGTTGGGGATTCAAATCTGGCAAGGACCACGGCAGCATCTTAGGGAGGGCTGGGTAGAGTTTCTAGATTCCAAACCATAGTGTGGTAGGGATCAAGTGATGGACAACAGTGACAATGGTGCTTCCACGAGAATAGGTGCCTGGTGGTAGGGCATGTTCTCTAGCTGCTTTGTTCTTGGATGTGCAACATCCACACCCAGCTCTCCAACTCTTCCAAAGACTCAAAGACTAACTAGTACTTTTTAGTAAATCTCTTCCTACCTAAACTACCTAAAGTAGATTTGGTTTTTCTAACCAAGAACCTGGACAAATTTCCTTTTATGTCTCCATGTGGTGTTTCCCTATGATTTAATTTAACTAAAGAATTCTGGGGGGAATTCTATGGTTTTCACACATTTTATCAGCAACTTCATTTTACACATAAAGACACTGGGGTTCAGGGAAGTGAGACTATTAATGATAAAGCTTGGTCTAGAATCTAATTCTCTCTATAGGCTCACCAAGTGATGTTCCAGGAGTGACCAATACTGGTCCTTGGCAAACTACATCCCATATGATTGCTCAGCCCTTAAGAGTCAACTAGGTGGCCGATGGCTGGCCCTTCATGCACACCTGTCCAAAAGCTCTAGTGTTACAAATTAAAATTTCATTGCTTTTTACATTTCAACAATTTTCAAATCCCTTGCTATTGACTTTCAAATATTATTATTTTGTGAATGTGACCGTTATTCCAATAAAATCTGAGCAGTGTTCCTCATATTCTTCCTTTCTAAAAGTATTAAGATATTTGGGAACAGTTCCTGAGACACTACTTCAGTCTGTTTTATTTATTTAATTTTAAGAATGTTTTCTCAACAGTTGTTTCTATGTCAATATGATTAAAATCATAAAGACATTTCAGATTATATTATTATAGCATAGATAGGATTGGACACTATAGATTATACCATTTAAGAGCAAGAGCTCTAGTACCTGGGGCAAGTTATCTAAGATCTTTGTTAAGATCTCAAATTTACCTTATCTTTAAAAAAAACCAAAAAACCAAGAGTGATAATCATACCTATCTATCTCATGGTATTGTTATAAGAATTACATGAAATTCATGTAAAAATTGCACCATGAACTACACTTGTGTTGAGCATAGCATAATATATAGAGTTGTTGAATCACTATGTCATACACCTGAAACTAATCCAACACTGTGTGTCAACTATACTTCAATAAAAAAAAATTGTACCAGGCTAGCATATAATACATGTTTAATAAGAGCTGCCATATTTATTATTATTGTCTCCTGACTTTCAATCCCAGACTCCATAGAGACTTTGACAGAAACTGTCTATTAGGACGTTTAGCCATTGTCCCAAGGTCTATGGTACCTGTTTTGTGCCCAGAAATGGGGGAGAGAGCAGGTACAGTTGGTCAGTGCACCCTACATTAGACACCACCCACATCATGAAGGCTGTCACAATCTGTGGAAACTCACCTCTCAAAGAGCCTTCCACTATCATGGCATCATGAAAAAATAGTCTACATATCCCATAGTTTGCAAAGTGCTTCCTTGAACAGTTGATTTGATCCAAAAAAAAAACTCTATGAGGAGGCAAGCTGGACAAATGTCTTTACTCTGACTTCCTAGGGAGCACATTAAAGCTAAGAGGCAGCTATGGCACACTGAGAGGAACATGATTGGTCAACAGCACACTCATATCTTCTGACTTTGGCCCAGGACTCTGTAGTGATTTGCACGCATATAATGTGTGAATAACATATTTGAATAGCCAATTCTGAATCAATTTATAAATCAGAGGTTGCACACTCAAAACCATACAGATGGGTAACATAAGTGTGTGAATCAAGCTGGGTGTAAGGCAAGAGGCACAGTGTGACTGAATCATCCAAAAGTTCCTACCTTCCTAAAGGGATTTGCCTTCAAGAGATTTTAATGCAAATATGCAGACCAACTGGCACACTCACACACTGCTGGTAGGAATGAAAAATGGTACCACCACCTTGGAAAGCAGTTTGGCAGTTTCTCAAGAAGTAAAACATATACCTACCTACATGAAATGATCCAGTCATTTCATCCTTGGGTATTTACCTAAGAGAAATGAAAGCATATATCGAGCCAAAGACTTGAACACAAATACCCAAAGCAGCTTTATATGTAACAGGCAAAATCTGGAGCAACTCAAATGCCTATCAACAGTGAGTTAATAAATGTATGGTGGTGTATCTATACAATGGAGTTCTATTCAGCAATAAAAAACAATACAACAACATGGATGAATCTCAAAATAATCATGCTGAGTAAAAGAAATTCTAGAAAACACTTATTCATCTACAGTGACAGAAAGCAGGTGAGTTTACTGAGTCGAGGGATGGGCAGCAAAGAAAAGGTCATGGTGGGTAGGAGGGAATTCACTACAAAAAGGCACAATGAACCCTTTAAGGATGATGGATATGTTCATTATCTTGATTGCAATGATAGTTTCACAGGTGTATATTGTAAAAATTGTATATTTTAGATATGTGTAGTTTATTCTATGTCAGTTGTAAAAGTTTGCAAAGGCAACTATAACAAATTACTATAAACTGAGAAGCTTAAACAACAGAAATTTATTTTCTCATTTTTTGAACACTAAGTTGGAGATCAAGGTGTCAGCACGGTTGGTTCCTTCTGAGGGCTATCAGGAAGAATCTGTTCCATGCCTCGCTGCTAGCTTCTGGCAGTTTGCCAGCAATCTTTGATTTGTTCCTTGGTTTGCAGAGCATCACCCTGGTCTCTGCCTTTGTTTTCACATGGTGTTCTCCTTGTGTGTGTCTGTGTCCAAATTTCCCCTTTTTTTATATAGATACCCAACTCCAGTAGGATTCATCTTAACAATTATATCTGCAATGACCCCATTTCCAAATAAAGTCACATTCTGAAGTACTGGGGTTAGGACTTCAACATATGAATTTGTGGGAGACACAATTCAACTCATACCAGCAATTACACTTAAATAAAACTATTTATGAAAAAACTACCATACCAATTAAATCCAAATTCAACTGTCAATTTTATGTAATAGTTGAACATTTTTCTTTCTTTTTTGTAAAATTAAATCCTCTCTTGAAGTGTGAATATGGTACTGATGCCCAATCTCTCTCTCTCTCTCTCTTTCATTTTTTTTACACGCTTAGACTACTCCATATTATGGGATGACTCGGTTTTCTATCCTTTTTTTCACCCATCACCTTTAACTCGTGAAATTTCTACAGACCCTTCTTTCTTAAAATGTGCTGAGACGTTATCTGGCCTTCACTTGTGAGAAGACATCATTTATATATCAAAACCACTTTGTTTTTTTCTCATTGGCTCCAAATACTTTAAGTGGCACTGCTTGGCATCAACATGATCATAAACACAAATGTAGAACGCTGGCACTAGATGTCATTTCTCTGCATTCAATTATAAGAAAGTCACTCAGATATTCAGAATACTCTTATATTTACTTTTCATAGTATTATTGTAATTAGAACAAACACAAATTTCTCACAGCAACCTAGCAGACTCTTGAGAGTGTATCCACAAACTTCTGGAAGTTCTGAGGATCCCAAGGAAGGTTACACTAATATTAAAGAAAGATTCCTGATCTGAAAATCTGAAGAATTAAATTTTAGGCTCGATGCTCCTATTAACCAGCCCTATGACTTTGAGTAAGGGTTTAAAACTACTCAAATTTCCCAGATGCTCTCAAGTACATGGAAGTGTTAGTGTTTTTGAGACTTGGATTTGCTCATCTATAAAATGAAAGGGTTGAGCCAGATTATCTCTAAGGTTTTTTCAGTCCTCAACTCCAATGGTACTTGTTAAATTGAACTGCAGTATGGACTTGCTTCTTGTGACTAGCATAAGTCACCATTTATACATCACATATCTTTCTGCAGCTTTTCTTTCCCCAAAGTCACAAAATTCAAAAACAAAGTCCCTTTTCCAAAAGACAGCGTGCATTCAATGCAAGGTTTTGGGCAAGGATACAGAGTCAAGGGCACAATGTGAATCAAATTTAAGAGAATAAGGATTCCAACAGATGATTAGTCTGGTAGATGGGTACTTAGTTACCCATAAAAATGGAACTTGGCCAATGCTTCACTCTGAAGAGACTGTTAATATGCTCAAAGATAAAAAGTGTGAGCATCTCTATTATAAAAATAAAATGAAATGCAGGCAAAATGCAGACAAACCTGACAGAGGAAGGTGTTAGATGAAATGTAGGGAAAATTCTGTGAGCTTCAGTGTTTCTGCAGAATGTATATAAACCGGTTGTTCTTACTCTACCTGCCAATCTCTCTTTTATAGCCTGGTAGGCCCCTAGGACCAAAAGTAAATGTGGATATTAAATTTATGATAATAGGGGCACTGAATTCCAGTGCAGTAGTCTCTAAGCATTTTCTTGTGAGGAACGATTCTGAACTACCTTAAAGTTTTATGATTGTTACTGAAAGAAGAAGGAGTATAAGCTGCGGTTGAGGCAGCTGATGGTCTTCCTGTCCCTGCTGGAGGTCTCTAGGAACTCCAGAAAGGTAATGTGTGATGATATCCAAGTTGGCAATTACCCAAGAACAGTTTTAAAAGGAAGTGATAATTGGAAAGCCCTGCCTAGTAGTTGTTTCAAGTATATTTTGTTTGCTATAATGGTAGCCTCTTGCTTGCCATATTACCCTGATCCAGTCATTTCCTCTCCCCTACCTTATCAGACTTATGATTCGGACTAAGTAAGATGAGAGTCCGCAGGAGAGACTGCTATATTGCTAACATATGTAGCTATATTTTTAATATAGATCATTATATGTTGCAAGATTTCTTCCTCACCCTTTTAGGCACACACCTGGTCTGCATTCCCCATGTTCACTTGCTATTAGATGCAGCCTTTCCTTGGGAGTTCCTGCTAACAGAATGTGGATGGAGGTGATGCAAGCCATTTCCTAGCCTGGTCCATAAAATTTGCCCATGCAGTCCTTTCTTCTTTCTCTCTTTCCCTAGCCTCTATGTGAATGGAAAGAGGTCTGTGGAAATAGAAGAGGAAGAACCAACAGATGGAAGCAGTCTAGACCCTGAGTGACCATGAGGAGTCCACTCAGCCAGCCACACACTCCCTTCCACGAGTACAAAAAGACTTGCCTTATTTAAACCACCAGGGTTATTTGGTTGATTTGTTCCAGCAGCTAGCATTCTATTAACTAATATTTGGTGAATGCTTGCTGTATGCTAGGCACATACACATCTCTTTAATTCTCACAAACCCCATGATATAGGTACTGTTATAAACACAGAACTTAACCTGCTCAAATTCACACAGCTGTGTCGAGCTGGCGTATAAACCTCAGAAGCACAAATCAAGAGCCCTTGCTCGTAACCATTGTACGATACCACCTATCTCAGTAGAGGAAACATTACTAAGTGTAGTACCCGGCACAAAGTACTTAATTTATGTTAGCTATTATTATACAGGGAAAAGAGAAATCAAAATGGAGAGCAAATAATTGAAAACAAAGAAACTTGATTCTAAAATCCTATCAACTAAAAATCTTCACAATATAAAAACAAAAAACCTAAATGACCTTTTATTTTTTTAGTAAGGTCTGGCTGTCTAAAGGTAAATAGTAATAAAAATGGAAAAAAATGTAATGTTAAATTGCTAATCCAAACTATTGTGTATGTATCTATAGCTCAATAACCAAAATGGGCATTTTTAACATGTATGCTTATAATAATACGTCATAGCAAATAACTGATAAAGCCCTTATTTCTCATCAACAGAGGACTGTGGAATTACACAGTCATTAAGTATTATAGTTTCAAAGACTTTTTTTAATGATATGAAGAAAATGCTTGTGATATAATGTGCTCCAATTACATAAAGACATTCATTTATTTAATTTATTCAATTCAGTGATTCAAAATGTTTAATGAGTCCTTAATACATACTGAATGCTGGCCTAGGAGTTCGCCATCTGCTCTCTGCTTTCAAACAGTATATAGTCTAGTTTTTTAGTGTAGGCTTTGTCAACAGACTGGCAGAGTTCTTTCTAGGGCTTTGTTTCCTTATCTATAAAATAAGGAGGTTAAATTAGATCATTGTCAAGGGCTCTGCAGCAATTAAGTTCTGCAAGTGAAAACAGGATACTTGATCCCATCAGGCATCCTATTCGTTGTATCTGCAAGGTTATAATTCAACTAAAATTGCAACAGTACCATACACTTACTAATGTGAGTTCCATTTAGGACAAACAGCCATCTTGGTCTGCCTGAACTGAGGTGTTTCCTGAGATGTGAGAGTTTTAGGACTAAATCCTGGACAGTTTCAGGCAAACTGAGATGGCTGGTCACCTTAGTTCCACGCCAAATTATTGACTTAAAATAATTTAAATCACAGAAACCTCAATTTTGTGTTGTGTTGGAATAATTTTGTGTTGGAATGACTTGGTATGCAGAACAAAACTAGAAGTATAGGAATTACATATTATGTAGTAAACCCAGTCAATTGTCAAAAATTTTTAGAGAAGCAGGGGCACCTGGATGACTCAGTCAAGCATCTGACTCTTGATTTCAGCTCAGGTCATGATCTCAGGGCCCTGGGATCAAGCCCTGAGTCAGGCTCCGAGCTCAGCGTGGAGTCGGCTTGGGATTCTCTCTCTTCCTCTGCCCTCCCCCTGCTCATTCACACGCACTCTCTCTTTCTCTCTAAAATAAAAAAAAAAGTCTTAAAAATATTTTTTAGAGAAACAACACATTTGGGATGAAATTTAACAATAATCACAACAGTCACATAATTATGAGCTGTAAAGTCATTATCCTCTAAGAGCTTGGTGATGTTTGTTTTAAAACTATAATATTAATTCAGAAGCTGTAAAGAACACTGACTACCAGCACTCTATTAATATTTCAATTAGAGAGAGACATATTTTCAACTTTTAAAAATTATGGTTTTAAATGGCATATTATAATTTTATTCTCAAAATACAGATGTTCTTTTAAAGATTATTCTAATATGATCAGTTTCATTTTTCTTTTTTTTCCCCTCATTTACCACAGAGATCAGTACAATTAGGCTAATACCAATTATAATGTTTCTTCAAACCAAAGCTAAAGAACCTCAAGGGGAAGTTGGGGCAACCCAGAGGGATTTGTAATGTCTCAACATGGCCAGCTCCAGGGGCAAGAACTACTCCTTCCATCAGTAGTTAAGATCTGGCTCTCTTGGGAACTCATGGGTCCTTCTACCCATCTCCACTGTCCTCCAAAGCCTCCAAGGTCTTCTACAATGCCCCAAATAAATAAGTATTAAGGTAAAGCCTTTTTCTACTAATAAATTTAGGACCCCAGGACTAGGTGAGTAAACTAGGAGTAATTCAGATAGACTTCTAAAAAAGAAACAAGTGAGTTTGGTTTTGTTATCCTGTCCATTGACTGGGTATTTCCTCTTCATTCACCCCTCTGATGAAGGGCTTTTAAGTGTCTATGGGTAAAATAATCCTGAAACCCTTTTACAGAGTCACAAAAAGGCAGTTTCTAAAATTTGGACCAATTAGCCATTCAGGCAATTTATTAAATTTCCAACCACTAGACTAACTTTCAGATTCCTTTGTAATTGTTATGCATACATTTGTCCTCTTCTGTCCCACAGCAATCTTTCCAACACAAAACATTCCCCATCCTTCTGCCCAAGCCTCCTCCCATCTCTGACACATGCATTTCTTCATAATGATAATACTCTGGAGCCAAATAAATGCGCTGGTCAAGTAGAAATAGGCAGAGCTTCCATTCTTACTCTTGCCTTGGGGAGGAGGGAAATAAGTTTAAGTAAATGAGATGCTGATTTTAAAAGAAATGAATTGAATAGTTAGGAGACAAGTCTGTTTCTCTCATTGGTGGTGCTAATGCCTTTAACATATTCTGTCATCTGTGTCAGTTTTGTGAATTAATAATTCCATCTGTCTGACCTGATGTTTGGCTTTAGTCTTCACTAAAGCCAATTCACTGGCTAATAATGCCTACTGCTTACATTTGTTGATTACTTACTATTTACCAAGAACTGCACTAAGCATTTTATGTGCTTACTCTTTCTCAATCAGCATAACCCTTTGGGATAGGTACTGTTATTAACCCCGCTTTACAGCCAAGGAGCCTAAGGCTCGCCCAGAGGGACACATCTCATAAATTGCAGTGCTGGGATTTAAAGCAGTGTTGGTTTCATACACTGGTGCCTGGTTTGGTTTCTTCTCAGCTAGGCTTCATACCATTCTCATGAAGTCTCTTCCAAAACCTGGAGGCTGTCAATCTTGCCTCTTAGAAAGATAATTCCCCACCTCCATTAATTGCTTCAACCGCCCCCCAGGACATACCTCTGTAAAGCCCCACCATGCAAGGGACAGCGTCAACTCCCCTCCATTCCCAGCAAGGCAGGCTTGAAAACCTAAAGGAGACTCCCTAAGAAAACTGTGTTCTAGCTTCCCCTAAGTTCTGTATTTTCACCAGAGGCATGCCTTCTTTCAGACAAACTCTAACTTGCATATAATCAGTATGAGAAAGGAGGAAAGAGACAAAAATATGAATCTTGGGAGGGGTTCTAGACTCCACTTGCTTAGAAAGTTCTTGAATCTTATTCATTTATAGGCAGTACCCTCCTACCCTAGTTGCAATGGACCTTTTTACATACTTGTTCTACTCTTCAACTACCTTCTACCCTCAATCCTAACATCTCCTTTCTCTAGGGCTGTGACCCACTGGTATCTCCGTGATAGTTTCAAGATAACATCAAGGAGATGAACATTAGTAGCATCAGTATTTATGAGCATCTATGAAGGACATCAAGAAATGCTATAAAGACCAAGATAGAAGATTATTGTTATTAAATGTACACTATGTCTTCAAGGAATTCAAAAGATGATTCTGTAATAATGTATCCTTCCAAATGCTCCAAAAGTTCTAAGCTTGGGCATCCTGAGGAAATGCCACCACATTCTTGCCCAAAGCTGTTCAGTAATGAGGGGTTAATAATTGTCTAGCAGATTCCCCAGTGACAAGTACCAAGGGCTTCTCTCCAGCCTGGTTCTAAGCTGGTCACTGGAAGTTGGGTTTCAGGTTCATGTGCATTTCCAAAAACCCATTTCCACCTCTTGCTCTTAGACACCCCCCACTTTTGAAGTCTGCATTCCTAATCTTCCGGTTGTCTGAACGCATTTTCACACCTAACAAATCGGAAAGCTGTAATTACAAAGTTTCGTAATTGTTTTTTTTCTGAAGCTTCCCTGAATCGGAAGTGGCTTCGCCATTCATTTAAGTGTCCACAAATACTACTTCCCAGGACAAGGGCAGGAGCCGGTTCCACAGCCACCTAGATACGCAAACACACAGCCCAAGTGATCACCATTCAGTGCAGCGTCGGTGGTGTAGTGGCGAGCATAGCTGCCTTCCAAGTAATCGCCATGCATTTTAAGACGAAGGTCAGATTTCATACTGAAACTTGGCTCTCTCTTGGGTTGAATTTTGCCTGATTCTCAGCCTCTGAGCCCAAGTTCTACGTTGCGCAGAGATTGGGCCCCACTATACCTAGCTGGACTTCTAGCAAGGGCTTTTTTTTTTTTTTTTTTGGTATGTCTTTTGCTAAGAAACTGCAGTATGCTTTGCCTCCCTAACCCAGCCGCAGCCTGTCGTCCCCCAGACAAAAAGCGGCGGCCCACTGCTCCCTGCAGCGGTCGCCGCGGCGGCGCAGGGCTGCTGGGCCACCCGAGACCCGTGGCGCTGCGCCTTTGTTGGGCGGGCTACAGATGGTGCCCCAGCACCGGTCTGAGCTGGGGGCGGGAGGCCGGGAGGGGGAGGCCAGGAAGGGGGTCGGGCGGGAGGGGAGGAGACCTCGGAGCAGCCAATCGGCGCTCAGCCCATCAGCTGACCGCTTTTGCTTACACCAGGTGCACGCCGGCTGCGGGGAGCACAAAGCGGGGCGCATCGAGGGCGCCGGCAGCGAGCCGGGGAGCTAGGCGAGGCCCGTGCGCCAGCGGCCGCAGCGCCCTCCGATTGGGGAGAGGGGCTGGTGGTGTTAGCCAGGCGGCGGAATCCGCGCGGTGGCATCCCTAGTTGCCCCGGGTGCCTTTCTCGGGACCTGGCCGCTCTCTGCCTCGCCCTCTGCGCCCCACTTCTCCAGTCCTCCTTCCCAATCCTGCCTGCCTCTGCCCCGACCCCGGAGAGTCGGATTGAGCCCAGGCCCGCGCAGCAGCTGTTGCTCGTGTCGTTGCCTCTCCTCCTGTCTTGGTGCTCTGCTGGGAACCCCCCAAGGAGCCACTGCGCGCTGCGGGCTGGGAGGGAGGCGCCGCTCGGCCGGTCGTCCTCCTCCTGCCGCCGCCGCGGGTCCGTGCGCACCCCACACCCCCGCCGGCCGGGCCTCGGGGTAAGTGCGCTCGCCTAGCCGGGCGGTTGCCGGAGGTTTGGGCAGCAGCTAGGGGAAGTCGAGGCAAACTTGGCGTCGCGGCGGGCCCGAGAGGGTCTGGGGAACCGCGGGATAAGATCGCGGGCCTACGGGAGACGAGGGGGCGCGGCTCATGGAGCTGGGGAAAATGACCAAGTCGGGGAAACGGGAATCTAGTAACCCTCTCACCAGCCCCCTTTCCCCAAAAAACCCATAGTGGTGGGGTACAGCGATAGTTCGGAATGAAGGCCAGACTGAAATGGGCAAAAGGCAGTGACAGGAGGCAAGCGCGCTGAATTTCAGGGACCAAGGCGGGGGAGGGTGGTGCCCGGGGATCCAAAGGAAGGAGGGGCTGCTGGATGTGAACGGGTAAGGCAGTCCGGGCGGGAGAGGAGCGCGTAAAGGGGGCCTGGGGAGTTGGAAAGAGAACCAAGAGATGGGAAAGGAAGGTGGCAGGTAGTGGGAAGAGGTTAAGAGGAAGAATGTTTTGGCGGTGGCCTTGTTGATAAAGAAAGGGGCAAGGGACCCAATTCACAAAGCATTGAGTGTAATGAAGTCAGAGCATTCAGAAGAATCTACTCAATTGTCGGACAGCGTAAATGGGGAAAAGACCTCACCCTACATGTTTTGAGTCCAGGAGTAGCAGCCTCAGGAGGCTTGCTAGGGATGCCGAAATGTCAGGGAAGCTTCCGTCCGCTCCAGGAACCGAGCTGGTGCTGAGTTCCCCGCTCGGAGCAAGGGGGTAGGAGCAAGGAAAGTTTGCCAGCGAGTGCCCTTTGTGCTGCGTGAAGAGGGGTGTGGGCAGTCCCCGACTCCGCGTTTCCCCGGGCCCTGTCGCGACCACCTCCCGCGGTAGGAGCCCCTGCCTTGGCAGGCTGGGGTGATGTAGAAACATCCAACCACGGGAGCGGAGCCACGCACCCAGGACTGTTGGAAAATCCGTCCCGGGACCCTTGAGAACGAGTCAAGGTGGATATGCGGAGTGGGAGACTCGGCCGGGGTACCTGTTCTGGGAGAGGGGGATCTTGTCTGCTGGGTTCACCGCTGTGGCACCAGGGCCAAGTACAGTACCTGGCAATGAATGAATGAATGAGTGAATGAATGAATGATGGGGTGTGAATAGTTTTGAGGCATTTGAACTACACAGGCAAAGGCCAAGAGCCCAAGAAAATGGATCTTTCCCTAAATCTTATGTCACCATTAGCATTTTCATTTCCAGACCTACATAATAAAGGACAAACCAGATTAAGTGGGGGAACAGGTATTGCTGATTTGGGCTTTACTTGTAGGATTTTCTGAAGACAATATGTTGTTTCGTCTTGCTGTATGCTTTGCCGACACGGTCTAAATAATATTACTCAGATATGCTCATTACTTCCTGCTTAAGAGCTAGGACTAGAGATGTTGAAAGTTCAGGAAGACACTTTGATCAGTACGTCTAGAGTAAAAGTGGTGTTGTTGGCTCCTTGGCCGTGTGTGTCCCAAAGTCTCTGATTTGCATGCAAATGTGAGCGAATCCTGGCAGATGTCTGGCCTTATCCATTCACATGAAGGAATTTGAAAAGACAAGGAGTCTTTAGTTAACAATAGACCTTCAGAAAATGGAATAAAGGCGCAGTGTGAGTTTTTCTGTTTAGGAATTCCATGGCTTGCTGACACCTTTATTCAAGAGCCAAATTCTCTGAGTGCTATTGTGTTGAAAGCTCAAAGTACTACTTGCTCTTTACCTGGCTGAGTATTTTTGTGCAACTTTCAAGCTAGATGTTCTGAGCTGGATAGTGAAGCAGGCAGTAACCTTAATCCATTTGTGGTGGTTTGAGGTGATTACTGAATTGACCTTTTAACCTTTAGAGTTTCTTTTTCTTTTAGTAATTTTACCCCTGCTCACATTTGCTCTCCATCCACAGAGATAGACAAATGGAAAAAATAGTTGTAGTTGACTGACATGAAGAATGTTTACTATTCAGTCTAAATTATTTTAGTTGTTAAGGCATCAAATTTGGAGAACCGAAGGTGAGAAACCATCATGTTCCTAGTCACCTGAGGGGTTTTCGGGTCACAGGACCAAACAATGAATGGGAGACAGTCATGCATTGGACCCCAAAATAGGGAAATTTCTGCCTTGTCCAACATTAGCTAATAGACCACTGCACAGCTCACCTCCTGGAGTATCGTGACCGCCAAACAAAAGGCCGGTGGTGTGGGCTGCACGTGAGCCCCGGGATTACACCTACTGACAAGCCAGCCCCCTTGGCCTCTTCTTTTGTCAGTCTGAAACACTGTTGAAGAGAAAAAGAACCTATTCACTGAACAGTGCTTGCCCCTGTATTCTGTATATTCACTGAAAAGGACATTAAAATACCGCTCCCCCCACCAAAAGACAACATTGTTCTGAGGGCTTGGTGTTTGCTGGGGAGGGGTGCACAACAGATGTTAGTCTGCTATTTTACGTGTTTCCTTTAAGTTATTTTTGCTGGTTCAGTGACTTTTACACATAAGGCAGTATTTTCCCAGGAGGGGAGACATGAATTGAGTCAAATTTAAGTAAGAAAATGTTATAGCCAAGATTAAATTTTGTGTCTTAAAGCTATCAAGAAGTCAGAAAGTAACAAATCATTATAATAAACACTAATGTGACTGAAGCCTGAGATTCTGTCCTCATTCACTTAAGGGTTAACTATAAAATAGTTGACTTTTCTAAACTAAGCTATAAAGCAATTTAGATACTGTCAAGTATCTAAGTATTGTTGAAACAAACCTGCTAACTTTAAAATGACTACAGCCTCACATTTGCGAGCACTTTGGTTATTATCCTGCCTATGTGAAATCTTTATTCTGCAGTTCTAATAAAAGGGAAGATTAGAGCTCATTCCTTGGTAAATAAAAGTAATAAAGTACTTATTGTTTTAAAAACATCACTGTGCTAAATAAAATCTTAGACCAGTTCTTACTGCAGACTCTGGCCCTGAACGATAAAATGCATAGCTCTGGATAGTATCTGGAATTCAAAAAAAGCAAGGGAAGACTCCGCCATTGATCTCATTCCCGTTAGGCCCTGCTAAGGCTAGTTTCTTGACCCGAATTGCTGGAGCAATTACCACATATCCTAAAGCAGTGACACTCATGGGAACAAACTGGTAGGTACTAGAGAAACTCTACCTCTATAGAGTTATATTGCTACTTTCCAAGCCAGTTGGGTGTGACTATAAATAAACGGAATGGTGGGCTTTTTTTGCCACCATAAATAAGCCAGACACCATAAATAAAATATAGTAAATTATAGGATCTGCATGTCACTTTTTACTTGACTTTCACAATGCTTTCTTAAATTTTATTTTCAGCTACAAAATAATAGTTCTTTGAATGATTCACTTGAATACTAATATAAGGTTGCTTAAATATTATATTTAATTTTTCAAAATTATGCTGAATATCTATTTGGGGTTAAGCCAGTCAGGAGATAAAGCAAATTCCATTTTAGAATCATATTTTGGCTTCTGGGAACAATGGAATTTTCTTTGACTCATGAATAGAGCTTTGATTAATATTTTATTCAGGGTGAGAATATAATTATATAGATGAAGTCAGGAAAACATGTATCCTCTCCTGTTTTTGGCTTAAAGTATAGAATGGAAACAAAAGTTAAACCCTATCTGTAAAATTCAATAGTTACTATCCAGGGGAACCACTCGCTCTACAAATCTTAACTGAAGTTTGTTTTCTAAATTTTTTGTTTTAGCATGTTATCATCTGCCTACTTTATAGATATATTACAGGGTATGGCCTCCAAGTCTTAAAACATACACAAATGTATAATAAATAGTTGACATTGCATTTACAATACATGATAAAATAATATAGCATATATTTCCAGACCTATAGCACCTATAGAACTGTTATGCATATTATTCGGTAATTAAAATATATGCTATTTTATGTTACACTTTTTCAAAGAGAAACATTTGGGTTACATATTATTTTATTTTTTACTTTTTGGGTATTTTCAAAAGGTCTAGCAAAGGTAGGATATTATTAGCAGTTTTATTCGTTATTTGGTTGGTAAGGAAGCTACTATCTAGTCCTAGCTGGGTTATCTTAGGTGTTTCATAACCCTGCCAGCCCTCAGTTTTCTCATTTGTAACATGATAGTGTTGAGTGAATAGAGCTGGAAGGACTAACTTACTCAGTGAAACTGCTGAAGGGTTTTGTGGAAGCTGTGCTTCCAATACCGTAACTAACAAACATTTAACTTGGATGGAACTATTATGCTTACTGGACTGAGAATCATCCCTGACATGCAGAGAAACTAAGCTTAAGCTTTCAGTGATACACAACAAAGTTCCATCAACTCAGACTTGAGAGTCCGCTCGGAAGATGCTACTGCCTCTACTTACAACACTTGGTTTTGAAAGCTATGGAATGAAACTGCTTTTACAGTGGCTTATTGCCTTCCTTTACGCTCTTTATGGCAAAGGGTTTGGAATGTTATTTGAAAGCTCTGATTAATATAAATGAGTTGTAATTTTCTGACCCAGGCCATCCTACCTCACATCTATTATACCACTGGCAGACATGTGGACTCCACAGCTGTCCCCTCATTTGTGTATGGAACAGACACACTGGTGGCATTTTTTGGTTCCCATAGTTACAATAACAATATACATGTGACATGACATCCTTCTACGTGAAAGGTTTTTGTATTTTGTAGAACTGGGAGTGAAGGACAACTATGTAAAGTTTGGGAGTTACGTAAATTAATCTGCCATTGTTTTCTGGAGCCACCATTTCAATCACGAGAGGAGAGCTGTCCCTCAGTGGTGTCCAGGAAAGGGCAATTGCGGGACTTTGGCTCACGAAGATTTCCAAGGCAGGCATTTCCAACAATGCCTAACCTCTATAGGAGAATGTCCATTAAATATTCATTTCAAAATATTTGCTCTTCCTATTTATGACTGCCCTTTGTGAGATAATGTATTAGCATAGTCATTTTCAATTCATACAGGAAAAAAAGACAGCACCAGTATTAGCATCTATCTCAGGAAGACCTAGGAGACAAAAAATCAGTTTGCCCTATTAAGCAGTAAGCACAAAGAGAGAATCTTCATTTAGGAAAACTAAAAAGCTTTGCAGAGAAAGAAAGGTTGCTTAATTGGTTTCATGCCTATAATTTTCCCCTCTAGAAAAAATGTTAGCATGGCAATAAAGAATATCATTAACCTGCATTGTTATTTCACAATAGTAATAAGTCTTAATTTGCATCCATAATAATCACTGTAATCAAGTACTGTACAGGGAGTCAGGAAGGCACAGGCTCATTTCCCAGCTCTGACACTAATGACTGAATGTGTGACCTTCTAGATGTCCTGCAACCCTCCTGGTGCTTCATGTCCCTAACTGAGTTGTTTTAAAGGATGCAGAAATGCTAGATTTTTCTAGCATTACCACTGCAAAGAATTTTATTTCTGCCCTAAACGCCACAATTGGATGGAGAACTAAAGGTCTGGGGAACATAGCCATAATGCTCTTTTCTGCAAGGTATTTTTTCTGGTTCCTAATCCCACAGCTAAGAAAATTTTTAAAAGAACAAAAAATTTTCTCCTCCTAACGTGACAATTCCTATCACCTCACCTGGGCCTTCTTGAGGGAAATAATTTTACCTGGGATACAGGAAACTGTTTATGATCTTGGAACACTTGTTCACCCAATGAATATATACTGAGCTCCAGCTGTGTGCCAGGCATTATAGGAGGTACTAAAACCAAAAGAAATTAGCTTGATTTTTCTGCAGCTTGTACATTAAATCCATCAGAAGCATTTTGTTTCCATCAGTCATGTATTCTTCTACAAATATTTATGAAGTGAAAAAGGCACTCTACTGGATCAAGCACAGGGGTTTTCAGTGGGGGGTGATTTTGCTCCCCCCTCCAGGAGAAACTTGGCAATATTTGGAGACATTTCTGGCAGTTATCACAACTGAAGGTGGAGGATGCTGCTACTGGCATCTAGTGGGTAGAAGCCAGGGATGCTGATAAACGTCCTAAAATGCATAGGACAGTTCCACCACAACAAAGAATTATTTGGTCCAATGTTAATAGTATCAAGGTTTTGAGAAACTTGCTCTAAAAGACATTGGCTCTGCCCTCACCAAGTTAAAGTCCACTAGGGGTTACAGAAAGGAGAGTGACAAGTGCAATAAAGTGTGCCGTGATGGCAAAAGTGTGAGATACAAAAGTACAGACGCAGGAGCCTTCATTCAGATTTTGGCCATCAGCAAAGGCTTTTAAAAACCGTATGGTTAATTCACAGAACAGGCTTTCACCTGGAACACAAGTATTTGGCAAGAGACAATTTTAAATCTAGTCTCATTGAACACAAATGAATGGTTGCTTACCAGACGGTAGGCCCCTCTAAACTGGTTAGAATTCAGTGTCTTGAGCAAGCAGGAGAGGAAGCTAGAAACAGAATGAAGTCAGTAGTAGGAAACCTATACCAGCACATGCTGCATGAAGAGAAGACGGGCTTCATTGACAAAGAAAGTGAATAGTGCCTCATGTTTTTGAACTTCACATTTTGCAGAATTCTTAAGTATGTATTTCATTTGACCTGTAACATTCTGAGACACCAACTGTCATTCTTTCTCTCTTTTTTCAATAACTAAGGGACCAGAGGCATGGACAGGTTCAGTGTGACCTTGGACAAGTCACTTAATACATTTCTAAGGTTCCGCTGTAAAAGAAGAAGAAGGGTTGCAACTCTCACTTTTCTAGTGCAAGTTGAATTTAAGTAAGGTCATACAGATCTAGCGTAAGACTGGATCTGGAATGAGACCTGAGGCTCCCTGCTTGCACCAAGCCTGCTTCCTGGACTGTGGTGACAGAACAGGTAATATGACAGTGACTCAGCACTCTAGTGTTTGGGTTACCAAGGAGAGCAAGAATCTGGGATGTATCAATTAAAACGTATCACGCAGGGAAATTTAAGCTGGGTTTCCCAGACACTTAAGGACTAATCAGACTTTCTCTCTAACATCTTACCTTAAGCTGACCTTAGAAGCTTAAAAAAAAAAAAAAAAAAAAAAACTTGTGACAAGCCGCAAAGAAAGGTTCATAAGAGAGTGATGACTAGGATAAGAAAATGAGATATCCCAGAACATTGGGAAGAACTGAGGGTACTCTGCCTACAAAAGAAAAGCGATAGTGGCATGGTTTTCTGGTTTTGTTTGGCAAGGGTATTTTAACTTTGTGTGTACATACACACACGTGCACACACATATACACAAACGGGGAGACAAATTCGATACTGACAAGTTTATGTTTTTGTTTGAACACCTCAAAATGAGTTTTGTAAAGAGCCTTCTCTCAAGGGGTCTTAAAGATATAACTTCTCGCTTCTCTGGGATAGCATAATGTTTGCTTGTGAGAAGTAAGACTGAGAAGCTACATGACCACTCAAGGTTCTTTTCATCTTCACAGTTCTCTGATTTCCAAGATCATGAGTGATAGTTATGTAGGACTTCAGCCCATGTCCTGAGAGTTTCCAGAACACTGATGGAATCCATAGTAACTCATCCAACCATGATAGAACCACTGAAGACACTGGAGTGGCAATTAACTGGATCTCTCTGCTTGTTCTTCCAGCTCATTATGGTTCTATGCAGTGAGGACTACATGTAAGGTTTAAAACCCCTGAAGGACTAGTTAGTTCTGCTATGTCCTTTGGGGACAACCTGTCTCTGGAATCCCAGCCAACCTCCTCACATACTCTCAAACTCATCATTTCTCACCTGGGAGACCAGGGGAAAAAAAAACAAAAAACAAAAAAAACTTGAGTGTCTTCAAAGTCAACTAAAAGAAAAACACAAAGTATGTGGGCAAATGCTGGTGAGATATTTTTATCTTCATGCATGAAGGATAGCACTGTCAAAATAGAACCCTAGTAAAGAAGCTCACAAATGGCTTTACCTTCAGGAATGACAATGGAGTGAGAGATTTATTCCCTGGAAGAGATGCTTTAGTAATTAGGAGGAAAATATTACATAGGGCTCCTGAATTATATCCCCAGAGCCCCACTATATTACCTAATATAGAGTGTAGTAGCAGTAGGAGAAAGGTAATGATGTCCAACATTGTGTGCCTTTTCATTGTGCCAGGAACCATTTCATGCATCTTATATGCATTAACTCATTTAATCCTTGCAAAAACTCTGTAATATGGATACCCACTTTACAGTGCAGGAAACGAAGGCACAAAACAAGTAACTTGCCCAAGGTCATACAACTAGTTTATACTCAATAAATATTTGTCAAATGAATGAATGAATGAATGAATGAATGAATGAATGAATATACATCTGTTTTAGAGGAGAGAGTCTTTTATTTGAATTCTCAGTTTATAACGGTCTTGCTTTCTAGGCAGGGCACTTGCAAGAACTGGCTCTGTGACTGTGGATGACAGATAGTTTCAGAGCTGGTAAGTGGCAGAGCAAGGGTGTGAACTTGGGTCTGTCTGAGTCTGAACTTGCACTGTTAAAGCACTGGGCTATGTTTCTTCATCTTTAATTGCAGCTATAAAACAAAAGAATTGGACTAGACTAGCTCTCATAGCCCATCTAGCCCTAAAAATTCTGTAATTCCATTATTAAAGTGAGGTTTATATAAAATAAAACATGATGTATTTTATTTAAATTTTGAAATCTACCTTGGTATTTTTATTTAACCAATCATCATTGAATTATTCTTTAAATTTATATTGGCATTATTAACAGCATTATTTTTTAAAGATTTATTTATTTTAGAGAGAGAGAGCAGGAGGAAAGACAGAGGGAGAGGGAGAGAGTCTCAAGCAGACTCCCTGCTGAGTACAGAGCCAATGTGGGAGCTCAGTACCACTATCTGAAGACCATGACCTGAGCCAATATCAAGAGTCGGATGCTCAACCAACTGAGCTACCCAGGCACCCCATTAACAGCATATTTTTAAATCATAGTTAAGATTAAAAAAATTTTAGTGAATAGAAATGCATAAAGATTGCATTCTTATAATGATTACCATCACACTGTATAGTGTTATATCATCATTGTCTAAATTTAGAAGGTTTCTAAAAACTGAAAAGCATCTTTCTATTACACAGAAAAAAGACAGAAGTAAAATGATTAATTTTGAGGAAAGTTTGTATCTTTGAAATTTGCAGAATTTAGATTCCTGACTCTTAATGAAAAGTATTGAATGATTTTTATAAGAGCTTAAAACTGCTAGCAATATTAAAAACTACTTGAGTTTGCTTCTAAAGATTGTTTTGCTTTAAGGGATCTTTCTGACATGCAAGTGATACATCAGAACAATGTGAGTCACTACCATAGTGTTACAGGATGTATAGCCCAAGGCAGGGCAAAAAGAGTGGATAACTAGACAGGACTAAGAGTTGGGAGGAATTAGTTCCAAAATTGCATCTTTACAGTGTGGTCTGGAGTGATTTCACTGAACCTCAGTATCCTCATCTGTAAAATAAAGTTAATAGGACCTGCCTTATAGTATCATTTGACTCGTTCAATGAGATCATGCATTTACAGCCCTTTGCACAGTTCGTGGACCAAGGTAAGTACTTTGTAAATAGGAGCAATTAGTAGAAGTGTTATTATATTGAAATCTGACCTTTCTGAATATATGGTGTCTGCATTACAAGGATGGCACGTGGAGGGATTTTAAGAGACAACAAGATTCAGATTAGATGTTTGTGAAGTCAGTAGTTCACATGGCTGTCACCTTCGTGGTAGACCCCAAGAGAGATTTCTATTTGCCCATTCAAGAAATCTTAAGTCAGCTGATATGCTTTAAAAGAAACGGCAGACAGAGGAATATTACAGCCTTTTTGTTTGTTTCTATATTACGTTCTGTATCCACTCTATCTTTTCTGACTCTGGAAATATTATAATGCCCCTAAGTTGTTCATATAATCAATTTTCTAACCAGAGAGAACAGCTTTGGTTCACAGCTACCATTCCTCAAAGAGGAACTGAATTCAAGACATTGTCAAAACTAGCAGACCCAAAAGCTTCAACTCCGAAGGATCCAGTGTTATATAATGAAGTTGTTGGGGCCTGTGAAACTCTTAGAACAATGGTTAGCATCTTGTAAGTGCTCAATAAATCATGCTGCTACCACTGTTATTGTTGATTCTTAGTATCATCATCTTTTTAACGTCGTTATTTTGCTTCTGGACCAAACTGCAAGTCTCCTGGTTGGGACCAGATTAGAACCCAGTGCAGTGTAACCAAAAGTCCTTTTAGTAGCAGGGTCAATTACGAATCAAGAGGGGGTCACCAGGCAAGCTAAATCAAGTAACCCTTAAGGAGACTTAGCCTCTATCCTGTTAGAGTTAGCAGATTTTCATATATACACAAAGGAGAGCATTGAGAATATGTATTAACTGCCTCATTACTCTTTGAGTTCTTTTGGAGCTAGAAATAACAGTTATTTACAAAGAACTTCATTTTCATTGTCTTGTTTAATCTTCCTAGTCAAAGTTCCCCAGTTGATAGGTACTGCATTTACAGGTAATTGGAGATATCTATACTCTTAGCTCTTGGGGACAGCTAGTACCCACCACCAAGCTAGTCGCCTCTGGCAACTCTTATAGGCCAATAAGTAGCATTTTCTAAGTGTGCTGAGAGAAGTACACAGCAACTCTGGGAGGTATTATCCCCACTTTAAAGATGAAAAAAACTGAGACAAGGAATTGGCCCAATATTTTAGAGCTAATAAGTATATAGGACCAGGTTCTTGCTCTGGTTTTCCCCCAGGCTGAGTTAGTCACAATGTTCTTGATTTTCCCACAGTTGCTTGTTCTCACTCCAAGTATAGGATGTGTTATCTTAATTTAGGATTATTTACTTTCATCTCCTTAATAATACCACCAACAGCAGCTCCATGAGGGAAGACTATGACTTACTTAGACTTGGATCCTTGGCACCTAGAAGAACACTTGGCACATGGAAAATGCACTTAGCAAATAGCCAGTGAATGAAAGAGGAAAGGGATTTTCATATCCTATCTATTTCATTTTGTCATACTGCTTTTTCTAAAAAATTTTTACAAAATTATTTCCTATATAGTTCGGTAGAAATGAGTAGATTATAAACCTGTATTATATCAGAGATGCACTGCCTTACTATTTTAAGAGGTTATTACAGAAAGTTGAACTCATTTGGGGATGCTTTTATGATATTAATGCCAAGGAAGTGTTATTAATCAAAAAGTATTCATTAAATGCATGTAGAATATCAAGTGCTATTAGAAGGGTGATGTGGGGGATGAAAAAAAAAATGTACATGGTGTTACTTCCATCCCAAATGAGTTTTGAGACTCACTGGGGAGAAAGGATGAATAGAAACAAGACAGAAAATAATTAAGTGA
Organism: Ursus americanus; assembly: GCF_024610735.1. Lineage (NCBI taxonomy): Eukaryota > Metazoa > Chordata > Mammalia > Carnivora > Ursidae > Ursus > Ursus americanus. Next base: position 13,477,987 of record NC_142140.1, on the reverse strand, counting down.
TCATCTATAGAAATTCCACAACAAAAAAGAAAGAAGACAGAACTCAGATGAGATGGGTCTGGGTATGAATCTCAACTCTTTTACATACTAGCTGTGTGATCTTGGCTAAAAGACTCAATTTATTTGACCCCCAAGCTCTCTCATCTATAGAATGGAGGAATAATATGAACCCACAGGGTTGTTATGAGAATATGTGGAACAGCACTTGAGACAGTGCTTAGAACATAACAGTTGTTCACTTCAGTCATTTGGCAAATATCAACACCACCACCTCTGTGCAGATCTTCTGTGAGCTGATGATACAGTGGCAAGCAAAACAGATGAAATATGGTCCATTCCCATGTGGGGCTTGCCATCTGATGGGGATAATAGCATTAATCCAATTACCACACAAGTAAATGTAGAAGTATGGCTGTGTTGAGTCCAGTGAAAGAGAAGTACACAAGGCCAGAAGAGAAAAGAATATTACATGGAGGATTATAAGAGAAATCCTTCCTAAAGAAGTGACATTTCAATCAAAATCTCAAGGATAAATGAGTTACTCAAGGACGGGGAGTGCAAGACAAGAGCTTTGCAAGCCAAGCCCTGGATGTTGGAAGGAGCTTGATGGGTTTGAGGAACACAGAGAAGACCAGTGTGGCTTAGAATAGAAAAAAAGGTAGATCATTAATCTCAAACCTTCCTTTGCCCCTTCCTCTAAAATATATTTGGAGTTCAGAGAAAACAGAATTGCTTGTTATATGAAATTCCACAAAGGAGAGTGTGCATTATGTGTGGAAGGGATGGGATGTGTTGAATCTAGTCATGGAAGGGGGAAGATGACAGAAGGCTTGAATGTCTGGAGAAACGAATCACATAAGCAAGGTTTCTGGGGCTTTGGCTGGTTGAGTGACATGATAGTGCCTGGCATGTTTGGACTGGCACGTGCCAAGCTCCAAGAGCTAAAGGGCACATACTGTCCTTCATTTTCTGTGTGACTCTTAGTTAAAGATATAATGTATGTGAAAGTGGCACATAATGTCTAGTAATTTAGTTTACCTTCCTTTATTATTTGCTTTCTATTGCCTATCTTCCCCCTTGTAATACATTTCCCTTCTATTGTAGATGAACCCCTGATTAAGGTACTGGGTAATTGATATAGCATATCGCCTGTGTTGCCCACAGATATATTTTTTTGTAATACTAGTTTGGGGATCTCTTTAAAAATCCCTCTTGCTTGGCATGCACATGCTTCATGTATGAAATATTATTTTTGTTCATGATCTCCATTATGTAAATTGCACTTAGCCACATCTGGCTGGTGTTAACATGAAAGAGGTGACGGATGTTGAGTGTTCAAGATCCTCCAAGAGATTTAGATGGGAAGTAATTTCATTAGAGCACGAATGACCATAAAACCTCGTTGTTATTGATTTGTCCTCCATGGAGAGATCTACTTTTCTACCTCATCTCAATTATTATGGTTCATAATGCAGAGATCATTTCAACACTAAATTGCTAATGCATGTCCCTATAATAATTTGTTTTAGCTCCATCTTTGTATTGACATATAACTAAATTCAGACACTATCACCAAATAGTTATCAAAGGAGATGGTGGAGATAGTCACTTACTTTTCAGTAAGATGCAGAGTTAACCTTCACCTTGTACCATTTTATGGTAGTACATCTCTGGCTCCACTGAGCCCTTTCATTTTCTCTCTATGCCTCTTGAGATCTTAAGTCTTCTATACTAGATCGTCATGAGAAAAACATCCAACTTCTCTATAACTTCACTCCCAAACTCCAAATGCCTGCTGGCTATTTTCACCCTAAAATTACATCACCAAAGAGTCAAAGGGATGCAGTGGTTTCTAGGATCCACAATGAGCTATGGCTGTACAAGAGTATACCATAGCCTTCTGCAGAAGAACAAAGCCACCATAAACTGGCTCAGCAAGGAGAAAACTGGAGGAAAGTGTGCTCTGACCTTTCTTCCCACCCTCTAATCACACAAATGGAAACTCAGCCCACTTTCAAAGTGAGCTCTTACTCTTGTATGCCCCTATCTTGTTTTGGCAACCATTATCATCAAAGTCAAACAGGCAGAATACCTTGATATTGTTTTTAACTCTTCCCTTTCCCATTTCTACATCTAGTCAAGTGTAATATTCTGCCCTTCTCCACTTTTCTTTGTTCTCTGGGCATCAGACTCAAATGGACTGCATCAATGGGTCCTTTGCCACCTGGCTTCTTGTTGGCTTTTGCTTCTTGGAGCAACTAGCTCGGGGGTGTTTGGCCATCCTCTGTGAGCTTACCTTCACCTTGTCCATGCCTCATAAATGGTTCCTTTTTTAGAACTTGCTTTGGTCACTCCTTTTTGAATGTACCATCTGCTTTCTGCTAGGTCTTGAACAAGGATAATAAATGAAAGAAAACTCCTTAGTGAAGCATTAAAGGCCCTCCTTATCTAGGTACCATCCAACCTTTTTTTTTTTAAGAATTTTATTTATTTGTCAGGGAGAGAGAGAGAACACAAGCAGAGGGAGAAGCAGGCTCCCCGCTGAGCAAGGAGCCTGTTGTGGGACTCGATACCCAGGACCCTGGGATCATGACCCAAACCAAAGGCAAATGCTTAACCGACTGAGCCACCCAGGCATCCCCCATCTAACTTTTCTGTCTTGACTTCCATTCCTAGCTTGGTAGATCTTAAATCCCATTCAAAATGAAATAGTTCAAAATGAAATAGTTCCTGCTCCATGTACCTATTCAAGCTCTGCTGCTTTGGTACCTTTACATCTGTGGTGTGCTGGTAAATGTTTAACAGCCAGTTCTCCAAAAACATAAAGCCCTCATTTGTAATGCTCACCAATTTCTGGGGTGTAAATACAGGCAGGACCAATTTTAAGTTACTGACACGATGTTTCTGAACTTGGATTTGGAAAGAAATGCTGACAATTGGCTCAGGACACCACTGTTTTGCATACGCCTTCCCCTTCACCAAGAATGTCCTGTTTCCTGCCCCATGACCCCCAGGACCTTAAATAGAATTCCTATTCAGTAAGCCATTCTGGTTGATTTCTATCACTCCTATGGGCATTTGGAATGGTACTGAATTACCGGCCACATGCAGATGGTAATACTTCTTAACCCAGAATTTTCTCTTGAGTGCTAACATGGGTGATAGTTAGATTTTTGAGACTTAAAAGCCCTGAAGCAAATATAAGCTACACATTTTATGCCAAGTTGCCGAAGCTTACTACTTAAAGTTGCTTAATTCTCCAAGAAAATGAATCTCATTTGCTGGGCTTGTTTTCAAATATGGTCTTCATTATCCTCATTTAAATATCATTTGAAGTAATAAACCACCATTAAAATATATTTCCTCTCCATTATAACAATTTGAACATTCCACAATTTAAATTGTGTCCCCTTAAATCTAAAACTCTACAGAAAACTTTTAAGGTGCACGTTAGTCCTAGATAGATAAGATTGCACTGCAATTTATCTAAATTGTATTTTATTTAGAGATAGCCTTTTTATTTAGTCTACCTTTCTAAGAGATAACTTTAATTTTGTCTCACTAACAAAAATGATTCCTATATTTAAAGTTTAAAATATAACTGCAATTTCTGTTACACAACTAGGAGGTAAATAATAAAGATGATCTTTTAATAGCAGTGCATTATTTTATGTTTTAATGGCTATAAATGACAATATGGATATTCGACTAAAGTTATTCTTTTTACTTTCAATTTAACAAAACACGTGAGTAAAAGAAAGACTATAGAAAGCACTATGATTTATAATACCTGCTGGCATTTTAATGTTCTCAGCTGTTCCTTTGAACCATTTGATTACACAAAGCCTAAACTGTGTAATTAAGGACCATCCCACTAATTTGCTCTGGTGGATTTATGGTGTCCAGGTCATCAAGGATCTGAGCACTTTGAGTATTGGACCATTAGTTTCAAATGCATACTAACATAGGGGAGCACACTGGCATCAAGAAGAATCTATAATAAGAAACAATTTCAAATTCAGGGAGGAACGTTTCACCTGATTTTCGTTTACCAAAACAATTTTAAAACCTGATTACCAGAAGTTCTAATTAACTAGAATTTTTTCCTCTGGAGTGCACGTTTAGGAGAAAAGTGAAAATTGGAAGAAAATAAGTTAAAAATCAAGACTTTACATTTGGGGAAAAAAAGATTTCCAATATGAGTTCATTATCAGGGCTTGAAGAAAAATGTCCTTAAAAAACCTAAAGCATAACTACCTTTACCAAAAGCAAGAAAGCGGGTATTAAAGCTACTAAAACTAAAAGCTTTCTAGGAAACCTTCAGCTACCCAGAAAATTAAATTTGCAAATTCCCTTAATCTTTTGGCTAACCGAGGTTTTACTCTACAAGTTAGTTTTCTTATGTGTACATAAGAGAATGCTGTTTGCAATCACAGTGTTTCTGGAGATCCAATAAGACGACTGAAGCAGGTAGTATCACAGAAAAGGCTCTGACTTCAGAACACAACAAACTTGAATTTAATCTCAACTCTTTGACCAATTGCTGTGGGAATTCTGATAGGTCACTTAATCTCTGAACCCTGAAGTCATTTATAAAAACAAAAATAATCACATCTGCCTCCACTGGGTCCTGTGAGAACGTAAAGCTCTTTCCATGGTGCTACCCCTTTGTTTTGTATCCTCTCTATCCTGTCCTTTGGCCACTGTGATACTTCCTTAGAAAGGCGCTGCAGCCCCAAGCCATCAGAGAGGTTTAAACAGGCAGGCACACTTTACTATATTCATTCTCTCAAATGAACATCAAGCTCTTCAGCTCCTTTATTAGAAGATCATAAAAAATAATTGAGAAAAATAACTGGAAACCAAGTTTATTTTAAGAATCGAGGGGCAGATGGCTTTATTTTGCTTCTTTAAAAGAGATGGCATTCTGTAGAAATACAATGTGCTTGAGGTCTATCAAGTTGATGGGCAACTACTGTCATTTACCCGAACAGGTCTGTCTTTAACCTTGAGTAACAGGAGCTTTAATGCTAAATATATGTGCACTTCCATATATCAGTCTCCACCTGTTAAAGGAACATTTTAATGTAGAAGGGATATGTTTTTGACATTTTCTCTGTCTAAAGTTTAAACAACCACTTTGTCTTCTAATTGGCAAATTCTAAGCAGTCAGAGTCTGTAGATAAATATCATTAGATCTGAGCTAAAAGTATAGGCTCCCATCTTAAGGTCATTGGATATTTCATGTTTTTAAGTAAAAATTTTGTTAAAATGTCAGATAATTAATAAGGATTATTAGTGGATTAAAAATATAACAAAAGATGGTATAGAACTCTTTTTGAGCAAAGAAAAATACAGTAAATACTCTGAAAAAAAGGATGTGAAAAATGTTTGCCATTTTCTTGATGAGAAGTTATTTTCACTATTACAAACTAAACTTTAATTTGGTCTGGGAGCAAAAGCAAATCTGATATAGTCTAATGGAATTGCTTTATTTGTTGGCATCCAAAAATCTACAGTATTGGTATTAGCAGCCTACATATTGGCACTTTCAGTACCAACTATGGTAAGTCTGCTATGTCATTGGTCTATCTGTAGTTTTGAATGTATAAGCAGGAGCCATTGTAGCAACTGGCTCCTTATGTAACATTTATTAATGTGGCATGGTAAAATCTATGTCTGCAGTGAAAATACTAAGCAATATACTGTGAAGTACTTAAAAAGAAGTAATGAAACTGAGCCTTCTAGGCAGATAAGGCTGCCAAACTGAAGATTTTACATTTATTTAACGTTTAATCATGTCGGTAATTGCAAAGCAATTATTTCATATAGACATATTATGGGAGGAGAATTAAAATAATTTGTAAAAAGAATAAAAGTAATTGATTTCATGGTAGTTTTTATATCACTACACTTGCTGGTACTAAAAAGGAGCAATAAAAATAGCCCAGTTGTTGATTCATGTTTTGTTCTGTTTAGCCTTCTGTCAGTTTCTCAATTCAATAACGTTAAATTGCTACTTTATGATTCCAGCAATGCAAATAGCTAATTTCTTACAAAGAAAAAAAAAAAACTTTCTTGATCCTACAACTGATTTAAACAGAGAAAAAAAATTGTTTTTCTTGGTCCTACTTTGCCTGTCACAGAATCTCACGTTTTTAAAAAGGGATTTGAAAGACCACAGGTTCAAGAATTCTTCAAAGTATATGACTTTTAAAATATTGGAGGAAAAATTATTTTGGCATAGAGCTGAGATAGTTCATAAAAAATATTAGCATTGCTTCCTAGGTCCTAGAAGAAGAAGCTGCAAAGATCATTCAGTTTACCACCACTTTTAAAATTAAGAAATGGGTATCTCACCATCCCTAAGATTACAGGCAACAGTAGAAAACATCTCCTTTCATAATCAGTTCTTATGTGTAGTAGGTATGCCGTGGGGAGAAGGAGGGTGAGGAGAGTCAGCACCTTAAGTATTTAATAAAATAAGCATTCATATAAAAATAGAGTAGTTGATGCCCATAGAGCAGCATATTAATTTCCTAGGACTGCTGCAACAAAATACCAAAAATTGGTTGGCTTAGCAGAAATTTTGTTTCACAATTCAAAAATTTTAAATTCCATTTCTCATTCACACCAGCCACATTTCAAGTATTCAGTTCGTACTTAAGAGCTACCCAATCAGGGAGTGTCAATACAGAACATTTCTGTCATTGCAGAGAGTTGTACTGACTAGTGCTGATGGAGCCAGCACAGGTTGGCAACTCTTCTGTTCTCCTTCCCAAGGATCCACATAGCTACTCAGTCATTTGTCTTCTCTCCCCACAGGATTACAAACTCTTTAAGGGTAGGGTCTGGTCTTTCTGGCCCAGTGGCACAGTAAACACCCAATCAGTGTTTAGTTACTCTAATTAAATTAGGCACCAGTTTATTGGACCTCTTTTGCATTTAGTCTGAGTCTAGATTTCACTGGAGTCTGGAGAAAAGAATGAGAGCAGGTTTTTCCTAAACCACAAGGAGTAGGCTGTATGGGGAGCAGATATGTGCTTAAATGGCAAGGTTTTTTATTTGTTTTTATATCAGTTCAAGTGTAGAAGAGACCCAGCAGCACTGTATTTGCAAGCTTAAAATTATTGCTATATTTGCGTACCTGGAAAGCACATTTTAATTGATTCAGTTATTTATTTATTGAGTACCCATGAGGTAGATAGCAGGCTAGTGCCTGGCCCTGGGTGACTCACTGTGAACAAAACAGAAACAGGGTCCCTGCCCTGTGATACTCATTCTAGTTCTGGCAGATTAAAATATTGGCAAGGACTCCCCCTGCCCAGACAGGCTGGGATGGGAGGAGCATGATTTGGGCTCTGGCCTCAGGTGCCTATATTCACATAGAACCTCCACCACTGTCCTGGCCCCAAGACCTTGACCAGATTGCTTCATTATATCTGAGTCTCCATTTCATCATCGGTAAAAAGGGGGAGGGGGGAATGGTTTCCATTTCATGCGGTTGTAAGCATTAAATAAAATAATTTGTGTGAAGTGCTTAGTGCTATGCATGCTGCATAGTAAGAGCTAAGTGCTATTAGTAAGTGCTAACTGCTACTCAGCCAGGATGACCCTGCAATGAACATTAGATGTAAATAATGGGCAGTGTTAATATGGCTAGAAAATTCCTCATTATTTAGAAAGGATGTTTCTTGTCTTTTTTAGCCTAACAATTTAATTCCCTTTGCTTACTGTTTGTATTTTGCACCCAGAGTAACTAAGATCAAAATATGTTGCTAGATGCCCATCTCTTGTTTTATTTTTGTTTCTTTGGTATAGGATTCTGTTCATTTGGGACATTTCTTTCCAAGACAATTAGGAGCAGAAATGCTTTGGGTGTCATGCAACCTCTCTTAGAGGAGTATGTACTTATTAACATAGCCGCAAAGGAGAATCCTTTAAAGCTGTTTACCATTAAACTGCAAAATTGAAATCCTAAGTCACTAGCATGCAAAGACTTAATTAGCATGGTCTTATTAATATAAATGTGTAACTTTTTTCTTCCAAAAATGACATTGCCTTTGAAAATATATCCTGGAAATGAGTTGGAAAAGAGGGGGGATGTGCTACTTGGGGGGTTTGCAGTTTGAGATTTTTTTTTTTTGAGCTTTGCCCATTGTTTGTCTGATGGAGGACACCTGCTTATGTACCTGAAATCATATTAAAATAAAATAAAATAAAATAAAATAAAATAAAATAAAATAAAATAAAATAAAAATCTTGGACCTACCAGATTCTCCTGTAAAATTCATTGCAAACCAAACTGCAGAAATGCTCCTGTGCCTTTGCTTTAAAACCTTTCTCGTATTCTAGAAGATATATTCTAGAAATCTATTCTATCATTACCCGAGGGACAGAGAATTTCTCAGTAGTAACCAAGCTATTTGGCAAAGAGATGAACCATCCCTAGGCCTTCACTGTGATTTGTTGAGCTCCAGTCAAAGACTCTGCATTGCTTTCAAGAGCTATAAATGCTCCCAGCCACCTGATCTATACTTCTGATACTTCATTGACAGTCCGATTCATCCATTTCAAAATTGAGGGTTCTTTGGGATGACCATGTGACATTTGGGAGATAGTGTTTAGGGCACAGGCTTTGGAGTCAGGCTATCTCTGAATCCTGCTCTATCACTGTCTAGCTACATGTCTTGTGCAAGTTACTTACTATCTCTATGCATGGTTTCCTCATTGTGAAAGGGGACAGTCATGAGGAAAAAATAAAGCACCAAATGAGGGCTGGGTTTAAAAGGAAGCAAGGAAGGGAAGGTGGAAGGGACAGAGGGAGGGTAGGTGGGAGAAAGAACAAAAGGAAGGACGGAAGGGAAGGATATCTGTTCCAGATAATTTTCAAGAAAACCATTAGTTTCCTTGTTGGAAGAGCAAATAATAACTTAGGTTTTTAGTACCTGACTCTAATTTTCTAAGTTGAGAACTCAAAAGGAAATTTATGATTGTTGAGATTCTACTCTGTACTAGCTGCTGCTCAAGCCTTGTTCTTTCATGAGGAAGATCTAGAGTTATCTCCTAACAGATAAGGAAACCAAGACCCAGGGAGGTGGACAATTTATCCAAAGCACCATAGGTAGTGCCAGGATATGGACTTAGCTCTGTCTGCCTCTTGAGACCATGCCTTTTCTTAAAAAAATAAAATAAAAAAATAAAGTGTTTTTTTCTTTTTAAAAGCCAAGACCAAGTGTTTTGCTCTCAGCCATAAGGAGTGCTGCTTACATGGGTGCCTTTAAAAGTAGAAACCCAGAAAAGAATCATCAAATGCCTAAAATCCTGGAGCTGAAGAAGCAGTAAGACATCATCTAGATTTAGCCTAACGTCAACACTTACAGGTAGGGCAGAGATAGCCTGCATGATTTGAGTTGGAGGCAAAACTAGAGGTAAGGATCCCCTAACTGTTGGTCCAGTGCTTCAGTCTCCGTACCACATTACCTCTCAAACTACCTGAGAACCAGACAGGGATTCTGAGCTAGATAGCTTTAGGGCGTGGTCCCTATGCCCTTGACTTGCTATCTTATTTGAGATCTTGAACACGTGACAACTTCTCTGTGAAAAACAGGGATGATATATTTTACACCATACACATGTAGTCATTCACTATAGCGGTTAATACATAGTCTTTTATTAAATTAAATGTTATTAAAGTTATATTCCTAGTATTATATTATTCACGAGGCCTCTTCAGTCTTGAATGCCCATTTCCAACTCCTACTAATTGTTCACATCCACTTTACATTTCCTACATTTGAATTTCTATGCCCTCACAGAGTTCGCAACACATTATCCATTGTCAAATTAAGAGAAGTTTAATTTATACATTCTAAAAATCAAACTTGTGATTTGGCCATGCTTATGTAGAATAGATCAACTATGATCAATTCACTGCCACATTAGAAAAAAAAAAAAATCAATGAACGTGGTTAAGCTGACCTGACTTAATTTTTTGGAATAAGTTGGCCATCAGGATGATCAATTGAGCTGTCTACCCTATCCCTGACCTACCTAATCAAAGGTCAAAATGGTGGTTATTAAACAAGCCATTTCACTCCCTAAATTGAATGATGTTTTCTTATGCTTCTAATAAAGGGTAATTGATTAATAGAGCACTAAAGGCTAACATCCTTCAGAGTTTTAGTTCCTGCCCAAGTGATCAAGAATATAAATTTCAACTAACGCTACACTAAGTGAAGCAGTGCGGAGTTCTATAGTGTAAAGGATCATGTGTTTGGAGAGTAGAATGGAGTCAAGCTTGGCTTCCAAACAGGTAACATCTCCCCTCTGAGTTGTCCTCTATAAAATGAGAAGCTGTTTTAGATGTGCTAGGTGATCTCTGAGGCCAACTTTCACAATTCGTGTTTCTCATACTTCACAGGGAGGTCGGCTTGTTTGCCTTTGATCAGTTGAAGCCAAACGAGAATCTGAAATAGATGTTATTCCCAAGGGCTCTTCCATAAGCACGTTTCCCCCCCCCCCCCCATGCCACGCCACCTACTTGGATTGGGTTTATGCCAGCTGGCTGTGTGTGGGCTTTCTGCTTTTCATTTTTCTTTCTTTCTTTTTTTTAAAGTTTCTTTTGTAATTCTTCAGTCCATCTAGTCTAGCCTTGCCGTTTACCGTGCCTGGCCAACCCTCCTGCAAGGGCTACCGTGCTGTCCATGCCCAGTTCCTCTTAGAAGCTGAATGAATTGTGACCCCAGCTTCTATGCTCAGTTTGGAGACCAGCTGCGCCTTTGCATTTTCCCAGAGATGTTGGCCGACACTGCACCTGCAGTGTGATGGATTTGCCCTGGACTGAAAGGGGAAGGAAAATGAGGGGGAATCAAAAGATCACTGTGTTTACCCTCTTTTTTGCACAGCAGTGCATTTATACTACCCAAGTATACCAGAGAATTTTTGAGACTTTATTAATTAATAATAATAACAAATACAAGAAGAAAAAGGAGGAAAAGAAAAAACTAAAATAAAACTAGAGAACAGACAATCAAATTTTTCTCTGGGAACCAGGAAAACAATAAACATTTAAAGTGATCAGATTAGGAAATGCTGAATTAGGGATCAAGACATTTGGGTTTTATTTCGTTTCTCTGCCAATTAACTGGGTCATGTGGGATGACCTAGGGGACCTATAAGGTTCTGCCTGCCTTTAAAATTAGGTCTTCCAAAAGAAAAGAGTGTAAAATGAATTTTTTGTAAATGCAGCACTTTTTTTAAAACCACTAAAGTTTTCTTCAGAGCAAAGATTCACACTGTAATATATTGAGTCTCTAATTATAGGTTTTCACATATGGAGTATTTGCCAATAATAGTTTGAAATTGATATTTAATCATCTACTTACCAAATACATTAGCTCAGCATTATAGCTGATATGATTGTTATTATATTTATCTATAATTCAAAGGTTGCAAACTGGCCACAGGCCATAAAAGGCCTTGGAAAGCATATGGTTTTTGTCTGGCTACCCAGTTAACATTTTTGGACAATTGGGAGTCCATGTACACTCCAGTTTTTTACATGACTGTGTTAGATTCAGCTGCCTTCACCTACCTAGCCCGGAAAGTGCTAGAGTTTGAGATCTTGGCATAATCAAGCTAGTTGCTTCCATAACAATTCAATAACAAAAAAGGAAGGGAAGAAAAGAAGAAGGATTGCCTCTCATAAAATAGCTAGAAGTAGTTTTGCATGACACCAGGAGAATGGGTTGATTGATGACTTCCTGAGGTTCACTCTTAGCCTGGGAAGCTGTGACTACCTTTCCTTTCAACCTACTTACTATAAGATAAATAAAATAGGACACAAAGTTGCTAGACTTGCTCAAGGTCACTTAGGAAGTTTGTGGTGAAGCCAAAATTAAGAATCCCTTCCCTGGTGTCCTCATTCTGTTGCTCGGCCCACTCAGACATGCTGCTGCACTGCTTGCTGATGAATAATGTGGGCTCTCAGGAACAGTTCCTTATGCAAAAGAGCCTCAGCAAGCTCCATTATGTCCTTGCAAGGGGACAGACTTTATTGTTTCCTTAATGTGTTATGGAGACTATTATAGCTCTTCCTCCCATATGAACCCTCCATCTGTGATCACTAACACACACTACAGGGTGTTTTGCTTTGGATAATGTGTGAACAAGGAACATAATTTGGGGAAATGGTTGAAGAAAGAAATCTAAGATTCAGAAAGGGCCAGGGACCAGACAAAAGTCCAAGAAACTAATATCTTTAAAAATAATCCATGCAGGGGTGCCTGGCTGGCTCAGTCAGTACAGCATGTGACTCTTGATCTCAGGGTCAAGAGTTTGAGCCCCAGGGTGGGTGAAGAGATTACTTTAAAAAAATAATTTAAAAAATAGCCCATGCAGATTCAGTGTTCACAATGTATGTGTAAGATCTTATTTTCTTCCCAAGGAAAATAAAATATAACCTCCAGAAAGAATTTGCTGTGATCTCTCTCTCTTTCTGGCTCCACCTGCACTAGCCATTTACATTGTTAGAAGGCCTCTGGCCTGGGGCGCCTGAGTGGCTCAGTCCTTAAGCATCTGCCTTCGGCTCAGGGCACGATGCCGGAGTTCTTGGATCGAGCCCCACGTCGGGCTCTTTTGCTGGCAGCCTGCTTCTTCCTCTCCCACTCCCCCTGCTTGTGTTCCCTCTCTTGCTGGCTGTCTCTCTCTCTGTCAAATAAATAAATAAAATCTTTAAAAAAAAAAAAAAAAAAGGAAGGCCTCTGGCCAGGCTTTTTTCAAAACTTATAGTTGCTAATAGCACAAAAGGTACCCTCTGCTGATTTCAACTTCCTATTCCTTCCTTTCATACTCAACACCCATTAAAAAGACTAGATCCAATGAGACATCAAACCTGTAAATAATACCTAACATCTATTGGGCACTCGCTATGTGCCAGGCCCTCTGCCAAAAGCTTTACATTTAACATCTCATCCTAATTCTCTCACCACCTTTGCAAAGTACATTCTATGATCTCCATTTTCTAAAAAAAAATTAACTGAGACCCAGAAAGAAAGCTTCAGTAACGTGTCCAAGGTCACAGAACTGAATTTGAAACCAGGCTTGTCTCTGCAGAAGCCACACTCTTTAAACTCCTGTTTCCAAAAGCTTATAGCCAGATGCCTGGGTGGCTCAGTTAGTTGAGTACCCGACTCTCGCTTTTGGCTCAGGTCATGCACAATCTCACCAACTCTTGGTTTTGGCTAGGGTCATGGTCTCAGGGTCATGAGACCAAGCCCTGCATTGAGCCCACGTTGAACCCCACTTTGGCCTCTGCGCTCAGAGGGGAGACAGCTTGAGATTCTCTCTCTCCCTCTGCTACACTTCCTCTCTGTCAAATAAATAAATAAATCTTTAAAAAAAAAAAAAGTATAGCCTTTTGAGCCTAAGAATCATCCACTTGTACCTGCAGCAAAAGTCAAGGTGGCCTTCAGCACAGGAAATTACTTCTGGGAGGTCAACCCAGTTAATGCAGTCTGGCTCCACCTTGCTCCCATCCCCCCCACAACAGAGTGGCTACAGGGAGAATTTATATTGAGACATTGCTTTTTTTTTTTAAAGATTTTATTTATTTGACAGAGAGACAGCCAGTGAGGGAGGGAACACAAGCAGGGGGAGTGGGAGAGGAAGAAGCAGGCTTCCCAGCAGGGCAGGGAGCCCGATGCGGGACTTGATCCCAGGACTCTGGGATCACACCCTGAGCCGAAGGCAGACGCTTAATGACTGAGCCACCCAGGCGCCCCGAGACATTGCATTTTTTAACCAGAAGGAAAGCTTCACTGAACAAAAATCCCATTGTCCCATTATTAAGCCATACCTAAAAGAAGATAAGCAAATTTGAATGCTGCATTAGGTCTGGATCTATTTGGAGACCAATAGAGCTAAAAAACTGATTTTCCTAAACATGTACACAGTGTGAATTTGGCCACCAAAGACAGTATGCATAAAAGCACATGTCCTAAGAAGGCATTTTTCTTCATTTTCGGGGGGGGGGGTGGTCAAAAATTTAGTTCTTCACTGCTGTGACTTACTATGTCTATGAAAGGATGCTAATTTCCAGGTTGAAGGTTTGTATTCCATAATTTGCTTGCCTGCATAGGGTTTTAATTTAGCCTATTAGGTGCCGTATTTGGTCTCTGAATTTCTAACACTTAATTCCAATAATACCAGTTGAAAATATAATGGAAATGGTAAAAAATAACCATGACTTTTTTCCAAACATGTGTCATGCCCAAAGGTCTTAAAGAGATTTGCTTATTCATTACCTCCCAATACTCCTGCAGGGTGAAAATGAAATTTAATAGCAAACTTGATGAGGTTCCAGAGATTCAAATAAGTATCTGAGGGCTCACTCCATGCTGGACTCTTTCCCAGGCTCTTTAGTTATCATCATTTTCAAATATGAAGTATGTATAATTAGCCTTAATTTAGGCATAGAAACTGAGACAGAGAATTTCCATAGTTTATACAAGATAATAAGATAATATTATCTTATACAAGATAATAAGTGAAGTGACTTCTGAAGAAGTCAGAATCTGAATACAGATCACTTGATCCCCCAAGACAGAATTCTTTCTATAAACTGAGAGCTATCTGGGTTTTAATATAACTAGAATTAACTTAATCATCATGTTACTGTGATTTCTTATTTCTTTCGTCCAACTTCATAAGAACTCAATGCATAAGGATCCAACCCCAAGTCATACTAAATACTGTGATTTTGTTAAAATAACATCCCATCTCATATGATTCTATGGTGAAAATGGGGATCAGTGCCAAATTCACTGATGGTGATGACCATGCAGTCCATTTCCTTTGGAATTTTTATATTCAGAGCAGAATGTCCTAAACATATCTTTATTGGAAAAAGAACCATCAAAGTAATTATGTAATTGTTTGTGGTCCTCTTTGAAATGCATCCCTTGCCAATTCTGGGCCTTTAAAGCTATGGGTTTTTACTTAAGGGACTGCTTCTTTAAACTGCCAGAATTGTTTATGGTACATCATTCTGGTAATTAGCAGGACATTTTCTTCTCACATTTGACCAACTTAGTCCAGTAAGCCCTAGAACAAAGCAATTCCACTTTTCAAAAAAAAAAAAAAATCTGCCAACCATTTTTTATTTGTTGCAGAATTTAAGTTAATCAATTTGTATGTATGTGATAAAAGTTGGCCTGAATTATAATGGATTCATGTTTTTTTAATGATAAAAAAATTAAACTTACCGGCTCCCATTTTTAAGTATATAATTCAGTAGTGTTGTACAACAGAGTTCTCAAGCTTTTTCCTCTTGTAAAACTTAAATAAATACCCATTAAGCACAAATTTCCCCTCTCCCCTTCCCACACCCTTAGCAACCACCATTCTACTTTCTGTTTCTATAATTTTGACTACTTTAGATACTTCATGTAAGTAGAATCATACAGCATTTATCCTTTTGTGATGGGCTTATTTCATCTAGGATAATGTCTTAGAAGTTCATCCAACTTTGTTCTTCTTTTTCAGGACTGTTTTGGCTATTCGGGGTCCCTTGAGATTCCATATGAATTTCAATATTTTTTTTAAGATTTATTTATTTATTTGACAGCGAGAGAGCAGCAGAGGGAGAGGGAGAAGCAGACTCCCCACTGAGCAGGGAGCCCAGTGCGGGACTCGATCCCTGGACCCCAGGATCATGATCTGAGCCAAAGGCAGATGCTTAACTGACTGAACCACCCAGGCACCCAAGACTTTTTTTTTCTATTTCTGCAAAAACTGAGATTGAGCTTTTGATAAGTATTGCAATGAATCTGTAGATCACTTTGGATAGTATGGACATTTTAACAATACAATTCATGAACATGGGATGTATTTCTATATATTTATGTATTTTATTTCTTTTAGCAGTGCACAAGTCTTTTACCTCCTTGGTTAAATTTATTCCCAAGTATTTTATTCTTTTGATGCTATTGTTAAGTTGGATTATTAATTTCCTTTTTGGATTGGTCACTGTTAGTGTACAAAAACACAATTGATTTTAATGTATTTATTTTGTATCTTGCAACTTTGTTAAAATTGTTTATTAGTTTTAACAGTTTAGGGTTTTTTGTGACATCTTTAGGGTTTTCTACAGGTGAGATCATACCATCTGCAAACAGAATTTTGTCTCTTCATTTCCAATTTGGATCCTTTATTTCTTTTTCTTGTCTAATTATTCTAGCTAGGACTTCCCAATACTAAGTTGAATAGAAGTAGCTAGAGTGGGCATCCTTATATTGTTCCTGATCATTGAGGAAAAGCTTATACTCTTTCATCACTGAGAATGATTTTAGCTATCGGCTTTTCATATATGGTTTTTTCTTTTATTCCTAGTCAGTTGAGTGTTTTTATCATGAAAGGTATTGAATTCTGTCAAGTGCATTTTCTTCATCAACTGAGATGACGATACGGGTTTTGTCATTCATTCTGTTAATATGGTGTATTACTTTGAATTGTTTTCATATATTGAACCATGCTTGCATTCAAGTTATTCATGGTGTATAAACCTTTTAATAAACCGTTGAATTCAATCTGCTAGTATTTTGTGGAGGAGTTTTGCATCAGTACTCATCAGGGACATTGGTCTGTAGTTTTCTACTCTTGTTGTGATAATGGATTTACTTTTAAACACTGTTAGTGAATAACTTCTGAGACATGCCTTATGTTTTAAACATACAAAATGGTTTAAGCACTCTATGAAGCTTTGTTCTATGTATAATGTCATGTTCAAAAATTAGGCTGGAAAATATGCTAAAGAGAATTCAGAATGGCAAACAACTAGAAACATCTTAAAACACCTCCTTTTATGTCAAGGAAGTTTCATTCTCCACTCCCAAAGAAGCCAAATGCAGGTTTGGGAGAGGAAAATGTCTTCCTTCTATGTTTGATATGGTGTCTAACATTCTCAACTTGTGTGGTTTGTTTGTTTAAAGAGGAATGTGTATGTCAAACAGAAATTTGAGCATTGCAATCCAATTACCTCATCATATATTTTAAACTAAAATGGAGGCATTATTCATGTAAATATCCAAAGTACAGCCCCATAAAAGATATTTTTCAATGGCAACAGATGGTTTTGAGAGTCTCACACAACTTCAAGACATACTTACTTTTTGCTATGTTTCCTTAAATTCTGTCAAAACATAAATATTAGTTGAAATTCCATCTCAGAGTTATGAAAAGTAGATTTATTTTTTTGGTTTTCTATTTTAAATTAAAATTAAGCAATAACATGAGGCAGAAATCTTCTTAATGGAAAATTGACTGTGGTCATTATACATGTTTTAGGATTATTCTAAATGGAAACAAAAAGAATGGAATACATTTATGGAGGTAATAATATTTAGGAAATTATTATTCCCTGAGATATGTTTTTATTTTATGGAATTTCCTGATAAAAGTCAGAATCAGGTAGTTTTATAATGTTGAAAAGTTTTGTACGTACATAATATATGATAAAGTAACCAGATTAGGTGAGGAGAATGTGGTGTGTTTCCTCCCCACAAAGAATAGCAAGTATCCAGCGTCAGCATTATGCAACACATTCGTTTCCTTCTTCTTCCTCCAACTGTCAAATCTGGATTGGGTGGGTTTTTTTAATACCATCTCGTTAGACCAATAGCTTGGTTTGCATATTTTGTATAACAACAACAGAAATGTAGGACTTTTCTTTCTTTCTACTAAAATATGACAGATATACAACTTTTAGGACTGGCTACTTGTATTAGTTTGCTTCTTGGTCAGTCACAAGGATAACTATGTTTTGCAAAGCACAAAGTAATAGCAGCAAATATGAATCGAAAGCTTGCTATGTGTTGGACACTAGATTTCAAGTACATTATATGCTGTATTTTATTGAATTCTTACAGTAATTTTATGAGGCTAAAGAAAACACTAGTCACTGAAGGTCCTTCAGTACTCAACGCTGAAGTTCATTATAGAAAGACAAATGTAAGGAAATACGTAACTCTACTTTTAATAGCTTAGCAAGTGACAGGCCTAGTTTTGAGAAAGCAAGATAGACGATGGATCCACAGTGGCTTTTTATCCCTGATTGGAATCCAGGTAACTAGAAACATTAACTGCTAATATTATCTTTATAAGCAGATGAGCAATACATATTTGACCTCAGAGGACCTTATTAAAACCAATAGATGGGGTGCCTGGGTAGCGCAGTCCTTAAGGGTCTGCCTTCGGCTCAGGGCGTGATCCCGGAGATCTGGGATCGAGCCCCACATCAGGCTTCTCTGCTGGGAGCCTGCTTCTTCCTCTCCCACTCCCCCTGCTTGTGTTCCCCCTCTCACTGGCTGTCTCTCTGTCAAATAAATAAATAAAATCTTTAAAAAAAAAAAAAAAACAATAGACAAGGACTAAATAAAATCAAAGGTCCCCAGCTTTCCTTCATTTACTTGTTCTCTAACCACCACTAACAACCACTAGCTAAAACTAATATGGATGAGAAATATAATAAGATGACAATAGGGATGCCTGGGTGGTTCAGTCAGTTACGTGTCCTACTCTTGGTTTCAGCTCAGGTCATGAGCCTCACGTCAGGCTCATACACTGGGCATGGAGCCTGATTAAGTTTCTCTCACTCCCTGTCCCTCTGCTCCTCAATCTAAAAAAAAAAAAAAAAAAAAAAAAAAGGATGACAATAAGTAAAATTAACTTTTTACTTTTGTGAGCTTTATATAGATTCCTTTAATTCCCTTGATAATTCTAATGACCAACCCTATCTTATACAGTTGAAGAAGCTGAGGCTTCAAGATATTAAAGAACATATCCCCAAAAAAGAACATATCTACTATATCCATGCTTTATAGCTACTAAGTGGCCAGTGACATTCCCCTGAGATTGTTGAAATTAAACATGTGTAAGTATGTTTGTGTTTTTCATGAAGATCGGTGATAATAGTGGGGTAAAATCCTTTGACTATTTTATTCAGTCAAGATCAGCTGTGACTGTTAGAATATAAGAAAAACTGATATTTGCTTTTTGGAGTTGTGTTAAATTAATTTTTTGCATAAGAATAACTGAGCTAGGGGTGCCTGGGTAGCGCAGTCCTTAAGCATCTGCCTTCGGCTCAGGGCGTGATCCTGGCGTTCTGGGATCGAGTCCCACATCGGGTTCCTCTGCTGGGAGCCTGCTTCTTCCTCTCCCACTCCCCTGCTGTGTTCCCTCTCTCGCTGGCTGTCTCTCTGTCACATAAATAAATAAAATCTTTAAAAAAAAAAGAAAAAAAAGAATAACTGAGCTAGAAAAGCATTGGCTGAATATGTCTACAGAATATACCATTTGGAAGAGAAAAACTGATGAAAACAAATAAAAACAATTATTAGTTAAAATATAAATAACTAGGGGTGCCTGAATGGCTCAGTTGGTTAAGTTCCTGCCTTCAGCTCAGGTCATGATCCCGGGCTCCTGGTCCTTGTGCTCTCTCTCTCTCTTTCTCTCTCTATCTCAAATAAATAAATGTCTTTTTAAAAAATAATAAAATATAAATAACCAAAAATGAACTTTGAGTCTCTTATAAACTGCATTTTGTGCTTTGCTGTTGACATTTTGACTTTTTTGGAGCCTTGCAATTTTTAAAATCAACTTTATTTTTAAAGAAATGACAGCTGTGTGTTTTTCGAAGTGTCCCTATTAAGAAAGAGTTTTTGTGTGCATTTGATGACTTTACCCAATTAAATTGTAAAAATAGTAACAGCATTAGTGTAGTAAGTAGAATTATAGAAAAGTATACTGTAATTTAAAAGCTTATGTAGTTACTTTGAACATTCTGTTAATAGATTTGTAATTATGCCTTTTTAGTAGACAAAAGATAATCTATAATATAGAAAGTATATGGGAAAAATAACATAACATCTGTCCTAATCTAATTTTCAGGCACATCTCCAGACTTTGATTTGGCTGAAGTAACTTATACCACAGAGCTGTGGGCATGCCTGGAATTGAGAGACACAGTTAAAAGACTCCCAATTGCTTCCTGCCTTTTTGAAAACTACTGAAAACCATCCCTTCAGACTCCGGAGTTTTACACATCTCAACCGAGACTTTGCTTGAATGTTTACATTTTCTGCTTGCTGTCCTACATACCACTATCCAGTGTTCACCTTTTGTTAAAACTTAGGCGTGTCAGGAGTTGAGCTTGCTTGGCAAGCCAGCATGGCTAGGATGAGCTTTGTTTTAGCAGCTTGCCAATTGGTGCTGGGCTTGCTAATGACTTCATTAACTGGGTCGTCCCTACAAAATAGTGAGTGTCCACAACTTTGTGTATGTGAAATTAGGCCCTGGTTTACCCCGCAGTCAACATACAGAGAAGCCACTACTGTTGATTGCAATGATCTCCGCTTAACAAGGATTCCCAGCAACCTTTCTAGTGATACCCAGGTGCTTCTCTTACAGAGCAATAACATCGCAAAGACCGTGGATGAGCTCCAGCAGCTTTTCAACTTGACTGAGCTAGATTTCTCCCAAAACAACTTTACAAATATTAAGGAGGTAGGGCTGGCAAACCTGACCCAGCTCACTACTCTACATTTGGAGGAAAATCAGATTACAGAAATGACTGATTACTGCCTGCAAGACCTCAGCAACCTTCAAGAACTCTATATCAACCATAACCAGATTAGCGCTATTTCTGCAAATGCTTTTTCAGGCTTAAAAAATCTTTTAAGGCTTCACTTGAACTCCAATAAATTGAAAGTTATCGA
Source organism: Ursus americanus (assembly GCF_024610735.1). NCBI lineage: Eukaryota > Metazoa > Chordata > Mammalia > Carnivora > Ursidae > Ursus > Ursus americanus. The sequence goes on along the minus strand of NC_142140.1, from coordinate 13,457,213 downwards.
TAGCCGCTGGTTTGATTCAACACCCAACCTGGAAATTCTCATGATTGGGGAAAACCCTGTGATTGGAATTCTAGATATGAACTTTAAACCCCTCTCAAATTTGAGAAGCCTGGTTTTGGCAGGAATGTATCTCACTGATATTCCTGGAAATGCCTTGGTGGGCTTGGATAGCCTTGAAAGCCTGTCTTTTTATGATAACAAACTGGTCAAGGTTCCTCAGCTTGCCCTGCAAAAGGTTCCAAATTTAAAATTCTTAGACCTCAACAAAAACCCCATTCACAAAATCCAAGAAGGGGATTTCAAAAATATGCTTCGGCTAAAAGAACTGGGAATCAACAATATGGGGGAACTCGTTTCTGTGGATCGCTATGCCCTTGATAACTTGCCTGAACTCACAAAGTTAGAAGCCACCAATAACCCCAAATTATCTTATATCCACCGCTTGGCTTTTCGAAGTGTTCCTGCCCTAGAAAGCTTGATGTTGAACAACAATGCCTTGAATGCCGTTTACCAAAAGACGGTAGAATCCCTTCCCAATCTTCGTGAGATCAGTATCCACAGCAATCCCCTGAGGTGTGATTGTGTCATCCACTGGATTAACTCCAACAAGACCAACATCCGCTTCATGGAGCCATTGTCCATGTTCTGTGCCATGCCCCCTGAATATAGAGGGCAGCAGGTAAAGGAAGTTTTAATCCAGGATTCAAGCGAACAGTGCCTCCCAATGATATCTCATGACACATTTCCAAATCATTTAAACATGGATATTGGCACAACAGTTTTCCTAGACTGTAGGGCCATGGCTGAGCCAGAACCCGAAATTTACTGGGTCACTCCTCTTGGAAATAAGATAACTGTGGATACACTTTCAGATAAATATAAGCTAAGTAGTGAAGGTACTTTAGAAATATCTAACATACAAATTGAAGACTCAGGAAGATATACTTGTGTTGCCCAGAACGTCGAAGGGGCCGACACACGTGTGGTAACAATTAAGGTTAATGGAACCCTTCTGGATGGTACCCAGGTGCTGAAAATATATGTCAAGCAGACAGAATCTCATTCCATTTTAGTGTCCTGGAAAGTTAATTCCAATGTCATGACATCAAACTTAAAATGGTCATCTGCCACCATGAAGATTGACAATCCTCACATAACATATACTGCCAGGGTCCCAGTAGATGTTCATGAGTACAACCTAACACATCTGCAGCCTTCCACAGATTATGAAGTGTGTCTCACAGTGTCTAATATTCATCAGCAGACTCAAAAGTCATGTGTTAATGTCACAACTAAAAACGCTGCCTTTGCACTGGACATTTCTGATCAAGAAACAAGTACAGCCCTTGCTGCAGTAATGGGGTCCATGTTTGCCATCATTAGCCTTGCGTCCATTGCTGTGTACATTGCCAAAAGGTTTAAGAGAAAAAACTACCACCATTCATTAAAAAAGTATATGCAAAAAACTTCTTCAATCCCACTTAATGAGCTGTACCCACCACTCATTAACCTCTGGGAAGGTGACAGTGAGAAAGATAAAGATGGTTCTGCAGACACCAAGCCAACCCAGGTTGACACATCCAGAAGCTATTACATGTGGTAACTCAGTGGATATTTTGCTTCTGGTAGTAAGGAGCACAAAGACGTTTTTGCTTTATTCTGCAAAAGTAACAAGTTGAAGACTTTTGTATTTTTGACTTTGCTAGTTTGTGGCAGAGTGGAGAGGATGGGTGGATATTTCAAATTTTTTTAGTATAGCGTATCGCAAGGGTTTGACACGGCTGGCAGCATCTCTAGGCTTCCAGTTTGTGTTTGGTTTTTATTCTTATCATTATTATGATTATTATTATATTATTATTATTATTATTTTGCTTTTAGTTGTGCTAAACTCAATAATGCTGTTCTAACTACAATGCTCAATAAAATGATTAATGACAGGTTGGGGTTCCCCTGTGCTTTTACCCCTTCTGAAGCCATCAGTAGAAAGTACCATGTCCTCCAAAAAGCTAACATACAGTGTGAAGCAGCATTGAACCTTTTGTAGCAATCTGGTCTACAGACTTTTAACTCAAGAAGCTAAGGCTAGACTTGTTACCTTTGTTGAATGATGTTAGTTGACTGTACTGTAATGTTGTATCAACTGAATTGAATGTTTGCCTTTGAACAATGACTTTTCTTTTTTTGTAATAGTTAAAGAGGCTTAGAATAAGCTAACAGGCAATAGATATATGTATATCAGATTTTTTAATGTAACAAACTACATGTTAATTGTTACTTATTCTTTTTATCTTTAGTAGACACTTTTAAAAGAAAAGACAATTTTGTTGTGTTTAACTCACCAACATGTGGTGTATAATGAAGACAGAACTATAATAAATTAGTTTTGTTCTGATTTTTTAGAACACTTGCAATAATGTATCATTTATAGTTCTTGCTAGTTGCAGTGGTGATATATTTCACATCCCTAAAACAACCACCAAAATAAATCAACTAAAGCATGATGCTTTTTAAAACTAGGCCCTAAAAAATTTTGAATTCTTTTTCTAAGGGAAGAAATAACTATTTTAGTGAAGATATTTTAATGAAAAGTATTTCTATATTTTAAATATTACCGATCAGACCTAATGGAGGGAAACATCCTTATGAATAAAAAGGCATATTACTGTACACCATGCATCACTAAATGTGGTTTAAAAAAATGGAGATAGACACATTGATAGAGACAGATATGTCACATTCCTTTTCTGTAAGGGTTTGGTTAAAATCTGAATTTTTTTAGTAGTATCCACACTCTTCATCAAAGTCTAAAACATGCAGCTATGCAGTATTCCAAAATATATTACATGTTACTCCTTTTAAAATGGCTTTCTATATGCTTAGACTCCTGTTAGCTCATATATCTGTATGGAGAGATCTGCTGAGACAAGTAAATGGAAAGAGCTAGATTTAGGTAGAAGGTCAGTTCCACAAAGTATGTGGGGGCGGGGGGAGGTGGGGAGAGAGTTAAAGATATATAGAGGAAAAAGGAACCATTTGCAAATGCAGATTAATAATACACAGAAATAAAGAAAAGCTTCTCCAGATGGCACCTGCTGCCAGAGACATGCCGTCACACCAGGAACGATAAGATTGTAAAGGGACTGCGAGCTAGCAGGTGGCAGCTGAGCAAAAGCAAGAAGAAGGGAGCAGAAAGAACACGCAGGTGAGGCAAGCTGAAAGGATTTCTTTCTTTGTAAAATTCCTTGTTTCATAAATCATTTAGGAAAAAAAGATCATTTTTCCCCCATTTCTAAAGGGGAATTTTTTTTTATCATATGCTGAAACAAATGAGCTGCAGCAGAAAAATGAGTATTTGAGCTAGAAGCATCTCTTCCCAGAGCCTTCATTTTTTTATGAGAAAAACCTATACCCAGAGAAGAACTGTAACTTGCCCTGGTCAGACTCTCCTGCTCATTGAGCACTCTGCACTCCCATCTATGGCTCTGGGTCCTACCACTTTCTAGACTCCCGTGCAGAGCTCATCTCTCACAGTTCTCAACGACCTCTAGTGCCCTTGCTTCAAAAATGCTTTATATCCTCAAGTGCTCATTTACTCAGGACAAAATTCAGCACAAGAGCAGAACCTGAGGGTCAGAAAAGCTACATTGTTGATATTACCATGTACATGTAGGAAACAGAATTGATGTTGCTTTGGATGCAACCTTGGGGAAGTTTCCTGTTGGGTGATTCTTGTCTTCAAATATCTACAGAGAGTAGTACACCATCCAGCAAACTCCTAGTAATTCTGCAAACAATGAAAGGGGAGTGATACTGAAGCATCATGCTTAGAGCAGGGAAGAAAGAGGTGGCATCGTTTATCCCATAAAGCAACGATTTGAACCTGCCACATTATCATCCCTCAAATATTAGTAAAATAAATGGAGGAAAACAACCATTCCTCTCTAACAACCATTCCTCTATTCTGGATACATAGCAAGCAACCAGGGAATCCAAGTGTTTTTGTCAATGACCTTTTGCCAGGCCAGTTTGGGGGAAACACTCCCTTTTAACTTTTACTCCTCCAATAAAATATTTTGAGCTTATTTTTCCTTGTCTGTGCTAATTGGGTTGGTTTTCAGTTGATAGAAAGCAAAATGGCATGGTGCTTTTTTCCCTAGCCAAGTATTTCTTCATTTGTGCTTAATTCAATTTGATAAGTTAGACAGCCAGTGAAATTAGGCATCAAAGTAGTTCCTGATTGATAATGGAGGTTATATCACCTTTACCAGTGAAGTGACAATTACAGGTCACTTTCTAATTTCGTATTTTCCCTTTTGCTGCCCTCAGGACATATAATGTATCTCAACCTGATTTTACAAGGTTATTTTTGGAGGTATTACTTAAAACAGACATTCTCAAATTTGCCTGTTTAATTAATGACAAATTGAAATGATGCCATGAATATAAAAACAAATGCAATGTTTGAATATAAATTTTCCTAATTTGGCTGTGGGTTTAGTTTAGTAAAAAGGAATCATCTCCATTCTTTAGCAAACAAACACTACCAAAATCCATTATTTTCTCACATGTGGTTTTCTACTCATCCATTCATGCATTCATTCATTCATTTGCTGAAAACACCACAATCAACTCTTCACTTGTTTGCTTTCTATTTCTGCATTCATTTTCCAAAGCATTTTTATTTCTTCATTACTGTTTTTATTAAATGGGGGAAGAAAAATATTTTGTATCTCTAGCACTTTTCCAGGGAAACCATACTTTCTGCTTTACTAGTCATTGAAAAGGGAATCTAACTACTTCTGATGCATTCTAACTACAACCTAAAGTGCTTTCTTCACCTCCATCTTTTCACTCTTACCCTGGTTGCAGATAGACTTTATTATTATTATTATTATTATTATTATTATTCATAAGGGGTTAACTGGAGGGAAAATATTTCTTTAAAGATGAGTTTTAGAATCATCCTCCAGACCTGTAGAATTATCTTGGCCTAAAATCTCTGCAGGACTCTGGGGTGGGCATGCTTTCTCTGTCCTCCCCTCCTGACCCCACATGCACTGAGATCAGCTCCTTCTCTTTGAACTAGTCTAAGTCAGAAACTTAGGGCCTATGGTGAAAATAAGGAGATGACAATGGAACTCATTACTACTGTACTTGCTGGTTTGGCATTGCCCAGCACAGGTTAACAGAACTAAATTTTTATTTTATTTTATTTGTATTGAGTAATTCCTCAGAGACTTGATGGCACTAATATAAAGAACACAGCATTTTCCACAGCCATTTACCATTGGTATGTCTCAGGGTACTATTCCATCCTACAGATCCTGAGGAGAGGATTTAACTTGATCCCCAAAACAATTCTGGTGAACTGATTATTATTCTTTACAATTTAGAGATAAGGAAACTAAGATCTATGGGAACAGTCATTTGCCTGACCCCATAAAGCTCTGTAAGTGGGTAACCATGATAGGGCCCTTCACGTCTAGCTTCCTCTTCCTCTGTCCAGCCCCCTTCTAGAGTGGAGAGGAGCATCTGTGAAAGGGCAGAGGCTAGAAGTCACAGGGCACGTGGGTAAGGCAGAGTAAGTACATCAAGAAGAGCTAATGAGAGATGATGTTGAAAGTTTTCTTTATGTCTCAAAATGCACTTCTCTCTCCCCCTTAAGAAGCTTTATGTGCTGGAGATCTGTGAGCTATACATCAAAACTGTTTCCATCAGGCTAAATTTTATTTTATTTTTATTTTTTTAAAGATTTTATTTATTTATTTGACAGAGAGAGACAGCCAGTGAGAAAGGGAACACAGGCAGAGGGAGTGGGAGAGGAAGAAGCAGGCTCCCAGTGGAGGAGCCTTACATCAGGCTAAATTTTAATTCTAATCTTCAAATCTCCCTATACTTTCTCCTCTCTGTTACCTGCTCAGAAAATTAAAGTTTTAAAGGTTTTGTGGAGGACATTCCAAGCTCATTCTTTCCTTAGCAGTAAACCAGGGAAGGCTAATATAACATCACTGACAAACTCGGTGTTTAGCTCAAAAACTGATGTGGGGAAATGGGAAGTTCATGTAATTGGTTAGTTGTAAGGCTGGTATCTGACATATCCGGAAACAAAAGGCTTTTGTACAATCACCAAGTTTGTGGAGTTTGTGGTATATTTATACTCAGGAAACTGTTCCCTCAAATAAGTCCAGCTGGAAGCCATAGGACATTAAAAAGGTGTCTTTTTTTTTTTTTTTTTAAATAATGCAACAGCCTCCCCAACATATCCCATTGTCAGTAATAATGCTACTTTTTCTGAAGCAAAACCAGTCTCATGCTTCTCACTAAAGTAGCTCCAGGCACAACGTGGCTCAGACATTGTCACTTCTCTCCTTTTCTCCTTGGCCTTCCTCTTCGTCCCATAGGATTAAATGACAAGGTAAATTTCAGCCTGGGCCCTGACAGGATGGTCGTGAGTTCCTAATAAGGGGGAGGTCCTGAATTAAGCGGTATTTTAATGCATCAGTTTTCTTGTTAGCATGTCTCACTCATATAAACAGAAAACGGGGTAGTCATGGGGGAAGGAAAAGAAACCATTTACCCTAATGACTTCTGAAGGAATAAGGAGGGACAAACACTGTACTGCTCTCCCCTAGGAGCTTCACATAGATTATTTACATCTACTCCTCTTGATTGTCCCCAGGAGTTGAGTCTTATTGTCGCTACATTAGAGAATGACAAAAATGAGTACTCAGCCTCAGAGATGCAAGCAATTTACCTGAAATCAGCTGGTAAGAGGCAGAATTTTAACTTGGGGTCTCTATAACTAAAACTTATAGTTGTTCACTTATAAAATACTCTGCAAGCTAAATCTGGATCAGGTGTGTGGAACACATAGCCCAAAAGTCAGTTTGGCACTTGAGACAGAAGGGGAAAAAAGGAGCAAAGGGAGGAATGCCCAGCAGTGAGGCATCTAAGTTAAGGGGTCTAATTTAAGGCCCAAACCTGAGATTAATACATGGAAATGACACCAAGCCAAAGAAAGGAAAAATAAAGGACAACTTTCCAAAGTTTGTGACAACATCTGCATACAAACAAGTGGAGGACTGAAGCTGCAGAAGAAAAAATTGTTTAACAGTGGTGGGGTAGGGTGGGGTGGAAGTATGAGTAGATACCATGTATTGTTCTATGTGAAACACTTGGCAGAGTCCAGATGTGAGAAGCACTTGACCTATATTATCTCATGTAATCTTTAATAATTTTATGAGTAGGTAGATCTCCATTTTTCACATGGAGAAGCTGAGTTTCAGTTCACCAGTCATTAGTGATGAAGCCCAGGTTTCAACCCTGGCTGTCAGATTCCAAAACCCAAGATTAACCACTAAACTTTTTTCTGGCTGAAGAAGCTCTCAGAGTACTGGGCTGGCCTTCTCATTTGCTTGATTGGTTTAGTTCTTTCCTGAGTGGGAAGCAAAGAAAAGAGTAGGTTTCCTGACCTGTCTAGGATTTTTCATGGGACTTCCCACAAAAGGTTTGTTAACATGGAATTAATGTAATAAGCTTAAGTAAGAGGAAAAATGCTGCCTCAGTCTTTTTCTTTTGTAACCCTTAAAGTTAGTCACACATTTTAATAATCTTTCTGATATATTTTTTTAAAGCTATTACACATTATTCAGAGCAAAGAGTTGTTCCGATTCCCTATGTAATCTAATCTTAACTTTCCTGTAAGTCATTTCAGAGTATGGGGTGCAGGGAGGATACAATCCCTGGAGAACTGTTAAAGTGGGAAGTCTTACACCTAATCCCATATCTTTGTGATCTCAATAGCCCTTAATTAAAAAATACATTACTCTCTATCTTCTAAGAGGCAAACTGGTTTAAGCAACTCCTATTCTACTGATGAAACTGAAAAGAAGGCAACTATGACTCTTAACTAAAATGCATGCTTCCGTATTATTTTCCTTCTTGTTAGAGCATTACACACTTGAAACAATGTTTGATTTCACCTAATTTTATTCTAACCGGTTTAGGTGTGGCCCCTTCCCCACATCAGAAGACAGTTCCTATCTGCCATTCATTTTGAGATACTATTTTTTTTCTTCTGATTGTAACAGTAATATATGTTCACTATAGAGAATCTGGAGAAAAATATGTATTAAGAAAAAATAGCACATAATACCACAATTCCCAAAAAAGCAAGTGAGATTTTGGTATACTTTCTTCTAGTCTCTTATCCCTCTGTGCATATAATTATATATGTATATGTACATGTAATTATAAAAATATATGTCTTTATGAATATAGAATTAGTATTCTGATGTATATAGTTTTATATAGTTTTTTTTTCTGTCACACGCAAAAAAAATAAGCATTTTTCCATATTATTAAAGATTCTTGGAAAGCAAGATGTTAAAGTCTGTATAATCATCTACTACATAGATATCCAGTACTGAACAATTCTTTCTCTTTGGGGGCATTTTACCTCTTCTATGTCAAGCACTAGGGGCATGAAAATGAGCCTACTGTACTCATGCTCTCCAGGGCACAGAGGAAGACGGACATCTACGTAAATGACCCCAGTGTGAGAACTACCACCAAAAGGATGAAATAGTGGCACGAAACCCCAAGGAAGATGAACCCAGGTCAGGCTGGGAACTCAAACTTCAAATCTCACAATTTAAGCTCAGAATTAAAAGATGAGGTGAGTGTTCACCAAGCCAACATCCAGGGGGAGGGCATCTTGGACAGAGGGGGCAAATCCCCCTGATTACAGAGCTTCGGAGGACATGGAAGAAACCGTCCCAGAGAAACTGGAGATTCTGGAGACATTCCTGTGATGGGGAAGAGGCTACCAAAAATACAGAGTAACTACATAGGAAGCTGACGTAGGAAAGAAGACAGAGCAAGGTTTTGTGCAAAGATGAGAGGGAGAGGCTGAGTAATACAAGGAGGCTATGGGTCCCAGAAAGAGCTTTGCTATTTATTTATTTATTTATTTATTTATTTATTTATTTATTTATTTATTTATTTATTTATTTATTTATTTATTTATTTATTTATTTATGCCATTCAACATAATCCCTGGGTGATAAAAGAAGCTTGCAAAAGCAGTCTGATAAACCTCCCAAGCCTGGGGCCTCCATGTGGAATCTCAGCTGTGGTAATACATAAAACTTAAACTGTAAACAGATGAGAGAATGCCCAAATTTCTTAGATCTACCCCAGTCAGTGACCTCCAGTCAGTATAGGTTTCCTTTGGTGGTGTTTGTAATGTCCAAGAAATAAGAAGTGCATAGTTAGAAAATGGAAACTGATGATGTGGGGTTTTAAAGCACAAATTCATCCTCTGTTTCACTTGCTCCTTGCCTACTAAATACAAATATTTCTGGTTCACTTACTTAGAAAAAAAAATCTGATTTTTTTAATGGTATAACAAGATCTTGCCCTGGGAACAGTGATAAAGGACAAGCCATACTTTGATGCATCTACTCTCAAACTCACACACTGCACCCCCTTTGTTCCCAAAAGTAAAATAGGTCAAAGACATTGTAGTGTAACCTAATAGAAAGCACTTCTGAATGTAGAATCTATTCCTACAGGATTTCCTTTGGATTCTTAATTTGATTAATTTTTGAGAATAGAAATTCATGGTAGCGAGAAGAGATTAGTACAAGAGTTTCTTTTCCCTAATTCTGCTTTTAACAAGTGTATTGGTGGACATAATACTTAATGGCATTTTTATCATTGGGTGATTTGTCCAAGCCTGTTTGCAGAATCCATCAACCCACCCTGTGAATTATTGTTCTCTCTCTGTACAAAGATTCAAATAACCACTCTACAGATATCTTCATTCTATTCCATTTCCCCAGACAGACAATGTAAGTTATAGTTAGTTTCCCATTAGGAACATAAATTGAGACAAGCAGTTTTGTAGACAATGAAAAACACTGGACAATCCAAAAGTCAATAGAGCTTTATTGAATGAAAAAGTCATTCATAACTTTGACTTTGGAGTGAATAACAAGTTTTTGCTAGAAGCAGATTCATTTCTCTAGTTAGATTTTGTTTTGTCTGGTAATAGATTTTTAGACTGCTGCAGAGAGCAAGCTGACATTTGGTTGATTTGGGAAACAGATAGCATTTCTTTCTTTTTTTCTCTTCTGTATTGAGGCCTGGGAAATTTTCTCCTAACTTCAGTCCAAGTTTGTGGAAATCATGTGACCCAGGACATCTGCTTGGGCTGAGCCACTCACGGTGATCCACGAGTGTTGTGTTGAGATTTGTGTTTAGCCCCCAAAGTGCAATTCTGAGCACACGACAGTTCACATTTTCTGTCTGTTTAACAATCAGTGGGTATGGTAGCCTCAAATACTCCCTATGTAGATGAGTACATATTCTTTATAGTTTAGTGAAATACACTTTCCCAATCCCCAAACTCTGAAAGCTTTATTTGAAACAGCACAGCCATCCTTTTGTTTTGTTTTTTTCCCAGAAAACCTTGCACTTTAAAGACTAGCAGGAATTCGTAAAACATCTCCCTCATGTTCCATAACTACCAACGGCCCCACTGGGGAGGAGTTTTGGGAAAAGCAATAATACTAAGGGAGGAATTGGGGAAAAAAGCCATGCAGCCACCACAGAAATGCTAGACACTAGGAACAGAAAACTTCGTAGGGGAAGAGCGCAGACAGACACCTCCCTCCCTCCCTAAAAGCTCTGTACCACACAACCATGGCAGGAGTGGAGAAAGGACAAATTAAAGTTGGGTGAAAGAAGAGCCTTTTAAACTGATCTTTTCCCTCTCCATTTCTCATTTTCTCAAAGCAAGACTGTCTAATAGTTCTGCAATTACTCTTAACCCCTCTCTCATTTGGGTATCATTCTTCACAGGCAATGTATATTCTGGGGAATGAGGAGAACTTCAAGTTAGACCTAGACTAGTGGAGGAAGTTTCCTAAGTTTTAAGTTTTCTGTTCAGTTGTGCCAGCCAGTTCCCCAGGGAATGTGAAAAGGAAAATCCAGAGCAAAAGTTCTCTCCATGAATCTAAAAAAATACACATGGTTGGCTTGAGCATCCCTTGCCTATCCCTCTCGGAGATTAGAGAATGAATGATAGGGTCTAGACTAGCCCGCAGTCACGGCCCTAGTCTTGGATTCCTCTTCTTATAAAAAGCATTAAGCCGCTTATCTTTTCTAACTCACTACCTTCAATTTTCACATTCCTGCTTCTTGCCCGCAGCGCTGCAGCCACACTACACTGCTTTTCGGATCCTTGGTCAAACCTTCCCACCTTCACACACAGCCTCTCCCTTCCCTAGAACACCTCCTCCTCTTTTCTTAATCTTCACCCTCTCCTTACAGCTTCTTTAGACAAGCCTTCCCCAAACCCTCAGATTAAGTTAGTTCAGCCTGTTATCATATTTTCTCTCATCAGCCTGTTTGCCCTTCTAAGCAATCATGAAGGCTGTTGACCTCACGTGCCACTAGAAAATAAATACAGGGGGAGCAACCACATTGTCGTTATTCGCTAACGAATCTCCAGCATCTTAATTGTTGTTTTCTCCTCTCCTCCCCAACCAAATAATGTGTAAATATATGTCCAACTTCTGTGTCAAGGCCTGGGCACTTAGGCACGTGGTCTTCCCTCTCTGTGTGTCTGTCCCAATTTCATCTTTTTATATAGACACTAGTCATATTTGGTTAGGGCTCACCCTAATGACCTCACTTTAACTTAATTAACTCTTTAGAGGCCCTATCTCCAAATCCAGCCACATTTTGAGGTACTGGGGGGTTAGGTTCTGTTATATGATTTTGGGGGGTATACAATTCAGTCCACAACAGCCCTGCTTGGGAGGCTTGCTTGGATGGGTACATACAATTAGCCAGCTGTCACTGTGAACTCATTCTTCACAATGACATACAAAGGGAGTTTTGCTTTCCTCATTCATCAAATGGGTGCCTCTGACCTGATGGCATCTCGTTGAGGCTTAGTTAGAAATGAATGTTGGAGGAACCTTCACAGACGATTTAGCTTAACACTCTTCTCTTACAGATGGAGAAACTGAAAAAGATATCAACCTGGCCAAGATCTCCTAACCAGTGAGTGGAGAAACCAAAACTGAACTTCAGAAATAGGAAAACCAAGATTTGCCCTGAGGTTTTCCTACCTTGCATTATCAGGATAATTGCCTCAGGTTTATTTCATTTAGTCTGTCAAGGATGAATAATCTGTGGTGATATATATTTCTGGTTATGAAAATCTTACTTTTAGCTCCTATAATATATGTGGAAAAGTTCCTTTCTGTTTTTACCCCAATATCTTGCCCAAATCAGTGTGCTAAGCAAAACCATAGTCAGCACCTCCCCAAAGCCATTTCTACTCTTCTTAAAAAGAGACATTTATTCAAAATATAGGGGACTTAATTTTTTCCTGCCATCTTATGAAGGAAAAAGATGGCAAGACAGAAATAATCCATCATAATCTTTTCAAATACCAAAGCACTCTTCTTCCCATGCAGTAGTTTTTAACCTGGGCCATGACTGTAAATGATAGTTGTCATAGAGAAAAGAACTATTAATCCAAAAAGATTCAGCTCTCTCATATAGAATCCCCAAAACTGGGGCACCTGGGTGGCTCAGTTGTTAAGCATCTGCCTTGGACTCAGGGCCTGATCCCAGGGTCCTGGGATCGAGCCCCACGTCGGGATCCCTGCTCTGCTGGGAGCCTGCTTCTTCCTCTCCCACTCCCCCTGCTTGTGTTCCCTCTCTTGCTGGCTCTCTCTCTCTATCAAATAAATAAATAAAATCTTAAAAAAAAAAAAGAATCCCCAAAACCAACTTAAATTCATGAATCATAAAATGTATCTGACATGTCACCAAATCCTCCCAGGCTCAAAGCTCAAAGGCTCTCAGAATCTCACTATACACACTTTCTGAGGAATTTCAATTTAGGCTGAAACGAGATCTTCTGATGGAGTGATACAGGTAATAGCCACAAAAAGTTCCTTTCACTCCATAAGATCCTTTCCCTGAATACATATTGAGCATCTACTATAAGCTGGACATGATCACAGGATGGGTGTGTTTATTAGTTAGGGTCAGGTAGCATGCTAGGAGGACTGACATTACCTCACCCCTGAGATGCATGAGAAAGGAAGAAATTTGCTCCAGATCTCAACTACCTAAGTGAAAATCCAGAAGAGCATCCTTGATTCAAGTGGCTGCCACTTTCCAACTCAGAAAAAAATGTCAAGGGAATTTAGAGAAAGGAGAGATCACTTAAAATTGTGGAGAGCAGAAAAGTAGGAATTACATTCATGGATGCATTTAGAGAGAAGGCAGCACTGTGACAGGGCATCAGCGAATGAAGAACACTTGAACTTGGGAAAGTGGGGAAGGAGTAAGGAAAAGCATGAGGCAAAAGACATCTGAAATAAAATGTAAATTATGGGGTACTTGCAATAGTGTTTGCAACAATAATTAGTTGAGTTGCTGGATCAGGAGAGAGAGGTGGTAAAAATAAGCCTTTATTGAGCCTTTGTAGTGTTCTAGGCACAAGAGTGAACACTATATATGCATAATTTAATTTAATTTTCAAAACACCCCATGAGCTAGGTTCCATAATTTTCTCCATGAGAAAATGGGAAGGCTTAGAAAGGTTAAGCAATGTACCCAAGATCACCCAAGAGGCAGAATCAGATATTTAATTCCAGAATCTATGCTTATAACCACAACACTATCCTAGAATTTGATTAGGAGGAAAACCGAGTGCCAGAGTAAAAGCCTGAGACCTTATTCTGCAAGTGCTGGGGAGCTGTGAAAGGTTTTGAACAATGAAAATGCCATAATTAACATCATTCTTCAGGAAGGCAAAGGGATCTGTGACCATAGATCGTGTGTCCAAAATAAATACAAAAAAGACCTCCCCAGAATTTATAGAGAGAGTGAAAAAAGCACAGCTTTCAAGAACAGAGGCTACTTCCTAATCTCAACTACCATTAAGGAATTGATGCAGTCACTAAGAGAGTCCCCATCCTTCCTCACCCCCATTTCATGCATGGTTTCAGGTCATCAGGCTTTGGGCACCAGAACAAAGAAAGCTGTAGGGACAGATGACTCAAATCCTCACAGGTGGTTGTTGAAAGGTTAAACACACAAACAGCCTCATCTTTTAAAGCTGTATAGAAGCAAAAATCAATCACCCATAGAAGAAGTATACAGGTTGGGAATTATCCAGGGCAAGTGATTAATCCCAATGTGTATCCATACTGCTCCCTCACCACCTTTCTGCCTTCAGTGGCGTTAGTTATTTAGCTTCTCAAAACTACCATAAAACTGATGCACTTTTTACAGCAACTTAACAAAATGAAATGTGAGAGCCTCTTCACCAGAAAAATAAAGAGATAATACAAATTACTTTCCAAACCAAAAGAGAATCCACGTTCTGAATCATCCATTTTATTGCTACCAGGTATATATGCTAAAGCTCCTCAAGAGGTTCCCACTGATGAATGAGAGGCCTACGTATTAGGCCTACGTACCATGTGTCAACTTATTTAATTATTTTCTATAACTGGTATCTTTTAAAACCACATAAAAGGGAAATTGCCTATTTGGTTATCGGAATTTGAAAGCTCAAATCCTGTCATAAAGGAATAGCAAGGTTGTATCATGGATTACATAATTCTTTCATTGACCACTAAATAAGCCTTTATTGAGCCCTTACTATATATCAGGCACCATGCTGGGCACTGGGGACACAAGAAGAACAAAGTCAAATTGAATAACTAAGTTAAGAGAATTAGTTAATTAATTACACATGTGATAAGTGGTATAAGGAAGAAAAAGACCGAAATAAGAATAACTGGTATAGGAGAGGCAGTCCATTCCTTTCCTCCTGTGTTGCTGGCTACAATACAATCTAGATCATGTTAATATGAAAAATTCCTCGGTGTTGGCTTTGTAGTGAGAGCTAACTATACTCTGATGAGGATGCTTTGTTACTTAAATATCTCCTTAGCAGAGGACTCACAGCAGTTTGCAAATGGCATGCTCATTCATCACTGCAGCACTCCTGAGAAGCAAGAGGTTCAAGCCTCATTACCTCTATTTAAGAAGGAGGAAGGGCAATGACCAGCCAAATATCAAGGAACAAAGCAGCTGCGGGGCTGATGCTGTAGCTGAGCTCAGAGCCCCCGTTCCTAGCTTTTTCCACTAGACTGTTCATTCTATCCTTCAGCATAAATTGGCAACTCACGCATGCCTGAAGGTTCTGGAAGCAAACCAGCTTAATCCCAACTCAGCAAAAGGGCTTATTTGTTACACCAAGAAAATTGTTCCCAATAGTCATTAATATGAAGTTTTTTACCTAAACTTATAAAATTTCCTATGTGAGAAATCTAGTAAATGGAATTACAAACTGAATAATTTTGTTGACTGTTTCAGCTGGCTTTATCCTCTTTACAACAACAGACAAACAAATGACCCTACATTGGAAATTCCTTTGATGAAAATTCACAGTAGTCACATCAAGTGGAACTTATTATAAGGCAGAGTCATCATGAACCACATCCAGAAGAAGAGATTCAGTTATTTAAATATCCAAAGGACATCAGAGAATCATAAATGAGTGTTCTGGGAGGGATGAAGAAGAATCACTCAATTCAAACCTTTAAAATTCCAGACATGGTTTGAAGCCAAGAAAATTAAAATGACTTTTCTAAGGTCTCACAACTATTGAGCCAGAATTCAAATTACAGTTTTTTGATTCTAAATCCAGTGCTCTGTTAAAGGTATCAGAAACTCCCTCCATAGTCAACACATCCTTGGGACACAGTGAAGATAGAGACATTGTGACTTAAGAATGCTGAGGACATTTTAGGGGCACCTGGGTGGCTCCGTCAGTTGAGCATCCAACTCTTGATTTCAGCTCAAGTCGTAATCTCAGGATCATGATCTCAGGGTCATGGGATCGAGCCCTGCCCCGTGTTGGGCTTCATGCTCAGTGGGGAGTCTGCTGGAGATTCTCTTTCTCTTCTCCCTCCCCTCTCTGCCCCCTCCCTGCTCGAACTCTCTCTCTCTCTCTAAAATAAATAAATACATCTTTAAAAACTAAGATAAAATAAAATAAAATATTTTTAAAAAATAATGCTGAGGACATTTTACTTACAATGACAAGACAGCAACCCACAGGCAAGCAGGGAAATGACTCAATGATTTATAGCCCTTATACTTTTCTACATTTTAAATATTTCTCATAATTAAGGCATACATGAAAGTTGCATGAATAGTACAAAGAATTCCCAGATACTTTTATCCAGATTCTCCAAATAATGATGTTTTATTATATATATTTTATATCCCAACCCCCCTTTACTGAACTGTTTTAAGTTTCAGGTGTGATGTTCTTTTAACCTTAAATAATTCAGTATGCATTTCCTAAAAATCAGAATATTCTTTTAGGTATTCTAAACATAGAAAAATAAGAATATTCTTGTACATGACCTTGGTATAATTTACCAAATCAAGACAATTTAATGTTGATAAAATACTATAATCTATAGCCCTTACTCAGATTTTTCTAATTGCCCTGATAATGTTATTTAGAGCAAAGCAAAAATCCAAGATCACATGCGTAATTTAGTTTTTCATATCTTTAATCTGGAATAGTTCTTTAATCTTTCCTTGTGTTTCATGACACAGACATTTTTGAATAGGATGGACCAGTTATTTTATAAAACGGTACCCTCTTTTCATGATTGGATCCAAGTTATGTGCTTTGGGCTGGAATACCATAGAAGTGATGTTGAACTCTTCTCAATATATCAGAAGGTGCATGCTATGAATACATCCCATTAACCAATTAGATCATTTGGTTAAGGTAATGCCTACCAGGTTTTTCCAGCATATAGTTATTCATTTACCCTTTATAATGATCTTGTAGGAAAATACTTTGAGAGTATGTTAATTCCTATTATTCTCACTTTCACTCCCTGGTTTTAGCATCTACTGAACATTCTTGCTTGGATTAGTTACTATTGTGTTTGCCAAATAATGATTTATAATTCCATCCTCCCTTCTACATTGATTACATTTGACTATAATGACGAGTTTCCACTTCTTGTTTGTTGTTGTTGCTTTTATGTATCAATGGACTCATGGATTCTTATTTTATTCAATAGGTTGTAATTCTGAATGATCATAATTTATTTTGATGCTCTCGTTGTCCCCAGTTGGATCAGTGGGAGTTCCTTTAAGCTGCTTCTTGTATGCTTTTTATTTGTTCCCATCATTCTTGGAGAACCCAAAGAAATGCACTCTTGTAAGGGTTTACAGAAGTTAAACAATTGAGCTACAAGAAGCAGATTCAAATGCAAGTATCTGAATTTGGGAGGTTATTCCAGGAAATAGGGAGCAGTGAAACAGGAAATGGAAGAAAACTAGAAAAGAGTTTGTCATTGACCTAATAACCAACGTGGATAGTTAGAGCTAAATCCCACTGGGAAACTCTGGGCACTGTGTAGAACATATGCTTAGAGTTCTCCCATTCAAAGAGTGAGGAAACTGGGGTGTTTATACACTGAGGTAAATAATGACTCCCAAAGATATCCATGTCCTAATTCCCAGAGTCTGTACACCTTTCAAGGCAAATGTGATTAAGTTAAGGATATTGGGGTGGGGAGATTATCCTGGATTATCCAGGCAGACCCAAAGTAATTAGAGGGGTCATGATAAAAGGGAAATAGGAGGATCAGAGTTGGAGAAGAAAATATGACCATGGGATCAGAGGTCAAAATGATATGGTGTCGCAAGCCAAACAGTTCTGGAAGCTGGAAAAAGCAAGGACACAGATTTTCCCTTAGATCCTCTAGAAGGAACACTGCCTTGCTGATACCTTGACTTTAGCCCCATGGGACCAGTGTTGGACTTCTGATGTCCACAACTATAAGATAATAAATCTGTATTGTCTTAAGCCACCTGGTTTGTAGTAATGTTATAGCAGGAAGAGGAAACTAATACATAACACCAACTCACTGGTTAGGGACTGTTTCTGGCATGTTAATTCTCCAGTATTTCTGGCCTGCAGCCCGGTAAGTGAATGAAGATGAGTAAAGCCTTCAGGCAAAGAGATACAGGTGTAGGCATATATACCTCGGGCTGGTGTGCATCCAACACATAAGGACGGAACACTGATGGCCTCTACTATATCACCAAACTGCAACCTATTTCCTAATCTCCTCCCAGAGTGGCAAACACCCTCTCTTCTGCCACAGCAATTCAATCATTAAGTAAGCAATGAGGAGTATTATTGAAAGAGGCAAAATCACACTTTGATGTCTCTCTGTGAATATCATCTTAGAATGTTATTTTCTTGCTATGGATTCTTGGCAATTTGAGATAAATGGCCTTGTCTATTATCTGAAAAGGGCCCCAGAAAAGGTCAGGGGCTTATAATACATTGGTGTTGTTTATAAAACCTAGCTTTGCAACATCCCCTGCAATGTTTAATATCCAAGTATCACAGATAAGATAAAAGGTCAATTTTTAAACATCTACAGAGCAATCCCAAGAAAAAGAAAGGATCTTAATTTACACTATAATCACAAAAGTCTATAAAAATATTCTTAAAACATTGGAGAAAATTACTATATGGCACTATCTATAGAAGGAAATGTAGGATATAAGCAGTACAAAAGGAAATAACCCAAAGGGAAATGAAGGCCAAGGTGAGTTTGAAAAATACACTGTCAGCCTCTGATCATTAAGTGCTCAGTATGTATCCCTGAAGTTCCTTTTGAGCATCTTCTACTAATCAATCCATGCTGTCTCTTTCTACGCTTCTACTTCATCTATGTGCATGCATGTAGGGCAGTACTATAACAAGATTCTGGTGTTTGTGCCAAGTGGAGAACCACTGCACATGAAGAAAGGATAAATAATAACAAGTGTTAGCAAGGATATGGAGAAATCAAAGTTTTGTATATTGCTGGTGGAAATGTAAGATGATGCAGATGATGTGGAAAATTGTTTCTTAAAAGGTTAAACAAAGAGTCACCATATGACCTAGCAATTCTCTCCTAGGCACACACCTAAGGGAATTGAAAACATAAGTCCACACAAAAACTTATATACAGATGTAATGTTATTCATAATAGCCAAAAAGTGGAAACAACCCAATGTCCATTAACTGATGAGTGGATAAAGCAAATATGGTGTGTGTGTGTGTGTGTGTGTGTGTGTGTGTGTGTGTGTATGCATACATACATACATACATACATACACAGGTGGCCCTTGAACAATGCAGGGTTAGGGGTGCTAACCCCAACACAATAAGAAATTCATGTATAACTTTTGACACCCCCAAAATTGAACCACTAATAGCTTAATGTTGACTGGAAGCTTTACCAATAACAAACAATTAACACACATTTTGTAGATTACACATATTATATACTGTATTCTTCTAAAAAAGTAAGCTAGAGAAAAGAAAATGTTATTAAGAAGATCTTGGGGACTCTGGCTGGCACAGTTGGTTAGCAGTCCAACTCTTGATCTCAGCTCAGATCTTGATCTCAGGGTCATGAGTTCAAGCCCCAGATTGGGTTCCACCCTGGGTGTGGAGCCTACTTACCAAAAAAAAAAAAAAAAAAAAAAATCTTAAAAGAGAAAAAATACATTTACAGTACTGTACTATGAAAAATCCATATATAAGTGCACTCACACAGTTCAAACCTGTGTTGCTTAAGGGTCAACTGTATACACACACATACACACACATGCACAATGGAATATTATTCTGCCATAAAAAGGAATGATGTACTGACATATGCTCCTACATGGCTGGACCTTGAAGCATTAAGGCTAAGTGAAAGAAGCCATTCACCAAGACCACATATTGTATGATTCTACTTATATGAAGGTCCAGAATAGGTTAATCTCTAGAAAAAATTTTACAGAAAGTATATTAGTGGTTGTGAGGAGATAAGAGATGGAGCAGAGAATAGGGAGTGACTACTCATGGTACAGGGTTTCTTTTGGGCCAATGAAAATGTTCCAGAATTAGTGATGATGGATGTATAGCTTTATGAATATACCCAAATAAAAACCAACAAAGTAGACAGTTTAAAAGGGTCAATTTTATGGTATGTGAATTATATCTCAATAAAAATATTTTTTAAAAAATGAGAGACAGATAGAATAAGTTGACTATGCCTTTATTTTAAAGTCTGTGACTTTTATAGTAACCACCACATGTATAAAGCATTGTAGTTGCCTAAAAACAATGCTAATTTTAATAAAGTATTCTGTTTTCCAGAAATTCCTGAAAGAGAAAGTGCATATGTGATCTAGTTTCTGTTCTTAAGTCATTAGCTTCACGTCTTTATATTCCCAGCACCAATCTGACTCTATGTGGGGGTTTTAGAAACAGTAAAGGGAACATTATATGATCATATTATTTTCCTCCTTAAAACTCTGCAGTAATTTGCTCATAGGATAAAGTCTGTCCTTCTAGGTATACCATATTAAACCCTTCACAGTTTGGCCCTTGTCCGCAGTCTTTAGCCTCTTTGTCCACCACTCCCCAAGCAGCTGCTCCCTTCAGGTGGCCCACCTCATCGTCACACCATCCTCTCATGCAGCACGCCACTGCCAAAATCTACCTCTCTGCCAGGGTGCTCTTTACCTCCCAATGTGTCTAGGAAACTCCTGCTCAGGTCATTGTCTGGGCTCACAGAGAGGCCCTGGGAGCATTCTGTATACATCTCTGTTAATGCTCACCACCTGTGATGCTGTATTTCCAGGGAATTTTTTGTCTCTATGCCTGAACTCTTTGAAGGGGGACCATCGCTTATTCTTTGTACTTCAGTATCTACTGCATTCATGGCACATGGGAGACATTCTATAAATGTCTGTTAGCTAAATGAAAGAATAAATATTTTAAGATATTTTTAAAAATTGAAATGAGAAGGCAAGAGGCAGTTTGATCTAGTGGCCAAACTCCTAGTCTAACAACAAGCAGACTTGCCTTCCAATTCTAGCCCTGTCACTTGCCCGGAATGTGACCTTAGGCAAGTCACATACATTCTCCCTCTTGAAAAATCTTAGAATTTTAGAAAATTTTGCAGTTAAGAAACATCTAGACAATACAAATTCAAACACTGCATTGTGTAATCTGGATTCCTACCATCAGGAGTTCAAAGAAGGAGAGAATGGATGGGAAAATTTCTCAGAAAGGCAAAGAAAACATCAAGCAAGGTTCTTCTATGACCCACTAGGATCTGCTTCATATCAAACCGTGCACATAGAAATAGGCCCAGCCGCATACTACTCTAATTACCCTATTCTTCTCATTCCTCTTTCATGCTTTGCTCTTTTTCCCCTGACTCTTCAGAAACACAGTACTTCCGGGAGTTGAAAATTAAGTTTTCAAGAAGAGATTAAAAGAAGTGACTCAATTTTGCCTATAGAAATAAAGTTGAGAGACAGCAATAACTGTGTCATGTAAGAGAAGACAGCAGACTTCTGCACTGCACAGTTTTGGCAAATCCTATTTTTCACAAAAGTGATCTGCAAAGTTGGCAGTTGAAACATGAGCTTGAGATGCTCAAGACAAGAGTGCTGTATTTAAAACCCTCATTTTAATTGCAAAGTTCTCAGAAGTAGAGGCTCCAGAGTCAAACAGTCTAGGGTCAAATACAGGTTCTGCCACTTACTGAGACCTTGGACAAGAACTTAACCTCTTCGGGTTTTTTCATTCATTTTAGAAATGAAGATAATAATAGTAATTACCCCCACAGGATACTACTATAAATATGTAAAATATAATACATGTAAAATAATCAACACAGACACTACCTACAACCTATATACCTAGCCAATATTTCTCAGGCATGTACTACTTTTGAGATACTTTTGAGGCTACGCTAGCCACTGGGAATACAATTATAATGAGACTCATCTTTGCCCATAAAGAACAATGAAATTGCTTATTCCCTCACTCCCCCACTATAATATGACATATGGTTAATACAAACATAACTGTATGTTTAGAATACCTCGGATAAAGAAAGCAGGGAGTGAACAACTGTTAATAAAGACAATGGAGAATGTTTCTAAAAGGAGATTAATCCTATGGCTACCATTTCTTGTTCTAAATGTCATAGTCCCCATCTTCACCCCATTCTTTAATTAGGAAATTCTTTAATATTTTCATCACTTAGGGACTACACAATTTCAACACAAATCCTTTAACTGTGATAGTTGCAACAAAATAACAAGCCAATCTCTTAAAAATTCTGAGAAATGATAAGGCCCCACAGTTTGGGTCTGATCACACTTGTCTTATTTCTTCCTGCCCCTGTTACTTTCCTCTCCAGGACAGTGCATATTTGTCTATAAATTTGATGAGCTGAATGTACCAAGTTTCAGAATCCCATTTTTCCTTCAAAGAAATGCTGAAGAATAGAAGGTGTTTTAATGTCTTTGCTTTACAAAATTTCAAATAAGCATTTGTTTGTATCTGGATATTTAGCTCTTAGTTTTGTTTTGTTTGTTTGTTTGTTTGTTTTTAAGATTTTATTTATTTATTTGACAGAGAGAGACAGCCAGCAAGAGAGGGAACACAAGCAGGGGGAGTGGGAGAGGAAAAAGCAGGCTCCCAGTGGAGGAGCCTGATGTGGGGCTCGATCCCAGAACGCTGGGATCGCACCCTGAGCCGAAGGCAGACGCTTAACAACTGCGCCACCCAGGCACCCCTAGCTCTTAGTTTTTCATTTTAATTGCCTGCTTAGTGGAACAATCAATAATCCTGAAAGGCTGAACTGCTAACCACATAGAGATATTATTTTACACCCCATTTCCCTCTGTAGCTCTTGGACACAATGGAAACTATACTTAGTTTTTGTTTTTGTTGCCATTGTTAAGTCTTGAAGTGTCTGAACATAATACATAAAACATATTACATAATATGTAATTGACATAATTATGTTATGTCACATAATACATTAAAAAAGATCATTTTATGATTGGTCCATGAAGCAAAGTAGAATTTTGCCATTTGGAAAAGCAGGGGTAAAATTCCAGTTGACAGAGCAATAGAAGCAAAGTACAGAAGGATAAAAGTAAATGATATGTTCTTCAAAATGCAAATAGTACGGTATGACAAGAGCATGGATTTCCAGATGGGGAGCAGTGAGAAAGGAGGCAGGCTGAAAAGGTAAGTTCCTTCAAGTACTGACCAACTGACTGATCAGTTTAGTGACTGACCAACTGATTTAACAAATATTTATTAAGCACCCACTATGTGTGAGATATTATGCTGAGCACTAAAAATAAAATGAGGAAAAAGACAGACATTATCTCTGTCCTCATGGAACTTGTCTTCTAGTGAACTGTTAGCTACAAGGCTGCCATCAGAGATTTTGTTTTTTTTGAGATAGATCTACATAAAACTTTCGCATGAGGACAAGGGCAAAACTTGGTCAAACCAAGTTACAAAAACATCAGTTTAGTTAGATATTTTGGGGAAAACTCATTAAAAATGAGTGCAAGACTAGTGTTATAATAAAAGTAGTATTTAGTGCTTACATCTACATAAACAATATGGTTTATATTGTAATACACACTTGTTATTTGATTCTTCGTATAATTCTGTATTAGGTAAAAGAAGTGTTATTACCTCAATTTACAGACATAGAAACTAAAGTGCAGTAGATTAAATGGTTTGCTCAAGGTCAGAAGTAAATTCTCAAATCTTGAATAGAGGACATATAATCAGCTAGGCCAGCCTGGGGAGGTGTATCCGGAAAATCTAACAAGCCCTTACTTCCTCTGATGGCACCTACCTGAATTACAAGTACAGTTTTTAGAAAGGAATGAACCAATTCCCAATTTAGGAAAGTATTTTGTAAAAAAAAAAAAAAAGAAAGAAAAAAAGATACAAATCTTGCTGACTAAAGATAAACATCATAATCTGAATATTAATAATAGTAAAACTCATCCAACACAAAGTACATTCAAAGCCCTTAATTCAAGAGCCCTTAATTCAAGAGCCTTCAATCCTCTAATCCTCATCATAATCTGATAAACTAGATACTACTATTAATTCTTGTTATACAGATAAGGACATGGAGGACAAAAATAGGCTAAGTGATTTGCCCAAAGTCACATAGTTAATAAGTAGGAAAAGAGGCATTTGAACATAGGATTCTCTAGTTCTGGAAATGAAACCTTTCACCAATGGGCTGTGTTCCTGTCAACATCTCCTACAATCATGTGTCTATTTAACCTTCGGACGTTGGCACACAGTTATTGTTCTCAACTGACAATCATGAACAATGCTAACTCTATCTGGTGGGGAGCAGAACCTAGCCCTTTTCCTTCATCTAGAAGGAACTCCCTATTTATGGGAACTAGGTGAAGACACAAGCGTTCAGAAAAAGAATAGGGCTGATGTGGCAGGTGCTTCATTCTACTTACAGACCATTCTCCTTCCTTCCTTCCTCTACAAAATACCCCAATATCTGGCTATACCACTTACTACTTCTCCTTGTTCCTGGCTTCTACAGACCCCCAGGTCACTCTCTATTATTCCTGGAGATGTTAGATTCTGAATCATTTGTCACTTTCTCTGATACAATTATCATAATTCCTGATGACTTTAATATCTACCTTTGTTAACCCTTCTAATTGCATAGCATCTTAATACCTTGGCTTCCTTCCTCTCTTCCAATGACTTTGTGCCCCACATGACCTCAGCCACTCACCCCCACAGGCATACTTTGGACCTTATCATTTCTAACAACCCTCCATACTCTCAATTCAAATATCCCACACCCCACCTACTCTCCCCCTATCATTCCAGCTCACTCTGATAATTCTTTGTACACAACCAGGACAAGCAATCCATTAGTTCTAATGCCATTCTACTGTCCCCTATACCTCCCATGTTGTCATTTCTTCCTTACCCAGTTTACATTCCTGATACATCATTATATTCTTTGAGGTACATCGAACACCCATTCCCTTGCCCCATCTGCTTGTTTTCATACCTACCCTAGTTAACTCCAACTATTTACTAGTTGTCATTTAACTGCAACTGTTATACCTGTGTAGCTGAACATGGCTGGGGAAAAAAACTATAACTTGTAGAAATGCTCTGCCTTTAAGTTCATGACCACAGTGTGAACCAGACTAACACCATCTTGGACAAACCCTCTGTGATGACCACTCTGTGCCGGGAAGCCTTCTTGAACACCCAACATTCTTTGTTTGTGTTTAACCCCACCCTTAAGTATACACCTGGGACATAACATCCTTAATCTTCTGTGGAGATATTACTGATTCTCAAACATTTGCTCATTGATGGGACCTCAGAATGTACTCCCCAGCCTCTAGGGCTATAAAAGTAGGTCTTATGGGAAGTGGAGATCAATTGGTCTTGCAGGTACCCAAGACATGCTTCTGTCTGCATCTGTGTCCATATGCTTTGTTTTCCCTCCTGTTACTCCTGTTTGCTTCCTGGAATAACTGTCCTTACTCCTACCTAATTCATTCCCCCTAATCGTACAGTAGATCCCCTCTTGCCTACCATTGGATATTGTCCTTGTAATTGTTCCCTCTTTCATGCATTACGAAAATTTCCTTCTCTACTGAATTATCCTTGTTATAATTTCTTCCATCTCAACAAAACAAAACAATCTTAACCCACTTATTCCCCTTAAAAGCTACCACCTCATTTCTCACTCAGCTGCCCTTTACAGCAAAACTCCTATCTACTTTCTCTTTTCCCATTCTCTTTTGAATCTACCTCCCTGAAATTAGTCTTGACAAAGACAACAATGGCCTCCATGCTGCTCAATCAAATGGTTGATTTTAACACCTCATTTTACCTGAATGGTGAGCAGCACTTGACACAGTCACCACTGTAGGAATGCTGAAAATAGAGAATCCATCTTTGGCCTGCTGCCCTGTCCATGCCCACACAATGTCCTCCCTCAGGGCTATGTGTTTCAGCCCCCTTGGAGAGTAGTGTACGTCCTGACTGAAATACAGGGAGTCTTGCTCTTAGGTCTTCCCTAAACTTGTTCAGATAACTATTAGAGATAATATAGTTTCTGCTCCCTGCCCTCCTCCTGACACACAGATGCAGCACGAGGTCCATTAAGTGTGAGTTCTCAATTAAGTGTATGCAGACCCTTTGACCTCACCACAACGTCCTCCTGTACATCCTCTTGCTAGATAAAATCTGTAGACTATGGTCCAGATTTTGCAGAGAAAAACTGCACATCTGTCTGAATCATCATCCACCTGACCCTCTCTGTCAGTAAATTATCCTTAAAAGAACTGTGTAAACTGTATGGAGTTGCCTGTTTCATTTTTCAGTCTCAAGGTACCATCTCAGTTTGAAGGATACTTTATAGTCCCTCCTGCTCCACCTTCTAACAATCACCTCCTCCTCCAGAAGCTATTTCCTTCTTGGTTTCCACAACACCATACCTTCTTGGTTTTCCATAACAAGTCCTTATTCATCTCTGTTGATGGTTCTCCTTATCTCCCTGACTTCTTCACAATGAAGTGTCCCAGGGCTCAGTTCTCACACTCCTTTCCATCTACACTCCAGTCTCAGGGCTTAAATTGTCATCTGCACATTCATGGCTCTGAAATTTCATCTCCAGTTCAGACCTCTGTCCTAAATTCCAGTCTTCAACATACGACTGCTTACTTGACATCTCTATACTGATGCTTAACAGGCATTTTACAGTTAACAATGTTCAAAATTGAACTCTTGATCTTCCCCCCAAACATGCTGTATCCCAAATCCTTTCCATATCGGTTAAGAGCAACTCCATCCTCCATTCAAACCTCAAAACTCCAATCACCCCAGACTCCTCTTTTCCTCTAATATCACTTACATGTTCTACTGGCAAATCCCGTTGGCCTTGCCTTCAATATAAAAATCAGAATGCAACTACTTTTGCTTCCTCCAGTAATACAAACCCAATCCACACCACCATCACCTCTTACTTGTATCATTGGAGAATCCTATATGGTCTATCTTAAAAATATTTGAAGTCTGACTGGTTCTCACCTGAATCAAATGTAACTATCATCTCTTGCTCGGTTGAGTACAAGAGTCTGCTTACTGGCCTCCCTGCTCCTGTCCTTGCCTCTTACACTCTATTCTTGAGAGAAGAGCTAGCGTGATCCTCTTGAAATATAAAACTGATCACATAATTCCTTAGCTCAAGATCCTCCAATGGCTTCCTAGCTTACTCGGAGCAAAAGGCTGAAAATGGACAGTAAGGCTGAATATGAGCTCTTATTACTCTGCCAACTACCGTCATGACCTCCCCAACTCTTACACTCATACTCAATCTTCTGATCCTGCCACATCAGTCTTTTTGCTTATGTTCAAACACTCCAGGCCCTCTCTTTCTTCCGACGGTCTTTACACGCAAATAAGTCTCTCTCTCCACCCAATAGAAGTTTCTGATGATGGAAATGTTCTAAACCTGTGCTGTTCAATATGGTAGCCACTGGAAAACTGTAGCTATTAAGCACTGGAAATGTGGCTAGCACAGCTGAGGAACTGAATTTTTAATTGTATTTATTTTAATCAATTTAAATGTAAACAGCTACCTGTAGTTAGTGCCTACTCTTGTGTAGTATGGTCTTCTCTGACATATTATTCACATGGCCCCTTTCCTCACCTCTTTCAGGTACCTGCCCCAAATTCCCTTTATCAGTGAGGCCTTCCTTGATCAAGATACTTAGTATAGCAAGTCTCTCCCCATCTGGTATTCCTTATCCCCCTTCCCAGCTTTGTTTTTCTAAATTTCTCCATGATAATTAGAAATTTCAAACATACTGTATATTTTATTTGCTCATTTATCTGTTGGCTATCTCCTCAAATAAAATTTAAGGTCCATCAAGTTAGAGACTTCAGTCTGTTTTGTTTTCAGTGCTATATCACTAGTGCCTAAAATAGTACCTGGTACATAGTAAAAGATAAATAATTACTTACTGATTTGATTCAACTGTCAACCATTAACTTCCTGAGTGGTCTAAAACAAGTCATGATCCATTTCGTACCTAGTTTTTTCCTTCTTCCTATTATTATCTTATATTGTACTTATCTGTTTTCTTCTTTATAATTACAACAATTTATACATTCGTCATTTGTTTTTTTGTTTTGTTTTGTTTTGTTTTTTTGTTTTGTTTTGTTTTTTTGCTTACTGCCTATCTCCTCGCTAGACCAAAAATTCCCAAAGGCTAGGGCCTATGTTCATCTTATTAACTTAGCATCATGCCTGGAACACAGTTGTTGCTCAATAAATAAATAGTTTTTCTGGGTTATGAGGCAAAGAGGTCTGACACTCAGTACAGTCTCAATAAGTATCTGTTGAAGAATGCATTCATTATTTAATCTTCAAAACTAATTAGAATGAGTAGATCTCTTTGAACTTGGGCATTCTCAGTTCTCAGAGAAGAGTTCAGATATGGGTAGACGCAACCATGCAGACATCAGATATGGGTCGACACAACCATGCAGACAGGCCCTAGGGGGTATTGGGGTGCTCAGGGAGAGTTGCCATTATACCTGACTATCAGATGTGATTGAGGGCTTACCATCTGGCTCTTTTCCCTTCTTTCACTGTCCTGGGAGGTTGTGGCTGTGATTATTTTGTTGTAGTGATTTTCTGAATAGACTCTGGAGGGCCTTTTCACATTGTTAACACAGCCACCTTCATAACACCCGCCAACTTTGTTAAATGGCCATCCCCCGGCTCAGTCTCCAGCTCTCCTTCCACCCCCAACCATGGCTCCGAGGGGGCAGTTCCTGTTAACAGGCCTTCCTTTCTTTACTATGTGCACCTTTAGAAAACAGCAGAGACAGGACACTATATCAGTAGTAAACTTGTCCATTCACCTTTAACATTTCAAGTCCATAAAGTATGCTTTACTGCTAACAGAGAGTGGGAACTTTTCCTCTTTGTTTGGCAGAATTGTTTACAGGGATTCAACATTTTCTAACAGACATTCACTAAGCTCCCAACAATTTTTATATAAGATAGAACTGGATTCTCGGGGCGCCTGGGTGGCGCAGTCATTAAGCGTCTGCCTTCGGCTCAGGGAGTGATCCCGGCTTATGGGATCGAGCCCCACATCAGGCTCCTCCACTATGAGCCTGCTTCTTCCTCTCCTACTCCCCCTGCTCGTGTTCCCTCTCTCACTGGCTGTCTGTCTCTGTCAAATAAATAAATAAAAATCTTAAAAAAAAGAAAAAAAGATAGAACTGGATTCTAAGATTATTGTCTTCATTTAAAAATCCAATTTGGGGGGGGGCACCTGGGTGGCACAGTCCGTAAGCGTCCAACTCTTGGTTTAGGCTCAGGTAGTGCTCTCAGAGTTGTGAGAGCAAGCCTCACGTAGGACTCCGTGCTCAGAGTGGAGTCTGCTTAAGATGCGCTCTCCCTCTCCCTCTGCCCCTCCTGCTCATGTGCTCACTCTTTCTCTAATAAATAAATCTTCAAAAAAATAAATAAATAAAAATTAAAAAAAAAAACACAAAAATCCAGCTTAATTGGATCAATAGTACCACTTGCTTTTTGTTTAAGAGAAACAAATAATCACTTTCAAATCATCTCACTATTGGAAAAATTACAATGCGTCTTATTTTGATATCTCCCAAAATTACTTTTTTTCTTCTTCTTATGACCTTAATGCTATCAACAATAAGCAACAATTGAACACATATTTGTGATCGGATTTTTTAGTATCAAAATCAAAGTTTACTTTATGAATCTTTAATTTATGTTTCTAATTCTGAACCGACATTTTCACTTTCTATTGTTAAGTCAATCCATCAAAAGCTGGAATTTTCAGAGATCCTGTGTTTTTAGTGCTCTACTGATGAACTACAATATAGTTGGTTTTCAGAGACAACAGAAAAGGGCCATCATTTATATTGTCCATTTTCAAAAGGTAATTTCTGCAGCTGTCCTTCCTCACTCCAAAAGACTATGTGATAGGCTATGCCTTGGTTAACCAACCTCAATTGGTTATTTACTGTCACTAAAGTGAAAGCCACCTTTACAAAGCTGTCCCTATAAATCCAAAGAAGTATTTAAGCTTCTAAGTCTCCTATTGGTCTCCCTTCTGATTCTCCTCTGATTTTTTATTTCTGACAAATCTCTGACAGCAGTCTACAAATTAACTTTCTACAGGGGGGAAAATAAAAGAAAGAAAATCCCTTATGATGAAAACTTAGGATAACACTCCTGCATCTCGCTAACTGCCAAGTGGCTTAGTCAGCAGTGAACTTTGTGATCCTAAAATAAATTCAATATTCTCTCTTGTTGGCAGTAACCCTACATGGTTAAAATCTTGGTGCACAGAGTGAATATGAAATGGAGAAAGATAAACTTAGAGAATATAATGAATAATTGGGATCTCCTTATTTTCAAGGGTATTTAATAACACAAATTGAAATCCTAACAGTATTCCCAGGCAGAGTTACAGATCAAATCTACTCCAATGAAAACTCAAGATTTATCTGTATTTATAAGTGGTTTTATAGAAAATTCTTTTCTTTTCCAATCATAAAACCCATCACAAATTCCTTAATTTCTGGGGAAAAATGCCCAAGATTGTACCATACTTTACATTAACTTCCTGGTAGGTTTCCTGATTGGATTGGCTACCCTGGTGGCATTTCTGCTGCCTTTAGCCTATCCCAAAAAAGAATAGAGGTGGTTGGAATAGAGAATGTGGAGACTAAATGAGGTGAATTCTCATTTGGCAGACTTGTACTTACTTGCCATGTCTTTCAGGCTTTTGTAGTTTATATTCATGTAATATGTGAGGACAGGGTAGAGAAGTGATGTCATGTGGCAAGAATCATCCTGGCTTGAAGTCAGGAGACCTTGATTCTAGTCTGTGACAACTTCTAACTACTGTATGACTCTATGCCAATGTCTGCCTGCCATTTTCCTCACCTACTAAATTAGGGGGTTGAAAAAGCTGTTCTCTAAAAGTCTGTTCCAACCCTAAAATTCTGTGATTTTTCAATAAAATAAAATGACTTATGTAAAAGTGCAGAAATAATTCATTCAGTCAAGTCATATTGCCTTAACCTAAATGATTTTGGTTTCAAAGTTCAAAAGTAATCACAAAGAAATGGAGGGGACAGAAATCAGTTGCCAGTTAAAGCTAACAGACATCATAAGCCACAGCTCACTTTCCTGAAAAGCACATTGACAATTAGCAATTAACATCTTCTGGAAACAAGCAAATGATCAGGAAGCCTTCTGGCAAAAGGGAGTCATAAAGTTTCATTGTACCACTTAACAGATATTTTATAAAATGATAAATTAGGTACCTTTTCATCCACTATAATAATGTATTTTCTACGAAAATTAAAGATGATTTAAGGCCTGATGCACTCTGGCTGGGCCTGATCCTGAAGAAATTACTTGTTCAATAAGATTTTGGTATGTTTGTGCCAAAAAAAAAAAAAAAAAAAAAGCCATTATCTCATATTATGTTTTGGTAGTTGTAACAGAAAACTGGATCTTCCAAAGGGAAAATAGTGACTCAATTATCTGCAAAGTACAGGCTTTGGCCTGACTTCAGGTGAGGGTAGGTTCAGGGAATAACACAATGTTATCTTTGGGCTATGCTCTACCCTGTCTTGGCTAATTTCCAGGTTCCACAAGAAGCAACATGGGTAACTGCCACCAACATGGGTGACTGCTGACCAGGTTCAATTTCAATGCTATCAAATACTCCTTTTCCCCTAGAAGTCAGAGTAGAAGTCCCAAGCTTAGTTATTACTAGCTTGAATTAAGCCACATGACAACACCTAAACCAAGTACCAGCCCAAGGATGAAACATGAGACCGGTATAGTCCTGGGTCATAAGCCAGCACCCACCTCCACTAAACCCTGAAAACTTTGCCAGGTAAGAGTGGAAATGAGAGTTTCTTCAGGGAAACTAGAGTAGTGTTAGCTAGAAACCAGGTTGATTGTGGCTAGGTTACAAATTACAGGTGTCAATTTCATGCCTGAAATAACATGTGCTCTTAGAAAAGAGTCACAAACTTGAAAAGCTTCCTAGTGAAACCAATCTCATCTCTTCATTTAAGGTTGAGACTTAAACTAAAGTAAAGCATAATGGTTAAACTCATAGGCTTTGGAATCAGGCAATTCCAGTTTTGAGTTCTGATTCTGTCATTTATTAGCTCTGTACCTCTGGGGAAAGTACTTCACTGAACTGAGTCTCATTTGAAAATAGAAATAGTCATTGTTACATCAACAGTCATTGTTATATACAACCCCTGCCTCACAGGGTTGATGTAAAGATTAAATGAAATAATGGATATACAGTACCTTGCAAAGGACCTGGCCCTTTGTGTCCAATAAACAACAGCTGTTATTAATAGAGAGAAAAAAAGACTTATCCAAAGTCACACAGCTAATTAATGGCAAAGCTAGAAATAAAATTGAATCCCTTGACTTCTAGCTCAGAGCTTTAAGTAAATCAAGGTGAACTTTAATAGCACACAAGTCAATTATATCTGAAACATCATAGAATAAATCAGTTTTTCTTCCCAAATTGCTACCTGGAACCTCACAGTTCCCATTTCACAGAGCAGCCATGTAATGTTAACATCACTAGACATTCCTGAGAAGGGGCTATGACAGGCCTGTCATATTTTGCTCCACCAACAACGATGAGGCGTATTAGAGAAAGACATCATTGATGTGATGGACACAAGCTGAGACTCTTGGGTATCTATGGCTACTTGTCTCATCAGCCAAGTATTTGCTGAACATTTTCTGCACATTCAGCGATGTGTATAATATTAAAATAGATAGCACATTTTCTGCATTCCAAGGCCTTACTCTTACTGAGAGATGGGTCAGTTAGGTGGTAGAGACAAAAAGTGTTAAAGGTGCTAGGGCAGAAAGGATCACTATGGGCAGGTTGGTAAACACATGACAGGCTGGGGAAAGGGGACTTGAGAAGGGAAAGGGGACTCCAGGTGATGAGTTCAGCATAAACAAAGATGCAAGAAGAGATGAATACGATGTGGGAGAGTGAGAAGAAGAGCATGAAGGACAGAGTAAGAAGCAGGAAATTAAAGCGGAGCAAGACAATGCTAGCTCTAAATTCAGGACTGAAGAGGCAGCATGTGAGTGGATGAAGGCTCAGGAGCACAAACCAGCAGACAAAGATTCCAAGTCACTCACTGATTCAAAATATTCATTGGGTCTCCTACTCTTTGGCTTGCCCCTCAAGGTGTTACATGCTCTGATTCCATCCCCCACTTAGCTCTTCTTCCTCTTCTGAATATGCTCCATGCTCTTACCCAAACACACTGCTCACTGTTTGCCAAACCTGCCCATCATACCCCTGTCTGTACTCATTTCAGCTTAGAATGCCTTTCTGCTCTCATCTCTGCCTGGCATAATTCTACCTACTATAATGCCCAAGTCATAACCTTTTTCATAAATAATCATTCCTTAAAGTTCATGATAGAAAGAAGAATTTACTAAGGGCCTTCACGTCCACTATCTCTTTTAACAACACTCTTCCTGGAGCCCATCACATTTCAAATTAGTTGTAATCTCTCCCTCCTCTGAATCCCATGCAGGAGTAGTAGCAAAAATAACAATAATGATGGTAATGATGATAATACCCCCGTTTAATAAGTACTAAGCACCTTACATGCATTCTCTAATTTAATATTTGTAAAAACTCCATGAACAATTTTGTCATTCTCATTTCATAGATAAGAAAAGTGAGACTCAGGGAAGGTACATAAATTTCCTATGGTCACACAGCTAATAAATGGCAGAGCCAAGGCTTGAACACCAATACCTGAGTTTTTAGCTCATTGTGCTATCAGAGAAGTTTGCTCTTCTCTAATGGCATTGATCATGAACTGCTTTTGCTATTTATCTATGTATATGGCTTCACTTCTTCATAAGGTTTAATAGTCCTTGGGGAAATGGAACATGCATTTATCTATATTAATAACTATAATCTTTTACCTGTACAATAATATTTGTATAGTAACTTTTGTAACTTAGAAAGCATTCTAATATACTAGTGCATGGAAGTCTTACCACAATCTTATGACGCAAGATTCATTTCCAACTTGCACATGACACAACAAAGTTCAGATGATTTAAATGGCATCATCGAGGACTTGCTGCTAGTAAATTGCACACTCAACCAAAATCCGGTGGCAATTGTTGGAGTTGTTATATAAACACTGAGTTCTCTCATCCTCCCCCAAAATAGCTTGGAGCCATGTTGCAAGAAGTGCCTAGCGGGAACAAGCTCCAGTGACCCATAGTTGTGATTTACTTGATCACATATCCTTTGTTGGTTCATTCCTGGTCTTACTTCCTCACACCTGGACTGGTATTTCCTGGGATTATCTCCCAAATAAACTACTTGCACTCAAATTATTTTCTCAGGGTTGGCTTCTAGGGAAACCAAAATTAAGACATTCTTCCCGAAGCACTGTTGCTCCCAATGGGTTAGAGGGGTGATGTTAGGAAGGTAAAATAATCAGGAATTTTAGGCTATGTGATTTCCATTTTCAATTTTTTAAACAAAGGAAAGAGGGAGTTTTTATAAAAAGAGTCAGTCATTTAATAGCCTGCAGCCTGTTAAATTCATTGCAAGTCAAAACTTCTGCTTAAAGGGGCCCTAATATTAAATTGACAGTTGCCTTGGAATCTAAAATAGAATTGGTTAAAACAGAATAGAGAAAGATTTTTTGCATTTCTCTGGTTATTTCCATTAGAGACAGAAATATTCTGATACTTGCTCCTTTGCTCTGATTACAGCTTAAGGCAATTTCTGAAATTCTTAGATTGAACTGGAACCCCCATTTATACCAGGTAGCATAGTTCATTCTCAAAGTCTCAAAGCCTAGCATGAAATCAAAGATCTTGATGTGGTCAAGGAGTATTAAAAGAAAAATAAAACAACAAACATGAAAACAATTTAATTTAATGAAGGAGTGCCCGGGGGATGGTCATGCATAAATACATGCACAGCAACACACAAAGCCCACAGAATAACTAATGTTATTTTAAGTTCACAGGGCATTTTTGGTCCAGGGGATTATCTGAATCCAGTGGTGGCTTCATTATTCTTGTAAAATCTTTGGCCCTCGCCCCAGAGGGGAAAATTGAAACAGAAACTTTTAAGTGGCAGAGCTGGGCTGATGCCTTAATAGCTAGTTCATGAAGAATACTTCAGATTTGGGGAAAGCATACTCTTCTAAATCTAAGCTTAATGTTCTGTCAGTGAATGAGGAAATATGCTTATATCTAAAAAGATGCTACACAGGTATAAATATTTTTATTTGATATCACTTTTAAAATCATCTGTCCAGGTAGAGTCCTATGCTGAATTGGAAGTGGGAAGCTCCTTAGAAGCTCTGGTTAAGATGTCAAAGATGATAATACCTACTTTAGAGATAGAAAAGGCCTAGCACAGAGCTAAGAAGTGGTATTCAACCGGCCCTACGCCTCAACCAATGAGAGAACTCGGAGTAAAACCTTTGTATGTTCAAAAATCTCAGGGGTAGCTTAGCACAGGAGAACAAGGGTGTTTGGACCCTGTGATTATGTATTACAACTGTGAATGTTATCTAGATTCTCAGAGCATCTTTGTCTGGAGGATTATCTTGACACATAATGGTTTCATTTATTCTCAGGATATCCCTAATGAGTAAACTATTAAAAGACACTGCTTTTCTCCTCCAAGGAGGAAACAGAGGAATGCAAGAAAACTGTCATGGTCCCAAGTGGGTTTGTGAATTGATGGTGGGCAGAGTTGTGAAGATCTTTTTTCCCACTGATACTCCATGTCACCTGAACCAAAACTCTTAATTCTAGAAAAAAAAAATCAAAAGTTAAGAACTTGAGTATCTAGAAAAGTGGATTTCTGACAAAAGGTAAAAAAAAAAAAAAATTCTCATTGCATCCTTAACAGAGCTAAATAAAGCTAGAGCAAATTTCACTTGCTCAAGTGAAGATTTGAATGGGTCCAGTCAGTGTTCTGCTATGCAAAGATGGGCTTTGTTAATGATGCCATCATGCGCAGAACAAAGGCTGTATTTTGGGAAGTGTTGAAGGCGTACTCTTATGTACATCTGGTAATTACTCTCACTCAGTTATCCTAAACTGAATAGGTTAAATAAAGGTGACCTGAAGTTTTTTCTGATCTCAGGCAACATACTCTTTGAATTCCTCCATATCCTACAGAGACCTGGGAGGCTGGAGTCAACACTTAAATAAAATGGTCTACAAAATTGCAAATAAAAGCTACTCTCATTAAGAGAAAGCCCCAACAGAGCTCAAACATTTCATTCAATACCACAATGGTTTCTCAGTCTGATCATTTATTAAACTTATGTTTATCACATGAGGTAGTCTGGTTAGGTTATATTACTTCCATTTTAGAGATGATGAGGCCTTGGTTCATACAAATGAAAAGGTACCAAGTAATTCTTCTGGTTTAATAGCATGTAACTATGTGGAAAATAGCATTTACTATGGTGGGGAAAAGGCACTGTTTATTTGGTTTCGATTATATTTCAACCAGGAAAGTCAATGGAATGGCCTAGATGTTTGATATTGACATTTCTGTTCTTCTCATAGGCTGTGATGCTCTTTCAATTACTAGTTTCTCCATTTATTTTCACAGGTGGACTTGTAATTGTAATGGTAATTGCCAAAGTAATTCCTCTATTATTACTCTGCTCTTTGGGTGCCCTTTTCTTCAGGTAAAGGTTATTGCACCCACTAATCAGAAATATGGAAAATGCCCTCAAAGGTCATTTCTGAGGCCTACTCTTAAGGAGAAATCTCTTGCAGGGTCTTTTGCTGTTTTCAAAAAAAAAAAAAAGAGTTTCATGGACATTGTTCTCATTTGCAAGAAGTTACCAATATTGACTAGAAGATTTTTGAAGGGTAGGCAGGGTTTAAGGTGAGAGTCAGGAGACCAGAGTTTTAGTTATATCTGTCACTAATTGGCTATACACTCTTGGAAAAAGCATTTAATTGCTCCAGGAACAAAATTTCCTGTTTGCAAATATGGGAATTAGAATGAATGATCTCTGAGGTACATTTCAGCCCTAGATCTCTTATAATTCCATGACAAATATATTGAGTTATTAAAAAAAAAAAAAGGCAAAATGGACTCTAATGAAATGTTGGTATTCCACAAAGCAAAAATAAAGAATTACTATCTGTCTTGTGGGATAAAGGCTGTTTTTATACCACAGAAACTGA
Source organism: Ursus americanus (assembly GCF_024610735.1). Lineage (NCBI taxonomy): Eukaryota > Metazoa > Chordata > Mammalia > Carnivora > Ursidae > Ursus > Ursus americanus. The sequence goes on along the minus strand of NC_142140.1, from coordinate 13,419,915 downwards.
GGACAGGAAGAAGGAAAAGTTTGGGGTTAGATAACCCTTTAAGTACTTGATAGGGACTTAATTCACCCTTGAGATCTCTGACTAAAAGGCAATCATCTAGGACCAAGCATAATTCATCTCTGGCATAAATCATGGGGTACTTGGAAAAGGATGTCCAGTTTTCAAAACAGCAAGATTTCCAGCCCTTTGTTAAAGCTAAATATCACAATTTTACCCTCAGTAGCTAGAAGAAGATTAGAAGGTGGTAGTCCCCAACAATAGGAGTTTCCAAAACCAATAAACCCAAGTCAGATACCTATGAAGTCTTACTCGACAGAACAAAATATATTAAAGAAGCCATCCAGCAAAGAGGAAATGAAGCGAAACAGTGATTGCTGTCTTAGAAAATTTATGCTTCTACTTGTGTAAGTGGGAAACATTTAACCCCTTGGGGGCCCTTCTACCTCTAGAAACCTGTGATTCTGTGGCTTTATGATGTTTCTAGGTTATTTAATAGATTATAGGAATAGAATTAAGAATTATTTGAAAGCAATGTCAATATAACTATAATTCATCTGTTCATTCAGACACAGTCCCTTTTTTGAGGAATTCCTTGTTGTCCATAAATCACTTGAATAAAAAAACAATAGACTTAACCCAAATACATTAATGTCTTAAATTCTCGGGTCATTCCTTATAAAATTGAAGTTTTATGGAAGAGTTATCAGCCTACGTTCAATATTTCATATTTACCAATTCCAATGATCCATTTAACAAACTATTATTATCTATTGTTTTTAAAATCCATTTAGTTTGGATAGTATTTTCCTTACTTAGTTAGAAATGCAGAATTACATCTCAGAGTACATTGTGATAATTTGCCTTTCCAAAATCAAGTAGGCAATTGTCCTTCAGATAGTAATCAGCATGAACTCTGACCCAACTTTTATTTACTTTCCCTAATGAAGTGAAGAGTTGCATCTTTTTAGCTTTCCTTGGTGTTTCTTTGGTTTGCTAATATCTTTTTAAGTGGGCTTTTAATAATGTTTTTCAGCAGTGTTTTATATCCTTAAGTGCAAAAGATATGTAAGAATTTGCATTTGCCAAGTTATTAGTCTAGGATAAAATTGGGTGCTTGAGAAAGCTTACTGTAAATGGTAAAGTACTTCACCAATGATAATTGTAATAGTAATAAGCATTTGGGGCAATGCAGGGTGGTGGTTAATAGCACAAGCTTCGAAGGCAGAGCAACTGGGATTTGAGTCTTGCCTACTTTCTACCAACTCTATGACTTTGGCAAGTTTCCTAACCTCTGAATGCCTCTTTCACTGATCCATAAAAATGCAAATAATATCAATACCTACTTCCCAGGGTCATCCTAAGTACAGGCAGTATTTGTAAACATCTTACATAAGGCCTACTCAATTGTTGTTAATTATTATTATTAATTATATTACCTCAATAAATATTTTTAATAGGAAGAAATGTACTGACCAATTAATTAATCAATAGATTATTGTAAGGACTAAATGAGAAAATGTATGCAAGAGACTTAGCACAAAGCCTAGACAATGTCTTATTTCATTGCCTTTAAGACGTTATTCATTATAAGGTGCACCATTATTGCATGTGCCTCCAAGAAAAAAAAATTTGCCAATTAATTGTAAGACTCCATGAACCATGAGACACATCCATATTGCACAGAAATAAAATTCTGGGGGAAAAAAATGCACCTTAGAATTGATGGGATATAATAGTTTCAAATAAATAGTACAATGATAAAAAATGAGGGAGAAGACAAAAAGGAAAAATAGTAAGTTCTCATTAAATTAATTTTTCAGTGACCTCAGATCTATCTGTGAATTTTTCATTCACTTACATACCCCAAATTATAATTCTTGTTAGTGAGGAAGAAAATAAGGAACTTGACAGAGAGAGCCAATAACGAATCATAAAATATGATCATGGTGAATTAACCATATATCTCCCACAATATTCATGGAGTCCTTGCAGGGAATGAAAACTTCTTGGTCACTTGTCCCCCTCCCACCCATTGCAAGTATCTTTTCTACAGCATCTCTGAAATGCACAGTAAGCATTTATGTTGCATTTCATTCCAGAGCCCCTTTCAACGGGTCTTACAGTTGTTGCTGTAGAAATGCAAATTCCCTTGCACAGGCTGACACTGGGGTAGGTGGGTAAAGAGTGGCAGCATGTGGGGGTGTGCTAATCATCACTGCCAACCTTGACGGGAAGGTGGGTGACACTTAATAGTTCTAAATGGCAAAGGGGGAAAGCAGCATTTGAAGTTTAATTTAAGCAAGATCTAAAAAATAAATGACAGAGAAGAGGGAGAAGAGCTCTCATTTATTTTAGAAAACTTTCCAGCAGCTGCAAAAGATGGGGGTTGGGGGGGGGAGGAAGAAGACATTTGGGGAAATGAAGGAATGTATGCAAGCAAAGGAACTGAGAGAAAACAATATAGTTGCTGCTATTTATGGGAAAACTCCACAATTATTAAAGGATACAAACTGTTTTACTCTACCAATCAGCACTGAACAAGTCATTATGGCCAATCAACCAGTTCTATTAGAATCTAAACTAGCTTTAGAAGAGAAGAAACATTAGAAACTAACACAGTAGTTCTTGATCCTGGCTATATCGCAGGATCATCTAGAAAGCTTTATAAACATACCAATGCTTGAGCCTTACCCCATAAAGATAGTGATTTCATTAGCCTTGGGTGGCCCAGGTAATTGGTGTGTGTGTGGGGGGGGGGGTGTTTAAAAGCTTCCCCTGTTGATTCTAATATTGAGCTGAGAACAGCTAATCAAATTCAACCTCTTCACTTTACAAATTAAAAAATGAAAGCCCAGAGAGGCACTGTGACCTACCCATGAATACATAGCCAACAACTCAAAACAGAGCTATGATTCTATGATAGATCCAGTCCTTGATCTCAATTCTTCATTTTTCTGTACTTGTACTACACATCCACACCCTTGCTATGGCCTTGCAGCAAGAGATGTTTAATGTACCTGCCCTTGGGCTTTGGACTTGGCCATGTGCTTTGTTTTACCCAGCAGGATATCCACAGACCTGAGACAATCAATGGCTTGAAATGCACTTGAATGGTTGGGTTTGTCCTCTTGTGCTCATGTCTTTCACCATGAGAAAACATACCCTGGTAACTAGTAAGTAGTTGCTGATCCAAGGAAAATGAGAAACTCATGGAGCAGACCTGAAGCCAGTTAACTCAGACATGCATAAGTCTAAAATAAATGCTAATTATTGTGAGCCCCTGACTCTGGGGTGGTTTGTCACACAGCATTATTATAGCAATAGCTGCCCGAGACACTCAAACCCAAGTTTTCTAATGTGTGGTTCATCACTGGACCTCTAATGGCTTACCACATATAGGATATGGGGTATAATCTAATGATGATCTGCCTGTGCTTCATAGAAGACAAATTACATCCCTCACACATATAACTCATCAAATCCAGACACATAGATGCCAAAGGTTCTTTGTGATTAGCTAGTCAAAGACAGAATTTCCCTCCATTGAGACCAATTCTTACTCATTTCTATATTTCATTCACTCCTGAATAATTACAACAGTTTTTAAGCTCTTATTTTATAGAAAATTTGTTTGATCCTAAGAAAATAAAACCCCATTTTCCAGATAAGGAAATCAAGTCTCTATGAGATAAATGATGCACTAAGTCATATAGCTAGAATGGGAACTACAGAGGCCATCTTCTTAACTACTATGCTATACTCTTCCTCCATCTTAACTTCATTTTTGTGATCTATGCAAATTACTCAAATTGGCTAAAATGGCAGAACTGCACATCACTTATTCAAAGAAAATTGTTTTTCAGGTATTATGTCTGTATCTTTACCATTTTTACTCACTCTTTACATTGTCTGACATTTAACTACAGAGCATCTATAAAGTCTAAAAACATAAATTAATTTTATATTAATGATTCTGCACCCAATTCCACTGTGGTGGGTTTTTCCCCACACCAAACAATTCTCCAACACCAGCCAGGTATACTACAATTGAACTCAATTCTAACTATCCATCTGAAGATTGTGTCAGATCCCACAGGTTAAGGGCTCAGTCCTACAAGTTTGTACCCACCCCTACCACTTCAGATGCAAGCCCAGGTTGCCAGCTGTGCTTCTGACCAACTGGCTATAGACTGGCTATAGACGATCCCTGCTTGGGTTGATTAATTAGCCAGAGTGTCTCACAGAACTCAGAACAACATCTTACTTAATAGACTACCAATTTATTATAAAGGATATAACTTAGCAGCAGGCATATGAAAGAGATGCATAGGACAACATACAGGGAAAGGGCAAGAAGATTCCCTGCCCTCTCCAGTCACACCACTCTTCCTGAAAAACCACGTGTTCACAAACCCAGAAGCTCTCTGAACCCAAACCCCTTTGGGTTTTTATGGAAGCTTCATTACATAGGCATTATTGATCACATCATTGGCCACTGGTGATTGACCTCAATCTCCAGCCCCTCTTCCCTCCCCAGAGGTCAGGGTGTGGGGAAGGTAAAGTGGAGGGGGCGGGACTGAAAGTTCCGACCCTCTAACCACCTGGTTGGTTTCCAGCTGGCAACTAGCCTCCATTCTAAGGTGAGGGGCATTCTAAAAGTCACCTTATTAACATAACAAAAGATACCTTTGTAGTTGCTGTCCTCACTTAGGAAATCCAAGGGTTTTAGGGACTCTGTGCCAGCATGGGGATGAAGATGAAATAAATATTTATTATAAAACACAATGTCATATATATGGCAATCATATCAAAACATTGCCTTCTTAGAAGCTGAATTGCCAGCCACTTTCTTCTTAACTTCCGTTCCCACTAGGGCACAGGGATATGACCTAGACTCTGCCAATCAGATGCTGGTGCCAACAGAGGTCTGTCCCTTTATATAAGGAAAGTGAAAGCTTTCCTGCAGAAGGCCCCAACTTAGCACACTTCTATTCTTTTCCAGGGACCACAGCTGGGGCATATAGCCAGTGTGAATATTAAGCTTTTCAGCCTGTGTGGTGGGATCCAGCAAGAGAGAAGATTGTAAATGGCTTTTGTGTAACCTTTAGCAGGTAGGCATTACTATTTCCAATATACACATAAGGGAACAGAGGCTCTGAGAAGACAGAGGGCTGGCCTACGGTGACACAGATAATGAGTAGAAGAAATAGAATTTGAACCCAATGTCTGTCAGCTTTAAAAGTCCACATTCTCTCCACTATGCCATTATGGTGGTTTAAAAAATATGCTCACAATTCTTTGTTAGTTCTCACTCCCAAGAGGTAGAACTCAATTCCCCTCCTCTTGAGCGTAGGCTGGACTTGGTGACTAGTTTCTAACTGATAATGATGAGGGAACAGAAGGCAAGCTGAGGACAAAGCAGAAACTGACACCCCGCAACCTCCCCCCCCCAACCCATGGGATGTATGTGACATTCCTCAGGCACTCCTGGCTGCCCTAAAGGACAAAGAAATAGTTAACCTATAGATACCACAATCCAAGACTTAAGTCTCCCTTAGTTTACAAATGTCTTAGCAGTTTACAAGAGCAGAAGGATTTCTACCAATAACCTAGCTTCCGAAGGGAATGTAGATACAATTAAGTGTCCTTGTAATCTGCAGGCTCAGGAAGTTTCCAACTACCTTCATGTTAATACCTTACTAGAGGGGTAAACAACCTTAACTTGACAATGGCAAGGACTCTTGTATCTTATGAGTCTTCTTTAACATATGAAAGTATTTCTCAGCCTCCCTTTTTCCTTACCTTCCCCCAGCCCCATAGTATATAATCAGCCACCCCTCACAACCCGGTGCAGCAGCTCTTTCTGCCCACGGGTCCTGTCCCCGTGCTTTAATAAACCACCAATTTTGCACCAAAGACGCCTCAAGAATTCTTTCTTGGTCGTCGGCTCCGGACTCCACCCCACTGAACCTCACGAGTATTCCGTGTCCTCATCAATAACGTAAAAAAGAAGTTAGGGTGTCAGATTTAAAAAATAAAAACAGGATGCATCTTAATGAAAAGTGCAGGAATGGTCATCTTAAACTTCAAAAACATGGATATCTTATTAAATTCCCTCATAAATTAAGGTAAAGAATAAGAACAAATCATTCTGAAAGAAACTAAATGAATGGCCCATATATTTAACTGAAAGTTAAATATGCTTTCATAAACGTTTAATAACTTTCATATAATCTTCCTGAGAAATAAAAGTGTATTTATCAAATATGTATAGTCATTATCATGCCCAAATCTGAATTACTGTAAAATTTTTGAGTATTGTTAAAACTGTAATTCTGAATTGCATTATAAAAGTGCATCTTTCTGATGTTGTTTTTATGTTACCCATAATGAAAACAGGAATACACACAAACACACAATATGAACTATTCTATTTAAATTTTTAATAGCTTTTTTTCTTTTTTGGTGCCTAAAATTGGTCATTTCTGCTGGCTTTTACTCCACTGAACTTTGAAATTTTTCTCTATATTCTATCAATTAGAAAACTACCCTGGAACCCAACAAGAGACTTGCTTTCATCAAGCACTTTATCAGACTTTGAAAAGTTATCAAAGACATTGAAAGGTCACTGACTTTCAAAATCATCTCTTCTTTCTCAAAAAGAAAACAAGGAAAAAACAAATTCTCTTTATTCAATGAATCCTCAGTTTGGGGTCTGGGAAGCTTAGAGACACTGTGAAATCAAATCTGGTGCCATGGGACACCTGGGTGGCTCTGCTGGTTAAGCGTCAGACTCTTGGTTTTTGTTCAGGTCATGATCTCAGGGTCTTGAGTTGGAGCCCCACCTCTGGCTCTGCACTCAGCTCAGAGTCTGTTTGAGATTCTCTCCCTTCCCCCCTACCCCTTCCCCACTGTGCGTGCGTGCTCTCTCTCTCTCTCAAATAAATAAACAAAATCTTAAAAAAAAAATCTGGTGCCATATTTTCCTCCTGGCCCACTCTTTTTGAAGTTTATGGCCTATGTGGATAATGAGACATGATCCTAAGAAAATCCTTTTCCGGAACCAAAAAAACCAAAACTAACCAACCAAAGTAATACCCAGAGAAAAACCTTTCCTTTTTTCCCATTTCCTGATAAGTGAGAAGTACTGAGAACTTTTGGGGTCAGCACCCTTTAAAATTCCCCTTCCTCCAACAATGTAGCATTACCGTAAGAATGGTAAAGGCAGTGGTTTGGATTCAGGCCCAGCTCCAGGCTGCAAGCAGTGGAGAAACAAACTGGTAGGTGGCAGCAGCAGAAAGAATTCCTCAGATTGAAGGTTACTGACTTAAAATCTGCATAGGAAAAGAGCTAGAGTTTGACAGACCAAGTGAAGCAAAGGGGGCAAAAAATGGAAATAGGATTAAGATTCCTGGAGTTTGACTCTAAATGGTTCCTTAAAGCAACAAGTAATGCTTTTTGCTTATTACATCACTGACAGAAAGGACAAAGATATATTTGTATGTTTTTTCAAGTGGAGGACAGAAATACACAGAACAAGGAAGGAGTAGGTCTAATTCAATATGTTTTCTGATGTGGGAAACAGGCAGAAGAAAAATCATTAAATTTCTCTACTGTCTAGAGCCCATTGACAAGTCCTTGAAACAGATAAGAGTGATATTCCTCTAGGGACTCAACTACCTCAATGTTGACACTTGGCTAAGGGCAAAAGGCAATCCTAGCCCAACAGCAACCCCCCACCCCCGCACCCCAAACCCAGAATCCTGTAAACCTACTTTAACACAAAATTCTTTTGGAAACTTCCTTTATCTCTAAACCCCCAAGATACATGTTGGCACCCATCCCCCAAGCACATGGCCCACCAATATACATCTGAAGGGTCTCATGACTACGGTTTTATTAGATGGTAATAAATGACCTTTTCCAAACAATAGCTAGCCCCCTCAAGATCCTGGAAACCTTGCTTCCAAAATTCCTTAGAAACTTTTATTATCCCAAACCCCCTCCCAACCTGAAAGTATATAGTGGGCCACTCCTCATGACCCCAGTGAAGTGCTTTCTGCCCATGGGGTCCTATCCTTATGCTTTAATAAAACCACCTTCTTGCACCAAAGACATCTCAAGAATTCTTCCTTGGCCATTGGCTTTGAACCCTAACATCTTTCCTACATTATTTTCTAAAATAAAGATACTATGAACTGGGGGGAAAAAAATAAAGGATGCCCAGTTAAATCTGAATTTGAGATAAATAATGAATTTTTTAGTATAAATATATGCCAAATGTTATGTGGGATATTACTTATACTAAAACTTTTTATTTGTTGTTTATCTGAAATTCAAATTTTAATTTGAATTAATTTCAATTGTATTGTAGCTGGCAACCCCAATGGAAGTAGCAGTGTGTGGTCTAAGAGACTAGGTCATAAAATGCATTGTTACTTCTCCTCTCTCTTTTGTATCAGTCTCTCCGTGGGTGGCCAGTTGCCATTTTGTGAAGACCCTCAAACAACCTTAGTGATGGGCCTATAAGGTGAAACACGGAGGCCTCTAAAAACAAGCAGCAATGAATTAAAGGTTTCCTGCCAACAACCATGTTCAAGCCTTAGATGACTGTAACCCCAACTGACATCTTGACTACAAACTCATGAGATACTGAGCCAGAGTCACCCAACTAAGCAGAGTTCCTGACCCAGTGACACTGTGAGATGATAAACATTTGTTGTTTTAAGCTGCTAAATTTGTACTAATTTGTTAAGTAGCAAAGATAACTAATACAGCCATATCACTTAAGTAGTTGTACTCCTATTCAGAGTTCTGGACAATCTTTTTGGAATTTAGTGAATCCTTTTGTTTAAAGGAAAAATTTTGGCTCCTTGCACAGTTTGGCTATTATGGACCAGGTGTTATATGCAACTGATGAATCATTGAAGACTACATCAAAAACTAATGAGGTGTGATACAGTAGCTAACTAAACATAATAAAAAATAAAATTAAATTAAAAAATAAAGGTAAGGAAAATTTTCTTGTCTTTTGTTTGGAAGTATCCTATTTCTAATGCAATATCTCTTAATAGCACTTGCCTGTCAAAAGCAGATCAAATATAGCACTAAGATCTTTAAGAAAAATTAGATCAATAGTGTTTTTAGAGACAATTTTAAGCAAAAACAAACAAAACCCAAAAAAGCTAAGTGCATTGCCATATATAGATTTGTAATGTGCCTTACAGATTGCAAGCTTTCATTTTGACCATGTTATTTGACCAGTGAAATAAAGATTCTGACCTTAGTTTTATAGGTTTAAAAAACAAAACAAAACAAAACAAGGCTTTAAAAGGTTCAGTGATATGCCCAAGGTCACACAGCTAGGATTCCAGCACAGATCACTTACCATTCAGTTCCTTCTAAGGTGCCACCTCTCAAATTTGAAGAGTCTCTGATCTTAAGCGGTGTTCTGTTGCAGGTAGTTTTCTATATCAAAGATGTTAAAATAAAGGGTGGGAAAATGGTCATCAATCACATGAAGTCAAACTACAAAAGTGAGCTTCTTTCAACCGCTGAAAAAACGAGTTTTAATTTTCCTCATTAATTCAGCAGCCATGGTTGACAATGCCATTGGTGGTCAAGAGTTGACTCAATCATTCAGCAAGCCCTGTCACACTATTTGACTTGACATTTCCCATCTTGAGAAATTATCCTAGATAACAACAACAAAGGGACAGATTATTGGGATAAATCTGTCACAGGTAGGAAATACAGGACCAAAAAAAAAAAAAAAAGGTAAAAAGTGGAATTCTTATATTTCCATTCTTGGGAATCTCATGTATGACTCCTCGGCTCCCTGCCCAGGAGCACTGGGTGTTGCCAAAAGCAAAATTGTCTTAGTTTTGTTATATAACTCATCACCGATTTTTTAACTGCCCTACTCAATCTCCAAAAAGAGTCCATTTCAGAACCCTATTTTCAAAGTTGATTCCAAGAAAAGCTTTGTTTCTTCTGTAAAAGTGTTACATATTGAATGGGCAATATGATAAATGGAAGGGGAACAAGTTATAACAGGAGAGGCGAAGATATGAACGTTAGTAAAAACATAAAGAGTAAATAAATTCAAGTCACAGTCAGAAATCATGATGAAAGAGGGAAATAATACAGTCAGGGAAATCAAGAGGAACTTTGGAAAGGTTTGCATTGTTCTTAAAGAGTAAGGAGGAACCAAAAACAGAGTAGGAAGCCAAACAAGTGATAAACACTTCACTGTAGATACCTCACTGCTACTTGCCCTGGCACTAAAATGAGAAAATCTACATACAGATCAAGTGTCTTAGTTCAGGCTGCTATAACAACATACCTTCAACTGTATAGCTTGTAAACAACAAATTTATTTTTCACAGTTCTGGAGGCTGGAAGTCCAAGATCAGGGTGCCAGCATGATTGGGTTCTGGCCCTCTTCCATGTTGCAGACTGTCGATTTCTTGTTATATCCTTACATATTGGAGAGCAGAGAGAGGAAGCAAGTTCTCTCATGACTAATCCCATCCATGAGGGCTCCATCCTCATAACATCATCTAATCTTAATGACCTCCCCAAAGCCCTATCTCCCAATATCAGCATGTGGGGGGGGGGGTTCAACATATGAATTTTGGGGGAACACAAACATTCAGTCCATAATATGAAGTAAATAGTAATTAGAAGTGGAGCCACAAGTTATCTATTATCTCCATCTTGAGAAAAGGTCTAAGGAGGACTTTGGGAAATAAAATAGAAGAACTGAGCTATGAACAAAAAGGTAACTTGAACATACACCATCAAGTGGATCTCTAGATTCTATAGGCCTGTTGTTTCTTTCACTGGTGCTAGTTAAGTCCTTGTAGCAAAAAATAACATGATTGCTTATTCAAATTCTCTCACCTGTTTTACTTGTTAGCATGACTGCTTGAAACAAAGTCTCAGGAGCCCAGGACTCACTCTCCTGGCACCCTGAATGAGTTGGATGAAATGGAACAACTGTGCACCCTAGGCTTACCATATCCCAGAAAAGGAAAGTGTCTTTGCCCCAGACATAGAGTAGAGAGATTAACACAGATTTATTCCTTTCTAACAAGGAGAGTGTATCAAATAGTCATGAAGCCTCAGTTTCTGCCAGTTACATGGCTCTCTTCTGAGAAAACTATTACTGGTAGATATTTACTCAGAGGTTGGCATGCTTTCTCCATTTTCCCAGGCCAAATTAGCCACAACGGGTTGAAATAGAGTTCTATGTGGTGGGAAGTGATCTCTGGGGTGACTTGGCTTAAGAATTCGCCTGATAGGAATTCTCCATATTGCTAGTAACCAACTATTCCAATCAGTTTTCCTCTCCTGGGGAAATGGAATGCATGATATACATAGAGAAGTGGCAATCCACTTAGTAAGGAAGTGGAAATAAACAAGGACAGAAAAAATCTGAGTCGTGAAGGCAGCTCACTTCAAATTTGTTCTTAGGTCATTAAAACTGCTATGCTATTATGAACATTTGAGCTGTGAGTGAGGCATGGCTATATGGTTACTGAGAGGGTTTCTACTCTTTCCTTACCTTCTGGAATATTCTAATAGTAAAATCTCTATCATCTGAGATAAAATAAAAATGTATCTTTTGCCACCTGAGGAAACTGGTTAAAAAAGAGAACTTTGTAACTTTCAGTGTTTCCATTTTTGTCCTGTGACCAGGAGGCTCTTGGCCAAATCTTAATGTTTGGCAGTTATGATAACGCTAATGGTTGGAATTTTGTTTATTCTCCATTCCTTCATCCATATTTTTATATGTTCTATGTATAAGTTTCAGAAGGTGCCCGAAACTAGTTGCTCAGTCTTTGAAGAGTCAGGCAGCCAAGAAACAAATACATCCAGCTTAGCAGAGTCTCCTAAAATCTGCCTTTTCAAATATTTTTATGGTGGCCTTCAAATGTCAAGGTCCTTGGGTTTTAGCAATTTCTAATTCATTGCACGAAGAAAGAAATTGAAGTAAAAGTACCAAACAGCTGTCCAAAGTTCAGACACAATCCTACATGAACAATTCTGAACCCAGACACAGATGGAGGACTGAAAACTCCATCAGGCTTTGTGTTTGCTTTTCAAAGGCTGAAGTAGAGATGTTACTCTCTCTTAAGTAGGAGAAATAACCATCAATAGGGAAATCTTAGCATGACTCCTAAAAACACCCCCATGTTTCAATATTTCATAAATTTTATCTCCAGATTTCCGAAAGATAGATGAAATGAAATTGGTGGAAGAAGCCCCTACTCTATCCTAATTCAATATATAGCATTTACTTCATTATTCTCTACTGTTCTCCCTTCTCTATTACTTGATCAAATGAAGAAAGATTTAGAAAAAATAAAACTAGCAGCAAACTGGTTGGCAGACAGCATTATACAATGTCTTCTCCATCAGCACTTCAAACAGCTTTATTATCTTCCCCTCTCGACACCAGTCCCAAACTGCACTCATTCAATAAAGTATTCTTGTATTGAACATTTTTGTGTCCCATGCATCACACTAGGTACGAGGAATCCATATTGAGCAAGCAAGGCATGTATGATGCTTGCCTTCCTACAATTTATATTCTTCCATTGGTTCTTAACTAGGAAAAATATTCACCCCTCTAGGGCCTATGGAAATGAATGGTGGTATCTTGGTTTGTTCAATGACTGGGATAATCCACTGGCATTTACTGAGCAACATATGGAATAATTTAACACAATGAAGAATTGTCCTGAGCAAAATGCCAAAAGCTCTCTGAGAAATAAACAATTACGATAAAATGTGTTAAGTGCTATTACAAGAGAAGTGCTAAACACCTTCGAGAACACACATCAGGGGCACCAATAGTTTGGAGCCAACCGGAAATAATTAAGCTGAAAGCAGACCAATGGAAGGATTTATCTAGGTGGTAGTGGAGTAAAGGAACTGAGCTTCAGATAATTTGCTAAAATTATTGAGTGGGTAAATAAGCATATAAATAAAAGATGAATGGGTCTTGTTTATCACCAATCCTTAGCCACTAATTGTCGGGTTAAGGTCAAAACTCTGTAATGCTGTTTTAGTGAAAAACACAGTCATTGGGTAAGTTTATAAAATTTATATTATGTATTGTTTCAAGAAAGAGACGAAAACTCTAAGAAGTTGAAGGTTTATACTAACTATTTCTGAGGACTAGACTTGAAGCTTCTTTAGTTAACCCTCCCTTTCTCTTTGCTGTGTCTTCATACTTCATTCAATTCTGTGTATCATTTATTAGAGAGCAGGGAGAGCTTTAGTATTCAGAGCCTCCTTATTAATAATCAAACCTGAAGGGGTGATAGGCTAAATCTGAGTAAAATTATACCATATATTTATTATCACACATTCCCAAGTACTCCCAAATTCTCAAATCTTTCTGTTTGATAGAGGGTCAACTGTTACCTGTTCTCCTCATATTTCAGCTCTAACTTGGCTGAAAACATTCTATCCAACAGAACCATTTCCTCGCTTCACCCAAGACTTGTCAAATGTCCCCAGAGAGCTACTCTCAGATATCACTGTAGGCAAGGATGGGTGTCCCTCAGGGCTAGAACCAGACACAGAGCCCAGCAATGTCCAAAGTGTATTGGTGACCTATTTGAGTCAGTTTAAACTAAAAACAAAAAGAAAAAAAAAAAAGAAAAAAAGAAAAAGAAAGAAAAGAAAATGTAGGTATAAAGCACTTCTCTGCAATCCATTTTCAGGTAATTTAAGGGAAAGTCAAAGGAGAGAAGGAAGAGGGAAATGAGTTACATGCTTGTGGATGTTGCCAATATTTTATTTGATACAAAGCATTCGAAACATATAAAGTCATAGAATGTTATAACTGGAGGAATGTTAGAGCCCAGCACAACTCAGTTTGCAGCTGGGAAGAGTAAGAACATGAGTGAGGAAAGAACTAGTCCATGCCACCATGCTGGTACTGGGCAAAGCCAAGACCAAAAGCATGGTACACAATGGTTAAGAACAGGAGATACGGCGTCAGGCAATCTGGACTGACGTTCCAACTCAGCCACTTATTTCATCCCACTTAACTCCAATTTCCTCCTAGGTAATTATAAGGATTCTAAAAATACCTATATTGTAATGTGAGTGTAAGCATTAAATACATGCACATAGAGTACTTAGCACAATGCTTGGCACATAATAAGTGCCCAATAAATATTAGCTATTGGAATGATTATCCATAGTAGAGACAAATCCTATCATGCTGCCGAGGAGTTAGCCATACTACCTGGGGAAATCCTTCTGTCATTCAGCTTAGCTCCAGAACTGAGATAGGTCCTGAAAGCCTGAGATAGTGATGGAAAATAGGTTCTGGCTGCATTTCCACATTTCTCCATATATAGCCACAAACCCCAAACTGAAGACTTCACTATTAGATTCATCCCAGCATTCCCTGGAGATATTAGAAGATAAAAATCACCCTTTCTGAATGTGAAGAGACCCCCAATCACAGAAGACTTTTATGCTGAAAAATAGCTTATATATCTTTTATTCTAATCATATCTTGATTATGGAACCTTGAGAACAAGGCCTTCCTCTCTTATTATTGTTAGGTTTTGGGTAGCCAGAAATCCCATTACAGTGCTATGCATCTATCAAACTCAATGAATATTTGTGGAAGGTGAGAAAGGAATCATTTATTGGTCCTTATGACTTGATTTTGTCACATGGGGTTACTTTGTCCCAGAATTCTGTGAAACAATCATTCAAGAATACCGTCTACCCTTGAATTGATGGTAACAATAGTCAACATGAAGTGAGTACTTTTAACTCAGGCAATGGGCAACCACTTAATATTATTTCTTCATAACAACTCTAGGAAGAAAAAAAAAGATTATCATTCCCATTTTATAAATGGGAAAACTGAGGTTTAGAGAGTTTAAGTAATTCACTCAAGGTCACACAAGTGGTAAGTAATGATGCCAGGATTCAGGTCCAGGCAATTTTGGGCTCTTAACAATCTTATGTTCTTAACACATTTGGGGTTTCTAAATGATAACAAACAAACCTCTTATTTTTCCCATCCTACACTACTCTCAGAATTCTGTTCCTTTGGCTTGAACCCCTACCCTTGGCCAAGGAAGTAAAGTAGGATATTGCAGGTTTTATTTTTTCCATATCCTGTGTTTTCTTTCTTTATTTTTTTAAAGATTGTATTTATTTGACAGAGAGAGAGACAGCCAGTGAGAGAGGGAACACAAGCAGGGGGAGTGGGAGAGGAAGAAGCAGTCTCCCAGTGGAGGAGCCTGATGTGGGGCTCGATCCCAGAATGCTGGGATCACGCCCTGAGCTGAAGGCAGGTGCTTAATGACTGAGCCACCCAGGCGCCCCATTCATATCCTAGGTTTTCAAGCATGTTTTATTTTTCCCATACCCTAGGTTTGCAATGTCACAGTCAAAGGTGGTCACTTAAAAGACCCAATATAAGTCTTAGCATATGGTCCTAATTAGAACAAAGAGAGAATGCACTAGCATTATTGACACACCTGAAAATTGTCCTCTACCAAAGGAAATGGACTAAGCTGACAGTATGTATTGCACAAGCAGAGCAAAGCTGTGTGTTTACCAATACTTGGGAAAGTGAGGTTCAAACCCAAGACCAGACATTAAATATCATTATGTAAGGCACCAGTGCTGTCAAGTCCTTCCAAGGCCTAACAGCCAAATTAGCAATAAATTCTGACAGCCCCATCTATCAGCTCTGTTCAGCCAATCCGAGGGCAACATCGTGTTTCTTTACAGGCCCAAGGAATGTACACTTGCAGACGGAAAGAAAAAAAAAATGAACTTGATTAAATTTGGTTTTGAATAATTGGTTCATTGAAATTCTTGGGCTGAAGAAAAATGGCATTTCTAATTTATAGAAATCACTATTTGAAATATAGTTATGGCTGCTCAGAGAACCCCTGGAACTAAATAAATTTAAGTCAGCACATTTAAGAAAGCCATTAAGAGGTACCTAATGACAGCCCCTCCAATTATCACTCCAATAGAGCTGATGTGGAAACCTGCCAAAAGCTAGGCTCC
Organism: Ursus americanus; assembly: GCF_024610735.1. Lineage (NCBI taxonomy): Eukaryota > Metazoa > Chordata > Mammalia > Carnivora > Ursidae > Ursus > Ursus americanus. The sequence continues at coordinate 13,403,847 of NC_142140.1, read as the reverse complement.
TCCACCAACTACGGTTGCTGATGGCTTAAGGTTTGGGAGCCCAGACAGGGTAGATCAAGGCCTCTCATGCTCACCCAGCAAGCCCAGGAGCCTGATAAGGCTTATGAAGGAAAATACCACATTCTGGGTAGCAAAAGGGAGAATGGTTTTTAAAAATCCATTGGCAGCCCCAAAGCCTCTGTGGAAGGATTCTTTCACAGATGCAAACTGCTCGTTTGCAAATATCCCCACTAACCTATGTGGGGTTGGCCTCCTGTTCAAGTTACCCCAGCATCTTAGAGAGCCAGGAAGGACTACTCCAGACTCGTCTGGCCACTAAGCAAGTTGGAACATTATTTCATATGATATCTGATTGAGAAGGGAGAGTTCATACCTCTCCTCCAGCCCTGTTCTCTGAGGATATTAATGTGGATTTAGACTTTCTTATATCTCGTAATTGTGACACAAAAATACAGGTAGGCAGTATGGGAATGAAAATATCTTCAGGTCACTTGGCTAACCAAGGCCTCTGCGGATGAGTCAGGAGGTTAGCCAAGGTCCCCAAATGAAAGGAATAAGTTGTTTTTTGTTTTTTGTTTTTTTTTCCCTGCTTTGCATGGACCAGTAAAGCATAGACAACTGGTAGAGAGGGGGTGTATGATAGGTGAGAAACATCCCCCTTGCTTTTCAAATAATATGGAATTTAACTGAAATAAACATAAACTCCTACTTTTTGGTTAATTCAATTGTATTTGATAGACAGGAGTCAGGGTTGGGCATGGGGAAACCTGACTTATCTGCAGTTGGTGAGAAAAAAAATCTGTAGATATTGATCATAAGGGGACCAAGAATGTGTGTGGTTATCAACCATGCTATTGCAGACCTGTGCCGGGTTCATACATGTGTCTGGTCCAGGACAAGGACAGTTGAGTCTCACTGCAGACCACTTTGGTCATACTGGGTCGAGCGTATCAAATTCATGTCTGAACTTCACATTTTAAGAGGTAAGTTCTAGAATGCAGGCAGAGAATAATCGACAGGATTAAATATTTCGAAACCAACATCATAATATCAGCAACAGCGATAGCTAATCCATTCTACAAAGGAAGACACCGCTTTGGAGAGAAGCTTTCCCAAGGTGATACAACCAGTAACTGATAATGCAGAATTCAAATTTGCACTGATCTGATCCACACTTTACTGCATAATGTGTATTTGTTTTCTTAGCCACACCAAGAGTGGCTTTATCACTGGGCTGCTATTAGTCTTTTTTTACATAATAAAAACCATATATATTCATCGTCTATAATATGATGATCTGATATAAATACACAGAGTGAAATGATTACTACAATCAATCTAATAAAACTATTACATGAAAGGAGCAGATTTTTGACCTGTAAAAGCCTGTGAACATCCTGCAATTGCCTTAGCAGAGCCTAATCCTAGAAATTTACCAATTTTAGAAAAACAATGAAATCTGGTGAAATGTGTTGCTGTGATGAGAAAACATTAACTCCTGTCTTGCGATACAATGTAGTGCATTTGTGAAATCTCACTTTCGAGGAGTAAAGGAGACCCTGGTTTGAAAGAAATGAAGCCAAACTGAAAGATGGGCTCCTGTAAGCATTTTAGCAAGCATGCAAATGACATCTGTGATCTTATCAGACCCAGTCTCCTAGTCAAACAGGCCCCCAGTCACCACTTTTAGGAACACTCACTGGACACAAATTAGAATATGGGCAGAAGTGGGATACATAGGCAGTTTGCCCTTGGCAATGCTGTGACAGACACAGAAATGTCCCACCTAGCTGCAAGGACGGAGGTTAGCAGACAGCCTCCAGCTGTCAGCTTCTCTAGGGCCTGCCTCAGCTCCAGAGAACCGGCTCACTGAGGTCACACTTTCCCAGTGTGCCCTGCACCCAGTGGCCAAGCAAAGTGAAGGTATAAAGCCCTTACTCTTCAGCCAGGATCAGGATATTCTGCAGGACAATGCTTACTCTAACGCTCCCCTCTGGGTTGGCCACAGCTTTGTTTGGGCCTCGATCACAGTTTGATTTCTTCCTCTGCCCAATTTTGTGTGCTCTTTCTGCTCACAAGCATTGATCTCCAATAAATATCTTGCACCTCAATCTCCATTTCAGCATCTTCTGAAGAACCTAACCAGCGACAACTAACTCTTTTTATTCTGACTTTTGTCCTCTTAATTGTACCCTCTTTTAGCCCATCATCCCAAAATAAGATGCTATAATTGGTTGGATAGTATAATAAGATGGCTTAATTAGTTGGAAGTTTGTGGTTCAACTTTCACTCATTGTCCAAAGCATAACTTAGTAGAGCGAGCATGGGCTTTGGAGACAGACAGCTCTGGGTTCAAATTCCCTGGCACTAACTAGCTAAATGGCTTTGGGCATGGTATTTAATCTGAGCCTCAGTTTTCTCCTTTATCAAGTAGCGATATCACCATGTACCTAATAAGGTCATTGCAAGAATTAAATGTAATCACATATGCAAAGCACCTAACACAATGCCTGGTACACAGCAGGTGTCTAGTAATTTCTTTATTGTTATGGTTCCTTTGACACTTGACATACACTTTCTTTGTACTCTCATTTACTTTGTTTCAGATATTTATTTCTTTTTTCTCCTATGAGAACACAAGGACTGCATTTTGTTTACTTCAGCTGAATCTTTTATAAGGTAACAAAGTTGGATTCAATATGTCAAAGGTCCCACTCTATAGTGGGCAACTTGAAACTGGGGTCTTGGTCTGTCACAGTTACAATGGCAGGTGTAACATTGCACTGCATATGTAGATATATAAAGTAGATTTTGCCTTCTACTCAGCACTGCAAGACCAAATACATAATGGTTAATTACATGCAGTAGACATTGTGGTTGGCACCCTAATGTCCATTCTAACCCAGATAACCAGTCCAATTCAATCACCCCACTCAAGTTCCCCAGGACTCAGGTGGTCCAAGAATGGACCCAGGTCTTCACTTGGCTCAAACAGTTTGCAGAAAACGAATCATATTGTTGTGTTGGTTAGGAGGCTTTCTTCTCTCTCCCAATGGATGTAAAAAAGGAAGCATCATGCTTTAATTTACATATAGCTGCCAGGAGAACCAGCTCTACGGGAAATCACTGAGCAGAGACGGAAAGCTCCTGGGCTCCTAATGACATTGTTAAGTTGTTGAATCCCTGAAATGCAAAGCCTGTACTACCTCTTATCTTCCTGTTATATGACAGAATAAATATCCTTACTGTTTAAGCCATTTGAGTCTGGGATTTTATTATTTTGCTCTGCAGTTGAAAATATCCTAACTGAGGGGAGAGGCAAATATTCAATATACAACCGTACCTACCCAGGGTGTCTTTTATGCTTTGGGCTATATTAGAATTATTGTATTTTTAGCAGAAAGAAGCCATCTACTCTGATTGAGTTCCTCATTCACAGATTAGAAATTTGAGGTTCACAAAGGCTTGAGAGAGTTGCCTGGGAAAACAGAACTCATAAGTAGCATAGCAGGAACTAGACCCTAAACTTTTTAACACCCAGCATCCAAGCATTAATCCATTCATTCAACTGCATTTACAGGATTTACTATATGCCAAGCACTGCATTCTTGCTTCAGCATCATACTAGTACCCAACACATATCATGGAAATGAACTCTGACAATATTTGCAATTTGAGGCAAAGGACAATACTACATGCCTCACAAAGCCCTATTATGGGATAGCCATTTGTAGAATGCTACAGACACTATCAACCAGAAAATAAGAGTGACCTAAGAAAGAAATGGAAGAAATGTCAAGCTGATGAGAAAGATTTATCAGATTTAAAAGAAATTCCACTGCACTCAAGGGAGAGAGATATTTAACAGGTTTACCTGTGCTAATTCACTTTTTCTTGCTAAAAAAAACTGTAAAATGTATTCCTATAAAAATCATGTAAAAAAATGAAACAGAAGGGAAATCAAGGCATATATACTGGAGTTCAAGTCACGAGTGCCACAGAACATAAACCAGGCTAAAGAATATTCATCACCAAAAGGGATTTGGGGGGGGGGAAAGAAAACAGGTACCAATTTTTCACCAATGATATCAGCAAAGGTTCACGTAGAATGTGTCAGCTTTGTTAACATAAGCACAGCATTTTGAAAGCTGATGTTCCTTGGTGGAACAGGGAACAGTTAAACCCATTGTGACTTCAACTCTACCAGAAACATCTCGGTGACCTTGAGAAGGGGAGTCTCCAAAAAAGGTATGAGCATGTGAGATCCACGTTTGACAGCACTGTCCTGAGTGGATCAGTCACAATGCTTCCCACATGCACAGACCCTTCTGAGAGAAATAGTACCTCAAGCAGAGATGACCATCTTCTGTACATAGGACTCTGGCCTCACTCTACCCACAACTTTTTGAACTTGACCCAAGGGCAGCCAACTCCTAAACTAGCCACTGACCCACGGAGGTGGCTGAACATGAAAATCTCTGCCCAAAAGAGATGCTGAAGATTGGAACTCTTGGGTTTGTATGGGGAGTAATGAATTGTGAGCAGAACCATAATGATGACTTCACGAAGACATAAAGGCCTTTTAGCAGATGTCAGTACCTTGGGACAAGTAGAAGGGAAGTTTCTAAGGCAAATAAGGGGCTTACACATCACTCATGGACTCCTGCCTTAGAATTACCTCTGGGGCTTGTGAAAAATGCAGACCCCTACTATCCACCCAGAACCACCAGATCAGATTCCTGGAGCCAGAGTCCCAGATCCTACCAACACTTCAACAAGGCGATCATCATGCACAAAGCTAAAGTTTTAAAAAATACTGATCTAATTCAGACCCTTTATCTTACTGATGAAGAAACTGAGGCACAGAGAGGTCACAAAGACAAAGCAAGACTCACTTTATTTATTCAACTTTTCTACTGGAGATGTAGTCTCTAACTAATGGCTTCATTCATGGTGCCTGACCATCTACATTCTGCTTGCAATGTATTCCCTTTCCTATGTTTCATTTTGCATTCATTATTCAGCAAATACTTAATGAGAGTCCCTTTCAGACCAAATCTCTTCCTAGATTCCAGACAAGCAGAAAGAAATAGAATCCCAAGGGGTGCCTGGGTGACTAAGTCAGTTAAGCACCTGACTCTTGATTTCAGCTCAGGTCATGATCTCAGGGTCCTGAGATTGAGCCCCACATGAGGCTCTGCACTCAGCGGGGAGTCTACATGAGATTCTCTCTCTCCCTCTCTCACTCTCTCTCTCTCAAATAAATAAATAGGGGTGCCTGTGTGGCTCAGTCAGTTAAGCATCTGACTTCAGCTCAGGTCATGATCTCAGGATCCTGGGATCGAGCCCTATGTCAGGCTCCCTGCTCAGCGGGGAGTCTGCTTCTCCTTTTCCCTCTGTCCCTTCCCCCACTCGTGCTCTCTCTTTCTTTCAAATAAATAAATAAAATCTTTCTAAAAAATAAAATAAATAAATAAATAAAATATTAAAACAACAACAACAACAACAACAGAATCCCCAAATCTGCAATCAAGGAGCAATGTGTTGCCTCATAAATGAAATTATAAACAAGATGTCTTTCCAAACATTTGAATTTCCCTTCTTTCTAAATATCCAAGTGCTTATTATATGATGAATGATCATTACATGATTAATAACAATCATTAACAAACAGACCCATACTTTTCAAGACCCCCACTGCCCAAATAAGGGTTATCCAAGTCAAAAGTAAATCTTGCTTGGGATCTCATCTAGAAATAGGTAGAAATAAGCTTTCCTACAGCAAGGCCTTAGCTAATGCAGCCAGATTTCAAACTGCTCAGACAGATCTAAGACCATCTAAAGTTCTAACAGTGATGGTCATTAAACATCTAATAACCACCCATGCAAAAAGAAGACCATTAGCTGTGCAAACTGGCTTGCTTCCAACAAAGGCAATCTGAGCATACTGTGCCTGTTGCTTTCATTTAAAATGTGTTTATCTCTTTTATTGCCTGAAGGCCATCATGAAATGTTGCCAGCCAGTACAAAAGGGCCAGCATTTTTATTAAAATGTAGTACATAAAGAGGCCCCCTCCAAAAAAAGAAGAAGATAAAAGAAAAATACCTCCCACAGAGGCAAGGAATAGGTCACAGATAAGTGAGGTATGAGGGAGAGGACATGGGAGAGGCAGACATACAGGGCCAGGGAGCTGGTGGTGACTCAAATGGAAGGTTCTGAACACAACAGTGCTGTGAAATGGTCATTCAAAAAGACACAAAATATGCTGCCTTTAGTTCACTCATGGCTTGAAGGTGAGGGGGAACAGGAAGAGAGAGGGGGCAGGGAGTAGCTCTGGCTGGATCTTCCAACCTCCACTTACTGACCCAGAATAGGAGGCATGGAAAGAAGAGTGCAGAGAAAAAAAGAAAGGGAAGGAAAGTGTTAGAAGGAAAAATGTACCCTAGTCCCTCACATCATTTCAGAGAAATCTCAGGGAATTTAAGCTGTCAAAGCAATAAACAATAATAATATTTGTAATCTTTAAATACAGCACTTTACAACTTACAAAATGTTTAAGAACCATTTTTCCCTGACATGACCTCCCCACTCTGTTTTTCCGTATCTACTGCCTACAATCGCTAGGGACTGGTATCTCTTAATGTCAATGGAATGGCCAACATCTTGGTTCTCACCTACCATCTCTACACCTTTTATTGCTCACTAGCAGAGGCCACAGAGGAGATGTAAGAGCCGGGGAAAGAAGGCAAGGCCTCGTTACATATACTTTGCATAGTAAAGTAGGAAAGTGTCCCTTTCCCCAGCACATGTGCAGCAGATAGCGACACCAGAACAAATGTTCCCAGGAAGTGTGGGTTGTTGGATAAAGCGCTCAGCATCACTGACAAAAACAGTACATGGGAAGTAAACCTATGTATATGTAGGGGCGAAAACATCCCTCCATATGATGTAATAAATACAAAAGTCACCATCAACAAAGACCAAAAGAACAAAAGAAACCTGAATCAAAATGAGAGTCAGGCTGCTCAAGTTCAGTGAACTATAAATCCAAATGTTTAAATGTTTAAAGATATAATGAAATTCCCCTTTCAATCTACTTGGCCTTTGCCAAGAACATCACAGGATTCCTTAATAATGACTGATCAGCTTGCTTGCAAACAAAGTCCCACAGTCCGTATTAATATGGATGTTACTGGTGCGTGTCACATTTTCCTCACATATAGAAACTTGCAACGCATTAGTCTCCTGTCACCATTAAAATGATAAATAGCTATTCTTCAATAAATTTTATTTTTTATAATTGTCACAAAATTCCATGCCTGCAACTGAGATGCTTTCTTCTTATTTTCCCACTTAATTCTATTTTAAGTGATGCTATTAATGATATTTCTCTACTTGAAATAATTAGATAATCTAAAACTGAGAAATAAGCACTTTCCTTCCCTCATTGTTTTTCTCTCTTCTCTAACAGCCCCAGGATATCACAAACATTTGTCCTTAGGGCAATATCAGCAGTTAATGATTCATGTTCAAAGGCTCAAAGTTGTCTAATTAACAAAAAGCAATGTTTTACAGAAGCCATTTTTGCTTTCAAGTTAATAGCACACAATATATATATATATATATATATATATATATATATATATATATATATTGCATGCAAGTCTCCAAGCCCGTGGTATGCTATTAATTCAAAACTTTCCAGCTTCATTTTATCTGACCCAAACTTCAAGTCATTAAAAATGTACCACTTTCATTTGTTCCATTCTGATTTATTGGTGCCTTTACAGCACAGTTCATATATCACATCCTCCTATAATATGCTCATAAAAATCACTTTTCAGTTATTATTAAAATATGCACTTGATTAATGAAAATAATATTAGCATATTTTCCATGAAGTGTATTCTTAATAGTATCCATCATTAACAAAATCAGAATCTTTTAAATAGTCCAATCATCCTCTTAATGTAAATGTTGCCGTAGGCTAAGCATTTCCTAGATAGCGGACATTTGGCAAAATTTCTAGTACTTTATCACCGTGACATCATTAATTTTTATAAAGAGGTTGACTTTTAAATGATAAATATTGACATTTCTAAAAATATCAGTAGCTCTGAAATCAGCAACAATACAAACACTACAGATAAAACTTCGTAGATTCATCATGGTCTTCGATTTCAAACCAAAGTTAATCCCAAGGAATTAAGTGCTTGTTCTTCCACAATGCCTGAACACTCTGTGTGTCCAGTTACTATAAATGCTCACTTTCTTGTATGGGTCCACACTAGCAGCAGGGATTGTATCTTTGCAACTTTAAAATGGTTACAGCATTATGGTTAAAAACGTGTACTTTTGCGTCTGCCTTCGGCTCAGGGTCTGATCCCAGCGTTCTGGGATCAAGCCCCACATCAGGCTCCTCCGCTGGGAGCCTGCTTCTTCCTCTCCCACTCCCCCTGCTTGCGTTCCCTCTCTCGCTGGCTGTCTGTCTCTCTGTCAAATAAATAAATAAAATCTTTAAAACAAAACAAAACAAAACAAAAAAACATGTACTTTCAACTGAAAGCTGTCTTGGTTTGAATTTTGTCTCCATGCTTTCTACTTTACGTAACTTAGATGAGTTACTTAAATTCTAGGAGCAGATTCCCTATCTGATATAAGAGTATGAGCGTATCTACTTTTTCATAAAGCTGATGCAAAGAATAAAGGAGGTATATTTAGAGTGGCTTGGTTAATATTCACCAGACATTAGTCATTGTTATTTGTACCCCTAGGATCCACAACCCAGGAATGAGAATATAGTAATTCATGTTTATTAAAAGAATAAATTAATAAATTAGTAAGACAAGTACTAGTATTCTTGTTTATAGATCAGTTAAACCTGCTTCAGCAAAGTAAAAGAATGTGCCCAGTGTCAGCCAGCTAGTAAATGGCAGAACTGGTTTTCAAACTTCGGTCCACGTATATCCAAACAGTAGCAGAAGACTTCTTGTCTGCTAGAGAAATCTCTGAGCTTGCTATTGGTTGAGACAATGCCTAAGTTTCAAAAGTGAACCAAGCAGACTCTTTTTTTAAGAGAATGATTAAAAAATACCAAGCAGAAATGACATGAGCCTCTTTCCCAAATCGTTGCTAATTTATCTGCAAAGGAGCACTAGCTGTGAAATTGGGACTTTGTTCCCAAATACTCTCCCAAACTCAGAAAAATGGGGGACAGCTGATATTCTGACAGCTAACTTTCCCACGTAAGTCTCTGCCACTCTCAATCTTTGTCAAAATGGGTTTCTCATAATTAAGAATCATGATTCTCAGAGGAAACAAGCAGCAACTCAATAGCTCAAAACCTGCTGAAAATTCTATTGCATATTGAAGTGCCCACACACTTGAGCATTCTTACTCATTTCTCCAAACCCAAAGGTTTTGCTTTGGGAAGAGAGCAAGAAAACCATCTATATAAGAGCACTTTAAGTAGGTGTTCTCATTCCTCAGTGATAATTACTTAAGTTACTACCTTATACCACTGCTATGAAGAAAAGAATATTTTATGAGAAGGAAATGAGTTCATTTCTTAACTCTAGGTAAGTGAAATCCTTCATATTTGTTCATCTAGTAGAAGTTATTACTAAGATTGATGTTCTCAATACATATGTTGTACAGAAGATCCAGTTTCCACTCTGAAAGCCCTGCTACTTTACTACCCTAATAGATATGTAACTTTTCTTCACTGGTCTCAGAATTGAGGTTACAACTTACATGTAAGGGTTTTTAATTGTACTTGATCTATCTACATTTAAAGACCTCATTCTCAAAGCATATGCTTATAAGATTTATCTTTTCCTTTCATACTTCATATTCATCAAGGGAATTGGGTTTCATTCTCCCAGAATTAAAAGAGATGATATAATTTAAAATATTAAAGAATTAGGCATTAAAAAGTTGCCTGAAAAATGTGGTGGGTGGGGTTCATGCATGTACTCATTAATAAGTAAGTATTAAGCTGCTATAACACGCAGGAGGCATGTCCTGGAGATAATGAGGTCTTAGTCCTGAACTCCTCTATAGTCCTAATTTTTACAATTAACAAAGTAACAATGTCTCTAAGACATCTGGAGATTAAAAAAGAATTCTAGACCAATCTATTTGTTTTTGTTGAAGGCAACAAAGGAAGATTCCTAAACATTCAAGTTTTACAAAATATAACTTCTAAGTATCCTGATCTTAGAAGTCATTGGGAAGTCAGAATGGAACCAAAGTTTAGAAAGAAAAACTACCAACTTTTTAATATCTGTACTCTCTCTATGCCTTTCCTCCTGTTAGTAAGAAAGAGCTTATCCCTAAAAAACAAACAAAAAACCTATTCCTCACCTTCTTACAGACTTTTTTCTGCAATAAATGTGTCTCTCTCTTGCATTATTTTTAATAGGATACAAACATGCTTTATATCACCCATGAAAAAAAAAAAGGTATATGTATGTAGGATTTGGGGGGCTGGATTGCATTATTCCTTCCAAGTATTCACTACCTCTTCCTTAGAATGTCGAGTATACACACTTATCCTTTACCATGTGAGGTACATACAGTGCCTTCTGGAGAAGTATACTTGTCTACCTCATTGTCATTGGGCTTAGCCATGTAACTTGGTTTGGCCAATGCAATGTGAACAAACATCAACTATGGCAAGTGCCAGCTGAAGATTTGAGACATAGATTAGTACAGTTCTGTTTCTTGCTCCCTCCTTCTTCCATCAAAAGAGCATGTCCCAGGTTGGGAGAGCTCTGTCAGCTTGTGTCCAGAAATCAGAAGACCCATGGTGTAGGCGAATAGCTGACCTCTCGCTACCGAATTAATGTAATCAAGTTCTATTATGATTTTATTCATTTTTTTGTCACTGCAGTATAACCCCATTCATATATCTCTGTTCTGTTTTCTAGCAAAATTCTTTTTTAAAAAACTGTCTATACAAATACATTTCTACTTCTTCACCTTCTATCTTCCTCTTAATCCTCTACAATCAGGCTTTCCACTCCACCCCTCAATTCCACTGAAATCATACTTAGTAAGGTGTTTTCCATATTTCCAACTCAAATGAGTATTTTTCTATCCTTGTCTGGCTTGACCTCTCAGCAGCATTTAACTTGGTTGTCCACTCCCTCCTTTTTGAAATATTCCCAACTCTTTATTTCTCCTGACTTGTCTTCTATCTCACTGGCCATTCCTTCTCAGTCACTTTTGCTAGTTCTCTCTCCTCTTTCTAATCACTGAAATGTGAGTACACCAAAACTTGTCCTTGGTCTTCTTTTCTGTTTATACCTTCTCCCAAATGATCTCATCTGGATCTTGGTTTTAAATATAACCTGTATGACAATGACAATGACATTCTAGCTCTAACCCCTCGATTTAGCTCAAAACTCATCTATCCAACTATTTACTTGACGTCTATGTCTCTATAGGCATTTCAATCTGAACTTGGCCAAAAGACTGTAGGTTTTTTCCACCCTGTAGTCTTTCCCTCCCACAATTTCCCCTATTTCAGTAAGTGGCAACACTGTTATGGAATTAATTTTCCCCCAAAAATTCATATGCTGAAGTGCTAACTGCCAGTGTAATGATAACAGGAGGTAGGGCCTTTGGGAGGTGATTAGGTCATGAGAGTGGAGCCCCCATGAATGAGATTAGGGCTCTTATAAGAGAAGACACAAGAGAGTTTACTTCCTCTCCCTCCTCTCTGCCATGTGAGGATACAAGGAAAAGATAGCCATCTGCATACCAAGAAGAACATCTTCACTAGACACTAGCTCTGCCATGCTTTCATCTTGGATTTCCCAGCCTCTAGAACTGTGAGAAATAAATGTATGTCTTTTAAGCTATTCAGTCTGTGGCATTTTTGTTAAAGCAGCCCTAAATGACTAAGCCAAAACCTGAGATTGGGATGATACACCTCCAAGTGAGAGGGTGCTAAAGATTGCCAGTAAACCCCCAGAAGCTAGGGAAGAATCATCAAAGAAATTCTTTCTAACAGCCCTCAGAAGGAACCCACCCTGCTGACAATTTCATCATGGACTTCTAGCCTCCAGAACTATGAGACCATAAATTTCTGTTGTTTAGCCACTCAGTTTGTAGTATTTCATTACAGCAGTCCTAGCAAACTAATGCAAGTCTCTTTCCTGCCAAGTCGTTGGGAGATTCAACCTACACCATTAGAGGCATTCTCTCTGCTTCCACCCCCCACTCTATAAGTCTTTTCAGGTTCCCATGTGAAGGCCAATTCAAGCCAAGCCAAAGAGCTGACTCTGGGAAAGCGAGTCTAGGTAAAAGGTCATCCTCTGACCAGCCTACCTGCAGATCCCACAGTCTGGACACACCACCAATTCCTTCTGAGATCCCACCACCTGGCATGCAACTAAGCTTAGGGTATTGGTCTCCAGTATACTTGGATCCACCATCCTCCACCCAATACTCACTCTTAGGGAAGTTTATATCTCTCCCTTGCTTCTGCCACCTCTTCCTCAAAAGTAATCACAAAAGCAAAGTGAAAAGACTGCCTTCAACCAATTTCTGTGTTAGGCCTAGGAAATACCCTTGAGACAAGGAACACAAAAGACTTGGATACACTGTAAAAAAAAAAAAAAAAGAAACCAACATTTATAAATATCATACATATAGCTCCCAGTAGTTCTGCTTCTTTCAGATCAGCCTAAACAAAACACAAACTAATATTTCAATAATTTATCCTGCCAGAGCAGAGCTTCATGATACAAATAGTACACGAAGATGGTCACCCTGTGATGAGCTCACAACTAGAATCCAACCATCTCAAAATCAGAATACCAACCTGGTCATACAGGAAATCCTTCAAAGGATTCAACAAGCTGCAAAGCAGAAAGAATTCAAGTTTTCTGGACACCCCGTCATTTCTTCTGTCTCTCCCATACTTTCTTCCTCCCTTATCACCTCAGTGTTGACCTTTTAGCAAACAGTATACAATTATAAGAGGTCAAATAGCATGCTCTACTTTAGTAAATTCCTTCAGCTGTTTTTATTCTCTGCTCACAGTAATGTCCTACTAACTATACATTGCAAAGCTCCTCTGTTTCAGGAAATAAATCTGGTTGCTGCCTGATGGTACATCCATTATAATGCTGTTGTTCCTGAGAATAAAGGTGCTCCAAGGTAATTAATTAAGAGCTGGGTAGTTTTCAACCGAAACAGAAATACACAGCCCACTGTTTCTCCATTAATAAAAGAAATTTTTTCTTAATCAAATGATTTTGTGTGGATGCTGCAAGTTGGGACCTTGTCATACTCATCAGGAATCTTCTGAATGACTCTAGATATTATTTCCCTTCCTCATGTAGGTACTTGGCATTCAATGTTAGAAAAGAAGTTAAGATGTACATGTTGTTTTCATACAAAAAAAAATCTTTCAGTTAGGAGTTAATGTGTGTTTAGTAGTTTTACCTATAGATGTACTAAAACCACCAAGAAGTAGGTAGCCTGTTGCATTTTACGGCTCTTCTTTCTAGTCCTAATAAGGAGCCATGTAATACCTATAAAGTATATGTTGCATTATTTCACTTAAAAGGAATTATTAATCAATTTATGAGGAAGGAAAAATTACTGGAAACTTGCATGTTTTCCCACACCAACTTTTCACAGTAGGCATTAGTAATCTGCATCTCAATGCCCCGGCCTGCAGGAATGAGCTGCAGGAAATCTAAATATTATTCTTACTGTTCAGAAATAAAAGGAGGAATAAATTTTGTTGATTCTATAATAGGGAGAGCTGAAAAGTTGCAGCATTTTAATCTTAAGTAGTCCACATATTAGGCCCAAACTATTATAGCATTTTTAAGAATTTCAAAATCCATCATCCTCAGAGTTAAGGTGAATTTCCAAATGCCCTTGGTTTGAGATTGATCACATAACACTAGAAAGATTGGGAGTCACGGGTCTAAAGAAGAATTTAAAAGCCTTTTAATAAAAAATCAGGAATTATAAAAGGAGTTGTTGTTTTGTTTTTGTTTTTTTTTTTTATCATCAAATCATCTCCAAGGTATAAAGAGCACATTGTAGAATGACGACTTTCCAGAGTCAACTAAAAATATATCCTTAGATGTTTTGTTCTTTGCTATGGTTGAAGCTTTACACTTAACAAACCTATTAGAAAGCAAGAAAATTAGTATGATTTTCTAACAACATCATGAATGTTAATAATAAGCATGGGTTTCAGTGCAGACTATTCTCATCAAAATAATGGTTTCAGTTATTTCAGACTATTTTCTGTGTTGAATACAGCCCATGTGCTGCACAGCAATGATCCATAACCATGCTTTTGCTTTTCATGTGTCTGGATATGAGTCCATTTTCAAAGTAATATTGATGACATCTATGATGCATCAATGCTTTTGGAAAATGTTGCAAACTCTAAGGATATCAACACCGGTTGCCATCTTTGAAATGACACAGCATTGAGCAGTAATAATGTAACTTAACTTTTGGTATAATTGCCAAAGCATTAGTATGCCCGATGACTCCCTTCATCTTTCACATTAATACCCTGCAGATAGCAGAGTTCTACAATCTTCTGTTTTAGGGAGACAGTGTCACCCAGAGGACAAAACTGTCTTATAAAACTTTATAATCTTCCTCCCCGTGACTATTTCTGCCTGACTATCACTCTCAGTATATCTGACACCCCATAATGAAGGTATTATTGTCCTCATTTTATTGGTGTATAAATGGAGGCTCAGAGCTGTGAGGTAACTTCCTGTGACCACTGATAAGTGACCTAGGTCTGTCTTTCAATAAAGGCCATTCATTTTAGACGCTTCTAAGCCTCCTACTGTATTTCATGTCATTTCATGCAATGTCGCACATGGGGTGACAATAAGCAGGACAGGTAAAAATCGTAAAGAAACACATTTCATCCTTTTTTTATCCATGGCCCTCCAGATTCTCTAAGCTCAGATATACAACTCTTCTCATCAAATCCACTCTAAGAAAAAACATATCTGCTTAAATTTTAAAAAATTTAAATATTACCATTTATTTCCATCAACAATCCAGATTTTAGAGCTGCAAAGAATGGCAGAAATCATTGTTTCTGAACCTACTCATTTCAGAGATGTGGAGACCAAACCAGAGAAAGGTTAAGTGATTTCACAGAGTTAATTATGTGCAGAACAGAGGCAAAAGTTCTGCCTCCTGACTACCAACTCAGGACTCTATCCACAACTACTCTTCAAAGGTGCTTTACAATAGAGTTTTTCTTTACTTAGAAAAGGAAGGGATCTGACTTCAAAGGAATTTCACACATTAAGGACTAAATGCAGAAAGCATATTGAAAGACAGAAACTCTGCATGAATCCCTTAAACAACATTTGTAGGTGGCTCCTATTCCTCCTGTGTTAAGACCAGCCCTGCAGAGGGAACCCTTGGGGAGCATGAGGGAATCTGTCTCACCAGACAACAGTATGCAGGAATGTCCTCTTTGTCACACCCTCCACCCTCTTCCTGCTTCCTTTTAAACAGCAAGCATCTCTTCCCTCTCTTCTTTTCCCAACAGGAATCAACACAACCATTGTATTAAGGCCCCACTGGAGGCCACCACTATGTGAAAACAACAACAATAAAATTTAAAATTGATCATTTCTAGTTGCTGAAGGAAGAAAAGAACAGATTTTTCCTTCCTGATTGTGTTCATTATCATAGGTTCCAATTTGTCTCAAATTACAAGGAAAAATAGATTGAAATCTACGGCTGGATCCCCAGGTGTAACATTTCATTTTTTTAAATCAATATGAAATTGAAGCCATTTTTTTGTTAAATATTTTTGGCTCTAGCCCTAAAGTACTAAGTCTATTATGCTGTGTTTAGTCATCCAAATAGTTGATCATATTCAGCCTATACTTGTTTTTACTCTCAATCTTTATGTCCTACATAAACATGAGGCTCTAAATATCTGTGGTTTTGAGAGCTGCTGGCCTGTCAAAATAGCCGTGTGTAGTCTGCTCAGGGCTGGGTATTTCTGGTTGTTTTTCTGGGTCTGTATCTACAGGGACCAATCAAGGAGAAGGGTAAGGCAAGTCATCTGGATACTCCTGGGGGGGGGGGCGGATATGGAGAAAAATGAAGAAGGGTGTTCAGAAAAAATGGAAAACCCACAAAGGCCTGATTATTCAGATTGGCCAGCCTCATCACTCTCATTTCATGTGTAATTATTCAGCTTCTGAACAGTATATAGAGTTACATGAAAGTCAGAGCCAGAAGGAACCTGATAATTCAGCGATAAAATAAACTAAGTAAGAAGCTAATTCAACCTCTTTGTTTTACAAATGACACATCTAAGACCTAGAGAAAGGAAATGATTAGGCCTATATCATAACTTAACTCACAGAGCTAAGATTCAAAAAATATGTTTTAACTCCCAGTTCTATACTTTATAACACTGATGTCTTAGTTGAGGTCCTCCCAAAAGCAGAGTCTGAGAAAAGAACTGGATACAGGTGGCTTATTTTGGAAGTAATCACCAAAAAAAATACACAATGAGGCAGAGAAAGAGGGAAAAAGAAGATAAAGCATTGATCTTGTTACTTCTGTGGGTTTCTAGACCCTAATCCCACTGGAGATCCTCTGTAATTACAGAAAATGTGTCTAAGAAAAGTGCTTCCACAAGATGGAAGGCCAGGACACTTACGTACCCATCCCTGTAGAAGTCTGACCTCAGAGGAATGAACTACTCTGGATTTTCAGGTTGCCTATTCTGTACTAAGCAAACCCTAGTTGAGAGAAAGCCCAGTAACTGACAAGCAGAAAGACAAAGCAGGATGCTTGAGTTGGGCCACTTTAAGCATCACAGCTGCAGCTGAAATCAGGCAGAACAAGAGGTTGTGTCATAAGCCACCAAAAGGTCTACCTCTGCAAAAAGTCTCCAGGAGTTGCTGAGGGAGGCCTAGGAAAAGCCACATGGTACGATTTGAAGTCTTCTATCTCTGCTCCACTCAGAGAAGATCTATAACGATCTATTTTATATGCCAGGGGCACTGCATGAGATTATCATTTGGAAAAAGAAGTGGGAGTTTACTTGTGTATTAGTCAAGATTCTTTACTTATAAGTTCACAAACCAAATCAAACTAGCTTGAGAAAAAAAGAAGTTCATATAACTGAAAAGTCAAGGGCTAATATGGAGTTTTAGGCACAGTTGGATTCAGAGTTCAAACAAAGTTGTCGGGGTTCTATCCGGGGCTATATCATACTCCCTTAGCAATATCACCAGGAAAAGAGAATTTCCTCCTTCTAGGTTTCATACAATCATAGAAAAGAAATCAAATGTCTCACTTCATCTGATCATCCCACAGACCAATCACCATTGCCTAGGACAGTTACTCTAAAACTTTAGCATGCATCAAAATCACCCAGAGGATTTGCCAAAAAACACTCACAGTGCCCTATCACCAGAGTTTCTAATTTAGTAGATTTGGAATAAGTCCAAAAAATATGCATTTTTAACAAGTTCTAGATGATCCTTATACTGCTGGTCCAGGGACTATACTTTGTATACCATTGGCTGCAGAAATGAGGTACTCATAGTTAAATCAAGTCATTGAGCCAGTCCAGAATACAAGAACGTAGGCTCAGGGGAAAAATAGATTCTGCCCCTTAACGGCAAGAGGGGCAAAGAACCTGTGGCCACCTTTAATATACTACAGGGGACATGATGAAGAGACCTAACATAAGGGTAATTATATCTTAGAAGGGAAGAGGAAAGAGAATAAAGTACCAAGGTAAAGAGATGATGGCCGACAATTTTCCAAAAGTAAGGGAAAACATTAATCCATAAATTCAAAAAGTGCTATAAACTCCCAGAAATATAAATATAAAGAAAATCTCGCCTAGGCACATCACAGCAAAACTGCTTATAAAAAAGAAAAAGCAAACAAAATCTTAACTTGCATATATATAAAACCTTCAGAGAAACAAAAATAATCCTGAAAAGTGACTTCTCAAAATAAGTGATATGATCCAAGAAAAAACAGAATGACACTATTTGGAATTCTAAAGTAAAAGAATTTATAATGTCAAAATCTATTCAGAGCAAAAAATCCTTCAATAATGAAAGCAAATTTGTTTGTTTACAAACAAAGAAAAAATAGGCAGAATGGAGATAAAGCTGTACCCAGAAAAAAAATTTTAGCCTTAGAATGAATTTATTTGAAAAGAAGAATGGCCAAATATTAATGATTTAAGATTTATCTCATGAAATTAGGTAAAAAAAAAATCAAATTAAGTTCCTCAAAGTATGAGGAAGGCAGTAATAAGGATAAGAGCAAAAATTAATAAAATAAAAACATATTCAATGGAAAACACATTCAATAAAGCCAAATAATGGTTCTTTAAAGTAATGAATAAATTGATTAATACCTAAAAGCTGATTAAGAAAATAATTGATGACAGAGATTTCTAACATCAAGAATAAAAAATGGCGACACCACTACAAATGTTATAAGTATTAAAAATATAACAAGATCATATAATGAGCAATTTCATGCCAAAGAAAAAAAAATGAAAGTTTAAATTAAATGCACCAATTCCTAGAAAAGTACAGCTTACAAAAACCCACTCAAAGTCCAAGACCAGATGGCTTCACAGAGGTCTACCAAACATTTAAATAAGAGTTAATACCTATCCTTCTGAAATTATTCCAAGAAACTGAAAAGGAAGGAACAGTTTCAAACTCATTTTTTGAGGCCATCATTACCCTGATACCAAAACTAGACAAAGACACCACAGAAAGAAAAGAAAAGAAAAGAAAATTGAAAAGAAAAGGAAAGAAAAAAAAAGAAAAGAAAAGAAAAGAAAAAAGAAAAGAAAAGAAAAGAAAAGAAAAGAAAAGAAAAGAAAAGAAAAGAAAAGAAAATTACAGGCTAATATCCTTGATGAACATAATGCAAAAATCCTTGACAAAATATTAGCAAACTGAATTCCACATCACATTAGAAAGATCATACACCAAGATCAAGTGGGATTTATTACTATCCAAAACAGTCTACATATTCAATGCAATTCCCATCAAAATACCAAAAGCGTTTTCACAGGACCAGAACAAGGTATCCTAAAATTTGTATGGAACCACAAAAGACACCAAATAGCCAAAGCAATCTTGAGAAAGAAGAAAAACTCTGGAAATATCATGCTCCCAGATTTCAAACTATACTACAAAGTATAGCATTGGCATTAAAATAGACACAGATCAATGGACTAGAAGAGGGCCCAGAAATAAACCCACACTTCTATGGCTAATTAATTTATGACAAAGAAGGTAAGAATATACAATGGGGGAAAAGACAGTCTCTTCAAGAAATGGTGCTGGAAAAACTGGATAGCTACACATAAAAGAATGAAAATGGACCACTGTCTTACACCTCTAACAAAAATAAATTCAAAATGGATAAACACTTCCATGTAAGACCTAAAAACATGGAACTCCTAGAAGAAAACATAGGCAGTAAGCTCTTTGACATTGGTCTCAGCAATATTTTTTTTGGACCAGCCTCCTCCGGAAAGGGCATCAAAAGCTAAAATAAACAAATGAAATTACATCAAACTAAAAGATTCTGCACAGTGAAGGAAACCAAAAAAGTGAAAATGCAACAGACCGAATGGAAAAAGATACTTACCAATAATACATCTGATAAGGAGTTGATATCTAAAACATAAAGACCTCCTAAAATGCAATAACAAAAAACCAAACAACCCAATTAAAACATGGGCAGAAGACCTGAATAGACATTTTTCCAAAGCAAATACACAAATGACCAACAGGCACGTGGAAAGATGCTCAGCATCATTAATTATCTGGGAAATGCAAATCAAAACCACAGTGAGATATCACATCACATTTGTCATAATAGCTATTATCAAAAAGACAAGAATAACAAGTGATGGCAAAGATGTGTAGAAAAGGAAGCACTTGTACACTGTTGGTAAAAATATAAATTGTGTCCCTCTATGGAAATGGAGATTCCTGGAAAAATTAAAAATAGAACTATCATATTATACAGCAATTTCACCTTTTGAGTATTCATCTGAAGAAACAAAAACACTAATTCAAAATGGGATATGTACCCCTATGTTCACTGAAACACTATTTGTAATAGCTGAGATATGGAAGCAAACTAAGTGTCCATCAGTCGCTAAATAATGAAAGACACACACACACACACACACACACACACACAAATGGAATGGAATAATACTCAGCCATAAAAAATGAAATCTTGCCATTTGTGGCAATATGAATGAACCTACAGGGTATTATGCTAAGTAAAATAAGTAAGACAGAAAAAGGCAAATACCATATGATTCCACTTGTACATGGAATCTAAAAAACAAAACAGAAGAACAAATAAAACAGAAACAGACTTACACAGAAAACAAAATGTTGGTTACCAAACCAGAGGGGGTTTAGGGGTAGGCAAAATAGGTGAAGGGATTAAGAGGTATGGGCATACCTCTTTTCATTGCACTTTTGTTTTACTATGTTTCACAGATATCTCATTTTTAACAAATTGAAGGTTGTGGCAACCCCACATTGAGCAAGTCTATTGACACCATTTTTCCAACAGTATTTGCTCACTTTATGTCACTGTGTCATATTTTGGTAATTTTCACAATATTTCAAACTTTGTCATTACCATTATATTTGTTGTGAAGATTTTTTTTAAGATTTTAGTTATTTGAGAGAGAGAGAGAGAGCACACATGAGCACAAGCGGGGGAGAAGGGCAGAGGACAAGCAGACTCCCCGCTGAGTGGAGAGCCCAATGCAGGGCTAAATCCCAGGACCCTGAAATCATGATCTGAGTTGAAGTCAGGCACTTCACTGACTAAGCCACCCAGGTGCCCCTGTTGTGGAGATCTTTGAAACAGAGATTATAACTCACTAAAAACTTATATGATAATTGGCATTTTTTAGCAATAATGTATTTGTTAATTAATACATTGTTTCTTAAGACATAATGCTATTGCACACTTAATAGACTAAGTATAGTATAAACATAACTTTTATATGGACTGGGAAGCCAAAAAATGCATTTAATTCACTTTATTTGCTTAGTGTGCTCGTCTGCAACCAAATCCACAATATCTTCTAGATATGCCTGTACAAATTTCCAATTATAAAATAAATCATGGTGACATAGTTATAGTCAATAATATTGTAATAATTTTGTATGGTAACAGGGTAATGAGAATTATTGTGGGGATCATTTTGTAATGGATAAAAATATTGAATCACTATGATACACAAATGAAGTGAATAGGCTACTATATGTCAATATATTTCTTTTTTTAAAGAGTTATTTATTTACTTTGGAGAGAGAGACAGTGAGGGGGGAAGGGCAGAGAGAGAGGGAGAGAAAGTCTTAAGTGAATTCTGTGCTGAGCACAGAGCCCGACCTGGGGCTCAATCCTATGACCCTGAGATCACAACCTGAGCCAAAGTAAGAGCTGGACATTTAACTGACTGTGCCACCCAGATGCCCCAGTAATATTTCTATTTTAAAAAAGTAACTCAGAAAAAAAGCCCATGCAAGAAGAAATGAAAAGTGTAAATATTTCCCTTTCTATTTTTTCAAAAACTGAATCCATAGTTTATAATCTTCCTACATGGAGATCTTCAGGCCCTGTTGAATATTTATAAACATTTAATGAAGAAATAATACTGATCTTACACAAACTCTTGCAGATATTAGAAATGTGAGAAACAAGTAGTAACTCAACTTATTAAGCCAACCTAATATTATCCCAAAAAGTCACACACAAAAAGAAATACAAGTCAATCTCTGTTAAGAATATAAAAGCATAGGGGCCTCTGGATGGCTCAGTCAGTTAAGCGACCTACTCTTAGTTTCAGCTCAGGTCATGATTTTGCGGTCGTAGGATTGAGCCCCGCAACCGGCTCTGCACTCAGCATTGACTCTGCTTCAGATTCTCTCTTCCTCTCTTTCCTGCTTGTGCTCTCTTTCTCTCTCTCTCTCTCTTAAACAAATAAATAAAATCTTTTTTAAAAAAAGAATATAAATGCATATATTCTAGGAAATATTAACAAATGGAATCCAGCCACTCATAAAAAGGCTACTGTATCATGATCAAGTTGAATTTCTCCCAGAAATGCAAGAATGGTTTAACTTTCAAGTTATTAATCAATGAAATTCCCCATATTAACAAAACAGAATAAAATCATATGATCATCTTCACACATGCAGATAAACCTTTTATAAAATTCAATACCTATTTAAGACAAAATCTCAATACACTAGGAATAAAAAGAAATACCTTAACTTGACAAATGTTATCCACGAAAAAAAAGTGGGGGAAGGAAGGAACTACAACAAACATCTACTTAATAGTAAAGTACTGAAAGTTTTTCCTCGGAAATCAACAATGAGATAGGATTTATGCTATCATCACTTTTACCATCATTGTAGCTGACGTCCTAGCCACAGCAATAAGGCAGAGGGAAAAGATATCATAATTGAAAAGGAAGAAATAAAAATTGTTATATGCAGATAATATGATCATGTACACAGAAAATCCAAGCAAATTTGTGAAATTTTAATATTACTTTATGAATTTAGAAAGTTCATTGGAAACAAGATTAATATTAAAAAATCTATTTCACTTTTAGCTATAGAAAAATATTAGAGACATAAATTATAAAAACAAGACTACTTAAAATAGCAGCCCCCAAAATCAAATATTTAGAATTAAGTCTATTAAAAAATGAGCAATCATGCCAAACCAAAAACAAGAATATTGATGTAGAGGAAGTAAAATACCAACTCCAGTTAGTCCCACCTAACTGGGGGAAACTAAGAAGAACTTGTGAGGTTCACAGCCCCGGGACACAGGCTGGCTGAAAGACTAAGACTTAATCATAGGACTAAAGAACACTTCTCCTTTGCCATGCTTTACCACATCACTAAAGGTCTATTTACCTAAGTTCCTTTTACCCAGTACACCATGTCTGGCTTTTCACAAAATGTCAGAAGGCTTACTAAAGGTAAAAAGCACAGTATGAAGAGACAGAGCAAGCATCAGAACCAGACTTGATGTGATAGAGCTGTTAGAATTGTTAGATTACAAATTTAAAACACCTATGATTACCATGTTAAAAGCTGTAATGGAAAAAGTAGACAATCCACAAATAGGTGGATAATGTAAGCAGAGAGATGGAAATTCAAAGAAAAAATTTAAAAATGCTGAAGATCAAAAACACAGTAACAGAAATGAAGAATGCCTTCGATGGGCTCATTAGTAGACTAAAATCACCAAAAAATTTCCTGCAACTAAACAGCTATTCTAGCGAGGTTGCAGGATTTAATATTAACATACGAAAGTCAATCATTTTCCTATACACCAGCAATGAACAAGTGGACTTTGAAATGAAAAATGATGCCATTTACATCAGCATCCCCACAAATGAAATACTTAGGTGTAAATCTAACAAAATACATACAAGATTTATATGAGATATGCTATGCAACTCTGACGAAAGAAATCAAAGAACTAAATAAATGGAGATATATTCCATGTTTATAGATAGGAAGACTTAATATTGTTAAGATGCCAGTTCTTCCCAAATTGATCTATAGATTCACAGAAGTCCCAACCAAAATCTCAACTTGTTAGTTTGCAGATATTGACAAACTGATTCTAAAATTTATATAGGGGAGCCTGGGTGGCTCAGTCGTTAAGCGTCTGCTTTTGGCTCAGGTCATGATCCCAGGGTCCTGGGAGCGAGTCCTGCACTGGGCTCCCTGCTCCACAGGGAGCCTGCTTCTCCCTCTCCGTCTGCCTGCTGCTCTGCCTGATTGTGCTCTCTTTCTCTGTCAAATAAATAAATAAGATTTTTAAAAAATAAATAAATAACGTAAAATTTATGTAGACAGGCAAAGATTCAAAAGAGTCAATACAACACTAAAGAATAACAAAGTCAGAGGACTGAAATTACCCAACCTCAAGACCTTCTATAAAGCTACAATAATCAAGACAGTGTTGTACCAACAAAAAAATAGACGAATATATCACTTGAACAGAATAGAGAGCCCACAAATAGACAAACATAAGTACAGTCAACTGACCTTCAACCAAATAATACAATGGAGAAAAGATAGTTTTTTCAACAAATGGTGCTGGAACAACTGAACAGCACATACCAAAAAAAAAAAAAAAAAAAAATCTTGGGGTGCCTGGGTGGTTCAGTCTGTTAAGCATCTGACTCTTGATCTCAGCTCAGGTCTGGACCTTAGGGTCATGAGTTCAAGCCTGACATTGGACTCTATGCTGGGCATGAAGCCTACTTAAAAAAAAAATCTAGACACAGGATCTTAGCAGTTCTCACAAATATTAATTCAAAATGCATCACAGACCTAAATGTAAAATGCAAAACTATAAATCTCCTAGAAGATACATAGGAGAAAATCTAGATGACTTTGGGTATAGTGATAACATTTTAGATTCAACATCTAAAGCTTGATCCATGGAAGAAGTAGTTGATAAGCTGGATTTCATTAAAATTTAAAACTTGTACTATAAGAAAGACACTGTGAAAAGAATAAGAAGACAAGGTGCAGAATGGGAGAAAATATTTTTAAAAAACATATCTAATAAAGGACTGTTATACCAAATATACAAAGAACTCTTAAAATTCAATAAGAAAACAACCCATTTAAAAAATGGGCCAAAGATCTGCATAGAAGTATCTCCTATATCTTCTCACCAAAGAAGATATAAAAATGGCAAATATGCATTTATAAAGGTGCTTAAAAAAAAGGTGCTTAATATCATATTTCACTGGGGGATTGCAAATTAAAATACTGTGATACCACTACAAATAGAATGGGAAAAAAAACAGCACAAACATCAAGAACACCAAATGCTGATGAGGATGCGAAATAACAGGAACTCTCATTCGTTGCTATAAGTAGAATGCAAAATGGTACAAACACTTTGGAAGACAGTTTGGCAGGTTTTTACAAAACTAAACATACTCTTATCATATGATCCAGCAGTCATGCACCTTGGTATTTACTCAAATTAGCTGAAAACTTAGATCCACATAAAACCTGCACATGGATGTTTATATCAGCCTTTTTTTTTTTTTTTATAACCACTAACACTAGGAAGCAATCAAGATGTCCTTCAGTAGATGAATGGATAAATTAACTATGGTACATCCAAACAATGGAATGCTATTTAGTGATAAAAAGAATTGAGCTATCAAGCCATGAAAAGACATGGAGGAAACGTAAATGCAGATTACTAAACGAAAGGAGCCAGATGAAAAGGTTATGATTCTAACTATATGATGTAATGGAAAGGCAAAACTATAGAAAAGGTAAAAAGATCAGTGGCTGCCAATGGTTAGAAGGGAGGGATAAACAAGCAGAGAGCAAAAGATTTTTAGGACAGTAAAAGTTTTTTCTGTATGATATGATAATGGTGGATGGAGATATTGCACATTTGTTAAAACCCACAGAATGTACAAGATCAAGAGTGAACTCTAATGTAAACTATGGACTTTGGGTGATAATGATGTTCAGTGTAGGTTCATCCAGTGTAGCAAATGTACCACTCTGGTTGAAAGTGTTGAGAGGGTGCGGTGCCTGGGTGGCTCAGTTGGTTAAGTGGTCGACTCTTCGTTTTGGCTAAGGTCATGAACTCACTGTAGTTGGGCTCCACACTCAGTGTGGAGTCTGCCTCAGATTCTTCCACCCTCTGCTTCTTCCTCTCCCCTCTCCCTCTCCCTACCCCTCCCTGCTCACACGTGCTCTCTCTCTCTAAAATAAATAAATAAAATCTTTTAAAAAATGTTGACAGTGGGAGAGGTTGTGAGCGTGTTGGGGCAGAGAATATGAGAACTTTCTGTATCTTCCACTCAATTTTGCTGTGACTCTAAAAATGCTCTAAAAATAAATCATATTAAAAGTTATTGAGATAAAGAAAACCTTATTAGCTGCTTCTCCCACATGTTTCATGATATGGGTTAGAGCCTTTAATCTTGGAACAGATAGACACTATGACATTTGTATTGCACAAGGAGGACCATACCCTAGGAAATTCTCTTTGTTAAATGATCATGAAGAATCCAGAAGTGGAATTTTGTAGTCACACTACAACCCATTCATCAGAGAGCAAAATTAACTTACATACAGACTTGAGGTGCTCTTCCAGCTGTTGAACCATTTCGGAAGGCCTGAATGAGCTCATGAGGATCTGCCAACACATGCTTGACAAATTTGAGGCCAGAATAAAGGAATATAAGGATCAAAAATCAAGCAGAAATGAGTTCACATTCTAGTCCCTTATACACTATACAGGGAGGATGGTCCTCTAGGATACTCTTTTCATGTACTTGCAAAACCCGGAAGCAGAAGTTTCTAATAACAACATGGTCTGTCGTTCAGAAAGGTGTGCTTCTAGCTATTAAGCCATTACAGGTGTTGGCATCCCCCCAAGAACCTCTGTATTCATTTAATAAGTTTCCTCTTTCATTTAAACTACAAAAAAAGAAAGAAAGAAAAATCTTATAAATGGAAAACTATACAATGCTCATGGACTGGAGGACTTAATATAGTAATATATTAATTATCTCTAAGTTAGTCTATAGATTCAATGTAACCCAAATCAAAATCTCAGCAAGTATTTTTAAAGCACAAATGGATAACATAAATTAGCTGCATGTAAATTTTATACAGAAATTCAAAAAACCAAGAATATCCAAGTATAACTTTAAAAAAGTTTCTATTGATTTGTTATTTTCCTTTGGATGGGCCATACTTTCCTATTTCTTTGTATGCGTTGTGATATTTTTGTTGAAAACTGGACATTTGAATCTAATGATGTGGTAACTCTAGAAATCAGATTCTCCCCCTTTCCAAGTTTTGCTATTTTTTTAATTTTTACTTTTTTGCGTTTGTACTTTTATTGTTGTATGCTGCTTCTATGCCAAGGATCAGTCTGAACTGTAAACTTAAGGTCTTCTCAGATCTTTAATAAATGTGCATCCTTCCCTGAGCAAGAAGAATCACTTCCTAATTTTCCTCGTATTTGCGGTTGTTCTTGAATGTTATAATATTTAGTGACTGACTCCCAATCAAAGGGAAAAAAAGTAAAATGAAATCTGGAAGTCACTAAATCCAGAGGAGGAAGAGCTTACAACAATGAGGAGAGGTGCAACAGCAGTGGCCACTGGATTCTTTGTACCTCTGTGATCAGAAACAGCAATCAGTGATCAAGGTACAGATCCCAAATATTTGGAGGACAGTGTCCTTTTTGTCAACCCTGGCTTCTGCAGGTTATGTGCAGGTTGCTTCAAGAATGGTTAGGAATGGATGATGGGTAGATGTTACTGTGCTGAGAGCTAAAATGAACCAAACTGACCACAATTTACCCTCCAAGAATTACCCTGGAGGTAACAAGCCTTCAACACATCCTACAGCTCCAAAACACAGGCATACCTCAGAGATTTTATGGATTCATTTCCAGACCATTGCAATAAGGGAAGTATTACAAAGAAATAAGTCGAATGAATTTTTTGGCTTCCCAATGCATTAAAAAAATATGTTTATACTATATGGTAATCTATTAGGTGTGCAATAGCATTATATCTAAAAAAATGTACATACCCTAATTTAAAAATACTTTATTGCTAAAAAATGCAAACATCTGAGATTTCAGTGAGTTGTAATTTCAGATGACAGATCTCCATAACAAATATAATAATAATGAAAAAGTTTGAAATATTGTGAGAACTACCAAAACGTGCCACTGACACACGGTGTAAGAGAATATTATTGGAAAAATATGCCAATAGACATGCTTGACTCAGGGTTGCCACAATTCAATTTGTTAAAAACATAGTACCCGCAAAGCACAATAAAGTGAAACATAATAAAGCGAAATATGTCTGTAGTTACATCAGACAGATTCCACCAGTACAATTGTTATCTAGACAAGAACACAGATTCCTGACATTTAGCTACTCTGCCATCACCCAGAATCCTCCCTTCAGGAATATCTTGAAGAAGAAGAAAGCTGGAAGACCTATACTACCAGACATGAAGCCCTATGAAAAACCATGGTAATTAAGATACTGTGTTTTCACCTAAGGATAAACAAATACACCAATGGAAGAGAACAGAAACAGTCTCACATTTATGTGATCACTTGAATAATCATAGATCTAATTATAAAAGTAATACGATAAAGGTATAGGATGTATCACAGGAAAATACTTCCATGACCTTGGAGTAGGCAAAGATTTTTTAAACAATACAAAGGGAAGCAGTAATCATAAAGAAAAAAATTGATGAATTGGACTACATTAAAATTAAACACCTCTGTTGATCAAAAAAGATATTTAAAAGGTAAACCACTATATATATAGTTTGTAAACAACATATATAAGATGAATTCTACAAAGAACAATAATAAGATAATAGAAAAAAATGGGCACAAAAACTTGAACAGGCACTTTACCAAAGAGTGTATATGAATGGCTAATAAATGTTCGCAAAGGGGTATTTTTTAGTTACCAAATTTAACCACAATGAAATTAACCACAAGTTTAAACCACAATGAAATACTACTACAAAACTGCCAGGATGGCAATATGTAAAAGACTGAAAATGCCAAGGATTGAAACAACTACAATTTTCAAATTGCTGTTAGGAAGTATAAGTTTAGAAAACTGTTCAGCGGTATTTACAAAAACTGAACACACATCTACCTTATGACCCAATAATTTCACTTCTTTGTATTTATTCAACAGATATGCACACATATTTGTGCACCAAAAGACCTATGGATGATAGTCTAGAAGCACTGTTTACATAGCCAAAAAACCTAAATGTCCATCAGCAATAGAAAAGATAAATAAATATTCAGGTGTATTCGTGTGATGGAATACTATACAACAATGAAAATTAACAAGTTACAACCACATGTGACAATATGAATGAATTTCACACATAATATAAACTATAATATTCACAAAAGGGTATGTAGGGTAAGACTCATATAATGGTCAAAAACAGGAAGAACTAATTAATGATAGCAGTCAGGATAATTGTTGATTCTTGGCATGGGAGGGTGCATGAGGAGGGTTTCAAGAATGATGATGTTTTATTCTCATCTGGATGGTGATGAAATGGGTGTATTCACTTTGTGAAAATCCATTTGCACTTTAAAGAAGTATTTAGGCTACTTTGAGTATATGTTATTTTGTTTACCATGGTTAGATCCTACATAAAAACACATCTATGCACAAATAATCACATAAAGATAGAAAATGATTTCAAGTGCTATACTAAATTTACAAGCTTAAAAACAAAATCCTAATTAAATAGCAATATCCACAATATAAACAATCAAACAACACTTTAAAAGATATCTTTAAATCATACTTTTTATGTCTGTGTATTATAAATTGCCCTTCTTTAAGATTCATCCCCTAGTTCCTTGTTATTTCATGTTGAACAAAATCATTAAAATATATGTCAGCTCTTATACACCTGAATAAATATGACCAACCTTTCTAGGGAAAAGAAATATAAAGTGTCTAAGACTCCTTGGCTTTCCTTTTTGAACACATGAACTTTAGGCATATAAAAAAAATAGTATCTGGCCTAGACTATTATCTATATTAGCTTGGTTAAAAACTAATCTTTTTTACCTTTGAATTGAACATTATTGTTTGAATTTGTCACTAAAACATTAAATAAAGGAGACTCCTTTTTTTTTTTTTTTTTAACTTTTTGAGGAACCTCCACACTGGCTTCCAGAGTGGCTGTACCAACTTGCATTCCCACCAACAGTGTAAGAGGGTTCTCTTTTCTCCACATCTTCTCCAATATTTGTTGTTTCCTGCCTTGTCAATTTTTTGCCATTCTAACTGGTGTAAGGTGGTGTCTCCACATGGTTTTGATTTGAATTTTCCTGATAGCAAATGATGTTGAACATTTTTATCATGTGTCTGTTAGCCATTCATATGTCTTCTTTGGAAAAGTGTCTGTTCATATCTTCTGCCCATTTTTTGACTTGATTATTTGTTCTTTGGGTGTTGAGTTTGAGAAGTTCTTTATAGATCCTCAAAAAGTTAAAAATAGAGCTACCCTATGACCCAGCAATTGCATTACTGGGTATTTACCCCAAAGATACAGATGTCGTGAAAAGAAGAGCCATATGCACCCTAATGTTCATAGCAGCAATGTCCACAATAGCCAAACTGTGGAAGGAGCAGAGATACCCCTCAACAGACAAATGGATAAAGAAGATGTGGTCCATATATACAATGGGATATTACTGAGCCATCAGAAAGGATGATTACCCAACATTTGCATCAACATGGATGGAACTGGAGGAGGTTATGCTAAGTGAAATAAGTCAAGCAGAGAAAGACAATTACCATATGGTTTCACTTATTTTGTGGAACATAAGGAATAGCATGAAAGACATTAGGAGAAGGAAGAGAAAAATGAAGGAGAGGAGAATAGAGGGGGAGATGAACCATGACAGACTATGGATTCCAGGTAGCAAACTGAGGGTTTTAGAGGGGAGGAGGGTGGGGGATGGGTTAGCCCAGTGATGGGTACTAAGGAGGGCACGTATTGCATGGAGCACTGGGTGTTATACGCAAACAATGAATCATGGAACACTACATCAAAAGCTAATGATGTACTGTATGGTGACTACCATAACATAATAAAAAAAATTTTTTTAAAGGAGACTCCCAAAGATACATACTTTAAAATGTTTCAAGAATGGGAAGAATTGTTCTTCATTTATGAGTTATTTTTTAATAAATAAGTTATTATTACAAGATCTGTGAGCTTGTCTTACCTCTATCACTATTTCACTTTAGCCAAGTCATTTACCCCTTAGCCAGTTTCATCATCTATAAAACACAGAAATTGGATAAGGTCCCATTTAGCCTTAGCATTCTAAGTATAAAGCAAATGTTGACAAAGGTAAAGTTCCTACTCGAGCAAACTGGATTATCTTAGCCAATATTAACTCTTGCACAGAATACACAAAAAGATTTTGTTCATTAATTGTCCTTAAATATGTATCATTTATAACCTCAAAGTCATAATTACTAATTTATGATGCCAATTTAGTGATACTAATTTTGAAAGCGTCTCATCTTTATTTTAATATTTAAGATTATTACTTAATGTTAAGATTATCAAGTGGTTGTTTTACAGCAAGAACATATAATTGTGCTACAACTGTTTAGTATTTTAACTCTGTCTGAAAGACTGCATGAAATTATAGAACCTCTTTTTCCATTGTGCTTTTAGAGAGAGACAACACAAATAATATTCCCAGAGGAATGCTAGGTTTTTCATATATCCCTCATAATATTGATAAGAAATTCACAGTATACTTGGTAAGAAACAGAATGGCAGGAGAAAAAAAATCAATGATGAAATCAGAAGACAGCACTCTTCTAAGAAATGCTTTGTTATTTTCAAACATGTCACCAATCTGTACAAGTTATTTTCAGGAACTGGTCTATCTCTATAACAAGTGGCAACATAAAAAGAACCTGTTACTGTTCAAATTGGGAGATTAACAAGGTAAGAGAATTCAAGGTGGCAGTTATATGAAGGACAACTTGTATCAAAAGTAAACAAAATGTCTCAGAAGGGGCTCTGATCCCTTGGAATGCTACTTGTAAACACACAGAATGATAGATTAATTACTCAGTTTTCTCTCTAGTTAGAATGTCTATGTTAATGCAGTGTACTGGGTTCCCCAAAGGTATAGAGAGCAACATTAGATAATTAAACAAAAGCAATATGCTGAAGAAACTGAAATTATATGAATACCCACATTTTTCAGCCCAAAATATTCTGGTGTTAATTAGAATGACCTAAAAAATTCTGAGAGAATAAAATATTTAGAGTTGAAGATATCTTTGTGGCAAATACCCAGGTAAGTAAAGTGCCTCACCCAAGGTCATATAGCCAGAGAGTGAAAAAAAACAGGAATAGAACTTGTTACTAATAATAGGCACTGCTCAGTATTTTTGACCTTCAAGTGGTCAGTAGGCAATAGACAAATAGACAAAAGAGAGACACATCTAGTACTGAAGACAATTTCTTTGTGTTATTACATAGGCAGGCGAGGTCACATAACAAACCCTATTCAAAGGAGTAGCACATAAAAAGGTATATACATATAAAAATAGCTATAAAAGGTCTTTACCCCATTTTTTAGAGCAATTTGTGTGTGTGTTTATACATACACATACATATACATATACATACCTTTATGTATAAAATATATCTTATTTTATTTATGTATATACCTATACCTTTATATATACCTTTTACATATATATACAGCAATTTATATGTATAGATACACCTATATGTGTATCTATATATAAAAATCTCTGTGTGTGTGTGTGTATGTATGTACATATAAAGTTATACGTAAACCACATCTCATAAAAGCACAGTAGGGTCCATGGCCAAGACAGGCAAAAGAGGTAAGATTTGATATTTCTTTTCGGAGATCTAAGGATCTTGTGTCATAGAAGATTGATATTATTATAGCACTATTTAGTTAGGACTGGAAATGTTCCCAGATGAATCCAATCTCACTTCTCTAGGTCAAAGATACCACTGAGATTCCTTACAGGGTTTCCACAATATTAGAAGACATAATAATAGGTAACTCCCAAATTATATAAATTATGCATAGCAAAGAGTGGGGTAATAAAGAATACCAGCGCTAATTAATTTATTAAATCCACATCACAAAAGGAGATTTTAAAAGTGTTCTAAAATGAAACAAAAAAAAATGTGTAGGAAATCATGCTACTGATTTTAAAGAATAATTAAGGTTTCACCAAGATGTAAAAGCATATTAAGGAGAATGGAGAGGAATGAAAAGCACACCAAAGTATGCTTGGAATGTCTGCTGATTCAGACTTCTGTGTCTTATGCCAGTTGCCTCTTAGAACTCTTCCCAACTCTTCTTTAAAATTCTCTTTTAAACCTGTTGAGCAGAACTCATTTTCTCACTCTTAACCTTGTGCTCTTTATGCTTTATCTTGTTGCTCTTTTCCTTTTGTCCATTGAAGATTAATATCAATCAAGGCTAAATTGTTCCACTATTTAAAACTTTAAAAACACAAATAATTCAGTGGAAAATAGGTAAGTAATTAAAGATTGTTTTGAATTGTCAGGATAATTGCCTCAATAATCCCCTCCAAAAAAAAATACATAAGCTTCACCTTAGTAAAACTGTATGTTATTATTAAATCACTTGCTATATCACTTACCACAGTACAGTGGTCCAGCCTAAACCTTCCAGGCTTCTTGGTGAATGACACACCATAATTGAAACTAGTTTAAGCACAATAAGGTAAAAGAGTGGCTCAAGTAACTAGGCAATTCAGAGGAATATCTAGCTACAGCTATAGCTAGATCCAGAGGACACAAAAGATAATCGGAACACTCTCTTTTTCCACTTCCATTTTTCTGATACCACAGTATTCTCAGGGAAGTTCTATCCATATTGTGGCAAATATGAACAACAAAAACTTCCCACTTACATCCTTTTAGTTTAGCAAGTTAGTAGTTCCCTCCTGTTAAAAAAAACAAAAACAAAAACAAAAGCAAAAACAAACAAAAAAAAAAACCACCTGGATCTCTACCCTAAAGAGAGAATAGATGCTGGTCACAGAGGCAAGAATAGAAATGTCCATTACAGGATATATACTCAAGGAAAAACATAAGTGCCTCATGGAAAAACACATATGATACCATGGAATATTCCCAAAGATAATATTTAAGGATATATACTTTGCCCTATGGATGATCATTACTCCAACTTTTAGTACCTTACGAATAAAGATATCATCTTCTGAAAGACTATGAACTTGATATGCCAACCGGAAAATTATCAAATGTTGCCGACTTTTCATCCGAGGAACTAGAGAATCAGACAATTTCAAATATCACTTCATTGTACTGTATAATTTTTTCTTCTTTAAAGATTTATTTATTTGAGAGAGAGAGAGAGCAGGCAGGGGGGAGGGGCAGAGGGAGAAGGAGAGAGAGAGACCCTCAAGCAGACTCTCTGCTGAGCCTGGAGCCTGATGCGGGGCTCTATCTCAGGACACCAAGATCATGACCTGAGCCGAAATCAAGAGCCGGTCACTCAAGCGACTGAGCCACCCAGGTGCCCCAGGACTATATAACTTTTTAATTAAAAACTTCTTCATAATTAATCATTTATGCAGTCAACCATTTTAAAAAATGAACTGGCTTATACGGTTTCAGTGTTGCACTTAAATGACATCTATAGTTTTTTGGGGTTTTTTTGACTATTTACAGAGATCTTGAACTTCTTGTAAAATCTGCTACTGTAGTAATCTCAGCAAATAATTAGCTCCTCAGGGAAAAATCCAACTCTTCATAACTTCCCGTTGAAACAGAAAATAGCCTTTAGCTCTTCTTCCTAAATTATGATACATTTAGTATTTATACATTGCTGCCTACTACATTTGTAAGGAAAACTAAAATTTTTTTTCTGAGAAATGTTTCCATTGTATCCACCTCTTCAAAATATTTAAAGATGAAAATCAATTTAATTTTAAATAATCTATTAACAGGTTTGGAAAAATTAATATACCACAGAGTTTACAGCCTTGCAAATTATTTTAAAAATGAAGACCCAGCTCTGTTCTTACCCCCTCGATTTTACAATCCCTTGTGGCTAGAAACAGACAACAATTTATATGTAATGAACATTATTTCTGTTTACTTGAGGCAAGTGACTATCGTCAAGCTAAAAGTATTAAATGTACCTCTCAATAGTTCATAAATAATAATATGAAGCATAAATGCTGAATTATAATGCAAATGTTTTATCATTTATTTATATTGTGTTTTATCCTAAAAGGTTTTTAAAGCAACTTAAAAGATACAAAAATAGAACAAAATAAACAAAGGCAAAGCAAAAGGAAAAAAGGTGTATAGAAGCAAACTGAAGCTAAGAATAAAGTTTGTACTCAATACACATACCTGAAGTTCACTTATAAACTGTGGATGTTAAGCTATGTATTTTAGTTTCAAAACCACTGAAAAGAATAATTCTAGGTTATCCTGATATGAAATAAAATACTGGTCAGCAAGTTGTAGATGAGAGGTACATGCATGCAAACATTAAAACCTGACAAACTGAGTACATATTATACTATATATCTAGAAATATTTATTAGGGGGTAGATAGAGATAGATAAGAAAGAAAGAAAAAAAGAGGGGCACCTGGGTGGCTCAGTTGGTTAAACATCTGCCTTCGGCTCAGGTCATGATTCTGGGGTCTTGGGATCAAACCTGTCATTGGGATCCCTGCTCAGTCTCTGCCCCTCATCCTCTGCCCCTCCCCTGCTTATGCTCTCTCTCTTGCTCTTTCTCTCTCAAATAAATAAATTAATAAATATTTTTAAAAAGAAAGAAAGAAAGTGCATATGCTAATATTACAGCTTACTTTTTTTTCAAGATTTTTATTTATTTTAGAGAGAGAAGGAATGAGTGGGAGGAGGGGCAGAGGAAGAGGGAGATGCATACTCCCCACAGAGCAGGGAGCCCAACACGGGACTCGAACCCAGGACCCCAGGATCATGGCCCGAGCCAAAAGCAGATGCCTAACTGATTGAGCCATCCAGGCACCCTATATCTTACTTTTTTTTATTTGGGAGAGAGAAAGAGAGCACGAGTGGGGGGAAGGGGCAGAGGAAGATAGAGAGAAGCAGACTCCCCACTGAGCAAGAAGCCCAATGCAGGGCCTGATCCCAGGACTCCAAGATCATGACCTGAGCCAAAGGCAGATGCTTACCCAACGGAGTCAACCAGGTGCCCCGTTATATCTTACTTTGACTATAGACAGGTAAAATTATTGACAGACTCTCCTCTAATTATTTTTTATGACTCTCAGTACTATGGCTGGAAAGAAAATAAGGCACATTGTGTTGAAAATAACCCAAAGGGTTAAGGTCTAGAGATCTACATGTTGCATATTGGGATTCTAAATTTACAACATCAAAAGCATCAAATATCATGGGTGATGGTGTTTTAGGCATAAGCATGATAAAGTCTTTCTGTTTGGGATAGACTAATCTACAAAGCAGATTGTCTCTTACACAAGCTCAATAGAACCTTACTACAGAATAGCTAGAAGAGTAAGCTCTGGCAAGAATGGTTCAATGCTCAAAAATCAATTAATATAATCTGTAGTATCAGTAGGCTAAAAAAAGAAAAATCACACAATCATATCAACAGATGAAGAAAAAGGATTTTACATCCATTCATGATAAAAACCTTCAGTAAACTAGGAATAGAGAGGAACTTCCCCAACTTGATAAGGAAGGTCTACAAAAAGCCTACAGCTAACATCACACTTAATGGTGAGAAACTTGAAGCTTTCCAAATAAGATCAGGAACAAGGCAATGACATCTCTTTCACTACTCTTTTTCAACACTGTCCTGTAAGTTAGCTAGTGCTATAGACAAGAAAAGGACATAAAGATACACAGACTGGGAAGGAAGAAATAAAATTGTCTTCATTTGCAGATGACATGATCATTTATAAAGAAAATCTGAAAAACTAGACAAAAAGACTCTGAAAGCTAGTAATTGATAACAGCAAAGTTGTAGGATACAAAGTTATTATACAGAAGTTAATGCTTTTCTATATCTCAGCAATGAACAAGTGGAATTTGAAATTTACATTAGCACTCCAAAAATAAAAAGCTCAGATACAAATTGGACAAAATATGTACAAGATCTATGAGGAAGACTACAAAACTTTGATAAAAGAAATCAAAGAAAAACTAGAGAAATGGAGAGATAGTCTATGTTCATGGATGGGAAGACAGTATTGTCAGGCTGTCAGTACTTCCCAAATTAATTTATAGATTTATTGCAATCCCAAGCAAAATCTCATTAAGTTATTTTGTGGATATTGGCAAACTGATTCTAAAGTTTAAATGAAGAGGCAAAAGACACAGGATAGCCAACACATTGTTGAAAGAGAATAATAAAGTTTGAGGACAGACATCATCCAACTTTAAGTTTTACTGTAAAGCAATAGTAACTGACACAGTGTAGTATTAATGAAAGAATAAACAAATAGATCAATGGACCAGAATAGAGAGCTCAGAAACAAATCCACATAAA
This sequence comes from Ursus americanus, assembly GCF_024610735.1. NCBI lineage: Eukaryota > Metazoa > Chordata > Mammalia > Carnivora > Ursidae > Ursus > Ursus americanus. The sequence continues at coordinate 13,366,587 of NC_142140.1, read as the reverse complement.
TATAGTCAATTGATCCTGACAAAAAAGCGAAAGTAATACAAGGGAGAAAAGAAAGTCTTTTCAACAAATGGTGCATTAACTGGGCATCACATATTTAAAAAATGAATATGGACCTAGATCTTACACCCTTCACAAAAATTAACTGCAAATGAATTACTGACCTAAATGTGAAATGCAAAACAATAAAACTCCTACTAGATAACATAGTAGAAAACCTAGATGATCTTGGGTATGGCAATGACTTTTATATAACACCCAAGTCATGATCCATGAGAGAAAGAACTGATAAACTAAACTTCATTAAAATTAAATATTTATGTTCTATAAAAGACAATAGTTAATACAATAAGAAGACAACCCACAGACAGGGAGAAAATACTTGAAAAGATATATGTAAAGGATTGGTATCTGAAATATACCAAAAATTCTTAAAACTCAACAATTATAAAAAAACCGTGCAATTAAAAAATGGGGTAAAGACCTTGACACCTCACCAAAAAAGGTGAACAGATGGAAAATAAGTATATGATGCTCCACATCATTTGTCATCAGGAAATTGCAAATTAAAACAACCATAAGATAACACTACACACCTGTTAGACTGACCAAGATTTGGAACACTGACAGCACCAAATGCTGGTGATGATGTGGAGCAACAGAAATTCTCACTTACTGCTGGTGAGAATGCAAAATGATACAGCCAGATTGGAAGACAGTTGGTGGTTTCTTATAAAACTAAATATATTCCAACAATCATGCTCTTTGATATTTACCCAAAGAGTTGAAAACCTAAGTCTACATAAAAACATGCACCAGCTATTTATAGCAGCTTTACTTATAATGCCAAAAGTCAGGAGCAATCAAGATGTCCTTCAGTAAGTGAATGATAGATAAACTGTGATACACCTAGACAAAGGAATATTATTCAATATTAAGAAGAAATTATCTAATCACACCATGAAAAGACATGGAGGAAACACAAATGCATACTATTAAGTGAAAGAAGGAAATCTTATATGATTCCAACTATATGACATTCTGGAAAAGGCAAAACTATGGAAACAGTAAAAAGATAAATAGTTGCCAGGGGTTGGGGACAGAAGAGGGATGAACGTTCCAAGAACAGAGCATTTTTAGGGCAATGAAAATACTCTGTATGATACTATAATGATGGATACATGTCATTATACATTTGTTAAAACCTGTAAAATATACAACATCAAGAGTGGATCTTAATGTAAACTATGTACTTTAGGTAATCATGAGATTCAATGTAGATTCATCAACTGTAACAAATGTGTCACTTTGGTTGGGGATATTGGTAAGAGAGGAGGCTACACATGTATGACAGCAGAGGGTATATGGGAAATTTCTGCACCTCCCTCTAAGTTTTCTGTGAACCTTAAACTAATCTAAAAAGAAAAAAAAAGCAAGCTCTGTAAACACTTAGAATATAATCTCATCAATACCACTTACTGTCTGATGGTAGACAAGTATCTTGAAGTACCTTAGTTTCCTCATCTTATAATAAGGGTAATAATAGAACTTACTGAACAGAATTGTTTCAAGAACTAAATAAGAAACGCAAAGTGCCATGCACAGTGGCACTACGATTATATCCATCACCATTATGATTTCCACCTTCATTGTCACCATTATCATCCTTATTATTATCTACAGAATCTTCATTTCCAAATAACCAGTGGAACTTATAACTCAGCCTCTCCAATATGGTACTCCTTGAGCATCAATTTCAAGGCCATCATTCCTATCTGGAGTACAAATATCCATTTTATGTCTATCTTTGAGAAATGTCTACATGTAGAGGACTACGTTAGTGCCATTCAAAATCATTAAGGCATTTCCAATAGAAACAGAACAAAATGAGAGCTAAATCAACTGGTTTTACACACCTTTCAAAGCCACCAATGCAAAGTTCTTAATACTGGGATTTCTTATAAGTTCACTATTTTATTGACTCTAATCAACTCAAGCTAGAGTGATTTTGTATTTGTTCTAAGACAGACCGTCTTTTCAGCATGAGCTAACACTACAGTTTAAGTAGGCTGAAATGGTTTGTTCTAAATAGCTATTTTTACATGGGAGGACAAGGTACAGTAAAAATCAGAAGTTTGAAACACTAGACATAACAGAAAAGGCAGGTCAGGATCAGATCCAAAGAAGCAGAGTCCTGGAGGCATCCAAAGTCCACTGATTGATAGATGGAGGATACAAGGAGGCTATAGGTACAGAAAGCGACAGAAACATAAAATTATTGCTAAGAGGATTAAAGAATCACAAGCACAATTTTTTTTAAAAAGTAAAGGAAATTAAATATAGGAATAGCAAGTGCCCAGGTGGTGCAACTGGTTAAGGGTTGGACTCTTGGTTTCAGTTCAGGGCTCAGGTTGTGATCTCAGGGTCGTGGGATCAAGCCCCATATCAGGCTCCACACTCTGCACAGTGTTCGCTTAATTTTCTCTCTCGCTCTCCCTCTGTCCCTCTCCCCACTAAAATAAATACATAAATCTTTAAAAAAAAAAAGATAGAAATAGAACAATTCCAACATATCATTCAAGTGGGTAACTTTTTAGAAAGCTAACAGATTTTGTTCTTCAGCTTCCTCCTTGATAACCCACCTGATCACTTTCAGATTCAAGATTAATTGGACCCCTACCTTACGTCATATACAAAAATCAACTCAAAATGGATTATAGCTTATATTTAAGACCTAAAACCATAAAATTAGAAGACAATATAGAAGGTAAGCTCTTTTACATTGGTCTTGGTGATAATTTTTAAAATTTGACATCAAAAACAAAAGCAATGAAAGCAAAAATAAACAGATGAGATTACATCAAACTAAAAAGCTTCTGCACAGTGAAAGAAACCAACAACAAAATGAAAAGGCAACCTAAGGAATAGGAGAAAATACTTGTAAATCACATATCTGATAAAGGGTTAATATCCAAAAATATATAAAGAATCCACATAACTCAATAGTAAAAAAGACAAAAACAAAAAACAAATCTGATTTAAAAAATAGGCAGAAGACCTGAACATTTTTCAAAAGAAGACATAAAAATAACCAAGTGGCACACGAAAAGGTGCTTAACACAACTAATCTTAGGGAAATCCAAATCAAAACCACCTCACACCTGTTATACTGGTAGTCATCAAAAAGAAGAGAGAACAAGTATTGGTATGGATGTGGAGAAGGGGGAACTCTTGTGCAAGGCTGGGAATATAAACTGGTGCAGCCACTATGGAAAATGGTATGGAGATTCTCCTCCAAAAAAATTAAAAATAGAACTACCCTAAAATCCAACAATTCCACTTCTGGTATTTTTTTTTTCTGGGTATATTCCTAAAGGAAATGAAAACAGCATCTCAAAGAGATAACTGTACTCCCATGTTCACTGCAGCATTATCCATAATAGCCAAAATATGGAAACAACCTAACTGTGTGTTGATGTATGAATGGATAAAGAAGATGTGGTATACATGTGCAATACAATATTATTCAGCCATGAGAAAGAAGGAAATCCTGCTATTTGCAACAACATGGATGGAACTTGAGGGCATTATACCAAGTGAAATAAACCCGACAGAGAAAAACAAATACTTCATTGTATCACATATATGTTGAATTTAAATAAAAAATCAACTAAAAAATTAATTTACTCATCTTTCTGCAAATAGCCTAAAATATGTTTTACAACAGCCACAATCAACAACAACCAAAAGAACAGGATCTTGCAATCGGGCACAGGATAGAATCCTGGATATCTGGTGTGAGCAGAGCACATAATAAGGTAGTGTCTAAGCAGTCAGTGCTTGGAAAAGAATCACTGGCAGTGCTAAGTCAAGAATTTGGTAGGATTCTTGTGATCTTTCTCAATCAATGGACCTTCAAGTCCTCTCCTCCAGATCTCCTTCCAAAAAGATTACTATCCGTAAAATGATCCTAGGGACCACCACAGCTTGGTGCTAAACAGATTCAGGCTGGACTCCCAATTCACCTATTGAAAGGGTAAGTTATTTAACATTTTTTAGTTTCAGTATTAACTACAGTAAAACAAGGATTATAACATCTATCCCAACAAGCCATTATGGAAATAAAAAGAGACAGTGTTGCAAAGCACTTAGCTATAAGCCTGGCAATCAGTGCCTCAACACTGTCATCTAAAAAATAAGGTTGGATTAAAAGTGGTAGGTGACAGAAGTTATCTACACTTGTGGTTCAACAGAGTGGTTGAATCACTGTGTTGTATACCAGAAACTAACGTAACATTGTGTGTCAACTGTACTCAAAAAAAGAAGGAGGAGGAGGAAGTGGAAGAGGAGAAGAGGTAGATCATCTTGAAGGTGTCCTTCCCCTGCTATGAAATTCCATGGTTGCACAAGTACCCAAATTAGTAATTAGTATCCCAAATTAGGAATTTTCCCATTAATTCTTCTTTGAGCTTAATAGTCTAACATTAAATTCCCTTCCTGTGCCCTCTAGTTTTCATCACTAATCTTTCAAATGATCATGAAGAACATGTAAGGTGATACCAACCCTAAGGAAGAGAATTTAATACTGCAGGATGATCAAAAACTTTGGATCTAGGCAGACCTTGCATTAAATTCTGACTCTGCCATATTGGTTACATAACCTGGAACAAGTTATTTCAGTTGCTTAAGAATTTGTTTTCTATTTTGAGAAATGAGGTTAATAAATAATACGTACATAAAGGTGCTAGTATGTGAAAACTTGAATTAATGCATCTAGCAGGCACTCAATATTATATAGTTATTTTATCTCAATAACTTGACCAAAATACCCTGAAAGAATCAAGAGAATTCACCTTTAATCCTTCTAGATATGCTTAATATATTTTTGATAAAATAATGTGGCAGTGTTTTAAGCAAATTCCCCCCCAAAATCCTGTGTATTTTAAAATAAAAATTACAGTAACAGTAAGTTATAAAAGGATTGTTCTAACTTTGCCACCAAATTGTGACAAGACCATTGAACATGTGAAACGTACCTCAGTTTGAACTATGAAGAATTACAACCACATCTACAAATGCATTTTAAATTGTTGTAATAAGCACACATTAATGATGAAACAAAAACTGTTCACTTTTGAAAGATCCCCAAACTGAATATGTAAGTACTATTTCAGAACCTATTTTCACAAAGTGCATCAAAATGTTCAGAAAGATTATTTGTGAATAACGAAACACCATTTCAAAGTCAGGAAGAAAACTATAGAATGGCTCATTTTTCAGTTCTCATATTACTAGTTTAATAGATTTATTTAAAAATCTTTCTGATCTTTGTACTGCATGGTGACTAATATAACACAATAAAAATTATTAAAAAAATCTTTCTGATCTCTTGCTCTGATTCAGTGAAAGCAAATTTTGAAAAGTGAAGAACCTATAGAGCTTTTTGTTTTCTATTAAGTATCATCCTCATATCCAACATCAATAAAATACGACAGCCCTGGACCTGAATATGATAGCCTTTATACTGTTCCTACACATTGGCTAGCCTATAAGCATATCACTATAATCAGCAGGAAGGAAGATCAATCAGTGAAAATAAGAATGTGAATTTAATTCAAATACCTGAGAGTACCAAGTTACTTTCACATGTTCTCAGCACTGATTACTTTTAAAAAGCTGTAACACTTTTTAAAAAATACGTATATGAGTATAATTGACGAAAGAAGGATATGTTTCATGAAGATAGTGATCATTTCTGCCTTGTTAGGCACCTGGAAATATTCAGCTAATATCTATTGAGCAGCTACTATATACCCAGACACCTTCTAGATGCTGTGGTTATAGTAGTGAATAAGATAGAAAAATAAGATCACTGTTCTGATGATTTTAAAAGGAAACAAATGATAAACAAATAAATGGCCAAAATAATTGCACAACACAGTAATGTGACAAAGCTATGAAGGAGGTTACAGAAGTGATTAAGTGATTAGGGGCAGGGTTCTGATTTAGCTTCCACAGTCAAGGAAGGTCCAGGAAAGCTTCTCTAAGCTGAGACCTCAATGACAAGAAGGAGGCTGCCAGGGGATAACCTGAACACAAAAACTTTCAGAAAGAAGAAACAACAAATATCAAAGCATTCTGGCAAATATTGAGTTTGCTGTATTAGAAGAGCAAAAACAGGGCAACTCTATCTGCCCACATAGCAAAGAGGAGACTGATAGGAGATAAGATCAGAGAGCAAATGAAACAAGAGGGCAAATTTGAATTCTATTCTAAGACTAATGGATAAAGCTACTGGAGGTTTTTTTTTTTTGTTTTTTGTTTTTTTTTTGTTTTTTTTTTTTTACATACTTATTTATTTTAGACCGAGAGAGAAAGCATGAGGGGGGAGGAGCAGAGTGAGAGGGAGAGAGAATCTCAAGCAGCCTCCATGCTGAACACAGAGTCCAAAGCAGGGCTTGATCTCACAACCCTGAGATCAGGACTTGAGCTGAAACCCAGAGTGAGAGGCTTAACTGACTGCCACCCAGGTGCTCCTGGAAGGTTTTAAAGGAACTTTCAGGTGGCTGTGCACAGAAGGAACAGGAAGGAGGCAAAAGTGGAAGTAGGAGGTATCAGGAGCTATCATAATAATCTAGGCCAGATATGATGAGTTTGGGATTAGGATTAAAGGTGAAAAATGGAGAGAAGCAGTCAAATTGGAATATACATTTGAAGATAAACCTTAAATGGCTAGCTTCTGGACTGGGTAAAATTAGGGTTAAGACAGAGGGGGGCTGTGTTTTTGGCTTGAGCTATTTATGCAGATATCTCTAAAACTGCAAGAGGAACAGATTTGGGTGGGAAGAGCTCCATTTTAATCACTGTTTCTTTTCTGCTATGGATGTCAACTAACAGTCTGCTTTTATGCACAGAAGATTAATATAATGGCACAATAAATTGCACATTTATTATGTATTTTAATGCTTGCTTCCTGACCAGTATCACTTTACAGCTCTATCCATGAGGTAATTTTTCTCAAATTGTATGTACGCTTTAACTACTTAAAGGTACACAGATATGTCTGTTCTTTCACACTATTTGCCCTAGAAATGGGAATGGTATTTAATTTACTGTTATTATTAGAATTGAACAACTCAAATCAATCCTTGAAATCAAAGCCATCGGAGTTTTACCTATTCATGGGGATCTGAAAGATCACAATGACCTACTAATGATTCTGATGTTTTGTTTCTATATGAAGCCTGTAGCACTGAGGGTGACAAATGATTTAATTACATAAATAGAAAGGCTCAATCGCTCAGTATCAGAAGTTCCCCAGGCCAAACATTATTACACCAAGGTACGCCCAGGGAAGTATCACATGTTCGTCCATAATTAAAATTCAGTTGGCTTTTATATTTTAACAATGACAATGACAATAATAACAATAACAACAATGGTTAACAATTCCTTGAATACATACTATGGACCTGAATATCTAAGCTTAGTACTTTACCTACATGACCTCATTTAGTCCTCAAAAGAACCTGACTCACAGTTCAGAAAACTGAGGTTTAAAAGGCTTTAATCACTTGACCAGATCAAACATTAAGTAAATGATGGAGCCAAGATTAGAATTCAGACACACTGTACCTCTTTCATTTATTCATTCATATATGTATGCATTCACCAAATCAATCTTTTTCTTAAAGATATGCCACTGTAGGAGAAAGATGGCTGCAAATTTTCACTCTACTAATTGAGAAATAAAGTCCATTCCCTCTTCCGTTGAAACCAGACTTGCCCTGTGACTTAATTTGACCAGTGGAATATGGTGGAAGTGACTTAGTCTAAGGCTAAGGAGATCCACAGATTTCTGCTATCACACTTTTGGAACATTCTTGGGACTATTAGAGAAGCCCAAGCCACATGAGAGACCATATGGAAAAAAACTAAGGTATTCTAGTTAATAGCCCCAACAAGTAGGCCAACATCAAATGCCAGCTATGTGTATAAACCATCTTGACAATCCCAGGCCAGCATATCATCATGATCACTATAGCTCCAATCAACACCACATGGAGCAAAAGAATGACCCAGCAGAGTCCGGTCAACCCACAGAATGGTGACAGAATAATAAACGATTGTTATTGTTTTAAACCACTATGTCTAAGGGTGGTTAGTTATGCAGTGATAATCAAAGAGCCACAGTATTTTTCTTCAAAGGAGAGTGTTAGTTATATAGCAAAATGCAACTCTAAAAAGTAAGAAAATACACGAAGAGATTGCTTTGCTCTCATGGCTGCATATGTTTTTCTAATACTCGCAGACCATCGAAGAAAGAAAATCAGAATAGACCATGGCCTTTTTTCTTCACTTACTTGTTCAATCACTTATTCATTCATTTACTTATTCACTTATTCATTTGTACATTCATTCAGCAAGTATTTCCTATTATGTGTGAGACTCTGGGTTAGTTACTGTGGGAGAACCAAGACACTATGTAAGACTTTTGCTTTTAAAAACTTTTTAATCTAAAGAAGGGCTCAATAAATACTTTTGGTCTATTGATTCTTGCTCATTCCACAAGGAGTAAAGTGGAATTTAGAAAAGTTAAGGAAAGTAGAAGAAAAAAGTAGGAGAAGCCTAGAATCTAACACAACATAGATTATGGACTATGCACTGTATTTATATTTTATTTTATTTAAAGATTTATTTATTTATTTTAAAGAGAAAGAGAGACTGTGAGAGAGCACAGAGTGGGGGGAGGGGCAGAGGGAAAGAATCTTCAAGCAGACTCTCTGCTGAGTGGGGAGCTTTAACACAGGGCTCGATCCCACAACCCATGAGATCATGACCTGAACAAAAACCAAGAGTCAGACACAACAAACTGAGCCACCCAGGTGCCCCAGTATTTATATTTTAATACTTTATTCTTACCCATAAGATTTATTTACCCCCTCCCCCCCGAAAATAGACATAAAAAGAGTATACATTAAATTACTTTTGCTCTTCTGTTTGGTTCTCGTTAAAAGTACTGACTAATTTCCTAACCTATCCTGAGTTTCAGTTCTCTTAAATGAACAGGTAAGATGATTCCAGCCCTATCCACCCCAAGAGATGTTGTAACATGCAAATGATAAAAATGATATAAATTTATTAAATCTTGGCATTGGGGTCAACACTTACATGCATGACCATCTCATTCATTCAGTGAAAATGCTCCTTTTTTACAAGTGACATTTTATGCAAAAGTATGCAAATGATAAAAGAAAAAAATAAAAATAAACTATAAAATCACTACCTAAATTTAACTAAACAATGTCTTCCCAGATTTAAATGTGTGATTCTAATAGGACCGAGGATCATAATACTCTGACTCCCTGGCCTCAGACCTGGACATGTGATGCAATTGAATCAAAGTCTACTACCTAAGGATTTTTAGATTTAGAGCTAATGGAGGAAGGACTTAGAATTTGAGTCACTGAGACAAAAGGATTTGACTCAAATACTGCTAGCATCATCTTCCCTGCTTTAAGAAGAAAGACTGGGTCCAAGGAAGAAGGGCTTCAACGAGAAGGTAAGGGATGCAGTCAGGTAGGTGACTGGGGTTAAAGTATCACACATCTCCTTTGTTCTAACCAGGGTCATATTTTTAAGATTAGAGATGATTTTATCCTAAGACAGTAATTGTCCAAATAATTTACAAAAGTCTCAGATGACTTCAAAATGGCTTTCACGCTCCAGTTTTTTTATTGAAACTTCTTTGGGTTGCAACCAAGAGAAATTCAACTTCTATTAACTTGAATAATAAAAGGGAATTCATTGACTCACATAACTTTAAATTTAAGGCTATTATGGCTTCAGGCATGGCTGGATCCAGGAACCCAAGTAAGGTTATCAGGACGTATCTCTCCTTCACTTCTATAGGAAAATACGAGATCCACAGAGAGAAATAAAAGTGAGGGAGAGACAAGTCCTGACAAAGTCACTCGGATCCCCTTCCTAACCATATACCAAGACAGGCTTTGTCTCATCCTGTCTTTTTAATTTCTATTTCACAACATGTTATCCCTCCAGGATGCCACAAAATGAGCTCAAAGCTGGGGAAAGAGTCAAGAAAGGGAGGATAAAATTTAGTTTGCCATCTGTTGGCACAATAGCTAATACCTCTAACCCTCAACAGATGCTCAGAAGTCCTGAGCCCAGGAAGCCTTATTCATTACCACTAAAGAAATGAATCTTATGCATTAGCTGCACTGAATATGTTAGGGGAATGAAGAAGCATTGCTATTCTGATAATCAACTCAAAAGAAAATTAAATTTACTAATGAAAACTACCATTATTCATTTTCTGGCTGCATGTAAAGATAAAGCCAGCTTAAAACAGCTAACAGCCACCTAATCTCTTAACCTTCAGATATGGTGCAAAAATATTACCTAAAAGGGGGCGCCTGGGTGGCGCAGTTGTTAAGCGTCTGCCTTCAGCTCAGGGCGTGATCCCGGCGTTATGGGATCGAGCCCCACATCAGGCTCCTCCGCTATGAGCCTGCTTCTTCCTCTCCCACTCCCCCTGCTTGTGTTCCCTCTCTCGCTGGCTGTCTCTACCTCTGTTAAATAAATTAATAAAATCTTAAAAAAAATTACCTAAAAGGTACTTAATCATTACTAGTGAAGTAGACTATATAGTCACAAACTGCACCTTCAACCATTGAACATCTGCCCATTTGTCTTGTGCTTTCCTTCCCTTTCAGTGCCCTAGATATCAAGGAACTTGGCTGCTAAAGATGGAGGCTGTGATCCAAGCACTCTGAACTTTCCTACCAGAGCTCCAATCATGAGGCAAAGAGGCAGACTGGGAAACAGATTCTCTCTGGAAACTGCCTGGCCTTTCAAAATGCTATGTCTGCAAAATAAATTAGTGTGGGGCAAACCGGACTCTATCTTTTCCTCAACCATGATCCTAGAAAAGAGCAAGAATCTTGTGGTCATTCTGTTTCATGGCTTTTGCTTACACCCAGAAGTACCTGAAACTAAAGTCTCCTTGGTAGACCATGATGAGCCCCCTTTTATCTTCCTACTGTCAGGGATGAAAGATTTCAAGCCTTGAGCGCAACAGAGCTGCAGGCACCGATTTTTCCAAAAGATAGAAATCAAAACCCAAAAAAGACCACAAGTTCCCTTTGAAATACAGAAAAACCAGCCTTCTCAGAGTGGCTACTTTCCAGACACACAAATGCTTTAAAGATAAAAACAGATTGTCATATTTGTCAGGGCAAATAAAAAAGCCTAGAGCGGGGCTCTCAAGTCTCTCTTTTTATGATAAGGAACATCTTTCCAATCCCTTGCAGCCTTAAGGCAAACAAGGACAGGGAGATGATGGGGAGTTGAAGAGGGCAGGAAAAGTGCCATGTGCTATACACTAGATACAGGGTCCAAAACACAGGGGCAGCTATAGCAAAAGAAAAAAAAAAAAAAAAGGAGCTTGGGTACTCTTCCTGGAGTTTCCAAGCTTTTGGTTGCAGAGCCTGTCATTCGACCAAATATTTATTGAGCACTTACTACATATTAGTCAATATTCTAGGTCCTGTGGATTCATCAGTGAACAAAGAGAAAAGAGAGAGAAAACAGAAAACCTGCTCAAGTAAAGGTTATGTTGTGATGGACTCTGTGAGAGAGACTGACAATAAATAAAATAAACAAAGTTTGTAACGCCTTAGAAAATAATAAGCACTACAAGAACAATTAAGCCAACGAAAAGTACTACAAAGAAAACAGAAGTACTACCAGGTACTCAAAGGAAGAGGCATAGGAAGTGTCAGGAAAGCAAATAGTAGGTTTACAATTTTATTTTATTTTTTTAAAAGATGTATTTATTTATTTGAGAGAGAGAAAGAGAGAGAGCACATGTGGGAGGAGGGGCAGAGGGAGAGAATCTCAAGCAGACTCCACACTGAGTGGGGAGCCCAATGCCCAGCTCGATGTCACAACCTATGAGATCACGACCTGAGCCAAAACCAAAAGTTGAAGCCTTAACTGACTGAACCACCCAGGCACCCCAGGTTTACAATTTTAAATCAGCGTTCAGGGAAGGTACCAGTGAGCAGGTAAAGCTGAGAAAAGATTTTAAAAAAAGATATTTTGGATGAGAGTGTTAGAGGCAAAGGACATAGCAAGTGCAAAAACCCTACAGAGAGACCTTGCCAGTCAAATTCAAAAGAATAACGAGGAGACCAGCATGGCTAGAGAAGAGTGAGTGAGAGAACAGAGGCTGAAGATGTGATCAGAGAAGTAGATTAGGATCAGATTAAGCATAAATTTATAAAACTTCAGCTTTTCCTCTAACATGGAAAGTCTTTGGAGAGTTTTAACCTCAGGTGTGATATGATCTCTAACTTAGTTACAAAATTAAGGACAGAAACAAGATTAGTTAGGAGGCTATTACAAGTTTGGTGCTCTGAGAATTACATTATGCATCTTCATTTTATCACAGTCTACCTCCAAAATAATATTAAACCACTTCACATACAGTGGAAGACCCTTACAACAGAATGTTTACATTTCTCCCTCTTATCCATTCTATTGTCATATTATTCCTACATATGTTATAAATTCTATATTATTTTTGCTATAAAGAAATCTATGTTTCAAAGATACACACACACACACACACACACGAAAAGAAAGTCTTTTGTATTTTCCCACATATTTACCATATCCTGAGCCCTTAATTCTGTTTTGTAGGTCCAAGGTTCCATCTGGTATCATTTTCCTACATCCTGAAACTTCCTTTATCATTTATTGGAGTGCAAATATGCTGGCAATGAATTCTCTCAGCTTTTATCTGAAAATTTCTTAATTTCACATTTAGTTTTGAAAGATATTTTTCACTGGATATAGAATTCTAAGTATTTTTTTCTGCCTAGTATATTTAAAATGTCATTCTATTTTCTTTTGTATTGTATTATTTCTTTTTTAAAATTTTTTCTTTTTATGTATGTATGTATGTATGTATTTATTTATATTATGTTAGTCACCATTATTTCTAATAAGAAATCAGTGATTATTCTTATTTTGTTCCTCTGTGGGTAATGTGGCCTCTCTTTAGCTGTTCTTAAGACTTTCTTTATTTTATTTATTTATTTTTATAATGATTTTTTATTATATTATGTTAGTCACCATACAGTACATCCCCGGTTTTCGATGTAAGGCTCGATGATTCATTAGTTGTGTATAACACCCAGTGCACCATGCAATATGTGCCCTCCTTACTACCCATCACCGGCCTATCCCATTCCCCCCCCTCCCCTCTGTAGCCCTCAGTTTGTTTCTCATAGTCCATAGTCTCTCATGTTTCATTCCCCCTTCTGATTACCCCCCCTTCTTTATCCCTTTCTTCCCCTACTAATCATTCTAGTTCTTATGTTCCATAGATGAGAGAAATCATATGATAGTTGTCTTTCTCTGCTTGACTTATTTCACTTAGCATTATCTCCTCCAGTGCCGTCCATGTTGTAGCAAATGTTGAAAACTCGTTCTTTCTGATAGCTGAGTAATATTCCATTGTATATATGGACCACAACTTCTTAATCCAGTCATCTGTTGAAGGGCATCTCGGCTCCTTCCACGATTTAGCTATTGTGGACATTGCTGCTATGAACATTGGGGTGCATATGGCCCTTCTCTTCACTACGTCTGTATCTTTGGGGTAAATACCCAGTAGTGCAATGGCTGGATCATAGGGTAGCTCAATTTTTAACTTTTTAAGGGACCTCCACACTGTTTTCCAGAGTGGCTGTACCAACTTGCATTCCCACCAACAATGTAGGAGGGATCCCCTTTCTCCACATCCTCTCCAACAATTGTTGTTTCTTGCCTTGTCTATTTTTGCCATTCTAACTGGCGTAAGGTGGTATCTCAGTGTGGTTTTGATTTGAATTTCCTTGATGGCTAATGATTTTGAACATTTTTTCATGTGTCTGTTAGCCATTTGTATGTCTTCATTGGAAAAGTGTCTGTTCATATCTTCTCCCCATTTTTTGATTTGTTTATTTGTTTCTCATGTATTGAGTTTGAGAAGTTCTTTGTAGATCTTGGATACCAGTCCTTTATCTGTAGTGTCATTTGCAAATATCTTCTACCATTCCGTGGGCTGCCTCTTAGTTTTTCTGACTGTTTCCTTGGCTGTGCAGAAACTTTTAATCTTGATGAAGTCCCATAAATTCATTTTATCTTTTGTTTCTCTTGCCTTTGGGGATGTGTCATGAAAAAGGTTGCTTTGGCCGATGTCGTAGAGGTTGCTGCCTATGTTCTCCTCCAGAATTTTGATGGATTCTTGTCTCACATCGAGGTCTTTCATCCATTTGGAGTTTATTTTTGTGTATGGTGTGAGAGAGTGGTCAAGTTTCATTCTTTTGCATGTAGCTGTCCAATTTTCCCAGCACCATTTATTGAAGAGACTGTCTTTTTCCCACCGGATGTTTTTTCCTGCTTTATCAAAGATTAGTTGCCCAAAGAGCTGAGGGTCCATTTCTGGGCTCTCTATTCTGTTCCATTGGTCTATGTGTCTGTTTTTGTGCCAGTACCATGCTGTCTTTGTGATCACAGCTTTGTAGTACAGCTCGAAATCCGGCATTGTGATGCCCCCAGCTTTGTTTTTCCTTTTCAACAGTTCCTTGGAGATTCGGGGTCTTTTCTGGTTCCATACAAATTTAAGGACTATTTGTTCCAGTTCTTTGAAAAACGTTCTCGGTATTTTGATCGGGATAGCATTGAAAGTGTAGATTGCTCTGGGTAGCATGGACAATTTAACTATGTTAATTCTTCCGATCCATGAGCATGGAATATCTTTCCATCTTTTTATGTCTTCCTCAATGTCTTTTAAGAGCGATTTATAGTTTCTAGAATAAAGGTCCTTTATGTCTCTGGTTAAGTTAATTCCAAGGTAACATATGGTTTTTGGTGCTATTGTAAATGGGATGGATTCCCTAATTTCTCTTTCTTCGTTCTCGTTATTCGTGTACAGAAATGCAACTGATTTCTGAGCATTGATTTTGTATCCCGCCACGTTACTGAATTGCTCTATAACTTCTAGTAGTTTGGGAGTGGCTTCTTTTGGGTTTTCCATATAGAGTATCATGTCATCTGCGAAGAGAGACATTTTGACTTCTTCTTTGCCGATTTGAATACCTTTGATCCCTTTTTGTTGTCTGATTGCTGTTGCAAGGACTTCTAGTACTATGTTGAATAATAGTGGCGAGAGTGGGCATCCTTGTCGTGTTCCTGATCTTAAGGGAAAGGCTTCCAGCTTTTCCCCATTGAGAATAATATTTGCAGTAGGCTTTTCATAGATGACTTTTATGAGATTGAGAAATGTACCTCCTATTCCTACACTCTGAAGGGTTTTAATCAGGAAAGGATGCTGTATTTTGTCAAATGCTTTTTCGGCATCGATTGAGAGGATCATATGGTTCCTGAGTCTTTTCTTGTTGATATGATGTATCACGCTGATTGATTTGCGAATATTGAACCACGCTTGCATCCCAGGTATGAATCCCACTTGATCGTGGTGGATAATCCTTTTAATGAACTGTTGGATTCTATTAGCAAGTATCTTGTTGAGGATTTTGGTGTCCATATTCATTAGGGAAATCGGTCTGTAATTCTCCTTTTTGAGGGGGTCTTTGCCTGGTTTGGGGATCAAGGTAAAATTGGCCTCATAGAATGAGTTTGGTAGCTTTCCTTCTGTTTCTATTTTTTGAAATAGCTTTAGGAGAATAGGTATTATTTCTTCTTTGAATGTTTGGTAGAATTCCCCAGGAAAACCATCCGGGCCTGGTGTTTTGTTATTTGGAAGGTTGTTTATCACTGACTCAATTTCTTCATAATTAATTGGCCTGTTTAAGAAATCAATTTCTTCCTGTTTCAATCTTGGTAGTTTATAGGTTTCCAGGAAGGATTCCATCTCTTCCAGATTGCTTAGTTTATTGGCATATAGCTGTTGATAAAAATTTCTAATAATCCTTCCAATTTCAATGGTGTTCGTCGTGACCTCTCCTTTTTCATTCATAATTTTAATAATCTGGGTCCTTTCTCTTTTCTTTTGGATAAATCTTGCCAGTGGTCTGTCAATTTTATTGATTCTCTCCAAGAACCAGCTTCTAGTCCTGTTGATCTTCTCTACTGTACTTCTGGTTTCTGCTTGATTGATTTCAGCTTTAATTTTGGTCAACTGCTTCCTCGTGCGTGGATTAGGCCTGTCCCTCTGTTGCTGTTCCAGCTTCTTGAGGTGAGAATATAAAAACTGCATTTTAGAGTGAGGCTTGGATGGCTATGTATTTCCCCCTTAGGACTGCCTTTGCAGTATCCCATAGGTTTTGGACTGTTGTATTTTCATTCTCATTGGTCTCCATAAATTGTTTAATTTGATTTTTGATTTCCTGGTTTATCGAGTCATTCCTGAGCAGGATGGTTCTTAGTCTCCAAGTGTTTGAGTTTCTTCCAAATTTTTCCTTGTGGTTGAGTTCCAATTTCAGAGCGTTGTGGTCTGAGAATATGCAGGGGATAATTTCAATCTTTTGGTATTGGCTGAGACCTGTTTTAAGACTTTCTTTAATCACTGGTTTCAATAATTTCAGTATGATGTACTTTGGTGTAGTTTCCTTTGTGTTTATTCTGCTTGGGACTCATTGAACTACTTGGATCAGGAGACTTAAAGACTTCTTTAACTTTGGAGATTTTTGAGCCATTATTATTATTTTTTATGTCCCTGTCCCATCCTTTCTTTCTGGAATCCAATCACATATGTTAAACTGCCTGTGGTCCCAGGAGCTCATTGAGTGTCTGTTAATTTAACTTTTTCTCTCTGTACTTCAGTTTAATAGTTTTTACTGCTGTGTCTTCAAGTTCTATGATCTCTTTTTCGGGGGTGGGAGGTAAAGGGTGTGATTCACTTGTTGTTAATTTTTCATTTCTGCTATGGTATTTCTCCATTTTAGAAGTTTCATTTGAGACTTTCAAAAATATTTTCCACTTAGCCTTTTGCTACATTCACATTTTCATTTAAATCTCTGAGCACATTTACCAGAGCTGTTTGGTTTTTTTAAAAAATATTTTATTTATTTGTTTGATGGAGAGAGAGACAGCCAGTGAGAGAGGGAACACAAGCAGAGGGAGTGGGAGAAGAAGAAGCAGACTCCCAGCGGAGGAGCCTGATGTGGGGCTCGATCCCAGAACGCCGGGATCACACCCTGAGCCAAAGGCAGACGCTTAACGACTGAGCCACCCAGGCGCCCCTATCAGAGCTGTTTTAAAATCCTTGTCTGCTAATTCCATTGTTTCTATCATTCCTAGGTCTGATTCTACTGAATGATTATGAGTCACACTTCCTCCTACTTAGAATGTCTAATAATTTTTTGTTAGATAATGGACATTAAAAATGTTATATTATTGTGTCTGGATTTTGTTGCATTCCTTTAAAGAGTGTTGAAATTTCTTTTGGTAGGCGGTTAAAATTACTTGCAAATGGGCCTGACCTTTTCAAGGCTTATTTTTCTGTTCATTAAGGTAGGTCAGAGTATCCTTTATTTTAGAGCTAGGTTAGTCCTACTACTAAGACATAACTCTTGTGGTGTCTTTAATGAATGATATGCCGGGTGCTCAATGAAGTCTCTCCAATATGACATGGTGGAACTAAAATAGCTTCCAGGCTGTGTGAGATCTGGAAACCATGTAGCTCACCACTACCTAGTCTCTCCATTGTCCAACATTGTGAAATTTCACAATATGCATTTACATCTTAGTATCCAGTAATGATTCAAGGGTACTACTATGCAGATTTTTGGAGCTGTCTTTCTGCATAATTCTCTCCTCTCTGGCACTCTGTACCACAAATTCCAGGGCCCTTGTCCTCCACAAATTCCAACATTTTTCTTTTCAACTAAGCAATACCACTCGGCTTTGCTTTGGTTCCCATCTCCAGATACAGTGCATAAAGTGTCTGGAAGCAAAAGCTAGAATAATCTTAGGTCTCATCTTTTTTCTCCTCTCTTTTCTCAGTGAACACACTCCTACACTGCCTGTTGTCTACTCTCCAAAAAGCATTATTTTATGTTTTGTACAGTTTTCTAGTTTGTTTTATTAAGTAGGATAACAAGAGTAGACCTAGAAGGACTTGAAAAGGATTTCCAAGTCTTTATTTGATGGTTCAGAGAGAGGTTGTGATACACCCAAGATCACACAGCTACCAATAGCAGCCTTAAGCTTGGAAACTATGTTTCCTAATTCTAACTCCAATGCCTTTCTACTCCATCATGCTGCAGCCTACAAAATGCCTAACAGAAGGTGGCATATTAGTTTCCTAGAGCTGTTGTAGCAAATTACCACAAATAGGTGGCTCAGAATAACAGAAAGGTATTATCTTACAATTCTGGAGACCAGGAATCTAAATCCAGGTGTGAGCAGACTTCTAGAGGCTCTGAGGGAGAATCTTTTCCATAACTCTCTCCTAGCTTGTGGCAATTGCTACAATCATTGTGTCCCTGGGCTTATAGACAAATCACTCCAATATCTGCCTCAGTCTTCATATGGTCTTATACCCTGTGTGTCTTATAAGGACACTTATCATTGGCTTTAGGGCCCACCCAGTTAATCCAGGATGAATTCCTCTAGAGATCTTTCATTTAATTGCATCTGCAAAGACTCTTTCTCCAAACAGGGAAACAGGGTCATATCCACAGGTACTGGGGTTAGGTCTTGCATATATATTTTTATATCTTTTTTATCTTTACATTCAACTCAATACAGGTGGGAAAGGTGCAAGGCAAATAATACAACCAAACTCACATAATACAGTTTGGAAATGTTTGCCTCATATAAACACAAATATTGAGGCTGACCCAAGCTGGGTCTATTTTGGATTTGAAAGGGTTTCCAGGTAGAGCTCTAAAATCATGAGGAAAAAAAATACAAAATTAGGTTGATAATGTCCCATTTCGTTTAAGCACAATTATGTTATGGCTCACACCTTTTTACCACTTTCTGTATTATGCATTTAACACTACTGTTAATTTAGCCAAATCACCCAGATGTAACAAGTAATAACTGTTTTCATTTAATCTAACCTCTTCTTCCTCTAATAACCATATCAGTCATGACTAGAGTCCTGAATCCTGAAAATAGTGACATGTAGAAGAAATAAATTGCTGACAAGGTTTTACCTCTGACAGGAAGATTGCCATCATTGTAATTGTGTTCCTTCTTTGCTGAGATGACCCAATGCCACTTTCAGAGCATTTTAGGAGTAAAAAAAAAAAAAAAAAAAGGCTATCACGTGACATCTAATCGCTATTTTATCTATTATTTTTCAATAACCAATAACATTTGTTTTTCAGCATGAACTCTTTTTTTCTTTCACTTTTTTCCAACTTTCTCACCAGGTTCAAATGGTACATTGTGAGACTAAAGCAAAAACAATGGAGAATCATCTCACATAAAAAATTAGCAATAAGGCATCATGACAGGACAGCAAAGACACTTTATTAAAACATCATTCCAATATGAATAATTTGACAGTGCTAATCTGTTAAGAAAGAAATATCTAGAACAGATACCACCCTGAGATCCTTAAACAATGCTCTGAAACTTCATTTGCCACAAACACATCCACTACATTGCAGCTGGGAATTCATTTTTCAACCCAAATTTCAACTGGGTTAAAAGTTCTATTGGCTACTGGGGCGCCTGGGTGGCACAGCGGTTAAGCGTCTGCCTTCGGCTCAGGGCGTGATCCTGGCATTGTGGGATCGAGCCCCACATCAGGCTCCTCCGCTAGGAGCCTGCTTCTTCCTCTCCCACTCCCCCTGCTTGTGTTCCCTCTCTCGCTGGCTGTCTCTATCTCTGTTGTATAAATAAATAAATAAAATCTTAAAAAAAAAAAAAAGTTCTATTGGCTACTGAGCAGTGGCCATCAATTTGGTTTGCTTTATGATCTGGACCAAACACAAACATTAAGTGAATTCCAACAAAATGCTCACTTGCACTCCTCAAATTTTGTGGGTTTTTTAAAGATTTTATTTATTTATTTATTTATTTATTTATTTATTTATTTATATTTTATCTATCTTTTTATCTATTTAGAGAGAGCCTGGGGAGGGGCAGAGGGAGAGGGAGAGAATCTCAAGCAGACTTGGAGCACTATTTGGGGCTTGATCTCACCCTGAGACCATGACTGGAACCAACACCAAGAGTCAGACGCTCAAACAACTGAACCACCCAGGTGCCCCTGCACTCCTCAGATTTCTAAAGCTGATTTTAAAAAACTGGAAAATTGAGTTGAATAGAAATGGCAAAAATAAAGAGGCACATTTTTAATGAAAAAGGAAGCCTATCAATATCAATCTCCATTGTGACACAGACTCCGCCCCCCACCAAATTGAACTGTAATGTAACAACACAAACTGCCCAAGGAATCACAACTTGGCAGAGGAGGGTCAAGATGTACAGGGATGTTAATAGACCTAGAATTAGAACTATGAATTAGAAAACAGTATTCTGAGTATGTTAATTCTAGGTAAGTAGAGGAAGTTACAGATAATACCCAAAGTAATTGGAAAATGAGTCTAATACTAAGAAATGAATGACAGAATATTGGCAATTGAAGAGAATTTAGAGTTTAAACTCCTTATTTTAAAGATGCAGATAGTGACAGTCAGAGACAGGCAATGACTTGCCCAAGGTGATCAGAACCTACATGCTTTTCAGTCTGGTGCTCTCTCTACTCAAATCCTTCTTCTAAAGGCTATGGGGTCATGTTAGAGCTCCTCAGAGTTTATTCCTCAGCCCCCTTTCCTTCTCCTTCCTCTCCCTTTCATGATCTTATTCTCTTCCCATAGCTTTTATTATCAGACTAATATCAAAATGTATTTCTCCAGTGTCAACTTCTCCGAACTTCAGACTTAGAGTTAACAGTTTTATTTGTATGCTTCACAGGTGTCTCAAACTTAGCATGTACAAATGCAAATTTTCAATTCCCATCCTTCCCTCTACAAATCTACTCCTGAATTGTTTTCCAACTACTAGATGAAACTACCATCTTACCAGTTCCTCCACCCAGAATCCAAGATGTCAGCCTTGAATTGATGTCTTCGCTTTACCCTTCTACTACATCCAACCCATCAATGAGACCTCCCAAGTATATCTTTAAAATGTCTCCATCCATTTTCACTGCCACCAACACAGTCCAAGGCACCAACACCAACAGATTACCTCCTAAATGGTCTCTCTATTCTGATTTTCCCACTTCTAATTCATCTGCCATACAGCAGCCAGGTTATCTATGAAAAACATTCTACTTTAATAAAATCCAAATTCCTCATTATTCCTTACAAGGTCAGATATTATTTGGTCTCTTAGTTCCTTCCCTAACCTCACTGCATGCCAGCTTCTCCCTTGACCACTCTGCTCTAGTTATATTGGCTGCTTAAATTTCTCAAACACACCATGGTCTTTCTACTTCAGGGCCTTTGCACATTCTGCTCCCTCTGTCAAGAACACTCTTCTCTCCATGCTGAAATGCTGGTCCCTTTTATACCTTAGGGCTTGTAGTAAATGTCACTTATAAATCTCTACTTATAAGGCCTCTGTCCACTCATCTCAACTAGGCCTTAGCTTCCTTTTGCTCCTTTCTATAGCACCACTTTATTCCCATTATAGCACTCATTACAACTTGTAATCACTTATTTATTTGGTTATTGGTTATCATCCATCATGTGTCTTTCAGCTAAATATCAACAAGAATCATATCTGTCTTTTATACTGCTTCACCTTTGTATCACTCGCATCTAGCACAAAGTAGGTATCCATAAGTGTTCTTTGAATTAATCAAAATGAGGGTCACTTACAGCACTGTTTTTTCTACCCAAAAAGGACACAAAAGACTATGAACTTCCGTTCTATGTCAACATATTCTCTAACATAGAAGGAATGTCACAAAAGAGGATAGTTAAAATACTGAAGGTTGTCAACTATTATTCTCTAGAGATCTTTCTTAAACAGTGTCCCATCCATCAAGGATGAATTAAATTCAGCCCTGCTTGAAGACAGAATGAAATGACTTCACCCAGCCCCTATGAACTTATGATTTTATGAAAAATCCATAAGCTCTCATCTTTCCAGCACACTGATAACTAGGTAATTACCCTTTTGATGAAAAAGGAACCCTTTTTATATCTATCCTCATTGAATTATGGACCTCAAAATTGAATTGGAGTCTAATAGACATCAAGCACCACTACCTACCAATTCCAAGCAAAGATGAGAGATAATTTGTAGTGGTATCTGGGGACTCAGGGACAGTGCTGTCAGAATGTCCTTCCTGCCTTCTCCAGTGACTCTTCACTGTGAGCCCTAAGTCCACAGTATCAATTAAGTGCCCTCCTTAGTTTATGAGCCAGTCCCTAACAAAACAAAAGAGGCATTAGTTGCCCCACTGGTTTGTTCATGCGTTTTGAAATTAAGCCATTCAGTTGAAGATTTTGCATAGATGCACTCTGAGATGCAACTTTCACCATTCCTACCATGTTAACCAAGGTCAGAGGGCTTTGTTCCAACAACATATCAGTTTCCACACTGCAGTGGACCTGTCCCAGAATCCCAATCAGCTTTCAAGTGTCTTGGCACCTGTGTAAGACCCTGTCCTCACTCTCCGATTTCTGAATGAGCACTTACATCAATGGACTGATTACTGAAATCATACCATTAACTCCCCACCTGACTGTGCCCGAAACCTGCAATATGTATTTCTGCCCCATGACCCTCCAGTTTATTGGCACTGCTCAGTTACTAGTAATGAATCAGATTAAGTCCTCATTAGCTAGCTGCCCTATTCCATAGCCAAGGCTATTACTCTTACTCTTAGATTTTCTTGCCCAACACCCTGTTTTTAAGGGCTCAGACCAGACATTTATAGTGAGCCTATCCAAACTATCATGCTCACACTTCTACCTGGTCTCTCCATATTATTCCCCTGTGATTTCTTTTAATCCAACTGTCAGTTTGGAGGCATAATCTTATAAACCTTTACCTTCTGGACATTAGCATTGGAAAACTTCATTATTTTTAGTTAAGATACAACAGACTGACAAATGTAGCTTTAAAAATCTGAACAACTTCTTTCCCTTTGAGGATTTTTTTTCATGACTTTCCATATTCAGTACCCAAGGACGTTTCTTTTCTCTCTTTGCTAACATGGAGTACAGCAAGGTTACATTAGCTAATAAAAACTCTCTGCTGACAAAAGATGATTTTGAAAAGTCACTCGAAAAGGGAGCACTGTTGATAGCTTTATTAAAATAAAATGCCACATCTTTGTGAAGTTAAAAGTCTCTGGATTGTGGTTAAAAGTCTGGTCAGCTCTAAATACAATGGAAAGTCTTTCAAGAACCATGTTTTTCTCAAGCTGGCCTCACCATACATAACAGCTAGAATATAAATCCAGACTATTTCAGCCCTCCTATCATTTCTTTTCCATGTCATGAAGGGGCTCCCATGTGAAGGAGAGATCTACAGAATTAAATGAGACCTATTCTGAACACCAATTAATAGAAGTTATGGAAATCATGATATCAAAATAACTTCATGCAAGTTAAAACAATAGTTAGGTACCATTTTTGCTCATCACCTGGCAAGAACACTTAAATGTGAATATTGGCCAGTATACAAGGAAATGGTATTCTCATACACTGTTACTGTGAAAGCGTATTTGTGCAGCCTTTCCAATAGACATTTTGATAGTATGTATTAAAATGTAAAATGCAGATAACCTAAACTCAGTGATTCTTCTTCAAGGTATCCTAGAGAGATAATTACACGTGTGGAAAGGGACCTTTATAGGGATGCTCACTATAGCACTGTTCATAATAGTAAAAATACTGAGACTCACCAAAATGCCCATCATCAGGGGAATGGTTACATGTACATCTATTTGGCAATTGAAATAATGAGGTAGATTTACATGTACAAAGATTGGGAAAGATATCTACACAACAATACAAACAATATAATTCCACATGCATAAAAGACAAACCTATTTAAATCTTTACATATATAAATAAAAGCACAAAAATAAATACGTATTTATTTAAATGTATACAAAAAGGTTGTGAAGAAAATATTTATAAATCACATATCTGAGATGGGACTTGTATCCAGAATATATTAAGAATGCTTACAACTCAATAAAAGGACAAATAACCAATTTAAAAATAGACAAAGCATTTGAATAAACATTTCTCCAAAGAAGATATACAAATGGATAAGTACATGAAAGATGCTCAAGATTATTAGTCATTATGGAAACATAACTCAAAACCACAATGAGGTAACACTTCATACTCATGTAACTATAGTGAAAAACACAGACAAGAACAAGTGGTGACAAAGACGTAGAAAAGTTGGAATCCTCATTCATTGCTGGTGGGAATGTGAAACAGTGCAGCTGCTATGCAAAACAGATTAGCAATTCCTCAACCCATTAAACATAGAGTTACCCATATGACCCAGCAGTTCCACTCCTAGGCACATACCCAAGGGAACTGAAAACGTGCCCACACAAAAATTTGTACAGGAATGTTCATAAAGTATTATTCACAACAGTCAGAAAGTGGAAGCAATCCAAATTTATTTTAACTGATAGACAGATAAACAAAATATGTTATATCTAAAAATAGAACATTATTCTGCCATAAAAGGAATGAGGTACTGATACATGCTGCAAAGTGGATGAACTGGAAAACATTATTCTAAATAACTGAAGTCAGACAAAAAATGCTTATTATATGATTCCATTTACACAAAATATCCAGAGTAGGCGAATCCACTATGACAGAAAGTATATTAGTGGTTATTAAGGGCTGACGGGGAACGAAAAGTAGGGAGTGACTGCTAATGACTAAAATGTTCTAACATTAAATACTGGTGATGGTTTCATAACTCTGTGAAAATGCTAAGAACTGCCAAATTGTACATTTTAAAAGAGTGAATTTCATTATATGTGGATTATATCTCAATAAAGCTGTTATTTTAAATAAATAAATAATTTTTGAAAAGTCTTGAAGAATATCCACCAACCTAATAACAGTGGTTACTTTGGCAGAAGGGACTAATACGTATTTTTAAGAATAAGAATGGATTCCTGTATTTCTTATTACTATATAATTTAAAATATATTGAAAAAAGGGAAGAAAAAGTCTGAAGAACCACTCAGAATGGTGCTGTAATAAGAGAAATGCATAGAAGTGCATTTTATCCTTCTTGATTTACAACCTAAGAAGAGATACTCATTGCAGAAAATAAGCTCTGCCTTTGAACACTTTTCTAGGCCCTGGGTATATAAAAAGGCATTAACCATGTTCCTTTTCTTCCATGAATTTATGGTGCATATAGGAGTAGAGATTGGTACACAGCCAATTGTTAAATAGTGTGATAAACGCAGAGTAATAACATGTACATCTAGCTATAGAAGCACAGGAGCAGGGACCCAGGGAAGAAGAGCTGAACTTTAAAAAATATGCAGAAGTTAGCCAAGCAGAGAAGAGGTAAGGGCAGACAGCCAGCAAAAACAGCGTGGGCAAAAGCCTGCAGGGGTGCTGGGGCATGGAGTTTTTAGAGAAGAGTGAACATCAGCAGCTGTGGCTGTAATAGATGTTTTGTGGGGGAGATTCTTGCAGATGGAAGGGTAGGCTGGAATCAGATTGAAAAGGTCTTTAAATAATGCCTTGCTAAGGAATTAGGACATTATTGTGTAGGCAAGGGAAAGGAGCAAAGGAAAGGAGCAGACCAGATAGAAAGACATGTGAGACAAGGAACTAAGTTAGAAAAATTCCTGATTTAACCAGGCAGGGGAGAGGGGCTTGTGAACTAGAGCTGGGGCAGGAGCAGTGAGGAGTGGGGTCAGATTCGAGAAATATTTCAGAGATAGAAAGGCAAGACTCTGAGACTGAATGGTGTGGGAGGGAAAAAAGGATGTGGCAGTGAATCCCAGAAGCCATTAGTTGTCAGAGAGCATATACAAAGATTCTAGTCAGACTTGCTCACCCCTCAGGAAATAAAGTGGGGATGGAAAAAAGGTTTCATATCCAATAAAAGAAAATATGCCCTGCACTTTGCATGCTTCTAGATAGACAGGCCCTCCTGAGCACAAGCTGTTTTACATCGCCTGCTACGGTAAAGAGTATTTAACTTGTATTCTACACACACTTAAGGTATATTCTATGCATTATGTCAAGTACTTCATAGGCATAATTTCATGACTCCTCAGGATACTCCTTGTAGAGAAAGAAAATGGAGGTTTATTGATATTGAAAAAAACAAGTTCAAACCCAAGCAGTCTAACTTCAGAGGCCAAGGTTTTGTGTTTTTGTTTGTTTGTTTTAAGATTTTTTTTATTTGTCTGAGAGACCACTAGCAAGGGGGGGGGAAGGAGGGGGGCAGAGGGAGAAGCAGATGCCCAGCTGAGAGGGGAGCCCAACATGGGCTAACATGGGGCTCGATCCCAGGACGCCAGGATCATGACCTGAGCCAAAGGCAGACGCTTAATTGACTGAGCTACCCAGGTGCCCCTGAAGGGCAATGGTCTTAACCACTGTACTATCTTCTTTTTTTTTTTTTTTAAAGATTTTATTTATTTATTTGACAGAGAGAGAGACAGCCAGCGAGAGAGGGAACACAAGCAGGGGGAGTGGGAGAGGAAGAAGCAGGCTCTCAGCGGAGGAGCCTGATGTGGGGCTCGATCCCACAACGCCGGGATCACTCCCTGAGCTGAAGGCAGACGCTTAACCGCTGTGCCACCCAGGCGCCCCAACCACTGTACTATCTTCTGACAAAGATGCCTCCAAGAGTGTGAGTTAAGCAGCTTTACTTGTTAACTTCTAACACAGTAAGTACAGATTATAAACCTATCCTCCTGTCCCTCTCACCAGATCCAAAGCCCATCCAGAGCATCCATGACATCCTCCCAGTGAGACTGAAGTGACTCTTCAATCCTGGTCCTGATTTCCGGGATGTTCGCAGTGGCCATGTGAAGCAGGCATATCCAATCAAAGAGCAGGATGGCTATATGGCTTGCTGGGGAATCCTGGCAACACTAAAGTGTCTTCCAAGGAAAACACCAGTTCTTAATACATGGAGATTCAGAGACTCACTATAGTAATCATAGGTTGTTTTTTACCACTTAGCCTATATTTGCCACTTTTCTGTTAACATCATCCTAGTTTTCCTCTTGGGAATCACACATGTTCTCAACTCAGTCCACATAGTTGGGGTGGATGTACTCCATCTCTTCTTTCAAGGGTGAGCATATGACTCAGAGTTGACCCATCAGAGCATCTTACCCCCTTTGCCCCAGGACTTGGTTCTGAGTTAGGCATGTGATTCAATTCAGTCCAGTGATAGTCAGGCCCAGGATACTTTTTCAAATTGACCAGTGAGAAGAAGTCTTCTGTTTCCTGTGTTTGGACCTATAAGGAAAAATGTTTGAAGCTTCCAGGCACATCAACATGGCCAGACTCTGTTTGAGCTATTTAGCCAAAATGCAAGGATGAAGAGTTGGGAAATAGAAACAAGGAAAACTTGAGTTCCTAAATCAAGCCATTCCTGAAACCTAAGCTGAACTTTTCTTTTGGTTACACAGCCAATACATTCCCCTTGCTATTTGAGCTATTTTGAATTTCTGACATCTGCAAGCAAACAAACAAACGAAAAATCACAAGAGAGAAAAACCTAAAACACCTGCCTCAATAACAACTAGAAAGTGCAGAGTAGGCAGTTAGCTAGCTTTCCTGCAAAAGAAACATTCAGAGGGGGCTGCTACTTTCATGGCAATTTCGTCCAAGATCTGCCTAGAAGAAGCAGTAATGTAAGAGCTGTCACATTCAGAGATACTCAGCGTTGGTCTTGTAAATAGTACATTACATAGAGCAGCTGTGGGGCATAAACAACAAAAGAGAAGGTTAAGTAATCTCCGTGCACATAGCATGGACCTGCTGTCAGCCCAACTTTCTCACATTCCGGTGGATACAATTTCTTCTATGCTAACATCTTGCATGAGGGTCATCTCTCTCAGAATGTCCTCCTAGTCAAGCCCAGCTGTTCTAATCCTAGCCATTTTGAAGACTCACCCCTAGATTCACCTACTCCAAGGAATCTTCTCTGGTCATTGCACCCTTTATTGGCATCTTCTTTGAGTTCCTATAATGCTTAGACCTACTACTTTCTTCATGGAATCCAGGCGAAAGAGTTGAATTTGCCTATCTAGCTTGGGAAAATATTCCTGAAGCTGGATTTCCACGTGTGCTGCAAGCCCACTAGGCGGGCACTAGAAGAGGAATTGGAGCCTTGTGTCAAGTCTACACATGGTGTGGATTTTAATATTGAAAGGAGAGATTTATACGGTCTTTAATATTCTACAACTTTGCAATTCTGGAAAGAGCTTCTTGGAAAAGGACAAATGTTCACCATTAGCCAAGGATGTGGACATTCAGGCCTTGATACAGGGGATTTTGTGGCTTCCTTCATTCCTCCCAGGAGTTGTGAATTAACTGCAGGTGCAAAAACTGTAAGGTGCCCTCCAGAAGTGATGTTAAAAGTAAGGCTAAATGTGCAGATGTTGAGAGTTCAGAAAGCCAGACTCCAGCAGACATCAATGTGTCTCTGAGAAATGCTCTTATAGGCAAGTCCCCTGGGAGTACTCTCAACCAGTAACACTCCTGACAGGAGACACTAAGGAGAGCAGCTCCTGACATTGTGGCCACAAACACAGCAAAATCCTTTGTCTGGAATTGCCTTTGCAAAGAGTTGCTAAACTCTGGCTAGAGAGAATGGCTGGGGAACATTTCCCAGCAGTGGCTCAGCCTCTCGGCCCTTCCAGCATGAGAGACTATCTGGCATTGTGTTCAAGATAATGGGCCATGGACTGGCAGACTTGGGTTGTTATAATAGCTCTGTCTCTGCCTATTGTGTGACCTTGGGGGAAATCTCTTAATCACTCTAAGCCCCATTTTTTATCATTTATAAAATATGGATAATACTATCACCTCACAAAGGTCTGGAGCAGATAAAATGTGATACTGTACATCAAGTGTTTAACTCTGCCTGGCACAAGGTAAATTGCTTGATAAGTGTTAGGCATCATCACCATTATTGTCATTATCCAGAAGATTGTGGGGATTAGAAACTGTTGGTGTCTCAAGGTGCCATTCACTGAGGAGATAGGATAATAAATTCTTCTCCAGAAGCCCAGACCAGTTTGAGGTTCACGCTCAGTTTAGAGCTCAGGCTAATCATGGAGACCCTGTGTTGTAGAGACCTCAGATTCCTAATGAAGGATATGGCTTATAGAGGAAGACAATAGAGATGCTGTCTTGAATTGTTTGTTATTTTAACCAAATGCTTTGCTATCCCAGTTAGATTATAAACTTCTACAAAACACAACCATAACTTTCACTTCTTATTCTATCAAAGGGTCTAAATCAAGGTCAAAGACCCTCCTTGACTGGCTGATTGGCACCAATGGCTCAAAGTGGGTGATCATTGTCATTCACACAGTGTTAGAAAATATTGCAGGTTATCAGCAATGTGTGAGAAGAAGAGACTCAAAGGTTAAACAGAGAATACGGCAACATAACAATTCTACAAAAATATGACACATCGGGAGTCTTAAAAATACTCATATTCTTTGCCATTATAATTATGTTCCTAGGAAATTATCCTAACATAATAATCTAGTGAGTAGAAGAAATTCTATGTATAAAGTCATTGTTTTAAAACAACCTACATAACAATAGAAGATATGTAAACTACGGATCTTTTTTCATGTAAAGTACCCATTAAAAACAACACTTAAGAAGCATTTTAGGGGTGCCTGAGTGGCTCAGTTGGTTAAGTGTCTGACTTTTGATTTCAGCTCAGGTCATGATCTCAGAGTCGTAAGACTGGAGCCCCGAGTTGGGCTCCACACTCAGTGCAGAGTCTGCTTAAAATTCTCTCTCTCCTCCCTCTGCCCCTCTCCCTGCGCTCTCTCTCTCTCTCTCAAATAAATAAAATCTTTAAAAAAGAAGCATTTTAAAGGCTTAATAAGTGTTTATGATGTAATGTTCAGTGGGAAAAAAAAATATGGCAAACTATGATCTCAATTATGTTAAAATGCATAGCATATTAACAGTGGGTATTTCTGAGTGGTAGGATTTAGGATGGCTTTTATTTTCTTATATTTTATAGTTTCTGTTTCTCAAATTTTCCACAATAATAATGTATTACTTTTATAATCAGAAACCATATTGAAATATTATTATTAACCACATATGTGGTTGCCAGACAAAGAATCCGGAATAATCATATCAAAGAAGTTTAATGAACTACAAGAATAAATAGACAACTAAATGAAATTAGGAAAACAATTTACAAACAAAACAAGATCATCAAAGTGATAGAGACCAGCAAAAAAACAAACATCCCAGGGGGAAAAAATACAATAACTGAACTAAAGAATTCAATTGAGAATTTCAATAACAGACATGACCAAGCAGAAGAAAGAATCAGAGACCTGGAGAACAGAATAGGAGAAAGTATCTGGTCAAAGGAGGAAAACAAAATGAATAAAAGAGTGAAGGGGCGCCTGGGTGGCGCAGTCGTAAAGTGTCTGCCTTTGGCTCAGGGTGTGATCCCGGCATTATGGGATCGACCCCCGCATTGGGCTCCTCTGCTGGGAGCCTGCTTCTTCCTCTCCTACTCCCCCTGCTTGTGGTCCCTCTCTCTCTAGCTGTCTCTCTCTGTCAAATAAATAAATAAAATCTTAAAAAAAAAAAAAAGAGTAAAGAAAGCCTACAAGACCAATGGGACACAATGAAAAAAAACAGTATTCACATTATGGGAAATCCAAATAGAGAAAAGAAAGAGCAAGAGGCAGAAAGTATATTTAAAGCAATAATGGCTAAAAACTTCCCAAAACCTGGGGAGAGAAATGGACATCCCGACCAATGAGGTGCAAAGAATTTCAAATAGGTTGAACCTGAATAGGTCTACACCAAGACACATTCTGACTATTAAAAGTTAAAGACAAAGAAAGAATTTTGAAAGCAACAAAAGAAAAGAAAAAAGTTATATACAAGGGAACCCCCATAAGACTTATCAGCAGATTCTCAACAAAAGCATTTCAGGCCAGGAGAGAATGCAATTGAATATTCAAAATATTGAAAGGAAAAAACTGTCAACCAAAAATTCTATACCCAACAAAGCTGTCCTTCAGAAATAAAGGAGGGATAGACTTTCTTGAACAAACAAAATCTGAGGGAGTTTATTACCACCAGACCTGCCTTACAAGAAATGCTAAAAGGAGTTCCTGAATGAAAATAAAAGGATGCTAACTAACTTCACAAAAACATAAAAAGGTGCACCTGGGTAGCTCAGTCCTTAAGCACCCAACTCTTGATTTTGGCTCAGGTCATGATCTCATGGCTGTGAGACTGAGCCCCACGTCAGGCTCTGTGCTGGGTGTGGAAACTGCTTAAGATTCTCTCTTTCCATCTCCATCTGTCCTTCCCCCAACCCCTTTCTTTAAAAAAAAAAAAAAAAAGGATAGTGTAAACTTCACAGTAATGGTAAATATATTGTGAAAGTTAGATTCTATAACTTGGTAATAGTGATGGACAACTCATTTATAATTGTAGATTAAAAGTTATAAAAATGAACATAGTAAAAATAACCATAACTACAATAATCTCCTATTAGTTACACAATATAAAAATATGTGGATTGTAACACCAATAACCTAAACTGTGAGGGGGAGGAGAAGTGAAAGTGTAAAGTTTGGGAATTCTATTGAAGTTAAGTTGTTATCAACGTATACCAAACAGCCAAAGCAATCCTGAAAAAGAAAAGAAAAGCAGGAGGCATCATAATTCTGGACTTCAAGCTATACTACAAAGCTGTAGTTATCAAGACAGTATGGTACTGGCACAAAAACAGACACACAGATCAATGGAACAGAATAGAAAACCCAGAAATGGACACATAACTATATGGTCAACAGAGCAGGAAAGAATACCCAATGGAAAAATACAGCCTCTTCAAAAAATGGTGTCAGGAAAATTGGACAGCAACATGCAGAAGAATGAAACTGGGGGCGCCTGGGTGGCTCAGTCGTTAAGCATCTGCCTTCAGCTCAGGGCGTAGTCCCAGCATTCTGGGATTGAGCCCCACATCAGGCTCCTCTGCTGGGAGCCTGCTTCTTCCTCTCCCACTCCCCCTGCTTGTGTTCCCTCTCTCGCTGGCTGTCTGTCTCTCTGTCAAATAAATAAATAAAATCTTAAAAAAAAAAGAATGAAACTGGACCACAAAAATAAATTCAAAATAGATGAAAGACCTAAATGTGAGACAGAAAACCATCAAAATCCTAAAGAAGAACACAGGCATCAACCTCTGTGACCTCAGCTGTAGCAACTTCTTACTAGACATGTCACTGGAAGCAAGGGAAACAAAAGCAAAACTGAACTACTGGGACTTCATCTACATAGAAAGTTTCTGCACAGCAAAAGAAACAATCCACAAAACTAAAGGGCCAACTATGGAATGGGAGAAGATATTTGCAAATGACATATCAGATAAACAGTTAGTATCCAAAATCTATAAAGAACTTATCAAATTCAACAGCCGAAAAACAAATAACCCAGTTAAGAAATGGGCGGAAGACATTAATAGACATCTTTCCAAAGAAGACATCCAGATGGCTAAAAGACACATGAAAAGATGCTCAACATCACTCATTATCAGGGAAATACAAATCAAAACCAGGATGAGATAACACCTCACACCCGTCAGAATGGATAAAATCAAAACACAGGAAACAACAGATGATGGCGAGGATGTGGAGAAAGTGGAACTGTTGACCTGTTAGTGGGAATGCAAACTGTTGCAGTCATTTTGGAAAACAGTATGAATGTTCCTTAAAAAGTTAAACACAGAACTATCCTATCACCCAGAAATTACACTACTAGGTACTTACTCAAAGGATACAAAAACACAGATTCAAAGGTGTACATGCACCCCAATGTTTATAGCAACATTATCAACAATAGCCAAAGTCTGGAAAGAACCCAAGTGTCCATCAACTGATAAATGGATAAAGAAGATGTGGTGTATATTTATACAATGGAATATTACTCAACCATCAAAAAGAATGATAGCTTGCCATTTGCAGTGATGTGGATGGAGCTAGAGTGTATTATGCTAAGCAAAATAAGTCAGTCAAAGAAAGATAAATACCATATGATTTTACCCATATGTCGAATTTAGGAAACAAAACAGATGAATGTGTGGGAAGGGAAAAAAAAGAGAGGAGAGAGAGGGAGGCAAACCATAAAGACTTTTAACAATAGAGATCAAATTGAGGGTAGATAGAGGGAGGTGGATGGGTGATGGGCTAAATGGGTGGTGGGTATTAAGGAAGGCCCTTGTTATGATGAGCACTGGGAGTTATATGTTAGTTCACTAAAATCTAGTCCTGAAACCAATATTACACTGTATGTTAACTAACTAGAATTTAAATAAAAATTTGGAAGAAAAAAAATAAGAGGTTATAATTTTAAGATTTTTATATAAGCCTCATGGTAACCACAAGGGAAAAACATAGCAACTATACAAATAACACAATAAAGGAGTGAAAGTATAATGAAACTCAAAAGACATCAAAACACACACAAAAAAAGGTAGTAAGAAATAAGAAATAATATATCCACAAAACAAAATAATTAATAAAATGGCAGTAATAAATCCTTAGCTATTGATAATCACTTTAAATGTAAACAGACTGAATATTACAATCAAAAGACAGAATGACTGAGTGGATTAAAAAAACCCAAGATCTAATGATATGCTGTGCAAAAGAGACCTGCTTTAGTCTTCAAGATACACACAGACTCAGAGTAAAGGGACAGAAAAGTATTTTCAAACTAATGGTAACAAAAAGAAAAAAGGGGGGAGTGTAGCCATACTTGTATCAGACAATATAGGCTTTAAACTAAAAATGGTAAATGGAGACAAAGAAGGTCATTACATAATGATAAAGAGGTCAATCCATCACAAAAGATACAATAATTGTAAATATTTACGTGCCCAACATTGGAGCACCTAAGTATATAAAGCAAAAACAAACAGAGCTAAAAGGAGAAATAAACAGTAATACAATAATAGTTAAGGACCTTAACCCACTCTCAACAATAGACAGATCATCCAGACAGAGAGTCAATAAGGAGAGGATTTGAACAACACTGTAGATCAAATGGACCTCACAGACATATCCAGAACATTTTATCCAACAAGAGCAGAATACACATTCTTCTCAAGTGCACCTGGAACATTTTCTAAGATAGACTGTATGTTAGGCCACAAAACAAGTTTTAGCAAATTAAGAAAGATTGAAACCGTATCAAGTATCTTCTCTGACCACAACACCATAAAACTAGAAATCAGTGACCAAAGGAACACTGAGAAATTCACAAACGTGTGGAAATGAAACAACATTCTCCGAAACCACCAATGGAACAAAAAAGAAATTAAGAGAAATAAATAGTTTCTTGAGACAAATGAAAATAGAAACACAACATATCAGAACTTATAGAATACAGCAAAAGCAGTTCTAAGAGGGAAGTTCATAGCAATAAACACCTACATTAAGAAGAAAGAAAGATCTCCTATAAACAGCCCAGCTCTACACCATAGGGAACTAGAAAAAAAGAACAAACTGAGCCCAAAGTTGGCAGAAGAAAGAAAATAATAAGGATTAGAGCAGAAATAAATGGAATAGAGAACACAAAAGCAATAGAAAAGATTAACCAAACTAAGAGTTGGTTATTTGGAAAGATAAACAAAATTGACAAGCTCTTAGCTAGACTAACCAAAAGAAAAAGAGAGAGGACTCAAATAAAAAAAAAAATTACAAGAGGAAAAGGAGATAATACAATTGATCCCATAGAAATATAAGATCATAAGAGGCTACTATGAACAACTAAAGGCCAACAAACTGGACAATCTAGAAGAAATGTTAAAATTCTTAGAAACATACAACTTATCAAGATTAAATCAGGAAAAAATTAAAAATCTGAAAAAACCAATTGTAGTGAGGAGATTGAATCAATAATCAAATTTTTCCCAATGACGAAAATCTCAGGACTAGATGGCTTCACTGGTGAATTTTACCAAGCATTTAAAGAAGAATTAAAACAAATTCTTATAAAACTCTTCCAAATAATCAAAGAGGAGGGAAAACTCTCAAACTTATTTTAAGAAGCCAGCATTATTGTGATATCAAAACCAGAAAAGGACATTGTTAGAAAATAAAACTGCAAGCCCATATCCTTAATGAATATCGATGCAAAAATTCTCAATAAATACTAGCAAACTAATTCAGCAGCACATTCAAAGGATCATTCAGCATGATCAAGTGGGATTTATCCCTGAGATGTAAGAATGGTTGAACATACGTAAATCAATCAATGTGATACATCACATTAATAGAATGAAAGAAAAGAATCCCCCATATTATAATCTTACCAGATGCAGAAAAAGCATTTGACAAAAATCAATGTCCACTTATGATAAAAACTCTTAACTATTAGGCAGAGAAGGAACATATTTCAATGTAATAAAAGTCATATATGATAATATATGCTAACATCATACTCAGTGGTGAAAGGTTGAAAGCTTCTCCTCTAAGATCAGAAACAGGGGTGCCTGCTTGGCTTAGCTGGAAGAACATGTGACTCTTGACCTGGAGGTTGTGAGTTTGAGCTGGGTATAGAGATTATTTAAATAAATAAAACTTTAAAAAAATTCTAAAAAAGATCAGAAACAAAACAAGGGTACCCATTCTTGCCACTCCTATTCAACATAGTACTGGTAGTCCTAGCTAGGTCAATCAGACAAGAAAAAGAAATAAAAGATATCAAAATTGGAAATGAAGAAGTAAAATTATTTCTATTTGCAGATGACACAACTTTATATACAGAAAATTCTAAAGAACCAATCAAAAGACTATTAGATCTAATCAATGAATCCAACATAATTGTAGGACACAAAGTTAATGTACAAAAATCTCTATACAATAACAATGAATTTTCTGGAAAAAAAGTAAAGAAATCAATCCCATTTACAATAGCACCAATAAACAAAACAAAACTATAAAATACTTAAGAATAAATGTAACCAAGAAGGTGAAAGATCTCTACTCTGAAAAAAGAAATTGGTGAAAAAGATCAAAGAAGGCACAATTAGGGGTGCCTGGGTGACTTAGTTGGTTGAGTGTCTGACTTCAGCTCAGGTCATGATCTCTGGGTCCTGGGACTGAGTCCCATGTTGGACTCCATGTTCAGTGGGGAACCTGCTTCTCCCTTTCCCTCTCTCTCTCTCTCTCTCTGCCGCTCCCTCCACTTGTGCCTCTCTCTCTCAAATAAGTAAATACAATCTTTAAAAAGTTATTTAAAAAAAGAAGACACAAATAAATAGAAAGGTATTCCATATCCATGGATTAGAAGAAGTGATATTGTTAAAATATCCATACTACCAAAAGCTATTTAAAGAATTAATAAAACCTCCCAAGCTTACAATAGGATTATTACAGAAGTCAAAAAAAATTTCTAAAATTTATATAGAACCATAAAAGACCTCGAACAGCTAAACAAATCCTGACAAAGAACAAAGCAGGAAGCATTACAATTCCTGATTTCAAGCTATACTATAAAGCTATGGTAATCAAAACAGTATGGTACTGACATAAAAACAAATAAACCAACAGAACATAATTGAGAGCCCAGAAATAAACCCAAGCATATACAATCAACTAATATTTAACAGGGGAGCCAAGAATACTCAATGGAGAATAGGCAGTCTCTTTAACAAATGATTCTGAGTTAACTGGATATTCACATGTGAAAGAATGAAACTGGACCCTCATCTTACACCATTCACAAAAATTAATTTGTAATGGATTAAAGACTTAAATATAAGGCCTGAAACCATGAAACTCGTAAAAGAAAACAAAAGAATAAAGCTCCTTGACATGGGCCTTGGAAATGACATTTTGGATGTGACATCTAAAACACAAGAAACAAGTGGGATTACATCAAACTAAAAACTATGTACAGCAAAAGAGACCATCAACAAAGTGAAAAGACAATGTACAGGAGGTAAGAAAAAGATGGTGGAGGAGTAGGGGACCTTTTTTCAGTTGGTCCCCTGAATCGAGCTGGATACCTACCAGATCATCCTGAGCACCCACGAAATCAGCCTGAGACATAGGAAGATACAGCTGGATCTCTCCAAATGAACATCTCCAGTGCTGAGTATTGAGGTACCAAGCGGGAAGCCATGAATCCGCGCACAGATTTCGGAAGATAAACAGAAGGGGAAGGGAGCCGCCGCACTTGGGTGCCAGGAAGCAGTAGCCTTCTGTACTAGGGAGCAGGCCAGACTCACGGACCGGTACCCAGGAGAAAGCAGACTGAGACCGTGAGCCCGGGAACGCGAGCGGAACCAGACTGAAAACCGGAGCTCCGGAGCGCTCACTGGAATCAGACTGAAACCGGGAGCTTGGGTGATCTCAAGCGACCAGACTGAAAACCGGCGCTCCAGAGTGTGGGCGAACCACACTGAAACAGGGAGCTCGGGTGCACATGTGGGAACTGGGGGTGGCTGGCGATGTTAGAAGCACAAAGGACAGAGACGTGCCAGCCCTGGAAGCAAGGGCTGGGAGACTGGCTGTGTGGCGCACATCCTGCGACACTGCGGTTTTTAGCAGCACCAACAGAAATAGAGTTTAAGTGGTCAGGAGAGCTCAGTGGAGAGTGGACGGCGATCTCTCTGTTCTGAGACAGAGGCTAGGATATGGCCACTGTTGCTCTGACTCTCAGAAGAGTCACAGAAAACCACCAGGGAAAGACGCCAGAGAACAAAAGCCCAGAAATACCGGTTCACATTGTGCCCATCCCCACCCCACCCCCACAGGGGACCGGGCAACTCTACCCAAATAGGGTTGCCTGAGTATCAGCATGGCAGGCCCTTCCCCCAGGAGGCAGGCTTAAAAATCAAGAAGCCCACATCCCTAAGGTCCCTATAAAACAAGCACACACTGCCTGGGTCCTGGTCAATAATTTGGGCTCTGGGCATCCCCACAATCTCTCCTCATCAGAATGATGAGGTGGAGGAATCCTCAGCAAAGAAAGTTATTTGAAAAGAGACTGTGGCCTCTCCACAGAACTTATGGATGTGGATATAATCAAAGTGTCAGAAATGGAGTTCAGAGTAACAATGGTCAAGATGATGTGTAGTCTTGAAAAAAATATTAACGAAAATATTAATGAGAATATAGAATCTCTAAGGGCAGAAATGAGAGCAAATCTGGCAGAAATTAAAAATGCTATGAATCAAATGCCGTCTAAACTGGATGCTCTGATGGCCAGGGTAAATGAGGCAGAAGAACGAATTAGTGAATTGGAAGATGGGATGATAAAAGAGAAGGAAAAAACGGAAACTTGGCTCAAAAAAATCTAATCTCAAGAATGTAGATTACGGGACATTACTGACTCAATGAAACGTTCCAATGTCAGACTCATCGGCATCCCCAAGGGGGTAGAGAAAGAGAGAGGTCTAGAAGAGATATTTGAACAAATTGTAGCTGAGAACTTCCCTAATCTGCCAAAGGAAGCAAGCATTCGTGTCCAAGAGGCAGAGAGGACCCCTCCCAAGATCAATGAGAACAGACCTACACCACGTCACATAATAGTGCAATTCACAAATATTAGATCCAAGGATACAATTTTGAAAGCTGCCAGGGGGAAGAGAATCCTATCTTACAGAGGGAGGAACATCAGAATAATGTCAGACCGGTCTACAGAGATGTGGCAAAACAGGAAAGGATGGCAAGACATATTCAGAGCTCTAACTGAGAAGAACATGCCGCCAAGGATCCTTCATCCAGCAAGGCTGTCATTCAGAATTGATGGAGAGACAAGGACTTTCCATGACCAGCAGAAACTGAAAGAATATGTAACCACCAAAGCCAGCCCTACAAGAAATACTAAGGGGGGTTCTATAAAAGTAAAAAGACCCCAAGAGTGACACAGAACAGAAATGTACAATCTATAGAAACAAAGACTTCACAAGCAACATGACATCATTAAAATAATATCTCTCAATAATCACTCTCAATGTGAATGGCCTAAATGCTCCAATAAATGCACAGGGTTGCAGATTGGATAAAAAGACATGACCCATTCATATGCTGTCTAAAACAGACTCATTTTGAACATAAAGATACATCCAAACTGAAAGTGAAAGGACGGAGAACCATTTTTCATGCCTATGGACCTCAAAAGAAAGCTGGGTAGCAATTCTCATATCAGACAGATTAGATTTTAAACTAAGATGGTAGTTAGAGATACAGAAGGACACTATATTATTCTTAAAGGATGTATCCAACAAGTGGATATGATAATTATAAATATCTATGCCCCCAACAGGGGAGCAGCTAGATACACAAGCCAACTCTTAACCAGAATAAAGAGACATATAGATAATAAGATGTTAATAGTAGGGGACCTCAACACTCCGCTGTCAGCAATAGACAGATCGCCTAAGCAGAAAATGAACAAAGAAACAAGACCTTTGAATGACATACTGGACCAGATGGACCTCATATATATATATATATATATACAGAATATTATACCCCAGGACGACAGAATACTCATTCTTTTCGAATGCACATGGAACTTTCTCCAGAATAGACCATATATTGGGTCACAAAACAGGTCTCAACCAATACCAAAAGACTGAGATTATTCCCTGCATATTCTCAGACCACAATGCTTTGAAACCGGAACTCAATCACAAGGAAAAATTTGGAAGAAACTCAGACACATGGAAACTAAGAACCATCCTTCTCAAGAATGATTGGGTAACCAGGGAATTAAGAAAGAGATTAAACAATTTTTGGAGACCAACAAAAATGAAAACACATCGGTCCAAAACTAATGGGACACTGCAAAAGCAGTCCTAAAGGGAAAATACATAGCCATCCAATCCTCACTCAAAAGAATAGAAAAATCTAAAATGCAGTTTTTATATTCTCACCTCAAGAAGCTGGAGCTGAAACAGAAGAACAGGCCTAACCCATGCACGAGAAGGCAACTGATCAAGATTAGAGCAGAGATCAGTGAATTAGAAACCAGGAGCACAGTAGAGCAGATGAACAGAACTAGAAGCTGGTTCTTTGAAAGAATAAATAAGATCGATAAGTCACTGGCCAGACTTATTTAAAGGCATAGAGAAAGGACTCAAATTAATAAAATTATGAATGAAAGGGGAGAGATCACGACCAACACCAATGAAATAGGAAGGATCATTAGAAACTTTTATCAACAACTTTATGCCAATAAATTAAACAACCTGGAAGAAATGGATGCCTTCCTGGAAACCTATAAACTACCAAGACTGAAAGAGGAAGAAATTGATTATTTAAACAGACTGATTAATTATGAAGAGATTGAAGCAGTGATCAAAAACCTCCTCAAAAACAAGAGTTCAGGGCCTGACGGATTCCCTGGGGAATTCTACCAAAGATTCAAAGAAGAAATAATACCTATTATCCTGAAGGTGTTTCAAAAAATAGAAACAGAAGGAAAACTACCAAACTCATTCTATGAGCCTAGTATAACCTTGATCCCCAAACCAGGCAAAGACCCCATCAAAAGGGAGAATTACAGACCGATATCCCTGATGAATATGGACGCCAAAATTCTCAACAAGATCCTAGCTAATAGAATCCAACAGTACATTAAAAGGATTATCCATCATGACCAAGTGGGATTCATCCCTGTGATGCAAGGGTGGTTCAACATTCGCAAATCAATCAGTGTGATAAATCACATCAACAAGAAGAGTCAAGAACCATATGATGTTCTCAATTGATGCAGAAAAAGCATTTGACAAAATACAGCATCCTTTCCTGATTAAAACCCTTCAGATTGTAGGGATAGAGGGTACATTTCTCAATTTCATAAAAACCATCTATGAAAAGCCTACAGTGAATATCATTCACAATGGGGAAAAGCTGAAAGCCTTTCCCTTAAGATCCGGGACACGACAAGGATGCCCACTCTTGCCATTATTATTCAACATAGTACTAGAAGTCTTTGCAACAGTAATCAGACAACAAAAAGAGATAAAAGTTATTCAAATAGGCAAAGAAGAAGTCAAACTGTCTCTCTTTGCAGATGACATGATACTCTATATGGCAAACCCAAAAGACTCCACCCCCAAATTACTAGAACTTATAGAGCAATTCAGTAATGTGGCAGGATACAAAATCAATGCTCAGAAATCAGTTGCATTTCTGTACACGAACAATGAGATTGAAGAAAGAGAAATTAGGGAATCGATTCCATTTACAATAGCACCAAAAATCATACAATATCTTGGAATTAAGTTAACCAGAGAGGTAAAGGATCTATACTCTAGAAACTGTGGATCACTCTTGAAAGACACTGAAGAGGACACAAAAAGATGGAAAACATTCCATGCTCATGGATTGGAAGAAGAAACATAGGTAAAATGTCTGTGCTACCCAGAGCAATCTACACTTTCAGTGCCATTCCGATCAAAATACTAATGACATTTTTCAAGGAGCTGGAACAAATAGCCCTTAAATTTGTATGGAACCAGAAAAAAGGCCCTGAATCGCCAAGGAATTGTTGAAAAAGAAAAACAAAGCTAAGGGCATCATGTTGCCTGATTTCAAGTTATACTACAAAGCTGTGATCACAAAGACAGCATGGTACTGGCACAAAAATAGACACATAGACCAATGGAACAGAATAGAGAACCCAGAAATGGACCCTTGGCTCTTTGGGCAACTAATCTTTGACAAAGCAGGAAAAAACATCCAGTGGAAAAAAGACAGTCTCTTCAATAAATGGTGCTTGGAAAATTGGACAGCTACATGCAAAAGAATGAAACTTGACCACTCTCTCACACCATACACAAAGATAAACTCCAAATGGATGAAAGACCTCGATGTGAGACAGGAATCCATCAAAATCCTAGAGGAGAACATAGGCTGCAACCTCTTTGACATCGACCACAGCAACTTCTTTCATGACACATCTCCAAAGACAAGAGAAACAAAAGAAAAAATGAATTTGTGCGACTTCATCAAGATAAAAAGCTTCTGCACAGCCAAGGAAACAGTCAAAAAAACTAAGAGGCAGACCATGGAATGGGAGAAGATATTTACAAATGACACTATAGATAAAAGACTGGTATTCAAGATCTACAAAGAACTTCTCAAACTCAATACACGAGAAACAAATAATCAAATCAAAAAAATGGGCAGAAGATATGAACAGACACTTCTCCAATGAAGACATACAAATGGCTAACAGACACATGAAAAAATGTTCAAAATCATTAGCCATCAGGGAAATTCAAATCAAAACCACATTGAGATACCACCTTATGCCAGTTAGAATGGCAAAAATTGACAAGGCAAGAAACAACAAATTTTGGAGAGGATGTGGAGGAAGGGCATCCCTCTTACACTGTTGGTGGGAATGCAAATTGGTACAACCACTTTGGAAAACAGTGTGGAGGTTCCTCAAAACGTTAAAAATAGAGCTATCCTATGATCCACCAATTGTACTACCGGGTATTTACCCCAAAGATACAGACATATTGAAGAGAAGGGCCATATGCACTCCAATGTTCATAGCAGCATTGTCCACAATAGCTAAATTGTCAAACAGCCGAGATGCCCTTCAACAGACGAATGGACAGGAAGATGTGATCCATATATACAATGGAATATTATACAGCCATCAGAAAGAACGAGTTCTCAACATTTGCAGCAACAGGGACAGGACTGGAGGAGATAATGCTAAGTCAAATAAGTCACGCAGAGAACAATTATCACATGGCTTCACTCATTTATGGAACGTAAGAAATAGCAGGGAGATCGGTAGGAGAAGGAAGGGAAGAATGAAGGGGGGTATCCAGAAGGGGGAATGAACCACGAGAGACTATGGACTCTGGGAAACAAACTGAGGGCTTCAAAGGGGAGGAGGGCGGGGGATTGGGATAGGTCGGTGATGGGTATTAAGGAGGGCACATATTGCATGGAGCACTGGGTGTTAAATGCAAATAATGAATCGTGGAACACTACATCAAAAACTAAGGACGTACTGTATGGTACTAACATAACATAATAAAAATTTATTATTAAAAAAGAAAAAAAGACAACCTACAGAATGGAAAAAAAATATTTGTAAACCATATTATCCAATAAGGGATTAATATCCAAAATGTATAAAGAATTAATGCAACTAAAGAGCAAAAAACAACCCAATTAAAAAATTGGCACACGATCTGAACAGTCATTTCTCCAAAGAATGTATACAAAAGGCCAACAGGTATGGGAAAAGATGCCCAACATCACTAGTCATTATGGAAACACAAATTAAAACCTCAATGTGATATTACCTCACACCTGTAAGAATGGCCATCAACAAAAAGACAAGACTTAACCAAAGCTGGCATGAATGTGGAGAAAAGGGAAACCTTGTGCACTGTTGGTGGGCTTGTAAATTGGTACAGCCACTAGAAAAAAAACAGTATAGAGGATCCTCAAAAAATTAAATTTAGAACCACCATATCATCTAGAATATATGGAATCCAAAAAATAAAAAACAAAAACAACAAAAAACTCATAGTAAAAGATATCAGATGTGTGGTTACCAGAGGCATGGTGGAGGATGAGGAGGAAAAATTGGAGGAAGATGATCAAAAGGAATGAATTTCCAGGTATCAGATAAAAAGTCCTAAGGATATTAATGTACAACATGCCTACTATAGCTAATGCTGCTGTATGATACACAGGAAAGTTCTCATCATGAGGAGAAAATTTTCATCCTTTTTTTGTATGCTTTAAACTTGTACAGAGATGTAGGGCAATTATTTCTCAATTAAACTGGGGGGAAAGACACCATTAATTTCTTTGAGGTTACCCTGCCATATACTTTTCAAGGCAATGAAGCCAACGCCTATCTCCTCAGTCCTATCCTGCCCCATTAGTGCCTCTGTGGGCTGCTATCCTCACTGCCCATCACCTTCTCCAAAGATGAGAAGAACACAATGCCCTGAAGCCACAGGTTCCATTCTCACCTTCTCATCACCATTATCTCTTTCAAACACCCATGACCCCTGACAATTAGGAAACTATATCATTAGTGTATGTGTTAATTATTGTAGGGTTCTATTCATAACATCACCTAATAATAATAATACATTTCAGGAAAAGAAGAGATTCATAATCCTTCCAGGTATCAGAACAGCTAGATAAGATTATTGATAAACTTATTAGAAAGCAATATTTTAAATGTTCACTATATTTCAATACTTCATTGGTGGATCGCGTATTTTACAAAACCATCTCTTTCTACCTGATATACTTGTTTAGCCATGTTTTCTAATAATAAAAAACTAGATGAAAAACAATTTCTGAGTTATTTCCCTTTTCCTTCAGAGTTTCAAAGGATTTTGGTTGTGAATACTAATAAAATGATTTTTTTTCACTTTCCTAGATTCTGGTCATCTGTCTACTAATCAACTCATTAAGAATGCAACTCAACAAAAATGTTCTTGGAGACAGAACGTTTATGTGTCAGTCAGAGAAAACAACATAAAATTACTTTTGCTTATCATAGTTTGAGAAATGTC
Organism: Ursus americanus; assembly: GCF_024610735.1. NCBI lineage: Eukaryota > Metazoa > Chordata > Mammalia > Carnivora > Ursidae > Ursus > Ursus americanus. The sequence continues at coordinate 13,321,797 of NC_142140.1, read as the reverse complement.
TAGAGACAGCAAGATATTCTAAAGATGCTCTCACATCCCTCCTGACCCTGTGACGATTCAGAGCACAAACTCAGGATTTCATCTCCCTTTATGAACTCCTAATGATTAAAACAACAAAACAAGAAACAACAACTCCATGTATTACTGATGAGAACAGTTAAACAGGTAAAAATAGTCTCCTGCCACTTCAAAGGAAAATAAAGCAAATGTCTTTAAATATAAAATCAATTCATCAGATATGTTTTAAAATCACAGCTGTTAGAGTTAGAAAGATCTCAAAAGATCATTTCACTCCACCTACTGGCTTTATAATAACAAGGTAGCTCTATCCATGTCAGCATAGAGGCAGCCCCAGGAGGTTAGAGGCAGGTCTCTTGGCACACAGCTGATTAGGACCATGAAGTAACATGAAGCTAGATTTCAGTTTCCAGTCTCCTCATGCAGGCCTCTTCCCACTGTGTCAAGCTGCTTTTATTCTAAAAATTATTCTGTTTGGAGCATTAGTGGTCATTCCTCTATTCATTCTACATTTTTTGAGCACATACTGTTTGGCAGGCAGTATGCTAGACAAATTAGAATAAATGAAGAAAACAATATATAGTGTCAGTACTTGAAGAACTCACAATCCAGCAAGGAGAAGGTTATCATAGATGATGAGCTATATAGTGATTGAATAGCAATAGCAAAGTACTATGAGGACATATACATTCTGCCAAGAAGGTGGGAAGAAGGTTTCACAAGGTAGTTAAGCCCCAAAGGATGAGGAGGAAGTATTCCAGGCAAAAGAAATCATGAGAACAAAGGCATGGATGTGAATGGCATGTTTGAGAAGCAGCAAGCACAAAGCATGAAAGACATTCCACATCAAAAACAAAAGAACCTTTGCTTTCATACAAACCTAATACGATAAACCATCCTCACAGCTGTACACATTTAAGTCTCTCTGCATCACACAGGCCTTCTAGAAAAGGGCATAACTATGTTTTCCTTACCTTTATCCATGCTGTGCTCCCTGTCAGGAAAACCCTTCCCCTCTTCCTTTATGCCAACTCCTTAAGGTCCTTCCTGATAGCTTCTGACATTACCACTTCTCCATCCTCCCAGGGAGAGCTCATTATTCCTTCCTTTGTGCTCCATTTTTTTGTATCTCTTTCTAGAGAGTATTTTAATTGGTTTACATACATGTCTATCTCCCGAACAAATCTGTGAAGGTTTCAAAGACAGTCTGCCTTTAGATCATTATATGTTTGATAAACATATGAATGAATGAATGAATGAATGAATGACCTTTTAGATGGAAAGCTAGGTGGTGAGGATGACAGATAATATGTGTAGCACAAGTTCTCAAGAGACATAGGTGCATACATAACTTATAAGTGGAAGAATAATGTTCAGAATTGAAAACCCCAGGGAAACATTTCCACTCAAATGAAGTCCATAACTGTGATCCAAAGATTTTCACATACAACTGTTTTGGCATTGATTTAAAAGTCCACCTAGACAGATTCATAAACTCAGATTGTTTTCTTGTTACATTCTTAGAGCTCATAAAGGGTGGCCTGAAAAAGCCGATCTTCAGGTATAATTTAGTCATATTAAAGAAGTGTAAGGGGGAGAAAATGACTGGTCTTTCTTTCATCACTGGCATGTAATTCATTATAAAGGTGTTAAACTCATCGGTAAGTGTGAAAATGAGAGGAAATGAGTCTACTGACAAAAAATGCAATGAGACAATAAACTAAAATTAATGCTTCACAAATCCTCAGCTTCTCAGCCTCATTGTCTCAATTTGTTATTCTCATGAATTACCAAAGTGAAGCATAGCCACTGCTCCTAAAAATAAAGATTTTATTAAACTGTATTATGTACCAAAATGCCTAAAGACATTGCCTCTCCTTTGACCTCATGAGCTTCTCAAGCTACTCAATCCCAGGGTTAAAGAAATATCTCATTAGCAGTACCTAATGTCACCAGATGTGTTATTAAACTGCCTGTCACTCAAGCCCTCAATACCAAAAAATACCTAGGTCATGCAATCCTTTACACCACCCCCTGCTCTTTGCAATATAATAACAGAAACTGTAGTGCCTGGAATTCTTATAAAAATAATTCAAAAAACTTAGTCATTTCTGGGATGTCTTTGAGTTGATGGGAAAGAAGCCTCTACCTGCCTGCCAGACAAGTTGCTACACATCAGTAAAAGATGATTGATAACTGATAGATAGTATTAGTCTGCTCAGACTCCTGTAACAAAACACTACAGACTATGTGGCTTAAACAACAGAAATTTACTTTCTCACAGTTTTGGAGGCTGGAAGTCCAAGATCAAGGTGTCAATAGGGTTGATGTCTAAGGAAGCCTCTCTTCCTGGCTTTCAGATGGCCATTTTGTCACTATGTCCCCCACATAGCCTTTCCTCTGTTTGTGCTCACTCCTGGTGCCTCTTCTTCTTATTGTAAGGACATCAGTCCCTTATGATCTCATTTACCCTTAATCACCTCTTCAAGGAAGCTACTTCTAGGGGCACCTGGGTGGCTCAGTCAGTTAAGCATCTGCCTTCGGCTCAGGTCATGATCTCGGGGTCCTGGGACTGAGCCCTATGTTGGGCTCCCTGTTCTGCAGGGAGTTTGCTTCTTCCTTTCCTACTCCCAACCCCCATGTGCACGCACTCTCTGTCTCAAGGAAAAAAAGGAGCTATTTCTAAAAACAGTCACATTGGAGATTAGGGCTTCAACATATGAATTGGGAAGTGGGGACATAATTCAGCCTGTAATAGGTAAACAGGTAGGTAGGTAATGGAAGGAAGAGAGGGAGGAGAACTATTAACTTGCTAGGGAGGTAGGACTACAATCAGATTTAAATCTGCGGAAGTAAGCCATTGCCTGTGAGGTTAAAAACTGAAAAGTATTAGAAAAGCCCACAATGCTCCAAAGTGCTGCACGTGCACATGCGCACAAACACACACTCACACACACACATGAGCCACAGTGCCTGAAGTTTTCCATTAATCATTGAACAAATGTTTATTGAATAAGAACTTTGTGGCTAGCACTGAGCTACGTGTTATGGAGTATGTTAACTGAAAATGTTATATTCCAATATGGATGAAAGAGCCTATGCTTTAAGAAAGTTGTTCTTCGCCTTTACTGATGAAAGGATCACTTGTGGGACTTTTAAAAAATAAATATTCCGTAATCAAATCTTCTTGATCTAAACTGCCTAGAGAGGGCCTTGGGCATCTATACATATTTTTTAAAATCTCTAGAAGTAACTCTTACACATAGCCAATATGGAAAACCAATTCAGTCTACTGAGATAAACAGTGGTCTTTCCTACTAAATGGAAATGTCTCTGGAAGACAATATGTGAAGATCCTACTATCTCAGGTTGGATGAACTCACTAGATGGCTAACAATAAATGATCCATGACAATATTAGACTACTGAGGAAGAAAAGGCATAAGCAATTTAAGATAAATACACATGAAACTTGATTGCAAAGATGGAATCCCTTTGTAAATGTAAGAGGTTATTATGCAGCCGGTCACTATTTTACCAAGTTACCATTCCATTTGAAGTGTTTCCAAATACTGAGCCAATACTTGTCTTTCTGTAACTTTCTTCCAATGTTTCTAGTTCTACACTTTTTACTCCCTACTTTGTCTAGAAGTTTTCAGGGTAAGACTCCACAATGCCTTAGGTCTGTGACCACAGCCCTAAGGGGTCCCTGAGTAAAACAGGACCAAGGCTGATAAAGATCAGCAGGCTTAGCCCCACAAACAGGTGAGAGTCTGGAATTAGTCCCGTTGCCATTACCCTGGACTTCACTAGTTTATGAGCCCAGGGTGGCTGTGTGTCTATTGAGCTGCCCAGCCACTGCCACATGTGCCTTCTAGGGCCTTTCCTGAACATCTAGTCTGTGGCTGGCCTACTTTCACTCTTGGCATGGCAAAGCTGCTGTCCAGACTCTTTATTTAGACCAATGATTCTCAATTGGAATGGCTCTGCCTCCAATGGAGTATTTGGAAATAGCTGACAGTATATTTGGTCATCACAATAGAAGCTGCCTCCACCCACACCACCACTGTGCTTTTAATGGCATTTAGAGTGTAGAACTCAGTGAAAATAGACATCCCACAATGCAATAGACAACCCCACACAAGCACCAGCTCTACCATGTCTCTCTAACATTCATGTAGGGGGAACAGCCTCTTTGACATTATCTGAGTCTAGATGCTAACTTTGTTTTACATACATTCTCAAAGTATATTTTACACAAGTTCTAATACCTAACAGATTGTCCAGAATAGTGTCTAGCCTATAAGTCAAGAGGAATCTGTGCCATCGAGCTGGGACCATTACAAGAATTGTTCATTTTTGTGAAAATCACTTCATGAGTAATGCAATGACATTCCTCATACCTGAGTCACAAGCATGAACCTCCTGTATGAGTATACATTTGTGGTTTCCATTCTCTGTGTGAGGATAAGCATGTGACTGCTTCATTATATCTTTTAGAGCAGTCAAGCCCATGTACTTACATAGTGAAATAAATATTATTTTTAATTACTTTATACTTGCTAGTCCTTTGTATTAAAATTAGGGCATTAACTTATTTTCTGTGTGAAATTATATAGATAGATAGATTTTATTATCTATAAATTTTATTATCTTTGAGAATAAAGAATACATTACAATATATCAGTTAAAGAGAGGAGATAATAGGTCTGATAGGTTTGAGATATCAATATTAGCCTTTATTCGATGAACATTTACAACAAATCTTGTGGATCTTTGACATACCCTTTAAGGGTTCAGCCCTTGTAGTTACACTAGCTCCTGTAGTCCTGCTCCCAACAAGGCACCCTTGATGCCAAGGATATTCCAGTATGCCTTGCAGCCAGTACTACCTATCTACAGACACCATCCTATAATTCAAAAAGAAATTGTAAAAATTATGTCATTCATTTTATCTAAAAGCTAGAATCATATTAGTAATGCTAGCATATAAGAGATTAATACTTATTTTTAAACCTATATTTAATAATGCTTTCACATGTATTGATTTTATTTGATATTCACAATACCCTGTGAGATGGTAGGTATGATTGTGTATTTCTGTCCCTGCTTAACAATGGAGAATCCTGAGGCCCTGAGAGGCTGGCTGGTTCAAAGTCACAGATCTAGCAAGAAAGAGCCGAGATTCAAATCTACACCTTCAGAAGACAAAGCTGTGCTGATTTTGCTTATATAATACTGACTCTCAAGTAACAAGACAGAAAAAAATAACAGAAAGACTAAAATAAAAAGAATTGATATGAAATGCTAAAACATGTAAATACTCTAACAGCAATTTCTGAAAGCCTAAAGAGGAAAGTCAACACCATAATCTAGATTTAATTAAGGTGGTTCTTTTGGCAAGTGAATATACTCTTCCATTGCAACTTGCCACAGCCCACACCTTTGAGCCCAAGTGTACCTGTACACGCATAAATGGCTCCCAAAAAAGACACTTGAAAATAACTGTGCTGCTCTCTACTGTTGACAAAGGAGTAGGCATGCAAATATTTGCTATTTGTGTCTCTGAGCTGATAATAAAAATGGACAGCTACAAAGTGCTACTAACATCATTTCACTTTTATTGATGAGTGTGGTTCAACAGCAAATTTTTATTGAAATAAATATTTGGCTCATTAATGAGACCAAACAATTCCTTTGGCTTAAAACAGACAATACAATTACGATTTCTGACTGTTGTTTTTATTTGAATTCTGTGCTCAAGTCTAGCTGAAAAGACATGAACAGACATTCAGTACTTGTAGCTAGTTTGCAAATTCTTATGTCAGGTTTAAATGAGCCCCAAAGGTCAGAGAGAGGCAAATGAATGCCTTACAGGTAGATGACAACTCTGATACATAGGAAGCAGCTGCCTAGAGAAATGCATAAAAGAGTCTGAGGCTCTGTCTAGTCTCAGTGAGAAAGAGTACCATAATTGATTAGTAATGTTTTCCACAGAAGCTAAAGTGAGATGACAGTACACAGGCAACATCTCTGTGGTCCCTGCGCTAGTTTGACCCACTTATTTCACAGATGAAGAAATTGAGGTCCAATAAGATTAAAATCAAATTCAAATTAAATCAAAGATTTCATCGCTGCTTAAAGTTAGGCAAGGGTCAAGAATTCAAGCACCTTGTGTTCTGGGACATTCTTTTTGCCTACTTACTTATACTTCTTAGAACAGTACACAAAAATTTCAGCCCAGACTTCTGAAAGTAAAAAGTGATGTTCACTTTTAATGTAGCACAGATGTGCATGTTTTCTCCTCTACATAGACCAAGAGTCTTTGTGAAAGGTAGGCACAAAGCCCTTTCATCTTACAATTGATCTTTTTGATGATTTGGTCATAAGGAAATAGAATTTCCCATTGTAGAGTCATTTCCATGGTTACCTATTGATTTCCTATAGGAAACATCCTGTTTACACAGCCATCATGTCTTTATTGTGGAGGGTAAATCACCTTCTGAGTTTTCGCTTTATCTGCAACCTGAGGCATGAAAAAATGAGCTCTGCAAAATTACCAGAACAAGATAAATAAATGATTCATGTGAGTTGATTTTGCATAAATAAGTGATTAATCCTTTCTTTCAACCTTGTTAGGAGAAAATGCAGAATTAATGTCATTCTATGCAAATAGAAGCCCACTTTCCTGAATTCTGACCTAATTATAGGTATTTGTGAGGCAGAGTATATGTGAAATTTCTTGCAGTTAAAAAAAAAAATAAGACTGCTACTGAAAATCAGAAACGAAACTTTTCTTTATAAGTCTTAACTGCAGATACACATAGATGATATTATGATTTACCCTTAAGTTTCTTTCAAAATGTCCCATATTTTAGCATGCCAAAGGTAAATGATCGTAATGGTCCAAAACAGGCCTTACCATTGATTACCCAATAGGTGAGCCCAGTTCATGTCACAACCTTATTCGCCTGAACTGACTATACTCTTAGAAGCAAAACACCCAGGATACCAGTGTCTTGGTGTAGTGAAAAATGAGTGAACCGTTCATTAAATCAATAGAACGATCAAGAACCCAAAATAACATCAATAAAATGAAATTCCCTCAAGTTAGGAGCAGAAAATTACAATTCCACTCTGGAGAGATGAGCCTCAGCTCTATGCTCTAGAGGCTTAGGTCTCTGCCTCCCATAGTATTTCATCTGTAGGTAGGAATTTGAACATAAACTCGGACTAACCAAATAATTCTATACAAGCCACAAAATAAGAATACTTGAAGGAAGAGGTCACCTTGGACTGGAATATGGCCAAAAAAAGACTTCTGGTATAGGAAGTAGAAGTGTATTTTGAGTGGTGCCCCTGAAGAAGCAGTGAGAGCTGGATAGATACAAGTGGAAATTTATAGCAGCTAATATTTGGTGAGCATTTACTGTGGGCCAGGTACTCCACCAAGTCCTTTACATTCACTATCTTATTTCATCTTTACAACTATCCAATGAGATGAGTAAGCTATTAACATCTCCTTTTATATGTGAGAAAGCTGAGGTTTAATGTTACAGAATTGGTGGCAATAATTTCACTGTAGACTGTCTACTGAGTCTACAGTTGTAACTACACCATTCCAGGCAGAGGGAAATAAGCAACACAGTGGAAAGGATGCAAATCATATAGCAAGAGGGTGGCAGAGGGTAAATCACTCAATCAAGAGATGAGTGGTATAGGTGGAGTGAGGAAGGGCTAGGAAAACTGCATGATGATGGATTATAGAGATCTCTGAATGCCATTCTTGGTAGAATAAGACATGTGAGAATGGAAATCCAACTGAGAGGGTGCCAATTAATTCAGGTGGCACTGACCTGTAAGGCAGAGTACGTCTTAATCACCAGAACACTAAATGCTCATTATCCAACCTTTTAATTGGCAGCCTGAAAAAGTTATCAGCAAAGAACCAAGATTTGATCATGTTGTTAAGGAAAAAAGAGAAAAAAGAAAAAGAAGGAAAGAAACAATGCTCTGATCTCTCCCAAATAACAACTCTGTATTTCAGATGTATGTTTTCCTATCTTCCAGGTCCCTGGTGGAGATAAAATGAACAAAAGGAAGAACATATGGGACTAAAAGCAGAAGTTAGCTGATGAAGGAAAAAAGCAAGGCTGGGGGAAGAGTGTATAGAAAAGGACGCAGAATTAGAGCAAAGGGCTTTGAAATGTAAGGTTATCTCTGCTGCCGAGCGGACAACCATATTGACTACTTTGCAGTGTTAAGTGGCTTTATCAAGTATTGGTGGAGATTAGTGTTCGGGAATAAATCATACAGATCTCTCAGCAGAAAGGTCACCTGACAGGTCAGCTATAAGGGCCTGGGGCAATGTGCATCACTGTTTCATTGCAAAAATGCAGAACAGAGTCAGAGACCACTCCAACATCTTAAACTCGTACAACTGGAAAATGAAACCAGAGAAGGTCAAATGAAAGGACATTGTACTGGGAATCAGGAGAGTGGCTCTTCTTTTTCCTGAGAGAGGATAAATTCATTTTCCCAAGGTGACAAGATAAGTAATAGAGTGCCCAGATCACGTTTCCTGACTCAGGATAGTATGCTTTCTTCTATACCTATGAGCTGCAGAATGAGCTAGACCTTTATTCAAATCCTAGCTCTGCCACTTATTAGATGTGTGACCTTAGGCAAGTTATTTCCTCCCTTGCCATCAAGATAAAAAAGAAAAGAAAAAAATCAAGGTCTTTGCTCTCAAAGAACTAAAGTAAATCTGACACAAATAGATAGACAAGGTTGAAAAGGAGGAGCCAGTGCTGTTACTTGACTTTCTGCCCAGCATCAAACTCATTGTTGTAATTATAACTAAGAGGGTAAAATGTACTGCCTCAGCAAGTGACAGGCTCCTTCCCCTTCTCTGTAGCTGCCAGACTGACTCCTGGAGTTGGTCTGATTGTTTTGGGGGAAAGGCAGGAAATCAGGACAGTACCTTCAATACTAGATAGTATTTATTGATTACTCAGAGCTGTCTACTGTACGTAGAGCTTTATATACATGATCTCCTTCAATCCTCCAATAATCCTATGGATTATTATCTCAGTTGTACAGATGAGAAAACTGAGCTTCAGAAAGATTTAAGTGACTTGCCCAAGTCCTGCTGGAATTAACATCTGGCTCTAAGCTACTAGCAAGCTAGGAAGTTCTTATGCGAACCACAACAAAGCTGCAGACTTCCCAGTATATTTACCATAACCAAACTCAGGACTCTGCAGTACAAACAGGAAAGTCCTGCCAGTCCAAACATACTTCTTAACTCCCAGACATCTTTGCCATTCCCCATGGAAAAGAATTTTTAATGCCAACTCAATAACTTTGTTGGATTCCAACAATTTGCAAGACACTGGGGTGATGTAGCAATTATAAAGAAATAAGCGACCCCTTTCCTGTCCTCAAGGAAGTTATAATTTAGCATGAAGTTAACAAGGAAAGAAATAACAGCAGGTTAGGTCACCTTATTCTGAGACATACTTGAACAATATAGATGTACAAAGGATAGAAGTAGGAAAGGAACAGGCAGGGAGACACTGAGGGAGACAGGAAAGGAAGGAGGAGAGGGAGGGAAGGAAAGAGGGATGGTAGAAGGGAGGAAGGAAGGAAGGAAGGAAGGAAGGAAGGAAGGAAGGAAGGAAGAAAAGAAATGAAGAAACAAGAGGTCTTGAGCATTTACTAGCACACACTGTGCTAGGCTACGAATAGACTTATCTCTTAATTCTCCCAATATTCCATTACAGGTAACATCACTCTTATTATATCCCTGCTCCAAATCCTGTAGTCGCTTTTCATCACACTCAGAATGACCTGGTCCTTCCTGAGTACCACATGGACCTGTTTACCATGCCTTGAGCTCATAAAGCTCCCTTCAATCTTAAAGCCTTTGGTACAAGCTGTTCTCTCCACTCGAAATACTCCCCACTCCACTCCCAGATAACCACATGGCCTATTTCTCTCCCTCTTTTCATCAGGTCTCTACTCAAATGTCACTTCCACAGAGAGGCTTTCCCTGACTCCCCTAGTAACCCACCTCCCACCTTTATTCTCTGTCTTCTTACTCTGTTTTATTTTTTAAGGCATTTACCAATACCAAACCTCTATAATTACTTGTTTACTGTCTGTCTCCCAAGCTCTCCACTAGAACATGAATTCCACGAGGGCAGTAATACATCCCCAGAGTCTAAGCAGTGTCTGTCACATAGTGAGTGCTCAAGAAAAATGTTATGAATGAGCAAATGAATCGGTCTTTGTGATAAAAAGAAACTGGGGCTCTGAGAGTTGGGTTCCTTAACCAGTTCCCATAGATGGACCTACTGACTTCAAGGTGCTATTATGAGGCTTACTTCTGCCTCACTTACACCTTTAGTCTTCAAATTCTCTCTGCTGCCAGATCTCCACATAGTTGGCTCCTTTCAGAAAAGTCCTCTGGGGTCCTTCTATCTAAAAGTTGCCCCCCACTCCCAGTCACCTACCATGTTACTCTATTTTACATTGTTCATAACACTTACTACTCTCTGACATTATATTGTTGTTTGTTTCCTTTTTATTATCTTCCCTAATAGAATGTAAGCACCATGAGCACTAAGACCATATTTTCCTTATTTGCTGATCCACCCTAGAACAGTGAAAGCAGAGATTAGGCAATGAAAATGAAACCATTACAGGCATACCTCCTTTTACTATGCTTTGCAGATACTGCACTTTTTACAAATTGAAGGCTTGTGGCAATCTTGCATCAAGCAAGTAAGTCCATCAGCACCATTTTTCTATTTGCTCACATCATGTCTCTTTGTCACATTTTCGTAATTCCTTCAATATTTCAAACTTTTTTCATTATTACTATATCTGTTATGTTGATCAGTGATCTTTAATGTTACTATTGGAGCCTGAAAATGTGGCTGAATTGTCTAATCTCATGATAAAACTTTAATGGATAAAGAGTTGCTGCTTATGGGTGAGCAAAGAAAGTGGTTTATTGAAATGGAATGTACTCCTGGTGAAGATGCTGTGAAGACTCTTGAAATGACAATAAAGGATTTAGAATATTACATAAATATAGTTGATAAAGCAGCAGCAGGGTTTGAGAGGATTGACTCCAATTTTGAAAGAATTTCTGTGGATAAATGTTATTGAACAGCACTGCATGCTACAGAAATCATTTACAAAAGGAAGAGTCAATCAGTGTGGCAAACTTCGTTGTTGTCTTATTTTATGTAATTGCCACAACCATCCCAGCCTTTAGCAACCAGCACGCTGATCAGCAGTGCCATCAACATTGAGGCAAGACCAGCAAAAAGACTAGGACTTGCTGAAAGCTCAGATGATGACTAGCATTTTTAGGAATCAAGAATTTTTAAATTAAAGTACGTACATTGTTTTTTTAGACATAATGCTATCGCACACTTATTAGACTACAGCATAATGTAAACTTAATTTTTATATGCACTGGGAAACCAAAAAATTCATTTGACCTGCTTTATTATAATATTTGCTTTATTGGGATAGATGAAACCAAACCCACAATATCTCCAAGGTATGCTTTTTTTTTTTAAGGTTTAAATATACATTTATTTTTTAAAAATTTTTTGTTATGTTAGTCACCATACAGTACATCATTTTATTTTTTTTCTTTTTATTATATTATGTTAGTCACCATATAGTACTTCATTGTCCAAGGTACGCTTATAAATGAAAGAGTATCCATGGAGATCTCTTGGCACCATTTCTGGTCCATGATAAGTACTTACTAGCTATTAATTATTTATTTTTTAGCAGTAGATTTGATGAGATTAGTAATCATAAGATTTTAATAGACAAAGATCACAGGAAAAGAAATTCAAAAGAAAAGGAATAGCATAAACAAAGGTGGCTTATCTTAGACTGTATTCCCAAGGTAGTTTTGCCCCATAAGTCTGTGGTCTGGGTAAAAACAGTAGAAACTGGCCTCAGTGAAAATACAGGGGTTCTGGGAGATTCTTTCACTCATTATGGATCAAAAACAATGTGTTTCAAACAAGAGCATGGCTTTGGGTACCTTCTTACACAATTCTACATATTTATAAAATATATAAATATTTCAATTTCAGAAATGGCACCCAATGGGCAATTTAATTTTGCAACTCTTTATTTCAAGCTAACAAAGGTAGTTATTTTCACTTGTGGCAAACAGTAGGTGGAATTATGAGTGACTATCGAGGATTGGCAAGAAGCAAAACACCAAACAAAAGCAATAAAACTGGAAATCTATGACACGTGGCCTGCAACATATATAATTTTTTAAAAAGATTATTTATTTATTTGAGAGAGATTGTGTGTGCATGAGTGGGGGATGGGGAAGACCAAAAGGAAAGAGAGAGAAACCTCAAACAGATTCCCCACAGAGCCCCACACAGGGCTCGATCCCAGGACCCTAAACCAAGAGTCAGATGCTTAACCAACTGAGCCACCAGACTCTCCAAAGTGCATACAATTTTTAATTAAAAATTTAAAACAAGAATTGTTTCTTCCAGAAGAAAGAACTGAAGGAAGTGATAAAAATTCAAGTCCTAATACGGAGAAAAATGAATAAAGTATTCATATAAGTTCAAGATTCCCTCACAACCAAAAAAGATCGGAGGGTAACTTCATCATCCTAGAGTAAATCTTTATTTTGAGATTTTGGGGGGCATAACTGCTATTGCCAAAAAACAAAAACAAAAAAACAAAACAAAACCCCTCCTTGGCTTAAAACATATTATATAATCAAAACCAAAAAACTCTCACAAGCTCCACAACCATTCCTGAAAAAAAGAAAAAGATGAAGAATTGAAGGATGTTGCGAAGAACAGTGGACTGGGAATAAAAACATCTGCATACAAACCTTGACTCTGTAGTACGTAAGAAGAGAAGGATGGAACATAAGGGTTAATGTGTTGAATATTTGCTGCCTACCTATCTCTGCTCTCTACACTTATACCACTTCCGTTTAGAGGGAAGGGTTAGGTCCAAGACTTATCCTGGGAAGGCAGGCCTCCCAGGAAGGAAGTTAGCTTTCTAAAAAGTTGCATGAAAATTCAGCAATGGCCTATTGCTGAAGGCATAATGCTGGTCAATAGTGGGAAGTCTTGGACCCTACTTCCCCAGTCATGCCAGCCTGAACACTAATGTGGAAAGTCCTGCCAAGAGCTTGCTAGATCATACAGCTGCAATCACAACTCTCAGACTCCAGCCCAGTATTCATTTCAAGGGAGAGGCTGGTATCCCCAACCATAAATGCTGAGTTAGCAGCATGCCACTGGAGCCCACTCTTAATTGTGTTGTATCCTGGCTGGCCACCAACAACAGCAAGGAAGAGATGATGCTTTCCTAATAATTCATCCTAAAATCCCCAAATTCCAAGAATGGCAATCTCTTTGCCAGAATCTGATTTCCAGCTATGCTGGATTGCTGTGTGTTGTCCCAGAATCTTGCGAAAATGGAGAAAACAACACATCTGCTGCTTTATGCTGTTGTAAGTTTTCTCCCAGGGCCAGTATGTGTACATTCTGGCTATTTGCCCCAGTTCCTACAATATCTCTACTGATAATACTTATCAAGGGAGGAATAACACTTCTTGATAATCATTCAGAAGCTTGCTGAAATAGAAAAGGAAGGTTAAAATATATAATTTTACATATAAACTTATATATGATTTACTAAATGACTTCTGATGTCTCTCATATCACATAAGTCTCTACAGTAAATACATAAAAAATAATAAGATAAATAAAATTATATTTTTTATTTTTGAAATATATTGAAATAAATTATGTATTTATTTTTGAAACGTTTTAAAATAAATGTATATAAATATATCCATATTTTCAATATGTGTTATATATTAATGTATTTATATATACTTATATATTTTAAATATATGTATTATATATTAAATAAATAAAATAAATATATTTCAGTATGATATATATTATATATGTATACATAACAAACATGTATTTGTGTATTTTATATATTTATATATGTAAACATATTTAAGTGTTTTTTAAATATATGGTTTCTATACTATGTTTCTATTTCTGGGCATTTTGAGGTCTCATGGCTTCAGCCATCTCTGCACACAGGCAGCATGGTACCCTCAAAGCCAGGAGACTCTTAGGGCACCTATGTGGAGACTGACAGGGGTAGAATGCCTGGGATGCTTAGCAGGGCTGTGTGAGAAGGTCTTGCAGTAGTGGCAGTAACCAGAGTAGACTGGTTCCTCTGAGACTCAGAGGATCTTTGCAAATAGTCCATGGATGTGTAGCTTCCACTACTCTCCTGAGCTGTCTGCTTCTTCCTTGAGATGTTCCATTCTGCCCAGTTTTTTAAAAATGATCCAGACCACCCTCTCCATACCTACATATATGCATGCCCCCTGCAGTGGATTGTGTCACTATCAGGAGAATCTGGAGTAATGCCTGTCCTAACAAATAAACACGAATTCTTCCTTAGTTTCCTAATTAAAACCATATTAACCTTTCCTGTATGTAACCGTGTCCTTAATTCTAGTCCAGCCCAAGCTGTTATTGAAGGTGACTTGGGATGCAGTCCTACATGTTCCTCTCTAATCTGAACATAGCTAGTATGAGGAGAGCTGGAATTCTGAACCCAGTCTCTTTCCCAAGAAGAACTAGATTTTCTTTTCATCTATTAGGAGTTGTTATGGGTTGAATTATGCTCCCACCAAAGAGAAGTCGTAACTCCCAGTAACTCAAAGTATGACCTTATTTGGAAACAGAGTCTTTACAGAGGTAACTGAGTTAAAATGAGAGTACTAGGGTGAGCCCTAATCCAATATGACTGGAGACCTTATTAAAAGAGGAAATTTGGACAGAGGAGAAGATATGCATAGAAGGAAGGCGAGGTAAAGAGACCCAGGGAGAAAATGGTCATCTATGAGCCAAGAAGAGGGGCCTGGAACAGGGATGCCTCCCTTGCAGTCCTCAGAAGGACTCAACTCTGAGGGTACCTTGGTCTTGGACTTGGGTACGAGTCTCCAGAACTATGAAACAATATACTTTTGTTGTTTAAGTACCACTCAGTGGTACTTTGTTACAGCAGCCCCAGCAAAGTAATACAGGAGGGGTCCAGAGTTCCCAAACCCGAAATGCATGTACCTGAACATCAGATCATTGTGGCCACACAGAGGACACAGTGCACTGCTTTGGAAGGCAGCATTCCCATGGTCATATCATGGCTCATCCCCAAACTGGGCAGCATGCACTCTGCACAGCCTCACATAGTGTCCCTGACCAAGTCAATTTGTGGGTAAGAGTCTAATAGTGTAAAAAAACTGCCTCGATGATGGTTAGGAAGCACTTGCTATACATACCTAAAATGAGCTTTACATTTAGCTAACATGCAGGCAAATTAAAGATTATAAAAGAATGATGTTAGGTAAACAGTACTGGGCTTTTACAGTGCTTTTAAAAACAGATAAATTAAGCCCTTCCACACTACCTAGAGGGGGGGTCCATATAGAATTGTTCTGGGTTCTTGTTGTCACTTAAAGGGAAACTTTCACAAGTGGCTGGAGCCCTTGATGTCCTCCAAGGGAAGGAAGAGAATGTCCTCAAATTCCTTGCAGCAGAAATTCACTTAGGTGATACCAACCTTCACTTCCAAATGGAACAGGACATCTCCAAAAAGAAAAGTGATGGCATCTACATCGTAAATCCCAAGAAAACCTGAGAGAAGCTTCTGCTGGTATCTCACGCTTTTGTTGCCATTGAAAACCTGGCTGATCAGTATCATATCATCCAGGAATAGTGGCCAATGAGCTGTGCTGAAGTGTGCTGCTGCCACTGGAGTCACTCCTATTACTGGTTCACTCCTGGAAACTTCACTAACCAGATCCAGGCAGCCTTCCGGGAGCCGAGACTTCTGGTGGTTACTGATCCTAGGGTGGACCACCAGCCTCTCACAGAGGCATCTTATCTGCCTACCATTTTTCTGTGTAACACAGACTCTCCTCTGCACTATGTGGACATTGCCATCCCTTACAATAACAAAGGAGATCACTCAGTGGGTCTAATGTGGTGAATGCTGGCCCAGAAAGTTCTACACATGCGTTGCACCATTTCCTGTAAACACCCATGGAAAGTCATCCTGATCTCAACTTTTACACAGAACCTGAAAAGACAGAGGGAAGAACAGGTTGTTGCTGAAAAACTGTGACCAAGGAGGAATTTCAGGGCAAATGGACTGCTCCAGGTTCTGAGTTCACTCAACCTGAAGCCGCAGACTGATCTGAAGGTGTGCAGGTGCCCTCTGTGCCATGAAGCAGTTCCCTACTGAAGACTGGAGTGCTTAGCCTGCCACTGAAGACTAATCTGCAGCTCCCACTGCTCAGGCCATTGAATAGATGCGAGCCGACACTGAGTGGTCTCTTAAGCTACTGTTCCACAAACTCAAACAAAATGGAAATAAAGTTGATGGAAAATAAACAGTTTCTAAAAGTTGTAAAAAAAAAATAGGTAACTTAAGGTTCATGGTATATGGGAATGTTTTTTAGTACAAAATTACAAAACCAGAGAATTCATTTGTGGTGTTAGCCTATCAGGACACTCATCTGAATATAAGCTGGGAAAATGTTTTCATTGTCTTTGCAAAGCTGGGCCTCCCACATATTTCCCATTGGTCATTGGTCCAACAGGATCAGATGTTCAGGTGAAAAAATGGGTGCAAGGTGAGTAGAAGTGGATGACTCTAGGTATTGTACTTGAATATTCAGGTAGCTGAGATACAGCACTGTTTTCTGATAATGAGATTCAGATGGCCTAATAATTTAAGCTATCCCCAAAGTGGAATGGGCTCTTCCAACCTGCTTGGCACAGGGATATGCAGCTGAAGATTGGATTGGTCTGCCCATCAACCTCCATAATAATACTTACTGGTATTAGGCAACGTCCTGGGTATTGAAATACAAAGAACAGTCACAGTCACATTGATCTGTTCTTAAAGTGTTTACACTGTAGTAGAAGATGTAAGATAGATACACAGAAAATATAGAAGAGAATATTATTAGTGTCACAAAAAAGTATAGTTAAAGTGCCATAGGAGTTCAAGAAGGAAGATATGATGGAAGTGATGGTATTTAAGCCACATAAGTAACATTAACAGGAAGAGAAAATAGCATAAGCCAAGACAAAGAGGAGAAGTTGAGGAATGACCAGAGTATAGGTCTTGTTTAGGAGAACTATGGGAATATGGTTGAAAAGGTCATCTATATGTCAACTACAAAGGATTTTAATTACTAGGCTAGGTACATAAGTTTTATTCTGAAGATCAACAATAAAGATGGTGACATTTCAGAGATGTTAGAGAAATTCCAGAGGCAAGACGCCACCCTTCCAGATAACTTCTTTTTTTTATTAATAATAATATTTTTTATTATATTATGTTAGTCACCTTACAGTACATTCCCAGTTTTTTATGTAAAGTTCCATGATTCATTACTTGCATATAACACCCAGTGCACCATGCAATACGTGACTATCCCATTCCCCTACCCCCCGAAGCCCTCAGTTTGTTTCCCAGAGTCCACAGTCTCTTATGGTTCATTCCCTCTTCTGTTTACCCCCCCTTTCTTCTTCCCTTTCTTCTACCGATCTTCCTACTTCTTATGTTCCAGAAATGAGTGAAACCATATGATAATTGTCTTTCTTTGCTTGACTTATTATAGCTCTCCTCACTCTCAGATCTTCTCAAGTCTCTCAGATCTTCTCAGTCCAGATTCAAGTTTAAGAAGATATAATCCTCCAACATAGACATGGACAACAGTGGTTGAGTTAAAGCTACTAAATGAATGGTTCTGAAAGCACTGGCTGTATCACAGGTGATCACAGAGAGAGCAAAGCTCAAGCAACTAAAGGGAATAGCAAACCCAAGTCATGCGGGCTCTTCCTTTTCTGGAGATGCCTCTAGGCAAAAAGACAGTTCAGTGATGTCATCAGCTTGTCTTCTCACAAATAACATTTTTTTTTTTTTTTAAGTAGGCTCCACGCCCAACGTGGGAGCCCAATGCCGGGCTTGAACTCACAACCCTGAGATCAAGTACCTGAGCTGAGATCAAGAGTTGGATACTTAACCGATTGAGCCACTCAGGTGCCCCACAAACGACAATTTCTCAACAGGAAAGTGTTATTTTTCCTCTTTGCCTCACTCCTTGACACATAATTGGTACTCCCCCCCAATATTTGATGGTCTCATAAAAAAGCTGAAGGGAAAATAACTACTGTGGGCTGGAAGGAATAACCTAAACTCTAGGCATCTTTGGCCTGCTTCAAACCATTTACAGTGAACTTTAGCCAAGTGAAGCAACTACTTACAGAGCAACTAGAAAGGACTTTCAGGAACCACTGAACTGGAATTTGCTGCACTGAGCTGACCCTGCAAAAGTGTGATTACAAAACTACAAAGCTTGACCAAGGAAATGTTCATGTGTTTCAGGGCCTTGTATCTAAAATCACCTCAGTCTGAAATCCCCTTCCTTCGGTACCATAGAAATTGACAAACTGTATTGCTCTACTTACACAATTTTGCACCTAAATACTATGATCAACTTGAAGTGTGATTTTTAGAAATTTATCACGAAGAAACATGAATATGGAAAGATGCATGTAGAAGGATGTTCATTGCCTGCATTTTTTTCTTTAAGTTTTTATTTATTTATTCATTTAAGTAATCTCTACACACAATGTGGGGCACAAACTCATGAGATCAAGAGTCACATGCTCTTCCGACTGAGCCAGCCAGGCACCCCCAGCAATCCCTAAATTAGTTAAAGACTGGAAACAATATACATATCCATTAGGAGAGGGATGCTTAAGTGAAATATAGTAATACAACAAACTACCACTCACCCAAATAAAAAGAATACATTAGATGTACAAAGTGTCTTTAACTTGCAATTTTTCAAACTTATAAAAAAGGGCAAAAGCAATATACATTCAATAGAAACCATATTCAGTAGAAACTCTGAATCTTTTGAATTTTGATCTTTTCTCAGGCTAACAATATGCAGTATGATACTCTTTCCTGATCCTGGGCAGCAGCAGCAAGCTGCAGCTCCCAGTCAGCCACCTGATTCTGAAGGTAAACAACCAATACATTTACAAACACTCTGTTTTTCACTTTCAATACAGTCTTCCATAAATTACACAAGACAGTCAATACTTTATTATAAAATAAGCTTTGCGTTAGATTATTTTGCCCAACCATAGGCTAATGTAACTGTTCTGAGCATGTTTAAAGTAGGTTAGGCTAAGTTATGCTGTTCAGCAGATTAAATGTATTAAGTACACTTTCTAAATATATTTTCAATTTATGATTGCTTTGTCAGAATGTAACTCCAATGTAAGTGGAGGGAACGTACTAATAAGAAAAGATGTCTATGTGTTGTCCATGTGTCCCTTAAATATTGTCAAGAAAGAGAACTAGAATGCAAATAGTATAATATGATCTAATTTTTAAATATATATATAAATTCATGTATATATAAGATATCGGTATATACGTAAGATATCTATCTCTATAGCCATGTAGAAACTGTGATATATAGCTATATATGAAAAACATATATATATATGAAAAACCTAAAAATTGTGAACCAAGTTAACAATAAGTATCTCTGGGGGATTTAAATTGTGGAGAACCCTTCGTTTTCGAGTTTGTGCATGTCTGGATGGATTGAGTTTTGTTACAATGAGGATATATTACTTTTATAATCACAAAAAGGATATTTCCATCAGAAAAGATAGGAAAAAAGGTCCCAACCCTTCATTAAGTTTTCCAGATTTGATTATTATTATATTAGAGACAATTTTAACATCCTTTTAAGTGTGCTGAAAATAACAGTGTGGTATAAAATGAGCTATGTGATATAGTGGAAAAAATACTGGACATAGAGTCCAAAGCCTTCAGTTGAGTCTGAGCTCTACATTTTTCCTCTCTAAACCTTAGCTTTCCTCATATATAAAATAAGTGGCTATATTTACTGGCTCCCAAAATCCTGCCCAGTACTAACATTTCATTATTATAACTGGAAATAAACACACCAAGATTCAATCCTCCCTTATTAGAAATGACCTACAATAAACCCTATAAAACTGCCATAATCAATCCAAAAATAGGTGGGACCAGTCCCTCTACATTCTTGGAAGAGCTAGATTATGTCATGGAATAAATTCCTATCCTAAATCCTCAAGTCATAGCACATTTTACTTCATTTAGCAAAGAATATGAGGGAAAAGAGAACAAGTCATTCTTGCAGACCTGCAGTCAGTATTTTTACCAATAATTCTATGATCATTGCCACCCCAAGACTCACTCACTCTTTCACTCACCATTTTTTAGACATGAAACCAAGGCCAGTGATGTAAAGATACCTGCATAAAATCTCATAACTAATTAGTAGAAGATTCGGGACTATGAACATTTAATCATATCTAGACTGAGTGTAATGTTCTTTAGACCTTACAGCTTCAGGCTAAACACATATTGTCATAAGCACCAAACAATGCTTCAAACTTCCCCCATAGCCCTCACCTGATGAATCTCTTTGTAATACCTGTCATAGTTCCATTTATTTCCCTGAGATTGTAACACATTACAAAGGAAAGACTCTTGAAGAAGATGATTTCCATCTCTCTTTTCCATGTCCCTTTTCAGGCACACTGATACACATCTATCATCTACCTTGGCTGCAATCACACTGATCACTCAAGGTGTGATCTGAGTTATCCTAGCCACTTGCAAGAAACTAAGGAAACAACCACTGTGAAATGGAAGGTAAATTAAAAAGGGTCAACTTAGAAGCACAGAGTAGCTGTATTTAATAGAAAAATCACAAAAGTTGGAAACAGAAGACCTAGGTTCGAGTCCTACCTCTGCTACTTCGTTGCTATAAGACTTTGGTGAAGCTATTTAAGAATTCTGTGCCTCAGTTTCCACATGTATAATTTAGGAACCATTCATTCATTCATTAAACAAATATTTGAGTGTTTACATGTACAAGGCATGGTACTAGATGCAGAAGATACAATGTTGGGCCAAACCAGATCCAGTTAGTACTTGTTCTCATGGAATGAGGCGTCTAGAAGGAGAGTTAAACATTAAATAATCATACAAATAAATGAACGAGACCTGGAAGACTAATAATGATCTTTTTAGAACATATAATAAAAGTACCTGAACTGTTCTTGAGCAAGTGATGCCTCAACTTGGATTTGATAGTTGAACAGTCATTAACTTGGTGAAAGGAAGAAGGAGGAAAGAGGAAGTACATTCCAGGAAGAGGAAGCATCATGTTCAAAGACCCCGTGATAACAGAAAACAGGGCTAGTTTGAAAAACTGAAAGGCCAATGAAAATGGTCACTGAAAAGTTTTAAGCATAGGAGTGAATGTCATAGAGTAGTTGTGAGATGATATGAAACAGGGCATAGAATATTGCTTTAATGATTAAAGTTCAAGATATGTTAGGTGTTAACAGGAAGATAAAAGCATACAAATCATTTGAAACAACTCTCCTTCCAATTCAAAGGCATTATTAAAATACTAGCTGATAGATTTCAAGATATACTACAAATCTCTAGTAATCAAAACAGTATGGTATCAAGTTCCAGTCCTGTGTTGGGCTCCATGCTGGGAATGAAGCCTACTTAAAAAAAATATCATGGCTTTGGGGTGCTTGGGTGGCTCAGTCAGTTGGGCATCTGACTCTTGATCTCAACTCAGGTCTTGAACTTGGGGTTATGAGTTCAAGCTCCACATTGGGCTCTATTATTAAAAAAAAAATAAAAATAAAAACAAATAACAACAACAACAGAAAACTCAGTATGGTATTCACACAAAAATAGACACATAGAACAGAATAGAGAGTCCAGAAATAAACCCACAATTACATGGTCAATTAATTTTCAACAAATGAGGCAAAAATATGCAGTGGAAAAAATACAGTCTCTTCAACAAATGCTGTTGGGAAAACTGGACAGCTACATGCAAAAGAATAAAATTGGACCACTTTCTTACACTATATACAAAAATAAACTCAAAATGAATAAAAGACCTAAATGTGAGACCTGAAACTATAAAAAAATCCCAGAAGAGAACACAGGCAGTAATTTCTTTGACATCACCTGTAGCAACATTTTTCTAGATATGTTTCCTGAAACAAGGAAAACAAAAGCAAAAATAAACTACTGGGACTTAATCAAAATAAAAAGCTTCTGCACAGCAAAGGAAACAATCAGCAAAACTAGAAGACAACCTACAGAATGGGAAAAGATATTTGCAAGTGGCATATCTGATAAACGGTTAGTATCCAAAATATATAAAGAACTTATACAACTCAACACCAAAAAAACCCAAATAATCCAATTAAAATGGGCAGAAAACATGAACAGACATTTCTCTAAAGAAGACATACATGTGACCAACAGACACATGAAAAGATGTTCAATATCACTCATCATCGGGGAAATGCAAATGAGATATTTCCTCATACTTGTCAGAATGGCTAAAATCAAAAACATAAGAAACAAGATGAGAATGTAGAATAAAGGGTACCCTCGTGCACTACTGGTGGGAATGCAAGGTGGTGTAGCTACTGTAGAAAACATTATGGAGGTTCCTCAAAAAATTAAAAATAGAATTACCATATGATCCAGTAATCACCCTATGGGGTATTTACCCAAAGAATATGAAAACATTAATTTGAAAAGATACATGTGCCCCTATGCTTATTGCAGCATTATTTACAATAGCCAAATTATGGGGGTGCCTGGGTGGCTCAGTCGGTTAAATGTCTGCTTCAGCTCAGGTCATGATCCCAGAGTTCTGGGATCGAGCCCTGCATCAGGCTCCCTGCTCATCGGGGAATCTGCTTCTCACTCTGCCCCACCCCATTCTCATGCTCTCTCTCACTCTCTCACTCTCTCTCTTAAATAAATAAATAAAATCTTTAAAAAACAAACGAAAAAAACAACAGCCAAATGATGGAAGCAAGCCAAGCGTCTATCAATAGACAAATGGATATATGCTCACAATGGAATATTACTCAGTTCACAAAAAAAAAATGAAATCTTGTCATTTGCAACAACATGAATAGATCTAGATGGTACAATGCTAAGTGAAATAAGTCATTCAGAGAAAGACAAATACCAGACAAATTCACTCATATATGGAATTTAAGAAACAAAACAAAGAAAAAAGAGACAAACAAACAAACAAAAAAACCACTCTTAACTATAGAAAACAAATTTATGGTTACCAGAAGGGAGATGGGTGAGGGGATGGGTGAAATAGATGAAGGGGATTAAGAGTACACTTATCATAATGAGCACTGATTAACAGAATTATTGAATCACTATATTGTACACTTGAAACTAACATAACACTGTATACTAATTATACTGGAATTAAAATTGAAAAATAAAACACTAGCTGATATTGTTCAGTGACTAGGATACTCTGTTTAAAAAGGCAAGAAAGGAATATAACAAATGTAACAGCCACCACAGTGGCTTTTTTCAAGTTGAAAATCTTCCAGCAGCAAGAGCAAAAGCTACAGATTCACCATGTTTAAAAGAAGGGTCTGCCTTTAGGAAAACAAATGACAGGATTTGTCAGAACCACCAATAGAGTCTGACCCAGTTTGATACAGTACAGGAGAAATGCCAGAATCAGCCACCCAGAATCAATCACCCAGGTTGTGATCAAATGTAGATGCTTGGAAACAATTCAAAATGCAGACACCTGACTTCCTGAACTCCTGGGTCAAGTTCCAGCCACAGGTATTATAAGCTGACTTTGTCACAACTAAAATTTCTTCCACAAAATGGATATTTTATTTTGAACTTAAATGAAACTTCTAAAAAAGTCTCAAAAAAGTTGGTGGGTTTTTTTCTTTCTTAAGAACACCACTGAAGAATTTACTAATAGACTTATAAATGACGGTGATAGAATGTCAGCTTTCATAAAAATTTTAATTAAAAGAAAATTGACTATCGACATTTCTGAAAGTGCAAGCTAGTAGATCAAACACAAACCCAAAGGAAGAGAAAAAGTCAGTGTGATACTGTACATGAAAGTGGGTTAAAAGTTTCTGAATAAGCTAAAATATATGAAGTCACAGACCTATGGGCTTTTATGCTTACAGAAAATCAAAAATAGAAATATCTAAAAACTTAAGTGGCAAGAAATTTGTAGAAACAACATATTAGGTAGCAATCAGCATTACTTAACATACAATCAACCAATGTACATTGTCTTCTTTGACAAAGCGGCAGTTCACATAAATAAGTGAACAAGGATATGTAATCTACCGTAACTTCAGCAATTTTTTAAGTTCTACTAGAAGCAATTTGAAAAAACAGAAAGAAAAAAAGGAAAATGACTTACTATATCATCCTCAAAGGAACTTACATCTGAGTATCAAAAAACATAACCAAAATAAAGACAAATAATTGATGGAAAAAACCACTGTCGAATAATATGACAGACACCAAATTACCATTTTTAGTATACAGCAAGGTCACTAACATACCAACAGGAAAATGGGTAAAGAATGATAAAGACAATAGAATTAAGGCCTGGTTTCTAATGAGGTCTTGTTTGAGTCACTGCTTTGATCTCCATGCATATTTGTCACCTATTGTCACATAACAAATTAACTCAAAACTTAATAGCTTAAAACACCAAACATTTTTCATCTCTGTTTCCATGAATTAGGAACTTAAAAGAACCTTAGCTGACTGGGGCAAGAGCCATCTGGAGGCTTGACTGGGGCTGAAGGATCCATTTCCAAGATAACTTACACACATGGATACTGGCAAGCAGCCTTGGTCACACCACATTAACCTCTCCGTGGTCTCCTTGAGTATCCTCACCACATGGCAGCTGATTCTCCCAGAGTGAATGATCCAAGAAAGAGCAAGAGGGAAGCCACATGTATTTCATGACCTAGCCTCAGCAGTCACACTCTGTCATTTCCACAACATCCTACTGGTTACATGGGTCAGCCCTACCCAATGTGGGAAAGAACTAAATTAGGGATTGAATGCCATAAGACCATTGATTAATAATAGAAAATGTAAATCTTTTCTTCATTCACTAAATATTTATTAAGGCTATACTGTCCAGAGTGTTAAGTGCTATTCTGATAAAAACCGATTCATAACAGTAAACCTCACAGTCACAAAAAACCTTAGCAATAGTAGTACATTTCAAAATGGAGCAAGAGTGAGAAATGTAGTTTCCAGGAGGCTCAACGTCTGTGGGACACTGCACTCATGGGAAGCTCAGAACTCTATTCAATGGACAGAGGACTATCCACCAATATCAAGATACCTCTGCCCAACACCAACCTTCTCCCAAGCATGTCAACACAAGTTTCCAAACAGAGCCAATAGCTTTCTAGCTAGGACCAAAACAAGAATTATCAACCAGTGCTTAAAAGATTTAGATCTGAAACCTGTACAATTTCTCTAGATTGTTTCAAATTCAACTCACAATACTTGGAAGTCTAAAATTCCATCCTATGTACCAAAAATGACATTTTTTGTCCACCAACACTAAAGTGGATATTTTACTTTGTCTACTGTCCAACCAATAAGTATTTATTGAGTATCTGTTAGATGTCAGGCATTATACCAGCTCTGGGGAAATACACACTGTCTTCATGAAAGAAATAGGCATTGAGCAAGCAAACAAATAAATAAGCTACATAATACAACTTGTTAGGCCCTAGGAATGAGGACTTTAAATGTTCTCAATTCACCAAATCTGGATTGTTCTTCTTAGGATCTTGCAGTCTGACCATACTCAGGCAGATCAACAAATACAGACCACCATAGCGAATGCACAAACATTTCTCATTCTGTGAAGAGCATTCCTAGTTAAAGAATGCTTTGCTTAGAAAAGCATTCTTTTTGACCCTCAAATATTCCAAGAGACCTTGCTTTCTAAAATTCCAGATCTGCTAATGTTGTAATCAGTAATGGTTATTATTATATATATTTACAATTTAGGATATAAATTTTCATTAATATTATCTCGTTAAAAATAAAATGATGGCTTATTATGTTGTATTATTATACTATATTAATAACAGCTTATTAAGCATTATGAAAATGCTTGGGAAGAGCTGGACCTATCAGATGACAGTAAGGCTGAATCAGGGAGCAAAGGGGAGAGTCCCTCAAAATGGGGTAATAGAACTAAGAGGAAAGGGTCAAACTGTACAGAGCCTTAAGGCCTCTGATATGGAGTTTGGGTTTTATGCTCATGCAGTGGAACTGAGTGAAAGATTCTCAACAGGCAAGTGACAAGGTCAGATTTAAATTTGAAGTTCACATCATACTGCATTAGACCCACGTATGTATTTGTGTGATAGCTGCTAAGAAGTGAGGAGGGCAGTCAGGGCCAAGGAACCAGGCGGCCTGACTTGGCTTATATAGGGATCGGACCCTTGGCCTTATCTTCATTAGAATAGTGCCATTTATACTTGGGCATGAAATAAATGCAGCTATTGCTACTGATGGTTCATCTGTCCTCATTTACTGAAAGTGAAAGGTCTTCTCTTCATGACTCATCCACAAATCCTGCTGATCCTCCTAATTAAAAAGTTTTCAAACAAGTTGATACATTAGTTATTATGAGCCCAGACACACCGGGTATAAATCCTTCCTACCACCCATATGCATGCCAGGATTTCACTGCTGCATCTTTCATCGTGATGAGGGAGATTCTTCAATATAATTTTCATGACACCATCTGCCATGTTCTACTCTCACCTTTTTTTTTTTCCGTGGGGTGACTGCTCAGTAATTATGAATATCATATCTGGCATCTTTTAAAAATAAATCCTTAAGAGATACTCAAGAAGAAAAAGGAGTCATAAAACTTATCAACTGCAAGGGCTATGGGCCAAAGACTTCGGAATGCACTGTGGGTTAGTCTTTTTTACACCAAAATCAATAATGCTGCTAAAAATGGAAGTAAACTGCATTTGTGGTCATCTTAGTTTTCAGCAAATCAACTGACTCATTCTTGCAACCCTTTTAAGCATTGCAACTTTTCATCAGTATAGTTGGTTATACATTGTGAACTCTAAAGGGGGAAAGGGCAATTCTGGAGATCAAGCTGTCTCTCCACCAACCTTAAAACCAACTATCCAAGGCCTCTCCTCTGAGATAACTTCTCTAATTAATGCAAACACATGTTTTAGTCACATTATGTGACATGATATGTGGCTTCTGGCTCACAGCCATTAGCAAGCAGACATGTATCTTATTTGTTTTTTCCCCAATACCACCTCCAAAAAAGCCCAGGAGTTGGGTGCAAGGAATTTATTGTGGAGATAGTCCCAGGAAGCAGCGGTTAGGGAATGGAGAGGGAGACATAGAAGTATGAGAAAACAAAGTGTTGATAACCATAGTGGGCAACTGATGTTCAATGAAGCTGGGGACTAACTCTCAAGAGACCATGTAGACTGCACCTAAGAATTTTCTCTAAAGAACAAAGGTAGAGGCATTTATCCTATTTTTCATTGGGTGAGGTTTGCTCCTGGGAGCATTAAGTCCTCCACAATTCTGTGCAGCCCAAAACAAAAGAACTTCAGAGGCTTCAGAAAAGCCCTTGAGGCAGAATAGAGAGAAGTGGAAGGCCCTTAGGCTGAAATGTAGTCGTCTTGGATGGGAATTATCCAGCACAGGAACACCAGTTAGTGGTAGGTCAAGGGAATGTGGCATAGGACGCAAAAAGTGTATGCTACAGCCCAGAAGTGATGTCACCGATGATAACAATAAAATATGAACAATCATTTCTCTTAGTTCTTGGTGTTACAGAGAGACTGACTGATCATCTGGCTGAGTCTAAGAATTGTCCAGTAAGTATTAAATGAGCTCATACTGAGCACTAGCTAAGTAGTATGGAGCAATACAGAAGTTAAAGACAAGGTGGCCAACTTTCAAGTTCAGTCTGGTAGGCATCACCAGCAATCACAAACAAATGAATATGTAACTGCTGGTTCTGACTATAAAGGCAGAAAAAGTGAAAGTATAATAAAGTGGCTAAGAGGTTCCACTCTGGAGTCATGCACACCTAGGTTTAGCCAGGATCTGTTCGGTAACTACTCTGTGGACAAAGTGCTTACTCTCTGTGTATCATAATTTTTTCATGTTAAAAAAAAATGGAAAAATAATAGCATCTGCTTAAAGATATTCAGAATTAAATATATATAAACTACTAATCATTGCCTGGAATGTAAGTATTTGGTAAATTTTCATTATTTTTGTGAAAGTTAAGTAGAAATTAATAGTAGAATACGATGTAGGGAAGAGAAGGATCTCATCTCCATGTCAGACCCTTTCTCTTTCTTAAGTATAGATTTTTCTATAGCGCCTGTTCTAGTGCCATTTTCCCTCTTCTGGAAGCTATATTATCTAAGGAACTACTTATATTAAAACAAGAAGGCAGGCATTTAAAGGTACAGATATATGGCACAAAAATGCATGGCCACTGGAGCAATAGTAACCTAATTTCAAATCCATACATCTTGCCACTGCATGACTTGAGTAAATTTCTGAAGCACTCTGCCATTGGCTTTCTCATCTATAAAATAGGGACACTATTATATACCTCATAAGGCCACTGAGAAGATTAAATGAGAGTGTCTCCAAAGGGTTCCCAACACAATTTTAGATGCTCAAAGTGTTATTACTATTCACTATTCATTCAACAGACACTTATTAGGTATCTACTACTTATAAGGCACTATACTAGGCTTTGGGCAAAAAAAAAAAAAAAAAAAAAAAGACAAAAAGCATGAATAAAATATGGTCCCAAAAGTCCTACAGGTTAATGTTGTTATTACGACTTAAACAAATCTGGCCATTAAATGGTACCCAAATTAGTAAGTTACCCTAATAGCAAATGCTATTATCCTAATATTAAGTAAAGGGAAGTAGGGAAAGAAGGAAGGCAAGAAAGGAGGGAGGGAAGGAACTAGGCTAGTTAGCTCTGAGATAGCTTTCCTGGAAATACAAGACAATAAGAGCCATCTAAATTCACATCCTTTCTATGGGTAATCAGAAAAAGCCTGCAACATGAACCAAACTCAGAAAAGTTTTATCTGACAAAGGGCTAAGAATTTATAAAGCCAATCCTACCCACCCTGGTCTTGGAACATATAATAACTCTGCTCTTTCCCAGTCTTTTAATCAGGTGAAACCAGGATGAAAAGTCCATCAATGACAACCAGCAGGGGAAATGATGTCATAAGTTTGGGTAGAGAGGAAAAAAAGAACAGTATGATCACGGGGATTGCTCCCCAGCTGAGATGCACGTAAGGTGCACCTCTTCCCTAAGTCACTGCCTTGTCAAATAGGGGTTCTCTAAAGAGGAGGATTTAAGACAACATCCCAATTCTATTACACCCCAAAATGGGTCTCAGATTGATGATGGTCTTCACAGGTCTGCAGTTCTCCTTGGCTCAGTAATATTCCTTCCTGACATTTGCAGGACGCTTCATCGTCCACAAGTCACTTCAATGTCATTATCTCACTTAATTTTCACAAAAACTCTGTGTGATATGAAGCTTTTCACCTCCATTTCATAGATGAACAAGCTGATACTTAGAAAGCTTAAGCAATCTGTTTGAGGTCCTATACCAACATGCTGAAGAGCTCAGACTGGAACCTAAGTCTTCTGGTCCCACTTCCAGGTCATTTCTCACACTTGCATGTGGCCTCTGAGGAAAGGTAAGGTGCAATCAATGGAACTGGGCAGCAGCGACAACAGCAAGCAATTTGTCCTCAGAGACCTTGTGGGAACCTCCCTCAAAGCAGAATTCCTAACTAAAGAACTGGTGACTCCAATTCTGTGCCATTGCTCTGGAGAGTCAGATGTGAAATCCTTTATGAACAGGGAGTCTACTCCATGAAAAGTACCATTAGATTCAAGACAGTGAAATTCATTTGAAACTAATTGGTGAGTAATGAAGTTGCTAAGGTTTATGAGCCTTGTGCTAATACTAATACAGAGGTACAGTGTCAACAAAAAAACTGTAACCACTGACAAACCTAGCCTTCTGTGGAGAAAAGGCAGGCCTTTTTCCTTGGCCTAGAGGCAAAAACATCATTAGACAATTTCAAGAGTGACAAAATCACTTTTTCTTGCATGGTCTTAAATAGTGAATAGAAAGAAACCTTCACCCTTAGAAATAACTAATTATTTGATAATGGGACAAGGGGAAAAAAGTGTGTAATTCTCTAGTTAAATTGCAAGCATTTACAAAAGTGGGTGTGTCTATATAATAAAATGTCCTCAAAGGATGGCCAGAGACAAGAGGGAAATACAGAGAACCTTTACACCCAAGCTTGCACATACAATTGTCTGCTATCACTGCAGGGTGCCAGAGAAAATGTGATTTTAAACAGAAACGGACTAACCCCTCTAGTGGACCTGTCGAAAGGTGTTATCCTCTTATGTACCTTCCACATAGCTGAATAGATCAATCCATTGAGTGTTTAGAAAAATCTACTGCAAAACAACTATTTTGGTTATTGCTTGGTTGGTATTGAGTTGTTCTTCTTAACTGAATTGACTAAAAGAAACAAGTGTCTCTAGAGGCCAGTCCTAGACAGTGTCAGCAATCCTTGGCATCCCCACTGAGAAGGACCTTAATCTTCATCCTTGCTCTAGAGCCTCGAAGTCCAACATAGTCTCCATAAGCCATACACAGCCATTGAACACAAAACAATGCAGCTGGTCCAACTGACACATACACAAAGTGTGAACTACACCCCAGATTCTGAAGACTTAGCATGCAAATAATGTAAGATATCTCATTAACAATTTCTACATTAATTACATGTAAAAATGATAATATTTTGGATACACTGGATTAACTAAAATAGATTATTGGATTATACTTTAAAAATTAATTTCATCTGTTTATACTTTCAAAGTGTGGCTACTAGAAATGTAAAATTACAAAAGTAGCTTGCGTATGTGACTTGCATTCTATTTCTACAGGACTGTGCTGCTCTGGAGGGTATATACTTAGTTCCTAAAAATTCTATCAAGCCATTTAGGTAAGTTTAAAAGAAGAGGATATAAATGTCATGTTTTAACACCCTTGAGTTCAGGTAAGTTGGGAATGGCTTACTTGCTCTCCAACATGCTTTGAAAGTAAAAGAATGCAAACCACTGTGTTTGCTTGCCTGGCGGTTTTAGGCAGTTTGAGCTTTCACTGTTTCTAGCAGGAGCTTGTCTGTTCAACGGATCTGTAGGGATTCGGCATAACATGATGGGGCATGTGGGTGTTTAATTGTGACACTCGAGGAGAATGCTTATAGCTCAGCTGTTAGAATGTGGTGCTGATGAGTCTAAGGTTAAGGGTTCAATTTGCATCCACACACACTTAGCTCAGTTTTTTGTGAACCAGGGATGCACTCCTCACCTGGGCTTGCTCTCTTGCAAATGTTCACTATTGGTGACAACAGGGGCCAGTAAATAATGGTACTGTATGTATGCTCTTCAAATGCATCATCACCACATCATTACCACAACAAGCAGCTCAGTTTTACCCTTTTGGGGAAAGCATCATATGTGCCTATTTTTTCATTCCAAAGGAAAGCATATTGTCTTCCTTTGTTTAAAAATAGTTTCTCTAGGAGTGCCTGGGTGGCTCAGTCTGTTAAGCATCTGACTCTTGGTTTTGGCTGAGGTCATGATCTCATTGGTTGTGAGATCAAGCCACATATCAGGCTCTGCACTCAGAGGGGAGTCTCCTTCAAGATTCTCTCCCTCTGCTCCTCCCCATTCTTTCTCTCTCTCTCAAATACATAAATATTTCTTTTGAAAAATAAAAATAGGCTTTTAAAAAAGTATGTATTATAAGTTTCAAAGCCACACAAAGGTAAAAGCTTATAAAAGTTATTGGGTCCATTCCCTCATTAGCTTCCAAAGAAACCATTTTCAGATACAAAATGTCCCAAGCTAAATCCTACCTACCTAGGAGATTTAGAAGATTGTAGTGGGAAGCATTTACTTATGTACTATACCTTCATATAATTTTTCAAAACCTTACTATTAAGCAACTCAGTATATTAGATTCTTTGATGACTTTTGTCCTTCAAATTGCCAAGAGGCAGAGGCCAGCTGTGCTATATAATAGAAACAAAGATACAGACCACTGGCCTGACTTTGTACTGATGGCTCTACAGCCTGGGACAATTCATTTTCCTCTCTGGTTCTGAGTGTCCCCCTCTATAAAATCAGAGCTTAGTTTCACATGTAGTCTAATCTCATAATTCCAAAGCACCCTGGCTGACCATTGCAAACAGCCAAATTAGGTACTAACTTTTGACAAAAGTTCATCTTCGAGAGCAATAGATGTGACACCTCGTGAATTTGGCTGACCTTCACTTTCAACAGCTGTGCCAGGTAGCTTTGGAATAGGCTCCTATCTCCAGTGGCTTTTGCACCTGTGGTCTGGCTGGCTTCAGCTTTCTGTTTTCTGCCTGTTCTGGCAGCAGGCTGGAAGTGAGAACAGTTGTGTATGGTGTTCTCTGAGCTTCCTCCCCATGGTGACTGAGCCAGGAGATAACCTAAGGGTCTTGTCAACAACTAAGGATGTCTCTCCTTTACCTTGGCTCAAAATATTGTCCTGGGAATTACCTTGGCTGGGTCTAGCTAAAGATGTGCCTTCTAAAGTGAAGGCTGACCTTTTCTTTTCTTTCTTTCTTTTTTTTTTAATAATGATTTTTTATTATATTATGTTAGTCACCATACAGTACATCCCCGGTTTTCAATGTAAGGCTCAATGATTCATTAGTTGTGTATAACACCCAGTGCACCATGCAATATGTGCCCTCCTTACTACCCATCACCGGTCTATCCCATTCCCCCACCCCCCTCCCCTCTGTAGCCCTCAGTTTGTTTCTCATAGTCCATAGTCTCTCATGTTTCATTCCCCCTTCTGATTACCCCCCCTTAACATAAGAACTAGAATGATCAGTAGGGGAAGAAAGGGATAAAAAGGCTGACCTTTTCTTAAACACCAAGCAACAAAAAAGTGGTTCTATCATAACTTACCAACTTTAATAGATCCATAGAATTTGGACAGCAGTTGTTAAAATGATCTTAAGAGATAACACTGATTGAGCACTTACTACTGACTAGACACATTAGTGTATGTGGATTTCTAATTTAATCTTTATAACAAGTCTATGTAATAGATACTATTATTATTGCTGTTTTGCAAATGTGGAAACTGAGGTTTAGAGACAGTAACTTTTGAATCTCAGCTACTCAGTGACTGAGGTGGGATTTGAATATAGCTAGATCTGTTTGATTACAATGCTCAGACAGATACCAACCTACTTTACCATCAGGATAGTTTTTTGGAGCTCATTTTGATGCAAAAATTCAATTGGGGGTGCTTCACTTGATCATTTTCTCTGCCTGGGATGCCTAAACATCTTAAACAGTTGTGCATTAGTTCAAGTCCATTGAGAAGCAGGCACCAAGACAGATTAGACACCACTATTTATTTCTAAGCTTCCTTCTACCTCTGTTATTTTGTTTTCTTCCTTTTCAAGGGAAATGCTGGCAGGAAGAGGCATACACAAACCTCAGCAGGGAGCAGACAATTCACAAATTTCTACAAGTCAATCTTCAGTGACAGTAGGCATTAGAGAGTAAAGTTTCCCTGGGTATGCCCCTGAAAATCTCCTTAGAATGAACTGAGAGACCTGAGATATTTCTGCATTTATGCTCATCTGCCTATTTTTATCCTTTAAATTCATTCGATGTCTGCTCTTTCTTCCAGAGGCAACTCAGATCACACTAAAGCACCATGAACTATAAATCATTCTGAACAGAACTCCATTTCTGGGGCACATCAGTGATGACTCAGGGGATCCACCTTTAAAAATGACCCATCAATGTGTATTTTGGTGATCTACTCCAATATTTACAGCCTGACATAGGGGACAATCTAAGCATTCACCCATGTTTTCAACACCCCCATATTTCACACAGGTTTCCAGAACTCCTTTGGAATTTCATCTTGCAAGACAGAGTTTATAAACAGCAAAAGAGATTATGAGAAATGTTTACCAGCAGCTCAACTAGGGGAACAGCTAAGGGGAAAACTTGAAGCTTATTAATAAGCCCTCCAACCCACAGATCTGATTGCTTTAGATCTGCCAAGTTAACCAAACCATGTTGGGCATCCTGGTCTCCTCCATTGTATTTCTCAGGTTAAGGACACCGTTCTGAACCTCCCCCTAAGCTAAGGTGCTTGCCAAGAGCCTGTGGCTCACACTAAAAAATGACGGAGGGCTGCTGAGACAATTTTCCTCAATCAGCTGCAATTTCACCAGGCCCAGAATCTACCAGACCTGAACTCTCATTTAGAGAGGCAGCTGGTATACTGGAAGAAGAATTCTCTAACAACAGCTACTAAATACTACATGCCAGCCATTTTATATACATTAACCCCATTCTGCTGACAACCTAAAGAAGTAGGTATGATTATCCCCATTGTAGAGTTGAGTGATTTGAAGACTAGAGAGCATCCATGATTTACCCGAGGTCACACATTTAGTGCCGGATGGAGCCATGATGTAGATGAGCTCTTTCTCATTCTACATAATTCTGCTATATTATTACCACCTCCAAATAGAAGGCAGGCAACTTGGTATGAGTCCTAGAAGTGTCAGCTGTATAGCATTTGACAAAACTTACTTAATTTTACTCTGCATCTTAACTGGTTCGGCTGAAGAATGGAAATAATGTTTTGAGTCTCAGTATAGGATACATTCCCAGGAGTCAAATTAGCTGGGTTTAAAACCCAGTTCCATCCTTACTAGTTGGGTACCTCGAAGAATTCAATTAGTTTTATCTCTAAAATGACAATAACAGTGGTACCTACTCAAAGGATGCTGACAGGCTTAAATAAGACAAAATATGTAGAATGTTTGACATTGGCATTTGGTAAGCAATCATTACCATCATCATCTGATTTTTTTCTTCCTATCTTAGGTCACAGGAAGTTTTTGAGGATTGAATGGGAAAACATGTAAAAATGTGTTTTAAAGGATAAAGAGCTACACAAACATAAGGAGATAGTACTATACTTAAGGCCCATGCCATAAGACTTATAAATAAGGATTTAGTTGGAATTGGGAGAAAGTTCTAGCTCCCCACTTAAACTTAAGGCATCTGCAATCTTACCCACTCTAGGTTAAACACTATCAAAATCCTCTACTCTGCACTTATGTATAAATGAAACAGAGCTACTGGGTAACAATCTAAAAACTTCATGCTTTAAAATGGTTTTCACCTTTGCCTGGCCTAGAAGGTATATAGACTCCATGCATTATGGCATTTATCTGGAC
Source organism: Ursus americanus (assembly GCF_024610735.1). Lineage (NCBI taxonomy): Eukaryota > Metazoa > Chordata > Mammalia > Carnivora > Ursidae > Ursus > Ursus americanus. The sequence continues at coordinate 13,286,308 of NC_142140.1, read as the reverse complement.
ACAGAGACAATAGCCCAAATGCCATGATATCCGGTATCTGATATTTCAGTCAAGGATAAAGTGTGGAAATTGTCAAGAGTAGAAAAGGAAAGATACAAATATCTCTATCCGAGAAAAAAAGTTTACAGTGGTCACAGGATGGAGTGGTTTGATGCCTGACTGACAAGGTTCAAATATCAGCAAATTGGTTTATCAGTATTTGTTTCCTTGTCTGTAATATCCAGCCATTAACAATATCTACCTTATAGGGTCACTAAGTGACATAAAGCACTTAGCATAGAGTAAATACTGAATAAGTAATAGATATGATCACACAAAAGATACTATGTATTTGCTGAGATACAATGTTTTTCCTAAAAATGTTTCCTCCAACCTCTGGTGAAAATTTTGGTGATGATAATGTTACAATAGAAAAGGTCTGAAACTAGGAGAAAGCTGTGAAAAGAGCTACAAGAAGGTGTTTGCCCCATGTCAGTAAGACTTTGTCACAAACACACGTTTTTGAGACAAACTTAAGAGCTCTTGTTTGCCTTTCCAACCTCCTATCAAAAATCAAGTTACTGAATGCAGGCCAGTCTTTTTCTTCTTTTCAGTCATCCCAGGCCAAGAATACAGAAAAGGGATTCTTGGCCCTAGTACCACAGCCCATCTTATTTTTTTTTTTAAGATTTATTTCTTTATTTTAGATAGAGAGAGAGAGCATTTGTATGTATGTGCGAGTGGTGGGAGAGGCAGACGGAGAGGGAGAGAGAACACTGAGATCATGACCTAAGCTGTAATCAAGAGTCGGCCGCTTAACTGACTGAGCCACCTAGGTGCCCCACCAGAGCCCATCTTACAACTCAACCCAGTACAACTCAAAATAGATTTTGGAGGCAAAGTGCCTAGATTTCAATCTGGACTCATCAGCTTGCTATGGATTCAACCCTAGGCAAGTTTTTTAGACTTGCTAAGCCTCTCTTTTCTCATCTATAAAATGTGGATAATGAAATCCACTTCACAAGGACACTAGTTCAATGAGACAATGGATGTGCAATAGACAGGATGCCCCTCTACCACCGTCCCCCCAAAAATGCCCATGTCCTAAACCCCAGAAAATGTGAACACGGCAAAAATTATGTTGTACATGGAATTAAGGTTGCAGACCTTAAAATAGGAAAACTGTCTTGGATTATCTGAGTAGGATCCATCTCATCACATGGGCCCTTAAAAGTAGAAGAGGAAGGCAGAAAAGTCAGTCTGAGATGAAGTGGCAGGAGAGTTCCAAAGCATGAAAGGAACTTAACTTACCATTGCTGGGTTTGAAGATGGAGGAAGAAAGCCATAAGCCAAGATATACAAGTGGCCTCTGGAAGCTGGGAATAACCCTCATCTGACAGCCAGCAAGAAAATAAGGACCTTGGGATGCCTGGGTGGCTCAGTCGGTTAAGTGTCTGCCTTAGGCTCAGGTCATCATCCCAGCGTCCTAAGACCGAGTCCCGCATCGGGCCCCTTGCTCAGCGGGGAGCCTGCTGAAAGAGATTCTCTCCCAAAGCTTCCAGAAAGGAATGAAGCCATCCCAACACCTTGATTTTAGCCCAATGAACCATCCCTCATGTTAGACTTCCGACCTGTAGATTGAAATAGAAAATTTGTGGTGTATTAAGCTGCTAAGTTTGTGGTAATTTGTTATCACAGCAATGGAAAAGTGATACAGAATGTCAAGTACTTAGAATGTGCTGTACACAAAGTAAACACTAGAATTCCAGCAATTTGATGATGGTGATGATGTTGATGATGAAGATGACAACAGTGAACTTAGGTTCCATCTGAAATACAAATATTAAACCTGAAAATGATCACAAGATTAACTATTATGGAGGCCTTCCTACAGGAATGATATCATATTAAATGCTTTCTATGTGGCAAATTATTTCATCTAATTTTCACAACTATCCTATGAAGTAGATGTGATTATCCCCCTTTCACAAGGTGAAACTGGAGTTCAGAGAAGAAAAGTTCATTCATCTCATACTGAATTCTGCTCTAAGGAATTTGTGTTATGTAGAAGTTATCAAGAACATAAGACACTTCTAAGGGGGGGGCGAATTCCTAATGTCTTGAAAGACAGAAACACAGCACAATGGATTATTCCTTTAATGGACATAGATGCTTATGCAGCCCTTTATATAAATGCCTCAAGCGATGCAGTTGGAGTTCTTTGAAGTCAAGTTAAACAGGGAGAGGTGCATAGAAACATTAGAACTTGCAATTGTTTAAGAGACAAAATAATTGTGCTGTTTGAATAAGACCGTCCTGACCATGTACCCACTGAGAGCCCAAAGCATGTGAGTTTTAAATAAGGAAATGAACCCCAATACTCAGTAGCTCAGGGAACAGGAAATGGATTTTAGATGGACTGACACAGAGTTTAGAAATGTGATCAAATGTGCAGCCTCTTTTGATTGAAGTCTAAAGGGATGATTTGATTCTTCTTTTCCCAAGCAGAATACAATTTTAGGTCACTCGTTATATCATAAGAAAAACCCATAAAAGTATCCTTCAATAAGCAGACCCCACAGAAGTTTCTAAAGCAAACTTTAGACCACTGTTTCTCAATGTGTAGTCAACCAACCACCTACATCAAAATCATTTGGACTGTCTGATAGAAATATAGATTCCTAGGCCCCACTCCAGAGGCAGTGAATTTGCAGAGGCCCAAAAATCTGTATTTGTAACAAGCTCCTTAGGTGATTCTCTTGCAAATCAGAGTTCGAGAAAGCTTTACGTAGAGATTTCAAGGGCTTCCAAAGGTAAGTCAGTCCTCATCAACAGTGAGACATTCCACAGCTGGCACCAGGAGAAATAGTGACATAAATGTTACTCCTACCCTGCCTCTAGGGTTTTATAGGCAAGTAGCTACACTATAGGATGGATTTAAGTAATACACAGAGGTATCAGTGGATAGCTCTGGAAACATGGAAACAGAGCAGCTGATTCTGGCTGGGGCTTTCCTTCCAGGATTTCAGGAAGAGGTATCATTCAGGCAGAGTCTGAGAATAAGATCAGCAGCTTATGGGCAGTATGGGAGAACAAGCTTCACGGGGAGTCAAGGGGACCAAGGTGAACGGGGCATGAAGGCGTGTCTAGGATACAGTGCACAGACCAATACTGCTGTGGAAGACAGGTCCTCAAAGGCTATAAGTGGAGGAGAAAGAAAATTAGTCTAGCTAATTAGACCAGTCTAGGCATCAGTGATCATAATAACATGAGGGGCAAGGGGCATTTCAGTATAAGTCGGTCTATAGTTTCAAAATGAAACAGGCTATGCATTACTTTGTTACTGCCATAACAAATTACCACAAGATGAGTGGCTTAAAACAACAGAAGCTTATTCTTTCACAGATCTGGAGGCCAGAAGCCCAAAATCAAGTGTTGGCCGGGCTGTGCTCCCCCCAAAGAGAATCCTCCCTTGCCTCTTTCAGCTTCTGGCAGCTCTAGGCATTTCTTGGTTTCTGGTTATCATGCCAATCTCTGTGTCTGTCTTCACAAGGTCTTCTTATCTTCTCCCTGTGTCTTCTCCTTTCTGTCTCTTATAAGGACATTTGTCATTGCCCTTAGGATCCACCCAGATAATCCAGGATGATCTCATATTGAGATACTTAATTACATGTACAAAGACCCTTTTTTTCCAAAATCAGGTCAACATTCACAAAGGGCAGGACATGAACATACTTTTTCAGGCATCACCATGCAAGCCACTATAGGCTACCATAAGATAGTGTAATATAGAATACTTTTTGAAAGAAGACCTATTGTGTATTTGGCACACTTGTTAGTGTGTAAAATGGTGATAATAAATATTTTATAGGGTTGTTGTGAGGATTAGGATAATAATATCTACCTAGGATAGCTAGCATAGTATCTTGTGCATAGTGGATTTTCAATTAATTGTAGCTTATGGTAATAGTATAAAGGACCAATACTGTGTGAGATCTATTAGAGAGGCCATATAGTTTTGGGGTTAAATGCACACACAGAGTTGAGAGATGAATTCCCTGGGTGCAATTCTTATCTCTATAATGGCCTGTGTGACCTGGGTAAAGTGACAGCCTCTTAAGGTTTTTTAAATCTGAAGTTTGTAGGGGGCGCCTGGGTGGCACAGCGGTTAAGCGTCTGCCTTCGGCTCAGGGCGTGATCCCGGCGTTATGGGATCGAGCCCCACATCAGGCTCCTCCGCTATGAGCCTGCTTCTTCCTCTCCCACTCTCCCTGCTTGTGTTCCCTCTCTCACTGGCTGTGTCTATCTCTGTCAAATAAATAAATAAAATCTTTAAAAATAAATAAATAAATCTGAAGTTTGTAAATGGAGTTTATAATATTAACTACACAAAGAAGTTGTTGTTAGGGTTTTAAAAAAAAAAAGTAACGTATGTAAAACACTCAGCCCCATGGCTGGCACATAATAAGTCTGCTACTTAATGATTATGAGGATGAGACAGAGGGCCACATCTGAGAAAGTCCAGTCACTCATACACAGAGACCTAGTGTTTAGAGCATAAATAAGGCACTTTTATATGTGATATCCACTTGGGTCTCTGACAAATTGTCATCTTACTATTTTGTGGCTCTGCCCTGGCCAATAAGACTGCCCCTCCAGATGCTCAGGGAGAGGCCTGCTCCCTGGACCATATTTGTTACCAAGTTAAGTACAATGAGGATTTTCTGGTGACTTTTGAAGGACAAAAGAGCAAAGAGGAAATGTAGGCACTATGGAAAAGAAAATCTGTGTGTAGAGTCCTGTAACTCTTTCCATGGGCCTGAGGGAAGGCTGCTGCCAGAGGAGCTTTCTCACCCCATCACTTAACATTTCCTTCTTTGTTATGATACCCTTAAATGAATCTATGTGGAAAATCAGACCTGGTCAACTGACACTTGCTTGGACCAGAGAAGCTACACAGAGCCCCACTGTGAGCAGAAACTAACATGATAACCTACTCTGATACTAGAAGTTCTGTCCCTGCTTCAACAGAGTGGAGGGGCTTTGCTCTAAAGTAAAATTTTAAAAATCAAAAGCTAATTAATTGTCAGAGTGCCTGTGTGAAGAAGATACTAGGCGGCTTTTGTCCTTTCCATTTTAGGCTGAGATCAGTGAGGCAGAAACAAGAGGCTAAGATGAAAGCGCATGGTGAGTCACAGAGAACTTGGTGGAGACACTCAGAAAGTCTTGACAGTCAAGTTTAAGTCAAAAGATCTATTAGCCTTGTGACCTTAAAGAAACCACTTTATTTCTCCAACTCAATCATCTCATCTGTAAAATGGAGATAATAAAATACCTTGGCTACCCTACAAGCTAGTTTTGAGAAGCAATTGGGGTAAGAGAAATAAAGAGATTTAGAAATTATAAAGTGTAATAAAATGTAAATGAATGAAATAAGTATATCTGTCATGTCATCAAATCTTTATAACAACTCCAAGATGTGGGCAAAAGTTATTATACCCATTTACTGATGGGGGGAGAAAGAAAAGGAAGAGGACTAAGCTATTTGCTTGAAGTCTCTCAGAAAGCTGGTTACCAAGCCAAGACCAGTACTCCCTGGGTCCATTACTCACTGGCTCTTACCTGTGCTGGTTGTGCTCTGTGCTATTTCCCCATATCCACTCTCTGGATTCCTTTCTGTGCATCACACAACCTCCTGTTTCCTCTGACTTCAGGTTGGAATGGCCAATAGAAAGATCAGAAGGTAGAAGGAGACAGTGTGGGGTATTTCTTCCACTGTTCTCTCCCCGCCTCAGCACTGTGGCTCTGGCAATGGTTGCAACCCTCTACAACTTCAACCCATGTCTAGAGCCTCGATCCACAATGATAGGTCTCATGGGGCTCCAATAACATTGGGTCTCCACACTCACTCTTTGCTCTTCAGACTTACACAGTAAACAGCTTCTTTTTATTGCTAATCCCTGGCACCTCATAATCTCTTCCTGGGTGTCTCAGCCCTGCCTACACATCTCTAAATAGTACCTTCTTTAAATTCTCTGCAAAATTCCAGTTGAGCATGCCTTCTGTTTTCTGCTGGGTTTCTGACTGATAAACACCCCTTTTCAAACTATTTGTTCACAGGCTGCCAAGGAAACTTTCACCACCTTGTTTCCAATTCCACTCTCAGCCCTCTCCCTCTCTCTCCTCAGATTTCTTCCACAGAAAGTCACAGACCACCTCCATCCTCCAGGCAGTAATTCACCATGGGCCTGCACTGCCCTTTCCTAATTTTTCTTTATTAATTTAAAAACTCCTAAGCCCTCTCCTTAGCTCCTTTACCCCCACCTTCTCTGTCTCATACTTTGTTTCCCCGCAGTAGAGAATTTGGACTGTTGAATCTGTCTGCTGTATATTCTGGATTGAGAAACAGAATTAAAATCCTCTCTGAATACCTTAGGGGAAACATAGTCTATTCACACCCATGTTTCTTCGAACTCTAAATTTTTAAACTATGAAGAAGAAGAAGGAGGAGGAGGAGGAGGAGGAGGAGGAGGAGGAGGAGGAGGAGGAGGAGGAGGAGGAGAAGGAGAAGGAGAAGGAGAAGAAGAAGAAGAAGAAGAAGAAGAAGAAGAAGAAGAAGAAGAAGAAGAAGAAAATTCTGCCTAAAAGGGATAAAAAAAAATTGACCACCTTATCAATTTTGCCCTCAAGGTTATACAGAGTATTCCCATACTGGCAGCACAATCAAGTTCATCTTCTTTCAGACTAGATCACTATTGTTACTAGGCACATGGGCTGCTAACTATCTCCAAGGCTGCAATAAATCAGTGGCCCAACGGTCTTTTCCACCATCAAAATTTATGGCAGGAACAGTCACAATAGTCATTTTGGCCTCCAGGGTGCTTTCTCACTAAAGACCATGAGTTTGGTGGTTAGACATAACCTATAATAATAGCTTTGTCTTTCTAGTGTGTGGCTGGAGGGAAAAAAATAAATAAAAATGCCCTTGCTTTCCTTTGTTAGAATGCACAATGGAAGCATCCAAGAGCTGACATATCATTCAGGATTTCTAAGCCCCCTCCTCCCCTCCTTGCTGTGAAAAATAATGATCTGTTGATCTCTAATTGTCATTCAAACTGTGGGCCCATGAAGCCAGCATCTGTCTGTGCATTGGCCTTCTCTTCTCTAAATGTACTGGCTGTCACCAAAAGGGAAATAGCACTTTTTGTGACACTTTCCAAACTACATTACTCATGAAGAGCTGACAATAATTACCAACAAATTGAAATGGATGCCCAAAATTACAACTGTAGAGCCTACAAAATAACTGGTATTTTTACTACAGTTCAAGAGTATAAGACTTCATAAGTGATTTTATGACATTTTGGCTACTGATCACAGGTACAAATTATCCATGCTCAATTAAAGAAAGATGAAAGTTCAGCTTTCTATAATTAAACCAATAACTTGTTCAGCCTCAGGGCTGGAAATAAATGTTAAGGATTTTTGTCTCTTGTAATCCTGAATGAATAATTAAAGAGGAAAATTCTACTATCCTTGACTTTCTTAAAATCAAGTCCTTATACATACTGGAAATTATTCATGACGAAACTCTTAGACAAGGAAAAAATAAGTCATTCTCACACTCTTTTGGCTACTATGTAGTGAATGACTTTCTTCACTAATTCAGTTTTGAGTATTGTATCATTTAGATCAGGCTTGGTAAATCAAACCTTCTTTGGATCCTGCTGCAAACATGATATGAAACTTGAAAAACACCTAAGAGTATATTTCAGTGTGAAAGAAAAAGCCCAAATAACGAGCTCTGCAATTTACTGCTTTTCCTTATCTGTAAAATGGGACAGGATGATCAGTTGTATACACTAACTTGGCTAGGCTTTGTCCTCATTTAGTCGGTCAAACACTAATCTAGGTGTTGCTATGAAGGCATTTTGTAGACATGATTAAAGTTTATAGTTAGCTGAGTTAAGTAAAGGAGATGAACCTAGACAATCTGGATGGGCCGATTCAATCAATTGAAAGTCCCCAAGAGCAGAATTGAGGCTTCCTTGAAGAGGAAATTTCAGCTGTGCTTTCAGCTCATGCCCAGGAATTCCAACCTCCCCTTCCTGAGAGCTTGCCCTACAGATTGCAGACTAGTATAGCCAACCCCTCTTGTATAAACCAATTGCTTGCAATAAATCTATTTACCTACTTAGCTATCTCTATCCTAGTGGTTCTGTGTTTCTGGTTGTATCTGACTGATACATAGGGATAATAATGGCTATTCTGTAGGAGTGCTATATTAACAAAATGAGATTATATGCATAAAAATTCTTTTATCACAAAATGAATGTAAGGAAATATATGTAGTATTACTGTTTGATGTGACTAACTCCAATCCAGCTAATAACTCCATATAAATGACACTCTTTCCTAACAGGCCATACCAAACCACTGTGTTCTCCAGATATTGCAAATTCTCTTACATTCTCATACTGCTTTTTAACACTACCAGACCCTGCTTTACAGTTCTAAAGACTAAGACAATCACCCCAAACCTACAAGCATCAGGATGTGGTACCCTTCTCATGAAACTAATAAAGAACCAGAGAAAGAGTCTGTGAACAAGGGTATCAGAGATCAAGGTGAAGGTGTAAGGTCGGTGTTCGAACAGAAGCTTAGACAAGCCTGAGATAAAGAATGATTCCAGAGTCAGAGCTAAAGGATAACAAGTTAAATCAGTAGGTGGAAAGGTGGGGGGGGACCCACTCTAGAGAAGTCACGTCTTACCTGAGTCTGGGCGGGCTCAGATCCCAGGGGGTGGGTGAGGTGATGGGCTGGGAAAAGAGGACTTCTGATCTAAATGGTATTCCAAATGACGCTTAGGATCAGGAGTTCTCATACTTGAGAATCAGGTGACTAGTAGCACCTTGTGGGAGAGATAATCATCAAATTTAGTTCCTTTTCTTTCAGGTCACACAGTCAAATTATATCCCCCAGTCTCCCTTGCAGTTAGATCTGGCTGTAAGACTGAGTTTTAGCCAGTGGGATGACAGTGGTGTTCCAGGCTCATAAACACTTCCCATGCACAACTCTTCCTGCTCTTTTCCTCTGCTTTCTGGCTGATATGGAGCCAATCCCCAGGATAGCCATAAAAGCCACATAGTGAAGGTGGAAAAGCCACAAGATTCAAAGAGCTTAGGTCCCTGGGTCACTACTTGAAGGAGAGGTATCCGGAAGAGTTAACTGCCTAAAAACAGCTACATTAGATTATTATGTTAGCAAATATGAACTTGAACTGTGTTAAGCCACTGAAATTTGGGGGTTTATCTGCTAGGTCAGCCAGCTAACAAAAACTGTTAATGAATTTGGCACAGTGCTGCCCCCCCCAAAAAAACAAAACAAACAAACAAACAAAAAAACAACTTAAAATATACAACACTGGCTTACTCAGGTAGCCAATAGCAAAGAAAATGAGAGTGGAATGTGGGAGACGGGAACTCATGTTACTCAGGAGAACAATCCAGAACTTAAGCCAAGATTAGAGGCTTGTCCTAAAGTCACAATAACAGTATGATCACTATTTTAACTTTTTCCTCCCAATTTCCTTCTCCATAATGGCCAGATTCCTCTTTCCTATCTCCCATTTCCCCTCTTCAATCCTTTAATCAGACTGCTTATCCTATCTGAATACACCATCCTTTCCTCTTCTCATCCAAATCCTATTCTTTCTCAACACCAGATCAAGCCTCGCCTCTCTCTAGAGGTGAGAGCACTTCTAGAATTATTTTAACACATGGCAATCCCATCCTCCTCTAAATATACTGTTCAGACCACTCATCTGGACATTCAATCACACACTGTTCTGTAATGTCCTTTAATTTTCACCCCATGGATGCATTGTAAATCTCTTTAGGGAGTCCAAGCCATATATTAATTGATCCTCCTACCCAGCACCTTGTAGAGCAATGGACATGCATAGTGGTTCTTAGTTAATGTCAAAAATGTATCATATTTCACTCGCTCTAACTTTCATAGTAAAACCAATAGTAAGCTGAGATGGTCAATGAAGAAAAGATGCTAATACAACATAGTAGGGATGGCCAAGAGGTGTCTTTGGAACACTAACACCAATGGAGTAGTAGTATGGCTGCAGGAGCACTATGATGAGTTGGACTGTAAGTCCATATACAGGTTCCTCAGGAAGGAGTGCTGCCATCAATTAGCAGTATCTGCATGGCATTGGGTAGGGAAGTGCATCATGAAGTTTTACTTTTCGCAATAGGCTTATAGTAAATGATTATGATGGTTAGAGTACTCAAGTTTTTTATAGCCAACTGCCTACTGACAATACCACTTGGATGTCACCCTGGCATCTCATACTCTTTTTATCTAATACTACACTCTTAATCTTATACACTCATATCTTGTCTTCTCCCAGCCTTCTTCATCTCAGTAAGTGACACTGCCGCATAATCAGCTCCTCAAGGCAAAAATCAAAGAGTCAATCTTGATTACTCATTCACTTTACCTCACTCTCTCCCAACATCCTGCCAATTCTATCTCCAAAATATCTTCATTTTGTCTATTCCTCTCCTTCTCCTCCAGTCTACTACCTTAGTTCACTCCATCACCATCTCTTATCCAAGACTATTGAAATAAATTACTAGCTGATCTGTTTTTATTTTGTTGTCATCCAATAGCCTATTCTCATGACAACAGCAGAATGATTTTTAAAATCATTAATCAAATATTGTCACTCCACTGCTTGAAACTTTCCAGTAGGCTTCCTTCTCTTTGTACTTACAATCAAACTTGAACTCCTTTTAATGGCCTAAAACCTACAAATTTGCTTTACCGACCTCTTTGACTTGTATTACCCTAGGTCACTGGGCTTCTGCCACGCTCAGCTTCAAACACATCAAAGTATATCCCTGCCTACAGACTTTGAATTTGCTATTCCTTCTGTCTGGAATTCTCCTGCCTCAGATTTTTTCATGGCTGGTGCTTTTATGTATTTCAAATCTCAGCTTAAATGCTAACTCTTCAGTGAGACCTCCCTGGCTACCTTGTATAAAATATCCTCCAAGTTCATCATTCTTTATCATTGTACCCTATTCACTTCTGGAATTATTTGTTTTCCTGCATTTTTTTCTATCTCCCTCACTGGATCATTAGCTCCATAAAAACAGGAATCTTGTCTAACTTCATCATTGCTATATTCCCAGCGCTGTGACCTTGGTAATCTCATTCCCCTTCATAACCTTTATTTTCCCCATTTTTAAGATGAGAGCTTGGGATTAGGAACTCACTAGAGAGAGGCTCTGACATTCTTTGCATCCACAATTCCAAGGAGGCTTTAGAGCTCAGAGCTTTCCAGACACTGACATTTCTAAATGCATTTTTCAAATGAAGTCAACCCCCTCAGGCAGCCCAGTGGGGAGGTCATAGAAAGCCAGCAAGAAGGAAGTCTGGTGAGCTGAATTACACAGTTCCTTGCCATGCCACTCCACCCATACTGAGGAGATGCAGCTCATTAGGTACTAAATGTTTAGTGACTGTCACTATTAATTGGTGGGTATTAATACTCTAAGGAGACAGTAAATCTCACACTGGACTCAATGACATCAGTCCCTTGTAGTCAGACAAAGCATTAGCACTAAAGCACTACAAAAAAGAACCCAGAGATTTTTCCTTCCCTGCTTGTAAGAGTAAATACTGGCTGCTATTTATACTGAGCATTTACCAGGATCTATATTAAATATTTTATATTTCTTTATCATTTCATCTTCACAATAAGCCTAAAAAATAGGTACTTATATTATCCTCAATTTATGGTTGAGAAAACTTTCATACAGAGAGAAGTCCTTTGCCAAAGATCACAGAGCTAATAAGTGATGGATCCTAGATTTTAATTGGGGTCTGTCTTATTCTGAACCCTATGATCTTAACTACTAATATAGCCTGTTTCTAATCATTATCATCTCATCATATGATTACAATTATTTTTACCAAAACCTTTCCTATTCAAGTCTGAGCTCAAGTGCCGTTTCTTCCATGAGGATATATCTGACCTCCAGACACACCCACCCACCATCTTATCTTTTCCTGCATTAGTCATATGGAATCAATCACAAAGGGGAAGGAAGGTTAGTAACTAACACTCATTAAGCATATACTACACACACTGTCACAACAAAAGCTTATCTCATTCTCACAAATATCCTAGGCATTAAATCTGTTCTGAAATGTGAAATGGCTTGAGCAGGGTATTATGGCTCAACGTGGCAGAATCAGAACTTAAACCCCTGGTTGGCTTGGTATCTGCCTGAGCCCAAGGCATTTCCACAAAGTTACTCTGAACTCTCCATTACACCCTAGATTAAATAAATCCCCCTTTCATAAATCCTCAAAGTTCCATGAACCTCTTCTTTGTAGTATTTTTCATAGTTATAATTTTATATATAATTATATGACTAATTTTAACTTCCTTTTTATAGCCCTTAACTCCATGAGGCAATGAATATATCTCCTTTTGCTCTACTAAATCCCCAGCACTCAACAAATATGTTTAACTGAATGAATAAACTGTGTACGTTCGAATTGTTTTTCATCTTCTGTCTCACTGTGTGTAGCAATCTATATGAGCTTCCTAGAGCTGCCACATCAAAATATTCACAAGTTATGTGGCTTAAAATAATGAAAATTTACTGTCTCCTAGTTCGAAGTTTAGAAGTCAGAAATCAAGGTGTCAGCAGGGTTATGTTCCCTCTGAAACCTGTAATGGAATCCTTCCTTGCCTCTTTGTAGCTTGTGGTGATTTGCTAGAAAGCTTTAGCATTCTTGGTTTATAGCTGCATCACTCCAGTCTCAATCCTCATGGTCACATGGCATTCCTCCTGTCTGTATCTTCACAAAACCATCTTCTAATATGGACATCAGTCATATTGGATAAGGGGCCTACCCTACTCCACTATGACCTCATCTTAATGGACTTTATTTCCAAATAAAGTCACATTTTGAGGTCCTAGGGCTAGAACTTCAATATAATCTTTTTAAGGCGGGGACACAATTCAATCCATAAAACAACGTTATGGGTAAGATTTTCAGGAGATATTATTATTAATGGGTTGAAAGAATTTACATGAAATTTACAGGTATATAGTCTAACCTCCTCATTCTATGCATAAGAAAACTGATTCAAAGAAATGATATTACCTCCTCAATGTCACATGGCAGTGACAGATGTCAAGGCAACAAATGGGAAGTGGCAGAGTTATCTGGTTTAATGGGGGTCACCTCAGTGATCCCCCTTTGCTGATTCAGCAGATTTGTAGTCTTCAAATATATCCTTTCCAAAATGTCATGCTTGGTGGAAGATGATGAGCATCCTAGATAGAAGAGAGCAGGTGGTCAGATGAGGATTTCATAAATAGTTATTCTCCCCTTCCTGGAACTGACCCAAGACTAGTCTCAGGGTTAGCCCACAGCTCTGTACATACATGCTTCTCACTCCCATCATGTATTTCCCAGGGAACTTGCAGCACGTGACTGCTTTCTAGTGGCACTACTGTAATACCAAACAACCACCTGGGGATCAGACATGCTGTCCACTCAAATGCAATATTACTGCCCTAGGTACTAACTTGAAACTGCTACTTAATAATCCATCATTTTCTTTGCATTTTTAGTCCACTTTTTTTGCACACATAATCTGCTTCTCACTATATCTCTAAGAGATAGGCAATTATTATTTGAAAAATAGGAAAATAAAGATCAAAGAGGCTAGGAGGAATGCACAAATTCATAGCACTACTTAGGAGGTGGACTATAATCCCAGAATCTCCCAACCTATAGAGTCCCCATTGCCCTCCCTTATTGATAACACTATGATATGGCCTTTGAAATTGGGGAAAGGAATAGTTATAAGATTTCAGAGCTGGAAGGGAATTAATCTTATTAAGTAGTACAGGAGGGAGAGTGGAGGACAAACAATTCCCAAGATGTACACTAAAACATCGAATAATTGGCACTGCCCCCATGTGATCTGTGTCAGTTAATAATTTCACCTTTCCAGTGTAACAGAAATATAAAATATGCACAAGCTTGTGAAATAATATAACACCTATAAAATCCTTCAAATGAAAATTGACGATTTACTATAATCATTGGCTCTGAAATAATCTGGAAGCTCTGCAATCACCTTTTCTGTGGGTTAAAAACTGCCATCCGCCACAAAATTAGTCTCTACCAAATCCATTTCCAAAACAATCAATAGCAATATATTAAAAAAAGAATGCCTGAGAAATAATAAAGACTGATAAAACTAATCACATCAGAGAAAACTCAAGCATGATCTTTTGAGCAATACCATTTGTTTAGCTGACACTTTGTATGATAAACAACTTTTAAATAAATGAATGCAGGCCAAAAGTGATAAAAAGAACAGTATATGAACATAATTTCAATGCAGATCCTTATAAATGATAAAATATTTTGAAATGTCAGTGCTAGGTCCAGAAATCATCAAAGGAAACATAAGATCAGTAGAAACTGAAAAACTTGATGACTGCAGCAAAAATACCATGATAATCCACCATCTTGTAAATTATATTATTCTCTCTGGCATCAGTATTCCAAACCCTGAAACCTGTTCAAATGCTGTAGCAAATGGTTAAAATATTTTATTCAGGTGTATGTTTATTTGCCTGTTTTTAAAGACTTCTTTACACTCTACCCTCCATTTATCTGTCACAACCTTTCAGAATCAAGAACATGCCTGTTCCCAATATTATGTAATATTTATGAGACACTCACAGTGTGCTCATTGCATGGAGGTCTGTCATCTCCATTCCCAACCTTCTTGACCCTGGATCCCAGAGAAATCAATCAATATACACCAACACCAGTAATAAAACCTCTTAATGGGTATTGAGCTTTAGCTTTGTGCCAGGTACTATTCTAAGGGCTCACAGGCACAGTGTTTTTCATCAGCACAACAAATGTGCCATATAGGCATTATAATGATCCCTATTTCACACAGAAGGAAACAGAGACTCAGGAAGATTAGGAAATATCCCCAAGACCACGCAACTGATATAAACCAAGCTCTTTCCAACTCCAACACTTTACGGACTGTGCTTGACCAATACACTGTTTGGCTTCCCCAATTCGCCTTTCCTCCGTGTGTGCTGATGAAAGAGATACTGCAGTAGAGTGAAGACACTCTTTCTTTATCAGCATGTTGTGCATACTCACCTACTGAACTGAGTCACTGCACACAGCAAAAACACTTAAGGAAAGGCTGAGAGTGCTATGGGACAAATGATATTATACCAGAAATACAATGAAGTGGAAAAATGTGAAAAGGAAAAAAGTAGATTTTAAAACATTACAAATGTGAAAAATAATGTTACCCTCTCTTGTTTACTATATTCCAGGTATTTTCTGAATTACTTTTCTGTATTAATTCATTAACCCCTCACAACAGCTCTATTTATTTGCATGTATCAAGTGTATTTGTTTTCTTTAGCTGCTGTAGCAAATTTCCACAAACTTAGAGGCTTAAAGCAACAGAAAATTATTTTTTATTAAGATATAAGTGGTTTTGTTTATTTTTATTTTTTAAAATTCCAGTATAGTTACCATACGGTGTTATATTAGTTTCAACAGAAATGTATTATCTTACAGTTCTATAGTTCGGAAATTTGAAGCAGTCTCAATAAGCTAAAATCAAGGCGCTGGCAAGGCTTCCTTTCTTTCTGGAGGCTCTAAGGGAGAATCTGTTTCTTTGCCCTTTCCAGCTGCTAGAGGCTGTGCACATCCCTTACCTCTTGAACCTCTTCCTCCATCTTTAAAATCAGTGATATCTGTCTATGTCTTCCTCACACTGCCATTCCTCTGGCCAATTTTCTCTTCCAATTTTAAGGACCCTTATGATTACATTCGGCACACCTAGATAATCTTGGATACTCCAATTTATGGTCAGCTGATTAGCAACCTTAATTCTCCTGTGCCCTATAACCTAACACAATAACAGGTTCTGGGAATTAAGATGTAGATTTCTTTGGGAGTTATTACTCTGCCTACCATAGTTGGCCTCTTGACCCCCAAAGATTCATATCCGTCACAAGCCATTACACATAATACCTGAATTTTCTCTATTGGAACTCCTGCTATCAAACAAAACTCAGGAACCAAAGAGATTCATATAGTGCAAAAAATGGAGTTGGAATAAATACAAGGCCTGGAGGCCACTTACTATACATCTTTGCCCCCTCACTATTACTCACTGCATTAAGTATGATTCAAGGGAGGGCAGTTGACTCATAATGAGGAGCTCAGAGCTAATGAAAACCACAGGGGGAACTAAGAAAAGTGAATGATACGGGTAAATAAAAAACTGAACTCATAGACTTGTGTGGAATTAAAAGACCACAGAGAAGCAAGTTCAAGTCCCATTTCCAAGATTTACAACTACACCAACTTGGGATGGTCTAATCATGCCTGTGGCTCTTAGTTTCCATATCTATAAAATAGAAATGAGAATAATGCCCATGTGCTTTACACAGTTGTTATGAAGACTTAATTACATGGTTTTTTGTGAAAAGTACTTTGCAAACTATAAAAACTCATCATGGAGAAGGAAGAAGGAACTTAACAGTAAAACAGTAGCTGAGACACCAGGAGAAGGCAGAAGTTGCAGGTAGTTGGAAGGTAGGCTAATGTTTGAGTAGCTTCAGAGAATAGATGATTTTTAAAGAGATCAGCACCAAAGCTTCAAGAATTTAATTAACTCATCTGCATTAAATGGTGGAGTTTCAACCCTCTAGCTCCAAACTCTGTGCTCTTTTTTCTGTCTACATTGTCTTATGAAACCAGAGATTCAAGGATTTGCCAGAGTGACAGAGCAGGGATCAGAAGCCTGGATGTACGAATCAATAATTATAATTGAGTGTTTTATCTGTGCTGGTCACCATTTTAAGCACTTTGTATTTTTATAAATGAAGTTACTGAGGAACCAAGAGGTTAAATGCAACATAAGATTATACAGATAGTAAATATACAAGCCAAGATTTGAATCTAGGTAGTATTGGACCAGAATCTGTGTCCGTAATGACCAGGATACACCGCTGTCAAGCAGGTGTGCACATATATTCTACCAGACTACCCCACCATCTTCTTAAGTACTGCCCACACCCCTACACCCATTATAAAGGATCAGGTACAGAACAAATGCTCTTTTGTATTTATTAAGTTTAGAAAAGGCCTTGGAATGCAGTACTGTTTAGGGTCATGATTAGGAATGAGGAGGAAGCAGCAGACATTCTGGGAAACTGGATATGGCAAACTTAGGAGAGACACTGTCAAGAAGGTGCCTAGGTTAAGGGACCAGGGAATTGGCTGGATCCTCCTAGGATGGAGAGGAAATTCTGTTGAAAGAAGGCTGGGAAGGTAAGAGGGAAATCAGGTAAGAGAAATGTGGGGCTAGGGAAGCCATTTGGTGGCCAACATAGGTGATAAGTTCTTCAAGATAATATGTTGACTAGTACGTCTAATTATGCAAAAAAAAAAAAAAAATTGAAGCTGAAGAAAAAAAAATTAGCATTATTAGAAATAAACTAATACAAGTATAGTTCCTTGAATAGATTCTGAGAAAAAGAAAAGTTTTCAAGATATATTCAAGAAAATACAAGCAAAAAAACATTCGATAACAACTGTTAATCCAATGTCCCTTTACCAGACAGTCAGGTTTAGTTAATAGCTTTTATATTGCATTTAATTTTCAATTTGTGAGATGTCAGTCTGGGAGGCTTTGTTGGAAACCAACAAGGTGAGATTACTCTAGCAATTATCCCCAAATAATGGATTACTGCATTCAACAAATCTGTAAATAAAAAATATGTTTCTTTTCATTTAAGGGAATGAATTACAGAGAAAAGAGGGAATTTGGGACAACATATTGGAAAAACTGATCACTCTAAATATATACTAGGCTTTTATGTGATAGATTTCTAGGGACCTTTATAGTAATTCCACGAATATACTTAAAATTTTTTAAAGGTTTATTTATTTATTTTAAAGAAAGAGATATTGCGTGCCTGTGAGTGGGGGGAGGGGCAGAGGGACTCTGGTCTTAATCTCATGACCCTGTGATCATGACCAGGACCAAAACCAAAAGTCAGATGCTTAACCAGCTAAGCCAACCAGGCATCCCAAATACACTTACATTAAAATAATCAAAAGGCGGCGGCACTACTCCCTGCAGACAACCCCAACTTCAGCATAAGATTTATAAATAAAAGGGGCGCCTGGGTGGCTCAGCTGTTAAGCGTCTGCCTTCGGCTCAGGTCATGATCCCAGGTCCTGGGATCAAGCCCCGCATGGGGCTCCCTGCTTGGTGAGAGGCCTGCTTCTCCCTCTCCCACTCCCCTTGTTTGTGTTCCCTCTTTTGCTGTCTCTCTCTGTCAAATAAATAAAATCTTTAAAAAAAAAAAGACTTGTAGATAACAGATAGAAGCCCTTGCTGCTCTAATAATACTTAATATGAGGACTACAGCCAGCTGAGCACCTAACACAACTTGGTTTGTTACATGAACTTTCAGGAAAGCAGTGTATTTTCTCTCTTCTGCTTCTCATTTCAAATGTCGCTTCTATGTCAATAGGACCAGGAAAGGAAGGCCCTTAGAAATTGTAGTTCTGGAACTGAAAGCTTAAATCCTCCAGGCCAGACATTAACTTTTAAAGAACATCTGAAATTCTAACTCCACCCAAGAAGATGGTGGGGGAGTTTTGCCATGAACAAATACACAAGTCTCTGAAACCTCTAAACCTGTCTCAAAAAAATGAAAAAATAAATCTCACCTTCTGCCCAAAAGTCATTCTTTCATTTTATTCAACAAATTTGTATTCGTCTTTTACCAGATGACTGACAATGAGGATAAAGTCACAATAGTGAACAAAAATGGAAATAACTTGCCTTCATGGTTCACTACATAAGTGAAGATAGACATTCATGAAATAATTACACAAGTAAATGTAAAATGGAAACTGTTATGACTTTTAAAAAACATCCCCATAGAAGTACCTTTGAGCTGGGACCTGAAAAGTAAGGTGGAGCTCACTAAGACACGGCAGAGGTGGGAGAACTAGATAAGGAGAGTCTTCCTGGAAGAGAAGGCAGCACTTGGAAAGGCCCTGTAGCAAGAGGGACTACAATGTAGTCAAGGAACTGAAAGAAGGTAGGGGTGTCTGTAGCACAAAATGCCTGGGGACTGTGGCATGAGTTGAGACTGGAGAGACAGGCAGAGTTAAACCATGCCAAGTGGAAGATTTGGGTTCTTATGAACACAATAGGAAAGCATGGAAACAGAGGTTGATAGAGAAGGTATAATAGAAATCAGATTTGCATTTTGAAAGATCACCCTGGCTGATCTGTGGTAAACAAATGGGTGGAGAAAAGAAATAAGGGCAGATCTAAAGTGGTGACAATAGGGAGTGAAATTAAGGTGTTTCTGAACTTCCATGATATGCATACAGAGTACCTGGGCAAAACAATAAATGGCATTCATTAAATCTATATGGTTGGCCTTGTCAGAAGAGCACCGTGTGGCGAGTATCAGAGCATCTATGTTGGTTATAAGAACAGACTTTCAAGCCAGACTTCCTAGCATGGAGTCCCGTGAAAGGCACTGTGTACTCTTACAAGTCATGCAATCTATCTGCCTCCATAGGGGAGGGGATAATAATACAGATTCCACAATTCCTTTTCCAAATCTTCAGAGTCAGATGTTTTCTGAAATTCACAACTTTTTGGATTTTGGAAAGGTATGAGGCTTTATTAAGTATTGTGTAACATTTGCAACAAAGTCTTGGACAATACCTCATAAGCAAACTGTTGACATGTTCTGAAGCAAAATGTATGATTATTTATACTGCATGGTACAAAGACAATAAGCAGATTTATGTCAGTTCAGATCAGGTTTTGCCACCAATGAGTTCGTACCAATGTTCCAAAAACTTATATTTTTCAGATTTTTTTTGAAATTCAGAATTACAAATAAAGGACTGTGGACATGTAGTAACTTTCTGCTAGAGTTATTATGAGGAATAAATGAATTATTATTTGTAAGCACCTGGCACAGTGCCTAACACACAGTAAAGGCTGTAAAAACATTTATTTATGAAATAAAGTTCCAGTGTACAAAACTAGTGAGCTACATGAACTTAGGAATTCCTAATCCATAAAATACAAGGAACACCAAGGATGGCCTTTAAGGTCCTTCTAGTTTTCAAGTTCCATAAGACTCCAAAAATGTCTTGAGGAATGTCTGTTTTGAATGCTTTGTGGAAAAGGCAGGGGTAGACTCCAAATCCACTCCTGGCCAGGTACAGATGATGCTATAGAAATTTTACACCCTGCCCTCCCACTTCTTCTATCCCCATGTGCAGTTCAGCTATGCTCAGACCTCATTTTGTATTTACCTCTTCTCCAATACTATCTCACTCCCATCCTCTAAGATCTCAGCCCGGACAGCCACCTCCCACACCACACTCATAGCACTATTACCACAGGTTCAGTCATGAACCTAAGCTCCATAACTGCCAATATGAATCATCAAGCTCCAGAAAGAAATAACTCCTCAGCCAAGCACAATGCTTGCCTAGAAAAATGGAAACCAACAACTATCCTCACTCTGCTTCCCTAGAGTGTATTTGGGAAAGGGTCAAAATTAGCATCAAGGAGTCTATCCACAGGACTTAGGAAGAGTCAGAAACTTAATTGCTCAAACCTTGGTTCTCTTTTGTGCAGTATTAAGATAATTAGAATAGAACCTATTCTACTTTCTTCATACAGGAGCTATGAGGGTCAAACAAGGCGATCCAGGTAAAAGCTACCTTACAGGGTGTAGTATATTGGTAATACCATCTGCTGCCTTACAACTGAAGTACTTTCTGCATGAGAAAGATGTCCTAGTAATGAATAGTCTCCTCAGAAAAGTTAAAATCTGCATTTTCAATGTTTTATTGAAGAAGGAAACAAACATTTATTGAGGGCTTATCATATGCCACACACTATTCTAGATACTTTTACATGTGTTATTTAATCAAAAGACTTACTTTCGTGGACAGTATCATCACATGCCTTTTTCAGTTACTAAGTGTTTCTTAGTCTTTATTTCAAGGAGAATACAGTTTGATGAAAGTCAAAAACATTTATGAGAGATTGTTAGCTTAGAAATAATAACCCCTTAAATCAGTACAGCACTTGACATTTTATAAAGGGCTTGTTCAGTCACTGTTGCACTTGATTGCCCCAACAAGATATAATTATTAGCCCCATGTGACAGAGAAGGAAACTGAGGCTGAGCTAACAGCCTGATAAGGGAGGAACTCAGGAATCAAACCAAGGACTAAGTGTCTCCGGGATGAATGCTCTTAACCACTGATCTCTACACAATCTCTGCTGTCCTGGGAAAGACTGTGCTGCAGCACATTTTTAATGAACAAATGCTAACTTTCTTTGCTCACATCATTTCTACAAACTATTTCATTTGGAAGGACAATAAAACAGCATGGGACACAACAAAAGTGGTTTCATTAAGCCAGTATAGCAAATGCAAGCTCAGAGAAAGAAAGAAATACCCTAATGGTCACTTGCCGCACGAAAATGAAAAAGCAAGGCGTGGGCCACAATGCAGTCCTCTGCCCTCTCCTTCAAGGTCCTCCTAATAACTCTGACTTATGGTATGCAAAGTTCTAGAGCAGAAGGAAGATCAACGTCTGTTTGCCTTGCTGCATCATTTCCCTTTCTGTGTCAGTAGGTACTGTGGAAAGCCACAATGCAGACTTAATAGGTTCTTCCATATTTCAAAATGCTTTTTTCTGTCGCTTTTTCTCTTTTTTTCTACAATGAAACAGAAAAGCAATTACCACTCCGTCTGCTCATCTTGATACTCATGCTTCACTGGGCTAGAAAGAAGAGGAAATGGGAATGGGAAATCTAAAACCAAAGACCTACAGCCAGAAGAAAATGAACAAAGTTTTTAACTCAATGAGATTTGCATGGAAATCTGCAGTTAAAGTTTCTATCCTACTCCATTTCCGAGAAAAACCTAATTGCATATGATTAAGGCAAGACAGGTATGGCTGTATTTTCTTTTTCAATAATAATTTTAAGATTCTGGCAGTCTAATATGAGTATACCTTGCTTATACAGCAATTTACACTCTACAAAGAACTTTCACATACATTATCTCATTTATTTCCTAAAACGGTGCTGATTCTTTAAGCAATCGTTTGAATTTAGAATTTAAAAGTATGGGGGGGATTGGATTATCATTTTGAGTGCCTACCAAGTGCTAGTCATCGTACTGAATGATTTGCATTCATTATCTCCAATCCTTTAGACAACGCAGCAAGGCAGGCACACCAGTCAGTGTCCCAGCAGAATTTAAAGTCATCTGACAAAGAACGCTGCAGTAACCTGAGGCTATCAACAGCTTTTGGGAACTCAGAGAAGCTGCAAATGGCAACAGAAGACTTGGCTCTCCAGGAAGTTAAGAGGCCATCCTTTGTGATGCAAGAAGGAAATAGCCAAGGGAATAAAACTCTAAACTCACTATCCATACCTGCTAGTAACTTCCAGACTTCCACTCTCCACTGAATGAACACAATTGGAACCAGAGGGCAAAGGATCCCACTGGTGGAACCCATGTGAGTGCCCAACACAGAGGAGGCTAGGAAAGGGTGAAAGGTAGATCTAGGTGGGGAACAGAAGTTATCCAGTACAATCCATTACCTTTTCGTCCCCTCATCACCTACTCTAAATTGAATCCAATTGAAAAGATGGCAAATCAGGATGGGATGATGTCACTGTAGTCATCTAAAACATGAGGAGCCATCAGTGCTCTTCATAAAAGAGATCAGAGTAAAAAAGGAGGGGAGATAACTATTTAACATAAAATGTAATTGTTACAGTTCCTGTAGTTTCTATATTTGAGCATAAAGCCTAAGTTGGTAAGCACAGCAGCAAGCATTCCTCCACCACTATTGCACATGCTCCCCTTACCCACAACCTGCAACCCAACCCATGATCTTCATTGATACAGTGCCCAAATCTTTATCCCTGAAGGATCTGAATTCTTGGAGATTTGTCTTTATTGGGTTGTTACAGTTGTCCACTTGAGACAGGGAAACAGAAGGACTCCATAAAAATCTGCTTTTGCTCTTTTCCTGCTTCTATTCTAGCTAGGACCTGCACCCCATCCCCACTTTACACATGCCTCATGATGTGCTCCTTGTAAAGGACAAGGAATTAATGACTTCTTTAGAATAGATAACATTTAAGGAAGAACCAGGTGAGAACAACCAGAGGAAGCTATCACATGCGTGTTCCAGACCACTGGTGCTAGACATCTCAACACCAACACCTTCTAGTTCCAAGGAATAACATCTGGGCCCTCATCTTTGTTCTAACTCGTTCCTGGATGCCTGAGGGGACATGTACACCAGACCACCAGCCTCAATAAAAACCTCCAGACCCCAAACTAAGATAAGACTCTTGCTTCTTTCTTTTCCAATTCTCCCAGATACTCTGTATCTGCTTTCTTATTTCTCTGATAAACTCTGCTCTCACTTCCTGCTGGCTCATGTTTGATTTCCATCATTCACAAAGCCAAGGACCCTCCTGGCTGGTCCTGCAGGACCCCTTTTGGATCCCTGGACCTAGCCTGCCATCATCACACTGATCAGGACTGTTGGGCACGAGGCACCACAGTGGATCCCTAAAGTCCCAGACATAGTCCTCCTCACTCCATTGTGTAGCAGTAACCCATTTCCCTTGGTAATCAGGATCACTCACCACACCGAGGATGGTGAATTCTTTTCTACCTTATGGTCCAGCAACATGAGGAGCACGTAATGGCCAGGAGCAGTTTCAGCTTCCAACTGGAACCATGACTGTATCCCATTTGGATGCATTCTTTCTTTGAGCATTAGGATCTCTGGTACATGAAGCAGAAGTTCTTCCCATGGGGACACCTGGGTGGCACAGTCGGTTGAGCAAACAACTCTTCAGCTCAGGTCGTGATATCAGGGTTATGAGATCAAGCCCCACATCCAGCTCTGCACTCAGCATGGAGTCTGCTTAGGACTCTCTCTCCCTCTGCCCCCCCCCCAAATAAATAAATCTTGAAGAAGAAGAAGAAGAATGAGGAGGAGGAGGAGGAGGAGGAGGAGGAGGAGGAGGAGGAGGGGGAGAAGGAGAAGGGGAAGGAGAAGAAGAAGAAGAAAAGTTCTTCGTTCTTCCCATGGGTTATTGGGTGTATTTGAATTGGGTGTATTTGTAAGACAGGCCACTCCCATCTTCACCCTTGGTTCTGACCAAGAGTGTCTCCCTGATCAAACTTTAATCATGCTCCTTTGGGTGCTCTTCTCAACAAGGCCCTGACATTTGAGCTTTCATGTTGCTCTCTGCATTTCCAATTTTAGCAAGAACCCTGCTAAATCAGTTTAGCCATAATCCCCCATCCTCAATATCTGATTAGGATCCTCATCTTCATAACCATCCCCCAAGTGATATCTAATGTTCCTGGCCTGCCTTCAGCAAGAATTTTCTTAGGTTGGGTTAGCCAGAATCCCCTTTCCCTCCTTGTTTCCTCTTAGTAATTTTCCATCCACTGCCCCTCACCCTGCTCCTTGGCTATAAATTGCCACTTTTCCTTATTGTATTCTAAATTCTCTCTCCTACTACAAAACCCCATTGTAGTATTCTCTCTCTGTCTCTTTTTAAAGATTACCTTTATTTATTTGAGAGAGAAAAAGAGAGAGAGAGAGAGTGCACAAGCAGGGGGAGTGGCAGAGAGAGAGGGAGAAGCAGCCTCCCCTCGGAGCAGGGAGCCTGATGCTGGGATCGCTCCCAGGGCCCTGGGATCATGACCTGAGCTGAAGGCAGATGCTTATCTGACTGAGCCATCCAGGAACCCTGTAGTATTCTCTCTTAAATATAGTATTCTTTACCATCCTTAACAAGAATCATAAATAATTTTTTTCTTAGTTTCCAGACCTCAGCATTCTAGCTACAAAGGATGACACTGTATCCATTGGTTTTAAGGCATATATATTACATCATAAAAGTTAGCACTCCAAAATTTGCAGAGTATTATCTTCCTACTAGCTTTATAGCTGAGCCTTCACCAAGCCTGTCCACTATTCTGTTAAGTAGCTGCTTCTAGGTGATGTGGAACATGATAAAACCAATGAATTCCACAGACGTAAGTGGACTGTGGCATGTTTTTTGTTGGAAATGTGACCCTGAATCAGAAGTGATATTGGGATACTACTGTGATGGCAGAAGAGCAAAGAGCAGGGAAAGCATATATATACATGAAATATGTCTTTATCCTTTGAAGACAAATCAAAGTCCCCTCCATGAAGTAAGAGTCCAACGTAATGAATCTGTCACCAACTGGCCATCTCTTCCCTTTAAAAAATGGTCACATGTAGCTGGGAGTTTAGCATTAGCCTCTGTTTTGTGGGCAGGTTGGACACCAAGTTTTTTGAGAGGAAGTCTATGTTGTTGAGCTCATGAATAATAATCTCTCCTTGCCCTTTGCCATTTGTACAAGATCCCACAGAGCGAGGACTGGGGCATCCACAGAATGGGTATCCTGACCACCTGGTTACCTAGAGCCTCATTCAGAGTGGATGCTTTATGCATTAACATGGAATACAAATATCTATGTTCACTCCAGAAAAGTTTATCCACATACTTCCCTCCCAGAATTCTGATGCCCATAGTGTGCCCACTCCCACGTCCAAACTGAACCTGAAACCAGTGGGCAAGGATGGCGATTGACACAGTTCATAGGTCATCCTCCCAGAATACAGAACAAGCTAGAAAAAGAAAAAGACTGTATCCAGAAGGCAGATACCCCACTCAGTAGATATTATTGTCCCTTTTTTCAGATAAAGAAACTGAGACAAAAAAGGCTAAATAGTTTTCCTGAAGTCACACAGCTAAACAAGGAAGCTGAGATTCAAATTTTCCATTCTAAAGCTTGTACTATTCTTTAGGCCATTAACACCACATGGAGGAATAGAGAGTCTCTCAGATTCCTGTCAAGGAGAATTAGGTTCATCCGAGAAGCAAACCAATTACCAGCTTTAAAATTTTTTCACATTGATAAGTAAAATCCAAAATTCCCTCCTGTGGTCATTAAAATTAAATCTTAAAGATCATGATGAGCAAGGAATTTAAAGAGCTTTATTAGCTCACTCAGTGGAATATGTGCTTAAAGATGGCTTCACCTCCAGTTGTCAGTCCCCACAGTCCCTATATTATAGGAATATAATGGAGTAACATTAGTAATTTTAAACCTCTCTAGTAGTCATATATTAAAAAGCAAAAAGAACACAGATGAAATTAATTTCAATAATGTACTTTATTTAACCCAATATGTCCAAAATGTTATCATTTCAACATGTAATCAGTATGAAAATATTCATGGGATTTTTACATTCCTTATTTCAAACCAAGTCTACAAAATCCACTGTGCCTTTCATACTTATACCACATCTCAGTTCAGACAAGCCACATTTCAAGTATTCAATAGCTGCACATGGTTAATACATATTGGGTTATACCGTTCTAAAGATAAAAAGGTCTGCCACTGGCTGGCTGTGTCTTCTCAATGTCTCTCATATTCCTCATCTTGAAAAACGAGCAGAATGGCACTCTTGGAAATAAAATAGATAATAACAATAATAGTAATAAGAGTAACTAAAATTTGTCACGTGACAAGCACTCCGTACTCTTAGAAAACTTATAGCACTTAATTCTTACAACAAAATATAAGTAAAAGCAAGACAAGTGATGCCTGAGTGGTTCAGTCAGTTAAGCGTCCAACTCTTGGTTTCAACTCAGGGCATGATCTCATGGATCATTAGATTGAGTTGGGCTCTGCGTTCAGGGAGAAGTCTGCTTAAAGATTCTCTTCCTCTGCCCCTTCTCTACTCCCATGCGAGTGCAAGCTCCCTCCCTCTCTCTCTCTCTCAAATAAATAAAACTTAAAAAAAAAAAGATAAGAAAAATCAAGACAAAAAAATAATTAAGTATCTTGCCCTAGGTCATAGCTATGAACTAACAACTTGAGCACTGGCAATATGATTTCAGTATCTGAACTCTTTTGAGAATAATAATAATAGCTACCAAATATTATATTTGGTAATAAGTTAGTAGAACTGTGATTCAAACCTCATCAAGGCCAATCTTAGATGATATATGGAGCCATTATTATGACTTTGTCCAAAGAAGTTTATAAAGTTATCGGGAGAAAGAACATGGCAAGAAATAACTAATCACAAAAGGCAGTTGATAGCATGTAACAGGCAAATAAAGGTGAGTGCTACAGAGATCCAGGGTAGTGATCCTGCAGTAGTGATCAGTTTGGGCTATCATAACCAAGAAAGTCTTCCAAGAAGGAATTGGGTCTTAGGATCCTGTAAGGAAAATATAGTATTTGACCAGCAAATGCAAGCAGGGTCAGTTTCATAGACAGGTGACCTGTGCAGTCATACAGAGTCCTGTGATCAGAAGGATCTTTGAACTTGTGTTTTTTAAGTGAAATGTGCTGGGACAATGGAGAATGTGCATGAGCAGAAGAAATACATGTAATATGCAATATAAGTTTCCCCCTCCATTTCTTGCCACTCCATTTGCATATTGTGCTCACAATACTCTATGAGTACAGAATTCCCGTAGACCCACAACGTGTGGGAGTTCAGTAAGACTCAAAGTGAGTACAAGGTAAGTATGATATGACTACAACTGAGTAAGTGAACAGCCCCAAGAGGCCACAATTTTCATTTGAACCAGAACTTGCTATGAACACAGAAAGAGAACAGGAGCATCCTAAGAAACATGAACAACCAATGAGCCCTATCATATCCTTCCTTATTTAGTTACTTCCCTGTATTAGCCAACCATTCATGCTGAAAATGAGTACACAGAAGAAAAGAGAAAGATAGGGCTAACCATAGTTTCTTTTTCTTTCAGTCCTTTCTTTCAGTCCTTTCTTTCAGTCCAAGCCTAAGGAAGAGAGTATTGATAGAATGTTTGCATTGCAAGAAGTGAAACAATAATAGTGGATTTAGTTCTGTGAAACATTTTCACTACTCTGATAAGAATATATATGTACAAGCTATGAAAAACAAATTGAGTAATTTTGGTGATTTGCATACTAGTTAAATACCTTTATATTTGTATTTAAAACTGGCATTGAACAATATAAGATGAATGGTAAAATTCATGCAACAATTCAGATTTTTACTTTTTAAAATTTAGAACAATATTAAATAGCAAATAAAAATGCCATGACAAATCAAGACATAGAGACCGTGGAGGAAAGGAAAAAGCTTTATATTTTCATATATGTAATGATTCTTTTTCCCTGCTTTTGAACAAGTGTGCCTACATTTTCATTTTGCATTGGTTCTCACAAATTATGTAGCCAATCCTGATGGCAAGCATGCAGCCTTCCCCCTTTCCTACACTTATGGCAGACATCACTGACTGCCTATCGCACTGTTTCCCACTGAGCCCAAATATGACGCCAGAATCCTTCTCAAAACAGTGCTCCAAGGGGCAATCTAAGCAGGCAGAAAAGTTAAATTTATGGACATCCCCCAAAACCAAACCAGACAGATAGAAGGTTGGTGGCATTCCAGGCAAAGAAACACTGGGTAGTGTGCATCAGGGGATTGAATGGGTCAAGCTTACTAACCTATCTGTAAACTGTCAACTCCCTGTTAACCTACCTCCATCTCTAAGTGTTAAACATAACAGAAGTCAGCTTGATGAATGAAGTAATTAGACTCTTGTTTTGTTAGTTACAGAAGTGATGCACAATTTGGAGCTTTTTAAAACTATATTAGAGTAGAAACCTTTGAAAAATGTATAACACAATAAATTGATCAATACTTTTATGGTGATTATTATGTACCAAACACTGTCTTAAGTGAGTTGTGTATATCAACTCAATCTACACAACAACCCATAACTTAGGTACTGTGATTATCCCATTTCTGTATGTGAGGAAACAAGTCCACAGAGGGATTAATAACTAGCCTCCAGCCATCAGCTAATCAATAGCAGAGCCAGCGGTTGAACCCAGGCAATGTCAATCTAGAGTTTGTACTACTACAGTCTCCTAAAGGAGTTTCTGCAGGTGTCTATCAAAAACATGGCAATGTTTTGCCAAAGACATACATATATCTTTTTTATCCATTCATCAGTCAATGGGCATTTAGGCTCTTTCCATAATTTGGTTATTGTTGATAATGCTGCTATAAATGTCATAGTGCATGTATCCCTTTGACTCAGCATTTTTGTATCCTTTGGGTAAATACCTAGGAGTACAATTGCTGGGTTAAAGGGTAGTTCTACTTTTAACTTTTCGAGGAAACTCCATACTGCATTCCAGAGTGGCTGCGCCAGTTTGCATTCCTACCCACAGTGAAAGAGGGTTCCCCTTCCTTCACATCCTCACTAACACCTGTTCTTTCCCATGTTGTTAATTTTAAGCATTCTGACAGGTGTGAGGTGATATCTTATTGTAGTTTTGATTTGTATTTCCCCGATGTTGAGTGATGTTGAGCATCTTTTCATGTGTCTTTTAGCCATCTGGATGTCTTCTCTGGAAAAATGTCTATTCATGTCTTCTGCCCATTTTTAAATTGGATTATTTGTTGTTTGGGTGTTGATTTTGGTAAGTTCTTTATATAGTGTGGATATTAACCCTTTATTAGATATTCATTTGCAAATATATTCTCCCATTCCATAGGTTGTCTTTTAATTTTGTCAACTGTTTCCTTCTCTGTGCAGAAAGTTTTTATCTTGATGAAGTCCCTATAGCTTATGCATACATTTCTATTCTAGTCCCACCTCTTTAAACATACAGATGGAGAAACTGAAGCTGTGGAAATTTGGGAACATTCCCTAAATCACATTTGTTGTCTCTCTCACAGGCCCTCAAGGAACACCCTCTTGTGGCTCTGACTCTGCTCACGATCTGCATGCAAACCTGGGCATATCACTGCTCTCTAGATTTCAGCTTCCTCATTCATAAAATAAAGGAATTAGAATCCAATTAATCTCCACAGAGCAGTCACTCCCAGAGAGTCTTGTGTTTCCAGGGGGTGAGGACCACTTTTACCCACACTTCAACGGATGCCACAAACAGCAATTCTTTCCTTCCAGTTTTTTTGTTTGTTTGTTTGTTTTAGATTTTTATTTATTTATTTGAGAGAGAGAGGTAGAGAGTATGAGCAGGGGAGAGGGGCAGAAGGAAAGGGAGAAACAGACTTCCTGCTGAGCAGGGAGCCAGATGCAGACAACCCTGGGACCTCAGGATCATGATCTGAGCCAAAGGCAGACATTTAACCCACTGAGCCACCCACACACCCATCTTTCCTTCCAGTTTTAACAGCTTTGGTGTAAATTAACCACTCAGGTGTCCCTTTCACGAAACACATGTTCCATTTGCTTTATTCTCAAAATTCAGATTTCTAGTAATGAATGCCACAGATGGACACCAAAAGATCACACAATTATTTTTTCAGCTGACCTCAAAGAGTCTATTAGGCTATGACCCATAATAGTCACAGTAGCTTTTCACTTCCTCTTGAGTCTCGGCCAAGGTAGTGTTGAGGTGCATTTCCCGCCTTATCTCACTCCAACTCCTTCCCTAAATTCAGACTTCCTGGACCTATGATTATACTTTAAAAAATATTTTTTATTGAGGTGCAATTGACAAATAAATGGACCTATGATAATACGTTGACCAACTTTTTTTTTAATTGAGTCCAGCACAAGTGGAAGCCCTGCTTCAAAATCTCAAGGCAGAATCTAAAACACTGGACAAAATCCAGAGTTTTATTAATTTTATGATAGGCATCAAATTCTAATTAAGCACCCAAACAACTGTATGAAAAGGAAAAAATATAGATTTAACATTAAGCATACACATACAGATTTACATTATATTTATAATAGGAATAAACACAAGTGTCATAAAACACACATTGGTACTTGATGATTTTGTATACATATTTTAAAGGCTGCCTATGCTCAAAGATTATTAAAGCAGTGGCTTTGTAAACCAGGGGTCACATATTCAAATTTGCTAAGACTTTCCCCATGTATTTCAGAGACGTATAACAGAGATGTTAAGAATTTGAACTCAAAGCCATATTATCTAGGTTCAAATCCAGATTCCTTCACTTTCTAGCTGGTGACCTTAGCAGGTTATTAAATTGCCTTACCTCAGTTGGCTCATCTGTAAAATGGGAATGATAATGATTACTTCACAAGAGTTGTGAGGATTCAGTGAGGTAAGACACATCAAGCGCTTAGTCTAACCACTACACATGTTTTGATAATGGTGAGTTCAAGCCTCTTGGAATGATGACCTCAGTTAGCAACTTCTTTGTTTCCTCTTACTTTGCAGATAAAGAAATTAAAGTTCAAAAAAGAGTTATGTTACTTGCCTAAAGTAGCCTTCATTGAGCTGGCCAGAGTAGGATGCTACTCCGTAGCAGTCAGGACCAGAATCCAATTTTCCTAAACTTCAGACCACTGCTTTCCCCAGGTCACTGCTCTTTCTGCTTCATTTGGGGCAATAATGCTGCACCACCTGGTTCTAGTTAAATGAGTTTCTTTTTTTTTTTTTTTTTTAAGGATTTTTTATTTATTTATTTGACAGAGATAGAGACAGCCAGCGAGAGAGGGAACACAAGCAGGGAGTGGGAGAGGAAGAAGCAGGCTCATAGCGGAGGAGCCTGATGTGGGGCTCGATCCCATAATGCCGGGATCACGCCCTGAGCCGAAGGCAGACGCTTAACGACTGCACCACCCAGGCGCCCCTAGTTAAATGAGTTTCTTGAGAGGGAGTTGGTGTCATTGTATTTTTATTGCCTGGCACAGTGCCCAGCACATACTGAAATTAATTAATGTCTATTGTTGAATTAAATTTGTTGGTTCTTTACTTTATACATCTGAGTTCTTTTTCAATGTTGCAAAGAAGCTGATGGCTAGTTATTTAGTTCCTAGGGACAGAGTCTACTGTAGTAGTCGAGAGAAAGGGTGCTGAAGCCAGAATGTATGGGCTCAGATTATACTTCTGCTACTTACTATTTTATGTAACGGTGGGCGAATTACTCACCCTCAGTTTCTTCAGTTATAAAATGTAGATAATAATGCCTCTGTCACAGAGTTATGAGTAATAAATTGGGTAATATGTGAAGGTCAGTTTTTTTGTGTCTACTTGGCTAGCCTCTAATATCCAATTAATCAATCAAATATTAATCTATATGTTGCTGCAAAGGTATTTTGTAGAGGTGGTTCACATTTATAGTCAGTTGACTTTAAGTAAAAGAGATTGTTATACTATGAGTGGACCTGATCCAGTCATTTGAAAGAAGGAAAAGCAGAACTGAGGTTTCCCTGAGGAAGAAGAAATTCCACCTGTGAATTGCAGTGTCATTTTCCACTTGAGAGTTTCCAGCCTACCTAGCAGCTTGACCTACAGATTTTGGACCCATAGTCACAAAAGACAATTCCTTGTACATGTACACACACATGTATATTTATATATGGCATATGTAAATATCCTACTGGCTCTGTTTTTCCAGTGGGACCCTGACTGATACATAAGCACATACCTGGCAAACAGCACTTACTCCATCAATGTTAAATGCTAATAGTGTTAGTAGGTTTTGTTATTTTATTATTACTATTTATTGAACATGTAGAAAAAATTTTCAACACAAGACTGTAAAAATACATTTTTGTCTTTGTCTACAATTCTTTGAAAGGAATCATGCCTGCAATGTAGAAAAACTGTATATAGGTAGATAATAATAAAGCAAATGTGGGAAATATTAACATTTAGAGAACCTGGTAAAAGATATAAGGGAATTCTTTGTACTACTTCTGCAATTTTTTATGTCTGAAATCATTTCAAAATAAAAAGGTAAAAATTTTAAATAATGAAAATTAATAGAATTAATTTAAATTAAAATTTAAAATTTCCAACAGCTTTACTCTGTCAGGATCTAAAGGTCTGACACAAGGATTGCTGATATGAAGTGAGAGAAAACTATAAAATACCTATTTTAAAATTACTAGTACTATTTAATAACTAACTCAATTGCTCCTATTTTATTTGCAATATTATCCTTATGAACTCTTAATAAATAAAGGTTCAAAGGAGAAAGAGAGATTACATTATGCTTGGGTAGAATAGTGGGAGAATGGGTATGATTTCACTATAGAAAAATGAAAGATGGAAATGGAGGGCCTTTTCGACAAGTGAAACAGGCTAAGTCAGTCTATTTTAGATGATAAAATCTTTGTCTATTTAAACTCTTTTTCTATGTAATAAGTGCCCAGCGGATAAATGACCAGACTGGCTCACTGCCTGGCAGGAGTCCATATATTTAAAAGTTCCTCTTGGAGGCCGGGTGCTAAGAAGTTTATTTAGAAAATACCTAGAAGTTTCCTGGGTCTAGGCCTTTCTGCTGGATCAAAGTACACCCTGTGGATAAATGTACCCAGACTGAAAAGGCTGAAATCCTAGGCTATCTGCTGGGACTCGGCTTTGTTCTAACACCTCACTTTTGATTAAGAGATCGCAAGCTACCTTATTATTAAAATTGTATTTCAAACTTTCTTGGCGACTACACAATTGGAACCTCACAGACAGGCCGCCTACCCTTTAAACATGACATTTGAGCTAATACGCTGTCCTTTTGCCAAGACACACATTACTAAAAATCACTGGAATCTAAAAGCACCAAAAGTTCAGCAATCAAACCCCAAATGCTGATTGCCACAGCTCAGTACCCACGGTGAGGAGTTTCATTTAGGCTTATGAGAATGCATTAGCAGACCAGAGCTCATCACCAGGGCACCTGGAAGCTGTACCCCAGCATGACTGTGAAACACCCCCCAAAAAACCTGAAGACAAATCTACATGCTTTGTGATTTCATCTAATTTCCCCAGTCTTCCACTATCACTATCTTCCATTTGCAATCTGTTCCAAGTAGAGAACAGACCATTCAAAATTATGGTCTTAAAGTAGAACTTAAATTCTGACTTCTATATTTTACAAAGTATTCTTTGAAAGCCTACCAAATACACAATGCTTTGTTAGTTACTATACAAAGATATATGAGACATCATCTTTATCTTTCTATTAAAAGAGAGTATATAATCTAGGAGAGATAAGACATATAAACCAGAAACAAGTATGACATCATCTTTGGCACACAAGCATTCCAAAAACAAAGGGCTTAGGGATGGACTTTGTGGTGTGTCCATCATAATGATAACTTGTCTTCTCTGAGTGGTGGGATTTCAGGTGATTTTCACCTTCTTAGTACTTTATACTTTGTTTCAATTTTTATAGTAAGCACAAGTAGTTTTTACAAAAACAATATTGCTATTTCAAAAAGAGAAGGGCTTCATGGAGGAAATGGAACTTTTTAAATGGCTGTAATTTGGGAGAATAGTGAATTTGTTGGGTAACTGATCCCCACTCTACCTTCTTTGGAAATCAGGAATCTAAGGAAGAGAGGCACCTCTTCCATGAGCCTCAGCAAATTCACAACTCCCTACTACTTGCTTCTAATTACCGTGCCAGTGAAGTCCAGGAAAATGCAAGTGGCATAAAAGGTAAGGCTCTTTTCAAACCACCAGGTCCAACAGAATCACTATAGAGGAGGCTACACAGAAGCAGGTATTTTCATGAAATATAATTTGTCAAAGAGAAAACCTAAGCTACCAAGGACCAACTGATGGTTCTGATCTGCCTGTGAGCAATTATCCACTCGGTGGTCATAGCAGCCAATGGAATGACATATTCTCAGAGGAAATAATTCACCTCTGCTGCAGAGAATCTGCATATAAGAAAACTCTTCCAGATGCAGAAACCTAGAACAATATATGCCTAAACTCCTTGACTGGTAAGAACTAAAGCTTTTCCAGAAGCAAAGCAAGGTGATAAAGTAGACACAGCATAGGACTAAGAAACAGAAGATGTAGGTTTCTTCTCAACTTGTGCACTTAGCACAATGTGTGATCTTTGATCCATAGAGCCTCTCTTGAATTCAATTAGCAACATTCGCTCTGTAAATTAGGAATATGATCACCCTGCCCTTACTACTTTAGGAAGTTATTTTAGGGATTGGTATATAAATTTCGCTAATGTTCTTGGTACCTTGCAAAAATGAGGAACCTCAGTTATGATCACTAGAGTTTAGAAAAACACAGTGTGTGGTTATCTTGTTTAAAGACAGGGGGAGGACTTTTTTCCTCCAGAAATGCCAATTCCACATCTTTTCTGGTTTTCAACATAACAGGTAAGGTGTCAAACAGATCATCTTGAATTTTCAAGTGACCATAAGTCAATGAAATTTTAAGTTTTACATGATGTGTCTTGATTCATTCATTCAAGAAATGGACATTGCCCACCTACTCTATGCCCATCTTCTGTCTTAGTATAGAAGATCCATTCCTTTATTGCAAGCTCAGACACAGCTTAGGGATGAGACACTCAGGTAATAAAGTGAGCCTCACCAAATAGGGGAAACTGAAACATGGTCTTCGAGGCACTAAATTATTATAAATACAATGAGACAAAGAACACGAGACAATTACCAAAACTCAAGTAGGGAAAAAAAATATGTGTGGCTGGAAACAGTTACTTTATAAATGCTTTGGATGCTCTGTGAGACTCTACAAAGGTACACTCAAAATGGTTGCCTTCTGAAGAGGGTGGATATGAGAAACCCAGGGTTTGGGGCTTGCTGAGTGGAAAATATAAATTTGGGAGCCAGGTTAGAAAATAGAGATAAAGTTGAAGGCTGTTACCAGTACTCAACTTTCTCCACCCATATACCACTCAAACTCACCCCAAATGAACAAAGTTCATTCTTAGTCTTTCAGTCCTTTCCATGTTCCTTATACTTTACCAAAATCATATGGCAACATATGGAAAAAACAATAATGCTAAGGATACTTACTGTTCTTTGTTCTCCTTTGTCTTTTAAATTTCTCTTTAGTTCTTAACTAAAGAACTACAAATAAGATACATGCAGCTGTTTTGATACAAAACCCAAAAAGAACAGATATGTTATTTTTTCTGTTACATTGTATATCTTTCTACAAAAATAGATAATGCCCCAATGATTTGCTATTAGAATCAATAATTTCTTTCCTCCTCCTTCTTCCAGAAAATCAACAAATACAGAGACCACCCAAACACAAGAAAGTATAAAAATTGAAATCTGCAAATGTCTGATTTGATATTAGAATCAATAATTCCTTTCCTCCTCCTTCTTCCAGAAAACCAACAAATACACAGACCACCAAAACACAAAAAAAGTATACAAAATTGAAATTTGCAAATGTCTGAAGTAAAGCTCAGTTCTGGGAAGCAATGGATGTATCCCTTGGTGCAAGTTAATGTCAGTTACTTCCAAAGAGATACATGATACAATGAGTTTGAGATTTTAAACACAGAGAACACAGGAACAAGGGCCATTAAACAACGTAGCTGATGAGGCAAATATTCATTACCCAAATTGTAATATTTAAAATACCAAGACAACAGCCCCAAAGTATTTATACAACCCACAGTCAGAAGAAAATGGAATTATCATCAAGCTCTAGTAAACTTAAACCCCAAACAAGAAATACAAGAAGCCCAAAACCACATTTAGTATTTTGGCTTCTTCTCCACTTTATTTGGGAGCTTTGTACCCTTGGAAAGTCATTTCACCTCTCCGGGACTCATTTTCCTCTGTAAAATTAAGAAGTTAGATTAGATGATATTTACAATGCTGAACGGCTGCATAATATAACACAGGGGAGTTAGAAAGCCTGCTATCCAATGCCTGATCTGTCATTAAATGTTAGGCAAGTCATTTAACCTTCCCTGAGCCCCCAGATTCCTCATGTATTAAATGGAGACAAAATCACCTGCTCTGACTACCTTATGCAGCTGAAGCTAATTGGATTGAAAGTGGTTAGAGAACTGCAAATGTCATACAATTATAATGAAGTAGAAGGATTATGATCATTTTAACTTCCAAAACATCTAAAAGAAAAGGTTTTTTTTCTTAATTTTGAAAGGGAAAACAAAATGTGATGATTCTATTGCTCTGAGCAACTTTGGAGCCAATGGCTAATGCGGTTATTGAAGATACAACATAGGATAGTGAGAATCAGAAGACAGGTCCCAATACAGACTCTCTGTGACCTTGAACAAGGCACTTAATCTGACTGATCTCCCTTAGCTTTTCTATCTCCCGGACACAGAGCTGGGCAAATTATAATACCTGACATTTATTGAATGCTTACTACTTGCCATGTCTGATTTTCCCATACCTTATGTCAGTAACACCTCAAAATAGTCCTATGAGATAGGTAGTATGATCCTTCTCATTTTACAGGTGAAGTAACTGGCACTGTGTGGGTATATAACGGTTAGGGTCACCTACTGCTTGGTAACAGGTGATCAGTCTTGATTTCAATGTCCATACTCTTGACCTCAAACCAATAGCTCTCCAACTCTTAAAAATTATCAAGGACCCCAAAGAGCTTTTGTTCAGAGTCACATCTATTGATATTTACTATATTAGAAATAAAAATTATGAAAAAAATTTAAACTTTATGAACTTATTCAAAAATAAGAATCATAAATCCATTACATGTTAACATAAATAAAATATAAACAAACTATTTTGTGAAAACTTTTATTTTTCCAAAAACTAAGATAATGAGAAGAGTGTTTTACAGTTTGCAAGTCTCTCTAATGTCTGGCTTCAGAGAAGACAGTAAGAGAAATGGCCATTACCTTCCAACCCCATTCCCCAATGACAATAAAACAAAATATTATAAAAGCAAATGGAAAAGAAACTAGAAAAAGATCATCACAATTATACCAGCACCATTTTAACATTTATCTAATAAGCATCTTAAATTTCTAAATTAGAAGGTCACCATATTTAGTGAATGAAATGGAATAATAATCATAATGAGATTCTAAATTGCATTTTATACTTCAGTGATAATCCCAGACAAATCAGCCGTTACCAGCAATTACTGACAATTTATTTTTCTTAACAGCCTAAAAAAGTTTTTGAAGGGAAATTAATGATAGATTGATTAGAATAAAATGCACATGCCTATTTGATTCTAAGAAGGTCTAATACAAACCCTCCTAAACAGAAGCATAATCTAAGGGAGAAAAATGATGACAGGTGTAGGCCTGATAAGGCAGGGGACATAGGCTCCTACGAGAAGACAGAGTGCCAGGTAGCCTCTGAACTAGTATTAGGTGAGCATTCTGTCTGAACACCTGTGATTTACTCCCACATTTCCTTCCTCAAGCCCCAGCCAGGCCATTCCTTCCTTCACCCTATTCTTTCTACTCCCCATGTTCAGGTAGGGCCAGTCTGCTTTTTATGATGCAATGAAACTGACATTTGACCTCAGGGAATAGGCAAAAATAACATTCTGAACTCCTTTTGCTGTTTGGTCCACCAGGTAAACAATCTTTACTCACTCAACTCACCAAAACAGTTTCTATTTACTCAACAAATGCTTTGTAAACAATAATTATGTGCCTTTGTTTCCTTCAAGTCTTAATGTAAATACCACCTTCTCAGTGAAGCTGTCAGTGGCCATCCATCTAAAATTGTAAGCACCACCACCATCACCACATGGCTGTGACATCCCTCTCCTGTCTTCTTCCTTTATTTTCTCTATGAATTTCCATGTTTTGTACGCTTCCCTCACAGTTAATTCCCCAGGCACCTAGGATGGAGGCTGATATATAGAACTTTATTTCTGTCTTTATTGCACATAGCTCCTTCCTTACTGAAGAGAGTTTGACAAGTCCAAGTCTCCAAACTGTCTGTCCTAGTCAGATTCCTCACCTGCTTTAACACTCACAAGCACTTTAATGCTAAACAGATAGATAAGAGGAGAGAAAACCACAAAACACATTTGTTGAGTGAGTGAATGAACAAATGGATGTAGCATTTTATCTCTGTAAAGAGAAAAAGAATTAAGTCACAGACTATGCTCTCAAGGAGCTCATGGTCCACCAATGACTCTAAGCCAGGAACATGTGACAGATGACATTCACATCTGTCAGACAGTTCCACAGCCATGCTTGATATTACAAACTCTGGCACTTAATAAAATGAACAAGAGACCATGTGCAATTCTCCCTTCTGTTTCCTGAAATTCCATACTTTTGCTCCTACTCAAGAAACCATTAGGACTGAAGAATTCAAGAGATTGAACATGGTATTCCCATGGGGGTAACCTTAAATCTGTTCTATTTTATAAGGTAATTTTTCCTAAAATTTAATACTTTCACTGTGATTAGTAATCAATTACTTACACCATAAATCATGACCATTGGCAACATTCCAGAATGTCTAATTCATTTTGTAAAACTGTCTAGAAGACAGGATGAAGAATGTCACTTCACAAATAAGGAAAGCTACTTGGTCTATTAAAATAATATGTAATAACCACCTGGAAAACACTTGGATCATACAGAAAAATACAGGACATTTTTCTTGAGTCTATCTTACTCTCTAAGATGTGAGCTTTTACTCTATGTCTATTCCCCAGTGCCTCTGTAACACAGAACCCTTATATACCTGAACTCAAGGGTTTTAGAAATGAATCAATCGGGGCGCCTGGGTGGCACAGCGGTTAAGCGTCTGCCTTCGGCTCAGGGCGTGATTCTGGTGTTACAGGATCGAGCCCCACGTCAGGCTCCTCTGCTGGGAGCCTGCTTCTTCCTCTCCCACTCCCCCCTGCTTGTGTTCCCTCTCTCGCTGGCTGTCTCTCTCTCTGTCAAATAAATAAATAAAATCTTTAAAAAAAAAAAAAAGAAATGAATCAATCAATCATTGGATAAACAACTGAAACACAGAACAAATAATAATGAATGAGTCATTAACAATATGCCAGAGATTCTAAATGCCCCAAATCCTACGTAACTCATAACCCATTCTTCAGGACACAGCCACCACTTCCTACCAAGGTCTCTCTGACTTTCCCAACCCAAATCTCATTTTTCCTACCCCTTGATTACATATTTTGTTAGTTCCTTCCTTAATACACTCACCACATTTCACTTTGTCGTAGTCCTTCAATTTCAGCTCCAGAGTCCTTTACTTCCCTGATCACCCCTGCGATCTTGGACTAGTTCCTTTGTTACATGTACACATAGAACCATGTTCTTTTCTCTCAGGGTAATTACCTCAGCTGTAGTTACACACTTGTCTATTTGGGCATTTGACTTGTACTGTCTCCCTCATGAAACTATAAGCTCCATGAGCCTAGTGACCACATAGTGACCACATATAATTTTGTTCACCATGCATTCCAATCAGAAGCACAGTGCTGGCCTGTTAATATTTGTGTAATTTATTAATTAGTTAATTAATATGTAACTCATGAATATGTAGCATCTTCCCTAAAAACTATTAGCTCCTTTTACCTCTCATAACATGTAGCTTAATGCCTTGAACATGAAAGTGACTCAGTAAATATTAGATTGGACAGATTTGCTCAAAAGCTGTGTATGTGTATATGAAAATGTATGTACATCTGTGTGGCAGGGAAAACACAGGAGTTACACAGGAAACTGATGCACCTTTAAAAATTCATCACAGCTTTCTCTCTTTGGCCTCCATCTTCCTTCAGAAAATTTTTCTTTTTTTATGTTCAAACTGAACTAATTTAAGCCATTACAATATATTACGCTGTTGACAAAAGAACCTGTTGCAGCTTTTAAAACAACCTCAAAGGGGATAATAGTTCTCTGTCACTGGAATGAAAATTCATTTTTATTGAAATTAAACAGCGTGCACCAGAAGCTAAAAGAAAAAAGTAATTTTGTCAGACGTCGCAGCTTGGCTGGACCAGTTTGTGCACCATATTCACTGGTAATAATGGTTATGTATGAGGCCCCTTGGGACCATCATTTACTCAAAAGGACAAAACTTCACAGCCTACATTGGAACACATTCATTATTCTGGATGCTCCAATTTCATTTCAACTGTATTTTTTGAGCATGTAATTTTTTTGAAAGAAGAAAACATCTTCAAGAGACCATTAAGTAATTCTTGAGCGCTTCAAAGGACAGATGAAATACATTTAGACACTTAGCCATGCAGTTTTCACCTCTTCTCCCAAAAGGCCAAGTGAGCACAGTAAAGGAAGAGATTAGAAAATCCTTGCCTGGCGTCCCAGCCAGCGGCATCCACTTGGCCTGATGTACTGTACAGACCAACTATCAACAATCAAGTCTTTAATCCTCTCTTGGGGCTGTTTGGCTGCTGGTCCTGCTTCATAGCTCACTGTCGTAGTCTCCTTTAAAACCCTGTGGCATCTAACAAGCAATTCCACACAGAGCCAGGGTTCCATTCTGGAACACTTTTATATGTGAAGTATTTGCATTTGACCCTTCACATGTTCACTCACAGATGTCCCTTTCCATAATAGAAATAGCACAGGACCTGAAATAGCCAGGAGATCCAAGTTCTCTGTCCAGGCACTGCTGCACAGGCTGGGGGATTCTGAATAACAATACAGGATGTCCCTCAGTTTCCTCCTCTGTTTTCAGAGGGAGGTGAATTACATGACTTCAAAGGATTCTTTCAAGTACAGAGTGTATGCAATTCATGGGATCAATGTTTTGATGTGACAGGACAATTTTTTTTGTTTCCTCCTTGTTAAAAATAGTTAACCCTTTCCTTAGTGAAGAGAATTTGACAATGAGTCTTAAAATTGGTTAACTTTGTCAGATTCCTAGCCTACCTCCAATCTTGTAGAGACTCATACACAAAAAACCAACAAAAGCAACCAACTACATATGGTATTAAACCAAAAATTTTTATCAAAGTTCTATTAAGTATTCAAAACTTTAATAAGTGCGTATTATCAGGGAAAGGCTGGAGAGTCATTTAACTAGAGAACACAGTGCAAGTCCAGAGAGAATCAAGAAATGGATTTGAAAAATGATAGATGTCAAGCCATTCATGTTAAAGTATTGAACTTTGTGAAACATATGGCCAAACGAGTGAATACTAGAAGGTAAGGCTGATACAGTCACAGAACAAATGGTAGAAAATAAATTCTGGCCTATGCCATAAAATATAAAAAAGATTTAATATAAAAGAAAAATTGAGGAAGAAGTTCTTCCACAAATATGCCAATGTTGAGAGACAGAAATGAATAAATAGGTGCAGTGCTTAAAAGTATGAGCTTTGCAATTCAGTAGCCTGATTTCTGATCATGGTTCTGTCATATGGCTGTCTGTCCTTAGGTAGTTACTTAACATCCCTGAGCCTCTACCTTTCCTCACATGTGAAATGGCAATATTAAGAATGCTTGTCTCAAAAGGTGTATGGGGGATTAAATTAAACAAGGCAATACCTAGCACACAGCAAGTACTAAATAAACATTAGCTATTTCATATCACTATCAATTAATATTTGTTGAGAACTTATATACTCATTCTTCGGCCCAAAAGATACAAATAGAATAAAACTATGTCCCTGGCCTCAAGAAACTTAACCTGAAATAGAAACAGACTAGTCAATAATTCACTGTGATAAATATTGTGCTTGAGCTATACAAATAGAAGCACAGAGCATGAGTACCCAACAGTGGTTGGGGAATAGAAAAGGATGAAGAAAAA
Source organism: Ursus americanus (assembly GCF_024610735.1). Lineage (NCBI taxonomy): Eukaryota > Metazoa > Chordata > Mammalia > Carnivora > Ursidae > Ursus > Ursus americanus. Next base: position 13,243,551 of record NC_142140.1, on the reverse strand, counting down.
AGATGGCAGAGAAGGTAATGATTATGATAAGTAGAAAAGAATGAGTGGGAATATATAAGTCATAAAAGAGAGAAGTTTCTCTAAACAGAATAAACATCACATGCAAAGGCATGGATGTTTAAGTGATCGGAGAATTACAAATAGTTTGATGGTGGATGGAGTGCATGATATAGAGGAGAAAAGAGCAAGGGACAAGGCTGGAAAACTGATAAAGAACCAGATTTGAACCTACTTTTTTAGGCAAAGGAATCAGATGATAAGGACTAAGAATTCTAAAGAAGAGGAATAATAAATCCAAAAAGCAAGGTTGAATCTATAAATTATACCCAATTATTGAAGGGCTTGAGATGCTAGTTTGAGTTTGGATTTTAGCCTATGGGCTATTGGAAATACTGAAATTCTATTTTAGGTGGACTAGGCCAATATATGGCCAAAATAGGAATTAAAAAGAAATTCAAAACAAGATAATTAGGAAGCTGCAGCATACATCCAAAAAATAATACAGTAGAACCTGGACCTGGATTTTGACAGTGGTAATGAAGAAGAAAGAAATCCAAGAGTTATCTAAACATATCCTGACATAGAAAATAAACAAAAGAGAGAGTCAAATTGCCTGGAGGAAGTAAGGTTTATGAGGAATATGTGATGGTGAAATGGACTAAATTTAGACCATTTATTTTAAGAGGAGAAAAAAGGTAAGAGTTGATAAGGCTATTAGGCTTTTGGTGTTGAGGTCATTTATCCATCCATGGATTCACTCACTCATTCAAAACTACTAATCAGTACTTATTATGACAGAGTAATATGTATAGGCACTGGACATAGAAAGATGTTGTAAATGTAGATCATGTCCTCATAAGCTTAGAGCCTAATGAGGGAGATATGGAAAGTACACCTAAGTAACTACTAAGACAAGGTATAAAAGGACAAATTTAATGAAAGGGATTTCAGTGTAGTGAATTACCTCCAATTAAGGAAACCAAAAAAGTCATTATGGAGAAGTTAGGAAGTGAGCTAGGCTTTGAAGGCAAGGTAAGTTCATCAAACACAGGGTGACCATATGTCCCAATTTACCCAATAGGCCAATTATGCCTTTTGTGAAGGATCATTATTAATAGCAGCCCCCTTCTTTCTCTCAAATATCTCAGTTTAGATGACAAAGCATGTGGTAACCCTAGTCATGGTGAATGAGTGCTCATAATCAATGTCAATAAGAAGCTTGAACAGTGAAGTCAAAAGGGTGTTAATAATATAACATCTAGGGATGCCTGGGTGGCTCAGTCTGTTGAGTGTCTGCCTTCAGCTTGGGTCATGATCGCGGGGCCTGGGATCCAGCCCCATGTCAGGCTCCTTGTTCGACGGGGAGCCTGTTTCTCCCTCTCCCTCTGCCTGCTGCTCTGTGCTTGTGCTCTCTATCTGCCAAATAAATAAATAAAATCTTTAAAAATAATAATATGGTGCCTGGGTGCCTCAGTCTGTTAAGCATCTGCCTTTGGCTCAGGTCATGATTCCAGGGTCCTGAGATTGAGCCCCACATTGGGCCCCCTGCTCAGCAGCAAGTCTGCTTCTCCTTCTCCCAATGCCACTCCCCCTGCTTGTACTCTCTGGCTCTCTCTAGCTCTCTGTCAAATAAATAAAATATTTTTTAAAAAATAAAAAATAGAAACAACCACGGAACCAGCCTGAGACGCAGGAAGACGCATCTGGATCTCTACAAATGAACATCTCCAGCGCTGAGTATTGAGGTACGACGCGGGGAGCCATGAAACTGTGCACAGATATCGGAAGATAAACGGAAGGGGGAGGGAGCCGCCGTGTTCGGGCGCCGGGAAGCGGTAGCCACTTGCACGTGAGAGCGGGCGGGGCTCGCGGACGGCACCCGCAAAACAGCAGACTGAGACCGTGAGCCGGGTGCACGCGCCACCAGGCATCTCGCGGGACACCGGAATCCCGGTGCGCTCACTGGATCCAGACTGAGACCGGGAGATCCGGGAGCGGGCGCGGGGCGGCTGGCGGCTGGCGGCATTAGAAACACAAAGGACAGAGACGCACCGGCCCTGGAAGTGAGGGCTGGGACGCCGGGTGTGGGGCGCACATCCCGGGACGCTGCAGGGTTGAGCAGCACCAACAGAAACAGAGTTAAAGTGGCCAGAACATTAGGAGAGAACGGGCCGCAATCCCTCTGTTCTGTGACAGAGGCTGAAATTTGGCCGCTGCTGCTCTGACTCTCAGAAGAGGCACAGCAAACCGCCAGGGAAAGCCGCCAGAGAACAAAAGCCTGGAAATACCAGCTCAGGGAGTGCCCATCCCCATCCCCATCCCCCCTCGCAGGGGACGCCGAGACTCTACCCAAACAGGGTTGCCTGAGTATCGGCGCGGCAGGCCCCTCCCCCAGAAGGCAGGCTGAAAAATCAAGAAGCCCACAACCCGGGCGCCTGGGTGGCGCAGTCATTGAGCGCCTGCCTTCGGCTTTAGGGCGTGATCCCGGCGTTCCGGAAAGGAGTCCCTCATCGGGCTCCTCCGCTGGGAGCCTGCTTCTTCCTCTCCCACTCCCCTGCTTCTGTTCCCTCTCTCGCTGGTTGGCTGCCACATAAATAAATAAATAAATAAAATCTTTAAAGAAGAAGCCCACATCCCTAAGATCCCTATAAAACAAGGGGCACGGCCTGGGACCCAGTCAATAATTTGGGCTCTGGAAACCCCGCAACCTCTCTTCATCAGAATGACAAGAAGGAGAAGCCCCCCCCAGCAAAGAAAAGACAGTGATCCTGTGGCCTCTGCCACAGAAATAATGGATATGGATGTAACCAAATTATCAGAAATGGAATTCAGAGTAACGATGGTCAAAATGATGAGTAGAATTGAAAAAACTATTAACGAAAAGGTTACTGAGAATATAGAATCCCTAAGGACAGAAATGAGAGCGAATTTGACAGAAATTAAAAATTCTATGAGCCAAATGCAGGCAAAACTAGAGGCTCTGACGGCCAGGGTCGCAGAAGCAGAGGAACGGGTTAGTGAATTGGAGGATGGGTTAATAGAGGAAAAAATGAAAATAGAAGATGGTCTTAAAAAAATCCACACCCACGAATGTAGGTTACGGGAGATTACTGACTCAATGAAACGATCCAATGTTAGAATCATCGGCATCCCTGAGGGGGTGGAGAAAAACAGAGGTCTAGAAGAGATATTTGAACAAATTGTAGGTGAAAACTTCCCTAATCTAGCAAGGGAAACAAACATTCGTGTCCAAGAGGCAGAGAGGACCCCTCCCAAGCTCAACCATGACAAACCTACGCCACGTCATGTCATAGTGCATTTCGCAAATATTAGATGCAAGGATACAGTATTGAAAGCGGCCAGGACAAAGAAATTTCTCACGTACCAAGGCAAAAGCATCAGAATTACGTCAGACCTGTCTACACAGACCTGGAATGAGAGAAAGGGTTGGGGGAGCATATTTAAAGCTCTTTCAGAGAAAAACATGCAGCCAAGGATCCTTTATCCAGCAAGGCTGTCATTCAGAATTGATGGAGAAATAAAGACATTTCAGAATCGCCAGTCACTAACCAATTTTGTAACCACGAAACCAGCCCTACAGGAGATATTACGGGGGGTTCTATAAAAGTAACAAGGCCCCAAGAGTGATACAGAACAGAAAGTCACAGCCAATACAAACAAAGACTTTACTGGCAACATGGCAACATTAAAATCATATCTCTCAGTAATCAGTCTTAATGTAAATGGTTTGAACCATCCCATAAAACGCCACAGGGTTGCAGATTGGATAAAAAGAAATGACCCATCCATTTGCTGTCTACAAGAGACTCATTTCAAACCCAAAGATGCATTCAGACTGAGAGTAAGGGGATGGAGTACCATCTTTCACGCAAATGGACCTCAAAAGAAAGCTGGGGTAGCAATTCTCATATCAGATAAATTGGATTTTAAACTACAGACTATAGTTAGAGATGCAGAAGGGCACTATATTATTCTTAAGGGAAGTATTCAACAAGTGGATATGACAATTATAAATATATATGCCCCCAACAGGGGAGCAGCAAGATACACAAGCCAACTCTTAACCAGAATAAAGAGACATACAAATAAAAATACATTAATAGTAGGGGACCTCAACACTCCACTATCAGAAATAGACAGAACACCCTGGCAAAAATTAAGCAAAGAATCAAAGGCTTTGAATGCCATACTCGACGAGTTGGACCTCATAGATATATATAGAACACTACACCCCAGAACCAAAGAATACTCATTCTATTCTAATGCCCATGGAACATTCTCAAGAATAGACCATGTTCTGGGACACAAAACAGGTCTCAACCGATACCAAAAGACTGAAATTATCCCCTGCATATTCTCAGACCACAACGCTCTGAAATTGGAACTCAACCACAAGGAAAAATTTGGAAGAAACTCAAACACTTGGAGACTAAGAACCATCCTGCTCAGGAATGACTCGATAAACCAGGAAATCAAAAATCAAATTAAACAATTTATGGAGACCAATGAGAATGAAAATACAACAGTCCAAAACCTATGGGATACTGCAAAGGCAGTCCTAAGGGGGAAATACATAGCCATCCAAGCCTCACTCAAAAGAATAGAAAAATCTAAAATGCAGTTTTTATATTCTCACCTCAAGAAGCTGGAACAGCAACAGAGGGACAGGCCTAATCCACGCATGAGGAAGCAGTTGACCAAAATTAGAGCTGAAATCAATCGAGCAGAAACCAGAAGTACAGTAGAGAAGATCAACAGGACTAGAAGCTGGTTCTTGGAGAGAATCAATAAAATTGACAGACCACTGGCAAGATTTATCCAAAAGAAAAGAGAAAGGACCCAGATTATTAAAATTATGAATGAAAAAGGAGAGGTCACGACGAACACCATTGAAATTGGAAGGATTATTAGAAATTTTTATCAACAGCTATATGCCAATAAACTAAGCAATCTGGAAGAGATGGAATCCTTCCTGGAAACCTATAAACTACCAAGATTGAAACCGGAAGAAATTGATTCCTTAAACAGGCCAATTAATTATGAAGAAATTGAGTCAGTGATAAACAACCTTCCAAATAACAAAACTCCAGGCCCGGATGGTTTTCCTGGGGAATTCTACCAAACATTCAAAGAAGAAATAATACCTATTCTCCTAAAGCTATTTCAAAAAATAGAAACAGAAGGAAAGCTACCAAACTCATTCTATGAGGCCAATATTACCTTGATCCCCAAACCAGGCAAAGACCCCATCAAAAAGGAGAATTACAGACCGATTTCCCTAATGAATATGGACGCCAAAATCCTCAACAAGATACTTGCTAATAGAATCCAACAGTACATTAAAAGGATTATCCATCACGATCAAGTGGGATTCATACCTGGGATGCAAGCGTGGTTCAATATTCGCAAATCAATCAGCGTGATACATCATATCAACAAGAAAAGACTCAGGAAGCATATGATCCTCTCAATTGATGCCGAAAAAGCATTTGACAAAATACAACATCCTTTCCTGATTAAAACCCTTCAGAGTGTAGGAATAGGAGGTACATTTCTCAATCTCATAAAAGCCATCTATGAAAAGCCTACTGCAAATATTATTCTCAATGGGGAAAAGCTGGAAGCCTTTCCCTTAAGATCAGGAACTCGACAAGGATGCCCACTCTCGCCACTATTATTCAACATAGTACTAGAAGTCCTTGCAACAGCAATCAGACAACAAAAAGGGATCAAAGGTATTCAAATTGGCAAAGAAGAAGTCAAAATGTCTCTCTTTGCAGATGACATGATACTCTATATGGAAAACCCAAAAGAAGCCACTCCCAAACTATTAGAAGTTATAGAGCAATTCAGTAACGTGGTAGGATACAAAATAAATGCTCAGAAATCAGTTGCATTTCTATACACGAATAACGAGACCGAAGAAAGAGAAATTAGGAAATCCATCCCATTTACAATAGCACCAAAAACCATACGTTACCTTGGAATTAACTTAACCAGAGACGTAAAGGACCTATATTCTAGAAACTATAAATCACTCTTAAAAGACATTGAGGAAGACATAAAAAGATGGAAAGATATTCCATGCTCATGGATCGGAAGAATTAACATCGTTAAAATGTCCATGCTACCCAGAGCAATCTACACTTTCAATGCTATCCCGATCAAAATACCAAGGACATTTTTCAAAGAACTGGAACAAACAGTCCTTAAATTTGTATGGAAACAGAAAAGGCCCCGAATCTCCAAGGAACTGTTGAAAAGGAAAAACAAAGCTGGGGGCATCACAATGCCAGATTTCGAGCTGTACTACAAAGCTGTGATCACAAAGACAGCATGGTACTGGCACAAAAACAGACACATAGACCAATGGAACAGAATAGAGAACCCAGAAATGGACCCTCGGCTCTTTGGGCAACTAATCTTTGATAAAGCAGGAAAAAACATCCGGTGGGAAAAAGACAGTCTCTTCAATAAATGGTGCTGGGAAAATTGGACAGCTACATGCAAGAGAATGAAACTTGACCACTATCTCACACCATACACAAAAATAAACTCCAAATGGATGAAAGACCTCGATGTGAGACAGGAATCCATCAAAATTCTAGAGGAGAACATAGGCAACAACCTCTACGACATCGGCCAAATCAACCTTTTTCATGACACATCCCCAAAGGCAAGAGAAACAAAAGATAAAATGAATTTATGGGGTTTCATCAAGATTAAAAGTTTCTGCACAGCCAAGGAAACAGTCAGAAAAACTAAGAGGCAGCCCATGGAATGGGAGAATATATTTGCAAATGACACTACAGATAAAGGACTGGTATCCAAGATCTACAAAGAACTTCTCAAACTCAATACACAAGAAACAAATAAACAAATCAAAAAATGGGCAGAAGATATGAACAGACACTTTTCCAATGAAGACATACAAATGGCTAATAGACACATGAAAAAATGTTCAAAATCATTAGCCATCAAGGAAATTCAAATCAAAACCACACTGAGATACCACCTTACGCCAGTTAGAATGGCAAAAATAGACAAGGCAAGAAACAACAATTGTTGGAGAGGATGTGGAGAAAGGGGATCCCTCCTGCATTGTTGGTGGGAATGCAAGTTGGTACAGCCACTCTGGAAAACAGTGTGGAGGTCCCTTAAAAAGTTAAAAATTGAGCTACCCTATGACCCAGCCATTGCACTACTGGGTATTTACCCCAAAGATACAGACGTAGTGAAGAGAAGGGCCATATGCACCCCAGTGTTCATAGCAGCAATGTCCACAATAGCTAAATTGTGGAAGGAGCCGAGATGCCCTTCAACAGATGACTGGATTAAGAAGTTGTGGTCCATATATACGATGGAATATTACTCAGCTATCAGAAAGAACGAGTTCTCAGCATTTGCTACAACATGGACAGCACTGGAGGAGATAATGCTAAGTGAAATAAGTCAAGCAGAGAAAGACAACTATCATATGATTTCTCTCATCTATGGAACATAAGAAGTAGGATGATCGGTAGGGGAAGAAAGGGATAAAGAAAGGGGGGGTAATCAGAAGGGGGAATGAAACATGAGAGACTATGGACTATGAGAAACAAACTGAGGACTTCAGAGGGGAGGGGGGTGGGGGAATGGGATAGACCGGTGATGGGTAGTAAGGAGGGCACGTATTGCATGGTGCACTGGGTGTTATACACAACTAATGAATCATCGAGCCTTACATCGGAAACCGGGGATGTACTGTATGGTGACTAACATAATATAATAAAAAATCATTATAAAAAAAAAAAAAAAAGATAACACCAACAGTGATAATCCATGTTGATTGTGTGTACCCTTGATATAATGTGATGAAAATGGGACTTTAACTCTGTGGTCTTCTTCCAAAAAATGCAAAACTCCACTCTAATCATGAGAAAAACCTCACATAAATCTCGGTTGGGAAAATACCAGAATCCGTATTCCTCAAAATTGTCAAGTCATCAAAACCAAGTAAAATCTAAGCAGCTGTTGTATTCAAGAGGCACCTCAGTAGAAATGACAACAAAATGTAATATGGTATCCTGGATGGGATCCTGGATGTGAAAAAGGACATTAAGTAAAAAGTAAAGAAATATGAATAGAGTATGGACTTTAGTTGGTAATAATGTATCAACATTGGTCCGTTAATTTTGACAAACGTATCATATGAATGTGACACTTCAGCAACAGGGAAAAATGGATGCAGAGTATATGATAATGCTGCACTATCTTTGCTTTTTTTTTTTTTTTTTTGTAAATTGAAAACTGTTCTAAAATTAAACGTTGATGTAAAAATAAAAAAAATAAAAAATAAAAAATAATAGTAATGTGATATCTATAGCTAAGGAGATAATAACAGCATTCTCCATGGTCCTAAAGTCATCTACTCATTTCTGGGCTCCAACAATCCCCTTGGGGAATGGAGAAGTATGTTCAAAGGAGAGGAGCTAAGATGTAACCATGTTAACCAAACCATGTTAACAATGATTTTCACCACGGAACTCTACTTTGAGGAAGCTGCTCATGGAACACACTTCAAGAAACACAGGACCTTATAACAAATTGGCAGTGATGTTATAAATAGAAAAACAAATATTGAGTGGGGTACTGATCATAAGTAAGGTATTTCTAAATATGAGAGTCTAGGATAATTCTGTGTCACCTACAATGTAATCTGAAAATTCTTATACAGCACAAATCTATCTAAAATATGAGTCTCTTTAACAATTTCTCGGCTTCTTCAAAGACATAATTATTGAATTTAATAAGACAAAATTGTGTATAGGCTACAGTATATCTATTGGTCCTAAGCTAGGTTTCAAACTTTAAAATGGTTTTTAAAATTCTGACCATGGGACACCATAAGTAACAGAACAAATGGTGTTCTGCTTTCTTGTTCAAAAGGATTATTGTGCAAGCCATCTCTATGAATGTAAACGCCAGAAACCTCCTTGGCTGCAGAAAAATCTAGTGCCTTTCAAAGTTTTATTTTGAAAGCTCTGAAGAATGAGATTGATGATAGGATCCCTCATGTCTCTTTTCTTTGTAATCCATACCACACAAGATTTAAGAGCTAAGCCAGAAAACATCAAACAACATGTTCAGAATTGTTCACAGAGAAACACTGATGTTTTTTGCCACCAACGAGAACACTAAAATATAAAAGATAAAGCTATAAAATACAAAAAAATAAAAATAAAAGTTATAAAAGGTAAAAAGAGATATGACCAGCAGCATGTCTGCTACAAGATGCTGTTACACCAACTATCATAAGCAGATCAATATAAAATTCATATTCCTGACGGCCTGAAAGGAGAAAGACCCTCACAAATCCACAGTGCGTGAAAGAAAAATGGTGTTAGCAGATAATGAATAAAAAGCTGGGTCCCAGTGACCTCCAAGCCTATAAAAATCAAACACATTTTTATATAACTTTATTATTTCTTGTTTAGAGCTAGTGGTGGATAACTCCGGTATTCATTGAATAAGGGATAGCAAGATATTCTTTTATCATTTTAAGGGCCTACTTGGCCTTATCTTGTAATGAATTTTCTCTTCAGTCTTTAAAAATGAAAACTACAACACCATCAGAAAATACAACTAACTTAAAAAAAAAAGGAAAGAAAAAGAGAAAATACAACTAACTATACTGTGGATTATACCAGTCACATTGCAAAGAGAAATACCTAGACATAGCCCACCAATTTAGGATGCCATGTGAACATCATGTCTAAATTTGTAAAGTTTTTATAATCTTCTAACTGGTTCATTTGCATTAGTACATTTGAGCTTCCCAACGAGCTTGTAAGATTGAAAAGGCAGGTGATGCAATCCAAATCAGAGGAGGAAGCCAATCATCACCACTGTCATCAGCCTGAGAACATAAAATGAATGCTGAGTTGCGATTGCAACCCAAGGACCTTAACTCCCTTTCTAAGGGTCTTTCTTTAACACTACAGCTAACAAGCAGTTAAGTTTTCTACACCTTCCCCTCCATACCAAACTTGACACACGCCTCTTTCACATTAAGTTTTCAAATGAATGATGACAACTTAAAGGGTTACGTTCACTGAGTCAAAAAATGGGCAAAACGTGGGGAGGGGCAGTTTTTGTAGGTCCCTACCAAGGTAGCAAACACCAGCCTCTAGGCTCAGTCTTCAGATAGCCATTGCACAGAGCAGCTTGTCCACAAACACTTAAAGTCAATACTTAAGCAAGGACTTAATGCAAAGAAATCTAACTCCCTCTCTAGATTACCATGATAGCCATGGTCTTCATGAGGGCACATGACTGAAATGAGGAGGAGGGATGAATCCTATAAAAATAAGACCGCAGGAATAATCCCAGTGGCATTTTGCCTAAAGAATGAGTCACAAATAGAAATGTCAACAGCGATCTGACAGATAACAGTGAGAGAAGTGGGCTGGGTGGGAACTGGAGTGAGCTGGAAGCATACTGTTTGATGGGAGGGGCATTATTTAGCTCTAGTTGAGTACTGCCATGCAAGAGATCATGCTTGGTGTTGCCAAATCTCCCCCTCCCCTGACTTTTTTAAAAAGAAAAACTGGATTATTATGAGAAATTTGATTTACAAATGCTAGCAACTAATCAACAAAATTAACAGTATGGATCAAACTGAACATGTCTATTGATTAAATCTGACCTGTGCGTCAGATTGAGCCTATAAACTAACAATTTTCAGACCCCAAATTTCAGTTTAAAACTTCAGCAAATAAGAAGTCTTGGGACACTTGGGTGGCTCAGTTAAGCGGCTGCCTTCGGCTCAGGTCATAATCCCAGGGTCCTGGGATCGAGTCCTGCATTGGGCTCCTTGCTCAGCACAGAGCCTGCTTCTCCCTCTGCCTGCTCTGCCTGCCACTCTCCCTGGTTGTGCACTCTATCTCTGACAAATAAATAAATAAAATCTTAAAAAAAAAAAAAAAAGCAATAAGAAATCTTTTATCCCTTCACAGTTGACACAAAATGTATCTAATTGTTCAAAAATGACAAATGCAGAGCCCTTAAAAGTAGACTAGAGTTTTCATATACTCACTGGGTTGGAGCATAGGGAGAGGTGGCCTGAATCTAACCCACTAATAGCTTATTATTTCCTTAAAATCTCTGGTTTTACCTTAAAAATGCATGTGGTTTTTGCCTTCCAATTCACAATACATCCATGTTTTTCTTTTTATTTTATATATTTATTTTTTCATGTTTTTCCTTTTAATATCAGAAAGATGTTTTTTACCTCAAATCTTCTAGTAAAATTGACCCTCCAGGAAAACATTTATCCTTGGCTTCCAAAATCTTCAAGAAGCATAGCCCTAGATGAACCAGGGTTCTCTCAGGAGTGTCACCCTTTCCTACTTCCAGCTGTCCTTGCACCTAAAGCCTTAGCTTCAGCTATCCATCAGACTGACAACAGCCAAGGGCCAGGGCTGGTATGGCATACATAAAGAGAGACACACTCCTGGGAATTTTCAGGGCTCACTCAAAATACAGCCTGCTGGTCTTGCTTAATCTGATCAACACTCCCAACTGCTGTCAAAAACAATGGCCATTTCTCAGGCTTTCTCTGGACTTTTTTGCCTTTCAAAACAGTGCCTCTGCCAAAGCACCTAGAATAACTCATCTTCCCCTTGGGGTTGAGACTATAAAGCTTCCTTTCTCCAGAGTTGTTTCACACCGCTTTCACCTTTAATACTAAAATTCACATAGAGGTCAACCTCAGAACATCTCGGTGGGAAAGTGTCAAATGGAAACTGAGGCTCCTGTAATTGTACTGCTGATTGCAAGTGCTGAGGTATTTTATTTCCTCAGGCTATTCTTGGAGATATCTCTTCCAAGGAGCAACAATATTACAAAATGTACTTAAAGCCTAGAAGCACATTTGCTTCTAAGTAGTTGATACTTCTAATAAGCTATATTAAGAACCAGCATACACACACATTTCAAAGGTATAGACATACATGGACACACATCATTATATGTTAATATGTGGCAGAGCCTGAAAAATTATTTGTTTGCTCCAGCTAAGAGTTGTTTTTTAATTCTCTATTTCATTTCAAAGTGGACTCCCAAATGTATTTCCTTTGTATTCTTCAAGATACCAGAAATACCTTTTGTGAGGGAATGATCTATGGTTTTGAGAGGCAAAATAAGCTATTTCCTCTGAAAGTTTCTGGGACTGTAAATGCACATAATTTTTTTTTTCTGTACTAAATATCTCCATATTTTTATGCACAGTATCTTTTTCTCCGGCAACTGCATGATCATGTTAGCTAAATGTTGGTATAGGGTTTTACTTTGAGGCCTTCAGATATTTCTTCCATCCACCAAGAAAGACTGTGAAGATACTTTATCCTTTATGCTTTCAAGCCAAAAGGGGGAAAAAATTATAAAGATTAAAACTGCCAGAGAACCATAACCTCCACTCACGGACCTCAGAGGAAGCCACAAAAGAATAGCTGACAATAGCAATTTGTCTTAAATATGCCAATGCACTGCTCACACTCAAGACTCATTAAGCAGATCTGCAGCATTCAGTTCACATCTGATGTACTAGATCCCCAGAAAATGGATTTTTTTAACCTATTGGTGACACTGAAGCAGACTGGCCACTGCAGCTCTTAGCAAAAACAACATCAAACCTATCCTCCATGAGTCATGAAATGGCATTAAAAAAAGACCAAAATCTGTCCAGATATATTGCCCAGTTAATAGCGACTTCCGTAGAAACAATTCTGCTTCCAAATCAGAAACTAGATGAAAACACAGGGTTTTGGAGTATAAACTACCCCCTTACTCTGTACACTCCTTCACTCCCTTCCCCAGCAAGATATGATGAGAAGGTGCTTGATAATCTAGGCTTTGAATACAAATGACTAAACTCAATTTTGGTAGCAACATAACCTTGGAGAAGTTACTTTACTTGTCTGGGCTTAAATTTCTTCATCTTTAAAATGGAGATAATAGGATTATATGCTGTATAGAATTGTTGTGAAGAATAATGCACATAAGCTTTCACTTAGCATCTGACACAAGGTAGTGACCTATCAAAGTTTTTATTGTTATTGTTTTTAGTTACTGAAGGCCTACTAAGGTTAGAACACTCTCCCAGTGATGGTATAACATAAAAATAAGAATGAAGATGACTTCTCTCTGACCTCATTCCAAATCAGGGCTCCTAGAAACAACTTAGCCTTGTTCCATAGCCTTGGCTCAGAAATCCAACATGGATTATCCAGGTTCTATGCTTTCCTGACTTGAGGGACTGGTAGTCAGCTGACTAAAGATGATATACTGCCCTAGAAGCCAATAAAATGGCACGAAATTCCTTTACTGGCTCTGTTAAATATTGGTTGGGTCACATACACATTCTGTGCCTCTGTTTGCCTCGGTGAAAAGTGGAAGAAATAATATTTTACACGACTTCATGTGCAATTTCTTCCTTCTACCTCTTTCCTCTTTTTTTCATGGCCACATTTCTCAAAAGAGTAGCTCATGTTTTTCACTTCCCTCTCATTCCTCAATGAGCTTTGACCTAAAGTTGCATTGTTCCAATAATTAATTAAATGCTATTATATGTGTAAAGCACCCAACAGTGGCCAACACATGAGATACTACAGAAATGTCAGCTATTAATATCATTAATAGGCATTATCTAATAAATTGGTTGATAAAAGACCAGCAACAGCACACAATACCTTCTCTTTCTTCATGGTTGCATACATATTTTATGCTGTATATTACGTGCTATAATTGGAGAAGTCTCAGGATGTTTATCCAGCAAGACTCAATTATCTGTTATTTCTTCCTCTGTTCTCTGTTTTCATTTGATAGTAGAGATCTGGTTAATTATTTTCTAGCTATAATTATTATATCATTAATTTGCAGCACATAGCCATGTGACCCCCTCCTGTCATTTTAGCTACATAAACTCTAATATAGATAATTTTCAGAGAGGCAGAGAACGTGAGTTTTCCTTAAAATGGAAACCTACATATAGTAATTCTGGGCTATGCTTCTTACTGTCATTAAATCCATACAAAGACTTCCACTGGTGGCAACTTATCATTCCAAACTACATTTTGAAAAATCAGGAGTTTGTCAGAGACATAAGTAAACATTGTTAAAAGCAGCTTAATCCCAGAAGATGCTTATCTTAAAAGCTTTGATAAACATGTTAGTGTCAAAGAGGGTTTCAAGAAACCCTTAATGTGTATATAACCTCCATTAAGCTAACCTTACTCTAGCAAATATCCTGGAAACCCCAGAACACTAGGGTAGAGTTCATCCTTCTTTTGCCTTTATGGCACACTGCCCACTGAGCCAACAATGAGGGTATCCTCTCATCTTAATTTCTGGCCATTCGCCAACTCTCTTCTTGTTGAGATCTTGCCTATCCCTCAAAGGTTCTCTTTCTATGGTGCAAATATCCAGAGACTTCAACTGTGATTTTTTATACATTGTATAGCATTATACATGGAATCATTATGACTATAGTTAATTTATTCATGTGCCCTATCTCCCCAACTATACGTTAAACTCTATGAGGGCAGAGTCCCTATCTTTTCCATCCATGTGCATTCCTCCAGCAGTAGCACAGTACCTCAATAAATTACTGCGGCTTAACTGATAGGGTGAAGAAAGGAGTGGTGAGGAATAGAAGGAAGGAAGGACAAAAGGAAGAAAGGAAGAGAAGGAGGAACAGAAAGAAGGAAGGCAGGGAGGGAGGGAGGCAGGCAGTAAGAGAGGGAGGAAACACTGAACATTAATAAGTATTTCTAAGAATTGAAAAACCAAAAAGATTATGCCTGTCCTCAAAAAACTTTGCATCTAGCTGGGTAAACAGAAATACGTGTTTTTATGTATCAGGAGGCTAGAATAAGGTAACCTATATAACCACACAATCTAGTATTTGGCTTCTAAAAGAAATGCAATAGAGACTCAAAGAAGTTCTGTTGGGCTGCAGAATTGGAAAAGGTTTTTATAAAAAGGTGATTTTTTTTGCTAGAACTTGAAGAAAGTGGAGAATTGGAAAAGCAAAAAGAAAGAGGATGGCCAGTCCTAGACTGCTCCTTGATGCTCTATCTCATGTCTTCTCTTAGTTATTAGTAATTAATGAATTCTCATTTGAAGAGCACAGTGATTACAGCTTGACTTTCTTTCTTAGGCTTGGAGAATAATTTTCATCACAATAGAGAATAAACACTAATATTTAATGGGTATACTTAGTATGCATCAGGCCCTGTTCTAGGAGCTGAACATAAATTATTTAATCTAATCCTTATTAAAACCACTACTATCATGTCCACCCTATGGATAAGAAAATGGAAACAGAGAGGCTAAGCATCTAGCTCAAGACCACACAGTTAGAAGGCAACTAATCCAAGAATCTGGAAAAGCCAAAACTGAACCTTCTATTCCCTTCTCATTTTTCATTTTAGTGATAACAGTCTACCTGACAGCAAAATTTACTTTGATTTAAAGTAAGTTTTTGTCCATACATCCTACATCTGTGTTTTCAGAAGTCCAAACATTAGAAGATGAGGTAGCATGCAGCATTTCCATGTAGACCTGCAGATTCACACTCCACTCTTCTCCATCCTGCTCTATGCTTCAGCTGCTGACCTGTAGGACCTGCAGCAATGCTCCTGCTCTTTGGCTTAACAATGAGGTTATCCAAAGGAATGCATCAGCAGAGAATCAGAAAGGACAGATGTCAGGACACATAATCGCCATAGGCCTCACTATTGGACCCCTGATGTTGGCTGTGTCATCAACTAAAGGTAAAGGATTCTTGGTTATTCTCAATCTCTCTCTCTCTCTCTCCTACTCTCCTTTGCTCCCTCCCACCCTCGCTCTCTCTTTCTTTCTTTCTCTATCTCTCTTTCTTTCTCCCTTTCTCTTTCTTTCTTTTTCTCTTTATCCTTCTCTCCTCCTTTCCCCCTCTCTCTTTTTTTCTCTCATCATAATAGTTTTCTCCCCTTAACCTTTCAGGTCTGTGGGTGATATAATGTATGATTTTCTCTTTACCAGACTATAACAACCCTTGTTGCTTTTTCTATGCTCACACATTTATAAAATTCCCCTTTATTAAACTTCCCTCATCACAGAAGTTAGATGTGCCATAAGTTTCTGCAGGGAGGCTTACTCAGGTGATAAGTTTGTGATTTAGAACAATGATATTAAAGACATATGAAAAGGTCCAGATCTGAGGTATCCTAAAAGAAGTAACATAACTCAATGAAAGACTGATGTAGGTAATAAAACAGGAGAACATAAAAAAAAAAAAATCTTAGATTTTAGTAATTTTTGAGCCCAAGTAATTTGACAATACTGATAGAAATACAGACACCAATAAAGGAAGTTAGGACTTCTCATGTTACTGATTATCTATTTATCTCTTCATTTGAATGTCTGTTTGGGAGACTACAAAAGTGCTTTTTTGTTAAAAAAAATAAAACAACACAGATAAAATTGAAGTACCCTATGTTCCATGCTCCAGTTTTGTTCTACTAGTTTCATTATTATTCATAATTATACAAATGTAAATTTTTATGTTATATTTACTATTTCCATAATTTGATAACTTAAGATTGTCATTCAAAATTATGTTTTGGAACTCTATTCATGTTGACATGTATAGATCTGTCATCTAACAGTTATACAATAATCCACCATATGAATATGTGGTGAAAATATGAATATTTTCTTTATCTGTTTCTCTATTAACATATTTATCACTACAACAAACAATACTACAGTGAATCTCCCGCTATAAATCTCCTTATGAAAATTTCTGTAGGGTTTTTGTGGCATTGCGGGACCAAAAGAAAAAAGAAAATTAGTTTAGACACTTTGACTTTAAGGTACTGTGCCAAAGTGATATTTTAACAGCAGTCATAAGGAAAATAACAAAGAAGAAATTAAGAGAAAGATATTTCTGTTTGCAGTAGCTATACTTCTGTTTTTTTTTCCAGCTAGGATGTAATAATAGCACTGTTCACCAGCCCCTAAACCAGGCATCTTGCAATCATTATCTCATTTAATCTTCACACTTACCTTTCAAGTGATAACTGAAATTCACAAATGCCTCATTTTAGGTAATACTTCCAATCTCTGCTACAATGACATTTTAAAGACTTCTTTAAAGAGTATTTCTAGATTCACAGCAAAACTGAGAGGAAGATACAGAGATTTCCCACATACCTCCTGCCCCCACACATGCAGAGCTCCTTCGTTATCAACATGCCCGCCAGAGTGGTACATTTGTTATATCATAATCACCCAAAGTCCAATATTTACATTATCGTTCACTGTTGGTATTATACATTGTATGGGTTTGGACACATATACATATATCCAGCATTACGGTATCATAACAAGTATTTTCACTGTCCTAAAACTGCCCTACACTTTTTTTTATCAGAACAATTTAACAAATAGGAAATTCTAACTGTCTTAAGTGTATACTTTTTTAAAATCATTTTTCCGGTGCAAAGAATAGTCACTAACAAAAAACAAGAAACTTACAGGAGGTGGGGAAAGTAGAAGCTGGATAATTTACAAGCTAGTCAGCCCCAGGAGACCTTAAGAATTGACTCTACTTGAACTTATAAAATTAATTTGTCCTCCCAATGAGGGTTCCCTGATTTGAGGCAAAAAGATCCATTCTTCAATTAACTGTGGATGTCAAACTTGCCTCAGAAGCCCTCAATAACTCCAGAAGGTGAACTAAATTAGGATTCACCCTAGGTAAACATGGGCTGTATCTGTTAGAATCTTAACAAAAAAAAGTTACATTGTCAGGTAAATAAATTATTTTTTCCATGATAATTTTAGAACAAAGCAAAATATGAGAAAGAAAAAATGCCAATGTCCCTCCAACCCATTCAGAAAAGAAAGACAACAAAAACTAAGGATATACTGTATGGTGACTAACATAATATAATAAAAAATTATTATAAAAAATTACCCAGAGAGCTTTGTGGGTTTCCTTTTGTTTTCCTTTCTGCTATCTTTTCAAATTCATCCTTCTGTCAGTTCTCCAAATCAATATCCCGGAAAAAAGGAGCTACAGGGATAAGCAACAGAAACTAGTGCCTCTAGTAACACTAAAATCTGAGTTGAGGTTACCCTCATTCTATAGCCATGAAATACACTTTGTAGGAGCTGTGATTTGCCCGAGTTTCTGCCACTTTCTATACAAGGCCACCCAGTTTCTAATGAGGCCAACAATTAAGAACCTGTTGATGCTCCAAATTATTAAATGAGGAATAAAGTTTTCCTTAGGAGAGCTATATATAGAGTTAGCCTTAAGAATAGAGGCAGTAACAAGAAAGCAGTATCATTTTACAGTGGTGTGCTATTTTATTCACTCCTCACAATAGGTAGTGATCACTGAGGATCCTAGAACTGACATAAAACTGGCAAATGACAGTGTTGAGATGAATATGCAAGTCTTCTGACTCTGGTCCTTTCCCCACAATACTATCCTGCCTCGTTTCTAGTACATGTTTAATGGCTATATGTAAATAAAGACCTCCCTATATTGTGTATCCCATCTGTCTCCTAAACATCTGTCAGAACTGCCTTACCTTCCATGGAAGGTTCTTCAGCCTTCTGTTAGAAGAAATTATTCTCTATTAAAGTGCAAATAGAGAGAACCATATTTTTCTTTCAAATCTTTGACCTAGTAATTCAATTCTTGGGAATAATTCAACAGAAGCAAACTACTAAATATATAGTACAGAATGTTCTGTGATAACAAAAAGAAAAAGAAAGAAAGAGAAAGGCAGGTCAGAAAGGGATGGAAGGAAGAGAAAACAAATTCTGGAAATAATCCAAATGCCCAACAAGAGGGGAATAAACTTCAATATATCAAAGGCTAGAACAGTGGTTTTCAAACCATAGACTGCAATTCACAGGGAGTGATGAAAATATTGTAGTTGATCAAAAACAGCATTTTAAAATGAAATGGGTAAAAAAGAAAATAGAATGAAATGGAATAAAATGTAATGGAAAATATCGGAGTGCATCACCCCTTGGGAGGGTAAGAAGGTCTCATGAAACCTTATTTCCATGTAAATATGTATGGGTATATGTGTATATGTACACCTAAGTATGTTTATCAAATACAATGTAAAATTTATTTCTTAGTGTAGAGCATAGTCAAAAAATTTTGAAATGTACTGGCTTACGTTATTATCCATTCATTAAAATTTACTTGCAAGAAATCCTGGAGAATGTTTATAATAATGTTAAGGGGAACATAGGTCACAAAGTAGTATAGATACTATGGTGGCAATTATAGAAAAGATGAATGTATATAAGTTAATCACAGGAAAGAAATGAGCAAAAAAGAAAACAGATGTCCTAGGGAAATGTGATTATTATCTCTCATTTTATCTTTCATTTATAATTTGAAACAAACAGACCTACTCTACAATTAATTCTAGTTCAAATTTGCCTTAGACTCTGTCAATAATTCTAGTAAATAAAAGAAATCAAAATGCTCACCAAGCAAGCAAGGAACCAATTAACTAAGGAAACTTACAAATAGAACTAGAAGTCCAGGTACAAAAAATGTGACTGGTAGATGGAACAAAACATTTCTCGGACTAAGAACTTGTTTCTGTTCATACATACATCTATGCTCACATGCAAACGGAAGGAGGGATAACAGACTAAGCTATCTGTTGTTCATTTACATCTTAGCATTAATGTGTACATGGTCCCTTCCAGTAGAAGAATTAACCTGTATCAAGAATAGATGAAACTGCTAAGAGTTACTAAAAAAGTGAGAAGAAATTGTCAGAGGCATGAGAAGGTGCTGAGTTGTTTATCTTTAGCATCTTCTAGTACCTCTTTTCAGTTTACATTTTTCCTCCTTGATTTTGCTTAATACTGGCTGTCCTTTACAGAGAAATGCCTTAAGTGACCAACATAAAGGTCAATGAAAACTGTATCCAGTTAAACTACTTCATAAAGCCACCTTAGTGAGTCCAGAATCACTTTGGGTAAAAAAAAATCAAGATCAAACTCTCCTATTACACCACTGAACTTTTTGATCTAGGACAATTACTACCAATGAATAAAGAGAAAATTACTCACATTGGGGAAGGATATTAAGTCCTTTGGGTGACCTAGATGCCATGCAGAGCTCTCAATGGCAGAATCAAGGCTTTTATGTTCTCTATCACATCCCTGTGTAATCTACAGTTACAAACTTCTAGGACAAAAGAAAGGGGAAATGAGTCTAGACTCCCATGTAATGAAAGTATCTCTAAATTGTAAGTGTAATTTCCCCCAATTAAGGAAGGATGCTAGACAAGCCCAGCTTTATCAAATGTTAAGTATACATGTTCACATGATTTCAGAGTCCTTAATGTACTGCCCTCATGAATCAGGTGATTGAATGGCACTAGTAAATATAAATTATTGTTCTGTTGTTCATATCACATAGTGTCCTACTTTTCATAGATACCTTAAGTGGCCAACATAAAGATTAAAGATATTGATAGCAAGTTAATCCACTTCCTGAAGTCACCTCAGCTGGTCTGAAGTTACTTTGGGTAAGAAGAGGCTAAATTGGGGAGCTTTAACTTCCTGGTTAAAATTATAAGACATAGCAATATTTGGGAAAGCGTTCAATAATAAGATTTTGGTCTAAGATATACTATAGCTTTCAAGAATTTCAGAAGTTGAAAGCATCATTGAACTATGTGTCCATGTGGATTAGACACACACACACACACACACACACACACACACACACACACAGAGGGAATGAAAGATGGAGTTCAGTTCACAAACAAGAACAACTGCCTCTTTAAAATTCTTCCCATGTATTTAAAATATGCAGCCTTTTTTGGTGGGGAGAAATAATCTAGTCCTTGGGCTAGGTAAACAGGTTGTTTTCTTCCTGATTTTTATTTTAGCTAACTACATTCTTCCCATGCTTGAGTCTACTTTTGAATGAAATGATTTTATGTTTTAGTCTAAATGCCTTAATGCTGATTTTTCTAGACATGAAATTATATCTAAGAAATACACCACTAAAGACATCTATCTCATAAATAAATAATGACTAACTCTGGGCAATTTACTATCTGAGTTGGTAGGTCTTCTAGTGTGGAGCTCTATCAAGGGAAATCATTCTGAGGTTTAACAATTGTATTCTGGGAACAACAACAATAACAAAAAACAGGCACTTAGTTAAAAACAAGTAAACAAAAGTTACTGTTGTTTTTCATGAACTCCTAATCTATAGAAGTTGGTCCTTCTCAAAGTATCTACAAACTAATTATATCATTATGTCATTTGATTCCCACAATGTCTACAAGGTGGATCAGTCCAGGGTTAACACCATCCCCAATCTGTAGATGAAGACCATGAGACACAAAAAAGTTAACTGGCCTGTACAAGGTAACATAGAAAGTTAATGTAAAACAGGGATCAACCCAAATCTCCTGGTTGCTGATTTAATTTGTTACATCACAAAATGATTTGCTACATCACTTTACTTTCCATCATCAGGGTCCACGCTTTCCATATCCAAATGTCTTCAAGAAACATAGGAACACTGATTATTATTCCCCTGGATTCACCTTTCTCCTTGGCTCAGAATAAGCAATTTTTTCTAATAATTTTTTATTATATTATGTTAGTCACCATACAGTATATCCCTAGTTTTTGATGTAAAGTTCCATGATTCATTACTTGGATATAACACCCAGTGCACCATGCAATACGTGCCCTCCTTAATACCCATCACCAGCCTATCCCATTCCCCCACTCCCCTCCCCTCTGAAGCCCTCAGTTTGTTTCCCAGAGTCCATAGTCTGTCATGGTTCATTCCCCCTTCTGTTTACCCCCCCTTTCTTCTTCCCTTTCTTCTCCTACCGATCTTCCTACTTCTTATGTTCCATAAATGAGTGAAACCATACGATAATTGTCTTTCTCTGCTTGACTTATTTGCTTAGCACTGTCTCCTCCAGTGCCGTCCATGTTGCAGCAAATGTTGAGAAATCGTTCTTTCTGATGACTGAGTAATATTCCATTGTATATATGGACCACATCTCCTTAATCCAGTCATCTGTTGAAGGGCATCTCAGCTCCTTCCACGATTTAGCTATTGTGGACAATGCTGCTATGAACATTGGGGTGCATATGGCCCTTCTCTTCACTACGTCTGTATCTTTGGGGTAAATACCCAGTAGTGCAATTGCTGGATCATAGGATAGCTAAGAACCATCCTGCTCAAGAATGATTGAGTAAACCAAGGAAATTAAAAATCAATTTAAACAATTTATGGAGATCAACAAGAATGAAAACACAATGGTCCAAAACCTATGGGACACTGCAAAGGCAGTCCTAAAGGGAAAATACATAGCCATCCAAGCCTCACTCAAAAGAACAGAAAAATCTGAAATGCAGTTTTTATATTCTCACCTCAAGAAGCTGGAGCTGAAACAGAAGAACAGGCCTAACCCACACATGAGAAAGCAGTTGATCAAGATTAGAGCAGAGATCAATGAATTAGAAACCAGGAGCACAATAGAGCAGATAAACAGAACTAGAAGCTGGTTCTTTGAAAGAATAAATAAGATTGATAAGCCACTGGCCAGACTTATTCAAAAGAATACAGAAAGGACCCAAATTAACAAAATTATGAATGAAAGGGGAGAGGTCACAACCAACACCAATGAAATAGGAAGGATCATTAGAAACTTTTATCAACAACTTTATGCCAATAAATTAAACAACTTGGAAGAAATGGATGCCTTCCTGGAAACCTATAAACTACCAAGACTGAAACAGGAAGAAATTAATTATCTAAACGGACCGATTAATTATGAAGAGATTGACGCAGTGATCAAAAACCTCCCAAAAAACAAGAGTCCAGGGCCTGATGGATTCCCCGGGGAATTCTACCAAACATTCAAAGAAGAAATGATACCTATTCTCCTGAAGCTGTTTCAAAAAACAGAAACAGAAAGAAAACTACCAAACTCATTCTACGAGGCCAGTATTACCTTGATCCCCAAACCAGGCAAAGACCCCATCAAAAAGGAGAATTATAGACTGATATCTCTGATGAATATGGCGCCAAAATTGTCAACAAGATCCTAGCTAATAGGATCCAACAGTACATTAAAAGGATTATCCATCATGACCAAGTGGGATTCATCCTTGGGAGGCAAGGGTGGTTCAACATTCGCAAATCAATCAGTGTGACAGATCATATCAACAAGAAAAGAGTCAAGAACCATATGATCCTCTCAATTGATGCAGAAAAAGCATTTGACAAAATACATGATTAAAACACTTCAGAGTGTAGGAATAGAGGGTGCATTCATCAATTTCATAAAAGCCATCTATGAAAAGCCTACAGCAAATATCATTCTCAATGGGGAAAAGCTGGTAGCCTTTCCCTTAAGAATAAGCAATTTCTAACCACTACCACATGTGGTTGTTTTCCAGCAAAGTTTTCCCATAAATGACCTGAAATTTTCAAAAAAGATATCTATTGCTACATGGAGGTGTGAGGAAGCTTTTGGTTTTATCTTCCCATATCCCAGCTTGATCTATTAAATTTTGAACTCAGTGATTCTCTGAAGGTGTTTAAGATTCAGTGCTCAAATCCCAAATTTCTCAAGGGCCAGCAAGTCAAATTCATTTACACTTTGTCCCTGAGTTTCTTTCCTTTTTATTCCCTTTTTTATGTGAAAAGCAATAAAGCAGTGACCCTTGCTTTTCACTCAGAGCCTCTTTGGTCTGTACTTTAATCACTTCTTATCTGGTGTCTTCACTTAGGTTATCATGCTGAAAATAAGTGCTACACAACTATTTACTTCTTGCTGGACAATTCCAGCAATTTCTACCAAGTCAGTTTGATGCCTACTAAGATTGGCAGTTATAAAATCATGAGTCCAAATCTGCCATTACTTGGAAAGCTTATAAAGTCAGGGACATGGGATTGCAAAATACAAAGGAAAACTATTTGGGAAAACTATTTTGTATAAAACAAAGCTTGTGAACAGCTAATAAATCTTGAGTGAACAAAACAAAGCTTTAGTTAGAATCATATAATGGAAAATTCTTCAGTCATTAAAAGCAATGGTACAGATCTATATCTACTGACATGAGATGCTCATAGTATTTTATGGAACTGTATACAGTATGGCTCCATTCTTAACAATATGGCTCCATGAATAAAGAAAGTCTAAAAGTTGTTATTCTCTCTAAGCAGAGGACTTATAGGTTATTT
Organism: Ursus americanus; assembly: GCF_024610735.1. Lineage (NCBI taxonomy): Eukaryota > Metazoa > Chordata > Mammalia > Carnivora > Ursidae > Ursus > Ursus americanus. The sequence goes on along the minus strand of NC_142140.1, from coordinate 13,219,229 downwards.
TAGTTTTAAAAATTTGTTTATACTTCCTAGTTTTTCTACAATTAATTTATCTTCCTTACCTTATAATAATAGAAAAGTCAAAGCCTATCTGTGGAAAGTTAACTAAAGGATAGGTTACCAAAGCCATGGCCCTTCCTTTCCCATCCTTCAAACATGGGAAGGGTTACAGACTAAAATTAATGTAAAGGAAAACATCACATGGGACCAAATAGCAAATTATTCCTGGGGAGAAACTGAAATTATGATACATGCTAATTAACATTCAAGAAATTATAAATAGGTGAGCAAGGAGTTAAGGGCAGTTTCTTCCCCATCTTTTCTGCAACTTATTTTCTTGCTTCTCTCCTTTTTTGCTTTAGGAACACATAGGTGCTTTAGTGAAGAGAGGTTTGAACTTGGGAGTCAAAAGGCCTTGATTATCCTATTAGTCTCTCTTAATTGGGTAAGATCCACAACCTCAATAGGCTTTAGTTTCTTTATCAAGAATGAGGATTAGGGATGCGTACGTGGCTCAGTCAGTTAAGTGTCTGCCTTCAGCCCAGGTCATGATCCCCGGGTCCTGGGATTGAGTCCTGCATCAGGCTCCTTGCTCAGCAAAGAGTCTGCTTCTCCCTCTGCCTGCTGTTCCCCTTGCTTGTGCTCTCTCTCTGTGACAAATAAATAAAATCTTTAAAAATTTTTTTAAAAAAAGAATGAGGACAGTAACGCCTAACTCATGACGTTATTATGAGAATTCCCTGAGAAAATGTGTATGAAAATATGGAGCATGGAGTTAGAATTCAAAAAATAAAACTTAAACAGAATTTCTGCCCTGATTCTCACTTTGGTTTTCTGCTCCACCTGAAATAGAAATAGATATGGTAAGTCATCAGATTCTTGGATCTCATTTCCATGGACTACTTGGTGCCAATTAATATTCAGGTTGAGATCTGACAATAGCTATGCCTTGTAATCATCCCTCTATGCCACCCAGAGGCTCAGATGGGTTTAAATTTTGTTCAGCATACAAAACAGAATGCCTGTGTGTCTTTGTAGAAGGATTCTTGGCTTGAACTGAAGGTGTGTCCACTTCAATACTCAGCCATGTCAGGACAAATCTGGCTGTCTGTTAGGATAGGCCCTTGAGAATTTCATTCACATGAATGAATGGGACCTTTCTCTCTTAGCGAAGGATAGAAATTTTCTCCAGAGTTCTCTTTGGAAGTCTAAACATAATTACTTTTATCCTGTCTCTCCCTCCTCAGAAAAGTAAAAGAACATAGTGTATACACGAAACAAGAACAGGGTACTATGAAACAGAAAATATAAGAGAACAAAGAAGAGCCTTGGAGATTTAAACTGTGATTGTTCATCCACATTTAAAATGCAATAGAAGAGTTTAATGATTCAAAGAAATTTCCAGAAAATAGGACCAAAAAAATCAAAGAAATGGAAATATAAGAGGAAAGATAAGAAAGTTAGAGAATGAAGTCAAATATCTTAGTTCCAGAAAGAAGGATTGCCATTTATTTTCCTAATGAGCCTTTTAGTACTATTTGAATTTTTTAGATGTGCACATGAAGAGCATTTATTAAAAACAGAAATGAATTTTGAAATTATTTATACTCATTATAAACATTTTTTACATCTAATTTATTCAGTAACACCCCATAGTAACTATACTTCCTAAGTCAATACTGATCTTCTAAATGCCAAATCTTTTTTTTCCTCATTAAACTTTTGTTTTAATGGGTCTCAAAATTCTGTGACAGATTTTTGGTCAAACTGTTTCCATTAAAGTACTGATTTTAAAAACTAATAACTTAAAACTGCCACACAAACACAAAAACAAATGGTCCACAAAACATTCTCCTTTCCTTCCAAAGGTTTTACAATGCACTGTTATCAATAACCAGTCTTTTACTATTAAACCTAAAGGGCCAATTAACACAAACAGTTCTGAGACCATTCTTCCACAACTGATTAAGACTGGGGTGTCAGATATTGGGGCTAATATTCATTTAGCCTTCTGAGCTTTCTGGGCAGACTTGGTGACCTTGCCAGCTCCAGCTGCCTTCTTGTCCACTGCTCTGATGACACCCACAGCAACCATTTGTCTCATGTCACGAACAGCAAAATGACCCATAGTCAGAGAAGCTCTCAACACACATAGGCTTGCCAGGAATCATATCAGGAATGATAGCATCACCAGATTTCAAGAACTTGGGACTATCTTTCAACTTTTTTCCAGAACCACAATCTTCTCCTTCAGTTTAGCAAACTTGCAAGCAATGCGAGCTGTGTGACAATCTGGCACAGGTGCATATCCAGCACTGATCTGGCCTGGATGGTTCAGGATAATCACCTGAGCTGTGAAGCCAGCTCCTTCCCTTGGTGGGTCATTTTTGCTGTCACCAGCCACATTGCCATGATGAACATCTTTGAAAGATATATGCTTGACATTGAAGTCCACATTGTCCCCAGGAAGAGTCTCACTCAAAGCTTCATGGTGCATTTCAACAGACTTTACTTCAGTTGTAACATTGACTGGAGCAAAGGTGACCACCATGCCAGGTTTAAGAACACCAGTCTTCACTTGGCCCACAGGGACAGTACCAATACCACCAATTTTGTAGATGTCCTGGAGAGGCAGATGCAAGGGCTTGCCAGTTGAATGAGTTGGTGGCAGAATGTAATCCAGAGCTTCAAGCAGTGTGGTTCCACTGGCATTCCCATCTTTATGGGCGACTTTCCATCCCTTGAACCAAGGCATGTTAGCACTTGGCTCCAGCATGTTATCATTCCAAACAGAAATTGGCACAAATGCTACTGTGTCAGGGTTGTAGTTAATTTTCTTAATGTGGGTGTGACTTCCTTAATGATTTCCTTGTATCTCTTCTGGCTGTAGGGTGGCTCAGTGGAATCCATTTTGCTAACACCAACAATTAATTGTTTTACACCCAGTGTGTAAGCCAGAAGGGCATGCTCACAGGTCTGCCCATTCTTGGAGATACCTGCTTCAAATTCACCAATAATCAGGACAGCACAGTCAGGCTGAGATGTGCCCATACTCATGTTTTTAATAAAATCTCTGTGTCCTGGGGCATCAATGATGATCACATAATACTCAATGGTCTCAGATTTCCACAGGGAGATATCAATGGTAATACCACATTCATGTTCAGCTTTCAGTTGATCCAAGACCCAGGCATACGTGAAGGAGCTCTTTCTAATCTCAGTAGCCTCCTTCTCAAATTTTCAATGGTTCTTTTGTTGATCCCACCACATTTGTAGATCAAATGATCAGTAGTGGTAGACTTGCCTGAATCTACGTGTCCAGTGACGATGATGTTGATGTGAGGCTTCTCCTTTCCCATTTGGGTTAAGGTTTAATAGTGGTTTTCACAACACCTGTGTTCTGGTGGCAAAACCATTGTGAAAAAGCCTAAATGCCAAATCTAATGGGCTATTTTCAATACCCGACTACTGAAGAACAATGCAATATTTGCATTCAATCACTTCCCCATACTCTTTTAAATTCTAGGATGGAACTCTCCCCTAGCTCTCCTGTTCTTAGCTCAATATCACCATTGTTGATTTTTCTTGACATTACATTAAACTTTGATGCCCCTTAGGGTTCTGTCTTATAGTTATCCTTCTCTTAATCCATGTACTCTTATTGGATGACCTTACTCCCAAGTTTCAATTGCCAACCTATAACCCAGTGACTGCCAAATCTCTAACCCAACTATCTATATCTTTACCTGATGTCCTAAAAACACCTCAAATTTAGCATGTACAAAATTGACCTCATCATTTTCCCATTTCCCCCCAACTCCAAAACCCAAATCCACTCAGTCGGCTACATTCTTCATCCAGCATAATGGTCTGACCCAATTAGAAACCATGTGGTTATTCTCAACAACTCTCTCAACCTTCAGATGAGAAAGAGGTTTCACATTTAGCCTCCTCATCCATACCACCACTGCCTTATTTTAGCCCTAATGTTTCTCTTAAGATGACATTCTCTTCCCATGACAATTCATCCACTTTCTCTTCCTATGACAATTCATCCACTCCCTTCATTACTGCCAGTTATTTTCCTGAAAACCAAATCTGATCACATCTTGCTCCTACCTAAACCTTTCACTGGCTCATTATCAGTACAGTAGTCTTTTCCTGGCCTCAGAGTCCTTTTCACAGCCTGATTATATCCAGTCAATGTTATTTTAATACACACACACAACCTTTGCGGCACACACACTGAACTCCCCACCAGTCCCTGAATGCCTCAGGCTCTTTTATCACTTCATTCTGTTCACACTGCCTATAATTCCCTCCTCAATTTCTTCAACTGGAAAACTCATACTAATTTTTCAAGTAAGTGACTTTTTCTGTGAAGCCATGCAAATTAAGTTCTTCTTCCCCATTGCTCCCACAGCCCTGTGTTCTCATCTCTTGTGGCATTGTATGTTAGGCTCTGAATCTACAGGAAAAGGACACACACACATACAACTGTTCTCAATGTATTCAGCTAATGGCTAAATACAGAATTTAACAGAAGTGGCTGCATAGAGCAGAAGCACATGCCACTTACCCTTGAGCAGCTTGTTCCTTGTTCCTTGGTTCCCCATAGGCTGTCCAACTGCTACTGACCTCTACCTTTAAGTTGGGTATAGCCGTATTTGAGAAAGAACCTGAAATCTTGCTATACTACCACCCTTTTATACTTGGGCTTATACTGTCATTTCAGAAGAATTTATACTAACAAGCTATGATCTTCCTTTTTAGGAAATATTAGCAAACAACAGGCCATTCTTGTTTTTAAACCCAACTCAGGACGAGCACAGGCATATCCTCACAGATAGGAGAAAGCTGAGACAGGGCACAATGTCCATGAATAATGTCTTTGCCTGTAGATTTACAAACACAGAAAGTCTGTCTTCCTACACCACTAACATAAAAGTTGCCAGCTTTGTATTACAATTTATATATTTATGTTTCCACCTCTCTCACTGGATTGTGAAATTTCTGAAATCAAAGGTCATATATTATTCACATTTGTACACTCAGTGACAAGAGCAGCATTGGGCACCTAATACAACGTTCAATATATTTTGTTGAATAAGCCAATCTAAAACACCTTTCGAAATCAGGCTCTCTATAAAAATCTGTCAGGTTTCACAATCTGTGATTTTAGGCTCCTATAATTTGGCAAAGGTGGTAGAAAAAGGTATTTCAAAGAAGTAATCTTGAGCAGCTAAAATTATAGGATATTCATGATATCCTTGCACAAATCTGACCTGGAATACCAGCTTTGGTGTCTGCCCTGTGGGGAAAAAAATCATAACGCCTGGCCACCTGGAGTCACAATTATACCTGTAGGAAATTCAAGACCAAATGGTAAGCCAAAAGAAAGAAAGGGCACTCTAACATTGCAGATTTCAGATGAAAATGTCTGCGGAAGGTGATTTCCAAAATGCTACAAGGAGGATGATTGGGCCAGGTGAATTCTAGGTAGATCACTTTATCTAGGCTGACCAGGCTGCTGGTTCTACACTCTATCCTCCCCCCCTTCACAACGTCCCAAATTTGTAGTGTCAGAAAAACTTAACAGTTGAGTGTCAGACACACCTGATTTCCAAATTGGATACTACCATTTACTAATTGTATAACCATGGCTAAACTGCCAAAACTCTGTGAACTTCTGTGTCCTCATTGGTAAAAAGCAGAATTATTGTGAGGACATGAGGTAAATTATCTTAGATACTGAGCCCAATTCTCAGTTTATATTGGGCAATCCATCCCCGGTAGCAAATAGAAAATAACTGAACTACCAGAACTTACAGTATGGGATGGGAAATACTGGACTAGTCTTCAGGCTACGGTAAAAAATTTAGCAACAACACTGTGACCTGGGCTTGTCACATAACCATACAAGGACGTAGCTTCCTCAACTGGACTTGACTATTGAGAGTTTTTTTCTAGCCATCACTAGGTTTCAAGATTCCATATACCTAGTTTTATTGTCAGGCCCCCATTTCATGAATAACATCATTTTTAACAATGAAAAAACAGACCAGAATGATTAAATTACCTCCCCAATGTCAAATAGTTAATAAATTTCAAATTACTGCATACAAGATTCCATGCATAATTGTTAGATCTCATTTAATCTTCTCATAATAAGCATTATGCCTATTTGGGTAAATGGAAGTAGGTTTTTTTGCAAGGGTAACTACCTTCTAAAAATGACAGTCGCTTTTAATTAATAGAGTTGGGGACATTAACTTAAGGTAGACTCTTTATTTTGCCAAGAATCACCCAGGAGGCTCCTTGTAGCCTACAGACATAATTTTAAACGTAAATACCATGGTTCTCAAAAAGTTAAACAGAGAGTTACTATATGACCCAGCAATTCCATTTGTAGGTATATACATAAAAGAAATGAAAACAGGGACTCAAAAAGATGCTTGTACGTATATGTTCATAGTATCACTAGTCAAAATAGTCAAATAGTAGAAACAACTCAAAGGTTTACCAAAAGATAAATGAATAAATTGTGGTATATCCATACAATAGAGTATTATTTTGCCACAAAAAGAAATTAAGTACTGATACATGCTAAAATATGGATAAACCTCAAAAATACTATGCTAAATAAAACAAGCCAGACACAAAAGGTCACATATTATATGATTTCATTTATATGAACTATTCGGAATAGGCAAATCCATATAAACAGAAAGCATATTGGTGGTTGCTAGGGGCCTGGGACAGCATATGTGGGGAATGGAAAGTGCTTAATGAATACACAGTTTTATTTGGGGGTGATGAAAATGTTTTAGCACTAGATAGAGGTGGTGGTTCTACAAAACTGTGAATGTATTAAATGCCACCTGATTTGATGATTTTTAAGTGGTTTTATGTTATATGAATTTCACCTTATTAAGATAAAAGAGTACAGGCCTACTGAGATGAGGAGAATGTAACCTGGACAGGAGGATAAAAGAAAACTGCCATTAGGAACCTGAAGTCCTTTTAAGACCTCAACCCTAACATCAATTCCGAAGTTTAATGTTACTGCTGAAAGCGACTAACGTGGTTCTAGCAGGAAAGAACCCCAGGGCTAGCCGGAAAGAACCCCAAGGGCTAACTTTAAACTGCCTTTAAAAGGGGAGGGTCTCAGGGCCATTGCCCCGGCTCAACAGGACCTCAGTTGCTATTAGTGGAGACCAGGCTTTGGTGTGGCTGATACCCAACATCCCTATATCCACCACCCGGGCACCAGGGGAAAATGTGTGCCCACTCAGCCACAGATACACTCATTCTATAATTATATACCGAACACCTAGCTCATCAGTACCAGACATCGTTCTATAATTTGGGTATGACAGAGAGATGATCCATATTTTCATGGAATTTAAATAATACAGAATAAGATACATGAAAGACAAGAATAGAAGGAGGGTAAATTCAGACAAGATCACAGCTAGACGAAAAGATGGCAAAGTAATACAGAGGGAAGTAGATTGGAGGAGAGGTGCAGCAGAAGATAAGGTGGGCAAGGAAGCATTTTTGAAGAGGTGATATTTTAGATGAGTGAGACCTAGATCTTCAGAGTGAGGGTTGGGTGGGGGAGTCATACCACAGCACAGCAAAAATTAGCTTCACCAGTACAGATACTTTAGGTCACAAACTAACTCCTTACTAAGCTAACTTCTATATTCTACATACAGTAGACACTTAACAAATATCATTAAAGATCACAATGAGAGGGAAGGCTAAATGGCAACCAAAAGGCTTACTGTGGGGTGGGGGGGGGTTCAACTTTGTCTGTAGGAAGTAAATCCTTATCTACTACTCAGCTATAACTTCTAACAAGACTCAGAATTAAACAAATGTATTATACTTGTTGTATTGATCAAAGAGTCGGAAGCAGGGGCGCCTGGTTGGCACAGCGGTTGGGCGTCTGCCTTCGGCTCAGGGCGTTATGGGATCAAGCCCCACATCAGGCTCCTCCGCTATGAGCCTGCTTCTTCCTCTCCCACTCCCCCTGCTTGTGTTCCCTCTCTCGTTGGCTGTCTCTATCTCTGTCAAATAAATAAATAAAATCTTTAAAAAAAAAAAAAAAGAGTCGGAAGCAAAAATTCAGCCATTTTTAAACTTCGACGGTAAGCAGAAACACAACAGGGAGAAAAGAACCCTGAACTGGGAATTATGAGACCTCTGTTCTGCTCCCAAATTTGTCCTAACATTCTCTGCAAACGTAGGAAAGTCACTTCAACTATTTGCACTTCAATATCCTCTATACGAGGGGGAAATTTGGACTATATATCTCTGAGGTCTTTTTCCAGTACGTGGTTATATGCGGGCAGAGCACAGTAGGAATCAGAGGCAAAGGTGCAGCGCAGATATTGATCAGATATGGGGATTCATCCAAGTGGGTGATTTCTCTGGGGCATATATTGCTTTCCCCATCTTTACACCTACCCCGGTGCTTTTCAGATTCAGGTCCTTTTCTGACTTCTTTCCCTCCCTCTCTTTCCTTACCAGAATATTTGTGACTACTATGTGATAAATAAAATAGGATATACCAATAGCCAGAGGAAAAAACCACATCAACTTCTTTTTTTTCTCTCTCTGAAAAATAAAAATCCCACTTATGAGCAAATTAGCTTTACACATCACCACCCTGCATTTGGGAAGATAGAATAAATGGATTCTTCTTTAAAATGGAATTAAGACAATCCAATTCTACTCTTAAAAAATGATACAAGCATGCATTTGTCCACTCAATTTGATATTAGAAGGAAGAATTTTCCTATATATTGTGGAGTAAAAGAAGATTAGTTTGGTACAAATAATGTTTAAAACAGTGTTGTTCTCCTTCCTATAAATACAGACTATAAATCTTATTAATCAGACTTCATTTCCTCCCTTTGTGAATGTAAGATTTTAATTGTTCTAATCCCTTCCCTGTTGATTTCTTGCTACAATTTTACACAGCAGCAGGTCACCTCTTCCCTTTTCCAGAAATACATTAGCACAGTGCCATAGTCCTAAATAATATATTTTTTAATTGAGTGAGGAAAAAAAGAGGAAATCAACTCCGAAGTTCAGGGACCTAAAAATAGTCTTCCCTGGAAGGATACACATTTACTCATTGGAAGCTAAAGTTAATTAGCTTTGCCTTCACAACTAAGAAACAAAATCTCAAGATTCCATTTTTAAGAAACTTTATCTCCAAAGAAATCAATGTATTGACTGAAGAACACAATGTGTCTATACCTAAAATCAAAAAAAATTGGAAGGAAAAATGTTTACTGCTTGGTCACTGGAAGTTAATGTCTAATTACACTTATATAGCTATAATATAGGACAATTTTCTATAATATGGTACATATGAAAAATGCATTGGCTGAGATTCAAAGAACCTTGAGTCCCTGTTCAGTTGATAACTGCGTAATTCTGAATACATTATTTAATTCCTTTGGGTTTCATTTTTCTCATCTGTAAACAGTTGTAAAATAGTTGAGGAACCTCTCAGTAAAACCATTTTATGATCCTATAAATCTTCAAATATCTCTTAATAAAAAATATATACTTTGCATGTGTTTCATTAAAAATGTGGAGATAGTATAAAGCTGTGCTGTACAACACATTAGCCACACCAGCCACATATGGCTATTTTAATTTCAAATAATTAAAAATAAAATAAAACAAATTCAGTGTCTCAGGTATACTAGCCACATTTCAAATGCTCAAAAACCTGTATGTGGCCAGTTGTTATTATAATGGATAGGAAAGATTAAAGAATATTTTCATCATTACAGAAAGTCCTATTGGGCATTGCTAGTATGAAGGGACAGAAAAAGCACTGGGGTGTATTATCTTTATGGAGCCCTAAAAGAAATGTTTCCTTAGTCATAATAACTTGTGTTTGTTAAGACCTTTGGTTGCAAGAAGCAGAAGCTCATTTGAGCTAACTCTAGCAACAGAAGTTTAAGAATAAATGGATATGTCCACCCAAACAAAGGCACAAATATAGACACTTCCTTTAGTCAGAAAGGACTAAAACTGGCAAGTGGAAGGTTGTTAGATTTCAAAGAAGCCAAAAGTATTTGTGGCTGATAAAACTGATAATATAAGGAAAGTAGGAAACAAAGAAAAGTTAAATTGAAAAGGTATGTTTGAACCCATAATCATAAAAATACCTTTTTCACACCTCAGTGACTCAATGAAAGTAGCTGTACTTTTATCCCCTTCAGTCTCATGTGTACTCAGACTTTGATCTCTAATATTCTTCCCTACTATGTCACCAACACTTAACAGGGTAATTGATTCCATGTCTTACAGAAGAGCAAACTTACAGTGGATTTAGAAATCCATTGTTTCCAAAAAGCAAGCAGTGCTTCCAAGAATTCCAGAGGACAAAAGAGCCAGTTTAGAGGGTTCTCACTGACCGACTCACTGACCATTATTTGCTCATTGTTTGAGCAAATAATAATAAATTGAAACAAGCTGAATATATGAAAGGCCATGAGCCCATAAGGATACTCAGCAGAGAAAAATTAATGTAAAGAGTACCAAAATATAGTGACACAAAACTAGAATGAATACAATAGATAGTTGAACTTCCATTGATTTTAACAAGTAGGAAAGAAATAATACATAGAGATATTTATTCTTCTGGCAAGCATGTATGTCTATAAATCATACATAGGTACCAGCTTCTCTCCATGTCAGTAGGAAAGAGTGAAGTAATACATGTGAGCCAAAGAGCATTAGAAAAAGTAATATCCATGCACAAATAGGAAGAACAAATCCACATGGTTCACTATGACGACGAAGTAGAATGAAAGCCCTAAAGATGATTAGCTCTGACAACAGTGTATGTTCCAAGATGATCAATATCCCAGTGTTCTAAAGAAGCAAGAACATGACACATAATCACATCTTTACCTCCCAGGGAATGAAACCTGTAATTATAGCAAGTATACTAATTATAATAAATTGTAATAAGAAACATATTTTATATCAAACAATCATGGCAATATGGTGAGTTATAAACTTCATGCTATATAAAATAAAGAACAGACCATTTGTCAAGAAAGGAATCAAAGTTTTACTTCTTCCTTGCTGATTTGGATGCCTTTTATTTCTTTTCATTGTCTGATGGCTGTAGCTAGGATTTCCAGTACCATGTAAAATAACAGCGGTGAGAATGGACATCCCTGTCTCGTTTCAGACCATAGAGGAAAAGCTCTCAGTTGTTCCCCATTGGGGATGATTTTGATGTGTATTTTGCATATATGGCCTTTATTATGTTGAGGCGTGTTCCCTCTAAACCAACTTTGTTGAGGGTTTTTATCATAAATAGATGTTGTACTTTGTCAAATGTTTTTTTCTGTATCTACTGAAATGGTCATATGGTTCTTTTTTTTTTTTAAGATTGTATTTATTTATTTGACAGAGAGAGAGACAGTGAGGGAGGGAAGACAAGCAAGGGGAGTGGGAGAGGGAGAAGCAGGCTTCCCACTGAGCAGGGAGCCCGATGCGGGGCTCGATCCCAGGACCCCGGGATCATGACCTGAGCCGAAGGCAGATGCTTAACAACTGAGCCACCCAGGTGCCCCTGATCATATGGTTCTTATCCTTTCTTTTATTAATGTGGCCTATCAGGGTGATGATTTATGAATATTGAACCACCCTTGCAACCCAGGAATAAAACACACTTGATTGGGTTGAATGATTTTAATGTATTGTTGGATTCGGTTTGCTAGTATTTTATTGAGAATTTTTGCATCCATGTTCATCAGGGATATTGGCCAGTGGTTCTCTTTTTTAGTGGAGTCTTTATCTGGTTTTGGTATGATTCATAGAATGAATTTGGAAGTTTTCTTTTCTTTTCTATTTTTTGGAATAGTTTGAGAAGAATAGGTATTAACACTTTAAAAGTTTGGCAGAATTTGCCTGCCTGTGACACCATCTGGCCCTGAACTTTTGTTTCTTGGGAGTTTTTTGATTAGTGATTCAATTTCTTTGCTGGTTATCAGTCTGTTCGTTTTCTACTTCTTCCTGCTTCAGTTTTGGTAGTCTATATGTTTCTAGGAATTTATACATTTCTTCCAGGTTATCCAATGTGTTGGCATATGGTTTTTCATAATATTCTCTTGTAATTGTTTGTACTTCTGTCATATAAGGCATCCAAATTGACAAGGAAGAAGTAAAACTTTCACTGTTTGCAGATGACATGATAGTCTATATAGAAAACCCAAAGGACTCCACCAAAAAACTGCTAGAACGTATATAAGAATTCAGTAGAATGGCAGGATAAAAAATCAACCTAGAGAAATCTGTTGCATTTCTATACACCAATAATGAAGCAACAGAAAGAGAAGTTAAGGAATCAATCCCATTTACAATTGCACCAAAAACAATAAGATATCCAGGGATAAACCTAACTAAAGATGTTAAGGATCCATACTCTGAAAACTATAAAACACTGATGAAAGAGAAAAAGAAACTGAAGATGACACAAAGAAATGAAAAAATATTCCATGTTCATGGATTGGAAGAACAAATATTGTCAAAATGTCTATACTACCCAAAGCAATCTACACATTTAATGCAATCCCTATCAAAATACCAACAGCATATTTCACAGAGCTAGAACAAACAATCCTAAACTTTGTCTGGAACCACAGAAGACCCTGAATAGCCAGAGCAACCTTGAAAAAGAAAAGCAAAGTTGGAGGTATCACAATTACAGACTTCAAGTTATATTACAAAGCAATAGTGATCAAAACAGTGTGGTACTGGCACAAAATTAGACACACAGATCAACAGAACAGAATAGAAAACCCATAAATAAACCCACAACTATATGGTCAATTAATCTTCAACAAAGCAGGAAAGAATATCCAATGGGGAAAAAACAGTCTCCTCAACAAATGGTGTTGGGAAAACTGGAAAGCAACATGCAAAAGAATGAAGCTGGATCACTTTCTAACACCAAACACAAAAATAAATTCAAAATGGATTAAAGACCTAAATGTGAGACCTGAAACCATAAAAATCCTACAGGTAGTAACCTCTTGACATTGGCCATAGCAACTTCTTTCTAGATAGGTCTCCTGAGGCAAGGGAAACAAAAGCAAAATTCCTGTTTCAGGAATTGAAGAATCAACCATGGTAAATTTATAACTGCAGTTCAAGTTGTCTGAAGGGCTTTAATCAAAATTTGTAATCAATATCTAGGGGCACCTGGGTGGCTCAGTTGGTTAAGCATCTGCCACATGTCAGGCTCCCTGCTCAGGGGGAAGTCTGCTTCTCCCTCTGCCCCTTCCCCTGCTCATGCTTGTGTGTGCTCTCTCCTCTCTCTCTCTGTCTCTGAAATAAATAAATAATCTTAAAAAAATTTTTAATCAATATCTAAATTCACTCAACAAAAATAGTTTCCTATATAAGAGAATAATAACTGCATTAGACAAAACATAAAGAATAATGACAGTTCCCTCCCATGCTCAAAAACCCCTTGACATTTTAAACAGTATGTATTCTATCTCATCTAATCTCTATGCATGTGTATCTGTTTCATTCCTTCTAACTGGTTTTCTATGCCTTTTAGTAAATAAGGCAGAGAGAAGATGGCTGCCCAGAGCTCCCATGTTCCTATGCTATAGTTCCAGATACATAGAGAAACTCATTCTCTTACTAATCAGTGTCTGGGGGAAAGAATTCTAGTATCGGTTGGGCTAGATTCTCTTCCCAGTTCTAACTTCCTGTTCCCAGGAGGTACAATTACACTGTAGGAAGATGGCTGCCAGGAAGCCATGTCCAGGGATACAAGATAAGGCTAAGGGCATCACTGTAAGATGGAAAGATAACCCTAAAAACATCTACTTTGTCCCAATAAGTCTAAACTGGTAGGACAGCACTGACTCGGTGCCTTTTCTTTGGATCCTAATACCTTTTCTTATTGACAATATCATAATTAGAAACTGTTTTTGACAAATGTCAACCCTCTTGAGCCATCTTTTACCTCAATATCCTTTAACTGAGGATTTCTGATATCTGACTTCTTAAATTCTGGGGTTCATATCTGACTCTGACCAAACTTCTCACCCCTATTACAAACTCTAAGAAGTGTCAATAAATTTCCAAGGGCCCTGCTATGTGCCTAAAAGGGCAACTTAGTTTAAATAAGAACAAAAAAAGCAGCAAATGTCTCAATAATTGAACCTCCAAAAGCTAGATCATGAAGACAGAAATCCCAAATGCCTTTGTCTAACCAATTCACATAATTAAATTAATGGTTTAATAAAATCTAGCAACAGAAAACAATGATTAAATATAAATAAAAAGCATAAATGACAGATTCTGACTTCATTGATGCCATTTTTCCCATTTCCACAAAAATAATAGCAGTTATAAACCATTATGGAGTTCCACTTATATGCTTTCAGACTACATGATAGTTTTATATTCAAATGTACTTCCTCTGCAAATTTCTTACACTAATTAAACTTCTTAAAGGTAACTGAGGTAAAAGAGACCAGAAAACTATTTTTTTCTTATTGTTTATTCCTTAATTGCACATGTAATGAGGCAAAACTAAAACAGTGCACCTTGAAATGTGTTTTTTAATGAGGCCTTTCCATGGCTATAGTACTAAAGCTTTTGTTGTTATTACTGGGCATTACTTTGTGGCTAATACTTTACAACCACAGAAACTTCCGTGATCAAAATAGACCTGATGTTCATTAGTAGTATCTTTTGCAAATTAAACTTGAGTTGGGACAGCCAGGCTTCTAGATAATACATTAGAAAATGTTCATTTTAGGGGTGTCTGGGTAGCTCAGTCAGTTACACGTCCAACTCTTGATTTCAGCTCAGGTCAGGATCTTAGGGTTGTGAGATGGAGCCCCATATCAGCCTCTGCACTAGGCATGGAGCCTGCTTAAGATTCTCTCTCTCTCTCTCTCTCCCTCTGCCCCTCCCCCACTTAAAAAAAAGAAAATGTTCATTTTGTATAGTAATCACCTCACTAAATTATATAAGTTAATAGGCACTTGAAAAATTTTAGTCTCAAAGCAAGCTACTTATTTAATACAATATATATTTTGCATTTTCAAAAGGTATGTGGTAACTAATTTTTATTATCAAAATAAAAATTTTCATTTAATTCTTTTTTGAAGGCCTTTGTTAGCATTATACCAACATAGCACTCATTCAAATGGCATCTGATAGGCCTACATTTGCCGTCGTTACAGATGGCATGTGAAAGTAAGAGAAAAAGGGTCAATTCCAGTATAGTGCTAAAGCTGACTTTATATGGGCTGGAGAGTGCCAACTGTTACATTGTTAGGAATTCTGTTAGCTACTTGTTACATAACAACCATTAGTAAAAGTTAGAGTACAGAAATACTCAACAAAGGAAGAATAGAAAGGAACTTCCTCAACCTAAAAAGGTCATCTGTAAAAATTCTACAACTAACATCATACCTAATGATGAAAGACTGAAGCTTCCCCCTAAGATCAAGAACAACACAAGGATGTTTACTCTAGCCACTTCTATTCTATTGTACAATGGCTCCAGCTCTAATCAGAAGGTATAATTACACTGTAGGAAGATGGCCACCTAGATGATTCTAACCAGGGCAATTAGGCAAGAAAAAAATAAATAAAAGGACACAAATAGGAAAGGAAGCAAAACTATCTCCATTTGCAGATGACAATATATGGTACAGAATAAATCCCAAGGAATACACACATGTGCATGTGCACACACACACACACACACACACACTATTTAGAACTAATAAACAAGTTCTGCATGATTACAGGATACAAGTTATATATAAAACGCAATTGGATTTTGATACACTAAGCAATGAACAATCCTAAAATTAAGAAAAATTTCCATTTATAACACCATCAAAAAGAATGAAATATTATTTTTTCTTTTTAAAGAAAAGCAGACTGCCACATGCAGTGCCTCATTTGAATGTGCCTAGAGTCTTGGAAGTTTGACTACCCTAAGTTCTCCTACAAATGGACCTTGAAAGCTTGTTTGGAGGTTCTAGCGGGGAAGTGCAGCTACTCATACTCTTGACTGAAGAATGGTCCTCCTCTATCAGGGAAGGTCTTCCTCTTTGACAGAGCAAGCATGCAGCTTCGGGAGGGACACAGATGAAATAGTGAGAGAGGATGAGGACACTCTCCTACCAACTAGATGAGACAAATCAACCCTGGCGATCATTGGGGTGACAGATGTTGCAGCCAGATTGCCCTCACATTCAAAAAAGAATAAAATACTTACGAATACATGTGACAAGAGAAGAGTGAGAGCAAATACATCCACCAAAACATGGCAGAGAGAATTAAAGACCTAAGTGAATGTAATTGGAAGATTTGGAAGACTTAATATTGTTAAGATGACAATACCCAAATGATCTACAGTTTCAACATAATCCCTAATCAAAATCTATACAGTAAAAAATGAACTTTATCCATAAAGAGGTCATCTGGTCTGGTCTTTGCACCCAGCTAGTGGGAGATGATCTCTAGGTCCTTGAAATGCCCTGCCTGATAGGAGTGTATCTGTTTCCTGGGACTTTAACCATTGGACAGTCTAACACTGTGATTTAGGATAGGAGCTTTGGGATACACCATTTCAGTTCCAACCTCCAGAGGAAGTAAGACTAAAGGTGTAGCCTAAATCTCCAGAAGGGGTGAAGACAAAATTTCAGCCATGTGGGCAGTATGCAATAAGAGCCCCAACAAAATCTCTGGACACCAAAGGCTCAGGTGAGCTTCCCAGGGTGGGAATTTTAATGGTTTCACATATCATAGCTGGCAGGAGATAATGCTATCCAGAACTCCACAAGGAAAAGACACCAGAAGCCTCATGTTTGGACCCCTCCCAGACTTCACCTTATGCATCTCTTCCTTTGAGTGTTTCCAATTTGCATCCAGTCCTACAATAAAAGTGTAATCAATAAGTATAGCACTTTCATGTATTCTGTGAGTTGTTCTAGTGAATTATCAAACCTGAGCATGGTTGTAGCCAGCTGATTTAATGCTCTTGAGGCTACTTACATGTATTTTATATGTATACTGGATTTATTGTATTTTGGTGTGGTAATGAACAAGTCTTTCCATGTTCAGTGATTCACACTGGTGCATTGAAGTTGATAATAGCAAGAGAATTTATACCACAGAAATCAGCAAATGCTAAAAATCTGGGCTTAATTTATTGTTTTCTTGATAGTGAAACTAATAATAATACAGATTAAACATAAAAGTTTATAGTGTCTGTCGCCATTACATTGTGAATAGCACAAGAAGTTTAGGAAATATCCTGCCGGTATTTGAAAATTACCCAATTAAGCAAAGAAATCACTGACATCATTGACAAAAGAGTAAATTTTCAGCACATGTTCTCACTGTTTGATTTTCATATCATTCATTATTGTAAATGAGAATATCAACCAACATTCATGTCAGAACTACTCTCATTCATCAAATGCAACCACAGCTTGGCTATGGATACAAGAATTTGGAAGAAAATCAATGACAGCATTCTGCAGGAATCAATTGTATGGAATTTATAATAAAGAGTATTGTATATCTTATTATTAAATATAAATTGGGTGCTACATATCTTTATGACAATAAAATGTATAATAAACTTGTGTACATATGTATATGCACTTTTCTGGAGATCAATTTACCAGCACACAACTGGTTTAGTGTTATTTTCCTCAAGGAAACAGGTCTAGCATTTGACAAACACTTGTACAGTTAGTCTAATTGTACAACTGGTTTTAATAATTTCTAGACATAGAAGTTCTGTTGACAAGTCAAATGTTCCCTCTTTAAACCTCCAAGGTCTCCCACCTTTTCCTAAAAAATTGTATGGACCAGTTCTGCAATGACTCCAGTCTACCACATAGAGACAGACTACAGAGTTTATTTGGGCTTTTTGAAGATGTGCACTTGGTGTGTGTACTTCAATGATAAGAACTGTTCTGTCTCTTAGCCCCTCAGACACTCCAAAAGACCACACATCCATTGCAAAACCCAAGATAAGTGAGTCATAAATATTCAAGGGCATTTCTGAAATCTCTTAACTCTTTTCTCTCAGCTTACTAGCCCACGATTTCCCCCAAATCAAAACTCTTGGCTCTACATCCTAATTCTAATACTGATCCTGGGCCTTGAACTGGAATTTATCCTAATTTCCATGGCAGTTGACTCAATTCTCCAAAGGATACCTGGGCATGGCTTTCCCCTTCGAGAATTAACACCTGACTGCTTCTCCAAAATTCTAGACACTGACGTGAATGTAGTAAAATGGGGCTCCTATTTTCACATCAAATGTATTTGCAAGCCTTCCCTGAGGTTTCTCTCTTTTCTCCCCACCACAATTTCTTTAATCATTTTTAAAAGGATTCAGAAAACTGCCTCTTACTCTGTTCTTATGTAACTCCCTGCTATCCCAACCTAGAATGCTATCATTTGTCTATTTTGATTTTCAAAGCAAAGTTTAGCATTTTGTCAAGTATGAAAAATCAGTGCACTCTGAAATCATCCGTTCTTTGCTTACTTAAATAAAGAGGAAACATATTTCTTTCTCCTGAAGTTTATAAACTATTTCTTATTTTTCTATTCCTATACTCCTATGTAACGTTTTATGCCACTCCTTGACTATACCTAACTCTTGTACTAATTTGAAACAATGTGACCCTACTTTATGTAGTACATATCTCCCAAGGATTTCAAATTAATTTTTATTAACATAATATTTACTTTCACTGTCCCTTCAGCAGAGAATAGTACAGCTTACTCCCAAAGGAGAAGGATACCCATAAAAAGAGAAAAACCAACCATAAATGAAAAACAAATACATTTTTGTTTTGTTGATTATCATTAAGCTTTCAAGGAACAGAGATTATTAATAATTCTGTAAAGAGTAAAGTCAAAGAAACATAATAGGAATAGGGAGAGGAAAAAATAAAATCCCTAGAAAAGAGAAAAAGCTTGCATTTCTTGTTTTTTTCACCTGATAAGCCAATAAAAGACTGTTTTAATACATTCACTTGATGACCTTTAAAAGCATCCGTCTTCATGTATGGCATTAGAAGCACATAATGAGATTAGTATTTACAGATTGTTATGAGAATAGGTCAAGTTTAGTCACAAGCATATTTTCATTTTGGTTCACTATATTTTCCGCCACATTTTGCAAGGCAGTGTGTACTGGTTTCAAGGAAATAGAGCAGTGAGAGTAGTCCCTTGACCTTTTACGTCGTTTTCCCCCTCATCTGGAGGTAACCATCAGTAAGCACGGTCCATACTAGCGTTAGGCATGTGAGTAAATAGAAGGTCTTTTGAAATGGCCGAGAGATAGGAAATCTAAATCCACCATAATTTCCAGAATTTTCAGAGGATCTTTAAGACAGTCTCCCAGTACAGGAAGAGTGGGGTATGCCTCGAAATCAATCTCTTCATCCAGAGTCATTTAAATGCCACTTGAGTCAGGAAGCTGACACTAATGATGGCTGCTGAAGTGATCTCTCCTTCCTTAGAACACATCTATAACATTTTAATCACAAGCACTGAAGGCCTAAACTATTTGGGTGAGTGGGAAAGTCCCAAGCCAAGTGATTCTACTTAGCCAACCTGGACTAGCCCATAGCAAACCTTTGGAACTATGCTACCCCAGCACAAAATAATGGTTTGGGACCTCTCACATTCACCCAAACAGTTAGGATACCTGGGTGGATTCCTAGGAACCCCTAAATTTTTAAAAGCTGCTCAAGCAAGACTTGGGAGTGAAAAGTGTTGGAGCAGGGGCTACCATTTCTTCTCACCATCCTGGCCTACTATTTGATATTTGTAACTGTGTCGTGAATTACTTTGATATGCATTAAAGCACAAAAATCTCTCCAGGCAGGCAGATTTGGAAACTATTTTGATGGATGTGGCTGTTTCCCCCAATCCTGGGATACTGCTAACTCCTCCCCTAACTTTCCCAGGGTAGAGTTAGTCTGTTTTTATGTTGTTTTTATTTTTATGAGAAACGTGGTTTTTGTATTGTTGCAGAATATACAGAATTGTCCCTTAGGTTTCCCAATTCACAGAGCTGAATCCATGTACCTCTGGCAGTTCTACATGTGTCCTACAATTCCTCTGGGAAGTGGGGGAGGGGGCATGTGCTACACTGATGTTTACCACAAATGGCTGTATGGTCACGAGTCTTCATCTACGCTGAAGTTTTACTAAAAGTAGAAATAGTGCCTTTTATCTCTGTATTCCCAGTCTAAATAAGGGATACCATGTAATTTTTAATCTTCAATTAGTTGATGAATTAATAAATAATATAAGATATAAAATAGCAGTGATTGCTCATTGCATCTCTTTGCATACTCCACAGTACCTAACATAATGAATTTGTTGCTTGTTTAAGAACTATAAAGTACAGGTAAAGGCTAATCATTATTTTATGTGTTTGAAAAAGAGGTGCTTTGGGAATGAGAGAATCTAATCAGATCAGAGGTTTTTAATTTTTTTTTAATTACAGAATCCTTCAGAATCTGATGAATGCTATGAGTATACATATATTTTGAGGGTGTTTGTAAATTAACCCCAAAGCTATCATGGACTCCAGGTTAAGAACCACTAGAGCTCATCTAAAAGAACTTCTAGCTCTAAAAAGATAAACAATCCTGAAGAAGAGTCATGCCTACCAATATCAAGTCCTAAGAGAAATCCAGAGACTCAACCAATAGAAGTGTGAAAGGCAGTCGCTTTTAAGACAAAGACTGCCCTGACAAAGTTTGGGACTCTCTGGAGGTAAGTGTCTCTCTGCAAAGAGGTTATTTATGTCCCCAACCCTAGATCAGCTGTTTGTGCAAGGCTGGTAGAGGGGAAGCATGTTGGCCTCAGGAGTTTATTGCAGGCAAATTATCTCTGGAAAATACTGCTAGGGAAAGTGCTGACCAAACAACATCTATATTTACATAGTTAGATATTCATTAAAGCAGAAAATGCCCACTAAATTTAGAGAGCTGCTAAGTGCCAGATTCAAGAACAGACCAGTGCAGAAAAGTTGGATCAAATTTGTTCTGAGAGTGTGCCAGGGATAAGTTGGGTTCCATGGCAATAACTTTTCCCAGGTGACCCTGACTATAAAAATGTCAAGCGTACCTCACAGGAAGTAAGTTTTGTTTTTTCCTAAGGGAACATAATAAGAAGGTCAGATGGTGGGATTTGATTCAGTACAGTAGCAATTATGTCTAGACAGAGAGTTCATTCTTGATATTCCAATCCACCCCAATGAAAATAGTGCAGTCAGGGGCGCCTGGGTGGCGCAGTCATTAAGCGTCTGCCTTCGGCTCAGGGTGTGATCCCCGCATTCTGGGATCGAGCCCCACGTAGCCTCCTCCGCTGGGAGCCTGCTTCTTCCTCTCCCCCCCACCCCCCGCCTATGTTCCCTCTCTCGCTGGCTGTTTCTGTCAAATAAATAAATAAAATCTTAAAAAAAAAAATTTTTTTTTAAATATTGCAGTCTGTATTACTTTGACATAAAATGCGACCAAACGGCATTCACAAGCCCCTTCTGTGAAATAGGAAATAGTTTTCATATAAGAACTGTAGTTGAACTTAGACTGAAGAGTATGCAGAGAAAAGGCGGATAGATTTAACCCCATTCTTAAATAAGAGATAACCAGGCCCAGGGAGCTAGGTAACTTTCCCAAAGTCATAAAATTAAGTGAGAAGTTCCTAATTCCAAATCCATGAAATTCTTGTTACTCATATTTTGATTGACAGTGCAGGAATAGCAGCATTTGGGAACTTGTTGGAAATGCAGAATTTCAAGCCCCAAGCCAGACTTGCTGAAGCTTAATTGACATCCCAATAAGAGCCACAAAGGTGAATATACACGTATATAATGTGTATGTTTAAGAAGCATTGTACCAGACAACGTGGTCTCCTCAATGTGGTCATGTTCTTATTGTTATGGTAACAGTTTGGGAAGTAGGATCAAGGAAAAAATATTACTTGAGATATGAGAGAAGTGATAAAAATGTATGATTTGGAAATATCTACTTTTGGAAGGGTGAAGGAGGATATGAGACATAGTGAAGCATGGGAGCCTTGGGCCCTGAGGGTACCACTACCTTTGAAGCAAATAAAAGCAGATTCTGGAGCTGGGAGAGGAAGGCAAAAATGGAGGAAAGGGACCAGAGAAAAATTTCCCCTTCTTCTCAGTTTCCTCTATAGATCTTATCATTAGGAATACAAATGCATTTCAACACTAGCCTTTTAAAAATCTAATAAGAAGTGAATGCCTACTTATTCATCATCCAAGTCAAGCACAAATGACCAGCTTTCTTCTGGGACTTGTAACTGATATTCAGAATGATGACCCTATGACATGTAATATCTACAGAGACTAATTCATTTGTCCATTGTGGTTAGTATAATTTCAGTTATAAGTTTTACTTCATTCTAATTCTAGGAAAAATGATAGTTCATGTGTGATGGTTTCTTTCATTTTTAGTTAATTAAAACCTCCATTCCTGAAAGCTGAAAAAAAAAAAAAACAGAATTATTCTCAAGGCATGAGGGATCTTAAAGTCACACATGTGATACCTTAATCCTCCAGCTATCTCTGTTCATTGCTGGTCCCTGAACTGAGAAAAGTGCTTGACTTTGAGTAGGTACTAAGTAATTATTTGCTGAGTGAATAAATCCCTTGCAAATGGTCTTCCTTCCAGCTGCTCCTGAACTGGAAACACAGAGACCTGTTACTTAAAGAAGATTTGCTTGTTAAAAATTCTTTCCTTATACTCTGCCAAACTTTGCCTTCCTGCAATTTGCATACACCACTCAAGTTCAGAACAGAACAAATCTGCTTCCTCTTCTATATGACCTACCTTCAGCTATAAGCAATTACAGTGCCTTTCTAATTCACATATATATTACTACTAGATTATACTTAACTCTGTACATAATGCAGGGTTAATTCATGAAAGATATCACGTTCATGGTCACAAGCCTTCTATGCCTGCTTCCTGACTATATCAAAAATGGATGGGATACATATTTAAATTCCATTTCAGGAGTTTTGAGGGTTTTGGGTTTCATGATGAATCATTTCTAGTGGTTCTGTACACAAGACAATGAGGACAGAGGACAAGCATGAATCATCAATGGAAAAGTATTTTAAGATACTTTCTTAAAAGGCTGCCTGGCCCATTTACCTCTCAGTTTTCCCTCTCTTACTCCTTCAGGCACAGTTACAAAGGACCTCACTGATTCCAATTCCCTGAGCTCAATTTTCAAGGAGGCATATTATGATTGATTTCACCATGGGCTAACAGAGAAGGAAAATCCACTGGGTCTTCCCATTGTGTCAACTTGGTCTCACTGTGAAGCTCCATTTATTCCAGCAGAAAGGTACTTGACCTTCACAGGTCCTTAGGACACTTAGCATTCCGCCTAACACCTCCAGCAAAGGCATTTCACATGAGGACCTCAACACTGTGAGAGAAAGTAGATTCACAAGTGTGCTCCAGGGAGACTTCAAAACAAACCTGCAGAAAAAGGGGGAGGATGAAAGAGGGGAAAGAAAATAAGGCAGGAAGGAGGGCACTGGTGAAAACATGCAGAAATAAAGAGTTCATGTGATGATGAAGGAAGGAGCAAAAGGAGGGAGCTCTCAGAGACTAAGAAAGAGGTGAAGGAAAAAGGAAGACGGGAAGCTACACTCTAAGGAAAGATGGAGGTGATGGCGCCTCCAGTAGAGACTGGGGAGGGAAAAGTTAATGGAGAAGTCTCTACCATATTCCAATCTTCTACATGTAAGTAACACTGTTAGCATATGAAAAACCAGAAGAGCAAAGTTGGTAGTTATAGATAGCACCAACTCTTGGAAGATCAGAAATCAAGACCCACATCAACCATCTACATATTCTTTCATATTACAGGTGAATAATCTGAGACCTAGAAAATGGGAGTTTCTTAATCAGCTAGGAGTTGATTAGTACCAGAGTTGAGATAATAAATGCCTTATCTAAAAAGTTGTTTGTCAACAGAATATATAGTCTTTTTCCAGATTTTGTGAAAATAACAAAAGCAATGTGCCAAGCCTGCATTAAAATTATTTTAGGAAATAAACTATGGCCACATATAATGACTAACTCATTGCCGTGTGGAAGCAGATGCTTCCTATAACAGTTGTGATATAGGATGGAGATCAAAAGAACTAGCACACTATCCCCTTTTACTATGTTCCTAAGCCAGCAGAATGATCACATCAAATAAGGACCCAAATCAGAGGTGGAAATAGTCCTATAATAAGCCATAATTTCCCCTTCCCTGATCTTAAGTTAGCCAGCTAACCATTAGGCCTTCTAAATATGATGCCTCAGCAGGAATCAGTTAATGACACTTTTTTTTCCACCTCAAGATAAGCAGCTCTGCACTATGCTAGGAAATCTCACTCAGCTCTATTCAGGGAAATTGAGGTCAGATGAAATATAAGCCTCCCTTGGCACACTAAAAAATAAAGCATTTTTTTTAGCTAAGTTTAATCACAAGGTTTAATATCAGCATTTATACATAGGTATAGCTCCTACCCACTCCTCTGAATAAACATTTCTTTTAATCTAATCTGAAATCTTCAAATGCAGAATTAAATTCCACCCAAGCTAATCAGGCACAGAAAGGCTGTTGAGACAAGAGATGAGATAAATATCTTTCTCTTAAGCCATAATCATTCGCAGAATTTCTTACCCAAGAGATGGGGGTTGATTTTTATTGACAGGTTTGATATAGTGATAAGCAGTGTTTCATGGATTATTTTTATAGAGGTTCTTTGTTTCAGTTTAGTGGGTGGAAAAACAAGCACTATTACTATTCTGGGTCAGAGTGCTTAGGCAGGTGAGCTATTTCCCAGAATCACAGGAAACTCCTGCCTTACAGGAAGCCATTTTATGTGCAAGTGCATAAGCATATGCATGTTTCCTTATCCACCAGAAAATTTTTAAAAAGGCTAGAGCACGGGCGAGCAAACTTTCCTGTAAAGGGCAAAATGGTAAATATTTTAGCTTTTTGGGCCATACACTTGTTATTTTAACTATTCAACTCTTCCACTGTGGCTTGAAAGTAGACACAATGTATAAAGGAAATGGGCATGGATGTGTTCCAATAAATTTTTATTTACAAAAACAAGTGACAGCTGAATTTTGTCTGTGGCCTGGGCAATAGTTTGCCACCTGTGGGCTAAAGGGTTAACTACTTCTTAAGCTAGATCTCTGGAAATTCATTGAGTAGAAAACACAAAATCTCATGTTTAGAAGGACTCTTGTGCAAGAATCAGATAAACTGTGCATTTAGTTACCCAAAATCAACTCTACATGCTATAAGTTCAAAAAGAGAGAAGGAAAGAGAAAAAAAATTAGCAATTAAATAGTGTAGAATGTTGAACTTCGCTGAACCTGTGCCTGGGGTGGGAGAAAGACCTAAGGTAAGAGGGGAGAAATCTCATGTTTCTTAATCACTCATCTTTCCTAAATCTGGCCCCTCCGGAGTTTCTCAAGAACTCTGGAACGTTCTAGAACTCTCATCACATGAGCGCCTTCCTCTATGGAGTGACGTTCTAGTTGCAGTGTTTGAAGGTACTGTATCACTTTCTTACAATGGTACTCATAAATTACTCAATTCAGTGCCCAACTAGAGAAACAGCAATCATCTCTAAGGCTAGAAGACAAAGGAGGAGCATTTAACCTACTGACAGAGTTTGCGCTCTCCATAATAGTACCTGCATGATGGATTTTCAAGGTAGTTGTAACTGCTGATCTTAAAACCTTACCTCAGCATAAGACAGAATGCCAGTACACCTAGCCCAGCCCTATTCAATGCTTGAAACCCATCTTCTACATCTCCACACAGTTCACTGAGCCAGTCAGTGATGAAATAACTACCATAAGAGGAAACTCATGACTTCAGAAGTGATGCATTCCTTCTTTGAACCAATCTATTAGGAATTTCTTCAGATTGAGTTAAAGCATCTGTCTTCCCAAAGCTTTGTGTATACTATGGATAATCCCAAAACAGAAAGTAACCACCTGCCACCTGCTATCATCGAAATCCATGGCCATATACTATCATTCTCAAAATTCGCTAATGTTGAAAATGGTGTAAGGAATTTTGGAAGTTTCCCACATATGGGGTTCCTCCCTTGTCTGTGAATTTTCAGTCCTACTTGGTGCCAAAAAGTAAAGCAAAGTGGTGGTGGATAGAGGGCAATAAAGTTTTGCTTGCTTCAGTTGATGCTGTGTCTGAACCATTTATTTGCTCTGCCTATGAGAAACTCATCACTTCAGTAGGCTCATATTTATAACAGTGGATTTCATTTGGATGTCTTAGACATTTAATGTTTAGCCTCTGCAGATCTGGCTTGCAGATTATAAGTTTAAAAACAAAAGGCGCTTCTGAGAAAAAAGATGGCGGAGGAGCGGGGGACCTTTTTTCAGCTGGTTCCCTGAATTGAGCTGGATATCTATCAGATCATCCTGAACAACCATGAAATCAGCCCTAGACGTAGGTAGATACATCCGGATCTCTACAAACGAACATCTCTGGCGCTGAGTATTGAGGTATGAAGCAGGAAGCCATGAATCTGCCCACAGATATTGGAAGATAAATGGAAGGGGGAGGGAGCTGCCACGCTCTGGCGCCGGGAAGCAGTAGCCACATGCACTGGCGAGCGGGCCGGATTCGGGGACCAGTAGCCCCCAAGAAACCAGACTGAGACTGGGAGCTCGGGAGAAAGCGCGTGACCAGACTGAAAACCAGAGCTCTGGAGCACTTACCCGAACCAGACTGAAAACCTGAGCTCCGGACTGCTGACTCGAACCAGACTGAAACCAGGAGCTCAGGAGCACGTGCGCAACCACACTGAAAACCGGCACTCTGGAGCGCACGGGAACTACACTGAAACTGGGAGCTCGGGAGTTTGGGAGCGCACAGGAACCAGGGGCAGCTGGTGGTGTTAGAAGCACAGAGGACAGGGGCGCCTGGGTGGCACAGCGGTTAAGCGTCTGCCTTCAGCTCAGGGCGTGATCCTGGCGTTATGGGATCGAGCCCCACATCAGGTTCCTCCGCTATGAGCCTGCTTCTTCCTCTCCCACTCCCCCTGCTTGTGTTCCCTCTCTCGCTGGCTGTCTCTATCTCTGTCGGATAAATAAATAAAATCTTTAAAAAAAAAAAAAAAAAAAAGAAGCACAGAGGACAGAGACGTGCCGGCCCTGGGAACAAGGACTGGGAGAGTGGCTGTGGGGCACACAACCCGGGATGCTGAGGGGTTTTTAGCAGTACCTACAGAAACAGAGTAAAAGTGGCCAGGAGAGCTCAGTGGAGAGCAGACTGCGATCTCTCTGTTCTGAGACAGAGGCTAAGATACAGCCACTGTGGCTCTCTCAGAAGAGTCACAGAAAACCGCCAGGGAAAACTGCCAGAGAACAAAAGCCCAGAAATACCAGCTCGCATTGTGCCCATCCCTACCCCCTCTCACAGGGGATGGGTCAGCTCTACCCAAACAGGGTTGCCTGAGTATCAGTGCGGCAGGTCCCTCCCCCAGGATGCAGGCTGAAAAATCAAGAAGCCCACTTCCCTAAGGTCCCTATAAAACAAGTGCACATTGCTTGGATCCTGGTCAATAATTTGGACTCTGTACATCCCCGCAACCATTCCTCATCAGAATGACAAAAAGCAGGAATCCCCGCCAACAAAGAAAAGAAACAGAGACTGTGGCCTCTGACACAGATCTAATGGATATGGATATAACCAAATTTTCAGAAATGGAGTTCAGAGTAACAATGGTCAAGATGCTGTGTAGCTTGAAAAAAATATTAACATGACCCATCCATATGCTGCCTACAAGAGACCCATTTTGAACCTAAAAATACATCCAGACTGAAAGTGAAGGGATGGAGAACCATTTTTTATGCCAATGGACCTCAAAAGAGAGCTGGGGTAGCAATTCTCGTATCAGACAGATTAGATTTTAAACTAAAGACGGTAGTTAGAGATACAGAAGGACACTATATTATTCTTAAAGGATGTATCCAGCAAGTGGATATGACAATTATAAATAACTATGCCCCCAACAGGGGAGAAGCTAGATACACAAGCCAAATCTTAACCAGAATAAAGAGACATATAGATAATAAGATGTTAATAGTAGGGGACCTCAACACTCTGCTGTCAGCAATAGACAGATACCTAAGCAGAAAATCAACAAAGAAACAAGACCTTTGAATGACATACTGGACCAGATGGACCTCATAGATATATATATAGAACACTACACCCCAGGACAACAGAATACACATTCTTTTCGAACTTTCTCCAGAATATGCACATGGAACTTTCTCCAGAATAGACCATATCCTGGGTCACAAAACAGGTCTCAACTGATACCAAAAGACTGAGTTTATTCCCTGCATATTCTCAAACCACAATGCTTTGAAACTGGAACTCAATCACAAGGAAAAATTTGGAAGAAACTCAAACATTGAAAACTAAGAACCATCTTGCTTAAGAATGATTGGGTAAACCAGGGAATTAAGGATGAGCTTAAGCAATCTATGGAAACCAATGAGAACAAAATCACATTAGTCCAAAACCTATGGGACACTGCAAAGGCAGTCCTAAAGGGAAAATACATAGCCATCCAAGCCTCACTCAAAAGAATAGAAAAATCTAAAATGCAGTTTTTATATTCTCACCTCAAGAAGCTGGAACTGGAACAGAAGAACAGGCCTAACCCATGCACGAGAAGGCAATTGATCAAGATTAGAGCAGAGATCAATGAATTAGAAACCAGGAGCACAGTACAGCAGATGAACAGAACTAGAAGCTGATTCTTTGAAAGAATAAATAAGATCGATAAGCCACTAGCCATACTTATTCAAAAGAATAGAGAAAGGATCCAAATTAACAAAATTATGAATGAAAGGGGAAAGATCACGACTAACATCAAGGAAATAAAAACAATCATTAGAAACTATTATCAACAACTATATGCCAATAAATTAAACAACCTGGAAGAAATGGATGCCTTCCTGGAAACCTATAAACTACCAAGACTGAAACAGGAAGACATTAATTATCTAAACAGACCGATTAATTATGAAGAGATTGAAGCAGTGATCAAAAACCTCCCAAAAAACAAAAGTCCAGGGCCTGACTGATTCCCCAGGGAATTCTACTAAACATTCAAAGAAGAAATGATACCTATTCTCCTGAGGCTGTTTCAAAAAATAGAAACAGAAGGAAAACTACCAAACTCATTCTATGAGGCCAGTATTATCTTGATCCCCCAAACTGGGCAAAGACCCCATCAAAAAGGAGAATTACAGACTGATATCCCTGATGAATATGGATGCCAAAATTCTCAACAAGATCCTAGCCAATAGGATCCAACAGTACATTAAAAGGATTATCCATCATGACCAAGTGGGATTCATCCCTGGGAGGCAAGGGTGGTTCAACATTCGCAAATCAATCAGTGTGATAGATCACATCAACAAGAAAGAGTCAAGAACCATATGATTCTTTCAACCGATGCAGAAAAAGCATTTGACAAAATACAGCATCCTTTCCTGATTAAAATCCTTCAGGGTGTAGGGATAGAGGGTACATTCCTCAATTTCATAACAACCATCTATGAAAAGCCTACAGCAAATATCATTCTCAATGGGGAAAAGCTGAAAGCCTTTCCCTTAAGATCAGGAACACGACAAGGATGCCCACTCTTGCCATTATTATTCAACATAGTACTAGAAGTTCTTGCAACAGCAATCAGACAACAAAAAGGGATAAAAGGCATCCAAATAGACAAAGAAGAAGTCAAACTGTCTCTCTTCACAGATGACATGATACTCTATATGGAAAACCCAAAGGACTCCACCCCCAAATTACTAGAACTTATAGAACAATTCAGTAATGTGGCAGGATACAAAATCAATGCTCAGAAATCAGTTGCATTTCTATACACGAAAAATGAGATTGAAGAAAGAGAAATTAGGGAATCGATTCCATTTACAATAGCACCAAATATCATACGATATCTCAGAATTTACTTAACCAGAGAGGTAAAGGATCTATATTCTAGAAACTACAGATCACTCTTGAAAGACATCGAAGAAGACACAAAAAGATGGAAAAACATTCCATGCTCATGGATCGGAAGAATAAACATAGTTAAAATGTCTATGCTACCCAGAGCAATCTACACTTTCAATGCCATCCCAATCAAAATACCAATGACATTTTTCAAAGAGCTGGAACAAAATTTGTATGGAACCAGAAAAGGCCCCGAATAGCCAAGGAATTGTTGAAAAGGAAAAACAAAGCTGGGGGCATCACGTTGCCGGATTTCAAGCTATACTATAAAGCTGTGATCACAAAGACAGCATGGTAGTGGCACAAAAACAGACACATAGACCAATGGAACAGAACAGAGAACCCAGAAATGGACCCTTGGCTCTTTGGGCAACTAATCTTTGACAAAGCAGGAAAAAACATCCAGTGGAAAAAAGGCAGTCTCTTCAATAAATGGTGCTGGGGAAATTGGACAGCTATATGCAAAAGAATGAAACTTGACCACTCTCTCACACCATACACAAAGATAAACTCCAAATGGATGAAAGACCTCGATGTGAGACAGGAATCCATCAAAATCATAGAGGAGAACATAAGCTGTCACCTCTTTGACATTGGCCACAACAACTTCTTTCATGACACATATCCAAAGGCCAGAGAAACAAAAGAAAAAATGAACTTGTGAGACTTCATCAAGATAAAAAGCTTCTGCACAGCCAAGGAAACAGTCAAAAAAACTAAGAAGCAGCCCACGAAATGGGAGAAGATATTTGCAAATGATACTACAGATAAAAGACTGGTATCCAAGATCTACAAAGAACTTCTCAAACTCAATACATAAGAAACAAATAAACAAATCATAAAATGGGCAGACGATATGAACAGACACTTTTCCAATGAAGACATACAAATGGCTAACAGACACATGAAAAAATGTTCAAAATCATTAGCCATCAGGGAAATTCAAATCAAAACCACATTGAGATACCTTACACCAGTTAGAATGGCAAAAATGGACAAGACAAGAAACAACAAATGTTGGAGATGATGTGGAGAAAGGGGAACCCTCTTACACTGTTGGTGGGAATGCAAGTTGGTACAGCCACTTTGGAAAACAGTGTAGAGGTCCCTCAAAAAGTTTAAAATAGAGCTACCCTATGACCAGCAATTGCACTACTGGGTATTTACCCCAAAGATATGGACGTAGTGAAGAGAAGGGCCATATGCACCCCAATGTTCATAGCAGCATTGCCCACAATAGCTAAATTGTGGAAGGAACTGAGATGCCCTTCAACAGACGAATGGATAAAGAAGATGTGGTCCATATATACCATGGAATATTACTCATCCATCAGAAAGAACGATTTCCCAACATTTGTGGCAACATGGACAGGACTGGAGGAGATTATGCTAAGTGAAATAAGTCGAGCAGAGAAAGACAATTATCATATGGTTTCACTCATTTATAGAGCATAAGAAATAGCGGGGAGATCGGTAGGAGAAGGAAGGGAAGAATGAAGGGGGGGTAAACAGGGGAATGAACCACAAGAGACTATGGACTCTGGGGAACAAACTGAGGGCTTCAGAGGGGAAGTGGGTGAGGGATTGGGATAGGCTGGTGATGGGTATTAAGGAGGGCACATATTGCATGGAGCACTGGGTGTTATACGCAAACAATGAATCATGGAACACTACAACAAAAACTAAGTATGGACTATATGGTCACTAACATAATAAAAAATTTAAAAAATAAATAAATAAAAAATAAATAAATAAAAACAAAAGGCTGCAGGGACGCCTGGGTGGCTCAGTTAGTTAAGTGTCTGCCTTTGGCTTAGGTCATGATCCTGGAGTCCTGGGATCAAGCCCCACATCAGGGCTCTCTGATCAGCGGGGAGCCTGCTTCTCCCTCTCTCTCTGCCTCCCTCTCCCTCTCCCTCTGCTTCCTTCTCCCTTTGCCTGCCACTCTGCCTGCTTGTGCTCTCTCTCTCTCTCCCTCTGTCAAATAAATAAATAAAATCTTAAAAAAAAAAAAGACTGCAGTGCATTCCACTGCTGAACAAGTGTCTGTAGAATTGTTCTTATAATTATCTCAACTTTATTTTTAATAAGAAAAGGAAGCAACAGCGATACCTAAGTCCTCTATACCCTATTAAAAGATGCAGTGGGACTGGAATTTATCAAATCCAGGCATAAATGACCTTCCTATGTAAGCATGGTAACTACCTATTTCTATTATCTGTCATCAATGCTTGAAAGGTTTCCTGTACTTTCAGTAGGCGGCTTCTGAAACCCTCCTAATGGGAAATAATGCCTTCTGTTCCCTAATTCAAGGATTAGCATGATTAAAATGCAAGCATTCATGATCTAGGCTCATATAAATATCTAAATAGCTGATATAATTCCTGAGACTAGCCTATGGGCTGTAAAGGTGATTAGCATAATACTGAATTGGAGCAGAGGGCAGTATGAAGAAAACAGAACTAGAAGAATCTGAATGCTTAAAATAAACTTAGACCCATTTATAAATTTTCCTGGGACAAAGCAATGAGAAATGGAAAAAGAAGAAAAGGATTGATCCAAAGAGGCATTTGGTCATTTGTTGGATAGTCTAAAAGGATAGTCCAGTTTCTAAAACAGAAGTGACAGTATATGGATCTGCTTTATAACCACCTATAGATCAGTTTCAACACAAACTGCTTTTACATCTTTAAGCCAAACTGCCTACACCTTGATGGACCAATGCTTCATGTGGCCCATGGCCAGCCTGAGGGCAGTAAGAATGATCAGGGATTCTGCCTGCTCTCCATACCCTGCCTTACCCCACCCCTTCAAACAAAACCTTAAAAACTCAACTCCAAAAGTACTGTTGAGTAATATAACTGCTACTGATGGATTCATGGATGGACAGATGGAATATTTGCAGAATTCTCTCCAAATCCCTAGTCTCTCTCCTGGACAATTGCCCCAGTTTCTCCAACTTACATTTCCCTAGAGATACTTAAAACCCTGTTAGCTTGCAATCCCCACCCAGCACGATAAAAGCTAGTTGTATTTCATAAGCTAAGCAAAAACCTGGTCCTTAACCAAACTTTGGCCCTTGAGGCCTTGCTAGGTTATATCTATAATCACCATTGATCCTCACAATCCTGGTGGGAGGCATCAAGGTCAGAGTTTCATCTTCATTTTATTACCAAGGAAATTGGAGCTTAGGTTAGACTTGCTCAAAGCCTCAGATCCAATTGTACAGTTTGGATATTGGATAAAATTCCTTCCTTCAACCTCAAAGAATCAGGTAGTGCACTGGATGCTAGTAACACAATCTAGTTAAGCACTATGACAAGTACTATGGCAAAAGTAAACATGGAACAGCATGGTGCCCAACCTCATCTGAGGAGTCAAAAAAGGTTTCTCAAAGGAAGAGCTGACTCCTGAGCTAGGATGTGATAGAAGACACAGAGGTGTCAAGATGAAGAAGTGGGGCAAGGGTATCCCAGAGAGAATTAGCAGCATGTGAAGACATGAAAGCAGACTCTGGGCCTGAATTTAAATATTTCTATTCTCCTTCACAAGCCATCACATAAAATGATCCTAATCCCTGTGGCACTCATCCCACCAAGAACCCACTAGGAAGCACTCCACTCATCAGTGGAATTTCACATGACATCCATTCACTTCTTCTTTCATTCATTTAATACTTAATGAATTAGCACTCTAACATAAATAGTAAAATAGATAACATGTATTGTGCACCCACTACGTGCCAGTCATTTTATATACATTATCTCATTTGATCTTGCCACATACCTGCAAGGTAGGGACTATCTCCAATTTTTTACTCTCTATTTTGAATGAATAAATGAGGCTCATCTCCATTAAGTTAGTTGTTAAAGGTCACACCACTATGAAATAACCAAAACAGAATTCAATCTTTCAGTCTATCTGTCCCCCAAACCTGGGCTCTTTTCAGGATTTCACACTGCCTCATTCATCTACTCAAAAAAATATTTACTCATTGCCTATTATGTGCTCTCTGCTATGGAAAACATGTCCAGAGACTCAGAATTTTTAAATAGGAAATTTCTAAGAACTTCACTGTAGAAAGCAAAGGCAAGGTTGTTCACCTGCCAATAGCTGGGCAACCACCACATCCCTGTTCCAGAACACATCAAAATTACTGTTTTCTTTTATACATGAGTGCAACTTAAGTAAGACCCTCTCTGAAAATTACCTTGTGGTCAGCAGGGAAGGAAAACCGTTGTAAGCCCAGGTAGGTGAAAGACCTATGACACTCAGCAGAGAAGGAGAGATGGACCTTTGAGTTTTATGTAGGCAAACTTCAAAAACGCTATTTGAAAAGAACATTTACTCAAAGGGGTGACAGAGTTTGTCTTGGAAAACATTAGACACCTATCACCTTGTTGAGACCTCAACTTTCTTTCTGTAACTCCTGACATGAAGCATGCTTTTGTAATGGAAGGCTGGCTTTTTCCTTACTTCTCTGGAAGCTGACATCTATGCTGAATAAGGCACTATGCTAGGGCTCATAGACAGGGAGAAAGTCCTTCCATGTGACCTTTCCATGCTAAACACTGACTTAGGAGCTTTTGAAGCAAAAGGGAAGAGAAGAATAGATCACTCCTTCCCTCCTGGCAGCAATAAGTTACACAAAGGCCATGTTATGGTGAAGAAATAGCAGTCGTGCAAACTGTGACTTCCAAGATTTAGTGGTGGCGAGAGGTTTACTCTTCAGAACAATCCAATGTCGGGATTTGGGAGATACCTTCCAATCTGGTCCCCAGACTTCACAAAAAATCTGTCTTCCCTAACATTCATTTAACAAACTCTTTCAAGCTTATCCAGCTAAAGTTAGCCTCTGTCCCTTGTAGACAGGAACTCTGATACAGTGGATATTTGCAGGTTTGATCTGTTCAGCATCCTTTAGCCTTTTCTTTTAATAATGTCACAACAAAAATCAGTTTGTCCATCACAGAGGCTCTCCCTATCCTTCCCCTCCACAAATATCTTTATATTGAACACCAGGCTGATCAATGTATCCTGTTCCCCCTTAATACAGTAACTAGTCTAGGTAAGACATGTGACCCAAGCTGGGACCAACAGTTTGACCTGGGGTTTTGCTTTTTATCTGCAACTAAGAAGGAAAACTTGTACACCAGAGAATAAGAGTAACTTTGCTTGTGAAATGTAAAATAGCAAAGTGCCATTGCCTTCTTACCAGCATAACGTAACATGGCTCAGTACATCTGACACAGGGCTACTGCAGAATGGAAGAAAAAAACAGTCATAGTTAGTTTAAGCTGGCCTGTCCCGCTCATGTAACAAATGAAAAACTTTAGGCCCAGAGAGGGGAGAGACCTGAAGAAGGCTACACAGCTTGTAGAAACCAGAATGTAAATTCTTTCCACCTCTTATCAACATTTGCGCACCCTCTCTCTATCCCCTACCATACTTTAACCTCATAGCACTAATAGTACCTCAACTATGTTATAAGTATTTACAAGAGGAGGCTAGACAAGGGCAGGTTTTGTTCTCCATTGCACCTTCAGTGCATAGAACAGTATCCAGCATAGATGCCAAATACATATGCTTAAATCAATTACTAAATGAGTTTTTCCTAGTTCCCAATTAGCCAAGTGAAAACACGTGATTAAAGCTAAGGATTATAAAATTCATGTATCTCTACATGCAAATACATGTTATCACTAAAACACAGTCAGGGCCTTTTATGTTTTTCAAAGTTGATCCAGAAAGAAGACTTAGACAGAGTTTACCCGCATCTTTGGGTACTTAAAGCATCCTCCAGTGTCTGAAGACCAAATTTTTACACCTCACCCTACTGGCCAAGAAATTAATCAATAATCCCCTTGCTCTCAGGTGTGTCCACCCACTTAACTTGCCTGGCGTTTGGTCTTACCACAGTGATAATTTATAGAACGATAATAGGTCATTTAGCATCACAAACCTCTCCAACCCCATATCCTCACTTCTCTAGCTCACCACTAGGCCAACTGCTTGGGTCTGGTCATCATGACTTTGGAGCTAGTAACATTTCATGGAAGAGGACTTTCTTTACCTTTCCCCCAACTCCATATGGTACTAGCCCATGGCAGTCAGTTGAGACTGCTTTCCAAGTGGGCTATTTATTATCTGTGAGATTATGGTGGAGTATTTATCAACACTCTGGTTATCATCCTCTGTACCTTTCATGCAGGAAGAAGTAATTTGCTCTGCTCCCAAAATATTTTCAAATCAATAGCTCACAGTTTTATGCTATAATATTTTACCCTCAGGGTCACTTTCTCAGAATCACTTGTATCATTGGCAAAGTATGAACTGAAGGGCAGGAGTTGACTTCTGGAACATCCTGCTATAATTGTCCCATGAACTGTCTCTGCCTATTGATCTCCCCTCTAATCATCAGGAAGATTTATGTTCTGCTCCCCTTATCACTCTGCTTATCTCCATACATTTCTCTATCTGTGCCCTTTTCCAGAATGAAGCCATCAGAATTTTAAGTCCCTTTTGCACAAGTGAGACAGCAATTGGTAATTGCTTTTGTTACAACAGACCTAGACTCTGGAATTGACCACTTCCACCTTGTCTCCAAGCTAAAAACTATTCATCTTTCTGGGCACTGAGCCCATAAGAATAATATTTTTATGCTTAAGTCATGCATTGCATATTGTATTCTGCATTTGCACTGGGTCTGGTAGCCCTGCCCAATACCTGGAGTAGGAAAGTTGAATAGATTACAAGAAAGCACTGATTTCATTTTAAGCTAGTGCCCTAATTGCTAGACAACTGAGGGAAATTCAATTCAATTGAGTTCAATTCAAGGAATATCTACCTTGTGCCAAGGCATCACACTAGGCATCCTTCACAATTACCAAAGGCCAAAAACACAGTCTCTGCCTTCATGGAGATTATTATGGTCTAGGTATTTATGTAAGTAACCACAAAGATGCAAGGCAGAATGTGGCAAATTACAATGAAAATTAAATGAAGGTTTTGAGAGTTAGTGGAGGAAAACTGAAAAATGTGGAATGCTTCACAAAGCCACAAATTCATCATTTTAGAGCCCACTGCTGACACTCTAAAAATGTAGTTATTAGTTAGTACAAGTGGAC
Source organism: Ursus americanus (assembly GCF_024610735.1). Taxonomy (NCBI): domain Eukaryota; kingdom Metazoa; phylum Chordata; class Mammalia; order Carnivora; family Ursidae; genus Ursus; species Ursus americanus. The sequence continues at coordinate 13,181,913 of NC_142140.1, read as the reverse complement.
CAACCAAAGGAGGAAGTATGCCCAGATGGGTCAAAAACTTAAAAATGTCTTAAATAAAGTCACTGGATATTGAACTAAGGAGCAGCCTAGAAAAATTCACTGTCTATCCCTTACCTCCTTTGTCATAGATTAATAGACCATACAAGTGTGGATTTATCTCTGGGCTCTCTATTCTATTCCATTGATCTATGTGTCAGTTTTAATGCCAACGCTATACTGTTTTGATCACTATAGCTTTGTAGTACAGTTTGAAATACAGGAGCATGATACTTCCAGAGTTTTTCTGTTCTCTCAAGATTGCTTTGGCTATTTTGTGTCTTTTGTGGCTCCATACAAATGTTAAGATTCTTTGTTCTTGTTCCGTGAAAAATGCCTTTGGCATTTTGATGGGAATTGCACTGAATACATAGATTGCTTTAGGTAGTAATAAATCCCACTTGATCATGGTATATGATCTTTTAGTGTAATGTTGAATTCAGTTTGCTAATATTTGTTGAGGATTTTTGCATCTATGTTCATCAAGGATATTGGCCTGTAATTGTCTCTTCTTTTATTCTTGTTTTCTTTCTTTTTTCCTTCATTTCATTTTTTCTTTCTGATAATGAGAAACTGTTAAAAAGGAATACTAAAAAAAAGTCCAAAAGAAGATTGACATTGCTTTTTGGTATGATGAAAACAAGGAGAATTGGTGGTTTGAGTGTTTTTGTTTGTCTTCTTTTCAGTGCGCTAAGTGCAATGACCCAGAAATCCAGCCAATCTACTGGAAGGAAGATGGTGGCAGACAGACAAGGAGATCTGGCCCCTGCCCCTTCCAGGACCAGCTCTGTTCAGCAACAAGGTTGATCTAATCATTAAACTGTTATATAGTAGGTACTCAATAAAAGTTTTACACAAATGAGTTACAAAAAGAGATAAAAATAGCACAGTGGTTAAAAACTGGGGCTTTCTCTCCACTTACAATATGTACACTTTTGTGTGTGAATATTACACTTCCAAAAAAAAGTTTTGCTTTGTTTTGTTTTTAAGGAGCTCTCAAACTAGTTCGAGTGGATTAAAATCCCTACCTTGCCACTTTCTGGTCATGACATTGAGCAAGTCACTTAATATATCATCTCTCTAAGCTTTATCTCTAAAAAGGAGACATTATAATACCCAGGGTCATGGTAAGGATTCACTAAGATTTAAGTAAAGTACTTAGCATACTGCAGAACACACTGGAAGAACTAAACAAATGCAGCCATTGCAGTTAATACAGATGAATGAATGTTAATCTCCATCTCAACTCTGGACCCTTCTTCCACTTACTGAGTACATACTGTGTGTTAGGAAGTATGTTAGATGTCGTTCTAGGAAATTGTTGGCCAAATTCCTGGTCATAGTTTCAAGCCCTCCTCATATTTGCTATACAAGTAATGATTTTTTTCTCTTTTAGACTATTGTCTTTTACTAAAATAAAGCAAAGCAATATCTATGCCTTTCCCAAAGGTAAATATTACATTTTGTAACAACTGGAACAGATAAAGCTTGCAAATTCATGTGCAAAGATTCTTTCTAGAGCAGTTGCTATTAAACCTCAGTTCCCACCTTTATCATTATTAGGGGTTGAACAAAAGATACTGAAGTCCTAACCTCTCAATACCTGTAAATGGGACTTTATTTGGAAATAGAAGTTTGTAGATGATCAAGTTAAAATGACATCATTAGGGTGGGTCTTAATCCAATATGATGGGTATCTTTATAAAAAAGGGAAATTTGGACACAAAGACAGACATGCTCAGGGGAAAGACATGTGAAGACACATAGGAAGAAGGGGCCACATGACTATAGTGATGCATTACAGTATAAGGAACACCAAGGACTGCTGACAAACACCAGAAGCTTAGAAGATGGAAGAAAGGACTATCCCCTAAAGCCATCAAAGAAAGCATGACCCTGCAGCCTCCAGAACAGTGAGACAAGTTTCTGTTGTTTTAAGCCATCCAGTTTTGGGTACTTACGTTAGAGCAGCCCTAGCAAACGAATACAATCACCATTACCAAAACCGTTTTTGGGGCTGGTGATTCGCAGAGAATTAAAAGTTCCCATAGCATATGGCCAACATGTAGGGCTCATGCAAGTGGTATGCTCAAGAGTGAGGCTAAATGACAAATTTGTTTTTAAAATCAAAAGTAGATATATGATAGCATTAAGTGCTAGCTGGAATGAGGTGAAATATCTGACCTCAGCACAGAGAAAGTCCTGATGACAGAATTATTTAACATAGCTTCACTTAGAGAGTCTTCCTTGAGGGGCTTTAAAATGAAGCGGTCTAAAATGAAGGAGAATACGGATTTTCAAGAAGAATGGGATAAATGCTGAGGTTTCAGATTGGGATAAGTGAGAATGGACTCCAACAGCGATTAGCAAACTGTGGCCTGCGGACAAAATCTGTCCACCACCCATTTTTGTAAATAAAGTTGTATTAGAACACAGCTATGCTCACTTACTACATATTGTTTATGGCTGCTTTCATGCGGACACAGCAGAATTGAGTTGTTGTAACAGAGTTCATATGGCCTGCATGGCCTAATATATTTACTATCTAGCTCTTTAAAGAAAAAAAAAAGTTTGCTGAACTCTAAAGTAGAGTGTTCCATATTAGAGGTTCTCAAACTTCAGCAGGAAGCAGAATCACCCGAAGGCCTTGTTAAAGCTCAGATTTTTGAGTCCCCTAGATTTTCTGACTCAAAATATCTGGGGTAGGGCCTGATCATTTGCATTTCTAACAAGTTCCAAAGACCACACTTTGAGAACCATGCTTTAAGTTTACACTAAACAGAAGCACCTAGTTAAGAGTGATTTAAAGGGAGGGGAAAGGAAGAGCAGTTGATTAAAAAACTGTGCTTGAGTTTGAAAAAGAAGAGCACCCTTGGGCAAATTACACTACCTGATCTCAAATTTACTATAAAGTGAATAATCGAGATAGTGTGGTACTGTCATAATGTTCCAGATTAATGGAACAGAATAGTCTAGAATTAAGCCATCACATATATAGTCAACTGATTTTTGACAAAGAGGAAAAGGTAACAGTGAAGAAAATACTGCCTTTCCAACAAATGGTGTTGTAACATTTTGATATCCATAAGCAAAAAATATAAACTTCAGTTCACTCTTCACACCATGCACAAAAAGGAGAACAGCAGCTTTTTCTTCATGGTTTGTAGGAAAGATAAACCCAGAAGCAGATTAGGTCAGACACTGGTGCATGAACTACACCTCAATGTTTATACAAGAGAGAAAATAAAAAAGAAACTTGATGGAGGTGATAACATAGTGCTCTACACCATCCACCCAAACTCTGTATTAGTATCAGGAAAAAAACTGCTGAGGCTCTGTCACGAAGAGAACTCAGTCCTAACGACGAGAAAACAAATCTTAACTTCCAGTTCACACTTAAGCAAAGGGAATTATGCAAACATCCTTAAAGAGAGAAGATACTATTTTCAAGTATTGCTGAATGAACACCTTACTCCATGAGACTCAGCCCTCCCCCACCCCACCACTATGCAGAATTTTGCCAACTACTAAGGATTTTGTACCATCAGCAGCAAGGAGTATTTGCAGATGCTCTGAAATCTATTCCAGGATTCTCTTATATACAGGGAAATCCCCTCATCACGCATTTGTCAAAATGTTGGTCAGCACACAGGAGTCTGTATGAAGTAAGTACCCAGAACAGGAGATAAAGCTAGAAGAGTTAATTGACTTTGAGGTGTTGGTTAAGTGATAGTTGGACTTGAGTGTCACAAATGTATCTATAAGGGACAAACAAATCCAAAAATCACCTGAATAATTCAAGCCACATGATTTCATCTAAATTAGACCAGACAATTATATCAAAAATAAGTTAAACAATTGTTTATTTGCCTGGTCTTAGGAAAATATGAATACAGATGGTAAAACAGATAACACTGGAGCAAAGAAACACAGAGGCAGAACCCAGGTCAAAGAAGGCTCCACACTCGAACTGAGTCTGAAACAATGGCTGGGATTCCAGTTAGAGGTACTTGTGAGGTAGAGAGGAGATGGAGCTCTGGGATGGGAAGTGTATGTTATATACAGGGAAGAACCTGTTCAGAGGTGGGAGAAAGCACAAGGTAAGTTCAAGAGTAAGCAAGTGCTTCTGTATATCGGAAACATGAGGTGTCAGAGGGTGTGCTGGGAAACACGACTATGGTCAGACCATGATCTCCTCCTGTGCCAGGCTGAGGCAAGCACACTTTACCCTTGTAAGCACCTTTAACTAGAGGAGCGATGTTATCAAATGTGTGTTTTAGAAAGATCATGTCAAAGGCACTATGAAGGATTTGATATGGCAAAATGGAGGCAGGGAGACAAGCTAGAAGGTTTCTGTAAGAAACAGACTTTTTTTAAAGATTTCATTCATTTATTTTGTCAGAGAGAGGGAGAGAGAGCACAAGCAGGAGGAGCAGCAGGCAGAGGAAGAAGCAGGCCTGCTGAGCAAGAAGCCCAATGCGGGACTCGATCCCAGGACCCCAGGATGATGACCTGAGCCAAAGGCAGATGCTTAACTGACTGAGCCACCTAGGCATCCCAGAAACAGACTTTAGATAGGACAGTGGCAACGCAAGAAAGGGGGAGAGAATAAAAAGTACTTAAATCTAGAGGCACCTGGGTAGCTCAGTCTGTTAAGCGTCTGACTCTTGATTTTGGCTCAGGTCATAATCTCAGTGTTGTGTGATCAAGTCCCGTGTTGGGCTCCATGCTGGGTGTAGAGCCTGCTTCAGATTCTCTCACTCCCTGTGCCACTTCCCCACCCCCGCCACGCATGCACATTCTCTCTCTTTCCCTCTTTCTAAAAAGTAAAAAACTAAACTAAAATAAAATAAAATAAAATAAGTACTTAAATCTAAATCTTGATTTGATATGAATTATTTGAAAAACTCAGTCCGCAATACTGAGTGACTGATTAGACTTAAGGTATAAGGGAAATAAGAGTTCTTTAAGACAATCCCCAGATTTCTGGCTTGGGAAAACTGAGTGAATGGTAGTATCAGTGTCAACAATAAAAACACAAGGGAAGAAGCGGGTTTTGAAAAAAGATGATAGGGCTGACTTTGGTCACCTGTGGTTTGTGATGTCTGTAGTATTTACATATGTGTTTTCTAGGTACACACTCAAAATAGGGCCAATAATAAGAGTAAACATTATTAAATCTTAGGCATTCTTCCAAGCACTTTCCTTATACAATTCATTTAATCTCGTAACAACTCTGTAGGATAGGTACTATTATTAGCCTATTTTGCAGATGAGAAAGTGACGTTCAGAGAGGTTAAGTAACATGCCTGAGGTCATAGAGCAAAGGAGCCCTCTTAGTCTCTAAGACATCTAGCCAAACTCCCTCACTCTTCTAGTGAAGAATTGTGATTAACCCAAAGTCAGATAACTAGCTAGTATTAGCTAGAATTATATTATGGTTGTCTGGAAATTAAATGTGGGTCCCCTATGTAATTGGAAAGAATTCTGCTACTAAAATACACTTCCCTTTGAATATTCAGTGAAAAACAAACTCATAATTAATTTCCTAACAAAAAAATAACAATAATACATTTGTTTAACTTTGGAGGTTGGAGAATCAAGTAAAAAGAGTGAAAATGTATTTTATGTAACTGCTATCCATACCAGAAGATGTCATAGGAATTTCTTTTTATACAGAGAACGGAAGAAAAGACTGGGGTACCACCAAGAATGTGTCATATTGTGCTACCACATGTGGTTGTCTAACTTATTTTGGTAAAAGACCAGTTTTTAGCTCATTCAGTTTTTTCCTTAGCTTTGTTGTTCATTATAGCTTTTGCTCAAGGGAGACCCCATCTCCCCACCTCCACCCCCTTCCTCCTTCCTGGTTATTACAATGCCAGGATGGACCCACTGCCACCAAGGCTCCCAACCTAAGTCACTAGTTACCCTGGGGAAGATGGTTATTTAAAAGATGGCCTGAATGTCATTTTCAAACTGAAGAAGCAATAGAAATTACACCTATTTGGGGATTTCACTATGTATAAAAAGGTTGGACAGAGAGGAATGGGTGAAAGATGATCTGGCTGTAGTCTTAGTTCTGCCCTTAACTAGGGGTATGACCTGGACTAGTCACAAAACCTCTCTGCATCTCAGCTGCTTCATTTGCAAAATGGAAACCCTGGATCAAATGATCTCCAGTTCCCTTCCAGTTTCATAACTCAATGATTTTGCAAGATTTCCCAGTCACTTCCTTATGTCCAGGCCAAAGGAGCCCCTGTCATGGTACTCATACTTCAGTTCCTAAGACCAAATGGATGAGCCTAGCCTTGGACCTGACTCCAAGCATTGAGGGCATCAGAATTCTCTGTTCAATTGGCATTGAGCCAGCTTCCAGAGGCTGCTGTCTGCAAAGGCTGAGAACTGAACTTAACCATGCAGGCTGAAATACCTACTTGCATGGATGGATGTGGGGCTGGTGGGAGGGGGTACAGGCTCCTGACTGGCTATCTTTGCTACCATGTGCCAGCACCAAATTCTGAGGAGTCCACAACCTGGCCTTCCCAGTCATTATAATATTAGTTGGCTAATGTAGGAGGATGAAACTTACCTTATTTAATAGTTTGTTAGCCTGATTTACAACTTTTAAATATTTAGATATATACCGAGTGCAAAATAATTGTACTGTTGCCCTGAGCCCTGAAAATATTAAAGGCTTGCAGAATCACCTGCAAGAGCCTAACTCTTCATGTTCTGTAAGTTTAAGTTAAAACAGGTAGAAATAATGACATAAGGTATGGCTGAGCATGGTGTGGACAGGACACATGTACATTAATTTGGAGTCTAAAATGAATTGCCATTTTTCTTCTCTCAAAAATAAAAGATTATGCCTATTCTTAAATGCTTTAAGGCCCCTAGGTTATTCTATTGGTACTTATACGGCAACATAAATCAGTTATTTGAACATCATAAATCCAACTTTCAAGCAATATCCACTAATGGAGTGTTGAAAATCTGGTTATATAACTTTCCCTTTTTTTTTTTTTTTTCACCTTTGCCATAAGACAAAGAGAAAACAGAGTTTAGAGGTAAAATCTGGGACTTCAGACATATGCTTCCATTAAACCATAAGGGAATCTTAAGGGTCTCAAGGAGCTAAAATAAATTCAGTGGGCTTTGTTCTGACATGTATCTACCCTAACTCTGTCAAATACTCAAGTTCATATTCTCTTTCCAGCTTGCTTGCTCTTGCTCTCACTCTCATACTCATTCTTGCTTTTATACTCTTTTCTGCATAGAGAGGGATTCTCTTTGAAACTCCTCTACACTGGACACTGGCCCTCTACATACTAGCTACTCAAGGATCTTTCCTTTACTAACTCTCAGCCTTGCTCTCCCCAGCTATGCCCAACCCCTCCTCCCCCCTGCCAACACCAGTTTCTCTTTTTGATTTTTCCTTGCCTATCTCCAGTTCCCCGAAATGCATTCCCCAGAAACGCTAATTCTGTAGGCCAGCAGGGGGTCACATCCAGGAGTCTTCAAGTGCTAAAAAGCACCTGATGTGACTTACATATGGCACACTGAGAAATCATAACTTATTTCAAAGAAATGATTTTTGTAGTCCAAATTTCAAACACAGGGAAGAACAATGGGAAGATTGTTTTGGGACTTCAGGTACAGTTCCAGACACTTTGAATTGTGCAAATAGAGAGTAATCTTAGTCAACATCAGCACCATGCTTTATACTTAACAAAATAGGCTCAGATCCTTACTCTGAGACACCTCGCACAATAACCCTACAGGTAGATTATATTTTTTCCATTTTACATAAGAGGAAACTGAGGCTCAAAGAAGGTAACTCAGCAACTGAGACGCTCAACGCAGGTTATAAGCCTCCAAGCACTTTTTCAATTATCCTCAGGCCAACTCAGCCAAGGGCTGATGTTGGACTAAGGGCTGCGCTGGACAAGGAGGCATTTGCTTGGGTCTTAGTGTGTGATCTTACACTTTTTGCCATTGGTCAACTGGGAATACGGGAGTTTACTGGCCTGGGAATTTATCTAAACTACTTTGGAGAATTGCGCCATTCTGGGTACTAGAAGGAATTGTGCTTATATCTAAGGAACAGATTAAAAATTCAAAGTGTGATGTCAGAGGCAAAGACAGTTAAATTTACTACATCCTCAATGTATGAAATTAAGGATGCTTAGTAACATTTAGTGGTATTTTGAAATCACCACATTCAGATTTAAAAAATAATAATAATACAGTTAAAACAAAAGCAAGTTCATTAAAATCTAATCATATCCTTCTCCTTTATGTATTAAAATGAAAGCCGTGAGTGATGCTTTTAATTATAGTCCTGATGTTTTAGTTGCTGAGCAGTTTATTTAAGTGACAGTATCACTTTCTTATTACATAATTACTCCTACTGAATTTGTAATGTAAACAAATAGGAGACTAATAATTCAGAGACAGCAGTAAAATTGATAGTACTCACCAGATAATAATTGTAATGGATTTATTGCAGATCGCTGATTCAGACCTAATTTAGTTTGAGAGTTAACTAATTAGAGGAAAAAGAGTTACAGGCTCACTTCTTTGGCAAGATCTGCACCTGAAGTCCTCATGGTGTTAAAGACAAAAAAGATCCAAGGAAAAATCAGTATCCACGCCGAAAATCAGTATCAATGCAATTTTCCTATTCTCCTTAAGCTTGCCTATATAACTCTGAATATCCCAGACCAGTGGGAGGATATTAAAAGGAAATAGGGGGGCGCCTGGGTGGCACAGCGGTTGAGCGTCTGCCTTCGGCTCAGGGTGTGATCCCGGCGTTACGGGATCGAGCCCCACATCAGGCTCCTCCGCTATGAGCCTGCTTCTTCCTCTCCCACTCCCCCTGCTTGTGTTCCCTCTCTCGCCGGCTGTCTCTATCTCTGTCGAATAAATAAATAAAATCTTTAAAAAAATAAAAATAAAAATAAAAGGAAATAGGATTCTCATTAATTACAACAAAGAGTAGGGACTTGGTCCACAATGTCATTGGCTACATTATAAGTAGTAAATACCCCATCAAAAAAGCCATTAAAGAAAAAAGGCAGGGGGTGCCAGGGTGGCTCAGTCAGTTAACCATCTGCTTTTGGCTCAGGTCATGATCCAGAGTACTGGAATTGAGACCCAAATCGGGCTCCCTGCTCCCCGGGGAGTCTGCTTCTCACTCTCCCTTTGCCGGCCACTCCCCCTGCTTGTGCTCCCATGTGCACTAGCGTGCACGCTCTCTCTCTGTCAAATAAATAAATAAATAAATAAATAAATAGATAAATAGATAGATAGATAGATAGATAGATAGATAGATAGATAAAATATTTAAAAAATAAGGAAGAAATTCTAAAAGGGCGGAGTGGCACCTGGTGGCTTGGTCGGTTAAGCAGCTGCCTTCTGCTCACGTCATGATCTCGGGGTCTTGGGATAGAGCCCAGCAACTGCAGCTGGCTCTATGCTCAGTTGGGGAGTCTGCTTATCCCTCTCACTTTCCCTCTATGCTCTCTCTATCTCTCTCTCTCTCTGATAAATAAATAAAATCTTAAAAAAAAAGAAAAAGGCAGAAAAGCAGATTCCTACACTGAGGGAAAGACATGGTTTCAACATATTTTTGAAGGTCACTTCAACTTTAATGTGCTGTGATCTCAGACTCAGATCTTAACTAAATCTAATTCCACCTTCCTAAGTATTTGTCAAAAAAGTAGTCTTCTCTGGTTTAAAATATGCTAGACATTTTTCCATATGCTTTTAAAAACATATTAGAAATGCTCTGTAAACTCTTCTGATTTAAAATAAGGTATGGTCATCTTGTGTCATTAAGAAGGAAATTTTGTTGGTAAAATTTTGTTAGGAGATGGTTAGAGGTAAGAAGCAGTCAGTCTCATGAAGGAAGGAGTTAGGAGTTTTACATATCATGTTCCTTTTATGAGTTTCCCTAGAGAAATCATGTTGTATGCAAACTTCAACAGGCACAGCCCTTGCTTACTGAACAATCCACAACTGAAGCTTCAAAGAGATAATCTGAACCCCATATATAACCCCATCCTAATATAAAGACAGGCTTTTATATGTTCACAATGCTCACATGTACACTCAAAATAACCAATAATGAGTGAATAATGATTTTCAGCTGCAAGAGGTGATGACAGGCTTATTTTATTTTTCATTGTTTCTTTGAACCTAACAACAACTAAAGATGCTGGCGAATTACTTAATGCAAGATACATTATCCTACTCCAGCCCAGTAACTGCCATAAAAGCTCCCATATCTTCTGTGCTCAAGAGAAGACTACTGAGAGTCTTCGAATGTTCTAAGCCTTGGGCCTAGTAGACAGAAATGTTTCCCTTCTCTAAACTGGGAGAGTGCATACTGAATTTCACTCCAAAGTTAATAATAATGAGAACTTTAGAAGTTAAAAGTTAATATTTGGAAACCAAGAACAACAATAAGAAGAAGAGATGTCACAGTCAATAACTGCAATAATGATTATAATGATTACAAATAGATTAATTGTAATAAATGGTTCAACAGTAAGTTAGAGCATAACTTTATGATAGAAGATTAATAAGGAAAGAGAAGAAAAGGTGTTTATGCATACATAGGTAACTGTAGATATGTGTGAACTGCCAGAATTATCAACTATGCTGATTTAAATAGGATTTTCTTATTTATTTAGGAATGTGTCTCCAAGGAGAAAGATGTTTATGGTGGGTGGGACTAAAAAGGAGATTTCTCAAACTCAACTGGGATGGACCCACACTGACACACCAGAAGGAAATGTTTTGTCCTGGATATACCAAACCTACCCTGACCTTAGATCCTTTATTCTTTGTCTTTCCCTATGAATAGTACATTTAATATGACCAATTGTGTGTCCATTCCAATTATCGCTTGTAAAAAAGCAAGTTTAAAAACACCCAAGATATTGTAAATTTTTACTGGACCCTGGGGGAGGTTATATCCTTGGTACCAAGACATTAGGATGTTCTGCACTGACTTGGAGGCTCATGCTAGTGGGCAAATGCTATATGTCAAAAGATACCAAGATCCCACAGGGAGATGATCAGAACCTGAAAGCCAGCACCTCCAAATTAGGGATCAATTTTGTGCTTGGAGGTTCACCCTTCCCATTCTTTCAGTAAGTTTCAACTCATATGGGTTGTTATAGCAATGGGGAAGAGCTGAACTGGAAGAGAATTACATGATGGAGAAAGGGCATAACCAATACAGTGGCTTATCATGATATGCTCTACCAACCCACACAAATTCAAATGTATGTTGCTCAATAAAATCAATCAATCAATCAATCAATCAATAAATATCTTAAATAATGTGGGCAATTCCGCCAACCATTCCACTGAATAAGTATATAGCCAAGAGTCAGAAAGAAGTGAAATGCCTGATCCAATGTTTTCAACCAATCTCAGTTCCATTGTTCCAAAAATGAGAATGTCCCTATGATTAAGACCAATTTTACTGAGTGTTCAAAGTAATATTTACTATACCCACATTTTGTCTTACACTCTGACTACAGAAGGTAAACTCTGTGTAAGATACTTTATTCATTATTTAAATATTAACCAAAATTTCCTCCTTGGAGAAAATATGAGAAGGTAAATTGTCTGTCCCATAATGCCATGAGGTTAGTAGTATCTGAAGATGTAGTGAACCAGACTTTTTTTTTTTTTAACTTTTTTTTTTTTTTAAGATTTTATTTATTTAACAGAGAGAGAGAGAGACAGCCAGCAAGAGAGGGAACACAAGCAGGGGGAGTGGGAGAGGAAGAAGCAGGCTCCCAACAGAGGAGCCTGATGTGGGGCTCGATCCCAGACCGCTGGGATCACGCCCTGAGCCAAAGGCAGACGCTTAACGACTGAGCCACCCAGGCACCCCGAACCAGACTTTTCTTACTTTTCTGTGACAAATATTACATCAGTCTAAGTTTACCTAGTTCTAGTAAAAGTTTAGATATACTCCAAAACCAAACATTACTTAAAATCACCTGGCAGGCAAAAGAAACAAACTAATATGTCAACAGCAGTTTTTAGCAGGACCTGATGTATTGTGACAGGCCATGGATGTTCTGAACTGCAAAAAGAATTTTAAGTTATGATGCAACACAGACTATGTATCTTTAATATCAGGAAGCACCTAAGTAAACCTTTGTTCATTCTAAGCCTTGTGCTGTATGGAGACATTGATTTTCCTATTCAGACATAGAAATTCTTGTTCAAATACTTGATTGTCTTTTTCATTTGGAAGGTTATTTGAAGACTGTGAGCTTCTTAAGGCCAGGGACTATGTCTTGTTTCCTGATATTTATTTCCCAGTACTAGTACATTATAGATGTTCAGTAAATATTTAATGAATGATGAACAGAATTGTATGTTTAAAATTGAGAAGGACAGAATTTTGTTGGGGGGGTTCTCAATGAATTTAAATCAAAGTTGCCTCCATTGCAGCAAATGGAAGTAATTACACATTTATACTCACCAACCATTGATAATATGGCACATGTGTACAAAAGTGACTATGTGTTAATAAAAATTGAAACAGCAATTAATAAATCTAGTTTTGAATTTAGTGTCCACTGGTAGTTTGTCTTAAACTTCCTCTGGACTTCATATTACCAAAATATTTTTTTAATTTAACAGTGTTTTCTGAACATGGCACCTGGACCTTGACATGTACCTCCTTGTGATATCCCAATGTAGCTATCTTGTATTGACATTGATCTTGACCACTAATGATAAAATTGTTTTATGCACATGTTTTATCCCTCCAGGAAATCTCGCTTAGGGCAGAAATCTGGGCAGTAGGTTCTCAATAAAACATTTGTTTAATGAAAGTAGAACAGGCATGGTCTGGGACTATGTACATAATGGGTAAGAGAGCAGGCTGAGAGATAAACTCCTCAGGATCAGATCCTAGCTCATCTCTTAGTGCCATTTTAACATACATAATTTGCTTAACCTCCCTGAGCTTCATTTTCTTCATGTATAAAACACAAAAAGTGTTTGTGAGGATTAAGTGGGGTCATCCATGTAAATAAAGCACTTAGAATAAAGCACACGATAAGACCCTATTATGCCAGGGCTGCCATAACTACTTTGCTTATATTAATTTGCATAAATACTACAATTAATAGATGTTATATGTAATAAATGTTAGCTATTATTAGCTATTTTTATTAGGTTGGATGTATAAAATTATCAATATTTTACCATTTTGACCTGCAAAAGCAACAGTTCGGTGGGTTTGATCTGATATCCTATGAACTTAAGACACATGAGCAATTTGGTCAAATCAGTCTGTTAAATCAGAAAATGGGAGAAGTGGATAAACCAATTGTTTATACAACCAAATATAAAATATTAATCCATTAGAAATAGTCTCTGTATGTAAAAAGCTGGGCTTTATATTATATTTGCAACCCAGGTCTCAGGACAGAGAAAAGAAAAGCTAATTTGGAAGGGCTGAAATTGGGAGAGGGAGAAACCTGAGTATTCCACACCAGCACATTTCTACACTTTTCTGATTGTCATCCACATCTAACTGCCCACTAGTCCAGCTCAAGGCTAACTTTGTCTATTTGGGCAGAGTTGGTGGATATCTAAGGGAAGTGATTTCAGGGAAATTTTGAAAAGATAAGTATCTTAAAATAAAATGCCCCAAATCCAAAATAGCAGTCATCATCGTCTCGGGGTCAGAAATGATACTCCAGAGAAATCCTGACAAATTTGCAAACATATTACCTGAACAAGCTCGTGCTTAGCTTATTTAGTGCCCACTAAATAGGGTCTCAGCTTAACAGACTGCTAATGGAATAGGTGAGAGGATACATATGTTGTGATGAGGCAAGTGATGGAAAAGGTTAAAATACACACAGTGAAGCGAGAGAGCAGAAGGCTTGGATTAAAGACTCAGGATGTCTAAGAACTAAAGTGGGGAAGAAAACTAAAAATAAATGATCCAAACATACCTGGTTTAACACTATCTCCCCACGCTCTCCCTAATCCTCTATACTCCGGATCAGTGATAACACCTTCCACACTTCCCCACCCTCCCACTGTGCTCCTATTCTTTGGCTGGTCTAAAATCGGACTTTCCTCAAACTGAGATTATCTCAAACTGCCTTTTTCTGCCTAATATAAAGTGACTGCTTTCATCTGAGCATCTGCAAAATCAATTTTCTTCACCCTTCACTTTGGAATGCATGTTTAAATATAGCCCCAGTAGCTGTTGTGCTTAACAACATTAGCGAATTGCACTCCAATTTAACTTTTTCAAATAACCATCAATATCTGTGAAGATTCTTAGTCCCACCTTAAAGTCCCTGAGTTGAATGATCACTCTTTTTCTTTTTAAATAAGAAAAAAGCATCCTCTGAACTTTAAACAGTTTTTTAATGAACAAGAATCCTTATCAGGAGGGGTTTTTTTTTTGTTTTTGTTTTTTTAATGAACTGAACAGAAGCATTAACACAGGAACAGTTGGTCGCTAATCATTAGCTGGAGAAAACTATATTACATGGCTAATGGAAACACTAGGGAGGCACGGGGGAAATAAGAACTATGTGTTGGCAACAGCAATGTGTCTGTAGGCAGCTCCAAGTTACCGAGTAGGCTTGCATTACTATAAACAATACAGAAGCAATAGAGTTATTATAATAACCTTTCAACCTCCTGAGAATTTACCATATCAGGCATCTTGGGCCTGTGAAGGCTAGTAAGGAGTAGCTTTGGCATTACTGAGGAATGCACTGTTAATGTTAACCTTGTTGGCATGTTTAGCAGAAAAGTGACCAATGATAGCAATAGCAATCCCATACATTTGTACAATACCATATCCATTGACCTCCTTTAATTTTTTTTAAACTTTCTTTTAGCTTTATTTCTTTTATTTTTTTATTTAAATTCAATTAGCCAACATATAGCACATCATTAGTTTTTGATGTAGTGTTCAATGTGACCTCCTTTAATCTTGACAACAACCCTAAGAAATAAGCATTATAAATGAGGTTCAAAGAGGTTGATAAGGGACGTGCCCAAGGCCACACAGATAATAAATGATAGAGGCCAATTTTATTCAATATTACTCAGTGAACTTTTACTGACCTCCCTCCCTGTGCAACTCTCTGTGCTAAGCACTGGGGACACCAGAAAATTAGTCATGGTGCCTGCCTTCAGAGAACACAGAGCCTGCTGTAGACAACAGGTGGTTATTCATTCACTCAGCAACTTCCAATTGTTGAGGGTCTCCTATGTGCCCAGTATGACTGGGGTACTGAGAAATGAGCAATGCACAAAATAGACAAGGTTCCTGCTACCCTGGAGTGTGCATTCTAGTAAGGACAGACAAGTAATTTAAAATAAACAACACAAAGTCTACATATTCTATGACTCCAACTATGTGATATTCTGGAAAAGACAAAACTATACAGACAGTTTTAAAAAAATCACTTGTTGCCAGGAGTCGGGGGGCAAATGAGGAACAGAAGGATGAAAAGAGGATTTTTAGGGCAGTAAAAGCATTCTATATGATACGGTACTGGTAGATATATGACATTACATATATATCAAAACCCATATTGCTATACAACACAAACAGTGAACACTAATGTAAACTAAGGACTTTAGTTAATGTATCAGTATTGGTTGAACTGTAACAAATGTATTATACTAATGCAAAATATTAACTAACAGTAGGGGAAATTGGGTGGTGGGAGGAGGAAGAGGGTATATGGGCCTCTCTGAACCATCTCCTCAATTTTATATAAACCTGAAACTACTATTAAAAAACAAAGCCTGTTAATTAAATTAAGTAATTAAACAAGGCAATTTCTTGAGTGCAACCAAACTCAATATCAACAAAGTAATATCACAGAGCCAGGAAGGTGCTATAATGGATCAAAGAGGGCATCTCTGAGGAGATGATATTTTGAGGAGATGATATTTTCACAGAAGCTTGAAATGAAGCAAGCCTGGAGATCGTGGCAGAGATCTGGTTGGGAGAACCCAGGGAACTTGCCTCTCATCCTGAAGCTGTACTTGTACAGCAAGCCACCTCTTTCACTTCGGTTTTACATTTATTCAGAGTGGCTTTGGGGGAAGCTAATGGAGAATACAGGGGAGGAAGAGAAGCTAAAGCTTCCTCCCTCCTACCATACTCACACAGCAAGTCACACCTTGGAGCAGCCTTGAAAAAGAAACAAACCTGGTGTGTTTGAGAAACAAACAGAAATCTATGGAAGTGAGGGAGTCTGGCACAAAATGAAGGAGGAACTAGCTATATCATGTAGGTTCTTGCCTGGCACAATAAGAAGTCTGGATTTTATTTCTCTGAAAGGAAAAGTTAATGGAGAATTTTCAGCTAGAAGTGACATGATTTGATTTACTTCTTTTTTTTTCTTTTCTTTCTTTTTTTTTTTTTTTGGCTAGGTACAATATACTTTATTGATGGTATGACAAGGTAGGGCTCTCTAAACCCCTCCCCTTCTTCAGGGGGTCTGGAATGGAAACTGTGGAGGTCAGGAGATTCTCAGTGTGTTGGGGGATGAGTTGGGGCAAGGACTCCCCAGAACCTGATGGCCCCTGTCTTCCTCTTGCTCTCGCTGGGGCTGGCACTCCAGGAGCTTTTACTTTTTGGAGGCCATGTGGACCATAAGGTCCACCACCTGGTTGCTGTAACCAAATTCATTGTCATACCAGGAAATGAGCTTGACAAAGTGGCCATTGAGAGCAATGCCAGCCCCAGAATCAAAGGTGGAAGAGTGGGTGCCACTGTTAAAGTTGCAGGAAATAACCTGGTCCTTGGTGTAGTCCAGGATGCCCTTGATGGGGCCCTCCAATGCCTGCTTCACCATCTTCTTGGTGTCATCAAATTTGGCAGCTTTCTCCAGGCAGCAGGTCAGTTTCACAACCAACACACTGGAGGTGGGGACATAGAAGGCCATGCCAGTGAGCTTCCCATTCAGTTCAGGGATGACTTTGCCTACAGCCTTGGCAGCACCAGTAAAGGCAGGGATGATGCTCTGTGCAGCTCCTCAGCCATCACACCACAACTTTCCATAGTGGCTGTCCACAGTCTTCTGGGTAGCAGTTATGGCACGGACTGTGGTGCCACGTTCCTCCACAATACCAAGTTGTCATGTATGACTTTGGCCAGAGGGGTCAAGCAGTTGGTGGCACAAGAGGCATTGCTGACAATCTTCAGCGAGCTGTCATACTTCTCATGGTTCATGCCCAACACAAAAATGCAGGCATCGGCAGAAGGGGCAGAGATGATAGCCCTCTTGGCCCCACCCTTCAAGTGAGCCCCAGCCTTCTCCATCGTGGTGAAGACCCCAATGGACTCCACAACATATTCAGCACAAGCATCACCCCATTTGATGTTGGCGGGATCTTGCTCCTGGAAGATGGAGATGGGCTTCCCATTGATTACAAGTTTCCCATTCTCAGCCCTGACTATGCCATGGAGTTTTCCCTGGGTGGAATCATACTGGAACATGAAGACCATGTAGCTGAGGTCAATGAAAGGGCTGTTGATGGCGACAATACCCACTTGCCAGAGTTAAAAGCAGCCCTGATGACCAGGCACCCAATACGGCCAAATCCATTTACTCTGACTTTCACCATCATGTCTTGGGGAAGTGGCTGGCACTGTACCAGAAGATGCAGCTGTCTGTCAAATGGGGAGGAGCAGAGATTTCAAAATGCTTTACATTTTGAAAGAACTGTGGCCACTGTACGGAGAATGGATTGAAAGAAAGCAAGAGTAAAACCAGACAGACCAGTTTGGAGGTTAGAGAGAAAAGCTTTGGGATATATTTAGGCTATAGAACCAAAGGACTTGCTGTTAATTAGATGAGCGAGATGAGAACAAGAGGGAAATCAAGGTGACTTCTAGATTTTTGGACGGAACAGCTGAGTCATTGATACTGCTATATCAGAACTGGGAAGACAAAGAGAGGGAAAGGTTTATTGGCAACAAGGGTGAAATCAAAAATTCTGTTAAGGTTTGAGATGTGGAAGAAAATTAAAAATATAATTATGATAAGTGCCACTAATATAAGGGCATATTCTAAATAATGTGAAACACAGAGAAAGGAGAGACGAAACCTGTGAGAGGAGAGAAGGGCAGGGAAGATTTCACAGAAGATGTGAAATTTAGCTTGTATATTTAAAAATAATGAAGAGGAGGAGGAGTTAAGATGGTGGAGAAGTAGGGGACCCCTTTTTCAGCTGGTCCCCTGAGTCGAGCTGGATAGGTACCAGACCATCCTGAACATCCACAGAATCAGCATGAGACGCAGGAAGATACATCTGGATCTCTACAAATGAACATCTCCAGTGCTGAGTATTGAGGTACGAAGTGGGGAGCTGTGAAACCACGCACAGATATTGGAAGATAAATGGAAGGGGGAGGGAGCCGCTGCATTCGGGCACCGGAAAGCGGTAGCCACCTACATGGGGGAGCAGGCGGACTCTCGGACCTGCACCCGAGAGAGAGCAGACTGAGACAGTGAGCCAGGAACGTGTGCCACCAGACTGAAACGGAGCTCCGGTGCGCTCACTGGAACCAGACTGAGACCGGGAGCTCCAGGAGCACGGGGTGGCTGGCGGCTGGCGGTGTTAGAAACACAAAGGACAGAGACGGGCCAGCCCTGGAAGTGAGGGCTGGGACGCCGGGTGTGGGGCGCACATCCCGGGACACTGCAGGGTTGAGCAGCAACAACAGAAACAGAGTTAAAGTGGCCAGAATATCAGTGAAGAACGGTCCGCGAACCCTCTGTTCTGAGACAGAGGCTGAGATTCGGCCACTGCTGCTCTGACTCTCAGAAGAGGCACAGCAAACCTCCAGGGAAAGCCGCCAGAGAACAAAAGCCTGGAAAGACCGGCTCACAGTGCGCCCATCCCCATCCCCCCTCGCAGGGAACACGGAGACTCTACCCAAACAGGGTTGCCTGAGTATCGGTGTGGCAGGCCCCTCCCCCAGAAGGCAGGCTGAAAAATCAAGAAGCCCACATCCCTAAGGTCCCCATAAAACAAGTGCGCACTGTGTGGGTCCCGGTCAATAATTTGGGCTCTGGACAACCCCGCAACCTCTCCTCATCAGAATGACGAGGAGAAATCCCCCCCCAGCAAAGAAAAGACAATGAGTCTGTGGGCTCTGCCACAGAACTAATGGATATGGATATAACCAAATTATCAGAAATGGAATTCAGAGTAACAATGGTCAAGATGATGTGTAGACTTGAAAAAAGTATTAACGAAAGGTTAATGAGAATATAGAATCTCTAAGGGCGGAAATGAGAGCGAATCTGGCAGAAATTAAAAATTCTATGAACCAAATGCAGTCAAAACTAGATGCTCTGACGGCCAGGGTGAATGAGGCAGAAGAACGTATCAGTGAATTGGGGGATGGGTTAGTAGAAGAGAAAGCTAAAATAGAAACTGGGCTCAAAAAAATCTAATCTCGAGAATGTAGGTTACGGGAGATTACGGACTCAATGAAACGTTCCAATGTCAGAATCATCAGCATTCCCAAGGGGGTGGAGAAAAACAGAGGTCTAGAAGAGATATTTGAACAAATTGTAGCTGAAAACTTCCCTAATCTAGCAAAGGAAACAAGCATTCGTGTCCAAGAGGCAGAGAGGACCCCTCCCAAGCTCAACCACGACAACGTCACGTCATAGTGCAATTCGCAAATATTAGATCCAAGGATACAGTATTGAAAGCGGCCAGGGCAAAGAAATTTCTCACGTACCAAGGCAAAGGTATCAGAATTACATCAGACCTGTCTACACAAACCTGGAATGAGAGAAAGGGTTGGGGGGGGGGCATTTTTAAAGCTCCTTCAGAGAAATACATGTGGCCAAGGATCCTCCATCCAGCAAGGCTGTCATTCAGAATGGATGGAGAGATAAAGACCTTCCAGAATCGCCAGTCATTGACCAATTTCGTAACCACGAAACCAGCCCTACAGGAGATATTAAGGGTGGTTCTATAAAAGTAACAAGGCCCCAAGAGTGATACAGAACAGAAAGTCACAACCTATAGAAATAAAGACTTTACTGGCAACATGGCATCATTAAAATCATATCTCTCAATAATCAGTCTCAATGTAAATGGCCTAAATGCTCCCATAAACGCCACAGGGTTGCAGATTGGATAAAAAGACATGACCCATCCATTTGCCGTCTACAAGAGACTCCTTTTGAAACTAAAGATACATTCAGACTGAAAGTCAAGGGATGGAATACCATCTTTCATGCCAATGGACCTCAAAAGAAAGCTGAGGTAAGCCATTCTCATATCAGACAGATTGGATTTTAAACTAAAGACTATAGTTAGAGACACAGAAGGGCACTATATTATTCTTAAAGGATGTATTCAACAAGTGGAGATGACAATTATAAATATCTATGCCCCCAACAGGGGAGCAGCAAGATACACAAGCCAACTCTTAACCAGAATAAAGAGACATATAGATAAAAATACATTAATAGTAGGGGACCTCAACACCCCACTATCAGAAATAGACAGAACACCCTTGCAAAAGCTCAGTAAAGGAACAAAGGCTTTGAATGCCATACTCGACGAGTTGGACTTCATAGATATGTATAGAACACTACACCCCAGATCCAAAGAATACTCATTCTATTCTAATGCCCATGGAACATTCTCAAGAATAGACCATGCTTTGGGTCACAAAACAGGTCTCAACTGATACCAAAACACTGAAATTATTCCCTGCATATTCTCAGACCACAACGCTTTGAAATTGGAACTCAACCACAAGGAAAAATTTGGAATAAACTCAAATACTTGGAGACTAAGAACCATCCTGCTCAGGAATGATTCAATAAACCTGGAAATGAAAAATCAATTTAAACAATTAATGGAGACCAACAAGAATGAAAACACATCAGTCCAAAACCTATGGGATACTGCAAAGGCACTCCTAAGGGGAAAATACATAGCCATCCAAGCCTCACTCAAAAGAATAGAAAAATCCAAAATGAGTTCTTATATTCTCACCTCAAGAAGCTGGAACAGCAACAGAGGAACAGGCCTAATCCACGCACGAGAAAGCAGTTGATCAAGATTAGAGCAGAAATCAACGAATTAGAAACCAGGAGCACAGTAGAGCAGATCAACAGAACTAGAAGCTGGTTCTTTGAAAGAGTAAATAAAATTGACAAACTGCTGGAAAGACTTATCCAAAAGAATGGAGAAAGGACCCAAATTAATAAAATTATGAATGAAAAAGGAGAGGTCACAACCAATACCAATGAAATTGGAAGGATTATTAGAAAATTTATCGACAGCTTTATGCCAATAAATTAAGCAATCTGGAAGAGATGGAGGCCATCCTGGAAACCTATAAACTACCAAGACTGAAACAGGAAGAAATTGATTTTTTAAACAGGCCAATTAATTATGAAGAGATTGAGTCAGTGATAAACAACCTTCCAAAAAACAAAACACCAGGACTGGATGGTTTTCCCGGGGAATTCTACCAAACAGTCAAAGAAGAAATAATACCTATACTCCTAAAGCTATTATAAAAAGTAGAAACAGAAGGAAAGCTACCAAACTCATTCTATGAGGCCAATATTACCTTGACCCCAAACCAGGCAAAGACCCCATCAAAAAGGAGAATTACAGACCGATTTCCCTAATGAATATGGACGCCAAAATTCTCAACAAGGTCCTGGCTAATAGAATCCAACAGTACATTAAAAGGATTATCCATCCTGACCAAGTGGAATTCATCCCTAGGATGCAAGGGTGGTTCAACATTCACAAATCGATCAGTGTCATAGATTTTACCCAGAAGGAAAAAGCCAAAAATCATATGATTTTCTCAAGAGATGCAGAAAAAGCATTTGACAAAATACAGCATCCTTTCCTGATTAAAACCCTTCAGAGTGTAGGGATAGAGGGTATATTCCTCAATCTCATAAAAACCATCTATGAAAAGCCTACAGCAAATATCATTCTCAATGGGGAAAAGCTGGAAGCCTTTCCCTTAAGATCAGGAACATGACAGGGATGCCCACTCTTGCAATTATTATTCACCATAGTACTAGAAGTCCTTGCAACAGCAATCAGGCAACAAAAAGGGATAAAAGGTATCCAAATCGGCAAAGAAGAAGTCAAACTGTCTCTCTTTGCAGATGACATGACACTATATGGAAAACCTAAAAGAATCCACTCCCAAACTATTAGAAGTTATAGAGCAATTCAGTAATGTGGCGGGATACAAATTCAATGCTCAGAAATCAGTTGCATTTCTATACACAAATAATGAGACAAAAGAAAGAGAAATTAGGGAATCCATCCCATTTACAATAGCACCAAAAATCATACGTTACCTTGGAATTAACTTAACCAGAGAGGTAAAGGACCTATATTCTAGAAACTACAAATCATTCTTGAAAGACATTGAGGAAGACATAAAAAGATGGAAAAATATTCCATGCTCATGGATCAGAAGAATTAACATAGTTAAAATGTCCATGCTACCCAGAGCAATCTACACTTTCAATGCTATCCCGATCAAAATACCGAGGACGTTTTTCAAAGAACTAGAACAAATAGTCCTTAAATTTGTATGGAACCAGAAAAGGCCCCGAATCACCAAGGAATTGTTGAAAAGGAAAAACAAAGCTGGGGGCATCACGTTGCCGGATTTCAAGCTATACTACAAAGCTGTGATCACAAAGACAGCATGGTAGTGGCACAAAAACAGACACAGAGACAAATGGAATAGAATAGAGAACCCAGAAATGGACCCTCAGCTCTTTGGGCAACTAATCTTTGATAAAGCAGGAAAAAACATCCAGTGGAAAAAAGACAGTCTCTTCAATAAATGGTGCTGGGAAAATTGGACAGCTACATGCAAAAGAATAAAACTTGACCACTCTCTCACACCATACACAAAGATAAACTCCAAATGGATGAAAGACCTCGATGTGAGACAGGAATCCATCAAAATGCTAGAGGAGAACATAGGCAGCAACCTCTATGACATCGGCCAAAGCAACCTTTTTCATGACACATCTCCAAAGGCAAGAGAAACAAAAGAAAAAATGGACTTGTGGGACTTCATCAAGATAAAAAGCTTCTGGGCAACTAATATTTGATAAAGCAGGAAAAAACATCCAGTGGGAAAAAGACAGTCTCTTCAATAAATGGTGCTGGGAAAATTGGACAGCTACATGCAAAAGAATGAAACTTGACCACTATCTCACACCATACACAAAAATAAACTCCAAATGGATGAAAGACCTCGATGTGAGACAGGAATCCATCAAAATTCTAGAGGAGAACATAGGCAGCAACCTCTACGACATCGGCCAAAGCAAACTTTTTCATGATACATCCCCAAAGGCAAGAGAAACAAAAGATAAAATGAATTTATGGGACTTCATCAAGATTAAAAGTTTCTGCACAGCCAAGGAAACAGTCAGAAAAACTAAGAGGCAGCCCATGGAATGGGAGAATATATTTGCAAATGACACTACAGATAAAGGATTGGTATCCAAGATCTACAAAGAACTTCTCAAACTCAATACACAAGAAACAAATAAACAAATCAAAAAATGGGCAGAAGATATGAACAGACACTTTTCCAATGAAGACATACAAATGGCTAACAGACACATGAAAAAATGTTCAAAATCATTAGCCATCAAGGAAATTCAAATCAAAACCACACTGAGATACCACCTTATGCCAGTTAGAATGGCAAAAATAGACAAGGCAAGAGACAACAATTGTTGGAGAGGATGTGGAGAAAGGGGATCCCTCCTACATTGTTGGTGGGAATGCAAGTTGGTACAGCCACTCTGGAAAACAGTGTGGAGGTCCCTTAAAAAGTTAAAAATTGAGCTACCCTATGATCCAGCCACTGCACTACTGGGTGTTTACCCCAAAGATACAGACATAGTAAAGAGAAGGGCCATATGCACCCCAATGCTCCTAGCAGCAATGTCCACAATAGCTAAATCGTGGAAGGAGCCGAGATGCCCTTCAACAGATGACTGGATTAAGAAGCTGTGGTCCATATATACAATGGAATATTACTCAGCTATCAGAAAGAACGAGTTTTCAACATTTGCTACAACATGGACGGCACTGGAGGAGATAATGCTAAGTGAAATAAGTCAAGCAGAGAAAGACAACTATCATATGATTTCTCTCATCTATGGAACATAAAAACTAGGAAGATCGGTAGGAGAAGAAAGGGATAAAGAAAGGGGGGGGTAATCAGAAGGGGGAATGAAACATGAGAGACTATGGACTATGAGAAACAAACTGAGGGTCTCAGAGGGGAGGGGGGTGGGGGAATGGGATAGACCGGTGATGGGTAGTAAGGAGGGCACGTATTGCATGGTGCACTGGGTGTTATACACAACTAATGAATCATCGAGCCTTACATCGGAAACCGGGGATGTACTGTATGGTGACTAACATAATATAATAAAGAATCATTAAAAAAAAAAAAGATAAGCTTCTGCACAGCCAAGGAAACAGTCAAAAAAACTAAGAAGCAGCCCACGGAAAGGGAGAAGATATTTGCAAATGATACTACAGATAAAAGACTGGTATCCAAGATCTACAAAGAACTTCTCAAACTCAATACGCGAGAAACAAATAAACACATCATAAAATGGGCAGAAGATATGAACAGACGCTTTTCCAATGATGACATACAAATGGCTAACAGACACATGAAAAAATGTTCAAAATCATTAGCCATCAGGGAAATTCAAATCAAAACCACACTGAGATACCACCTTACACCAGTTAGAATGGCAAAAATTGACAAGGCAAGAAACTACAGTTGTTGGAGAGGATGTGGAGAAAGGGGATCCCTCCTACATTGTTGGTGGGAATGCAAGTTGGTACAGCCACTCTGGAAAACAGTGTGGAAGTCCTTTAAAAAGTTAAAATTGAGCTACCCTATGATCCAGCAATTACACTACTGGGTATTTACCCCAAAGATACAGACGTAGTGAAGAGAAGGGCCATATGCACCCCAATGTTCATAGCAGCATTGTCCACAATAGCTAAATCGTGGAAGGAACTGAGATGCCCTTCAACAGATGACTGGATTAAGAAGTTGTGGTCCATATATACAACGGAATATTACTCAGCTGTCAGAAAGAACGAGTTCTCAACATTTGCTGCAACATGGACAGCACTGGAGGAGATAATGCTAAGTGAAATAAATCAAGCAGAGAAAAACAATTATCATATGATTTCTCTCATCTATGGAACATAAGAACTAGGAAGATCGGTAGGGGAAGAAAGAGATAAAGAAAGGGGGGTAATCAGAAGGGGGAATGAAGCATGGGAGGCTAGGGACTATGGAAACAAACTGAGGGCTTCAGAGAGGAGGGGGGTGGGGGAATGGGATAGACTGGTGATGGGTAGTAAGGAGGGCATATATTGCATGGTGCACTGGGTATTATATGCAACTAATGAATCATCGAACTTTACATCAGAAACCAGGGATGTACTGTATGGTGACTAACATAATATAATAAAAAACATTAAAATTAAAAGAAAAAGAAATTGTGGTCCATATATACGACAGAATATTACTCAGCTATCAAAAAGAACGAGTTCTCAACATTTGCTGCAACATGGATGGCACTGGAGGAGATAATGCTAAGTGAAATAAATCAAGCAGAGAAAGACAATTATCATATGATTTCTCTCATCTATGGAACATAGAACTAGGAAGATCATAGGAGAAGAAAGGGATAAAGAAAGGGGGGGTAATCAGAAGGTGGAATGAAGCATGAGAGACTATGGACTCTGAGAAACAAACCGAGGGCTTCAGAGGGGAGGGGGTGGGGGAATGGGATAGGCTGTTGATGGGTAGTAAGGAGGGCACGTATTGTATGGTGCACTGGGTGTTATACACAACTAATGAATCACTGAACTTTACATCAGAAACCAGGGATGTACTGTATGGTGACTAACATAATATAATAAAAAAAACATTAAAATAAAATAAAAAATAAAAACAATGAAGAAATGGCCAATAGCTGAAAATGACATTTGAGGCAGAAGGAACAGCACATGTGCAAAGGCAGGAGATATAAAAATACAGTTTGCAGCAAGCTTCATCCATTGCTCCAAAGCTATCTCCTAAAGTCAGCCTGAAGTTTCTAAGGTGCAGTAAGGTAGTGAGAAAAGGATGCAGTGGTAGAGACAAGACTATGTCAGAGGAGGAGCTTGAGATTGAGAAGACATGGAGAGTATTAAATATAAGATAAAAACCCTGAGTTCCAGTCCCAGCTCTGCCACTAACCAGCTAGGCAAGCCATTTCATTTTTCTGGGCTTATGTCTTCATCAGTAAAGTAAGAGTGTAAAACCAAGTTATTTCTAAGGCAATCTTTATGTCTGGAAATCTATAAAATTATGGTTAGTAGTCCTCTTGCACCTATATTAAAAATACGTATTTATACATATACACATAAAATGTTTATATTTTAATTTATACACATATACACACAAACATAAATCTTCCACTTCATTTCAAAAAGTATTTAAGACAGCCTAAAGAAATACATACTCTTATATAATAAAGAATTTGTCTCATCTTGGACCCTGGTTCCCAGGAGATAATCTCAAAATCCTTGGAATTTCCTACATGATGGGAGTGATTTTCTTATTTATATGTCCCTTGTGTTATACCTGATTTACACTAATAAGATAACTAAGGACGGGGGTTAATCACTGGGAAGACCAAACATGGGATTAGAAAGTTGGGTCTTTGAATCAGCCCAACTTCCAGGGAGGAGAGGAGGACTAAAGATTAAGTTCAAACACATGGCCAATGATGTAATTAATCATGCTTATGTCATGAAACTCTAAAAAAAAACTCTGAACACCAAATCTCAGGTAAATTTCCTGGTTGCTGAACACATCAATGTGGAGGGTGATGCCTCCTGCTTCCATCCCAGACCTCATCCTAATTGTCTCATCATTTGTCTGGTCCTGATTGATAGGCTTTATAATAAAACTGTAATCATAAGTATAGTACTTTCCTGAATTTTTTAAGTCATTCTAGCAAATTATCAGACCTGAGATAGTCATAGAAATCCCCAAATTTGTAACCAGTTGGTCAGAAGTCTGGGTGGTCTGGAAACCTCTGAAACTGTGGCGGGTATCAGAAGTGAGGGTAGTTTTCTGGGAATTGTGCCCTTAACTTGTGGAGTCTGTGCTAACCCCATGCATTTGGCATCAGAATTGCATCATAGCATTGTAGTAACAGAAATGAAATAAATATACAGCTATAGCCAGGAGAAATAAGGATACAAAAATAAAGTGATGAGAATTACTACTCATATCCTGAGAATGAATTCCAAGGCCTCTTCATAGGGATTTCAGATTCAACATGGTGTGGTACTTAAGAACACAGGTTTAAAGCCACACTTAGAGGACTCACATCCCAACTGTACTGTTTGCCATCTGAGTAACCACAGGCAAGTCTACGAGCCTCTATTTCTTTATCTGTAAAATGGAGATAAAAATAAAGCCTACTTCATGGAATTATTGTAGGAATTAAGTGAGTCAATGCATAAAAGGTATTGAAGACAGTATCTGACACACAAGAAGAATCCGTACACATTATTAGTACAGGCCGCTGTCAACACATCGAAGTCCAGTTCAATTAAACTAATTATTTTTTTAAAAAGATGCAGTCCAGATGTGAAACTCTCTAACAGTCTATCACAGTACTGTACAATTAAACTTCAGCAATGATCATAATGTTATATATCTAATGCTGTCTAATACAAAAGTCACTAGCCACACATGGCTATTTAACACTTAAAATATGGGCATTTTGACTAAGGAACTGAATTTTTACATTTTATTTCATTTTAATTTATTTAAGTTTAAAATAGCCACATGAAACTAGTGGCTGCCATATATGGTACTGCAGAGAGGTCAAGGGCCACATGCCCTCTGGGCCACATGCCCTTCGAGTTCTCTTTCTTGAACATTACTCCTCATGGCCAAACTTTGGGCAAGGACTGGGAAGATAAGAGTTCAAGTCCATTTAATTCTAAGTTACTACTTAAAGGAAGAATCATGTGTTCAATGTGCATCAAAGAAAAGAGCAGGTTTAATATTTTGTTATTAAAGTTAAGAAGCCTATCAACAAGAGCCAAACTATGGAAAGAGCCCAAATGCCCACTGACTGATGAATGGATAAAGAAGATGTGGTATATATATACAATGGAATATTATTCAGCCATCAAAAAGAATGAAATCTTGCCATTTGCAATGATGTAGATGGAGCTAGAGTATAGGATGCTAAGTGAAATAAGTCAGTCACAGAAAGACAAGTGCCATATTATTTCATTCATATGTGGAATTTAAGAAACAAAACAGATGAACATATGGGGGTGGGGGAAGACAGAAAGAAACAAACCATTAGAGACTCTTAGAGAACAAACCAAGGGTTGACGGCGGAAGGTGGGTGGGGGATAGGCTAGATGGGTGATGGGTATTAAGAAGGGCACTTGTTATGATGAGCAGTGGGTGCTCTATGTGATGAATCACTGAATTCTACTTCTGAAACCAATATTGCACTGTGCTGACTAACTAGAATTTAAATAAAAATTTGAAGAAAAATAAAATAAAATAAAATAAAATAAAATAAAATAAAATAAAATAAAATAAAATAAAATAAAAATGAAGTCAAGAAGCCTACCCATCAAGCATGAGCCTGGAGAAAAGGTCACAGACTGCCACAGGGAGATGGGTCAGGGTAATATTTGCAGATAAGAATAAGATTTTCCTCATATAACAATCCAGAGTTCACTACAATTTATAGTAAGAAGAGTTCCCAAAGTTCTATCTACTTTATCAATTTATACTGAGAATTAAAAGAGAAAAAGGCATATAACTGTTGGCACATTGCCTTGCACAACACATGTTTAATCAATTTTAGCTTTTTTATCATCATTATCAGAATTATTCTCTGCCATAAAATATGACTGTAATAACTACAACCTGAAAATTATATAAGAAAATATTAATAATGTCAATATAGGGCCCATATAATATTGAATTGCAAACAGTTTTAATTACTGATGAACCCTTCAAGATAAGCTAGTAGTAAGCAAACTAGTTGGCCTTCTATACAGGGCTTTTAGATTTTGACCAATTAAATGCTGGAGGAGCTCTGCCAAAACTGATGGCTTGGGTTTTGAAATAGCTAATTTAAAGTAAAGTAATTAGATCTGAGGACCACTGTCTATAGATGCTACTATAAATTTGAGGAAAAAAAACTGTATCATCAGCATTTAGGCAGAGGCTTATCTGTCTGTTCTCTACAGCAGGGAAGCATGGATTTGGCTCATCCAGGAATAATATCAAGTCATTAAGATACACATTAAGAAAGAGAATCTGAAACATACTATATTTGTCTCCCTTGAAATTATCTAATCCATCAAGAAATTGTCTCTAACGACCTGGAATCTGGAGAGTGGTGTTACAAGTCTCATACAAGTATCAGTAGCCAGAGGTCTATATCTAGGGCAAAGCCAATTCTTGTACATAAGCCAAGGGCTGACAGACGGTCAATAAATTCAACATTTTCAAAGTTCCCAAGAAACTTAATCACAAACTGATGAAGCTCTTATAATGCTGGTCAATAAGGCGAGAGCTATGCCTAAAACCCAATATTCCTGAAAAAGATATTGTCCTGAGAAATCTAGAGTTGCAATTTATCAAGAAGGAAACAGGCCTACCTCTAAATGGAATAATTTAGAGAGAAAAGAATGCATGTTTTACTGGAATCACCCTATATGTAATTCCAGGCATTTGTTTACTCCTAGGTAACAGAAATAACAAATAGACAATGATCTAGGCAAATGGCCTTTACCTGGTGCTTTATTTAATGAGAAGCTATTACTGAGAATTCGACTTAGGTCTTCAATTTCAAGGCAGTTGATGCTGGGAATTTTGCCCAGCATCACTCTTCTATGAGCACTAAAAAATAAACTAAGAATCCTATGTTTTTCATCTCTGGTGACTTAGCTCCAAAAAAGAAATACTGGCAGCTTCAAAGTATGCTTACCACCAGTTCTGAATTGCAGTGAGATTAAAGGGAAATAGTACAGTAGCAGAGCATGGCTGAGATTCGTCCCTTTGGGTACCATGAACTATACATAATAATTTAAATAAATCAGTTATATAACAGTAAAAGATACTACAAGATCAAATGGTGTATCAATTAGGAATATTTTAGGCTACAAGAAGAAAACATGAGTATGGTGGCTTAAATATTGGGAACTGATTTTTCCTCACATAAGGGGAAGTCAAGAGGCATGCAGTTGTTGGTTCTGGTTTAGTGAGTTCCAGAGCCTCTGAATTCCCTTGATATTTCCCTTATGGACCCAGTTTGGTTGCTGCAGTTCAGGTCACATTCCAGTCTAAAGAAAATAAAAAGAAGAGGTGGCACCAATTGAAGAGTCCAATTCTAGACTAAAATCCTATGTGTGATCATTCAGGCCTGACTACAGGCAATTACAAGGCTTTGCTTGATAGGCATCACAGCTAGAAGCTGCCCTCCCCATACGAGACTTGGTGCACAGCCAATGCACTGCAATTTTCCAAAGAGAGTTACAGCCAGGGACTCAGCCCAATCTTCACCCTACCCCACCTAGGCTACCATGCTGATACATATCTGCATAAGCCTAGGCATCTCTATGCAGAGATCCCCTAATCAGAGGCCTTTGATAAGGCCCTTCTGAGGCACCTCCACCAAGACTTCATTACCAAAGGCCCTAAGTAAAGCATTTTCTCCACTTTGGCTCAGTATTTTTCTACTCCTTACCTTTTCCCCTGTCCCTGTACCAGACCCCCCAGATCAGGCTTCACAGCAATAAAACATTTCCCCCATTTGTGCTGCATCCACCTGACCCTTGCCTAGTGCTGTTCCATGAGAAAAAATGGAACATTAGGGAACCAGTGACACTTTTTGCCTCCTGCTTGCAGTGTCACAATAAACAAATAGAGGCTTGATTGTTACTTTCAGTTTGACTCACTGTCCTCACTGACCGACCTCAATACGTGGCACCTCAACATCTATATCAGCAAATCAAACCTTCCCAGAGACCATACAGCAGACTTCAACTTTTTACTGGCCTTCACTGAAATACGCATGGCTGTTCTTAGGTGAACAGTGTATACAAAAAGAAAGGAGTTGGTCACCCAACCATCAGTGCCTGTTACAGTTTGGAAATTAGCTCTGTGAGGAAAACATAGACTAAGGAGCTTAGAAAAGAGATGTGTGTTCTGAGCAAGAAGGAGATGGTTTCATAAAAGATTAAACTTTAAACCATGCTCTGAAAGACAGATAAGATTTATAGATAAGAAGGCATGACAGATGTAATAAATCTAATAAAGAAAGGTTTTAAGGCAGGAAAGCACTCCTGGGACAGAGAAAGGAACATCCTATTCTTCCAAAAAAGAATGAACAGAGAAAGAAAGTTTATGTTTTGTTTTGTTTTTAAAGATTTTATTATTTATTTGAGAGAGAGAATGTGTGAGGAAGAGAGCACAAGCAGGGAGAACAGCAGAGGGAGAGGGAGAGAGAGAAGCAGACTTCACACTAAGCACGGAGCCCAACTCAGGGCTCAATCCCAGGACCCTGAGATGATGACCTGAGCCAAAGGCAGCCACTTAACTGACTGAGCCACCCAGCTCCCCCGGGAAAGAATGTTTTGATTCAGGAAGTAGAACACACTTACCTCCCAAAATGATGGGGAGCATGCCACTCTTATGGGAGAATCTTTAACATCTAGTGCTGGCAAGTAAACTAAGAAATGCCTGTTAAAAAAATATACCATTTTCTATCCGAACATGTCAATAAATATTTATGACAAACAAGTCACCTTAATACACAAAGATTACACTCTCCAGAAAAAGCAAGTAAAAAGTGCCTTGTGCAACAAAAGGAAGAAAGCACAATTCTGCAACCACCTCTGCTTTTAACTCCCACTGAGATCCACAGGGTATCCATTCATGGATATGAAGCATATGGCCCTGAAAATATAAGCCTCTGATCTTACAATGAACAGAGTAATCTTTAAATTAAAACATGACATCAAAAAGGCTCTGAATAAACCAGTTTAAGTTGATGGTTTCTTTCTTTTTGTTTATTTTAGGCTTTTTGTGTGGAAAGAGAGATGTGGCCAGTGGTCAAATGGAAAGCATATTCAATAACTGCAGCAGATAAGATCAAAGCAATATTTTCTCTATATTTCCTAAGAGGCATGTTTCTCCTGTTTCTTATTAATTGGCAGTGACGGCCTAAACAAACAGTGGAAATAAAACCAGCAAGTCGGGTTCTTTCATGTCTCTTGTTATGCCTCCTATGGAGTAACAGACAGTTGGACTCTGAAAAGCTCCAGGGCCAAGATCTTTCCTGTAATGTCCAAGTGAGCAACACCAGAAAGAAATCTGTAGTGAAAGCTCTCCTTCAAAATAGCTTTCAATGGTCCCATTTTGAAAGTAGATACTTTTTCTTCCCTGACCCCAATTGGTAATTAGATATTTCTGCTTATTAATCTACCTGACTGTTCCTGAATATTAAAATGTGGGGTTCTGTGATTATGCAACTATGCTGGACATGGAAGGAAATAACAAACTGTAAACCCACAACTGTAACATCCTAAAAGTGAAGAGGACAATGCCCCCCCCCCAAAGGAGACATTTTAATTAATATGCCTCCCTGTGGCTTTGCCTTTCTTCTTGTATGCTCAGCTGGAGTAATCAGAGGAAAACCTGAAGGGAGCCTCCCCAGAAGCCTCACTCAGCCCCTTCCAGCTGAGTCTCACTCTATGTTGGCAACTGTCTCCACTGAGGAAGGAACTTGGCATGATCTGTAATGTACATCTGCTCTGAGGAATAATCCCTCCTGAGAACCAACAGGAAGTGGCCTATTCAAAAAGCAAAAAATGAAAAAATGAAAACCCTACTCACTTTAAAGGAAGAAACAAGAAACAATCATTTAAGAAAGATTCCTTCTAAGCTACTGGCATAGAATACAGCTTCCTCTTTAGAGATTTCCCCTTCTTTAGCAGCTTTTTAAAGTATAATTTATAATACCATAAAATTCACCCATTTAGAGCATACAGATCAGATTAATAAGTTTATACAGTTCTGTAACCATCATCAGACTCAAGCATTAGAACACTTTCATCGCCTCCAAAAATTCCCTTGTGTCCATTCACCATAAATCCCTACTCATACTCCCAGCCCTAGGCAACCTGCTTTTTGTTTCTATAGTTTTGCCTATTCTGTAAATTTCATATACATGCAACCATACAATATACATTTTTTGGTTTGTGTGTCTTCTTTCACTTACCATGTTTTTGAAGTTAATTCACATTTTTGCATATATAAGTAGTTCACTTCTTTTTATTGCTGAGTAGTATTCCATTGTACAGGTATTTTGTTTATCCATTCCACAGCTGGTGGACATTTAAATTGTTTCCAAATATTTAGAGATGTTATGAGTAACATGAACATCAGAAAAAAGTTTTTGTGTGGACATATGATTTCATTTCTCTTGGGCAGATATTGTATCTAGAAAATAAATTGCTGGGTCACATGGTTCATATATGTTCACCTTTTTAGGAAACTGCCAGGCAATTTTTTTAAGTAGTTGTATCATTTTCCATTTCCATCAGCAAGGTATGAGATTTCCAGCTTCTCTGTAACTCCAGTAACACTTAGTATTCTCAGTCTTTTCTGATTACATATATCCTAGTAAGTGTGTAGTGGTTTCTCATTGCATTTTAATTTGCATTTCCCGAATGACTAAAAATGTTGAACATCGTTTCATGTGCTTATTTACTATTCATAGATCTTTTACGGTGATCTATTCAAAATGTTACCCATTTTTTTAAATTGTGTTGTGTGTCTTCAGATGTAAGAGATTTTTTCATACTCTAGAAGTCCTTTATCAGATATATAATCTGCAAATATTTTCTCCCATTCTTTTTGCACTTCTCTCTTCATTTTATTAATGTATCTTTTGTAGAATTTTAATTTATCTTTTATGTTCATGTTTTTTGTTTTCTAAGAAATCCAAGATCACAAATATTTTTCCCTGTTTAATTCTAGAAGTATGATACTTTCAGCTCTGATATTTAGATCTATGATCCATTTTGAGAACTTCATGTACAGTATAAAGTAACAGTTGAGGTTTATTAATTTGCATATAGGTACCCAATTGTTCCAGCACCAATTGCTGAAAAAAAACTCGTTTATTCCACTAAATTATCTTGCAAGCTTGTCAAAAATGAAATGACTATAATAAATATATTTCTGGATCCTTTGTTCTATTCAATGATCTATAGTTTATGATACCAATATCACACTGTTTGGATTACTGTAGCTTTATAGTAAGCTTTGAAAATTAGGTACCCTAAGTCTTCCAACATTGTCCTTTTCAAAATTGTTTTGTTTATTCTAGGTACTTTGCATTTCCATTTAAATTTTAGGATCCAGGGATACCTGAGTGGCTCAGTCGGTTAAGCATCTGCCTTTGGCTCAGGTCATAATCCCAGAGTCCTGGGATCAAGCCCCATGTCAGGCTCTCTGCTCAGCGGGGAGCCTGCTTCTCCCTGTGCCTGCCACTCTGCCTGCCGCTCTTGCCTTCTTATGCTCTCTCCCTCTCTCACTCTCTTTCTCCCTCTGTCAAATAAATAAATAAAATTTTTTTCAAAAACAAATAAATAAATAAATTTTAGGATCCATGTGCCAATCCCAAAAAAAGACTGCCAGGAATTTGATAGGGATTCTGTTGAACCTGTAGATCAATTGGGAAGACCTGTCATTTTAACTAAACTAAGTCTTCTAATCCATGAACATAGTGTATCTCTCCACTTATTTATGTCTTCATTAATTTCTCTCAGTAATGCTTTATAATCTTCAGCATAGTTTTTAACTCTTTTTTTGTTAAATTTATGCATAAGTACTTTATTCTTTTTGGTTCCATAGTTAACAATATTATTCTTTTAATTTTATTTTTGGATTGTTAATTATTAATAAATAAAAAATTATTTTTGCATAGTGATCTTGTGTCCTGTGATCTTGCCAAACTTGACTATTAATTCTAACAGCTTTTTGACAGATTCTTTAGGATTTCCAACATACAAGTCCTATTGTCTGTGAATAAAGATAATCTTACTTCTTACCTTCTAATGTATGTCTTTAATTTCTTATTCTCACTTTACTGCACTGAGTAAAATCCCCAGTGCAATGCTGAATAAACGTGCCAAGAACAGACATTCTTGTCTCCTTTCAAATCTTAAGGACAGAAAACATTCAAGCTTTTACTATTAAGCATGATATTAGCTATAGGCCTTTATCAGGATGAGGAAATTCTCATCTATTCTTAATTCGTTGAGAAATTTTATGATAAATGCATGTTGTATATTTTCAAAATTTTTTTACATCTATTGAGATAATCATATGCTTTCTGTCCTTTATTTTATTTCTGTCCTTTCTATTAATAGAGTGTATCACACAAATTGGGTCAGCCTGGCAGTGTAAGGAGCTTAGAAGTCACCACTCTATCCTAACGACAAGTAAAATGCTGGGGGGAAAAAACCTGAAAAGTCAAAAAGTCTTCTTAGATCTATCAGAGAAATGAAGCCACAGGACAAACTGCTACCCCAAAAGTTGGAGAGACAGAGAGGTGGAAACAGAGAATCATGGCTCACTGCAGCAGAAATACAAGAAAAGTCTGGACAGGTGATGGTATAGGAAAACCTGAACAATAAATGACAACTGTTGGAAACTCAATATAGACAAATCTGAGAGATTAAAAACTCCAGAGCAACCCACATTTTTTTTGTGAATTTTACCTCCAGAAGTTCCATGGTCTCACTATGAATATTGGAGAAAAATCTCTTATGCTTCTGGCAGGGCGAGAGAAAAAGGAACCATTTTGAAATACAACAGGTTTCTTTCTTCTTAACAAAACTTGCCCTCAGGAGAAACAATTTTACCAGAACCTAACCTGCTGAGGTTTAACCAGAGCCTAAGCTACCTACGGAAAGGAAGTACGAAACTCCAGCTCCCTCTAGCCATCATGTCCCACCCAAGGAGGGGGAAAAAACTAAGAAGCACTGAAGAAGTTCACACTCACAACATACTGACACCTAATCATAGGACTGTGGAACAGTTCCCCTGTCCCCACACCTGATCACTGTATTACTAAGGCTTTTCTTACCACAATTCCTTTTACCCAGTACATCATGTCCACTTTCACAAAAAATTAAAAGGCATACTAAAAGGCAAAAAGCACAGTTTGAAGATATTGAAAAAGCACTAGAACCAGAGGTCAGATACAGCAAGAATGTTGGGATTATCAGATCAGGATTTTTTTTTTTAATTCTGATCAACATACTAAGGCTTTTAATGGAAAAATGAGGCAATGTGCAAGAATAGATGGAAAATGTAAGCAGAGAAATGGAAATTCTAAGAAAGAATAAAAAAAGAAGAAATGCTAGAGATCAAAAACACTGTAACAGAAATGAATGCTGGGCACAGCTGTTTTTCAGCTCGGAGAATATGACAAAATAAACCTCCAAAACAAACTGAAAAGCAAAGAGAAAAAAAGACTGAAAAAAACTGTTGTCCAAGAACTGTGGGACAACTACAAGAGGTGTAACATTCACATAAGGAAAAACCGAAGGAGAAGAAAAAGATAAATCAACCTTGCATTCTCAGAATAAACATGATTTGGTTATGGTGATAATCCTTTTTATATGTTGCTAGACTCAGGTTACTAATATTTTGTTAAGGAGCATTGTTTCTATGTTCATAAGAGATACTGGTCCATAGTTTTCTTTTTCTGTGTTTTTTTGTCTGGCTTTGTATCAGTGTAACAGTGGCTTCATTAAATGAGTTGGGAAGAAGTTTCCTTGGATCTATTTTCTGAAAGAGTTTGTATAAAATTAGTATTATATTTTCCTTAAATATTTTATAGAATCCCTCAGTTAAACTACCTAGACCTGGGCTCTTTGTGGGATATTATTCTTTCAATTATTCAATTTAATAAACCTCTATTGGATACCTATGATATATGCAGTTCTGTAGCTGTCTTTGAGGAAGTACAAGTTCCTATTTTTATGGGGTTTACAATCTAATATAAAGAAAAAAAAAACCCACATCACAAGTCAATCATGCCTTAATCCAAAGCACTATTTGATATAGGCACTCTGGTGAACAAAGCGTTGTACTGAAGCTTGCATTCAAATTCAGCCTCTGTCACTTTGGCCTTATTCACTCAAACATTCTAAGCCACAGTTTCTTCACTGTAAATGGAGAGAGTTACACTAGAAGATCTATAAGATCCTTCTAATATTTAAATAATCTGGTCTATGGTGAAAGCATAAAAATGAATTTTACCACAAATGATAATGTGAGAAAAACTTTTATTATAACTCATACTAGAGACAAAATGGTATTCCTAATTTATAAGGATATCCTAGAAATAAAGAAGAAACTCACAGTGCAATAGAAAAACAAAACAAAAAAAAAAGATGCCAGAAAAAAAAAATCCAAATGGTCCTTAAATACATAAAAAGTCATTCAACATATCAAATCAACTGTATACTAAGAACAACCAACTAGAAAATGTAGACTAAAAAATATAAACAATTAAATAGCAATAAAAGACATCAAATATCTTTGACTTCATCTAATAAATTTTGGTTAAGAGTTCTCTACTGAAAACTACAAGACATTGCTCAGAGAAATTAAAGAAGGCTTAAATAATATCCATGGACTGAAAAATGAGAAGGTCAATTTCCCCAAAAATTTATTTGTAAATTCAGTGCAATCCAAATTTTCAGCTGGGATTTTCCACACTTATTCTAAAATTTATATGGAGATGCAAAGGACCTAGAAGAGCAAATATAGTATCAAGGAAGAATAAAACTGGTAGATTTACACAACCACATGTCAATACTTAGAAAAAAAAACTGCAATAATTAAGGCAATGTGCTCTCTTTACTGATGGAACAGAATAAAGAGCCCAGAAATAGTCCCAGACATATATGGTCACCAGTTTACAGAAAACACACAACTGAGTTCAGAAGGGAAAGGATGATCCCTCTTTTCCTCTGTAAATGGTGCTGGACCATTGGATATGTAATAGAAAAAAGATGTATCTTGACCCTTAAATTACACAATGCACAAAAATTAATTTGAAATAGGTCATAGACCTAAATGTGAAAGATAAACAATAGAGCTTCCGAAAGAAAACATTTAAGAGAACATCTTCATGACCTTGGGATAAGCAAAGAAATCCTCTTAAACAGGATACATAAAGCACCAACTATTTAAAAAAGATTGATAAGTTCATCTTAATTTAAATTAAGACCCTTAATGGTCCAAAAGATAGCATTAAGAGAGTGAAGGAAAAATATAAACCCAATTAAAATGAATAAAAGGTTTGCAAGACACTCATAAAAAAAGAATATCCAGGCACCTGGGTGGCTCACTCTGATTCTTGGTTTCGGCTCAGGTCATGATCTCAGGGTCATGAGATTGAGCCCCACCTTAGGCTCCACACTCAGTGAGAGTTGGCTGGAGATTCTCTCTCTCTCCCTCCCTTTCCCTCTGTCCTTCCTCCCCCCCACCACCACCGCACAGACTCTCTCCCTTTTTCTCTCTCTCTCTCTCACAAATAAGAATATCCAAAAGTTCAATAAACATATGAATAGTACTCGACATTATTAGTCATCAGGGAAATATAAATTAAAACCACAATTAAATACCACTACACCTTTACCATATTGGCTAAAATTATAAAGACTGATAACACACCAACTCTTAGCAAGGCTATGGAGCAAGTCTAACTCTCATATATTGCTGCTGGCAGTGCAAATTGATATAACCACTTTGGAAAACTACTGTAACTACTAAAGCTAAATATACCAGCAACATTAATCCTGGGTTTATCCCCAAAGAAAACATATACAATATATCTTCTGAAACACACACTAAAATTTTTTAGTGCAGCTTTATTTGTAATAGCCTAAATCTAGACACATCTAAAATGTCCATCTCCTGGAAAATTGGTATAAAATTATTATATATTTAATAGAAAAAATATAAAGCAAATTAAAAAATGAACTAATGTTTACATGCAAGAATATAGACAAATCTCTCACACATGAAGTTTAGGGAAGAAGCCAGACATAATAAAACACACACTATATGATATCAGTCGTATAAAATTAAACTACTAATCTATATGATGGAATTCAGCATGATGGTTAGTACTGAGCAAAAAGAGGCAAGAGTCGGGTGCCTAGGTGGCTCAGTCGGTTAAGCGTCCGCCTTTAGCTCAGGCAATGATCTCCAGGTCCTGGGATCCAGTCTGCGTCAGGCTCCCTGCTTAGTGGGAAGTCTGTTTCTCCCTCTTATCCCTGTGCCCCTCCCCACACCTGTTCTCTCTCTCTCTCATAAATAAATAAAAATCTAAAAAAAAAAAAAAAAAAAAAAAAAGAGGCAAGAGTCAATTGTCCAGGGTACTAGAAATGTTTTATATCTTATCTTGGTGATGGTTATATGGGTTTCTACATATTCGAAAATTCATCAAGATGTAAATTCAACATTTGTGTACTTTACTGTATATTTTACTTCAAAAAATGCTAAGGATGCTCAAAATCACTTAAGATAAATGTAAATTAAAACTACCTTGAGATACCATTTATTGCCTATTAATAACAAAAAAAAAAAAGAATCCAAAAAGTTATTTGATACGCTCTCTTGGCAAAGCTATGGGGAAGCACAAACTTACATTGTTAATGGGAATGCAAAATGTTGCAATCCATATGAAACACTGACTGCATCTACCCTTTGACAATCTCTCTCTGGAACCTGTACCCATATGAAGTGACATATGTATAAGATTAATCTTTGTGATATTGTTTGAAATAGGAAAAAAAGTTTTAAATGACCCAAGAGTTCAGCTAGAGGGGACTGGTTGAAAAAATATCTTATATCCATGCAATGGAACAGTATGTAATTGTCAAAAAACAAACAAGTACTATGTATTACTATGTGCTATGTGAAATAATGCAACTATAAAAAATATGTAATTATTTTTTAAAAAGAGGGAGATGCCTGTGTACCAAATGGAGAGATCTCCAAGATACATTACTAAATGGAAAATATGGCATAGAACAATGAATACAGAATACAATTTTTAATAAAAAGAGCAGAAAATGAAATATATATTTACATTTTCATTTATGTGCATAATAAAACAATGAAAGTACAAACAAGAAACTAATAAATATTGTTAACCACAGGATAGTGGGGGTAGGTAACAGGGTCAACAAGAGAGACTTCTCAATATACACTGTTTGGAAATAATGTTGACTTTTGAACCATGTAAATGTCTTAACTATTTTTTAAAAAGAACTTGAAACTATTTAAAAAGAACATGAAAAAAAATGAGGTGCATTTAAATACTGCTACTGAAATTCACCTGGGGGGAAAAATGATTTATATCAGCTGAGAAATGATTTTTGGAGAAACAGAACTTTATACGGTTTTTGAAAGATGGGTATGGCCTGATTTGACATCTACTTTCACATTTCAAAGTGGATGGGAACTTCACTTTGAAATCTTGTCACCTTAGTCAAAATGTTCTGTTGAATATTGTGTTACTTGCTTCATTCAGCATAGTGGTGACTTCCCTCTGGGAAGTGAGGGAAAGAAACAGGGGTGGGGTAGGGAGAATTTCACAGGGGCCTGAACTACATCTACATTTTATTTCTTTTAAAATATATGTAATATAATAAAAGACATGAAGCAAAAAATAACAACACGGAAAGATCTGACAAACCTGGGTGGTAAGGTGAAAAAAAGTTCAATTGTGTCCTTTATATTGAAGACACCAGGGGCTTCTGAGAGGAACAATAGATCTATTTAAGACGAAACATTTTATTGTTTATTGTGGACAAGCAATACAGGGAAGAATGAACATGTCTGAAGCCAAAAAAAAAAACCACAACACAATAAAACTAACAACAACAACAACAAACACAGAAGAGTTTGGCTCATCAAGAAGTCACAATAAAGCCAGCTAAGAACGCTAAGCTGTGAGTGTTCAGAACAGAGCAAAACTCAGCCTGCATGAGTACCCTGCTGCTCTGAGTGGGGCCAAGGCCAGAACATCAAATGTCAGACTTCATGTGAGGGCATCAATTTATAAACAACCAGAAGCCTATTTTTCTTGTAATTCCTGTAGGCAATGAACATAGTTTCCAAATTGAAAACTAGATCAAGTAACCATGAAACCTTCAGAGACAACATTTTGTACATATTTCATGATTTCTTTTTAGGGAAATGCACAAGGTCTAATTACACAAGCTGTTTATTCTCCTCATTAGCCTTTTGGGTTTCAGCATGTGTGGATTTTCTTAAGCTTTTCTCACTATTAAATCAGCCAAATTCATACTCACAGAGGAAGTCAGATTCCAGCATGCAGCTCTACAGCAGATCTCCAAGCTACCCAAACCCATGGGGTAATCAAAAACATTCTGTCTGCTGCTATATGGTTTTTTTATTTCCTCCTGCAAATAGCTATAGCAGGATTCATGTCAACACAGCCGTCCCCACAGGTTTAGCCTGTTTAACTGCAATTAGTCTCCTGAGTAAGATCCTTTTTGTCACTTGGTAAAGGTGAAAAGAACAGAAGGTGAAGAGAATAGATTATTAATAAAATAAATACATAATAATTTATCTTATTCAAATTATTTACCTTACATTATTCCAAATTCCAAAGCACTTCTACATATTTGATCCTTATAACTCATTGAGGAAGCAACGAATTTTGCATTCCCATTTTACAGATGAGGAAAGCTAAGGTACAGGGAAGTAAAGTGGCTAGTCAAAAAGTTATACAGCTCATAAGTGGCTGGAACCCACACTCATATACCTTCGGGCCCTATTCCAGAGTTCT
The DNA here is from genome assembly GCF_024610735.1 of Ursus americanus. Classification (NCBI taxonomy): domain Eukaryota; kingdom Metazoa; phylum Chordata; class Mammalia; order Carnivora; family Ursidae; genus Ursus; species Ursus americanus. Next base: position 13,139,809 of record NC_142140.1, on the reverse strand, counting down.
TTCCACTATGCCAAACATCCAGCAGGCTCAAGCCAAAAAAGTGAACAACAGATTACAAATTTCTTTCCATCCATAAGATGCAAATTCTCACACAGTCATGGTTCCCAGTATATCCAGTTCCTAGATGTTTTGGAGACCAATCTTTACCCAAATCTCAATTTTCCCTCTTTGGCCTGCCACAGATCTAAATTTCCAACATTAAAGGTCATTCCTCTGGCCAAAAAGCTGGACTTCACCATGTTGGCAATATGCATCAGACATAAACTGGGAATATGTTAAAAATATAAATTCCTGCACATCATCCTAGATCCCATGGAATCAGATTCTCTCGGGGGTAGGGGGGTTAAATTAAGAATGAACATTTTTAACAAGCTCCCTCCATGCACTGTTAATAGTTTTAAAGTTAAGAATCACTGCTCTCAGCAATGAAAAGCCCAAGATGTTTTGAGTCAAAGACTAGAATATCAAAGGATTTTAAAAAACGTAAGTGGAAGCAATGTTTAACACATGCTGGAGTGAACAGACTGGAGAACCGGTCTGACATTATAGCAGCAGCCCAACCTGAGAAGCAGGATGGGTAGGAAGGATAAATATGGGAATAGAAAGAAAACCTGTAAGGGGTATTACATAAGTCACTATAATTTCCTCCCTTTGTCTTCTACGAAATGTCTATACTTACTGTACATTATTGCTTTCATTTTACCTAGGCTCCATTACCCATTACTAAGAGGCTGAGTCGATTCTGTGAGCATATTTCATGGGTGCCACAGTTCAGCTCCTTGCCCTGTGTGTGTGCTACACTTCACACAAGGGGATTTAGCTACGGTTCATGCAAGATGGCTTAATTAGTCTCTTGTGACTAAAACTGAGCTCCTTTGCTAAATTCATTTAGATTAGAAAAAAGGTAGTGAGTTACCAATAGTGGTATCCAAAGCATTTCAAATTCATTTTTAAAACTATAACTCTCCAGGTTTTTCATGTACGTTGAAGAAGTTCATGAGAGCATCACTTTCCAAATCATTCCACGTGACTCACATTTTGTTCCCAGAATGCATGGCCTGGGAAAGCTCTCATTTTCATTTGTTTCCCTTTGCCCTTTGTTCTCACTTTCCCTCTTCTCTGTCTTGCCTCCTTTCTCTCTGTGTATATAAAACACATTCAAATAGTGACAACGTTAATCTCGATGATTTAAATCTTTATCTTTCTCAGTCAGAAATCACATCAGTGTAGTTCATTCTACCACTGACTTGCTATAGAAGCTTGAGTAACTCAACCCTCCCTCCTGGAGCTCAGTTTCCTTACCTCATTTTACAGATAAAACTACTCCTGTGTATTCAAGCTCCCTCCGATTCAAATATTCTACAGTTCTGAGTTGACTTCTCTGGATCCCTTCCAGCAACGTGAAAGTTTAAACTCTCTAGATCCAAATTACTCTTTGGTTCATTTGAGTTCATAGCATTTAAAATGTCTGTAAGTGCGTACACTAGAGTCTTATGCTACAGCAGTGGAGCTATAATAAAGTTGGTTTAGCTACTTAACTGTCTGCCCACACATATTTCTCACTGCAACTTCTTTAATCAGGTCTAGTGAAACTAGGTAAGGAAAAGGATTCTTAATGAAATAAGCAATCCTCTTAGCATCTGGTCACATCAGAGAAGTGTCACATGCCTTTTATTCACCACAAGGCCTCTCTATGGATAATTTCCCATTGTCTTCCCCCTCCAACCATCATACTCACCAAGAAACATGTGGTGATGCCAAGGACACATATGGCACAGCATTAGCAGTGCTAAGATGAACATGTTTCCTGCTTTCCTAGAGCTAGCTAGTGTGATAGGGACAGTGAAAGGAGGAAGTTGTTTAAGTTGTCAGGAATCTAAACAGTCAAAGTGCACCTTCTCATCAAGTTAAAAGCAGCATAAAGTTTGGGTTTGGCTTAGTTGTTTTTTGTTTGATTGTTTTTTCCTTTGGCATTTTTTAAAAAAACGCACAGATGCTAACCATAAATAAGTAAAAAGCCACAACCTGGTGTCTATACTTCTGAAAGTCCTGTCCCATTTCCCAGTGACTAGACAACACTCTTATTATATCCTAACTTAAGATCCACCACAATATGGACATACCATTCACTCATCTTGCATTTGACAAATATTTGTTAAATGCCTATTACGTGCCAGGCACTATACAAGGAGCTAGGAATACTCTGGTGAATAGGACAGACATAGTCTGCCTTCACAATGGTTAAATTCATGGGGGGGGGGTGGATGAAAAATATTAATCAAACATCTACAGGAATAAAATGTAATATGTATTATACAGATATCTTTTACATACATACACACACACACACACACACACATTTAGAAAAAAGTGAGGAAGCATATATACTCATTTGTTAATGGTAGCAACTGCCAAGGGGAAAGATTATGGAATTTTTTTTCCTTTTCTTCCTTATAATGTCTTAAATATCCTCTGATTTTTTTTTAAGATTTATTTATTTATTTGAGAGAGAGAGCAGGGAGAGGGACAGAAAGACAGGGAGAGGGAGAGAAGCAGACCCCCCGTTGAGTGCAGAGCGAACCTGAGATCATGACCTGAGCAGAAATCAAGAGTCAGACACTTGACTGACTGAGCCTCCCAGGCACCCTCCCTCTTACTTTTTTTTTTTCAAGCCCTACATTTTTGAGAAATAAAGCCAATGTAAATATTTCAGGCTTTGGAAGATTTATTGACATAGGGAAATGTCATATATTACTAAAAATTAAAGTTGTAAAACAGCATGTATAATAAGATTTCATTTTGATTATATAATACAATAGTAACAAACTAGAAAGACATGTACCAAAATACTAATAGCAATTACCTCTGGTGTGACAAGAGATCATTTTGTTTTTTATGCTTTTAAAAAATTACCCAAGCTATCTACATTGAGCATGTATTAACTTTTTATTTATTTTGCCCTTGGAGTCTTTGCTCTTCTGGGGAGCATTCTCTGACCTTCAGGACCCTTAACCCACATGCTCTGCCTTGGCTAAATGTGTATAAAACTGGGTGAATCTATTGCGATTCTAACACCATGACATACTGTTCTTAATTATTTTTCTTGTGAGAGAGGTAGCAAGTGCTGGATTTCTTTCACCACACTAGTATTTGATCATGGTCAGTAAATACTGGGAGCTTAACTGATCACTCTCAAATCCTACCAGCACACATTGCCACCAGTGTTTAGGGCTGGGTTTTGAGTTACGCAGGCAGTAGAACTCCCCAACAGTCTCCATACTTTATTCCAAGCTTTCCCCCAGAACGCCTGTCATTTTCATCTTCTCACACAGAGGGCACCTCCAAGGGGTAGAAATTCATTTCTAAACTGTGAGCTTTTCTGCCTTAGCCCATCAAGGTTCACTGTAAAAAGGAGAACCAGCAGACAAACAGAAGGAACGGGCTTATTATTATAGAACATAATTTATTACCCACAGGATTCCTGAGTCACTGCCACTGGGCAAGGAAATAGAGATTCAGAGAATGTTGAACCTTGAAGGGAAGCAAGTGTGAAGCTGAAGCTTACCAATGAAAAAACAGGGTACAGAGATAATAAGTGACATACCCTGGGTCCCACAACAAATTGGTGGCACAGTCACTTCTCCCACTGCAGCAGGCTGAGAGATAAACTAAAATACAAAAAAAAAAAAAAAAAAACCCTCTACAGAATGAAAGAACAATAATGGAAATGGGAAACTGTCACATTTGCCTCTAATTCTGTACTGTTTGAATCTTTTACAAGGAAACAACAATATTTCTAAGTTGATGATTAATGTTCAAATCTAATAAGATATACCTTTTTAAAATAAAAAAACTTGACAAACAATGATTTTTACTAATAACACCGGCTCTGGACAGATTTCTGGGACTGTTTGTTGGGCTTCTTATCAAATTCATGCAGCACCCTCCAGCAACAGAGCGCTGTGGTTAAGGGAATGGACTTCAGGATCAAATAAGTTCAAGTTTGTATATAAACTTTGCTTCTTACTTTAGCGTGTGATTTGGCAAGTTAATTAACCTCTTTGTGCCTCTGTTTCCTTAGCAGGAAAATGGAGATAATAATACTACATAGCTCACAGGGTAAGAATTAAAAAAGATGATGTATGAAAGTGCTCAAAACAGTGCCTGGAGCAGAGCAGCTGCTCACTTTGCCTACTCGTTTCTCATCATCACATTCCTTCAGGCTACTGTTCTTACTATCACCACTCCCAGGCTGGTTTTGTGACACAGGACAGAAGTCACTTTTCACTCAGCTGCTTTATTCAGATTGTTCTTGCTCCCCAGAATGGCCTCCCCTCTCCTTTCTATCCATCAAAAGTCTACATTTTCTTCCAGACTCAAGGTTCATCCCTCTAAAATTATCCCCAAATCACTGTCAGAAAAAATTCCCCTCTCCAAATGGTGATTACTTATTGGGAGAGTGGCCATATATTTAAATATAATGAGCAAACACAGTAAGAGAATATGGAGCAGAGGAAAGACCCTGAGCTTCTGAGTCAGAAGCCTCTAAAAATTGCTAATCTGCCAACTACCAGCTGTGTGACCTGGAACAAATCACCTTAAATTCTCTGAGCCTTCATTTCTTCAATCTGTTAAATAAGTTTCATAATCCCTCCAGCCATTTCTTCTGTCAGGAACAGCCTGATATAGAAAAGCATTAAGGATAAGAGCAAGCAAAAAAGAACAGGAAGAAAAATGGGAGAATCAACAGTAGGCAAAAAAAAAAAAAAAAAAAAAAAACTGGCAAGGAGGGTGTGAGGGCTGATGAAGATGGACAGAGCTCAGCTGAGGGAAACTGTGCAGGGGACCGCATGTCCATCCTTAGGAGAAAAGGCAGTTATGATTCCTATGGGCAGAGGGAGAGGAGCCACATACTACCAGATTGGTTAAGATAATAGTTCCTATCAGAAAGCAGAGCAGGTGACCTTGGTAACAGTTAGCAAAAGACCTGAAAAGGGGAGGAAGAGGCAAGAACTTAGCTTTGCAAGTATCAATCAATAGCCTCGTTGGGATGCTTAGATACAAACTATGTAACTAGGACCTGTTTTATATTGAATTTAGCACATCATGTTTGAGGCATATTATGATACTGCACTAATTTTTAGCTCCCTAACACACTTCCCCCTCTTATCTTTATAAAAAAACGTGCCGTGTGCACCCCCAACCCCACCCTGGGCTCACAGAGATAGACAGATGACCCAGATCTGGCCAATCAGAATACCTCATTTCTAAAATGTTACTTAAAATGTTTCAACCAGGACAGCAAGGGCACCAACAGTCAGGATAGGCTCCTGCCACAGATAACCATTAAGACTATACCAGTACACATCAGCTGAATGTCAGCCCTGTCCACTCCCCTGGGCACATGATGAATCCAACAATGCATCCATGAAAAAGTTGGGCCAAAGTGGATCCTTTTCTGACAATGACAAACGGACCTTGGGAAAAAGAGGCAAAGCTCTTTACATTGTTACAGCTAAGAAAGCCTGAGATAAGACAAAAAAGTGAAAACAATCAGAGACAGGCAGAAATGAGAGATGAGCTGAAAGAAAACTCTGGTGAAATTGTATCCTGATTCTCAAGTCCCTGGGTCCTGCAGTTCTTTCTTTAATTCTGTGGTCTGCACCATCATCCTTTCCAGTTATCTGAGCCAATCAAGTCTATTTTTTCTTAAGTTTGTTCAAATGGATTTGTCACATACAATCAAGTATTCTGACTAAAAACCTTCTGCTTACTGTGGCAAACCTTAGCTTGCACAAAAAGTGACTATGTACCGAACTAATTACAGTAGAAAGACAAGGAACCATTAGAAGGAGAAAGGAAGAAAAGGCCCTGAATCTGGATATTCGCTTTCTGGTGAAAAAAATCTCCACTTTAGCACATCTGGCCACTGGTAATAGTTTGATAGTTAACTCTAGATAAGTGTCTGCTGATAATTGTGCCCAAGAGGCTCTAGGGTGCCCCTCTGTGTAACAGCAACCCTGTACCATGCTAACCCCTACCCCACATCTCCAGTTTTCAGTCTGCTTCAAGTTAAAATGCATCTCCTGTGTGCAAATACCACTGACCCCAGATTGTTTCAAGCAAGCAAATTCCACTGTGAAAAACTATTACTTTCTTAGCATTCTCCAGAATGGAGGCTCAGGGATTTATATACAGTAAATACCCAAGGGATGTTTCAATAATAAAAGAGTGGCCACATACCAGATTACAAAACTCTTCAGGCTCCCAAGTACCTCAGTCTACATGTATAGGCCCAGCTGATATGCACGCAAGCAAAAAGCACTAAATAGTCCAAATCCCTGGGGACCAGAGTTCAAAATGACCAAAACTGATGGGCCTGTCAGATCCAAATCTAGGTGACCTTAACTGTGAGCAGTGAGTAGGGAAAGGTCAGCTGAAGTTAGAAAAGCCTCAGTAAGTTCTAAGAAAAATCCCTGAAGTGCAAATGTTCAAAAATGCAGAGCTCAGGAAAAGCCTGTACAGTAAACACCTTCAATTAATCCCACCTATAAAAGTTCATTATCATGGTCAGATGACCTTGGTTAGAGATCACTAGGTTTACAATTGCTTGTGGCTTATTGTAATGCTATGCATCAAGGGCAGCCAATAAGACAGGAACATAAAGGAAAGATGACTCATCAGAAAGCAGGAGAATAGGAGCAGACACAGAATAGGAGATTGGACATTACATCCACTATCTTCCAAGTCATACAGATGTCTGATCAACCTTCACCCTGACTGGGGAAATTTTTGACCCACTCCAAATACACAGGGTCCATTAATTCTCCATTTATAAGCAATGGTGGTAAGCATTCAATAAATGTTAGCTACGTGCTAGGCACTGTGCTAAGCACTTTGTAAGCATCAAGTTAACACTTGGAAAAAGCTTGGCATCACATTTAGACACTTAGCAAGGGCTGAATAAATGTTGGTTACTATAATCATCATCATTTTTAATTTTCACAGTACTTCGAAGAGTTTGGTACTTATTTTGTTATGGTTATTTAATAGATCAGGAATTGGAGGCTTAGAGACATTGAGAGAGCTGTACAAACTTACTCTATTAACAGAGGAGTCAGGATTCTAAACCAGAAAACCTGGCTCAAGAGCTCTTAAACTTCATACTCTACTGCGATCCTTCAGTTCAAAAAAGGACTTTTCAAAATCCAGGCAGCAGCCCTGCCAATAATGTTTATATGACACAGCAGTGTAAGCATGATCTACTCACTTCTTTCTATCCCCCATTCCAGTGGTTTCAAACATTCCTATGCAACAAAATCACCCAGAAAGCTTGTTAAAACACAGGTTTCTGGGTCCCATTCCCAGAGTTCCTAAATCAGAACCTGTGTCGGGTAGGGTTTGAGAATTTGCTTTTTTAGAAAGTCCCCTGGTGATGCTGCTGCTGGCCTGGGCACTATACTTTAGCAACAACTGCCCTATTCTTGCCCTCAACCTTTGTCTCTACCAATCACTGAAATGACTAAATTTCCCATGAAATACTCCAGAGCTTCATTAGGTGTAAAGCTATGATCACAGAACATCTGTCTCCCTTCTTCTCCCACACTCTGATTTCCTTGACTATTTAATTCATTCATTCCACACGTAATTACCAAGCTCCTATATGCCAGCCACAGGAACTAGAATACCACTACAAATACTGTAGAATCGACTGCCAACCTAGAGAAGCACACAGCAGATGTTAACTAAATGAACACACAAAATACACTAAATTTCAAATTGGACAAGTGCTATGAAGAAAAACAACTATAGGGGCACCTGGGTGGCCTCAGTTCGTTAAGTGTCTGACTCTTGGTTTCAGCTCAGGTCGTAATCTCATGGGTGCTGAGATCAAGCCCCTGGTCAGGCTCCATGCTCAGCGGAGAGTCTGTTTAAAGATTCCCTCCCCCTGCCCCTCCTCCCTCTCTGTCTCTTTCTAAAATAAATAAATCTTTTTAAAAATACAAAAAAAGCAACTGTATTCTAAAAGGGAAAGACATGAGGGAGACTATAGTGGAGCTTTGTTGGCTTTTGTCCGTCTAGTATGCAAGTTTGCCTGTGTCTCCCTTCCACACTCCTCACCCCTATCCACCCCATGCATGCACATATATGTTCTCCACACTACGTTGGGAGAATATATCCAAAAAAGGGCTCCATGCCCTCCCTTAACCCAGGCCTAGCCAGGCCCACGAAAGAGGGATATAAAGTAGTCTTTAGACATGCCTCTCCTCCCCCACCACATGGTAGAATAAGCCTCTAGACAGAGAGAATGAGTTCAACAGTGAGTCACCAAGCTGAGAGATGGGAAAGACAGAAAAGAGCCAGAACCTAGGAGGTATTGTTTTTGAGTCCCCAGATCTAGTCATACCTGAAGCTAGCTGCATCCCTGGGCTCCCTATTTCAGAGACCAATGAACGCCTTTTTTGCCAAATTTTTATCATCTTATGAGATATAACTATTGCAAATTAGAAACCTTAATTGTATTTGAGAACAATGCTTGTTTGAAGAAGTAACATTTGAGTAGAGACCTAAAGAATGAGCAAGAGAAGTAGCCATGGGAAGAGTTGGAGGTTAAGGTTCCAGGCAGAGATAACAAATATGCAAAGGTGCTGTGATGGGAAGGAACTAAAAGTGGGAGTGGCATGGGAGGAGGGGGTGAGTGCAGTGGGAGAGGAGGTAGGAGAGGTACAGGGGGTCAGATGCTACAGGCTGTGCAGAGGACCTTGTAACTCATTTTTAAAATATTTTCCATGACTACAAATCTATGTTTAACAGCATGATTTACACTAAAATTACTTCAACCAATACAGATTTTCCTAGACACCTGCTCTAAATCAAAACATAACTATCCCCACACCAAGCCACACTACCATGCCTCCCTGAACCTTTCAATATGCATATTTCCTACTGCGCTCAGAGGACTGAGTCCAAATATCCCTCATCCTATACTAGAACAAAGTACACATCCTTTGGTAGCAGATGGCAGGAGACAGAATACTCAGGATAACACTGCTGTTCCAATAACTTAGTTCATGGAAAGTGGCCCCCATGGGCCCAATTAAAGCCAGTACCCAACTTTAACTAATAGCGGTAGCCATGTTCTCTGATCTGCCCTCACCTTTACGCAGCTCTGCTTCACGGCTTCTAGATCAGATGTAAGGGGAATTTAAGGATGGTGGAAAATGTGGTTACAGAGAAGTTCAAACACCTGCTCCCTCTAAGTAAAGAACATTCCGTATTCTTTCCCCCAGCTTTCTAAGGTTCAAAATCCTAAAAAAACACACTGTAAATTCTTAGAACCCGGACATAGCAATTCTTTCTTTTTTTTTTTTTCATTTGTTTTAAATGGACTGCTTTAGTTAATAACAGAAGTTATTAACTTCTGTGGCACCAGCACTAGATACCACTTACAGCCATTACCAGATGTCAGGCACTAAGAGAAGCCTCTACATGCTTTGCCTCATAAAACCATGAGGTGAATGTTATAATTTTTCCCAAATTACAAAAGAGAAATTGAGGCCCCCAAAAGGGGAATTATTATGACTAAGGATGCGCAGTATGTAAAGATAGGAAATAAGAATCAAACCTGGATGCAAAGAGTATGCTCTCATAACCATTGTGTTATGTAAACTTCACCATCAAAAAAGTACGCTGACTGGTTTACAAAGCAATCAAGATCAAGACAACAACTAGTTCTAGGAACATAAACTCTAAATAAATAAAACCAGTAAAGGATATACAGAGAGATAAGTAAAACGCTAGACAAATAAACACAGCGCATGGCCAGTTTCTCCCTGGCCGGGCTAAACTTAGGGCTCAGGATAAGGCCTACTCCTTCCTGTGTTCTTCCCTAGTTGTCCCATGCATATACTGCCCACCCCACCAATAATCTGGCATCTGGCTACATCCATTTTATTCCTGCGAAATCCTTTGATGAGACTTTGATGACAATCCACCTCTCAGTTAAATGTCTACAGCCCCAAAAGCCAAGATGAGAAATCACTGGAGCTTGTTTTACTCAAGTTATTTCTCCTAAGAGTTTCAGCTCCACTCCTTTCTAACTGGGTAATCTGAGGCAAATTATTTAACTTCTCTAAGCCTTAGTTTTTCATCTGTGAAATTACCTTCCTTAAGGAGTTGCTGTGAAGATGACATGAAATAATTCATAGTCAACATTTGGCATTGTGCCTAGCACACAGTAAATATTTAATAAATTCCAGCTATTATTGGCCATATTACTATGTATGATATGCCCTAGGGAAATATAATATATGAAAATCAGAATTGGCAAATAGATAAATTAAAGTGATTTTTTTTTTTTTTTTTTTTTTTTTTTGGAGAGAGAGAGAGCATGAGATGGGGGGTGGGGGGCACTGGAGAGGGAGAGAGAGAATCTTAAGCAGGCTCCACACTCAGCACAGAGCTCAACACGAGACCGATGTCATGACCCTGAGATGATGGCCTGAGCCAAAATCAAGAGTCTGAGGCTTAACCCCCTGAGCCACTGAGGTACCCCATTTAGTTAAAGAGGATTAACAATATTAAAAGAATCTTCACTTTATAAAGATTTCTCATGGGAATTTTTTTCTTATTTTAGATCAAAACTTCCCTAGAGCATTACACATGAGACTTAGTCTGTGCTGTTTCTACTCACAACACTTCTGACACCAAATAGGTGGGTTTTTTCCTCATACCAACCAATTCTCCAACTCTCTAAATATCAGCTGGGTGGCCAACAATTCAACTCAGACACTAACTGCGCAGAGTTGGCCTCAGAATCCACAGGTTTAAGAGCTCAATCCCACAAGACTGCCCTCACACAGATGCCAGTTCCAAGTATTTGGTGCCCATGTACCCACACTTCTGTCTGACATGGCTACAAAGTTGAGGGTTCCCATGACACCCCGTTTTGGGTGTGATAATTTGCTACTCAAGTGAGTAATAATTTTGCTAGCTCAAAGAACTCAGGGAAAGACTCTACTTACATTTACTGGTTTATTGTAAAGGATACAGCCCAGGAACAGCCAGATGAAAGAGATGCATAGGGAAAGGTGGGGAGAAGGTTCAGATTTTCCATCCCCTTCTGAGTATGCCATCCTCCCAGCTCCTCAATGTGTTCGCCACCCCCCAGAGGCTCTACAAACTCTGTCATTTAGGACTTTTTATGGAAGTTTCACTATGTAGGCATGATTGATTAAATCATTTGCTATTGGTGATTAACACCAATGAATGCTGGAGGTCAGGGGTTGGACTGAAAGTTCCAATCCTCTACTCATGCCTTAGTCTTTCTAGTGACCAGTATTCATCCAGAAGCTATCTGGGGGTCCTCAGCCACCAGTCATCTCATTAGGATACAAAAGATACTCTGATCACTCTAAGGATTATAGGGATTTAGGAGCTATGTGCCAGGAACCTGGGACAAAGGCCAAACATATACTCTTTATTGTATCCACATTTGGGTACCCAAAAGTTAATTTACCACAACATCTGAATTACAGAATTTAAAAACCCTATGGCCACAAAAAATTTCTAGCTCAAGGAAAAGAATATCATGAAAAAGATATTCTCATTTCTAGAGGATTAAAGCCAGCTAGCAGATACTCCCAAATAATTTATTGTGCAAGAGAACAAGAGAAAGCAAAACCTTCTATCCTGGAACCAGCTAGAGAGCTGGCCTCTTAATAGCTGGGCACCACCCGGTTTTGAGAGGTAAGAATGAATTTATTATAAGAAATCGAGGAAGAGGACCATGGTACATCCAACCATATAATCTTAGCTAAATCACATAACCTTTATGAACTTCAGTTTCCTCACTAATGAAATGAGATAGTTATAAATAGATGATTTTTCAGGCCCCTTTTTGCTTTCAAATGCAATCACCCATTGCTCGGGGAAAATAATACAGAGAACTTGTCTCAAATAACACAACCCTTCAAGTGGAAAGCACGCTGTTTTATTTCAACCTCTCACCCTGTCCCTTGCTGTTACCCAAACTAGGTGACAATTTTATCTGCAAGAAAGGAAACGAACTGATGATTTTGAGGATCAGGTCACAGAGGTGTCTGCCATACTGACAGCCCTACAGATATGCCCTTTACTGCTTATAGATGCAAAGAAGAGACATCTTCTTTTTTTCTTTCCAGTTTTATTGATATGTTCTGGGAAAAAGAGATCTTAATAAGCAATCAGAGGCAGGTGTAACAGCCTTCCTTTAAAAAACCACTATACCTTGATAACATATAGCTCTTTATGTGAGAAAATCACAGCATTTATCAGAGGAGTAGGTCAACAGTGCATGCTATTATCCTGGAAAGGGAGAATCCTGACAATGGAAGGTAAATATGTATGCCACATGGGAATCTGGGATATAAAAATCATGCTACCTTTACACCGTGGTCATCAATATTATATTGACTCTCAGAGTGATCTCATTATATAGGAATTCATCCCATGTTTTATTAGGCCTAGGGAAAATATGTGTTTCTTAATCTGTCAAGTGGCAAAGACCACAGGTGAAAATTAAATGGGAATGATCAGAACAAGTAACTACAACCAGTGAATGTCCAAGGCAAATTACTCCCAGTCCTTCATTGATAAATGTAAAAGGAGTTCATTTTAGGCCACTAGACTTGGACACAGGCATCAGAGGTCTTGATCATAAAAAACACAATTAAGGTTGACTAACAATCAAAAGAAAATATATTGGGTGGAATGTCATAGAACCAACAGGAGCCTGGGGGAGCAGGCTTAGCACCATGCAGCAACCAAGCAAACCCCGGAAAGCTAAGAACCAAGAAGCACATTAAGCACACTGTTGCAGGTGGAGCAGGAAGCTACTGCAGCTGCTCCCCAGGATAAATAATTTCCAACTGTACTTTGTGTCCTTAAATCACTCACTCAAGAGAGAAGAAGAATCTGATTGCCAGGGCTAGGTCACATGTTGGCCCCCTGGGAGCACAGAGCAGAAGGCTCTGTCTTCAGATTCCATGAAGGGAGACAGGCACCTGGAAATTTACTGTCCCGGCAACATTAAATGAAATGATGGAGGTCAGTTCTCCCACAGGAAATCAGGGTACTATACAAGAGGAAGAATTTATGCTTGCTTGCAGCCAAAAGAAAAAAGAAGGAGAAAGAAACTATAAACAACAACCAACCTGTATGCGTATTTGTTGATCATTCAATAAAACTTTCAAGGTCATATGATATTATAAAGACGATCCCAGGGCACATACAATCTCACCAGCCAAAAAGTACAATCTCTCATACGCTCTCACTACCTTAGATATCCCAAACTGTTGTGCATTAAGAAAGAAAGGGATTCCAGTGTGGTTGCTACGCCTGTACTCAAAACAAGAATGTCCAAGAATTTGATGGCTGGACCAATCCCCACAAGGTCAGTAGATTATTTTCCTTTCTTTCCTCCCTTATCTAAAGAAAGGTAAAAAATCCAGGAGATTGCACAGGTCTCACCAGGAGTCCCTAACTCTCAAATTTAGTAATTTCATATGTGCTGCTGCAGTTAACACAAGCCTGTGGATTTAGTAAGGCAAATATCTGTACCCTCTCCTAAGCTAGGCTTTCAATAGTGAATCCCAAACAAATGATCTGGACTTACAAAGACTCATCCTCAGATCCAGGCACAAATGGGGTGTTTGGCAGCCGCATACCCTTTGTAGATCAATGGGTAAACACTACACTTTCTGTGGGAGCTTGGCCAGTGTTTAAACTGAGATCTGCAGATGGTATCATGAGGGATGTCATTATGGCCTATCATGTCAATGTGAGTTGATGTGCTTCAAAAACCATCTACATCAAATCTTCCTACTCTGCTGAACAATGAGGTGTGAGTTATAGCAATAAAACTCCTTGTAGGGGGTTTTTACCTACAGTGGGTAATTTTCTCATTTTTTATAACCCATTTTCATTTTTTAATTTGATTATCACAAGCTGTTCTTCCTATTCCATGAGAAAGTAGTCAACCTAGATCATTTTAGTCAGTGATTACTAAACTACAAAAAGTACCACTTTAATTTGGTAGTTGTTTTTTAATATCCACAAAAGGCTACTCTGCTATACTAACAGAACACACTACCAATTTGAATTGTTTAAAATAAAGTATGTAATTCAATCAGGCCTTAAACTATCACACTGCAGTTTCAAAATGACTGAGTCATCTGAGTACAGATAAGCAGACATGAAATGTAGTTATAGAAGTTTCTCAAGGTAGTTCCTGAACCTGGGTGAGTTAGGTGAGAATTTAAGTTATAAACTGAAGTCAATATTAAATGAGCCCCCAGAAAGAAGGGTAAATGGGAAATGCAGGGTAATGCTGTTCTCTTCCCCAAAATAAAAGCACCAGTGTTTCCACTGATATACCAATAAATATTTCAGTATGCCCACAGGTGCCCCAATAATTACCAGATTCTCCCAGGAACTAACCAGATCACACCTGCCTAATTAGTTATTAAGTCCTTATTTTTCATTAGTGTCCCATACATACTGGACTGATTACATCCTAACCTAAAAAAATTATTGCCATTTTTCTAAGGTGTCTAAACTGGGAACTTGGATAATTTTCTAGAAGAAACACAATGCTATTTTATGGGTGTTCAATGTATACATAGTGCCTGAGAATAAAGATATCTAGCATCTGGTCCTGACAGTTTCTAGTCACTTAGCCTCTGTGACTGAGTTTTCTTAATTTTAAAAATCAACAAATTAGGGAGAGGTAGTTCAAGATGGCAGCACAGGAGGATCCTGGACTCAGCCGCTCCCATGGACACAACAAATCTATAGCTACATATGAAACAATTCCCTCTGGGAAAAAAATCCTGAAAACTAGCTGAACAGATCCTCCACCACAAAGCCACATTAAGACAGGAAGGAGAAACAGAGATACAGTCTTATCAAAAATCCCGCCTCTGGCACAGCAACCCACAGCAGAATCAGGAGGGATCACAGAAATATAAAGTGGAGGAGTGAGGGGTTTCTGGCTCACATCAGGCACCCCAACCACTGGAACCTATACTAAAGAGATGAGCACCCAAAACATTTGGCTTGGAAAACCAACAGGCTTAAATCTAGGAGAAATATACAGTTGTGGAGAAAGGATATTCCACTCTTACAGAGCACAAGTGCAAACTTTTTCACTCTAAGACCCAGCACAAAAGCAGCAGATTGAAAAGCATTTGCAGCATTTGTGAAGGAGATTCATTTGCTAACCTTAAGGTGTCTGCCAAAGAGGCAGAAACCTGTCAGGATCTTCTCTGAGGACAGAGGAGCAGACAAGTACTATTTCTGGCATTCTGCCTCTATCTTGCTCCTGCTGGCAAGATGGGCACCATCTTCACCCCCTCCCTCTACCTTTCTGGCACTGGCATAGGCAGGCATCATTTTCACCCTAGACTGCTAGCACCGACAAGTGAGTGCCCTGACTCTCTGTACTGTTCCTGCAACTGCTGCCAGACCCAGCACATAAGTGCAACCCACACAGGGGACACCTATTGAGTGTTTGGCTCTAGCAGCTAGGGAGAACTGTGTTTCTGGGTCCCCAGGTCTGAAACAATGAGAGACACAGTTCAAGAGACAACTAAGGGCTAGGGAAAAGTTAAAAGAAAAGGTTTGTCCCCTATACAAGGCCCTTCCTTTAAGACTGTAAGAGATAGCTGTTTAACCTAATATATGTAACAAACACAGAGAGTCAAGCAAAATGAGAAAACAAAGGAACGTGTTCGAAATGAAAAGAAAAAAAAGATAAGCCACCAGAAAATATACCTTAATGAAATAGAGACAAGTGATAAAGAGTTCAAGGTAATGGTCATAAAAGTGTCAATGAAATAAGAATAATGCAAGAACATAATAAGAACATCAACAAAGAGATAGAGAAAATAGCAAAGTACCAAACAGAAGCCAGAGAGCTGAAGAACACAATAAATGAACTAAGAAACTGGGACAACAAGTGGAATAACATTCATGTTATAGGGATCCAGGAAGGAAAAGACACAAAGAAGCAGAAAACGTATGTGAAGAAATAATGGCTGAAAGTTTCCCTAACCTTACTCAAAATTGGGTAAGCCCAGATAATTCTAAACAATATGCACACAAAGAGACCCATACCAAGACACAGTATAATTAAAATGTCAAAAGTTAAACATAAACAGAGAATCTTAAGAGCAGCAAGAGAAAACAACTTGTTATATACAAAGAAACCACCATAAGGCTATGAGCAGATTTTTCAGCAGAAACTTTGCAGGCCAGAAGACAGTGCCATGATATATTCAAAGCACTGAAAGGAAAAAAATTCCAATTAGGAATACTCTGCCTGGGGCACCTGGGTGGCTCAGTCGGGTAAGCTTCCGACTCTTGGGTTCAGCTCAAGTCATGATCTCATAGTTGTGGGACTGAGCCCTGAGTCAGGCTCTGTGCTCAGTGCAGAGTCTGCTTCAGATTCTTTCTCTGAAATGGCAATAGGTACATACCTATCAATAATTACTTTAAATGTAAATGGGCTAAATTCTCCAATCAAAAGACATAGAATGACTGAATGGGGAAAAAGAAGATCATCACAATCATCATCTACCTGATGCCTAATAAGAACCTGTAAATGTAAAAACACACGCAGACTAAAAGTAAAGAGGTGTGAAAAATGTTTCATATAAGTGGAAACTGAGAGATAGCTGGGGTAGCTATACTTACATCAGACAAAATTGACTTTAAAACAAAAACTGTAATAAAAGACCAATCTGGGCATCACATAATAATAAATGGGTCAACCCAACAAAAAGATATAACATTTGTAAATACTTATGCACCCAACACAGGTGCACCTAAATATATAAAGCAACTCTTTAAAAAACTAAAGTGAGAAATTGGCAGCAATACAATAGTAGTCAGAGACTTTAATACCTAACCTACATCAATGGATAGAACATCCAGACAGAAAATCAATAAGAAAACATTGGCTTTGAACATAACATTAGAACAAATGAACTTAATAGATATATAGAGAACATTTAATGCAAAAGCAGCAGAATAGCCATTCTCTAGGGCACATGAAACATTCTCCAGGATAGATCATATGTTACATCACAAAACAAATCTTAATAAATACAAGAAGACTGAAATCATATCAAGCATTCTTTTTGACTACAATAGTATGAAACTGAAACCAATTAAAAGAAGAAAACTGGAAAAATTACAAATTTGTAGAAATGAAACAACATGCTACAGAATGACAATGGGTCAATGAAGAAAACAAAGAAGAAATAAAAAATATCTTAAGACAAATGAAAATGAAAATCACACATCAAAATCTATAGGACGCAGCAGCAGTTCTACACAGAAATATTTTAGTGATATGAACCTACCTCAACAAACAAGAAAAATCTTCAGTAAACAAGCTTTACACCTAAAGAAACTAGAAAAAGAATAAACAAAGCCAAAATTAGAAGGAAGGATATAATAAGAGCACACACAAATAAAACAGAGACTAAAAAGATAACAGAAAATATCAGTGAAACTAAGAGCTGGTTCTTTGAAAAGATTAATGAAATTTGACAACCCTTTAGCTAGCCTGAACAAGAAAAAAGAGACGACCCTAATAAATAAAATCAGAAATGAAAGAGAATTAAAACTGAAACCACAGAAATACAAAGAATCATAAGAGACTACTGTGAACAATGATACAACAACACACAGGACAACTCAGAAGAAATAGATAAATTATTAGAAACATACTATCCTCCAGGAGGAGAGTTAAGATGGCGGAGGAGTAGGGGACCCCTTTTTCAGCCGGTCCCCTGAGTCGAGCTGGATAGGTACCAGACCAGCCTAAATAACCACGGAATCAGCCTGAGACGCAGGATGATGCATCTGGATCTCTACAAATGAACATCTCCAGCGCTTAGTATTGAGGTACGAAGAGGGGAGCTGTAAACCGTGCACGGATATCGGAAGATAAACGGAAGGGGGAGGGAGCCGCCGCGTTTGGGCGCCGGGAAGCGGCAGCCTCCTGCACGGGGGAGCGGGCGGACTCACAGAGGGCACCCGCGAGAGAGCGGACTGAGACCGGTGAGCCGTGAACGCGCGCGCCACCAGGCATCTCCCGGAACACCGGAATCCCGGTGTGCTCACGGGATCCAGACTGAGACCGGGAACTCCCGGAGCGCGCGCGGGGCGGCTGGCGGCTGGTGGGCCACCTGCACGGGGGAGCGGGCAGACTCGCGGTCGGCACCCGCGAAACAGCAGACTGAGACCCTGAACCGGGTGCGCGCGCCACCAGGCTTCTCACGAAACTCCGGAATCGAGGTGTGCTCACCGGGCATAGACTGAGACCGGGAGACCCGGGAGCGCGCGGGGCGGCCGGTGGCTGGCGGCATTAGAAACACAAAGGACAGAGACGCGCCGGCCCTGGGAGTGAGGGCAGGGACGCCGGGTTGGTGCGCACATCCTGGGACGCTGTAGGGTTGAGCAGCACCAACAGTAATAGAGTTAAAGTGGCCAGAACATCAGTGGAGAACGGGCCGCAATCCCTCTGTTCTGAGACAATGCAGCCTCTGCTGCTCTGACCCTCAGAAGAGGCATAGCCGGCCGCCAGGGAAAGCCGCCAGAGAACAAAAGCCTGGAAATACCGGCTCAGAGAGTGCCCATCCCCATCCTCCCTCGCAGGGGACACGGAGACTCTAACCAAACAGGGTTGCCTGAGTATCGGCGCGGCAGGCCCCTCCCCCAGAACACAGAAGGCAGGCTGAAAAATCAAGAAGCCCACAACCGGAGGCGCCTGGGTGGCGCAGTCATTGAGCGCCTGTCTCCGGCTTAGGGCGTGATCCCAGCGTTCTGGAAAGGAGTCCCTCATCGGGCTCCTCCGCTGGGAGCCTGCTTCTTCCTCTCCCACTCCCCTGCTTCTGTTCCGTTCTTGCTGACTGTCTGTCTCCCTCTCTCAGATAAGTAAATAAATAAAATCTTTAAAGAAGAAGCCCACATCTCTAAGATCCCTATAAAACAAGGGGCACGGCCTGGGACCCAGTCAATAATTTTGGGCTCTGGACAACCCCGCAACCTCTCCTCATTAGAATGACAAGAAGGAGAAGCCCCCCCCCCCCAGCAAAGAAAAGACAGTGAGTCAGTGGCCTCTGCCACAGAAGTAACGGATATGGATGTAACCAAATTATCAGAAATGGAATTCAGAGTAACAATGGTCAAGATAATGATAGACTTGAAAAAAGTATTCAGGAAAATATTACTGAGAATATAGAATCCCTAAGGGCAGAAATGAGAGCGAATTTGACAGAAATTAAAAATTCTATGGGCCAAATGCAGGCAAAACTAGAGGCTCTGACGGCCAGGGTCACCGAAGCGGAGGAAAGGGTTAGTGAATTGGAGGATGGGTTAATAGAGGAAAAAATAAAAATAGAAGATGGTCTTAAAAAAATCCATGCCCACGAATGTTGGCTACGGGAGATTACTGACTCAACGAAACGATCCAGTGTTAGAATCATCGGCATCCCCGAGGGGGTGGAGAAAAACAGAGGTCTAGAAGAGATATTTGAACAAATTGTAGCTGAAAACTTCCCTAATCTAGCAAGGGAAACAAAAAATCGTGTCCAAGAGGCAGAGAGGACCCCTCCCAAGCTCAACCATGACAGACCTACACCACGTCACGTCATAGTGCAATTCGCAAATATGAGATCCAAGGATACAGTATTGAAAGCGGCCAGGGCAAAGAAATTTCTCACGTACCAAGGCAAAGGCATCAGAATTACGTCAGACCTGTCTACACAGACCTGGAATGAGAGAAAGGGTTGGGGCAGCATTTTTAAAGCTCTTTCAGAGAAAAACATGCAGCCAAGGATCCTTTATCCAGCAAGGCTGTCATTCAGAATTGATGGAGAAATAAAGACATTTCAGAATCCACAGTCACTAGCCAATTTCGTAACCACGAAACCAGCCCTACAGGAGGTATTACGGGGGGTTCTATAAAAGTAAAAAGGCCCCAAGAGTGATACAAAACAGAAAGTCACAGCCAATACAAACAAAGACTTTACTGACAACATGGCAGAAGTAAAAGCATATCTCTCAGTACTCAGCCTGAACATTAATGGTTTAAATTCTGGCTTCAAACGCCACAGGGTTGCAGATTGGATAAAAAGAAATGACCCATCCATTTGCTGTCTACAAGAGACTCATTTCAAACCCAAAGATGCATTCAGACTGAGAGTAAGGGGATGGAGTACCATCTTTCACGCAAATGGACCTCAAAAGAAAGCTGGGGTAGCAATTCTCATATCAGATAAATTGGATTTTAAACTACAGACTATAGTTAGAGATGCAGAAGGGCACTATATTATTCTTAAAGGAAGTATTCAACAAGTGGATATGACAATTATAAATATATATGCCCCCAACAGGGGAGCAGCAAGATACACAAGCCAACTCTTAACCAGAATAGAGACATATAGATAAAAATACATTAATAGTAGGGGACCTCAACACTCCACTCTCAGAAATAGACAGAACACCCTGGCAAAAACTAAGCAAAGAATCAAAGGCTTTGAATGCCATACTCGACGAGTTGGACCTCTTAGATATATATAGAACACTACACCCCAGAACCAAAGAATACTCATTCTATTCTAATGCCCATGGAACATTTTCAAGAATAGACCATGTTCTGGGACACGAAACAGGTCTCAGCCGATACCAAAAGATTGAAATTATCCCCTGCATATTCTCAGACCACAACGCTCTGAAATTGGAACTCAACCACAAGGAAAAATTTGGAAGAAACTCAAACACTTGGAGACTAAGAACCATCCTGCTCAGGAATGACTCGATAAACCAGGAAATCAAAAATCAAATTAAACAATTTATGGAGACCAATGAGAATGAAAATACAACAGTCCAAAACCTATGGGATACTGCAAAGGCAGTCCTAAGGGGGAAATACATAGCCATCCAAGCCTCACTCTAAAATGCAGTTTTTATATTCTCACCTCAAGAAGCTGGAACAGCAACAGAGGGACAGGCCTAATCCACGCACAAGGAAGCAGTTGACCAAAATTAAAGCTGAAATCAATCAAGCAGAAACCAGAAGTACAGTAGAGCAGATCAACAGGACTAGAAGCTGGTTCTTGGAGAGAATCAATAAAATTGACAGACCACTGGCAAGACTTATCCAAAAGAAAAGAGAAAGGACCCAGATTATTAAAATTATGAATGAAAAAGGAGAGGTCACGACGAACACCATTGAAATTGGAAGGATTATTAGAAATTTTTATCAACAGCTATATGCCAATAAACTAAGCAATCTGGAAGAGATGGAATCCTTCCTGGAAACCTATAAACTACCAAGATTGAAACAGGAAGAAATTGATTTCTTAAACAGGCCAATTAATTATGAAGAAATTGAGTCAGTGATAAACAACCTTCCAAATAACAAAACTCCAGGCCCGGATGGTTTTCCTGGGGAATTCTACCAAACATTCAAAGAAGAAATAATACCTATTCTCCTAAAGCTATTTCAAAAAATAGAAACAGAAGGAAAGCTACCAAACTCCTTCTATGAGGCCAATATTACCTTGATCCCCAAACCAGGCAAAGACCCCATCAAAAAGGAGAATTACAGACCAATTTCCCTAATGAATATGGACGCCAAAATCCTCAACAAGATACTTGCTAATAGAATCCAACAGTTCATTAAAAGGATTATCCACCACGATCAAGTGGGATTCATACCTGGGATGCAAGCGTGGTTCAATATTCGCAAATCAATCAGCGTGATATATCATATCAACAAGAAAAGACTCAGGAACCATATGATCCTCTCAATCAATGCCGAAAAAGCATTTGACAAAATACAGCATCCTTTCCTGATTAAAACCCTTCAGAGTGTAGGAATAGAAGGTACATTTCTCAATCTCATAAAAGCCATCTATGAAAAGCCTACTGCAAATATTATTCTCAATGGGGAAAAGCTGGAAGCCTTTCCCTTAAGATCAGGAACACGACAAGGATGCCCACTCTCGCCACTATTATTCAACATAGTACTAGAAGTCCTTGCAACAGCAATCAGACAACAAAAAGGGATCAAAGGTATTCAAATCGGCAAAGAAGAAGTCAAAATGTCTCTCTTCGCAGACGACATGATACTCTATATGGAAAACCCAAAAGAAGCCACTCCCAAACTATTAGAAGTTATAGAGCAATTCAGTAACGTGGCGGGATACAAAATCAATGCTCAGAAATCAGTTGCATTTCTGTACACGAATAACGAGAACGAAGAAAGAGAAATCAGGGAATCCATCCCATTTACAATAGCACCAAAAACCATACGTTACCTTGGAATTAACTTAACCAGAGACGTAAAGGACCTATATTCTAGAAACTATAAATCACTCTTAAAAGACATTGAGGAAGACATAAAAGATGGAAAGATATTCCATGCTCATGGATCGGAAGAATTAACATAGTTAAAATGTCCATGCTACCCAGAGCAATCTACACTTTCAATGCTATCCCGATCAAAATACCGAGAACGTTTTTCAAAGAACTGGAACAAATAGTCCTTAAATTTGTATGGAAACAGAAAAGACCCCGAATCTCCAAGGAACTGTTGAAAAGGAAAAACAAAGCTGGGGGCATCACAATGCCGGATTTCGAGCTGTACTACAAAGCTGTGATCACAAAGACAGCATGGTACTGGCACAAAAACAGACACATAGACCAATGGAACAGAATAGAGAGCCCAGAAATGGACCCTCAGCTTTTTGGGCAACTAATATTTGATAAAGCAGGAAAAAACATCCAGTGGGAAAAAGACAGTCTCTTCAATAAATGGTGCTGGGAAAATTGGACAGCTACATGCAAAAGAATGAAACTTGACCACTATCTCACACCATACACAAAAATAAACTCCAAATGGATGAAAGACCTCGATGTGAGACAGGAATCCATCAAAATTCTAGAGGAGAACATAGGCAGCAACCTCTACGACATCGGCCAAAGCAACCTTTTTCATGACACATCCCCAAAGGCAAGAGAAACAAAAGACGAAATGAATTTATGGGACTTCATCAAGATTAAAAGTTTCTGCACAGCCAAGGAAACAGTCAGAAAAACTAAGAGGCAGCCCACGGAATGGGAGAAGATATTTGCAAATGACACTACAGATAAAGGACTGGTATCCAAGATCTACAAAGAACTTCTCAAACTCAAACACGAGAAACAAATAAACAAATCAAAAAATGGGCAGAAGATATGAACAGACACTTTTCCAATGAAGACATACAAATGGCTAACAGACACATGAAAAAATGTTCAAAATCATTAGCCATCAAGGAAATTCAAATCAAAACCACACTGAGATACCACCTTACGCCAGTTAGAATGGCAAAAATAGACAAGACAAGAAACAACAATTGTTGGAGAGGATGTGGAGAAAGGGGATCCCTCCTACATTGTTGGTGGGAATGCAAGTTGGTACAGCCACTCTGGAAAACAGTGTGGAGGTCCCTTAAAAAGTTAAAAATTGAGCTACCCTATGATCCAGCCATTGCACTACTGGGTGTTTACCCCAAAGATACAGACGTAGTGAAGAGAAGGGCCATATGCACCCCAATGTTCATAGCAGCAATGTCCACAATAGCTAAATCGTGGAAGGAGCCGAGATGCCCTGCAACAGATGACTGGATTAAGAAGTTGTGGTCCATATATACAATGGAATATTACTCAGCAATCAGAAAGAATGAGTTCTCAACATTTGCTACAACATGGACGGCACTGGAGGAGATAATGCTTAGTGAAATAAGTCAAGCAGAGAAAGACAACTATCATATGATTTCTCTCATCTATGGAACATAAGAACTAGAATGATCAGTAGGGGAAGAAAGGGATAAAGAAAGGGGGGGTAATCAGAAGGGGGATTGAAACATGAGAGACTATGGACTATGAGAAACAAACTGAGGGCTACAGAGGGGAGGGGGGTGGGGGAATGGGATAGACCGGTGATGGGTAGTAAGGAGGGCACATATTGCATGGTGCACTGGGTGTTATACACAACTAATGAATCATTGAGCCTTACATTGAAAACCGGGGATGTACTGTATGGTGACTAACATAATATAATAAAAAATCATTATTAAAAAAAAAAAAAAAGAAACATATTATCCTCCAAGAATGAATTAGGAAGAAACAGAAAATCTGATCAGACCAATTACTAGTAAGGCAATTGTATCATTAATCAAAAATCTACTAACAAACAAAAGTCCAGAACCATATGGCTTCAATGGTGAATTCTACCAAATATTCAAGGAATATTTATTATCTATCCTTCTCAATGTCCTTTTAAAAATAGAAGAGGAGGGAATGCTTCTGAATTCACTTTATGATGCCAGCATTACCTAATACCAAAACCAGAAAAGGACACAACAACAAAAAAAGAAAATTACAGGCCAATATCCCTGATGAACACGGACGCAAAAGTCCTCAACAAATTACTAGCAAACTGAATTCAATAATGCATTAAAAGTATCATACATCATGATTAAGTGGGATTTATTCCAGGGATGTAAGATGTTTCAACATCTGCAAATCTGTTAATGTGATACACCACACAAGCGAAATGAAGGACAAAAAGCATATGGTCACCTCAACAGATGCAGAAAACCAACTGACAAAGTTCAATATACATTTGCGATAAAAACTCTCAACAAGATATGTATAGACAGAACATACTTCAACATAATAAAGGCTATATATGACAAGCCTACAGCTAACATCATACTCAATGGTAAAAAGCTGAAGGCTTTTCCTTTAAGACCAGAAACAAGATAAGGATGCACACTCTCACCACTTTAATTCAACACACTATAGAAAATCCTATCCAGATTTCAAGGGAAAAAAATAAAAGACATCCAAATTGGAAAGGAAGAAGTGAAACCACCACTATTTGTATTTATGATTTTGTATATAGATAGCCCTGAGGACTCCCTGAGGACTCCAAAAACAAAACAAAACAAAACAAAAAACCTGTTAGAACTAATAAACAAATTTGGTAAAGTTGCAGAGTATAAATCAATATACAAAAATCTGTTGTGTTTTTATATACAAACTCTCAGAAAGAGAAATTAAGAAAACAATCCCATTTACAATTGCATCCAAAAGACTAAAATACCTAGGAATAAAATTTAACCAAGGAGGTGAAAGACATCTACACTGAAAACTGTAAGACACTGATGAAAGAAATTGAAGGAGAAACAAATAAATGAAAAGGTAAAAATCAATATTGTTAAAATGTCCATATTATCCAAAGTAATGTACAGATTAAACGTAATCTCTATCAAAATTCCAATGGCATTTTTCACACAAATATAACTTACAATTCTAAAATTCATATAGAACCACAACAGACTGAATAGCCAAAGCAATCTTGAGAAAGAAGAACAAAGCTGTAAGCAACATGCTCCCAGATTCAAATTATATTACAAAGCCATAGTAATAAAAACAGGGTGATATTGGCATAAAAACTAAAAGAGATCAACAGAACAGAATAAAGAGCCCAGAAATAAATCCATGAACACATGGCCAACTAATTTCTTACAAAGGAGGCAAGAATATACAATGAAGAAAGGACAATCTTTTCAATAGAAGGTGATGGGAAAGCTGGACAGCCACATGCAAAAGGATGAAACTGGAATACTACCTTCCATCATACACAAAAATTGACTCAAAATAGATTAAAGACCTGAATGTAAGACCCGAAATCATAAAACTCCTAAAAATAACTCCTTGACATTGCTCTTGGTGGTATTTTTTTGGATCTGACTCCAAAGGAAATGGCAACAAAAGCAACAATACACAAATGGGACTACATCAAACTAAAATGTTTCCATATAATGAGGGAAACCATCAACAAAATAAAAAGGCATCCTAATAAATGGGAGAAGATATTTGCAAATCACATTTCCAATAAGAGGTTAATATCTAACTAAATAAAGAACATACACAACTTAATATCAAAAAAACAAATAATCTGATTTTTAAATGCCCAGAAGATCTAAATAGACATTTTCCAAAGAAGACATACAGACAACCAACAGACATACGAAAAGATGCTCAACATCACTAAATAGGGAAATGAAAAATCATAACCGAAATCACAATAAGAAAACTCACAACTGGGGCGCCTGGGTGGCACATCGGTTAAGCGTCTGCCTTCGGCTCAGGGCGTGATCCCGGCGTTATGGGATCGAGCCCCACATCCGGCTCCTCCACTATGAGCCTGCTTCTTCCTTTCCCACTCCCCCTGCTTGTGTTCCCTCTCTCGCTGGCTGTCTCTATCTCTGTCAAATAAATAAATAAAATCTTAAAAAAAAAAAAAAGAAAACTCACAACTGTCAGAATATTATTATTATATTATATATAATATATAATATTATTAAAAAGACAGGAAATAACAAGTGTTGGCAAGGATGTGGAGAAAAGGGAACCCTCGTGCACTTTTGGTGGGAATGTAAATTGGTGCAGCCACTGTGGAAACAGTATGGAGTGTCCTCAAAAAATTAAAAATACCAGTATTATATGATTCAGCAATTATACTTCTGGGTGTTTATCCTAAAAAAATGAAAATACTAATTTAAAAAGATACATGTATCCTGGGGTGCCTGGGTGGCACAGCGGTTAAGCGTCTGCCTTCGGCTCAGGGCGTGATCCTGGTGTTATGGGATCGAGCCCCACATCAGGCTCCTCCGCTATGAGCCTGCTTCTTCCTCTCCCACTCCCCCTGCTTGTGTTCCCTCTCTCGCTGGCTGTCTCTCTCTCTGTCAAATAAATAAATAAATAAAATCTTTAAAAAAAAAAAAAGGATACATGTATCCTTATATTCATTGCAGCATTACTCATAATAGCCAAGATATGGAAACATATATATATATATATACTTACATACACAAATATGTATATACACACACACATAGACACACGCATACATATACACAATGGAATACTACTCAGTCATTAAAAAACAATGAAATTTTGCCATTTGTGACAACATGGATAGATTTTGAGGGTATTATGCTACATTAATCAGGCAGAGATAAACAAATATTGTATGATTTCACTTACATGTAGAATCTAAAAACAAAGCAAATCAACAAACAAAACAAAACTCATAGAACAGATAGGTGGTTGCCAAAGGGGAGGGGAGTTGGGGCAATGGGTAAAGGAGACCAAGAGGTACAAAATTCCAGTTATAAAATAAGAAAGTCATGGGAATGTAATGTAAGTTATAAGGGTTACAGTTAATAATATTGCATTGCATATTTGAAAGTTAATAAGAAAGTAGATCTTGAAAGTTCTCATCACCAGAAAAACAATTTTTGTAACTTTCTGAGGACAAATGGTAACTAGATTTGTTCAGATGACCACTTCGCAACATGTACAAATAGTCAATCATTATCTTGTATACCTGAAACTAATATAATGTTATCTGTTCATTTTATTTCAAATTAAAAAAAGGAAAAGAAAGTATTTCAATCCTATTTCCACTACTCATTTTTCTCAAGAGAAAATATTTCAATCCTGTTTACACTACTCATTTTTCTCAACATTTTATGGATCTCTTTACTTCTTCCAGAAAACAGCCCAATTGCTAGAATGGCTCCTGGAATAAGGTAGGTACCAATAAATAGTTATTGAATGAATGCAAAAAAAAAAAAAAATCATGAGTCAGACCAAAAATGAATAATTTTTATGATTAAGTATTTCTATTTTATGAATTAACATTCATGGAAAAGAACCAACTTATCAAAGATCAAAGGGAATATGAATTATTCCATGTCTTTCTCACTTCAAGTAGAAGAAATGATTGGAAATTTTACCTCCTGGTATTAAATGTTTTCTTTCATGTT
Source organism: Ursus americanus (assembly GCF_024610735.1). Lineage (NCBI taxonomy): Eukaryota > Metazoa > Chordata > Mammalia > Carnivora > Ursidae > Ursus > Ursus americanus. The sequence goes on along the minus strand of NC_142140.1, from coordinate 13,111,868 downwards.
CTTGCTTTTATTTTTTTTCCTTTTACAGACTTCTTTTTAACACCAAAGTCTATGTAGATGCTGGATAGAATCTTTCCATTTCTCATGTTCACCCACATATTCATTCAATAAACATGCATATAAATGCTTGTGTATATTTATATATGTACAGAACTCAGCCTGCTGGGATCAAATATGCAAACAAGAATTTCTATACATCATGATAATATACCCTGATGGAGGAAGCAAAAACATTTCCCCAGGAGGGCCTATGAATGACACCTATCCCAGACGTCAGCGATAAAGAAGGATTCAAGGAGAAAAAGATATGTAAGCCAAACCAAGACACAAAAGGTGAGAATGAGTTACCAACTAAAGAGGAGTAGGAGGAGTAGTCCAGGCAAAAGAAACAAACTATGTGATATTCCAGAAGCACAAGAGAGCATGGCATAATCAAAGAAAAGAAAAAAATTCTGGGGCACATGGCTGGCTTAGTTGGTTAATTGCCTACCTTTGGCTAAGGTCATGATCTCAGGGACCTGGGACTGAGCCCCGCTGTCAGGCTCCCTGCTCAGCGGGGAGTCTGCTTCTCCCTCTCCCTTTGCCTCTCCCCACTGCTCATGCTCTCTCTCTCCCAAATAAATAAAATCTTTTAAAAAATAAATAAAATTTTAAAAAGAAATAAATTCTTCTAGCAAGAGGAGACTGATGAGATCTGTAGGCACACGTCATCAAGGGCATGTTTGTGTGTATGTATAGATAGATGGGCAGACAGATGGTATATAGATATAGATGATAAAAATATTAGATATCTCCATATTGTGATGATTAATTTCACAAGTCAACTTGACTGGGCTAAGGAATGTCCAGTTGGCTTTTGAAAACATTATTTCTGGGTGTGTCTCTGAGGGTGTTTATGAAAGAAATCAGCATTTGAATCATTAGACTGAGGAAGGCAGATGGCCCTGATTATCAGTGCAGGTGGGCATAATTCATATTGTTGAGGGCTTGGATAGAACAAAAACATGGAAAAGGACAAATTCATTCTTTCTCCTTGAGCTGAGACATTGATCTTCTCCTGCACTGATTCATCAGTGCTCCTGGTTCTTGGGCTTTTGGATTCAGAGACTTACACTACCAGTCCTCTGATTCTCATGCCTTTACACATAGCCTGAATTCCACCATTTCCTGGTTCTCCAGCTTACAGACAGCAGATCATGGGACTTCTGGGCCTTCAAAACCACATCAGCCAATTCCTATAATAAAACTCCTCCTATGTATCTCTCTGCCTATATTTCATTGGTTCTGCTTCTTTGGAGAGCCATAACTAATACACACATTTTTATATTAGAGATTTAAGCAAGAGAGTAACACTGATTGAGTTTGTATTTTAGAAGGACCATTCTGGTTGAGCACAATGAATAAATTTGAAGAGAATAACACTGGAGGCAGAGAAATCAGAGAGAAAGCTGCTATAGTAAACCACTTGAAAAACACAGTAACCTGGACCAGGACAATAGTGATAAAGATAGAGAAAAGTAAATGGAACAGAAAAAAAAAAAAAAAGTAGCAGAGAGAATCAACAGGACTTGACCAAACAGATGTGGGAAGACAAAGGAGATGGAGGAGTCAAGGACGACACCAATTTTTTTTTGCTTGAGCAACTGTTTGAAAGTGGTACCATTCATTGTAATGTGGAAGATTAAGAAGTTCCGGAGAGAAAGGACAAGTGCACTTGTGAATTTCATAAGTCTGAGTCACCTGTTCAAGGAGAGTAATAATAGACTAAAGATAGACTAGAGATGCAGATCTGGGAGTCATCAGCATACTGCAGGTAAGATCAATGAGGAAAAATATACTAAGAAGGAGGAAAATAGGGTCCCCAAAAAAGCTCTCAGGGATAATTAATCAGTAAATGGTTAAATTAACTATTATACAACTCTAGAAAATATTCAAGTCCTAAAACTATAATTAGGAAAAATGCTTTATAATATTCTGTTGGATACATGTCCTTATGTTTCTTACGAAAGTGGAAGGTTGGAACAAAAAGCCACAGAGACTACTTGCTGATTTTTTTTCCAGTTTACTATAGCACTTTATTTTCCTCACACAATGACATGTTGCTAGGAGCCTAATGTTTGTTTTCACATGACAGTAGAAAACTAAAATTTGTTGTCATCTCTTAAAGAATTGTGTACAAAAACTTTACATAAATTAAAAGAATGAGTAAATTTACAGGTGTAAATGCAAACTGTTTTCCAATTCAAGGCAGTAACAACCCACAGTGTTCTGGTAGGAAAACACTGGATAAGAAAGGAAAATGGGAGGTAAGGCTCAGGCCTTCCTAACCCTGCCAGACAAACAAGACATAAAAATGTCAATTGATTCAAAAATCTTGCCAGCCTCTAGAGAAATCCTGGAATAGGCAGCTCTCATATATTAATACCCTACACAGATCAAGAGCCTTATAGAGGATGCTCATCAAACCAATGGATTTCTCTTGCATTAACACGTTTTCACCCTAACCACGAAGTGACTGAGCCTCATGTACAAGGGGTTTAAATCAAAGGTATGTACAGGATATTAAACACATACCAAGGGAAAAGTTAATTTGAATATAAGGTCAAAATCAACAATTCTACCATCCAGTGCTGACATCAGATACAAGCTTCAAGGACAAATTTCTGTTCAAAGGCTTATTCTAGTTTATGAGGCTAGCATGAGGTATACACATTCGCCAGGGCAAATTTATACTTAGGAATTAACTCATGCAGCAAATGCTACATATCTGCTTGCAGGGCATTTAGAAACATCTGAGGTGGGCAATAGAGGGGCCCAACTCATCATACTCCTGTTTGCTGATCCACACCTGCTGAAAGGTGGACAGTAAGGCCAGGATGAAGCCCCTCAGGAGAAAAGACCTTGATCTTCTTCATGCTGAGCTCCAGCATTGTAATCCCTTTCTGCATTCTATCCAAGATGTCTGCATACATGGTGGTCCCACCAGATGGCACTGTGTTAGAATAGAGGTCCTTTCAGATGTCAATGTCATAATTCATGATGGAGTTCAAGATGGTCTCCTGGATATCACAGTACTCCATACCCAGAAAAGAGAGCTGGAAGAACACCACGGGGCAGGGGTACCACTCCTTGCCCATGGTGATCACCTGACTATCAGGCAGCTCATAGCTCTTCTCCAGGGAAGAGGAGGACACTACAGGGGCCATCTCCTGCTCAAAGCGCCAGGTGACCTAGCTGAGCTTCTTGGTGATGTCACACATGATTGTGGGGTGAAGCTATAATCACTCTCTGTGAGTATCTTCAAGAGGTAGTCCATCATGTCCTGGCCAGCCAGGTCCAGACACGGGACGGCGTAGGGCAGGGAGTACCACACAGAGATGCGTACAGTGTGGGTGACCCTGTCCCCGGAGTCCATGACAATACCAGTGGTGCGGCCAGAGGTGTACAGGGACAGCACAACCTGGATGGCCAGATACATGGCGGGAATATTGAAGGTCTTGAACATGATAAGTCATAGTCTCCTGGTTGGCCTTAGGGTGCAGGGGGCCTCGGTCAGCAGCGTAGAGCACTCCTTGGGCACCATGTGCAGTTCATTGTAGAAGGTGTGGTACCAGATCTTCTCCATGTCATCCTTGTTGTTGATGATGCTGGGCATGATAGGGCACTTGAGGATCAGGATGCCCTGCTTGCTCTGGGCCTTGCTGCCCACATAGGAGTCTTTTGGCCCATGCCCTCCATGATGCCCTAGGGTCCAGGGGGTGTCCGACAATGGATGGGAACTTGGCCAGGAAAGGGGGGCATCATTCCCACCAAAGCCTGCCTTGCACATACCACAGCCATCGTCAATGATGAGCACAGAAATCTCCTCTCCCAGTGTGATGGGGAGGTGGCAACAGTGGGCATGAAAAATGAGTGGTGGGAAGACACCAAGCATGTGCCAACCGCAGTGAGACCCCTGATTTTTTTTAATGTGTGAGCATTTCAGATCTTTTCCAATTGATATTGCTAGAGATTGAGAGTGTAATCTCCCTCCCTTCTTTAATCCAATGCTGCCCTGAATTACTGCATCCCTCGCCCACTACCACCATACCTATTAATCTTTGAGGTGGCTTCCATGACAGTGGTGAAGTACTGAAAAGGAAGCCAAACACACCACTATCTCAAGGTGTATAATACATTAAAGTTAAGATACCAAAATATAGTTTAAAAGCTACAAAGGAAACTACTAGTAAAACCATATGGCCAACAAAATTAGTGGGGGAGGGGGTGGATAATAAACATGAGCTGAATGCCTCATCTTTCTTAGCACAGCATCAACAGAAACTTCCTGAAGCTGAGAAATCAAGTGTTAGGGATGAAGCTCTAAGCATCTTACAACTACCAGAATAACTAAAACAAGAAATGAGAAATGGCCAAAGATGAATTTTTTCTAATGAATGGGCCTGTAGAAAGAGGAGACAGGGGGTGGAAGAGCTTTTGTTTATTATGTAGACTCTATCTTCTAGAGTAGTTTCAGGTTCACAGCAAAGCTGAGTAGAAAGTATGAGCAGTTCCATATACAACCTGTTTCCACTTCATGCACATACAGCATCCCGCACCAGAGTGATACATCTGTAACAACAGATGAGCCAACACTGACATAGCATTATCACCTGAAGTCCATGGTTTATATTACAGCTCACTCTTGGTATTTTACATTCTATGGGTTTGGACAAATGTATAATGACACATATCTACCATTATAATATCATACAGAATAGTTTCTTCACTGCCCTAAAAATTTTCTATGCTCTGCCTATTCATCTGTCCTCCATTTCTATCTCTGGCAACCACTGATCTTTCTACTATCTCCACAGTTCTCCCTTTTCTAGAATGTCATGTTGTTGGAATCATCCAGTATGTAATCTTTTCAAACTGGCTTCTTTCACTCAGTTAAGTATTCAAGGTTCCTGTGTTTCTTTTCATAGCTTGATAGCTCATTTACTTTTCGTGTTGAATAACATTCCATTGTCTGGTTATACCACAATTTGATTATCAGTCCACCTACTGAAAGTGAATTCACCTACTGTTTGCTTCCAAGTTTTAGCTATTATAAATAAAGCTACGATAAATACCTATGTGCAGTTTTGTGTACATAAGTTTTCAACTCCTTTGGGTAAATATCAAGGAACACAACTGCTAGATCAGATAGTAAGAGTATGTCTAGTTTTGTAAGAATGACAAATTGTTTCCCAAAGTGGCTGTACCATTTTGTATTCCCAACAGCAAATAATGAGAGACCCTGCTGCTCCACATCCTCACCAGGATTTGGTATTGTCAGTGTTCTGGATTTTTGCCATCCTAATAGTGATATCTCACGGTTTTAATTTACAATTCCCTAATGACATATTATGTCATGCATCTTTTCATCTGCTTATCTGCCAACTACATATCCTCTTTGGTGAGGTGTCTGTTCAGATCTTTTACCCATTTTTCAGCCAGATCTTCATTCTTTTATTGCTGAGTTTTAAAAGTTCTTTGAATATTTTGAATTTAACACTCCTTTATCACAGATGTCCTTTGAAAATACTTCCTCCTAGTCTGTGGCTTGTCTTCTTGTTCTCTTGACAATATCTTTGAAAAGAAAAAAGTTTTTAATTTTAACGTGGCCCAAATTATCAGTTACCTCTTTAATGGATTGTACCTTTGGTGCTGCACTTAAAAAGTCATTGCCAAACCTGAGGTCATCTAGTTTTTCTCTTATGTCATCTCCCAGAAGTTTTATAGTTTTGCGCTTATATGTAGGTCTATGGCCCATTTTGAGTTCATTTTTATTAAGGTAAAAAAATGATTTTAATTTTTATTTTGAATCCTTTAGGACTATTTTATTATTGTTCCAAATTTTATATTTTACTTTTAGAAAAATGATGGGTTTTTTTCATTATTACCCATGAACCTGATGATTCAACATCTAAGCAATTATCCTAAGGAGATAATCATAGGTTTGGAAAGAGATGTTCACTCAACATTATTTATGACAGTGAGATAGTAGAAACAATGTAAGTATTAAAAAATTGCAAGGATGGTTAGATAATTATACTCAAATAATAGAATGTTATAAAGCTATTAAAAATTGTATTTTTAAATAATTTTTACTTTCCTGAGAGGAATTATGCCAAATGTTATCATTAGAATATGGAATATGGATTATTTATATTTATTCTTTATACATTTTTATATGACATTTACTAGTTTTATAATCACAAAAGAATTAAGATGTTCATGAAAGCCCTCAAAATAAGATTTACAGTGACCAATGATGTATTTTTCAGAACACTGGACCAAAATAAAGATATAATGTCCTTTCCTATTGTTATCATGTAACAGATTAAAGCATCCAAAACACACATAAAACTCCAAAGCAAAAATTAGTAGAAAGTAATTAGTAGAGTTTGGTTTATTAGGGAGAGAATTTCAATAATTAGAAGGGGGAATTGGAGGTCAGGAAGGATAAATGACAAAATTATAGTCAGGAACCAGAAAGGGTTCTTCAAGTTGTATAACATAGTATCTCAACAGAGAACAAAAAAATCTTCAATTTCTGAAAACTGTGATATAAACTACATCCAGCCTATGCTGATATCTGTCCTTTACGTTTATGGTGGGGCAAGGCACTACCAAATGAAATTCACTGATCCCTTCTTTCCAAATAATATGTCCACTTTAAGAGGAAAAAGCTTGGCACTGGTAGGCTAGTCATAGATTGAAGTCTAAGGCCCAAGTTTAAGTCCCAGCTCAACTGCTTATTTGGGGCATGATCTGGGTAAGTCACATAAACAATAGGGGACAGTTATCTCATTTGTTAATGATACCAGCTCTGTCTCTATAGTAGAGCTGTCAAGATGACCAAATGAGATCATATAAATGAGAGCTAAGAAGTACCAAACAAACAGAATGTATTTTATGATAAAATAATTCTCACCCTGTCAACAATTGTTTGCCCTCCAATAGCAATTCAGAAGATAAAAAACTAAATCCCTGGTTGAAAGGGCAACTGACAGACTGATCTGGCTGCTGCTCCATGTGCAGTGCAACTGAATCTGGATCCAAAAGGCATATGACCTTCTTAGGTAGAGAAAGAACATTCTTTGGCTGAAGTTTTTGTGTAGCTGTGCTTCCAAGGTAGATTATCAAACAAGTTTTAAAATGTACCACCAGCCACTCATATTATTTTACTTGATCTGTTCATTCATTTATTCATTGAGAGCAGATTATGTGCTAGGCACTGGGAACAAACAATAAGAACACAGATCAGACAAAGCCTTGCCTACTTGGAGCTCATACCACTATGGAAAAACACATATTAGTCACAGAATCATAAATGAATGTATCATGAAAACTGTGATGACAATAAAAAGAAAGCATATTTAGTTAGAGGGGCTGATGTGGATTGAGAAGTTCAGAATCATCTTTCCTGAGCTGAGATGCGAGATGACTTGGTGGGGAGAGAAGAGTCAAAGGATCAAATAGAGGAATCAGCATTAATAAAGCTCCTGTGGCCCAAAACAGTGACATTCAAGAAACTGAAAAGAGGACAGTATGTCCAGAACACAGAGAATGAAAATAAATGAGCTGTAAGATGAATGTAACAGGTAGATATGTAAAGGATCAAGGCCTTTATTCTGAGAGCAATGAGAGCCACTGAAAGCTACTGAGCAAAGAAGTGACAAAATCCATTTTGTGTTTTTGAAAAACAGCTCTGACCATAATGTATCAGGATGCCAGGTCACTGTGTATGAGATTTACATACAGGTTTTTTACTTACAGAATTACATTCAGGGTCCTACAGTTGAAATTTTCTATCGAAGTTCTAACTTCAAAAGACTTCTGTATTTCTTTGACCCTAGTTCTACAAGAAAATATTAATGACCACATACAAGAGATTCTTGATGATTCCTAACTTGATCAATACTACCTACAAGGAATTAATAAAATGTAATGACTTTTTAGCCTATGTTTCTCATCCTTTTCCAGCATGGTATACTAACAGATTTCGGTTAACAAAAAGAAATAGACAGATTAAAAGAGGCAAGGGCCAAAGTCTGAGAAACCTGGAGAATTCTAGCAAGCACTGTGAGTTTATCTTTTTTAAGACTTTTATTTTATTAATCATTTGAGAGAGAAAGAGAGAGATAATGAGTGGGGGAGGGGCAGAGGAAGAGAATCTCCAGCAGCTCCCCAGCAGAGTACAGACACCCGTGCAGGGCCTAATCTCACAACCACAAGATCATGACCTACGCCAAAACCAAGAGGTGGACGCTCAACTGACTGAGCCACCCAGCTGTCCCCACAAGCACTGTGAGTTTAAACATCAATATCTAGAACGGAGTTCTTATCCACAGTATTAAGATGTACTAATGCATCAAACAACATTGAGGTATCAAAAGTAACTGGATTCCAATAATAGCACAAGTGCTAATACACTAAAGTTAGTAGATGATCAACCTGTTTATGACATCCCTATAATAACTTCACTCTCACTCATGTCCATTCTGAAATGTTTTCTTGAATTAAAGAGAAAGGAGGGGCGCCTGGGTGGTGCAGTCATTAAGCGTCTGCCTTCGGCTCAGGGCGTGATCCCAGCGTTCTGGGATCGAGCCCCACATCAGGCTCCTCCGCTAGGAGCCTGCTTCTTCCTCTCCCACTCCCCCTGCTTGTGTTCCCTCTTTCGCTGGCTGTCTCTCTATGTCAAATTAATAAATAAAAATCTTTAAATAAATAAATAATAAAGAGAAAGGAGCCATCACAGCCTAAGACATTACATACAACCTCTCATTTGTGCTAAAAATTCACTGTCTTCTCATTACTAACATATATAACTGGAAATTGAAACTATTTAAAAAATTATTGTACCACATGCAATCACTAACTTAATTTTTTCTCATACAGGCATAAATATTTAATAATAAAGCAAGCACAGATTAAAAAAGCATAAATGGTATATGCACATTTACCTAGGGCAGATATGAAGAGAACTTCAAGAACATTGCTACTAACAATGGCACAACAATTACAATGTCTCAGCCAAAAATCACGTGATAGTACAAGTGAACTTTGTAGTACTGCTAGTCACACAGATAACATAGTTAAAATCTTGAAATTATAAGTCTTATAATCATCACAATAAAACAAAACATCTTATGTTTATTCTTCGATGATATATATTTGCTTGTTTCATTACCTAGTAGAGCATAACTCCTCTTCTAAAGTGAAGATAAAAATCAGATTATTCATGTTAACTGACTTTCCTACATAAATTATAATTTCGAGATTATAAAATTGGTAAACTGTATTACTGACATACCAGGAAAAATATCTTAATGAATTCCATGTGAAATGAATACAAATTGGTGGTACTACCTGCTTATGTACTTTGGATTTCATCCAACTCTGGTTATACTTGTGCAACACTGATATGCATGGGAATAACACTCATCCTGCATATCATATCAGGAAAAGTCTGATGTCTGGGGGCCTTGGCAAGAGAAAGTGAAGTAGGCAGCCCAGATGAGAGAAACAAGAGATCAGTGCAGGTGGGAAGGAGAAGATAGGCATCAAAGAGTCTCCCAGGGTGTGGCTTTTAGCACAGTGTGGGTAGTATAAGCATAGAGTGAGGGTGCAGGGAACAAGGAGCAAGAACTTCAGTTAGAACACAGGGAGCATGGAAGTAGCAACCCAGACACTGAGACTAACAAGAACCAGAATTCAGACTCAAAGAAGCTAATCATAGGAGCCAGAGATCAAACCTTAAGAGTGCAGAGTGTAAGACTTCAGCAGGAGCTAGAAGACAGACTGAAAAAACTGACCAGCGGAACAGAGGGGTGATGACCCTGACTGCAAGCTTAACTGACTCAGGGCAGGAGGACAAAGGTGGATACCAGTAGCCACGGAGGGGCATACACATCTTGTGACTGGAGAGTTTAACCTTCTAAGGAAATCTGACCTACAGACTCAAGAAAAGTCAGGGAAGGGCACTTGGGTGGCTCAGTCGTTAAGCATCTGCCTTCAGCTCAGGTCATGATCCCAGGGTCCTGGGATCGAGCCCCGCATCGGGCTCCCTGCTCCACTGGGAGCCTGCTTCTTCCTCTCCCACTCCCCTGCTTGTGTTCCCTCTCTCGCTGGCTGTCTCTTTCTCTGTCAAATAAATAAATAAAATCTTAAAAAAAAAAAAAAAAAGAAAGAAAAAAAAGAAAAAAGAAAAGGAAAGGAAAGTCAGGGGAAACGTGCAAAGAGCATCAAGTGGAGAAGATTCATTGTGTGAGATGCTTCAGATGAAGGGATGAGGAATCAGCTCTGAGTTCAAATCCTGGCTTTCTTAACAACAGCTCAAATTAAGGTCCTTCAATTTCTACGTGCTTCAGTTTCCTTTCATATAAACAAGATAAATAGGGCTACTAATTCCCACTTTTCAAAGCTGTTAAGGAGATTAAATGAGAGAATACATATGAAAGAATATGGATACTAGCAAAATAATTACACTCATTTCTGTACCTTCTCCCTTCCATCTACCAATACCTATACCTTTCACCAACAGGGCAGTATTGCTGATTTCTATTCCACATGAATGTTACAGAGCCACAGTGGACTTTTCTACATGCATTTGTTACTCCTGCCCCCTTGATTTTATGTGATGTTTCTTTCCTTTCTACATATGTTGTCATGATTGAACAATAGTCTTAGAAATGAGGGCCTTTTGCTTGAAATAACCTGGTCACTAGCTGAACAGTGTGTTATCTAGGGAATAACGGAAAAGATTCACTGGTCTGCAATTTTTTTTGCCAAGGTAGCTTCAATGCTCAAAGTCGTTAATTGGTTCTAGGCATCTTTTCTACCAAAATCATACCTCTTATTTGAATGACAGGCAAAAGAAGTAGCTAGATTATAACAATGCAAAATCCTTGCTGCTTCTAAACAAACTTAATTAAACTGCTCCGTTTTTGTACAAAGAGCTTCAAATGTAGATAAGCATAACTCGCTGAAAATGTCAGCTTAATGACAGCACTGTCTAAATTGGTCCTGTTGGGAGCAGAAAGTTTCCGAGAGACACATAGAAGATGAAGGAGAAGGAAAGAAAGAAAGAAGGAAGGAAGGAAGGAAGGAAGGAAGGAAGGAAGGAAGGAAGGAAAGAAAGAAAGAAAGAAAGAAAGAAAGAAAGAAAGAAAGAAAGAAAGAAAGAAAGAAAGGGGAAATGGTACCTGTAATATTGTTTAGGTAGCTATGCACCTATATGTTTTAATAGTACATATATCCCTTTCTTTTTATACTGTCATGCTGAAACATCAAATCCTAAAATCAGCTCTGTAAGTTTCATCGCCTCAATTTTTGCCATAAGCCTAACAAATCAGCCAGAAATCATGGCAAATATAAAACTACAAGACAAAACCATAGCATAAGCCCTATATCCGCATTGTAATTATTGATTGATTTAGTCATTCATTCAATTTAACATATAGTTATTGAGTGTCTACCATATACACAGTATTGTCATGTAACAAATTATAATTTTGTACCTCAAATTAAAAGCTAAACCTAAAAACAAAATATTATTACAAATTGAAGGAAGAAAAATGGAAAGCATCACATTCCAAAAAATCATACAAATTTAAATTATTTTCACTACACCAATGACAGTATTTCTCTCTCAATTACAGTCTATTTCAAATCCCTAACCCCCATAAAAGTTAAATAATTCTGATAACTAATTTACTAAAATCATGATCCTGTTCTTAGCAGAATTGTTTCTATCTTTCTGAGGTAATTATTAGGACCTCTTCTACTCTGCCTCAGAGTGGGAACCAGTTCCTGATTTGCATTATTTCTGTTGAATACATCCACCTTTCTGTGATAGAGAACACTGTTAAAATACTTCCTCCAGGGGCACCCAGGTGGCTCAATCCATTGAGTGCCCAACTCCTGATTTCAGCTCAGGTCATGATCTCAGGGTTGTAGGATGGTAGCTAAGTTGTGGAGACCAGGGGGGTGGGGGAGAGGGCTCCACACTCAGTGGGAAGTCTGCTTAAGACTATTTATCCCTCTCCCTGTGCCCCTCCCCTCAGCTGACTTGTGCACACTCTCTCCCTCTCTCTCAAATAAAAAAATAATAATAATACTTCCTTTAGACCCCACAACCTTTGTTGCTTTGTCCACTGATGTAATTACATTTCCATATCTTTGGCCACAATTTGTATAAAAGCTGGTCTTGGTATACAACCTTCTGATACAGGAATTCATTTGAAACTCCCACAGTCACTCATCACTTCTTTTTAGTTGCCACTGTCATCTGAGCTTTTGGTTTTTCTGTTTCCTGGTGCCTTTTAATTGAAGATACTTCACAAGCCACCAAGAGAAGTAGTTAACTTGTCAGCTTTAGATAAGCGTCCCCCAAATCTTGGCATTCCATGATTCTCTATGACATAAGAATAAGGACGAATATAACAGTAATCGGAGGAAGTACAGCACTAATTCTGTAGGTCACAGATCCACTGTTCTTTTAATTACATATTTTTTTAACACACAATTCATTTTTGGTTAAGTTCAACCTATTTTTTTCAGGGTTAATGAGTCCCTAGCAGCTAATGAGCTTTAAGCATATATTATATGCAATTGCTTTAGAGCCATATTTATGAATTGACTTTGCGTCTTAAGTATTAACTTCCATTCTGCTACTTAAATGGATTCTACACAAATAGTAAAATAATACAAAAATACATGGCAAAAGAGGCATTACTCTGCACTGCCCCATTGCCCAGATGGTGAAAACAGTGAGTCAGTAGCAGAAGTGGGACCAGAGTCATGGCCAACTAATTAATTCATTGTGCAACATTCATTGCATGAAAGAAACAGTAGTTAGGAACATGTGTTCTACAATTTTCACAATTTGCCCAGTTTACTCTAAGCTAATTTGTCCTTGATATTCCCAAGAATGACAAAAACCATTAATTCAACTCTTCAACTCTATGTTAGACTAAAATCAACAGTCCCTAAAACACCAATAAAGATTTCTATACAAAGCTATATTAAATTCAATATTAGGTTGCAAAATTAGAATTCAGGATTTTGCAAAGTGGCAATGTTCACTATGCTCTACATCAATCATCCAGGAAATCTGATAATAATCTCCTACATTAAACAGGAAGAGGAGGATTAGATGGGTGAGAAGCCCAGATGGAGATCTGGAATGCTAGCTGGGGCAGGGGGATGGTTTAGATTTATTGTAGCCTAAGCAAGACATGAGTTGGAGAGAGCAACCAACAATCAGACTAAAATTAGAAAGTAAGTTTCAACATGGAGAGAGTCCATCAAGAACTGAAGAGCAGTGGCCCAACAGGCCTCAAAAAGCATCAAGCTGAATTTAATGACCCAGACGAGTCACCACAAGACCTACTTACTGATCCAGAAACCAAGACGCTGATGAAGTCCAAAGAGTACTTGGAATCAGAAACCTCAGTTCCAGTCTGGAATTGAAAATTCATGATACAGGTGACCTTGGAATAGCCTCTTGATCCCTGAGTCTTAATCCCCTTACACAAAAAGGGAATTTTAAAAAGCTACCTTGCAAAGTTGTGGAAGGTATTAAGTCTTTCATCAGAAAATGGTTTGTAAGATGTAAACTGACACACAAATGTAAAGTTGTGGTGGTGGTATTATTATGGCTCTTGAATTTTAGCAGTATTGACTTGATGGAATAGCATTTCAAATATTGTCTGATACATTTCCATCCTAAGTCTTGTTGACCTTATGACCTCCAAGTCACTGAGGATAAAGCATCCATTCCTGGAGGGCAGAAAATAAGGAAGTCATTGCTCAACCTTGACTTTTTTAAGTCATAAAAAGTGTTAATAGTCATGAATGCAATGGTCTCAACTGTAAGAGCCAAACAATAAGGAGGGGAAAAAGAGGTTTTCTAAGTTACAGAACCTTCTCTTTATTTTAAAAACCAATGACTGCCTAAGTCAAGGTATCTGCTCTTTCCTATAAGCAACAGAGTAAGAAACATATAGGACATAATGCAAGAGCAATTTCCCACTATATAGGAAAGCCTTCAAAACCATCCTTAGACTGGATTAAGAAGGTGAGAGAAACAAAAGAAAATTCGATTTAAGTGAGGGCTTCTTTCACATCCTCCCACACATCATCAAAGACCTGGGGTTTCATTCCTGGAATGGAAGAATGGGTAGTAGAAACATCCTTCCCCTCAACTACACCTTGAGGATGTGAGAGTAGAAAGGACTTTTTTCCTGCTTCCATCTGGACTCCTGGAGGATGCAATATTTCAGAATACATTCCACCAACAGGAAGGCTGTAGTAGAGAAAGATGGTTACAGAAAGAGGGAGAGAAGGTACAGGCAGAGAAAAGGTCTGTGAGAACAACATGTTCCTAGAGCCTACATGTGGTATGGAGGAAAACCAGATATACCCAACTGCCCCACTGGGACCTACAGACTTGGGAAGGGGATATGAGGATTCAAAGAAGCTTGATATTGGATTGAGACACAGAGAACCTTTGCATGAGCTTTTGTCCCCGTCTCCTACTTTTCTTACTGAGTGGAATCTGCTGATGTGCCTGGAATCACATAGCCCACATGACAGAGGGGGTCTCCTGCCCCTAACTCAGGAGGTGTCTTGGATTGGCATGCAAAATTAGCAAGAAAAATAAGCTGTGTTCTCTAGCAGAATTGAATGCCACTTATCTTTGACATTTAGCAAGCCAAATATCAAGGGAATTTTAGTTGGCTATGAACTATGCATTCTACTAAGCCTACAAAACAAATATAATATATACAGTGGTAGTTTCTATCCTAATTTCCTTGTCCTTACAACACTGACCTAGTTAAACAGAGAAATGGGTAATTTGGGCTGTTGTACCTGAAAAAATTTTTCAATTTCTGAGAAAGATCCTAATCTCCTACAAAAAAAAAAAAAAAAAAAAAACACCACAGTTTCTGCAAAATGAAGATAGAATTTTTTAAAAAATGAAGATAGAATTAAATGAACTATGTTCTTTCCTTCTCCTTAGGCTACGTAAGTGTCATCTCTGGGGCAATCAAATCCCCTGAAAAGTCAGCCAAAAAGCAGAAAATAATCGTTCTGCAGGAGGTTTTGGACCCCCTTCAAATGCGCATGCACATGCCCACGCATGTGCACACACACACACACACACTATGAGCTGTTTAAAAACATTTGTACAACCTGCCCATATTATCTTTATCCAAAAATTAAAAAAATAAAATAAAATAATCCCTAAATAGATTCACCCTTATGGACCTGCTGAATTTTCAAGTATTGAAAAATAAAACCTTGAATGGCAAGAGTAGGGAATGAACACAGCCAAGCTCATTACAAGCCTACCTTTTTGGCTTTTTTTTTACAGGTACAATGAACTCAAAGGTCTCAGGGAGAGAATGAAAAGTAGGAAAATTGAAAGTTACAACCTCAAGCAGTTTCCATCAAACCACTTTCTTCCCAATTTGTTATATGCACCCAGCCAACCTCTTCAATGAAGGAGAAAATCTGTTTTTTCATCAGATACAGTGGGAAATCATAGCAAAGCAAGGAAGTCTACTTCCGAGAGGAAAAACTGCAAATTGCTTGACTTGGTGAATATTCAGGCATTCAACAGACATCTGAAATTGCACTTCTATATCTTTATATTTAAATGCAAAAATGCACCCTAAAACAAAAGTGTTCGTGGTATAATCCTATCTAAAATGCCAACTTCTCTACTGGCTCATTGCACTTCTGAAACCAGAATTAGAGAACATTTGATTTAGATCATCTGACTTCCAATGTAATTCATCACCAATTAGACTTTATTTGTGCTTTCCCACAAAAGTTTTCAATTTCTTAAAAATCCAGCTAACTTTTATATGTCCAATGAGTTGCAGTGTTTAAAAAAAAAAAGGCACTGTTAAAAAGCTTTTAAGACATAAGTTCAAATTATACAAATAATTTTTGGTTTGCTTTCCATCTTTTGTGTTCCTTTCCTTCAAAATGGGATCATAAGTTGAGGATGAATCTTGCCTATCTCTAGCAAAGCTTCTTTCTGTTGTTCCCATATTTTCATGGCTACTGAAATCTCAATTTAGATTCATATCACCCTATTTGTCCTATATAATACATAAGGCAAAAAGACAGCTTCCTGGGAATCTGCAATTGTTTAAAAAGTTATGATCATTCAACTTAAGGTGAAAATCTCAGACGTGAATTATTTACATGTTTCTACCTTTTCAACAAAGTAACATTCGGATTAGATGTGGGATTTGGACCTTTTTGGACTATGGATTGGTTTTGTTTATTTTGGCTTTTTTCTATCAACAAATCTCAGCACCTTGCCTTTTGGTTATAAATGGCTCTGAATAATCTGGGAAGGGAATTACAAGTCTCAAAATACCAAGCAATGAATAATTTTCCACTCAATTATTTTGCCTAGAGCTCAGTAGTGGTAGCACAAACCCTAGTGGCAAAAGTATGTCCTTAAAATAAATAATTTCCATTACATTTTTTCAGATTATAAAAGTATCACTTGCACTTAGGATAGCTAGAAAACACATTTTCAAAAAGGTTATCAAAACAACCCATAATTTACTACCTAGAAACAAAGAGCTATCACTTATTTTTTTATTTTTCTTTTTACAAACAGAAGGAAGTCAAAAATATTGAAAACCTCAATTAACTGTCATGCTCAAGGGAAGGGGTGTAGATGTGGTGAGTTGGAAAGTTTTCTCAAATGCCATAATATATGTATTGTTTTTGAAGCCATAAAAAAATACAGTAATCTGTTTGCCTAGCTCAATAATTAATGAATAAAGCATAATTAATAACTAGGAGCTCTCAGTCTCCTGGGTCACCAGGGTAAAGAACAATTTTATAGTGGGGGTGAAGTTATAGAAGGAATAGAATAGCACTTGAAAATTAAAATGTTTACATAGGACCAAGCAGATAATATAAATAAGTAGGTACAAAAGTCCTGTCTATAGAAGACAATCAATAGACGCTCACTACTCAAGTCTGGCTCATTGCTGCCATGCCAAAAAAAGAAAAAAAAAAAGGAAAAAAAACCCTAGTATTAACAAATTCTCCTACTTTTTGTTGTTTTTGTTGTTCCTTCAAGAGAAGCCAGATATTCGTATCTTTACGTGACATCTTCCAATTTAAAATTTTTCAATTAAATATTTTTAAAACATGTTGGCCAATCTACATGACTATAGCCTAAGTTGGCCTGTCAATTATCAGTTTGCGGCCCTTCTTATCAAAGACTGAGTTGAATCTGGGTCAAATCTAGACCATATTCTTGATTTATGGGACATTGCTGGAAAGAAAGTAAGCTTCCAAAACAAATTTTAATATTGAAGCGGACTTTGGGGTTCACTAACCAGTAGGCAGATGAATAACACACCACCCCTCAAAGATGTCCACACCTGTGAATGGTCCCCAGAACCAAAGATCCTCAGAACCTGTGATATGTTACCTTACATGACAAAATGGACTTTGCAGTTGTGCTTAAGGTTAAGGACCCTGAAATGGGATGATTTTCCTGGATCATCCTGGTGGGCTCAACCTAATCATACCTGTCCTTAAAAATAGAAAAGGAAGGCCCAAGAGTAGGTCAGAGAGATACCATATGAGGACTTGACCTGCCATTGCTGGCTCTGAAGATGGAAGAAAGGAGCCATAAGCCCGGGAACATAGTGGCCTCTAGGAAAGCAAGGTAACAGATTCTCCCCTGGAGCCTATAGGAAAAACAAAACAAAACAAAACAAAAAAAATACAGCCCTGCTAACAGCCTGATTTTAGCCCAGTGAGACTCATATTGGGCTTTTGACCTACAAAACTTTAAGATAACACATTTATATTGTTTAAGCCACTAAATTTATGATCATTTGTTATGGCAGCAATAGGAAACTAATACAGTTTATCCTAGTTTGACATTTTACAGATTAGGAAACTAAGGTCCAGAGTATAAAGACAAAGCTCTTAGAAAAATACATTTCAAGATTCCCAGGCCAGTGATCTTCCCACTGTACCAGCCCATGGTGATTGATTTTGTGTTTGCCTTTACGTGATTTTCGCATAAGAAAAGTGATTAACCTGCAAAAGGGAGGAATGGAGGGGGAGAGAGAAGGACAGAGAGAAAAGGAAAGAGAAGGGGTGGGGGAGAGGGACATGGAGAGAGAAATATTCTGTTTAACTAGGACTTACTAGACTTACTAGGGCAGTAATATTTGGTTTGGGACTCACAGCTAGATAAGAGGACATATAATTATGTAGAGGGAAGAAGGAGATGTATTAAGATTAAAAATGCAAAGCTGCTTCAATATATAATCAGTCTACCTTTTTATTGTTACTTAAATGCCTGCCTCTAATCCCTAGCTGTCTAACCAGTTTGGAATTTGCAGAAATTGAAACAGCCTGGGCATGGGTTGCACGTCCTGCTGTCTGTGAAGGATTTGTAAGAATCTGTTAGCCCAGGATTATGCACATTTTCTGTTGGCTTGGGTGTCAACCATCTGCAATATAACCGGAGCTGTAATATGCCTGCCGAGATCATGATTGCAATCACAGCTCAACGGCAAGAGCAATGCCAGAGTCAGCAGCGTGAAGGACATCAGAGCTCAAGCCTGCTTGGAAAATCTGTCCACTTTCACTTCTGTTCCCCCTTCCAGGGTGTAGTAGAAGAACAGCGTGGTGCCACATACAGACTTCTCCCAAAGGTCCCACAATTAGTGTCTGTGCTGCTGGCACCTTACACTTATATAGAGAGACAGCTGGTAGGGACAGGAGATGCTTCTGCTCTTTGGTCCTAAAAGTACACAGTAAGTCTACAAATAAGGCTGTCCTTATTTATTTTAGACAGATTCCACTAGGAAAAATATTCTGGGATAAGAACAAAAGGAAGAAAACCAAGCATGTGACATGGCCTTCCGTTCTGTCTCAAAATGGTCAAAACTGACCACATCTCCAAACCTCTCTGTACACTCAGAACCGCTGTAAGCAAAAGTATGTCCATACTATGTCTCATCCCAGGCATACAGTTGAAAGGCAGGGTAGCTGCCCCTTTCTTTCCTAAAAACTGACCTTGAGGGTACCTGTAAGTGCCCTTTACTTGCCCAGGTAGGGGGAAGCACATTGCTCAGCAGAACCTATAGTGCATAATGGAGAGAGCTGAGCCCAATCTTAGCCAATCCTTCAAAGTTCATTAAAAATGCCATGTCCAACATTACGACTTCCCAAACCATTTCAGTTCCCTTTCTTTTTCCAGGCTTCTTCCTTTGAGTTCAAACTCTAATACCCAGAGTATTTCTCTATATGCACTCATCAGTAACAGAAACACAGTTAAAAGTAGCCAAAGCAAAAAAAAAAAAAAAGTATATATATTTATATAAATATAAATATAAATATAAATATAAATATAAATATAAATATAAATATAAATAAATTATATATATATACACATATATATATATGTTTGTGGACAGACATAACTAAAAAATTCATGACCATAATGCCAATTTCTAGCATGGCTGGTGGTTAAGCAAAGTATTGGTAATCTCCCTTTCTCTCTAGCTCTTGGTTCTGCTTTTCTGCCAGTAGGCTTCATTCTTACCTAAGTGATAGCAAGATGGCTACCAGCAGCTTTGGGCTTATATTCTATTTTCTCAGCAACCCCAGTAGAAAAGCATGCTTCTTTTCTAGAAGTTCCAGCAAAAGTCACAGAATTGAGTCTGTGATTCTGAATGGCCTGGCTTAAACACATGCCCATCTCTAAACCAATCATCATAGGTAGGACAATGCAACTGCTCATTTGGCTATGCCAGGAACCTTCTAGATGTAGCAATAGTTCAGTTAAATACTGACTGTAGGCCCAAGAGTAGTTTGTTTCTCCAGGGAAAACCAGAATGCTACATAAGGAAGAAAAACCAATGAATGCCAGGCTGGCAAAAACCACGAAAATCCACATCTGCCCTAACCCCTAGCCAAACTGACAGCAGTAGCTCTACGACAGGAGGGGACTCATGGTTATGTTTTCCTCTCTGTTTCCAAACTTCCCATAATGTTATTCTATTGTCTTTATTTTTTAGATGAGGGTGGAAAGCATGGAAAAAAAGGAAAGAAAAGCAACATAAATAAATGTAGATATGATAATGTAAAGGTCAAGGATTTTCTTCAGAATAGGAGAATCTCCCATTGGTAATAGATATCACCCTTTTCGAACTCTCTCCTTGTATATTATCTCATTCGATCAGGTTTAAAAGTCATTCCTTCCAAGGGCGCCTGGGTGGCTCAGTCGGTTAAGCGTCCAACTCTTGATTTCAGCTCAGGTCATGATCTCAGGGTCGTAAGATAGAACCCTGTGTTGAGCCTCACATTGGGCCCTACGTCTGGCCATGTGGGACCCAGAGTTGGGCCTGCGTCGGGTTCCATGCCCAGCTCTACACTGAATGTGGAGTCTGCTTAAGATTCTCTCTCTGCCCCTTGCCTACCTGCTCTCTCTCTCATTCTGTCTCTCTCAAGTAAATATTAAATGTCACTCCTTCCAGAGATGACTAAATAAGACAAATGGCATCATGAACTTGTCTTTCAAATGTTTCTGCTTCCCTAAAATGTATTGCTCTGACACCAAGAGCATGACTCCAGAATAATTCAAGGAAAAGGTGTGTAATTTTTTTTAAAAGAAAAAAAAATTCAACTGGTTCCAAACTCTATGGGAAGAGATCTAGAACTATACAATTCCCTAGCCTAGCAGATTCAAGACCCTCCTAGATCCTACTCCAACATGTCTCTCTAGTTTAGTCTCCTAGTACACTCAAACATGTACCCAACACTCATCAATAATGTCTATTTCTCAGCCTCCTCTTTGCCTATAAAGCCTTCTCATCTTTAAAGCCCTACATAAATACCACATTTTCTAGGGAGCATTCCCTCATCCCCTTAAACTTTTTTGAGCTCTCAAAGGACACTATGAATATTCCTTTCTGATCTTTCAGTCTGCCTTATATTATAGTTATGTGCTCTAAGTGGGCAAGGCTGTGTCATTTTCTACATATTTATAACCTTTACCACACTGAAGACTGCAAATGAGCTGTTTATTTTATTTCACTTTATTTTATTATATCACTGAGTGATAGAAGACCCAAAGAAAAGAAGAGAGAGTTGTTCCTTCAAAATCTACAGACAAGAAAATACATAGCAAATCTTTAGTATTATGCACATAACATTTTCCAGGGAAGTCTAACATTTTATTCCCTTTGACTAGTGGCAAAATACAAGAAGAAAAGAGTTATGAACTCTGCTAATAGGAAAAAAAGATCTAAGAATGAAAGGGAGCTCTCCTCACTGATCAGACCTCAGCAATCATCTGAAAGAGGGAGGCGAGTTAAAAATAAAGCTCTCACCCAAAAGGCAGCCAGGATACAACCCAGTTACTTACGCTGAGCCAGCATCTTTCCAGAGCCACTTCCCAGGTGGTTAAATACAGCCATGCAGTCCTCTGGGCCAGAGCCTGAGCTAATTAGGGAGTCTCTGGAAAGGAACATTGAGACTTTTAATAAAAGAGCCACCACAAGCCACTGTATTGGTATTACACCTCTTCAAAATGCCAGTCCCTTTCTGACCAACAAGCATCACCACATCAACAAACACAGGAAAGGGGACCTTGGGGTGACAGTAATTCTGTGTGCCATAAATGTTTCTGTGATCTGCAGCACCAAAATCCTTTTTTGTAAAGGAAAAACAGAAGGGAAAGGTGCATATATTATTTTTCCATAGATATGTTTTGTAAATGTCTAACTCAGCTGCCCTTTGACTCTTTCAAGTCCTTTTTTCTTGAGAGAAATAACATCCCATTTAGGTTTTCCACAAAGCTTATTAATTTGAATGATAAAACAGATACTATTACAAAGTACATCACTGGAAAGTAGGCTCCTTGTAAGTGGTAGGGAGATGTCAGAGAAAGACAGCCCTGACTCTCTCAGACTATAAACAGATACTTAACCAATATCAGATGTCATTACAGCAGTAATGTCTAACAAATTTGAATCCAACTCTCATCAGTTAATATTTAGGAGAAAACTGTCCTCTGCATATGGTGAGAACAGGGACAGCCATGGTTGTGCTTATATTTTTGAATTATTGCTTGTGTATTCAGAGAATCTCAAGGTTGACTATCTACCTTAAAGATAATCTTGTAAAACGTTGAATCCACAGACCATAAAACTTATGTAACACATTATTGTTCCTTTAAAATTCCTGTAGTTATTTATAAGTGATTGCAAGTGTGGTTTATCAACTTTTCTTTTGGCAATAATGATTAGGATTCCTCATATATACAGAACACTTTATAGTTTACAAAACACTTTTTCACAAATGAAACTATCTAAATTCTTACAGTTGTATCTCAGTTAATTGCTCCAAGCCTGCCTAACTATCCCCAAACTGCAGTATTTCATAAAAAAGCAAATATTCCAAATCTTCCCAATTTATTTTTACATATTAAAATATGATCTTTTTAAAGAAGGAAAGAATTGGGGCGCCTGGGTGGCGTAGTCGTTAAGCGTCTGCCTTCGGCTCAGGGCGTGATCCCAGCGTTCTGGGATCGAGCCCCACCTCAGGCTCCTCTGCTAGGAGCCTGCTTCTTCCTCTCCCACTCCCCCTGCTTGTGTTCCCTCTCTAGCTGGCTGTCTCTCTCTGTCAAATAAATAAATAAAATCTTTAAAAAAAATAAAATAAAGAAGGAAAGAATTATAAGATCACATTTCAGAAATGTGAGTGTTTTGGTTCATTTTTAGCAACATATACTTATCCAAGTATATAATACAATGCATTGGAACCCTTAAATGCAGAAATATAACTTTAATTTAGTTTACTCATAAATTATAATTAAAGGATTTTTAGTAGATACCTGCAAATATAAGGCAATTTTAACAAAAGCGCCATACTTCAAATTATTTGGCATATGCAGAAGATAGAGCAGAACTAACAGGAAAGAGCATTAATAAAGGCCAGAAGTAAGGGAAAGGAAGAATGAATGGGAAAGTAGACATCCTGATAATCAAAAATTCAAGTTTCCCAAAGCCCAACAGTCATGCCCAAACACAAAATGGGTAAATTCCTTATGTAGAATAATTTTGGAAGTCATGAAGAAGCTAACAAACACTCCATCAGATCCTTCCATTTGGCTAATTAATGCCTTAAATTCCACCAGAAATGCATTCCTTTTCTTTGAGGATTTGGCTCTATTAGATTTCCATTCCTTTTAGGATGTAGTGGGAAATGTAGGGTGTATAATACAAGCTGCTCCTGGTTATCTATATTCCGTGTAACTGGCGATCTAAAACAGGGAAACTTTTGGAGGTGAGGAGCTGATGAATAGATAATGATCCCACACTGACTGAGTGTTATGTGCTAAGCATTTTATAGCTACCATCTCATTTAATCCTCACATCAATGCTATGAGTTAGGTATTCTTAACCACATTTTATATATAAGGAAACCGAGGCTCAGAAAAGTTAGATGATCTACCCAAGGCTCAGGGGGAACAAATAAGAACCTAGAGTCAGAGCCGGACCATTAGGAAAGATAAACTGACACTAAACTGATACTAAGCCAATGGCTTTGGGTTCCTTAAAAAGAAACTTCAGTTCTGAAAGATTTAATCATTGAAGCATGATGACTGACTCTTTAAGTGATTAAGTGGCCCCAGGTCTGAATCTAGAAGAAAACAAGCAGGAAGACCAACAGAGAAAATGTCTCCCTCTTCTCTTCTCTTTTCTCCCCTATTCCCTACCTCACTCCTTTCCTCCCTCCCCAACACCATTCTCTCACACACACCACTTAAATTCAAAGCACACTGATAAAGAGATAGAAAATTTAAACTGCCCAATAAGCAATACATTTATAATTACACTTCCTAATTCTTTAGGATTCTGCCACAACAAGGGTACATATTTACAGAGACAAGGGGAATTGAGCATAAGGGGAATTTTAATTCATGGCAAGAAGAAGGTCATCAAAAAATAAATGGCACCGAACTTTGCCTCAGATTTGAACAAAGTACACCCAGCTTGTGGGAAGCTCCCTAAATATAACTCATATTAAAACTTCCTCAGATCTGATAGCAAGATATTTCCTGGTTTTGCCAAGCAAAGATGTTCAATAATTTAATATTGATATTAACAAAGATGAAGGGAGTGGTTATTTGAATTTCACTTTTTAAGAATTTCCCTAGAGGGTTTTATATTCCTAAACTACAGCATTTCACCCAGAAGAAGAGTTTTGGACACCATAAAATAAAACCAGATCATGCAGGATGGAAACTGGTCAACTAGATCTGA